>NW_026521828.1:10392500-11837510 GCF_021234435.1 Artibeus jamaicensis | reverse complement strand
GGTCGGTTTTTATCCCCATTTTACAGATGAGGAAATCAAGGCAGAGAGAAGTAAAGTAGCTTCCTGAAGGTCATTGGGTTGGCAAGCAGGAGCAGATGTTCAAACAGGTTTCTGAAACTGCAAGTGTTTGAGAAACCTCTCAGGAAGCAGGCCTCCCCTCTCGGTTTTGATGGCAGGCCCTCTGCCAAATCTTCCTTCCTTCAGCTGTTCATCTCCAGGTGTGGCACCGAGTGCCCTCTTCCTACTGACTATCCCCTCTGATGGGTCTTTTGTTTGTCTAAATCCCCAGAAGTGAACAGAGGACAGTGATCCTCAAGCTGACCACCCCCCCAAAAAAGCCCCTTGGTGGCCTCACTACCCCAGTCCCAGGGTGATCGATGCTGTCCTCTAACCCTGCCACAGGCAGACTAGTTCAGCTGGGAGCCGATGCTGCCAGGTTCTTGTCCATACTTTGTGTTGTCTGAGGATCTGTCCCAAGGCACTTGGCAAGACCCAAGGGAAATGACACCTGCGATGTTTGTGGCTTGGCCCAGGGGGCCTCTGGCTCATCTGTCAGCTTCCCCAAAGCTAGGAAGCTAAGACACAAGGCATCTGGGAGACACCTCTGAGTACTCACTGGGAGTAGAGCAGTGAACGAGGCACCCTGGGGGGAAAGTGCTAAACACCATCTCACCCAACCAGGATCTCTAGGATGCAGCTGGGATCAAAGCTTCCTCTCAAGCCATAGCGACTACTTTTGTCCACACTGACCAAGTGGCCAAGCAGGAGAGACTGGGCATTTGAAGATAAGGGGATTAATCCTGGCTCTATCCACCATCCAACTCCACCTTGCATAAATTATGAGCTTTGGGGTTTTTGTATTTGCAAAAGACTTGCTTCCTTCCTTTCTCCCTCCCTTCTTTTTTCAAATTATAAGAGAAACTTTATTTAGAAAGTTACAGAGACGAGCCAGCCGGGCTTCTGAAACAAGTTAAAGAAGCGAAAGAAGGGCCTTAAGAGCTTAGAAGAGAGAAAGGCCAAGATAACAAGCCGTGGGTGGGGTGGGGGTGGAGCGAAGAAGAAGAGGTAGGGAATGGCGGGGGCACCGAGGCACGCTCCCGACCGGGTAAGGGCGCTAAAAGGCGTTCATTTCTTATCTGCACAATGAGGCCGTGAGCTATCAGATATTTGCTGTTAAGACTGAGTAAGCTGCAAAGACCGGGGAAGACCTCCTCTGTCTTCCTGAAACCCTGCCACTGAGCAACAGGAGACGTTGGGCAGATCCTGAATCTCTCTGGGGCTCCTGGGTTCAGGTTCAGAGACTGACTGGCAAAGCCCTGTCTCCATTCAGTGTCGCCCAGCACTGACCTGAAAGTCGGCCAGAGTGGGTAGGGGAAGAGAAGAAAAATACGAACCTCTGAAAACCCTCCCCGTCCGCAAGGCCTTAGCCACCCCCTCCCTCTCTCTCAAGGCCAGCTCTGCGGAAGCGCACCAGGCGGAAGGGTAGGAACTGGGAGTCTTAGTTCCCACTCGCCACCCACTCCCCGTGTGCTCGCGGGCTTCTCTCTGTCCTGCTCTGGGTCTCCGTTTCTCAGTCTATGCAAGGAAGGTCTGGGCTTGTCGTCGCCGGAGGCCTTACAGTGGCTCCGATGTTCCGCAGCCTGACTCCTACCTAAAACCCCCTTCGCACTTGACTTTCTGGAGCTTCGCAGAAGCAGGGGGCTGCGTGGGGAGGGCTGAGAATGGGCAATAGCTCCTGATGCGGCCTGAGCCCTGGAAGAGCGACATCTAGTCAAACAACTGTGCAGCCGAGGCGCAGGCCGGGGGCCGCAGACCTGCGCGGGGCAGGGGCGGGGGCGGGGAGAGCACTTACCGGCATGACTGAAGGGACCGTGGGCGGCGGGCGGCGAGGACGCTCAAGCAGGTTCTGAGCACTCTAGCCGCTGGGTTTCCAACCTTGCGCGCCTAGGGGAGCCGCCCCGAAAGCCAGGCCCCGCCCCCTTCGCACTGCCCGGAGTGAGGCCCCGCCCCCCGCCCAGCGGCTGCAGCTGCCAGTGCTTGGTCGCTCCGCCCTTTTCCGGTGGGCGTGGCCTGGAACACCAGCCACTTTGGAGCGAGGCGTTGCAACCTATTGGGCGGCCTACCTCCTGTCGGCCCTTTGTGGACTGCTGGCTTGGATTCAGGCTCCTGTTAGGGGGCTTTAGAAATACAAGGGCCCCTTAGTGAACAGGACAGACCCCATCCTTCCCTTAAAGGGAAACCTGCTGTGTTTACTCAGTCACTATTTATTGAATTCCAACCATGAGCCAGAACTGTACCAGGCCTCCAAAAGCAGTGGTGGAAAAGACATAGCCCAGTAGGGAGCCAACGAAGCATGGCAGGATATTGCAGTGTAAAAGGAAATGTGTTACAGGAGCAGAGAGAGGATCTCTAATTCAGACTAGAGAGAGAGAGAGAGAGAGAGAGAGAGAGAGCGCGGAGGGAGAGGGGAGATTATTGCCCAAGGTAATGAGTTAAGGAGAAAGGTACAGGTTTTATCTGATGCTGGAGGAGAAAGAAACTTTCCTCTATCTTCCAAGGTTCTTTCTGCTAGTCTAATAATTAAATTGTCATGACAGATTAATGAGAGAAAATAATCCAGTTTAATAACATACCTGAATGAAACCCCGTGTACGTGAATGAGAGACCCAACGTACATGAGAAGTTCTGAGTTAGAAAGGGAAATAAATATATCACATCGTGAGCTAAGGACGAGGTCGGATGCTTGGGGCTTCGGAGGGAAGGAAGATCATTCTCAGAATCAGAAAGGTAGAAGTTCAGTAATTAGAAGCTTGCCCTAACACATAGGTCCTAGAAAGTTATTTCTGGTGAGAAACGTTATGGGCAAGGCCCCTGATTTAAATTCTTCTAGTAGTTGGGAGAGGGCATGCAGAAGTTTTTCTATGCAGTGCAATGGAGCTCAGTTGCCTTTAGCTCAAAATAATCCACATGTTACAGAGGTTCATCTTGGGGTGACTCATTACGAACCCCTACATGCTGAAGGAAGATGAGCAATTTGAGAAGGAGGGAGGTAGACAGAATAGCAGGTATAAATGTTGGAAGGCAAGAGTGAGCGTGGCTTGAGAGGTGGAGATATTCAGATTGACAGGTAGGCACAGAAAGAGGTGGAAAAATGAAGCCACAGAGATATGAGCCCCACAGCCACAGCTGAAGACAGATGGAGGCAGAGATGGCCCGGGACACTTCCAGAGAAACAGGCGTGTGAGTGTTTGGAGTTTCAGACACACACACACACACACACACACACACCCCTCTGTGCACACACAGCACCAGGGTGCTTCTGTCCTTGGACTGTCCAAGGATTCTGCCAAAGGGGTTCAGTCTGAGCAGTTCCAAAGATCTCTCCATCAACAGAGTGCTTGGAGAACTTATTTAAAACTCCAATTTCTAGCCCTGACTGGTGTGGCTCAGTGGATTGAGTGCTGGCCTGGGTTGCTGGATTAATTTCAGGTCAGGGCACATGCCTGGGATGTGGGCTGGGTCCCCAGTTGGGGGCATGTGTGAGGCAACCACACACTGATGTTTGTCTCCCTCTCTTTCTCCCTCTCTAAAAATAAATGAATAAACAAAACTCCTCAGATTTCTAGACCTCACCCTGTATACGTTGCATCTTAATTTTAAGGCATACTTTTAGTCTCCCTCCTCTTCCTGGTTTAGGGATCCACTGGTTAAGGAAAACTGTAGTCTAAATACATGAAACCTTTTTGAGAAACTACTGGTTGTTGTCTCTTGGGTCCGATTCATGCTTTTTGCCTGCTCAGTGAAAAAGAATTCGGACCCTTTATATATTTTTTAAAGATTTAATTTATTTATTTTTAGAGAGGGGGTGGGAGGGAGAGAGAGAGAGGGAGGGAAACATCAATGTGTGATTGCCTCTTGCATGCCCCCAATTGGGGACCTGGCCCACAGCCCAGGCATGTGTTCTGACTGGGAATCGAACCAGTGACACTTTGGTTCACAGGCCAGCGCTCAACCCACTGAGCCCCAGCAGCCAAGGCTGGATCCAGACCCTTTAAATATTTTTTCCTTTGCCCGCTGGCAAGATGATAATCTTCCTCCGTAAAGGCTCTGTAGAGACACTGGAAGGGGAAAGGTTTTTCCACCATGTTTCCACTGTGCTCATTCAGTAGGCCCTTGCAACATGTGTGATTGCCCCATGCCCAGCTTCTGAGGATGGCTTCTCCAGCACCAGGCTCCTGCTGTACTCAGGGACCAGCAGCACCTAGCAGCCAGCAGCATCCCCAGTATCTAGCCCCCTGTCGTGTGTGTGCTTTCATAGCAGAGTGCCTTCAGTGAGATGCCTCTATGAATAGCTTTTTTGGGCATCCTTGCAGGTGGTTTTCCAGCCAAGAGGATGGATTTCTAGCAAGTTCCACCAGCAGGGCGTTCAGTGGACCAAGCCTGGATCTCAGCCTAGGGGTGGAGGTGGGGTGAGGGTGGGGGATGCTTTTTAGGTGCTCCATCTTTCCATCTTGGCTACATAGTGCTATATCATTCAGTTGTTCCACAGCTTATTTAACCAGCCCTATGGCAGAAACCATTGGTTGGCTAGTCCAACACTCATTCCCAGTCTTTTTACTCCTACTACTATAGTGTAGGCTGGATCCCTAAATACTTGCTTTCCCATCTTCCCTTGAAGCCAGTTTGCCCATACGATATAGCTCTGGATGTTAATTTCAAAGCGGAAGTCTGCTAGGAGCCTTTCGGGAAAGCTCACACTCTTTTCAGATACCACTGCCTGGAATACCGATGTTATATCTACAGCACAAGTGCACTTTCTTGCAACTATGAGGGAAATGCTGAGGGAATTAGAGAGGCTGTCCTGGTGGTGGTCACTGAGCCAGCGCCAGCCACAGTTTGCCTCTGGACTTGCTATGTGGGAAAGGTAAGCCCCTCTCTATTTCAGCCACTGCTACTTGGACTTCCTGTCACTTTCCCCTGACATATTCTAGATACAGTCCCCCACTGACAGAGATATAGGTTGCTTCCAACCTTTTAATGTTTAGGATGATATAACGACAGTTTATATACATACATCTTTGTTTAAAATTTTACGTAGACTAAACCCCCAGTGGAATTACTGGCCCATTCTTGATTGTGATGTGGCCACATTGCCTAAGCCTCACCAGCCACACTTTTGTTTCTTCAGGTCTGTGTATACTGCCCCCAACCATTCCAAGTTTATAGGTAATTTTAAAATTTCTCCTTTTCTGCTTTTCTTTGCCATATTTTCTATAATGAATATTAAGAAAAGGACCACAGCAGGGAAAAGGGGTTGGGGACTTCTGAGTTCCAGACAGCCAGCAGTCTCCTCACGAGCCTTGTGAACTTGGGTGGTCAGCCTTGTCATCACCAAGCCCAGGGGCCTGGGGGCTGGGCCCTTCTGGCCGACAGTGCTGGGGTGCAGGCAGGCGCATCTGGATCATCGCCACGTGCAGGTGGTGAGTTTGCCCCCAGTGGTCGGTGCCTTCTTCTCGGTGCACCCCGCCTCTGGACCCCACCTACCGGAGTCATCATTTGGCAGGTGCTGGGGCTCACCTTTGCAGAGAAAGGCCCGGGTAGCTGCTGCCTCCTCCCTCAGAATGGCCATTCCAATTTACGTTTTGTGCTGGAGTTGTAGGAAAGGGTTTTCCTACATTTTTGCCGATGTTTGGTATTAGCAAGTAATTATTTTTCATCATTTGATGACTGAACAATGATTTAACATTTTGGCGTCTTGGTTTCTCCATTTGTCGAAATGAGCTGTGTGAGGTTTAGATAAGCTAATATAGATACATGTATATTTTACACATATATAAAATAGACACATGCACACATATAACATGTACATATATGTACCTATACATATATACATATATGTATATAAAATACACTTATATACATAATATTATATATATATATATATATATATATATATATATATATATATATATATAAAATAGTTCCATTCTTCTTTACGGGGCTTTCAATTTAGAGTGGTACTAACCTAATTTTGAATACCAGCTCTGTTACTTTCAAGCTACGTGACCTTGGGACAGTCACTTAACTTTTCTGAGCCACAGTAGCTACTTCCATAAAATTGATTTAGTACAGGGTGGGTCAAAAGTAAGTTTACAGTTGTTCAAATGGGAAATAATACCATGATTAATAAGTAGTCATAGGAGAATAAGTCTGTGTTTCACATGCTCACAGCTGCAAACTTACTGCTGCCTGCCTTGTGCTTCAGTGCCTCCCCTAGGAGGAACAGGAAAACTACGCCTGGCTCCGTGCCTCTCACATGTCATTTGATACATGCCCATTTATTGGGACTTCGAATGTTGTCATCCCTCTTCTAAGCCACAGCAAGTGAGGACTCCTAGGTCTGTGTAGAGAGTGTATAGCGTATGCTACAAAAATCCTCTTGCAAAGAACTTTGGCTGAAGATTGCCACAGTTTGCCACGGGTTCCAAAACTCTCGAACTACCTGGAAATCTGTCTGTACAGCATTATCTGGTGGCACACCTGAGAGAATGAAAGGAAGTCTCAGGTTCTCAGGGGTTTCTGAGGAAGGCACGCCCCTTTCCCTACTTGGGGCTATCTCCTCCTTCCTTGGGCAGTGGGTAAAAGAACCTGAAGTTGAAATCAGGGAGCCCTAGTTCCTAGCTCTAGCTATGTGATCTTGGGCAAGTTGTTTAACCTCTCTGAGCCTGTTTCTGAGAAATGGGAAATAGGGTTGTTACAAGCATTAAATGAGGTCATCTTTGCAGAGAACATTAGCAAGGCACCTGGGTCATGGTCAGCACTCCACGGACTTTGAGGATTGCTGTGCTTGCATCAATGCCGAGGGAAGGAGAAATCCAATGAAGCGTGCTTTTCTAAGTCAATAAAGGGTGTCTTTGGATCTTTGTATGATTTTTGTGTGGTAAGGAGCAAAAGGAAAAGAAGTTAGTAGTGTGGGAAGAAGGCAGATTAAAACCTTGATGCCTCATTTTCAAAATGCATTGTATATCTGAGGGGCAATATAGAATTTCATCCTGTATGAAGACCAAAGTTGCAATATTTGTAGTTCTGCATATTGTTGATGGCAAACAACACCAGATGTTAGTCCTCTGTCCTTGAGTTTGGCTAAGGAAAAATTCATATTCAAGACTTGACTACAGGCAAAATTTTATTTAGAAGGTCACAGAGGTAGAAGAAAGGAGCCAGCTGGGAGGTGCGGACTCAGGAAACAAGTTACAGAGACAAAGGAAGGGCCCTTGGAGCTCAGGAGAAAGGAAGCAAAGGTACACACTCGGGGGAAGGAGAGAGGGAAAGCTTCAGGTGAGGGACGAGAGAGAGAGAGAGAGAGAGAGAGAGAGAGAGAGAGAGAGAGAGAGGGAATGAGAGAGAACTGGGTCCTCCGCCTGAAAGACTTTTATCTGGCCGCCTCAGGATAGGATCTGGATGGAATAGTCGTCAGCCTTCCAGGTCTGTCTCCTTAGGGTCCTTGTCTCCACTGACTGGTGCCAGGGCTGGGGTCATTAGTCCTTGAAGCTGGTCCTGATGTCAGCTGTGGCGTCTTTTACCTGTTTTTGCTGCTTTTCTGGGCCTGGAGCTGAAATGCAACTGAGGCCTAGATGTTATCTCTAGTTGAAGAAAACCCTGTCTCTGTGGTCAACAGACCGGAGGCTTTGTTCTTAAGATTATTTGATGGTCCCTGAGTGGGGTGGCTCGGTGGATTGGGGGTTGACCCACAAACTGAAAGGTCACCAGTTTGGTTCCCAGTCAAGGCACATACCTGGGTTGCCGGCCAGACCCTCGGTTGGGGAGGCATGAGAAGCAAACTGATGGATGTTTCTCTCTTTCTCCCTCCCTTCACCTTTTTTCTAAATATAAATGAATAAATAAAATCTTTTTTTAAAAAAGATTATTTGCTGGGATTCAGAACCTCATTGTCCCGAGGGCTTAATGCTTACTTAAGAAAGTGGTCATGCAAGGGACTGTGTGGGAGATGTAAGAGGCGTCTCCAGCCCGCCTCGTCCCTCCTCTGAGGGGGGTCTACCACGTGACCAGTGACATGCCAGAGGAGGAAGGTCAGATGGGGGTCTGGCCACATAACCAGTGATGTGAAAGTTCAGGGGGTCTAAACCTCATGACCAGTGATGTGCTATGGGCTGAGGTCCCACCCTGCAACTGACTGTGACTAGACACCTCGGGCTTTCTGCCCCATGGCATTCTGTCCCTGGCCTGTGGTTCTTACTCTGCTCACATATCCGTCTAAAGGCCCACTATATGAATATCACTATTAAAATCTGTATTTAACGTTGAATTTTGTTTAAAAAGTCACACAGTATCAAAGAGTACAGAATGAAACTAAGCCTTTCTCCTATTCTGGCTGGCCCAAGTTCAGCTCCTTGTTAGGAATCATTAACAGTTTCTTGTGACTCCTTGCAGACATAACCAGCGGATGTATACTGAAAACACACAGGAATGTGTTCAGAGAACTATAGCAATACAGTATATCTTTTTTAAAATTACGTTTTATTGATTATGCTATTACAGTTGTCCTAATTTATCCCCCTTTGCTCTCCTCCACCTGGAACACCCCCCACTCTCAGGTAATCTGCCCCCCCCCCCCACTGTTCATGTCCATGGGTCATCCGTATGTTTTTTTGGCTACTCCATTTCCTAGATTGCACTTTATATCCCTAGGCCTATTCTGTGACTACCTATTCGTAGTTCTTAATCCCCTCACCTCTTCACCTGTTCCCCCACATGCCCCTCCCATCTGGCAACCATCAATTTTCTTAAAGAAGCCCCTTTAACATTTCTTATAATAATGGTTTGGTGATGAACTCTTTTCGCTTTTTCTTGTCTGGGAAGCTCTTTGTCTGCCCTTCAATTCTAAATGATAGTTTTGCTGCGTAGAACAATCTTGGCTGTGGGTCTCTGCATTTCATGACTTTGAATATTTCTTGCCAGTCCCTTCTAGCCTGCAGAGTTTCTTTTGAGAAATCAGCTGAGTTTTGGAACTCCAGTGTAAGTAACAAACTTCCTTTCTCTTGCTGCTTTTAAGAGTCTCTTTTTATCTTTAACATTTTAAATTTTGATGTGTCTTGGATGGGCCTCTTTGCATCCATCTTGTTTGGGACTCTCTGTGCTTCCTGGACTTACATTTTTATTTTCTTCACAAAATTAGGAAAGTTTTCTTTCACTATTTTTTCAAATAAATATCCAATTTCTTGCTCTTTCTCTTCTCCTCCTGGCACCCTGATGATGCACATGTGGACGTCTTGAAGTTGTCCCAGAGGCTGCTAATATTGTCCTCGTTTTGGGGGACTCCTTTTTCCTTCTTGTTATTCTGATTGGTTGTTTTTTTTTTTCCTTATGTTCCAAATCATTGGTCTGATTCTCAGCTTCAACCACTCTACTGTTGTTACCCTGAAAAAATTTTTAAAAAATTTCAGTTAGTGTATTCTTTGTTTTTTTTGACTGGATCTTTTTTATGCTGTTGAGGTTCTCACTAAGTTCCTTGAACATCCTTATAACCAGTGTTTTGAACTCTTCATCTGATAGATTGCTAATCTTCATTTTATTTAGCTCTTTTTTCTGGAGTTTCAAACCATTCTTTCATTTGGGCCTTGTTTCTTTGTCTCCTCCTTTTGGCAGCCTCCCTGTGCTTCTATGTATTGATAGAGTTGCTTTGACTCTGTGTCTTGGTAGTGTGGCCTAATGTAGTAGGTGCCCTGTAGGGTCCAGTAGCACAGCCTCACCTATCATCCAAGCTGGGTACTCAAGGTGCACCCTTCCTGTGGGTTGAATACACTCTCCTCCTGTAGTTGAAACTTGATTGCTCTTGGCAGGTCAATGAGAGGGATTTACCCAGGCCAGTTAGCTGCTAGGACTAGCTGTGACCACTGACCACAACCCTCTTCCCTCCAAGGAGGATCAGCTGTGCAGGGGCAGGGTGGTGGTATCCTGACCTGGTCTGTGACTGCCCACTGGGTGCTTAAATTCTGGGGTTTCCTGGGTGGTGCAGGCCAAGAGCAGCCCCAACCTGTGTTTTGCCCTGCACACTCTGAATGAGCTATAAAGCAATCTGAGATGGCTGCTACTTGTGTTGGGCTTGGAGATTCCCAGGTGAAACCAAGCTATGAAAGTAGGCTGGCTGCTGCTCTTAGTGCTGTACCTGAGGCTCCCTGAGGCCAGCTGTTGCTTGTGTGATAGGATTTAGAAAGTTGTGAGGCACAAGCCAAGACCAGCCATTCACATGGAAAAGCAAAGTTGGTTTGGGTGGAGTCTTAGGGGATCTCCAGGGCTGAGGAAAGAGTGTTAGCCAGGTTGATGGAGTCTCAGATATGGTACCAGCCTGCCTGCTCTGTGGGAGGAGGGTTCAGAAAGGGACAGTGGTCTCTGCTGTCCTTGATGCCAGACACTCCCGTTTCTCCCTGGATGCCACTGGTGCCTTTCAAGCTGCCACCCAGGTGTTGGAACTCAGAGGGACTGAGTCTGAGTAGGTGAGTCCGTGTGTGGGTTCTCTAAGAGGAGCTGCTTGGGGCTCCAGCATTTTCTTTCCCTGACTCAATCCCTGCTGGTTTTTGCAGGCAGAAGCTGGGGGCACTTATGTTCCTGGCACTGGAACCGTGGGCTGGGTGCCCTGGTATGGGGCTGGGACTCCTCACTCCAAAAATATCTCTCCAGAATTTTTATCCACCACACATGGGTGTGGGACCAGCCTGTTCTGTGTCTGCACTGATCCTACCAGTCTGGGTGGATGTGGTTTCTCTAAGTCTGTAGTTGTCAGACTTCCATTCAACTTGATTTTTGATGGGTCTGAGTGATGGCTGTTTTACATTTTAGTTGTAATTTTGATGTGGTTGTGTGAGGAGGCAAGCCGTGTCTGCCTATGCTGCCATCTTGATTGGAAGTCTGCCCTATAATACACTGTATCTTAATAGAAATAACTGCCCCAAGGTATCCCTCCCCCTTTTTACTCTTTCCATAGTTCTGCACTTTGCTTTCTTCATTTATTGCTATTTTTTGGAGATTGCTCTATAACTGTACACATAGATCTGCCTCACTGCCTCTATGGTTATGTGACAGTCCCCTGTAAGTGTGCACTGTTGTAGTATTACATCTAACCAGTCCCATATAGCTGGACAGCTGGGCTGTTTCCTGTCTCTATTATAAAGTGCTACAGTGAATATTATTATACTAGGTCTTTGTTTACAGGTGAGAGTTTAAGTTGTATACAGGCACATACCTGTATTTTTATCACCCTTCATGAATGATTAGCTTTGTTTGGGAAACTGATCCAGATAATATCCTTAGGATCATAATCTTTCCTGCCAACTTTCCACTCGCCCACTAAATTGTATTTTCTGGGGCCATACCCGTGTCTTCCCTCTCTGATTCCCTGAATTTGAGGGGTATGGCAGGAAGAGGAGGGTGGAGTACTGCACTGGAGGAATTGCCAGCTTTGCTTAGTAGTGAAAAGACCAGGAGGGGGCTGGGCGGGACTGCCCCTGAGATGACAGACAACTGGACCAGGGTTTCTCCAGCAACTTTTTGGCCAGATAATTGTCATGGGGGGCTCTCCTGTGCATTCCCGACCTCTACCCAGTTGCGACAAGGTCATATGTCTCTCAGGGGCAAAATCTCCCCTGCCTCCCCCATTTTAAGAGGCAGTGCTCCAGACAATTCACTGTTGCTAAATTCTTCATTGAACATATCACTAAGTATCCAGCATCTGGGTTCTGAGGGAGTATAATCTGAGTAGGGGAACTACCACAGAACATGTCAACTTGCTCTCTCCTGTGGAAGACAGTGACAGCCATGTGAGGTCTTGTCCACATTCTCTTTCTGGTGATTCCCTCCCCCTTCCTTCCTTCCTTCCTTCCTTCCTTCCTTCCTTCCTTCCTTCCTTCCTTCCCACTATATACAGTCTTATTGTAGAACTTTCAAATTATACATTATCTTCATGACTTCCAACCTAGGGGATTCCCTAGGGGGGAAAGAACTATTGTTTTATTTTATTTTTAAAAAGATTTTCTTTATTTAATCCTAGAGAGAGGGGAAGGGAGGGAGAAAGAGAGGGAGAGAAACATTGATCAGTTGCCTTTTGTATGCCTCCAATCAGTGACCTAGCCCAGGCATGCACCCTGACTAGGAATGGAACCTGCAACCTTTTGGCTCACAGGCTGGTGCTCTACCCATTGACACATACCAGCCAGGGCTGTTTTAAATTTAGAACTCTTCCTATGATCTTAGATACCAATTTTAACAAACAGAAATCAGGAGGTATATTTTGTTTGTTTTGTTTTTAACGTGAGACTTCACTATGTTTTGTTGAACTTGATTTTTTTCAATTAAAAGTCCAATTAACAGTTGGAAACCTAGCTATATCTGTATAATTTTATCTCATTTTTTATAAAGTGCTGCATAGTATTCTATATTATGTGCATAGCAAAGGTTAATTATTAATAGTTTGCAAACTGATGAGCAATTACCTTTTCAGTTTAAACAGTCTAACAAGCTGACAATAATGTCCATATGCCTCTTTGTAAAAAAAAAAAAAAAAAAAAAGAGGCTCTCAACCAAGAAGTGGGATATACACAATTTAATAGGACTGCCAATAGCCTTACAAAAAGAGCTATAACCACTTAAAATTCCCTCAAAATGAAATTAAGAATAGCCTTGACCCCATCACAGGCTTCTTGGATTAGATTACCACTCTGTGGATTTAAAGTTTTGCCAATTTGCTCTCATTAGCAGTTCAATTTGGAGAATCATCTCGTAAATGCAGATAGAAATCTTCCAGGAGCTCTCCACTGCTCAGCAGAAGTTTCAATTTCCTTAGCATGGCTAGCACGATCCTGCACTGGTGGTTCCTTGCTCCAGAAAAACTTCAGCAGCTTCTCTCCTCTGGTGTCTTCATAGCCTCAAACACCTGTTCCCGAGTTTGGGGAGCTTCTGGCCAAGGGCCGCGTTCCGGGCTGTTGAATGAGTGACGGCGAGCAGGGACAGGGTCTTGATCATCCCTGATTCCAACCCCAGGAACTCACAATGAATGATGGAAGAGCAAGGCCGCTGGCGGACATGGAGGCATGGGCGGGTGGGGGAGGAGTAGTGAGCAGAGGGGCCCTCTCACTTCGCTCCCCGGGCCAGGCCTGGGCCAGGAGGCGAACGGGGACGAGCCCGGAGACATGCCACCAAGCGGCTGCCCGCAACCCTTTCTTTTGCAAAAGAGACGCTCCACGCGCTTCATTTCTAAATTTCTCTGCAAAAACTTAAAGGGAGCCTCTCCCGCAAGGTCACAAGCCTGGAATGAGAAGGGACCGCAGGTGTGTCTTTGTATTTCCTTAGAAAATGCTTTTGGTCACCAACAGAGGGCCCAGTAATACACTTAGAGATGTGGTTGGAACAGATCTCTGTGACTGGAGGGCCACTTTGCCGTTGAACTGTTTCAGGAAATCTCTGGGAGTCGGACAAGTTACCTTTTAAAGATGAAATGACCCGGAGAAATAAATCCCCACACCCACGGCGGTTAGAAAACTGAATGACAATGGTGGTGACTCACAGGATGTTCGAGGCCCAAGCAGATCAGAATTTAAAAACTACGGTCCCTCGGCAACAGCAAAAAGGAAGAACCCCAGCGGACACCCATGAGCCGACCTTCGGGCTGACCTGTAGCAGCACTTGCCAAAAACAGCAGGGCAATTTGTGTTCTCCCGCTCAACAGCACTTTTCATTATTTGACTTTTTACAAGATCTTAGGTACGATGAGTTATCTTCTCCTGTGGCTTCCTTCAATAGCTGTCCAATGATACTGCTGACTAATGGTGAGAGCCAGCAAGTGCCCTTAGGCATGGAAATAAGTTGGTATAAGAGAAACAAACAATGGGAAATTTTACCACTTGGTTACTGCGGTGCCAATCTGCGGAAAAGGAGGGAGAGAGGCCTCAGGAGTCGGAGCCAACAAGTGAGGAAAAGAAAGGAGAAAGGACACAACCCTAGACTGAAGAGCCACAGAACCGCCCCAAAAGCAAGGGGACCCAGGAGCTCGGTCTCCTCGGTGCAGCCCAACCCCCGTGTCAATCAGCTCCTTCCGCGTTGCGATTGGCTGAGGGCTTCCTTGGCCTCCCTGGCTCCCACCTCCTAGTTGCTTGGGGTTTACTTCCCCAAAGTACACGGGCCCCACCTTGTGGAGCAACCGCTCCTGCATTGGAAAACGGATCTCCGCCCAGGGAAGCCGTTTTAACGAATGGGAGCGGCTCCACGCATTTATTGGCTAATATTGGTCTCGGTCAAAGAACTTCCCACCTACCTTCCCACTATAGTTTTAAGTAACTGGCCTCTCTCTGTGTCAATCCGTTACTAGGGAAACGAGATCTTCATAGTCTCATAGGCATGAGTCAAAGCCAATCAAGAGTCACGCCTTCATCCTGAGCCAATACCCAATTGCTGATCGAGGAGCCCAGAGGACACGGTTGGGATTGGTCATCAGCCTGCCAGAGCTGGTCGCAACAAGTTAGGCTGAGTCGCAGTTATATAGACCCGGCGACGGAGCACGCGTGTGTGCGGGCGCAGTTGCGTGAGGGTGTTTTTCCTTCCTCCGAGCTGTGGAGCAAAGCTTGTTCCTTTCCCGCTCAGCCGCACAGGTACGCTGAGGTGTGGGCGCCCTGGGGTCGAGTACCAGCTGCAGCAGTTGTGAGAAGGAGAAGAGGTAGCGCTCGTGCTAGGCGTGCCTCTCTTAACGGCCGCAGGCGGGCGCACAGGCGCGCAGAGGCTCTCCGTCCCCCCGCCACCCCCCTCCTCCGCCTGCGCGTGGCCGCTGCGTGCACGTTCCGCGTCCAACTGCCACGCGGGGCGAGAGTGAGCTGCGGCCGCCGCCAAGGCCCCAGGGCGAGCTCGGGGCGGGGGTGGGGGGGGGCCGGGGCCGGGGCCCTGCGCGGCTGGCTAGCCAGCATTTCCCGCCTGCCTCCCCACGCTCCAGCAAAGTCTTTCGTTCCCTGGCAAGGTGCTCCAGCTTGGCCTGGGCTATAGGAGGCTTTTATTTAGGGGTGGGAATGACACGAAAGTGCGATGAGTATTTCTCGACCCGGGAAGCAGAAGTGCTGGTCTTTGGTTTTGCAGGGAGTCAGGGGAGCAACGAGTGAGTGCATGGTAGTAAGTGCTAATAACTAACACTTTTTCTAAGCCCTCATTGTATGCCCGGCACTGGATTGAACAACTAGTGTGCCTTACATTTACTCCCACAATGACTGATGAGGTAGGTTCGATGATTTTCTTCATTTTACAGCAGACTCGGAGGCCCAGAGATGGAGTGACATGGTCAAAGGCATGCAGACGGTAAGGGGCAGGTATTTGAATCCAGGTCGCCTGACTCCTAGGTACCGAGACAATTTTTTCCTTTGTTCCAGCGCTCTCTGTGGCCCCAGGGCAACAGTAGTCCCTGGGGACAGCATCAGCCTGAAGTCCAACTGCTGCAGCCTTGCAGCGGCATTTGTACTTGGGCTTCCAGGGAGACCAGGTTTGGATTTGGGCTTAAAGACAAAGAAAAAGAAGGCATTTGTGCTTCCTTTCTACATGTATTCGCACAGAAAGCTGATGGATGTGCTGCCCTCTAAAAGCTTTTTGGAAAAACATAGAGTAAAATGAAGGAAGTGCAAGTGAACATGGACAGCGTTCCTTGTCAGATTTGAAACTCAAAGTATGATGATGGGAAATTCCCGCCAGCAGGAAGTTAAGCTCTGATACTAGCCCCTGGATTATTTCTCTCTTTTTCAAAAAATCGGAGCAGATTTTTGAAAAAGACCTTTGAGAACATTGTTTAACTTCCTTGTTCTGTATTGGAAGAAAATGGGGTTCAGAGTGATGACTTTCAGATCTCGCCAGCATGTATAGGTTAAAATTTGAAATTGGAATGGAAAGAAAGGATGGTGTTCAGTTACAGTGTAAATTTCACCTCCGTGGAGCTTAGGCTAGGTGAAGAGGGGCGAGTGAGGTGTGTTGGAAATCTTACCCTTGTGCAGGTAGTTGGGATCTTCCGTGGGTGGCAGGCTGTCTGCATTTCAGTTCATCATTTAGCATTTACCGTGAGGCTCCTGTGTAAACGTAGAAGACACTTTCAAAGACTTGAGTTTATATTTTTCTAGTAGAGTTATATTTTAGTTTTTTGAAAGCCATTATATTCCCTGGCTTAATGAAATGTTACATGTCCCTGTGTTACTGGGCTAAGTCATACTTACATTGGAGGAATCTCTGTTTGAGATAGACTACAATAAAAGTTTTGAGACTAATTCTTACAAATTAATTTTGATTGGAATGGCTTTCAGCCTTTTTAAAAAAATTATTTTGTACAGACACTTTTTGGGATCGGTCTTGACTTTTGCAGTCAGAACACACGTTTAATCCTTGTAAGTAAATTTAAAAACTATGAGGAAGCTTAATATTTGTGTTTCCATTTATGCAAAACTTCGGGTGTTTCTGAACAGAAAGTAGCAATAGATATATGAATGAAATTTTATATTGACAAGTTGTACCTATGTCAGTGTTACCATAAAAACAGATTGCTTTAGAAGATAACATTGTCTTCCCTGGAACTTGCCTTTCTGTATCAATTCCACTTGCCTTTACTGGTTAACTATTGAATTAGCATTTTAAGTTACCAAATGTTAACATACTCTAATGATCTACATTAAACTTAAATTTGAGTCTAATTTTATCACTGCTGGAGGTAAAATATGTCAATGAAATCATCTTAATGCATTAATGGAGAGAAAATTTTGTTACTTTCCCCTTCAAATAGTTCTTAAAAAAGAACAGTTCTTGGCTTCAGGCAAGTGGTTATCAGTTGGTTGGGAAGATGGAAACTGCTGTTTCACCAGTTGGTAGCCTAGCTGTTCTGTCCTGTGTTCATTTATCAGGAACAAATGAATTAAAGAAAAATTATACTAATGCAAGACTTGGGTGCTGCCCTGATTCTCAGACAAGTCAGATGTTGCTTTTGTTAAATCCTTTCAATCTGAGCTTTTGTACTTCTGAACTGGTAGAAGAGTAGGCAGTTCCTCGTTCTTCATTTAACTCACTTTGCTGTTCTCAGGTGACAATGTGCTAAGGAAATAATCGGGAGATTTGGTGATGTTTGTTGGTGACCTACTTTGCAGTGATTTTTTTTGTAATTTACATTATTTTATTTTTTTACTTTAACTTGTTTTATTACTTTGCATAGAGAATAAAGGGCAGAGGTTCGTTTTAAATTTTTATAGGTTTTTGAATTGTATGTGGTTCGCAGGAGGCGCAATGTTTAAATAAAAGATGAAATTTAATATAAAACTTAACTTTTTACCTAAATCAAGTTTCTTTTTGCCAGTTTAATAAAATTACCCACTTGACCTTTCAACAAATAATTTAAAAAAATCGTATTTCAGAACTTATATATGCATTCTATGTTCATTTAATTGTGCTTTAAGGCCGCTTTGGACGAAACTTAATTGACCTTAATGAAGGGAGATAATTCTCAGTGTAGGTGGGGTAAAAAAAAAACTACCCCCTCCATTCTGCTCCCCACTCCCTCACCCCCACCCCCAGGCGGTTAACATCCAGTGGGCAGAAGCCTTTAGTGCAATATCTCCCGTTCAGCCTTGAGTTAAATTTAGACTCAGCAACCGTAATCTCACTTGTAGTTGGTGATCACACTGTGGCAGTTAACTAGGTTTATGGTTTTAAATCTCAAAAATAAACTTTCTGTTTAAATAAATATTTTTTGTTTTGTTTTACGTGTTCTTGGACATCTTGTCTGGCCTTGATTGGGAAAACTAAATTATAAGCCGGGTGATAATGGTGAAGAGCTGCTAATAATTGATACATGAGGAGTGGACTTGATAAACAGAATGTAAATGTGAAATAGTTTCGCCAGCCGTGGCCCTAGTAAATACAGTCTTTATGTGATAGACTTTCCCTTCTGTCCTCTGGCCCATCTCATTACTTAGCTGTGTGTGATATTTCAGGTATTTAATAAAGAGTAACTATTAGATGATTCAGAGAAAGAAAGCTGGCTCCCTGGGTGGGACACATTTTGTAGGGATGTCATCCTTGGTGGCTGTTAACTTAAGTGGTTGTATAACAGCATTATTTTGCATTATTTTATATCTGTATGGTCCTTTACATATGTTAAAAGCGCTTTCACATATTTTAGGTGTTCTCATGTTTTTGCTTAAAAGAGAATTGATAATCCGACATTCAAATAGTTGTTTAAACTATTTCTAAACCCTGTTGTGTGCCTAGTAGGGAACTGGAGTTAGATATATGGTAGCTATTCAAAGACACTGAAGAATTTGGGACCTGGAAGGCACAAACGTGATGCCCGCCTGTCCTGGGCTGTGCCTCAAGCACACAGGGTCTTCGTGTACCGTGAGGTCTCGGCTGCCTGGAGTGTGGCCACCTGTGCGGTGTGAAGTCCGAAGGACAGGAAATTACGTTTTTAAGAATTTCATAGTGGTTTTTTTTGTCTTCATGAGAAAGAACAGATTGTTGCTTAATTATAAACCCAGCTGACTTGTTAAAATTGCCTGGGGAGAGAGATTGATTTTCGTTGTGCCACTTACCATGCGCTCAGTGATTGATTCCTGCATGTGCCCTGGCTGGGAAATGAACCCACGACTTTGACACAGTGAGAAGATGCTCTAACCCATTGAGATACCTGGGCTGGGCTCATTTTTCATTTCGGAGTGGGAAAGGGATGCTAAAAACTAAGAAAAGACTTGTGAATTGTTGTTTTCTAACTTCTGTCTTGAAGTTTCTATCTTTTGGGAAAACTTGTCTTTGAGATAAATTTTAGATTTATACAGGAGTTGAAATGCAGAGACGTCCTACACAGCCTTCACCCCTCCCCTAATGTCGACGTCTCCCCAACTATTGTTACCAAGGCTAAGAAATTGACCTTGGTAAAATACTATTAAATGATTGGTCTTAACTGGGGTTTCTTACTTATTCCACTAATGTCCTCTTTCCCAGGTCCAGTCCAGGATACTACACTGCACTTGGTCCTCATGTCTCCCTAGTTTCTCATCTCTGGTCTGGGACAGTTCCTGTCTTTCCTTTGTCTTTGTGGCCCTGACACTTCAGATCTCAGTTTGGGTGTGTCTGGTGTTACGGATTTGAGGGAAGAATACCACACGGGTGACTTACCCTTCCTACAGCAGGGGGTATGTAATATCATCGCTGGTTGAATTTAACCTTGATCACTCACGAGGGTGGTGTCCACTAGGTTAGAAGTTTTCCCCTTCACGTATTCTTTTCATTAGAAGCTAGTCAGTAAGAGTGAGGAGAATTCTGTGAATTTGTTGTCCACAAATTCATAGATACATTAAAGCTGCCACTGTATTTTCTAGACAGCTTGAAGCTATGCAAATATTGTTTCTTTAAGGTTTTCGCCCTTAATTTTAACATTTGTTAGTGGGTCTTGCCTGCAGCTAGAGCATTGTTCTGATGGTGATTCTTCATGTCCCTCCTTCCACATTTGCAGTGAGGAAGAGTCGTTTCTGCTCCCCCATTTATTTACTTTTTATTAAGACTGTATTATTTTACCCACTGATTTTTTTTTCCTGTGGATATTCTTTGGGTTATAATCCAGTGTTACCCTGAATTTATTTTTGCTTTTTTACTTTATTGGTCAAGTTGTTCCAGTTTTGGCTTTTGTGCCTCCCTCTGTTTTTTAAAAGATTTTATTTATTTTTAGAGAGAAGGGCAGGGAAGGGGAAATAGAAACATTGATCGGTTGCCCATCATACGTGCCTCTCTCTACCAGGGATTGAACCTGCAACCCAGGCACAAGTCCCGACTGGGAATCAGACCAGGGCCAGAACGACACCCAACCAGCTTGACAGCCGACCATCTCGAGCCACATCAGTCAGGTCTCTTATGCCCTTTTGATGATCATGTTTCTCTGCCTTTTTTTTTTTTTAAACATTTTCTTTACCAGGTGCTTCTGGCTCATCTTGTAATTTTCTGTCCTGTCCTAGAGTCAACCATTTCTCCAAGGAGCTGCCGGGAAGAATTTTGAAGGGAGGCAACAGGTGGTGAATGTGCAGAGTTTGGAAAATAGATTGAGCATCAGGTCTGCTGGTGGCGATCCGGCTCCTCCTCTGAGCACAGACGTTGGCTTGTGTGTGCAAGTTTCTTAGGTTCTGGGAAGACATTTGTTTTTCCAGTAGTACAACAGATTTCCAGTGTTTCAGTACGTGGCATAATCTTGCAACAAAATGTACGACAATTCATATTCATGTTCAATAAACAAGGATTTCTTGTTTATTTTTCCTTAGTGTTTTTGACAAGTAATTAAAATAGAGTAGGAAGATACCACTTAAATACCATGTACTGAGAATTCACATTTAACATTTTGTATCACCCTTTCATAACACTTTGTACTACCCTTTTGTGTTTGACTTTTTTTTTAACTTAAGATTTTATTTATTTTAGAGAGGGGAAGGGAGAGAGAGAGAGAAAAACATAAATGTGTGGTTGCTTCTCTTGCTCCCCCTCCTGGGGACCTGGCTTGTGATCCAGGCACGTGCCCTGACTGGGTATCGAACTGGGACCCATTGGTTCGCAGGCTGGCACTCAGTCCACTGAGGCATACCAGCCAGGGCTTACTTCTTTTTTTCCTGTACAGGTTTCCATCCTATCTCTTCCCAAGATGACCTTTCATCTTTCCAGGCTATTTTATTGGTGGGTTAAACAAAACAAAACAACTTTATTGCGATAAATTGACATACAATAAATATCACATGTCAGATGCACAATGCAGTAATTTTCGGCATCAGTTACACCCATAAAACTGTCGCCACAATCAAGAATGTATCCGCTGCCCCTCAGAGGTCACTCAGGCCCCGTTGCCGTTCTCTTTTCTGCCCACTCGCCCACCTCTTCTGTCCTCAGAAATACATTAACTGCTGTCTGTCACTGAAGATCAGATGCATTCTGCAGTTTTTATATAAATTGAGCCCTACAATATGTGCTTTATTATTTTAATTGCTAGTACTACTGTTCTGTGAGTGTATCACACTTTGTTTATCCTTTCACGTGTTGATGGAACGTGTTGATGGACATTTGGTTTGTTTCCAGCTTTTGGCTATTACAAATAAAGCTAAAGAAATGAGCGACATTTCCGAGTTGGCCGCACCACTTTTCATTTTCACCAGCAGTGTTTGAGGACTCCATTTCCGTGATATCCTGGCCAGCACTGTATGGGCAGCCTTTTAAATTGTAGCCCTTCTGTCAGGTGTGTGGTGGCAGGTAACTCACTGTGGTTTTAAGTTGCATTTCTGTAATTACTAATGATGCTTAGCATTTTTCACGTGCTTATTTGTTTTTATGGGTTGTTATTCAATTCCGAGAGCTCTTTATTCTGTCAGATAAATGCTTTGTAAATATTTGTTCCCAGTCTGGCTTGCCTTTTCATTCTCTAGTGTCTTGCAGAGCAGGAATTTTTAATACTGGTAGAGTTCATGTTTTCTCTTCTTAGAGACTATGTTTTTGGTGTTGTATCTACAATATTTGCTTAACTAAGGTCATGCGGATTTTCACTAGAAGTTTTATAGTTTTAGGTTTTATCAAAACATTTCAGCCCTGGCTGGTGTAGCTCAGTGGATTGAGCACAGGCCTGCGAACCAAAAGATCATGGTTTGATTCCCTGTTAGGGCACATGCCTGGGTTGCAGGCCAGTTCCCAGCAGGGGATGCATGAGAAGCAACCATACATTGATTTAAAAAGAAAAAAATTTCAAGTTAAATTTTAACGTGATGGGAGGCACACACTGAGGTTCTTTTTCTGTAGGTGGATATGCAGCTGTTTCAGCACCCTTTGTGGAGGAGTGCCCATTTTCTACCAAGTTGTCTGCACTTCTGGGTATATTTCCTAACTGTATTTTAGGCCATAGACCTATTTTTCATCTGGATTATTTAAAAAATAAGTTTATATATGTGCCTGTGAACAATGTCTGGTATCGTTTAGTGTATACTAAAAAAACGACTTTTAAACACTTATGGCTGTCATACAGCACGTAGTTGGCTATTGATTTTACAGTTAACATTGTTTTTGAGATCTCTTCCACGCTGACTTTATGACTGATGTAAATAGGGTGACTTTATGTTCTGGTTTCCCAGGGACAGTCCTAATTCATTTCACTGGGCATGTTTTTAGCACCACTGTTAGACAGCATCACTTAGAAGTGCCCAGCGTGGTTGTCTTGGGTGTGGAGAGTTCCACAGTGTGGATGAGCCACAACTTAATCCACTTCCATTATTCCCTGCCTTGTGTTGTAGAGCTAGAGTGGCAGTTAAGGTCTCTGTGTTTCGTGTAAACAGCTGCGTTTCTCTTTTGTGTATGTATCTAGAAGAGAATTGCTGGATCCATCAGAATGCTTCTGACTTTACCAAGATAGCTGCAAAACGGTTCTCAGCCGTGGTCGTACCAGCTGGTCTCTTTCTGCAGGTTCTCTCTTCCTGACATCTTTTGCCAGGGTTTGGTACTGTTTTAATACTTTGGGAGAAATCTCCTGTGACAACTGATAGATTTAATTTGCATTTTACTGGTTACTTAATCTTTTGTTTGTTGCCCATTTACTTTTCTGAGAATTCCCTGTTCCATTTCCTTGGCCTATTTTTCTTTTGGGTTCTTTTTTTTTTAAGTGATTTGTATAGGAGTTCTACACACATTCTGCATACTAATCTTTTATTGTATGATGCTGCATTTTATCTTAAACCTGGCATTTACATATCATGAGCTAGTAAGGCCTTTAGCTATTTTGATTTTGTTTGAGTAAGCTCTAGAATTGAAGGTGGTTTGGGCTCTAGAGTTGAAAGTGGTTTGGGCGGATTGTGTGTGGTCCGTCCTCATTGTGCTTCCCAGCCCTTGGAACACAAGCGCTCCCGGCTCTCCAGAGGGAGCACCTTTAACATTTCTCGGTAAACTTGTGCAAAATTATTGATGGGAAATTTCTTTAAAGTTGCCTTGCAGTCTTGTAAAATTTGGTATTATGTGGACATTTTGAAAGTTAAGGCAGTATTTCATATCAGGGTCAGTCCAGCAAAAATGAATCCGTGATTCTGTTCATCTGTGAGATGTCTTCAGGGTTTCCATGTGTTTGTGCTTTTCTAGACTAGCACTTACTGATGACGCTGTTTTTCGCATTAGGTAAGAAAAGTATAAAAATCACCTTCAGTCTGTATAGGTAACTAGTAACCGATTCTATTGCCTCAGACTTTTTGCATTGAAACTACCTTTAATGAAGCTTTCCTTGTTGGCTTTGAAGGACCCTGAAGCCAACACAGAGTGATACTGTTGGAAAAATGATAGTATCATAAGCCAAAAGCAAATTCCTTCCTAAAATTGGAAAACTTGATCAGAAAGTATTCTGATAAAGTCCTTTAAAAAACATGGTACACAGATACCTTGTTTCAAGACAGATGTAACGGTGAAGAAAAATTGCAAGTGTTTCTAGGTGAATGCTTAGCTCTTAGACCTTTGCCCCCGAGAGCTGGAGAAAGTAACCAGATAGAAAACTTACCTCATCATGAAAAACTGAAACTGGGCCCTGACCAGAAGGTCATGTTTACTGTCTCTCTCTCCCTGAGGATTTCTTTGGTTCTCAGGCCAGCGCTCAGTCCACTGAGCTGCACCAGCCAGGGCTCCCCGAGGGTTTCTAAATGGTCGGTATTTTCCTCAGTTCTTGAGGTTAAGAACTGTTCCCTTTCCCTAGTCTAGCAACTTTTCAGTATTTGTAGAAAAAATCGTTAAGGGAAAGTATAATTGTTTAAATACATATTTTCCTATCCTCTTTTATAGAGTATAATTTTGGGATTTTTATGAGATTTACAAGTACTGGGAATATTATAAACTTGGTGGAAATATTATAAAATTAGTGGAAAGTAAATGTCCTTTAGTGAAAAATGAGTGATTCTCCTCTCCCCCTTTATTCTTTTCGTCTCTGATCTTTCTAGACTGTAATGATTTTAGTTTATATCATTCTTAGGAATATTATTTTTAAAAACGTTATTGAATTTTTTGTGGTGACATTGGTTAATCAAATTATGTAGGTTTTAAGTGTACAGTTCTGTAATAAATCATCTGAATATCGTATTGTGTGTTCACCACCCCAGAATCCAGTCTCCTTCCACCACCATTCGTTCCTCTCATCACCCTCTTCTGCCTCCCCCACCTCACTGTCTCGGTGATCACCACACTGTTGTCCGTGTCTACAACCCCACCTCACTGTCTCGGTGATCACCACACTGTTGTCCGTGTCTACGACCCCACCTCACTGTCTCGGTGATCACCACACTGTTGTCCGTGTCTACGACCCCACCTCAGTGTCTCGGTGATCACCACACTGTTGTCCGTGTCTACGACCCCACCTCACTGTCTCGGTGATCACCACACTGTTGTCCGTGTCTACGACCCCACCTCACTGTCTCGGTGATCACCACACTGTTGTCCGTGTCTACGACCCCACCTCACTGTCTCGGTGATCACCACACTGTTGTCCGTGTCTACGACCCCACCTCACTGTCTCGGTGATCACCACACTGTTGTCCGTGTCTACGACCCCACCTAGTGTCTGGTGATCACCACACTGTTGTCCGTGTCTACGACCCCACCTCACTGTCTCGGTGATCACCACACTGTTGTCCGTGTCTACGACCCCACCTCACTGTCTCGGTGATCACCACACTGTTGTCCGTGTCTACGACCCCACCTCACTGTCTCGGTGATCACCACACTGTTGTCCGTGTCTACGAGTTTTTGTTTAATCCCTTCCCCCTTTTCACCCAGCCCCACAGGAGTACTATTTTTGAGTGATTTTTAATATAAACCCTAAAAGGTTTATCCTGTTGCTCAAAGAGTGGTAGAAGGGAGTGATCGCCAAATTGGAATTATTTGGAATGTTTAACAAACTTTGTCCTGGGAGAGTGGCTTTTCTTATGAATTCTTCACATGAGCGTGGGGATTGAAATAGTAAGACTCGTTTCCTTCTCCTGGTTTTTGTGTTTCCCTGCTTTACAGTCTTACCACCGACGAGTCCATTGGCCTATGTGGTTACGTTGCAAACAGCCAGACTCCACAGTTGTGTAAATTTGTAAAACCTCTTTCAGAAGGACAGTGTTCCAGACGTGTTAGTAAATGAGGGAGAATATGCATCAGTAACTGGCAAAACACTAGCTGTGCTGAGATGAATTCATTTGCATTTGTTTACTTTCATTATTTTAGATTTGATAGAATTGAGAGTTCTGATGAACAAGAGTGAGATTAAAGATTTATTCTTAGAGGTATGACATTAGTTCACATATTTCTCATGGTTTGTTTTTTAGGTTCGGGCCAGAAATGAAGATGAAAGTTAGAGATGATTTATCAAAGAAGATTTTTCTTTTTTTAAATTTTTAATCTTTTAAAAATTTATTTATCTTTAGAAGGGAAGGGAAGAGGGAGGGAAATATCAATGTATGGTTGCCTCTTATGCATCCCCTGCTGGGAACTGGCATGCAACCCAGGCTTGTGCCCTGACTGGGAGTTGAACCGTGATCTTTTGGTTCACAGGCCGGCGCTCAATCCACTGAGCTACACCAGCCAGGGCTTAAGATTTTTCTAATTAGGATGGAGTATGTCTGTCTCTGTCTCTGTCTCTGTCTCTCTCTCTCTCTCTCTCTCCCTCTCCCTCTCTTCCTCTCCCTCTCTCCCCCTCTCCCCCTTTCCCCCTTTCTCCCCCTTTCTCTTCCTTTCTTCCTTTCTTTTGTGTACTGAAAATGCTTATTAAATAGACAGGCACATTTACAAAGCTTGCAGTGTGTGATCTCGGGTCACCCAGGAACGTTGCTCAGCGTTTTGTAGTGACTGATGCTGTTGGGTAGTTCGGTGATTTCAGTTACGTTGATACATTTTTAGGGTGTTTTCAGACTTTTTAAAAAACGTGGAAGCATGTTTTATTTAGCATTTTGAGGCATGATTTACAAACAAGAATATAGAAAGTTCTTCATTTGTACCCAGGCAGCTACCCCAGTACCTGCGTGTTTCTCACGCCGGCTGGGGCCTCCTCACCCGGCCCCTCGGTCTGCCCCGCCCCTCGGTCTGCCCCGCCCTCGTCCTCTCAGTCCCGGCGGTAGCTGCGGCCCTGCTGCCCAGCCTGAAGCCCGCAGGCCCTGACCGTCCCCCCGACAGGCGGGTGCTCAGGGGTTCATCTGGCTGGCACAGAATTTTAACCTGTGAAAGAAAACTTATTTCCTCTCGTGTGTCAGATAACTGTTAGTGTTAGGACTAGAAAATTCTGTAAGAAATGATCTCAACTCAAGAAATGTAACATTTAGGACAAAACTTTCATTCTTCTTAACTAATGTAGAGTTCTTGAAGCCTTTGGCTTTTTAAGTTTTGGAATCAGCCTCTTTTTTTGTTTTGTGTTCTTTTAAACAGTGAAGCAGTATACTTCCTTTTTACTAAACTGCCATATATATTCAGTCACGTGGACTATTATTTTTCTGTTTTTCCCAGTTTTATCGCAATATAATTGACAAGAATATTATTTTAAAATACTGCAGTCATTTCCCTCGTGCTCATTGGTCAGTGTTTCGTATAGAAGAGCCGGAGCTTCTGTGTCAGTGGGAGCACACGGTGCTGGTAGCGGAAACAGCCTCCGCGGCTGGGTAGGTGGTCGAGCAGCCCCCACGACTGGCGGTAAAACTGGCGACTTTATTTCACCGAAGCTATGTTGCACGTTCCTGTACTCGAAAATTTCAACCTCACATAAAGGACCACCTGTTTGGGAAATTCAGAAATGATCACGGAGAACCTAGTTCCCAAACTGTTCAATTATGTTAAACTAATAAAATTAATGTTTGGGAACTTGGTGAATGATACGGATTTCTCTGACAAGCCTCAGAATTATAGCAGTTAAGGAAAATGCACAAATGAGATGGTAACTTTAGCATATAAATGTTTAATTTTCTGTACTTGGCTTTATGGCGGTGACCCGAGATAAAATAGTGATGATAATGGTACAATCAAACCAAGAATGAGCTTTTACAATTCTTTGAATTATCTGGGCAATTGCAGAGAAAGGGTAAAGAAATTCTAGAAGTGGTCTATAGGGTTAAATTTTTCTTTTCTTTGATACACCTAAAGATTTTCATCATTTTTGCCCAGGAAGATTGTTTGTGGGAAAGAGTGTTTGATAACACGCTTCTTAGAAATTCGTAGCACAAGGACACTACTTGGCAGGGGTAAAGGGTGAAGTTAGGTTGATGTCACTGAGTGCAGTGATGGCGGCACTTGTGATGCTGACTAGGGAATAAGAGCAGATGACACCCAGGAGAAGTGAGTGCAGTTAGGATGGAAGGACAGGAGTTTATTAATGCGCCCTGGTTGGTGTGTCTGTCCCGTTGGGGGTCTCCCTTTAAGTCGCTTTGTGTTGGGGATACATTGTCTACTTTGGATCAGACAGGGAAGCACAATTCTCTGTCCAGCCTCAGTATATTTATTAGAAAAAAATGTAAATACAGCTAAATGGAATAAAAATGATACTAACTTCACCAGTTTCTGAGCAATTTTTCAGTTTTGAAGATCGTTGTGAGATCTGAGGATGTCATGGAATCACATTGGATTTTCCCTTTTAACTGAGGTTGGGTCAGATGTTAGTGATTTTTGCATAGAGTTGTAGCTAAGCCCTTTTAAGAAAGGAAAATTTGAACATGTGTGCATGACCCATGGACGTGGGCCGAACAATGCTGGGGGATGACTGTGGGGGCAGGGGGTGGGCTAGGCAGAGGAGGGAAGGGGGGGGAATTGAGGCAACTAATAGCATAAGGAAGAGTAATTTTTTTAAAAAAGGAAAATTTATACGGGAACTTGAATATATAAAAAAGTGTGGCTGCTCTGGTGTAAGTAGTGGGAAACCTTAAAACTCAGAAACCACAGGCAAAATCAGAAGGACAGGCACCATATGATTTCACTCATGCAGCCTCTAATGAACAAAATGAACTATAAGAGGCAAAGTAGAGACAGACCTCGTAAGTGAAACTTAGGGACGTGGACAGCAGTGTGGTGATTGCATGGGGGGTGGTGAGAAGGGGGGGAGGAGGAGGAGTAGGGGGATAAATGGTGATGGATGGAGACTCGACTTGGGGTGGTGAACACACATCTCCCACAGAGAGATGACATTTTGTAGACCTGCACCCTAAATCTGTGTATTTTTGTTAACCAGAGTAACCCCAATAAATTAAATTTTAAAAAGTCATAGGCTAGATGACTATTAAGAACCTTTAATGTTCAGCTGTAATCTTTAAGTCGTGAAGAATTTAGGATCAGTAAGAACATCTGAAATTAATCTTTTCCTGGACCAAGAGCTGGGGGCGGGGCAGGAAATACTGCAATTTCTCATTCTGCCTTAGGTTAGTTTACTAAGTAATATTAGTGTAAGAGTTAGGATCTGAATTCTCATTACTGATATCCTCATAACCATGCCTGCAGGCACACTGCTCTCCAGTGTGCCTGGGAAGCTACTCCATTGTGATGCTGCAATTTGGGGAAAATGATGAACAGCCTTTCATCTAATTTCTTAGATTTTGGTGGAACAAGTAGTAAGTGTAAGTAGACAGGTATTTAAGAAGAATGAGTAAACACAGTGAAGATAAACATACCTCCACAAATTACTTGTGCAGGATATGTCCAACCAGTTTCAATTTATTTTGCCCATCCTTTAAGAAAACGGAAATAAAATTTGTCTCCTTTTTTATACTGTAATTATATATATTACTGTTTGCTTTTAAATGGAAGATAATTTTTATCTACTTAAATGAAAAATTGATTTTCTCATGCCAAAGATCATTTCAAAGTTTTTTTCTACTTGTTTGAATTTTTAAAAAAAATTAATTTTCAATGCAATTTACATTAATAGCCCTGGCTAGTGTAGCTCAGTGGATTGAGTGCGGGCCTGCAAACCAAGGGGTCCTGGTTTGATTCTCAGGGCAGTGCCTGGGTTGTGGGCCAGGTTGCCAGTGGTCAGGTGCATGAAAGGCAACCACACATCGATGTTTCTCTCCCTCTCTTTCTCCTTCCCTTCCCCTCTCTCTAGAAATAAATAAAATCTTTGTGAAAAAAGAATGCTCATTTGGAAAAAAAACAATTTACATTAATATTATTTTGCATTAGTTTCAGGTGTATAGGGGAGTGGTTACAAAATCATATCCCTAAAAAGTGTCTTTTAAAGTAGTAACTAACAATAATTGAGGACTTTGTATCTGTGCAGTGCATTTCTTAACACTGAGGTACTGACTTTAAATTGTGATAATTTTGGTGTGGCAGCAATTATTTTGTTGTGAAAATCATTTTGTTAACTTGTACCCATACTTTCAGATTATTTTTGGTCCCACTATGGGATGAATAAAGCATATTTAAAACTTAGTTTTTGTGGGTTTGCTTAGAAAGATAAAGATACCAAATATTTCTCTTAGTTTGACTAGAAATGTGATCGCGTGTGCCTGTATGCCTAAGCTCTAGCTGCTGTTTCACTTTGCCACCCTTGAATGAAATAGTTCTGTAAATAGAACATGTTTGTACTCTTACCCCTGGAGCTCGCTCAAGAAAACTGACAGGATACGTGTTAGAAATATGTGCCTATGAGGTTCTTATATTTAGTGTAAGAAAATTGAGTATTAGGAATAATGATGAATTCTTTGTAGTGTTTCTTTTTTCTCCCAGTGTTTAGCTGATTGCAGTAAATTTGAATGTATGAAGTCTCATCTGGTCTGTGGGTTTTCTTTTTATAATGATTATTTCTTTTTAAAACTAAGAATTTCTGAAGTGATCTCGTCTTACTTTGATTTGGTTTTAGCTAAATGATTACCTTCTCCCCTGCCACTTTCTTCCTTTGTATGATATTTGATCTTTCTGGTTGAGCGTATTTAACTTCTTTTCCAGGTTGAATCGACCAAAGCAATGGTTATGGAGAAGCCTAGTCCCCTGCTGGTTGGGCGGGAGTTCGTGCGGCAGTACTACACGCTGCTGAACCAGGCCCCAGACATGCTGCACAGGTGAGCGGGGTTCTCCCTGCAGCCCCGGTGGCTGTTTCTCCTCTCGCCGCTCGTGCACCTGGTAGGGCTGTTGGGGAGTGTTGCGGAGTGGTGCTTTGTGTAAGGGCCAGGAAACCACAGTTGTTAAAGTGGTATCACTTTAAATAGAATATACAAATAAAATTAAAAATTAGACTTAAGTAACCAAAACTTACACATTATCAGAAAAATAATACCTGAAAATGGAAAGGTGTAGTATTCATGCTTTTGTCCTCATTTTTTGTTCTGTTTTTGGTGAGTCATGAATTATTTAGTAGGAATGTATTGAAGAATATTGAAGACTGTTGTATTAACATACTTTGTGTCGATGTGGTTTAAAAACTGGTTATTAATTTATTAGATTTTATTTATTTATCTTTAGAGGGGAAAGGAAGGAGAGAGGGAGAGGAATATCAATGTGTGGTTGCCTCTTGTAGGTCCCCTGCTGGGAACTGGCCCACAACCCAGGCATGTGCCCTGACTGGGAATCGAACCTCAGTTGTTTGTCTCCCAGGCCTGCACTCAATCCACTGAGCTATGCCAGCCAGAGCCTTGGTTATTTATTTTTTTAGTGAAAACAATACATGCTTGTTATAAACTTAAACGTAATGAAATAAACGTGGAGGTAAATTCACGCTAACAGCTTTTCTATGTACATGTGAACACTTTAATGTTCTTTTAGTTTATTTGATAATCTGGGGTCTTTTTACATAGGTTATACAAGTTTCACAGTGATTTTAATATCCAGAGTGTTCATTTTATAGAGATGTAGCATACTTTAATCCCCTGATGAATTGCTTTCATTATTTCCTATTATAAACATTCATTATCTATAGCTCGTAGTGTATGTGGACTTGTTAAAATTCTTAGAAATTCCAAAATGTGTGTTTGCTGGACAAGAACTATTTTTCCTCTATACTTCGACTAGCTTGCATATTGGATGACACATGATTATTAGATGCAAAAGGAAATTTATAAATTCTTTTTTTTTTTTTTTTTTTTTTTTTAAATATTTTCTTTATTTATTTTTCGAGAGGGGAAGGGAAGGAGAAAGAGTGGGAGAGAAACATCAATGTGTGGTTGCCTTTCATGCGTCCCCTGCCGGGAACTGGCCTGCAACCCAGGCATGTGCCCTGACTGGGAATCGAACCGCGATACTCTGGTTCGCAGGCCCGCGCTCAATCCACTGAGAAATTTATAAATTCTTTTTACTGTATTCAATTTTTAAAAATTGAATTTGTTGGTTAACAACATTACGTCAGTGTCAGGCGTACGGCTTTGTAACGCGACACCCGTGTACTCCGTGGTGTGCCCGCCACCCAGAGTCTCCTCTGCTGCCGTGCGTTTGACCCCCTCTGCCGTCTTCTTCCTCCCCACCCTGACCCTGTGGTAACCACCATTACAATGTTGGTTTTCACGAATTTGTTACTTGGTATATATCCCACATCTACTGGTTTTCACGAATTTGTTACTTGGTGTATATCCCACATCTGCATAAAGTCAAGTCGTGGTTCTTGTCCTTTTCCGTCTCACTTATTTCACCTAGGGTGATACTCTCAAGACCTGTCCATGGTGTTGTTTTCAATAGCAACATTTTATCTTTTTTATGGCTGAGTAGTATTGAGTTTCATGTATATACCATCTCTTCTGTATTCAGTTACCCACCAAAGGACACTTGGATTGTTTCTGTGTCTTGGCTATTGTGAATAATGCTGCACTGACCTCAGGCGTATGTATGTATATCTTTACAAATAAGTATTTTCAGGGTACTGGGTCATGTGGTAGGTCTGCTCTGAGATTTCGAGGATACACTGTGTCCATGGTGTCTACACCACTTCCGCACGCCCACCAGCGGCGTAGATACACTGTGTCCATGGTGTCTACACCACTTCCGCACGCCCACCAGCGGCGTGGGAGGGTTTCCTTATAGGTTGATTTTGAGTCCTTACTGTGAAAGTGGAAAATCTCACTCTCTCTCTCTTTTTTTTTTTTTAAAGAGGGGGAGAAACATCCATATGTGGTTGCCTCTTATGCGGCCCCCACTGGGGACCTGGCCTGCATTCCAGGCATGCGCCCCGACTGGGCACCGAACCGGTGACCCTTTGGTTTGCAGTCTGCACTCAATCCACTGAGCCACACCAGCCAGGGCTCAGTCTCTTTTTTTTTTAAGACTTTACAATGTCCAAAATATTTTCACCTACTTCCTTTTAATCTTTTCCAAAACATTTTAGTAAAGCATTCTGGGAGATAACCTCATTTTGCAGATAAAGATGTTAAGGAGTTAAAATTTTGCTGGTATTTATATAACTATTACTGATAGTAAACGTCTCCAAACTTTTTTTTCCTTTTTGTTGTGTTTTAGGTCAAAATTTTATTCTGAGCCCATAGAAACTAGGTAAATTTGAATGGAAAAAGGAGCTGGGGTTGGAAGAAACAAACCAAGCACCGTGTTTTGTGGTGTATAATGCACACTTCTTTGCCCCGATTTTTGAGGGAAAAAATAACTTGCACATTATACATGGGTAGTACTAATTCCATGTCTATAGAAATGTTTTTAATTCTTTCATTTATTCTTATGCATTAAAAGTGTAACTATAGAAAGCAATAATAATATCTGTAAACAAAATAATACCCTGGAATATGATAATCAATTTTGTTTTTAAAGGTAAATAAATAAAAAATTGAATTAAAAAATGAAAATGAAAGATTTTCCTAAAAGTTTGGGCCAAAAATGTGGGTATGCATTATACATGGCAGAATACAGTATATTCACGTGTTTCTTCTCACTATTGCTATTGATTGATTCTAAGGCATCCTCTTTTTCCCACATTTAATCTCTGAGCTATATCTTAGATATAATGAAAAGTAGCTGAGCCAGCAGTGAACCAATTTCATTGGCTAATATGCAGCCTTTTAATAACTAACAATTAAAGGATATGCTTGGGGTCCTGTGGGCCCAGAGCTTTTCCCCTTTGGGGAGGCTGGGGAGGCGGAGTCAGGATGTAGAATGGCGTGTACGGCCTTATTTGGGAGAAGTTGCTTATCTGGAATCCAGACATCAAATCCTTACAATGTGGTAGTGTGGTTAAGCCTACATTGGCTTTCCTGATCCAGTATAGTATTCTAATGCAAACGAGCAGTTGAGTTGAAAAATGAAAGCTATGGGAATTACAGCTTGCGATGCATCAGCAAAAATTATTAAAAACAACTCCTAAAACCCACCTGTACCTGTGTGATGAGTTACTGGGTTTTAATGGGAATTTTCACATGTGTTTTTAGGCATAGAAGGACTCTTCAAGTCTGTGGAGAGTATAGGTGTCCTAATACAAACCTGCCTGTGTTCTTCGTGATTGAAAACAGGAACTTCGTTTTATTTTAGGCAGCCTTCCTGAACTTACGAACTTACGTGATCCTTCCCACCACGACCCTCCTGCCCCCGAGCCCCTGGCAGTTTGGACTTGTGAAAGCAGTGTTCTGCTGCCTTGACCAAATGGTCCCCATCCAGCAGTGCTTCCTGGCACGTGGGGTGACTCTGAGTGCGTGCGAAGAGGAAACAGGGCGCACACTCCTGTTTCTAAGAGTCTGTCTGCCGTTGAGGCAGTCGGGTGCCGGATGTGAAAAAGAAGTGCCCGGTCTCAGGGTACTCGGGGCCGACAAAGTAAATTACACTTCCGTTTCACAGATTTTATGGAAAGAACTCTTCATATGTCCACGGGGGACTGGACTCGAATGGCAAGCCCGCAGACGCAGTCTACGGACAGAAGGTAAGCGTACTGGGCTTCGCGCGGGCTGCTGGGCAACTAGAAAATGACCCTTAAAATTGAGGTGGATGCATGCTTAATGGACTCGCTGATATTTAAAGATCAGTTTTCTCACCTTTGTAGAAATTTGGGTATTCAGTAACTTTGGTTCATACAGTTATTGAATGCTTATGATGTCATGTTTGTTTATTTTGTATGATACATATATACTGAAGGTTTTTTGCTCCCTGGCATATTTGTCAGTTTGACTCACATAAACTCTATACAAAGACAAACCAGAATAGGGTCTTTGTGGTTCCTAATTAAACACGCATATTGTCTTTACTTGTGTTGGAAAGTTTTTGTTGTTGGAGATTGTGCACAGCATGAGGCGTTAACCCGTTCCTCTGTCCCTTAGGAAATCCATAGGAAAGTGATGTCCCAGAACTTCACCAACTGCCACACTAAGATCCGCCACGTTGATGCCCATGCCACTCTGAATGACGGCGTGGTGGTCCAGGTGATGGGGTTGCTCTCCAATAACAACCAGGCTTTGAGGAGATTCATGCAGACATTTGTCCTTGCTCCTGAGGTAAGAGAAAAGAAACAGCATGAAAAAAAGAAACACCTCTTTTAAAATGATTCATTTTGAAGTTTCAAATTTATAGAAAAGTTGTAGTAATAATACAGTAACTCCCACATACTCTCTGTCTGGAGCCACTGTCAACACCTGTCCACGCGTTTATAATTCTATTTTAAAGAGTATTCTGTTTCATTTTAACTTCTGAACCCCTCGAGAGTGAGTTGGAGATCCCACGCCTGGTCATTCTCCAGAACGAGCATTTCCGAGACTGCAGGGTTCTCTTCCACACCACAGTGCAGGCATGAAGTGTGGCTGTAACCGTAACCAGTTACCGGTCTGTAGTCCATGTTGAAGTTTGGTCATCTTCCCAGTAACGTCCTTCACAGTAATCCCCGCCCCGGCCCCTGGTCGAGTCTAGGGTTACACACTGTATGTGGCCATGACGTCTCTTCACTCTCCTTTTGTCTGCCTCAGTTGTTTAATCTTTTGTTTTCTGTGTGGCATTGATGTGAGAAAAGGTATGAGAAAAGCGCGTGATCCAGTGACTTTGTAGAATGCCTCGGTCTGTGTCGTCTGGGACTTGTGATCAGGTTTCGGTCATGTGCCTACGTGTCCTTTAGAACTTCATGTGAGGGAGGCTCTTGATTTATGTAGTGGTTTTTTTTTAAAATTTTTTTTAAAAGATTTTATTTATTTATCTTTAGAGTGGAAGGGAAGGAGAGAGGGAGAGAAATATCAATGTATGGTTGCCTCTTGTGCGTCCCCTGCTGGGAACTGGCCTGCAACCCAGGCATGTGCCCTGACTGGGAATGGGAATCGAACCACGGTCCTCTGATTCTCAGGCCCTCGTTCAATCCACTGAGCTACATGAGCCACCAGGGCCCCCCCTTTTTTTTTTAAGTTTTATTTATTGATTTGATTTGAGAGTGAGTGAGAGGGAGATAAACATCGCTTTGTTGGTCCACTTATGTACACATTCATTGGTTTCTTATATGTGCCCTGGCCAGGGATTGAGCCTACAACGGTGGGTTATCCAGACAATGCTCTAAACAACTGAGCTAGCTGGCCAGACTACCATTATTGATATTAACTTGGATTACTGAGTTAAGGTGGTGGTCAACAGGTTTTGCCACTGTGAAGTTAGTATTTTTGCTTTTCTCATTAGTAAGTAAATTGTGGGTGGTTCTTTTTGAGACTGCAGATATCCTCCTCTTCATCCAACTTATGTACTAGTTTTTGCATTAATTGATGATTCTTGCTAGAACCAACTGCAACTCTGATGATTATCTGATTCTGTCATTCTGTGTTTATTGGTATTCTGCTGTGAAGAACTTTTGCCTTTTCTCTGTTACCACTCATGGAGTCTTTGTTTATTTAATGGGGTTAACGCATTGCTAACTGTGTATTGGTATCTAAAATGTTCCGGACATGCTGAGTATGAACCTCCGTAAGCGGCTTCTGTGTGTGTGCATCAGTGTATGTGGGCACTTTGTAACTTCGTGGCCCATGGTGTTCAGGCTCACCTAGCACTGTCTCTGCTTCAGCCCTGGCTCTGGAACAAGCCGTTTTCTTCAAGGACCGCTCATTCTTTTTGGTTACCTTGCTCATCGTGGAGGGGCCACGGGTGGATGTGGAATAGCCGCATGTGCACTGTTTTCCTGGTGGGTCTGGACCGAGCCAGGGCAGGCAGCTGTTCACATAAGCACGTGGAAGTGGTTCAGTGAGGACTTGCTGATTAAATGTTTTCTCTAGCATTACTCTTAGATAATTTTCTGTTCAGGATTGTTAATTGAAAACCCCTATCATTTTACTGTTTGAATATAAAATAACTGAATTGTCTTTGAAAAATTATATGAGGTCATTTTAGTCATGATTTTTAGAGGAAGGCTTAGATTATATACAGTGTAAAACCGTCGATGGACTTGTAAATATGCATGGGACTATGGGATGTGCAAGGAAGAATCTAACATTACCTTAGTGTATACAGTGCATTGTTACATAAACTGTCTCATTGAATACTCAGAGCTCTGAGGAATAGGGTGGTATCTCTCTGTACCGATTAGGAACAGCCTTAGAAGTTGAATAGCTAACTACTAGTTGACATATTTGGATTTAGATTCCAGAGTGTCTTAATCGGGTTGTGCAAACCTTTCCATGCCCTGGAGTGCTTGCATCAGTAGTCTTGGATACAGTTTTAGGGAGTTAAAAGCTTTCACATTTGGCAGTGGGTATTTATTGGTCAAGAAGTGCTGTGAGATGTGGCTGTGGTATTCACAGAATTAAAGTTTTATCGATTTTTGGGTATCCATCTGGTAGTATTTAAAGCAAGCCGTGTATGTGAGTGTAGTTGTTAACAGCCATAATGTGGAGTGGGACTTTTTGGACTTGGCAATGTTAATATTTTGGGCTGAATTAAGTCTTGGTTGTGACTGGTGGTCCTGTGCATTGAAGGATGCTTAGCAGCACCCCTGCCCTCTGCTTAGTAGCTGCCAGTTGCTGCATTGCTCATTAAGAAAACTGAAATGCCCCCAAATATTGCCAGGTGGTTCCTGGGGGGTTGGGGGTCAATAATACCTTCAGTTGAGAACCACTGGTGTAGGGTGATTTGGCTTGTTAAAAATTTGCTGAATAGTAAAAATGTTTTGTTGGCATTGCAGGGCTCTGTTGCAAATAAGTTCTACGTTCACAACGATATCTTCAGGTACCAAGATGAGGTCTTTGGTGGCTTTGTCACTGAGCCTCAAGAGGGTAAGTTACTTGCCTAAATTTTTTGGTGGCATCAATGGACTCAAAGAGAATCTGGATTTCTTAGATGTTTCCATTATGGTCTGTATTCTTCATTAATAACTTCTGCTTATAAAGACATATGAAAGGCCTGAGTTTTTTACCTAGTCGAAGCTAGTAAGTTAGTCTGCTTGATGGGAATTGGTAGAAGACACAAAATTCCTAAATCAGAAGTGGACAGGTTATTACAGCAAGACTAGTAGTATTTCTGTCACAGTTTCCATGGGACATTGAAGTCCAAATGATGCTTACATGGCAACAGGGGTGCATTACAAGAATGGAACCTTAAGTTTACGGAACCCAAATCTTTGAGAATGGGCGTAAATATGCCTGCACGTGACTCTGGAGGGATATACAATTTTCCCTCCAGAGTTAGGGTGGTTTGCTATGTAAATGTCCTTAAAAGATAATCCGCAACAAAGGATAGCCATTGCCTCAATTGCAAGATGTGTAGAAACACGAGAGACCCATAGATAATCGTCTCAGAACAATTTCTGTATGGCGAGATGATTGTAAGCATTTTATATTTATTATGCAGTGCAGCAGCCTTATAGTTAAGTACTTTGGGTCCTGTTGCTCCCTCGGATAGACTAGGACACTGCAGTACAGAGAATTTGCCTGGTGCCCTCCTAGAGCTAGTTAGGTGGTAGAGCTGTTGTTGGATTATTCGCAGCATGACGTCAGGTTCCATGTTCTTAACCTGACAACACAGTGGCTTTCATTCTGTCCTTAAAAGGCTGTGCCATCATTTTACTGAACGTGCCTCTGCTTTTCTTGTTTTGTTGCCCTTTCTATTGCGACTATGACTTAAGTAAGCACATTACTTTAAAATCTGTTTTCTCACTTTTTTAAAAGAGTCTGAGGAAGAAGTAGAGGAACCTGAAGAAAGACAGCAGACGCCTGAGGTGGCACCTGATGATCCTGGAACTTTCTACGATCAGCCTGTTGGGTAAGGAGGGCTTTGTTCGCTTGTCTGGAGCTGCGTGGGAATTGGGTTGTCTGGTCTTTCTCTTTCTTGGAGTGCAGTTGTGCATTCTCAGATTGACCTCAGAAGGTAATGATAATTTCCCAATAGGGAGGCTTCACTTTTGGTATCTTTGAGCTTCAAAAATCTGTAATCTGTTTCATATAATTTTCTCTGAGGACTACTTACATAGTATGTTTAGTTGCTTTTTGGCTTAGTTTTTTTTGGGTGGTAAATGAAAAAGCATTGGGATTTCTTCTTTATAAATATTTTATATATTATTTTTATTAAAGGGAGGGAAGAAGAGAAAAAGACATCAATGTGTGGTCGCCTCTCCTGTACCCCCAACTGGGGGCCTGGCCCACAACCCAGGCCTGTGCCCTGACTCTGAATCCAGCCGGTGCCCTTTGGTTTGCAGCCCGGCGGTCAATCCCAAGCCACAGCAGCCAGGGCAAGAGTTGGAATTTCTTACTGAGTAATTAGCACATCGAGCCACTGCATTAAGTGCTTTGCGGGGGATATAAAGTATACAAGGACTTATTTAGAGATGAGGCATAAATTGATAGAAATTCAGACATGATTTGCAGCAGTAAAGAATTTCATTAATTAACTCAGTTAAATGCATGACAGTATCTTAGGTATTTGTTTTTTTGTTTTAATCTGCAACTAGAAATGTGTTTGATAGGAATAGAAATTAATAAGCTATTTACTTGTTGCCATGTGATACCATTAATACTAGTATTCAATACTTAGAGGATATTTTTAAATGTTTCTGAAGGTGTACTGATGAAATGACCACAGTACCTACCTGGCTTGCTGGTTGAAAATGATTAATTGTCATACCAAAAATGGACCAAATTAGAATTTCAGGTGGGGAAACACCTATAGCTGTAACAAAGTGATTTATGTGAAAGTTTAAGAACGGTTCTGAATCATAATTAATGTCATTTTCCCCTATTTATTATGAGGGGTTCTTGTGGTAAAAGCCCCTAACGACGTGTGCCTCCCTGACGTGTTCGAGGGTCCTGTGTGGTGGTGGTAACTCTGCACGTGGCTGTGCAGCGCGGCACTAGACCTTTCATCCTGCAGAACTGAGACTGTGCCCACTGAGCAGCTCCACTGCCCTTCCCCCTCCTCACGGCCTGTTACAGTTTTGTGATGCGTGCAAGGTCGGTTGTAATAGTTTTGGAATTCTAACTGAGAAGCTGGTTTGGTTAATTTTGATGCATTTGCTTACGAGCAGTGAGCTAACCTAACTACAGTTAAGATTTGCTCATACTCAGACACGTATTTCTTAGATCTTTTGGGGGTTCAGGTCTCTGTAGTTAATGAATACTTGGGGATTTCTTGCCAAGTCAATGGAGGCAGAATAATATTTCTCAAATTTTCCTGTTAAAGCAATGATTTGGAAGAACATTTAGAGGAACCTGTTGCTGAACCAGAGCCTGATCCTGAACCGGAGCCGGAGCAAGAGCCAGCGTCTGAGATCCAGGAGGAAAAGTGTGAGCCTGCGTTGGAAGAGACGGCTCCCGAGGATGTGCAGAAGAGCGCGTCTCCGGCGCCTGCGGACATCACCCAGGCGGCGCAGGAAGACTTGAGGGTGCGCGGCCTGTCTGCGTGTTTGTGCTGTTGCTGGTTTATTTTAAAAATCTCTTTTCTCCTTTGTTATTGCTTGGTCGACTTTGGTAGGTGCGTTTTCATGTTGGTGGTCCAGGGAAATTTCTTACACATTGAGCCATGTCTCATAAGAAGATACACGTTGCTTTATAAGCTCAAAAGTAAATTTTTTTGCCCTCTAAGGAAACTTGAATACTTTTTAGACCAGAAATATCAGGTGCTATTTTATTAGCCTATTAACAACCCCTCATGTTTTAAATTGCAAATTATTAGGTTCTTGTTATAACAAACAAGTGATAACGTAGCTTCAAAAAATAATGAGACAGCAGACTTGCCTGCCTTTTTCTGTGAAATGTATTTAAGGATGACTTTAGAGTAGGAGTGTATTGCTAAGATGTAACTACTTTTCTAATTAGAATACCTGATTTCAAAAATTTGGAGCTTTTCAGTTTACCCCTAAGTCACATCAGGGTGATGTTGACTAACTCAAGAACCTTTACATTTGAAACTCTGTGAAGGACTATCGTTTGTGCTGTATTTATGGGGTCAGAGTTCTTATAATACCATGTATGTGTGTCTGGCAGTTCATCCAGTTGCCTCTGTGGTAGGCAGTGTTCTGCGTATGGGAACTGTTTGTAAGAAGGATGGAGTTCTTGGTCTCTCCTTTAGTGAGTAAAAGTAGGAAAGAAACTGAGATGTCTTTAGCGGACAGGTAGAAAAGTAATTGGCTAGATAGAGAATGGGTGAGTAGTAGTTGTTAGGTTTCTGGGGAGAGATAATATATTTTGGATTAGGGTCCTGGTAGTAGAGATTGGAAAGAAGATAATTAAGAGTTAAATAACAGGATTTGTGGTTTTTGGTATGGATGGAAAGGTGTTTAAGGTAATTCTAACGTTGATGTGACTGGATCAGTGTTTGTATCATAGCAGTTCTAAGGAATTTTAGTGCTGAATTTGACTGTGGGGGAGGATGGAATGTCAGGATTATAAACTGTCCTGCCTACGAAAATGCAAGGCAGATGTACAAGAAATCAGGAGCTCATAGCTGTTACGTTGTTCTGACATACAGTGTAATCAGCTGGTGTTGGTGTTCTGTTACCTTAGACATTTTCCTGGGCATCTGTGACCAGCAAGAACCTTCCACCCAGTGGAGCCGTCCCAGTTACTGGGATTCCACCTCATGTTGTTAAAGTCCCAGCTTCCCAGGTGAGTTTCGTAGTAAGCTTGTATTAAGACAAATTTACTTGTATTCTGAGTAATGTAGTTTCATAGAGGTTTAGACAACGTGGGAACCGATGTGGGTAGGAGGGGTGGAGACTGGCAGCTGCGCAGAGAGGACCTGACAAGTCGGAGGCTGGTGGACCAGGCAGTCCAACATTCCCGCACAGAGAAACCCGGAGGAGCAGCCGGGGAGCGAGACAGACTGCGCAACCCAGGGTCCCAGCGGTGGGGAAACAGAGCCTCGAACCTCTGACTGAGACCTCCTGTGGGGGTTGAGGCCGCAGCGGGAGAAACTCCCAGCCTCACAGAGTTTATTTGAGGGACTCCCAGGGTCCCAAGGAAGTACACAAGCTCACCCACCCGGGAATCAGCACTATTTGATTGTGGGTAGTGGGGTAAGTGACTGAAAACTGGCAGAGAGCCGAGCAAGTGCCATTGTTCCCTCTTGGACCCCGCCCCACATACAGCATCACAGTGTAGTGATGTGGGTGACCTGCGCTGGTGAACACCTAGGGCTCCGCCCCTCACTAGTAACAGGTGTGACAAGACAAAAAAAAATACAGCCCGAATGAAAGAACAGATCAAAACAAAGCTCCAGAAAAAATACAAGTAAACAATGAAGAGATAGCCAACCTGTCAGATGCACAGTTCAAAACATTGGTAATCAGGATGCTCACAGGATTGGTTGAATATGGTCACAAAATAGAGGAAAAAGTGAAGGCTATGAAAAGTGAAATAAAGGAAAATGTACGGGGAACCAATAGTGACAAGAAGAAAACTGGGACTCACATCAATGGTTTGGAGCAGAAGGAAGAGAGAAACAACCAAACAGAACAGAATGAAGAAACAAGAATTCAAAAAAATGAGGAGAGGCCTAGGAACCTTTGAGACAACTTTAAACATTCCAACGTCAGAATTTTAGGGGTGCCAGAAGGAAAAGTAGAAGGGCAAGAAATTGAAAACTTATTTGAAAACATAATGGAGAACTTCCCCAATCTGGCCAAGGAAATAGACTTCCAGGAAGCTCAGACGGCTCCAAAGAAGATGGACCTAAGGAAGCCCACGCCAAGGCACATCATAATTACATTAGCCAAGAGTAAAGATAAGGACAGAATTTTGAAAGTAGCAAGAGGAAGGGAAACAGTTACCTACAAAGCAGTTCCCATCAGACTGTCAGCTGATTTCTCAAAAGAGACCTTAAAGGCAAGAAACAGGCAAGAAGGGGCTGGAAAGAGGTATTCCAAGTCATGAAAGGCAAGGACCTGCATCCAAGATTGCTCCATCCAGCAAAGCTTTCGTTTAGAATGAAAGGGCAGATAAAGTGCTCCTCAGATAAGGTCAAGTTCAAGGAGTTAACTTCATCACCAAGCCCTTATTATATGAAATGTTAAAGGGACTTATCTAAGAAGAAGAAGATAAAAAATATGAACAGTGAAAGGACAGCAAACTCACAGTTATTAACAACCACACCTAAAACAAAAACAGAAATAAACTATAAGCAAACAGAACAGGAACAGATTCACAGAAATGTAGATCACATGAAAAGTTATCAGTGGGGAGGGGGAAGAGGGAGAATGAGGGAAAAGGTACAGGGAATAATAAGCATAAATGGTAGGTAGAAAACAGATAGGGGGTGGTTAAGAATAGTATGGGAAATGTAGAAGCCAAAGAACTTATATGTATGACCCATGGACGTGAAGGGAGGGGATGTGGAATGTGGGAGGGAGGGGGTGTGCAGGGTAGAGGGGAATAAAGAGAAAACAATGGGACAATCATAATAGCATAATAAGTAAAATATATTTCTAAAAATTAAAAAGTTCACAAGAGAAAAGGAAGCTTGCTTTGTTTTTACACAGAAGTTAACTTATAAATTTTTCAGCCTCGCCCGGAGTCCAAGCCTGAATCTCAGGTTCCACCGCAGAGGCCTCAGAGGGATCAAAGGGTTCGAGAACAGCGGATAAATATTCCTCCCCAGAGGGGACCTAGACCAGGTAAGAGCACAGAAGGGCGACTTTCCTAGTTTGGGGGGTTTTGAGGTAAGAACTTGTTTTTTGGTGGGAGGTGCTTGATGTTTGCTTCCTTAAAAAATTGTGCAGTTGGTGGAATTACCTATATTTAGGGTAAAGAGAAAGCAATTGAATGGCACAGTCACTGAAAGGTGTCTTCATCTCTCATTTCTGCTTTTGTTTTCTCTTCAGTCCGTGAGGCTGGTGAGCAAGGTGATGTCGAACCCCGGAGAACTGTGAGACACCCTGACAGCCACCAGCTCTTCATTGGCAATCTGCCTCATGATGTGGATAAGTCAGAGCTTAAGGATTTCTTTCAAAGTAGGTGAATGAGTGGTACACACCAAGTTCATCTGATGCCGCACTCTCCAGTAGGCCTAGCAGATGAGCAATCTGCTCACAGTTTAGACACATTGTGTGTAATCGTTTCACACACTGTGTCTAAACTGCCATCTCAGTGTGTAAAGATGTATACGGATGGTACACATTTTCCTATACTCAGCTTTCAGAATCATGTGTCGTTTACACATAATGGCAGTGACGGGCCGTATTTCAGGTGCTCTGTAGCCACGTCATATTGGGTAGTGTGCATGTAATATTTAAAAGAAAAGTTCCAATGAGTTACTTGAGATTCTGTGTTTCGCTTGCAGGCTACGGGAATGTGGTGGAGCTGCGCATTAACAGTGGTGGGAAACTACCCAATTTCGGGTTCGTTGTGTTTGATGATTCTGAGCCTGTTCAGAAGGTCCTTAGCAACAGGGTAAGCAGTTTCTTATCTTGATTTAAGAAAAAAAACCCAACCCCCCCCCCCCAAAAAAAAAAAACAAAAAAACCCAAGCATGTGTGTTGGCTGTTTGAATCTTCTTCCTTCCCATCTCTGTTAGATGGGAAGTGTGATGTATTCCAGCGGGTTTGGGTAACAGGTTCCATGCCGTGTGGCCATTAGTATCGAAAGGACCGCCTGGGGGTTTACAACAACAAGGCTTCTGTGCTAAATAACTTGGCTTTTGATTGAGTGAATGGTGAGAAATAAATAACTAATAGTTACCAGTGCCCTGAGAGTTATGCAAATTCCATTTCTTGGTGATAGCTTCTGGTGTAGAACATGAAATAAAATGTTACCTTTAGCTAATTTAGGAGCCTGTTTGCCCTGGGCAGTCTCGGTATAGCACTGCCAGCTGTGCTACGTAACTCTGAGGGACTTTTATTCTATAAATTGTCTGGTGGTGGAGTCACCCCGCTTGGAACCACTGCTGCTAACAAGGCTGTTGGTCTGATCACAGAGGGATTTGTAGAGCCGGACTCGTTTTACTGTGTAGTTCCTACTAAAGAAAGCTTTCCTCCCCCCACATCTTTCATTAGCAAATGGCACTTTTTGTAGCACTCATAGTAGAGAGGAACAAAGGGTTAAATAATTGTTAATTTATTGAGATTGGTGTGGGATCTTAAAATTCTCACTTTTTAAAAAATTTATGTAAAATTCACATAAAGATAACCCTCTTATTTTATTTTTAATTTCTTTTTTAATCCTTACCCAAGGACATGCTCATTGATTTTTAGAGAGAAGGGAAGGGAGGGAGAGAGACATTAATGTGTAGTTGCCTTTCATGTATCCCCTACCAGGGACCTGGCCTGCAACCCAGGCATGTAGCCTGACCGGGAATCGAACCAGTGACCCTTTGGTAGGCTGGTGCTCAATCCACTGAGCCACACCAGTCAGGGCTAAAACTACACATTTTTAAGCATGTAATAGAAATGTTGTAGATCACTATTTCCCAGAGGTTTTCCACAGTGTTTACAGCTATACTGCAAAGTTTAATGTTGTGGTCATAACATTGCGTGAGACTTAATCTGCAGGCCTGCATTCTCTGGAGTGCCAGTGAGGTGTGTACATTGAAGTCACTATTTTTGTGAAGTGTCCCCTGCACAACACTGAGAAATGAGAGAACAGGGGCTTCTCTCACCCAAACCACAGCACACTGAGCCCAGGCATCTCCAGTGGGCTTTGTGGGTGGGGCCCTCGGGGAGCGTGCAGTGGGTGCAGTGGCTGGCCTGTCTGGTGCAACCTTGACTTCTTTGTGTCCTTACAGAGTGTGGTACTGCCACTGGGCCAAAGGAGGTCAGACTTGATCATTGCGTCTTAGTTAATTGTCCAAGACATGGGTTTTTTTTTTTAACCAACATGGGTAAGGTGTGGTGTCCTTATCCATAAGAAGTGTTTGAGGTGAGGAAGTTCCTCTCGAGGGGCCGTGAGTGTGTCTGACACCTTTTCGTTCAGCTTGCCTCTGCCCCTGGTACCTCCCCAGCGATGTCTTCCTAACGACGTTGAAAAGGTCCTCAGCCCCCGCCTCTCTCGCCTTCATCTTTCAGGCTCTAACACGATTTTGTTTTTCCTGCTCAGTCTAGAACATTGCCTGGAACAGCACTTCAAATTGCATGTGAAGTGATTTGTATGGTGTGTGTATAAAAATATATTATGTTAAGTGTCAAGTAAAATACATTTATAAATGTATAAATATATATTTAATCAGAATTTAAAATATAAATTAGAATTAGAGTTCAAAAAAGACTTCTGCATGTGTATTTCAGGTCACTCCTTTGTATTTTGGGAACTTTAAATTTAGCTTAATTTTTTTTCCCCTCATCTCTCTATTGGTAGAAGGCCCTCCCTTCATCAGTTCCCTTCGTCAGTTCTTTATGAGTGCAGAAGTAGCTGCAGGAGCCTGCTGACCATGGTGCAGTCATGCGTAGCAGAGCAATTCCGAGCTTACGCTTCCCAGTCAGGGTGGTGCAGTTGACGCTCCTCTTCCATTGCTGGCTGGTGCTGTGACCGGGAGCCGAGCCCCTCACCGCCCCGGCCCTTGGTTCGCTAGTGTGTAAAAGCAGGTGTGATGACAGTCCTCAGAGGGTTGCTGTGACAGTTAAATGAGATAAGAGACGTGAAACATATGGAGCACTTTACCTGCATAGTTAGTACTGTTAGATGTTTATTTTAAACAGTATTTCAGTTAGAAAACTGGTGGATGCTTTGGGGGGTGTACTGAAGTCATTGGAATCTGGAGCGACCCTTCGTTTCCTACTGTCGGGTGGAAAAGAAGGCTGGTGACCTAGTGTGGGTGTGTTGTGTTCAATAAGATAATGTGCTCTTCATTGTCTTCAGTGTTTTTCAAGATTCTTTTAAGGCCAGTAGCATTTTGTGAAAGTTACATTTAGAGGAAACTAGTGATGTGTTTGACATGTGTATGTACTGTGTATAAGCCCTTGCAGCACAAACTTTTCACATTAGATGATGGCGGGGTTTTATTCTAAGCCTCACAGTCGGTAGAGAAGGCGGCAATTCTTATATTCTGTTTATGGGATTCTGTGGGGAGACAGTATTTGATAAATAGGGTGAGAATTATTTGAGTTGCAGTGCTCCCGAAATGGCCTTCCCCAACTGGCCTGCGTGCCCGGCATATCTGACTGCCTCCATGTATTTGCTAGTGGGCACATTGTGTGTTCTGCGTTGGAAGTGAAAATTTAACTGTGAGAACATAGGTGATTTGTAAGCTTCTGGTTCTATATAATAGCCTTGTTTTAACTTTGATAGTTGGTAGTGCATCAGCACTGTGTAAATCTTCTCACCTTGACTCTTACAGCCCATCATGTTCAGAGGTGAGGTCCGTCTGAATGTGGAAGAGAAGAAGACTCGAGCTGCCCGGGAAGGGGACCGGCGTGATAACCGCCTGCGGGGACCCGGAGGCCCTCGAGGTGGGCTGGGTGGTACGATGAGAGGCCCTCCCCGGGGAGGCCTGGTGCAGAAGCCAGGATTCGGAGTCGGAAGGGCGGTCGCTCCCAGGCAGTGAATCGCTCTTCGCCGATGGTCACGAACGCCCGCTCCTGCAGAATGGTGAATTTCCTCAACCACCCTTCGGTATCTTGCAGTATGACCCCGGTCTCTTATAAACTGCTTCAGTTTGTACAATTTTACTTTTTGTGTTAATGGTGTGTGTCCCCTCCCTTCCCTTCCCCTCTCCTCACCTTTCAGTCCTTCACTTCCAATTTTGTGGAATGATATTTTAGGAAAAATGGATTTTAAAAGAAGAAAAAAAAAAGACTGAATTTCCTTGCTTTACTTTGCATATATAGACTGGATTTTTATTTTCAATAGCCATTTCCCCAAAGTAATGTGTCTTGCTTATTACTGACATTTGGTATGTTTTATTCATTGGGATATTTCTTATTTTCTACATGTTTCAAAGCCTTTGAGAAATACAAGATTTGATAAACATTTTGAAGGCAGGAAAAACTGAAATTGTTTCTTATTAGGAGAGTCGTGACTGCCTTTCGATGTGGAGAAACTGCCACTGGAAAAACTGACAATTTTGATTGTCTCTGGTGTGGTTAAAAACAATAAAAGGGGTTAGTGAATTTTTCTTCTTTTAATATAAGATCACAGAACGATTCACCACTGTTGATAAATTGAGATAGGTTTTAAATGTCTAGAATGCAAATGTGATAACACTTTTCTTGAATTGTTAGGTTTTTTGAAGTAGAGTTTTTCCTCATGTTTAATTTGTATCTGTAAAAACAAACAAAATACCAAAACCAGAAACCGAATAACACAAAACTAGAGCAAAACTCTTGTGCCTTCTATTTATCATTGGTTCCAGCCTTGGCAGTTGTTTTAAAGAAGAAGAATTTAAAATGCTTAGAGTTCTTCCCCCCACCCCAGGTTCAGAGTGTGCTGGGGATTGTGGAACCCCTCTTTTCACTCTGTATGTCTTCTGTTCATCTGTTATGCCTTATTCTGAAATTGAGTCTCAAACTGGAATGCCTTTGAGGATAGATTCTTCTATAGAGGTCCTTTGACTTAAATAGGTTTGCCTTTTATTTTGGCATCTTCAGAATTCTAATCAGCCCATAAGAAAGAATGTGACTTTAATATTGGACTTTGCTGATGTGCTTGAGTGTCTGCTAGGCGGTTTCCGTTAAATCATAGCCATATGGTAAATTTTCTATTTTGTTAATGGTTCTCTTTTATTGATGGGCATGCAGTGGGTGCTTTTTGGAAATGGCCAATTTTTATTAAAATATTTCTGGCAGAAATTTTAATCCGGCAATGTAGAGTAATGCTCGTTGTACACAGTGTGTTGTTTGTGGAGTGCTGAGTGTGAGGCGGGTGGAGGTTTCGCTCACACACTTGTGAAGCAAGCCTTCGTGTGATAGCTCGTCATTACTAATGGAAGGGCAACGAGGTTGTCAGATTTAACTTATTTATTTTCTTTTTCACAGTGTTCATCTTTAGGGCTCTTGTTTGAGGGTAGCGTGAGTAGGCATAGGAATGTTTGTCTCTCTGTTACTGGGAAACTAGGTTTGCTGAAGGGTGTAGTCTTAAAATGAAATTCAATGTTATCAGTTAGTCCTCAGTACCGCAGATATTTGAAAGTTGGCAGCATCTCCTTCATGTAAAGAAACTTTATATAACTGAGTCACATGGCTGTTTGGGGGGTCACTTTAAACTGTTATTTGGTAACCACTCAATTTGGCCCAGGCCAGTGATAATTAGAAGAAATTTCAGCTTGTACTTCTGTAGCTTATATTAAGCTTGAGGTGGAAAGAAAAAATACTTAGCCTGAGTTATTTTTTGCAGTAAATATAAGGTCATATTATGGATAGCCTAGAAATAATTTTTCACAATTGAGTACTGAAGCATACTTTTCAGAATAAGAGTTCTTCCTACTAAGAGGTTTAGAGGCACTAACCAGATGCAGTGGTGCTCTGTTTGGGGCGGTTATATCCTGGAGGATGTTTGGAAATGTGTGAGCTTATGGGGTGTGTGGAGGGGGACACTGCAGTTGTCATTCAGTGGGTGGGGCCAGCGATGCCACATGTTCTGTAAAAATGAATGGGCTACATGAAAACCCAGATAGTCCTCCTCCTGCGATGCGTGGTGGGCCGGGCGGTGGGGTAGTGCTACAGCTGGAGTCGGAGACTCATGCTTTGAAAATAAAGATAAATGAATTAGAAAATAGATATCTCTTCAGGAATTATGGTAACATCTCCTGTAAGTAATCTCATTTTCCTTCATTGGTACCAACTGTGTGGTTTTTAAAAATTTTGTAATAGAACTACAATAAAATACTTAATGAAAGTGTTTTGGATGGGTAGCAGCAGTATGCCAGATGCTGCTTGTAATTTGTTGCAGGGAGTTATCACGTGATCTCAGAAAACAAATTTGCTTCAGTAATTTCAACTGAGTAGAATGTGGGTGATTGTGGAGTTTTGACTAGTATTGGACTTTTATGAATGTGAATTGGCATTATGGCTAACACTTAAAAACACTGACATCCTCGCTCACGGTCATGCTGATGGAATAAACATGGTACCATGGAGATACATGTGTTCACACAGGTAGAAAGTAAAAGTGAAATAGGTCAGGGTGAGATTTTTCTGTGCGCAGCATCCGCTCATCACATTCAACCTTTCAGATTTTAAAATACAATTTTTCATCTGTAAGAATGGCCCAGAGTATGGTTCTGTTCTACTGAGCTTAACGGCCTTCACCAGTTTACTTACATTGCATCTTACTGGGCAGGTTTGGTTTGGCTCAGTGTGCATCTTAGTCTTTTAAGACCTGTTGAAAATGAATACATCTTGAGACATAAAAAAATACTTTTGTTTGCTTTTATGTTTAGGTTGGGTTTTACTTGTGTTCTCAACTTTTTGAGCTATTGCTGGGAACAGTGAAATGGATAATCCAAAAAAAATTATTTGACTTTGAGTAGGTTACTGCCACAGTGTTAGTTGAATTGCACTTGAGTTTTAGGTTGGAAAATTAATTTTCATGACTCTGTGAGTTAGGGAGTTTTCCCCAAAGTAATAGAAAAGAAGAAGCAGTATCAGAGCAGTTACATGACTAGGTCTCCAAGCCATCCCTGCAGCGAGGAGCAGATTGGCCTCCCAATTGGATGCTTTTTCTCTAGAACAAAAAGGCCTTCCTGTTTCCATTTGAATGACATTGAGATAATAGGACATGACCATGAAATTGCTACAGTAAAGAGACCAGAGTCTATAAAATATTCTTAACCAGGATCGTTAGCACTTTTGTTCTCCATTTCCTTTAGTGGTACAGCAAACATTGATTTTATTTTTTTAATAGGACTTTTTTTGACTTGCAGACTGTTTGGTAACACCCTAATAATGACTTTGTTCTTAGATTATTTTCTTACCTGCTTTAATTAATAATACATTTAGTATAATCTTGAAATCCGATGTGGATGATAACTATTTTTTATTAGAACGTAATCTAGGCGAGTTGATAGTAGTTGTGCTTCATGCTTGGAATTGCCGTCCTCTGGTCCTTTTCCTTCAGCCTTTTCTTTGTTATCAAGTTTATTTGAAAACCCTTCATGGTTTTAATGAGTTAGTGGGAATTGAGGCACTTTATAGAAAACATTTGTTAGAATCTATATGGAAATGATCTTTCTATGACGTTTAAATTTGTAGACCATTGTTTATGCTGAGCGGCCTATTTCTTTTATGTAAATGGTTGCATTTGTCAAATCTACTGATCTAAAGATGTCTTTTATATTGAAGTTTTATTTTTTTTTGTTACTTAGAATCTCTGTAGGAGCTGCATACAAATGACTTTTAGTTCAGCAGTTTTGAACCTTGTAAAAGAAGCGACTTCAACATTTATTTGAATATGAGGTCCTAGCTAACTGCCTAGTATACCAAAAATGGGCATTGGACACTTAAGGTAGTCTTCCACAAATGTTTTAGAAATCTTAAGGAATATATTAGCAACTTAGCAATGTCTTGTGTGGGATGAAGTTGTAGATTAAAGTTGCTGATCAAGTAATTGGCCATGTGGTTCTAGATAATTACGGAAGGATTGCCAGTTGTAAGGTAGGAATACATTTTGGGATTCGTATTTGTGTGCTGTGATGTAAAAGTTCTGGGGACCATAGGCAGGCTCGTGAAACTCTTACTAGATTAAAGGAAAAATGGTGGCATATGTGAGATACAACTTTCATTTACATTCTTTCTAGTGAATCTGTACCTAGCTCAGGATAATGCTGAAATTAGCCTGCTTTGTTCATGCTTCCAATGAAATAGCCTCTCATCACGGCCTGAATTGAATGAAGAGTTGATTGGAGATGGCCTAAAGCCACTGCCCTGCTTCAGTTTTGATTTTTGCTAATGTACATGGCTTAGAATCAAGGTTGTTTGCCTTTTGATTATGTGGCTTGTTTTGAAAACCTTGGACAGTTTGCCTTCCTCTGATTTTCACTTGAACTTGGTAGTTGGTTTGTTTTGTTTTGCTTTTGTTTTTTAACAATAGTCCCTGTGAGATGAAAATAATGTTAGGAGTCAGTTCCACTGTTAACTTCCATAACACGTGACCTGGCCAGCTCCATAAATCCATGCGTGTTTAGTACTTTGAAGTGTGGCCAGCGTCACAGATTCCCTGAGGAACTGGTGTCTATTTAGTATGTCTTATTTTCTTAAAAAAAAAAAGAAAAAGAAAAAAGAAATTAAGGGTTGTGTACCAAAAATTCACTATTGAATTTCTTTAACAAGTATTTTTTTTTTTTTCCACAAACCCACTTAATAGGAAGTTTGCTTATACTTTTGGTAGTAACTAGAGGGATGATCATATCTTATTTAATCTGGATATAAGCAGTTTAAATATTGTTATAATTAACCATTTTGGTTACTGAAACTTTCCCCAAGCTTTGATGTCACCTATTTGACTTTGGATTTGGCTTGAATTCTTAAATGTTTTTGTGATAGATATACTGATTTGGCCGTTTTAAATGAAGACCTTCCAAGAAGCTGGCATAAGGAAGTAGGGAGAAGAAAAGGACTTCCTTTCTTTAAAGATTCAGTGCATACTTAAGTAAATTATATGAAGATAGCTTGTTAAAAATAAATTCACAAAGCTATGTACATGTTAGAAGTTGAAGAAGAGTGGGAGGTGGAACTTCGCTGATGGTTTTGGAATCATTTGCGATTTATATGGAAAAATCATAATTTTAAATGTGAAATAATAGAATGTTTCCTTAATCTCCATTCTGTTATCATCACAAGAGACAGGAGGCTCATACAGTTCTTTGAATCATAGAAAGTTAGTGCTGGAAGGACTAAAATGATTTGTACAACCCCTTCATTTTTCAAAAGATAGAGGTGGCTCAGAGAATTTGAGTATTAGTGTAGAGTCCTAAATTGGCTTGTAAAAGTAACGTGAAGCATCTCAGAGAGATTACTAGTCTGCCCGAGGTTCACCCCCGGAAGCCAGAGCTGGTGAAGGTTAGAAGGTGGGGGAAGGAAGGAGCCACGTTTTATACGCTCACCCAGGGGCTTCGGCCTCGCTCAGTTGTCACTTCTAGGTTTTCTGTCTCCTTAGAGCTCTCCGAGCCCACTGCCACCAGGGCCTGTAGTCTAGGGATGCTGACAGCGCCCCCTCAGGGTCGGGTGTGCTACTAGCTGTCAGAGAGCTGTTGGGTATCCTAATGTGTTAATAGCTGAAACTCAGCTGTAATTTTCTCCTGAATCTGTCAGCATTTACATTCTGTACATTGTGGTGCTTTTTCCACCTTGTATTGTTATAACTGTAAGCTCCTAAGGGGCAGCCATCTGGTCTTAGGCATGTACCCTGTTCAGTGCCTGGCAGTGCCATGTAGTCTCAGGGTCCTAACCTTCCTTTGCAGTGATTTCTCCCGTTCTTCGTGGAGGCGATGCTCCGGCCATTCTGAACTACTTCTGGTTCCTCTCGTAAGCCAGCATTGCTGACTCCGTGGCTTCAAGTGCCTCTCTTCCCTGAAGATAGACTTGCACCTGCTTTGCCCCTGTGCAGATTCCTTGCCATCCAAGTCATTTTTTTGAAGACCCAGTTCAATAACTAATTTTTTTCCCCTAAGAGAGAAGAGATTGCAACAGGAGTGGGGAACTCGGTTTGGTGTTGATCTGGCCAGAATTTGAAGTGAGGAACCAATTCATTCCCCTCCTCTTCCCTTTCACATTGGTCCCCTCTGTTGGATAGTCTGTCCCAGTCTGGACTTTTAAGAAAACATGTGTTCCTGGAGCACTTTATGCCTCCTCCTGGCTAAAAACTTCGGCCCAGAGTTAGCGTGGCCTGCACCTGTTTTACTACATTGTTAGAACGCCAGCTCCCAGAGGACAAGGACCGAGGAGTTGACCCTTGGGCACCACCAGCAGGCACGGGACGTGCACAAGCAGCCTTCCAGGGTGACTCCTGTGGTCGAGTGAATCAGTGTGCCTCAGTCTCACTTTCACGAGGGGCACATACCTAGAGGTAGGACTTAACCGAGTAAATTTTGATGCTGGGACACTTCATGGAGGTGAGAATTGTTGGGAAAGGGGTGGGCAGAGGAGGGAGGAAGTCACTGGTCATTTGAGGCGCTCCCGTCCCCAGTCTGAGTGACGAGTTGTTTCTTTCTGACTGCGCCCAGGGTGTCTGGGGAGCTTGTTTCTGTGCAGAAGGATTTTATGTGCCAATGTTTATTTTTTCTCACAGATCCACTCCATCCTTTCAGCTCATGCCCCTGGCCCTGCCCCACGTCCAAGTTGTCTGCTCCCCTTTTTCCCACTGCCCACACCCAGTGTCCAGCTGAGTCTTGTCAGTTCTACCTCAGCCATCTTTCACATCTCTCCTCCTCACCTGGGCGATTTCGGTGGCCTCTCAGCTTCCTTTACCTCTTCTCACCCCTGCCTTCTGTGTATCCAGTACCAGATTCATCCCACCGAAACAGCTCTGACTGTGCGTCCCAGGTGTGTGTTCTCTCTCCCTCCTAGACTGTAAGCTCCGACGGGCAGGGTCTGTGTCTGAGACATCTCTGTATCTCCCGTGGCGCACATATCAATAAATACTTCCTGAATGAATGACATAAAGCCTTGTCTTTGGTGAAATGGTGTTTTCCAGATATGTAGTTTTCTTTCTAGGGGAATCGCAAAACATCAAAAGTTGTACCTATAAAGTTGGTTGAATAACAACTATGGATTAACCACAGAGAAAATTACAGAAAACTTTAATTTTTTTCCAGTGAATCAGCATGGATATGTGTGTATGGATGGTTCAATAAATAGATTTTTATATACATGTATCACAGAAATTTTACATTCCATCTTCAAACTGCAGAAATAGGTTTTGTTTTACAAGCCAAAAAATAACTGCCATAACTTTTATGACTTCATGCAAAAAGGGGAAGAGTAAGGGGCAAAGGGGAGTTGGTTAGTCGAGTTTAAGAGTCCTGTCAAAAGTAAAAATGTTACATTAAGGAAGCGATTGCTTAACACGCTGCTTAAGGTGGTAGCCAAACAAATCCTTAACTGCAGCATTAAGGCCATACCAAGTTTATACATATGTACAAAGAGGTTTCCGTATAAAAGACATACTGTCACATACTCTTCTGGGAAGGGATGAGGAGCTTCATGAGTAATTCTGACCCAGTTTTCCAGGCCAGTTCAGATTTCCCCAGGCTACTTCGAACTCTCTTTTATTCTGGCTAGCTGTCAGTTACTGCTCTGTGGGCTTGTGACTTCTGCAGCCTGTAGTGCGGAAGTATGCATGATCTTGAACCTCTTCCATTATAGGTGATCAAGCACTTTTTAGCTTCACTAGTTCTCCCTGCCCAGACCAGCATACATTTCACATCTCCCTAAAGTGTCAGAATCACAGAACTTGAACTTCCATTGTCTTACCTGTAACAGATGCCACAGCCAGTGCTGGTGTTGTGAGCCGCAGTTTACACAGTACCCTTCTGTTCTTTGGGGTTAAAAACCAACTTTTTGAATAGATACAGTGAAATGAAGCAAAATGTGAAGTTTCGGGCAACATCCCCTGGAGGTGATGGGGGATAACCTTGAACTTCACCCTCTATGTGTCATGACATTAAGTTGGCAGCTACCTTTTTGGAAAAAAGAAAATGTAAAATCACTTGTAGAAGAATCAGCATGGGATTTACTTTTCTACCTGAACATCAAATTGGGTCACTTTGAAGACAAAGGGTAGGTAGGTCTTTTGTGCAAATACCCAAATGGATGAAGCAGGGACAACCTGGAGGGGGAGTCCTTTTGAGGAGACTGCCTGTTAGGCGGAAGTCATTTATTTGCTTTGTCAAGGTGGGGGTGAGACTTGGGATTGGATGCTGGTTCTGTTGGTAGAAACTACCATAAGAGGATAATCTTGGGTCAAAAAAAAAGTTACTAGGTTTGTGATGAACAAATAAAAAACCCTTCTCCCAGTGCCTGACTGAGCCTTTATTTGACAATGTTCTAATTCATTTTGAATTGTTTTAAATCACTCTAAAGCTGCCTTTTCATTAATGGTGTTGTAGCTGTGAATTGGTCATCACCAGGAGTCCTGCTCATCCCCAGTTCTCCTGGGCCAGTTCCCAGGTGTGACTCCAGTGTGTTCCCAACTATGGCTGTGGGGTAACTTGGTCTCCTCCCATGGGTTCCCGGGGCCAGTCCAGTTTGAGAATGAGGTCTCTGGAGGTGGCCTTCCTGGAGGAGAGGACCGAATAGTGACTTGGAAGCACTTCAGTATGTTTCAGCACTTAGAAAGTGACCAATCACAGTTCTTTCCAATCACACACCAGCTGTTCTTTGCCCAAATGACACTAGTCATTTACATTGAAGTAATTCTCATCCATTCTAGAGAAGTGAGTTTAGCTAACAGGCTGATTGTGACAATGAGACCCAGACAAAGAGACATGGACACACTTTGGCAACATTACCTAGAGGGCTGAAAAGTACCACTGCTTTTGACTTGGTTCATTTTCAGGTCTAATTGCAGAAGTTGAAGACGTGTGTTCAGTTTTTCAAACTTCAGTTGGAGGCGGCTGAGGCCCCTGCTGTGTTTGTCTTGAAAGTAGAGTTTGGCTCTTGAGCTTGCCTGGTTTTCGGTGTTTCCGCGTTGGGACCTCGGTGCTGCTGGACACGCACGAGTCGCACGGGTGGGCCTTTCGTCTCTGCCCAGTAGACTGGGCAGCAAGGTAGACCCCTTCACTCATTTTAAGTGTCATTAGTGCTGAAAATGCTGTGACGGACTAAGTGTTGGAAAATCGAACCATTAATATATGTAATAGTATGAATTTTAAATTCAGTGCTCCGAACGAAGTGCACTATAGGAACATCCAAATTTTTGGCTTACATACTATCCCCAGGACACCCTCGCATACCCTGAGAGCACGGTATGGACACCTTTGAATGAGGTAGGAATAACCAATGTTGAAAAGAATTTTTGAGTTAAGCAAACTATTTATTTGATATGGAAGCACCACATTAAAAAAATATTTGGGCCGATCATTTACCAGGGTAGGCAATCCTAATCTCTTTCCCCAGAAATATTTTTTCTAAACAGTTAACCCAAGAAAGGTAACTTTCCGAAAGAAACTTCATTTTATCTACTAGTATTGACTTGATTAAAGTCATTTTGTCTTTTATAAAAAAAAATCATTTAGCCTTTTTACTCTTCATATAACTTTTTGTTCTCTATGGACACAATTTCATGTTTTGAATAGCGAGAGACTCCTTAGGCCAATTTACACGCAGCTGGAAACAAAAAGGGTATGTGGAACTTCTTCCCGGTCGGCCCTGTTTAAAGCTCCGTTCAACACCAAATAGCACTTGCTCCACCAGCTCCCCCGTTAGGAACACCTGCGCTGTGCCAGCTGTGGGCTTGCTGGTAGATGAAAGGCTCTGGCAGTGCCTCAGAATCGGTCACCTAGCAGCCTGAGTGTGGAGTCTCAAAAATTGTCTCTGTCGTCCCCTTTTCAGTGCCTATCCAGTAGCACAACCTAAAAACAACATGTCGGGTTGCATTGATGTCCTTGAAGATGGGAGTTTCTAGTGGGTACTAGACCCCTAAGATGAAGGGAAAGGTAAGTGTCCCCGTCCTCAAATAAGCACAGGAAATTCTGAATCTGGCTGGGAGGGTCAGCTAATGGGAAGGAGGCAGAATGAGGCGCTCTTCCATGAGGGAGTAACCGCTGTTTGTCTGTCTTTGAGAACTGCCAACTCTAGAGTCCCACCCGCCTTGTTCTGCAGTGAAGGCTGTGATGAACTCGGAGTCCATCTCTCCAGCCTTGCCTCCCGTCCATTAGACTTGAACCAAGTGGGAAACCACTGTGCCTGTGCATGCCTCTGGTTTTTTACCCTCGTGTTTTCACACACCATTGTTCTCTCTGCTGGATAGATACTCTTTCCCCATCTGTCAAAATCTGGTGTGTTACCACTTACTGCTCTAGTGGCCCTTAGGCCTTGAAATGTTCCATGATTTATTCCTCGCCCACTTCATTCCCTCCTTTCCCTTCTGTGCTCCTGATTAGTACTTTGGAATTTCTGTTGTCCCCAGGTCGTGCTTTATTCTACTGCCCTGCTGTTAGAGCACACTCTTGCCACAATTAATAAACAGCCAGTGATGGCTGACGGGCCGGTGTAGGGAGATTGAAAACAAAGCTGGTAGAGTGGAAAGAATATATGTTCATTCTAGTCCTGGTTGTGACACTAACTATTGAGACCACCTCCCTGAGCCTCTACTGACGAACCCCGAAAGGCTGAGCTGCTTTCTGCATGCTGAGACACTTCGAAAAGTCATATAAAAGCAGTACTGAGTGGTTGCCTGGAAACCCACGGACTCAGACTCGAGGTGGCTCAACAGCCCCTTCAGAGGGCCATTCATCTCACCAGAGTGCAGGGCTGTGCAGTGGGGCCAGGCCCTCAGAGCAGTGGCCGAGACACCCTGGCAACACTGCTGGTGCTTGTGGTGCTGTCACGCTCAAGGCCAAGCTTCTGGATGCAGGTGACGAGAGAAGGGTGAGGCCAAGGAGGAGCTGCAGTACTCAGAGTCCTTGTCACCTGAACTGGCTGGCTTAACCTGGACACATTACCTAGGGGATTGTTAGAATGCAAAGACTGGGAGAGAAGCAGCAGCTTCTACTTCAGGTTTTTTTTTTTTTTTTGTGGAGAAGGATAGGTCCATACATTTCCCTGTAACTCCCACTTCATGTCCAGAGCTTGCATGGGGGTCAAGAGCCATTAAGAAAGCCCTCCGTTACTGGAATGCTGGTTGTGCCACCAGTTGTAATAGTTCCACTTCTAAGGTGTCTCCTGGGCAGGTGATCCCTCTGTCCCTGAGCGCCTGCGTGGGGGGAGTAGTTACCTGTACATTACCCTTGGAAGGATGAGTGAGACCACAATTCCATAAACCCAGATAGTCAGCTGGTGGGGGAATCACCTGTGAGACCCGATTTCTCGCCTCCGAATTCTCTCTTGCCTCTTCCCATGTCTTCCCTGGGGTTAGGGAAGTCACTGGTTAAGGACAGTGCTTATCTTTGGTTTCTGTGCCTTGCATTGTTTGTAGTAGGTTCTCAGTCTTGGTCAAGTGAATGTTTTCAAGGGATTCCAGGCTGAGGAAAGACTTCCAGAGAAGGTCTAGCCCTTGATCTTGATTCTGGCCAAGTCCAAGCCAATCCAGGCACACCGTGATCTCTTCCGCAAGATGGTTAACAGGGCGTGTTCTGGGCTCCTGCCGTCCCTGCTGTGTACGTGTTTCACCCTCTCCCACAATTCTGTAGCTAGAACATCACCCCACATCAGCTCTAAGTCCTTTCGGTACCACAACTGGGTTAGCAGGCTGTTAACGTTTTAAAGTGGTCAGATGGGTTCGTTTGTTCATGACCACGCGGTGAGAAGGTGAAGACGAAGGACTGTTTAGTTTGGTGCTTGATCAGGACGATGTTTGACTTCTCATCTAGTACAAGAAAGTATTCCTTGGCATTTCACAGATTATGAGTTAAATTTTTGTATACTGGAATATACCTGGGCAAAAGTCTCCGTATTTTTAATTTACAGTTACAAGATTCCTTTAAGCTAAAAGGACTGATGAACTACATCAATTACTTGTTTTTGTATTCAGTTTGGGAGAGAAGAGCTTAACGGGTGGGTGACTAAGGTCACAGGGTGAAATAACTTGTCGAAGGTCAAGAACAGATAACTGGAAGAGGCAATCACAATCTTCCCATTGCTCATGGAGTCGTGTCCAGACTTTGGCAAGACGTTGCCTTGGGCCAGTAAAAGAAACTTTCAGAGCTGTAAGTGTCCTCAGCCATAAAATGAGAAATAAGATCCGGGCCACTGTGGGAATTAAGTGACTTAATTTTGAGAGACTGACACAGAAGAGGTGTCTGGCAGCAGTACTGTGACATTCATAGTTCACTAGGTTTGCTCACAGTCCACTCCCAGTGCACATGTGAGTAAGGGTGTTTGCAGAGCTTCGTGTGGTGCCTCTGTTCAGCTGGTGCCCACGTATCTGGGCAAAGGGGATGTAGGCGCTTGGTCAGTGTAGTCAGGACCGGAACTGAGGTCAGCGCGTGTGTGAGCTCGGAGGGGAGCGCGGAGTGATTCACCAGTGAGAGAGTCCCTGAGCTCGTCATAAAATGTCACTGTCAGCTGCTCTGAAGGGTGGGTGGATTTGGCCTTTGGGAAGCCTGTCTCAATTCTGAAAGAAAGCTTTTGGTGACCTCTTCTGGTGAGCAGGAAGAAGTGATTAGGGTTTCGGAGCCTGAGATAATGAGAATGCTTCACTTACAGCCAGGGGTGGGGTTGACATTCATGCTGTCATTTTACCTACACACGGGGCTGGCCAGGCAGGTATCATTGCCCCCAAGTACAGAAGGACCCTGAGGGTCAGGGAGGTAACGATCGGGCTCAGGATGACGGGCTTTTCTTTGGTAGTCGCCCATCCAAGCCAGCGCCCCCTGGGCTGAGCCAGGACAACCGCCCTCCAGTGGACCAGAGGGAAGCTGATAGGGTGGGAAGCGGCATGGGGCCGCTGCAGGGTCTGTGGGAGGTCCTGCTTTCTCTTCCAATTAAAAGACAACAGAGAAGTGGCTTGAAAAAAGAAAGCACAGCCAACTTTACAGCTAGGAAAGCCCCTCAACCCCCACTAATTCAATACCCCTGTTTTACAGATAGAAAAATCGGGGCCCAGGGGAAATGGTGAGGAAAATGTGGGAGAATTTTGTAGTGACTGTCTCTATTAACCACCCGGAATATACAGTTGCCATTTCCCTCTTTGTTTCATTGACTATCTACCCGTCATCCTAGGTCTTGTTTAAATATCTCTGATTTCAGTCTTGTTCGGGGCAAAGAAGAGGTGGCCAGTTATACGGTGACGGCACAGAGCGCTGGTGTACAACACGGTTTCCATATCACTGTGGGAAATTCGAAACCTTCCACAGTATTTATTGTAAATCTTGATTTTTAACTTCAGGAACAAGAACAAAGCTTCCGTTTGCAAAATTCTCATGAATTCCAGGGCCAGGTGAAGGGAGAGTGGGGAACGTTCCTCACGTCACCCCAGAAACATTTGGAAGGGACTCCATTGATAGGAAGCATAAATACACCCCTGTTGGGAGAGACAGGAGCAGTGCTTCTGATCATAAAGAGTGTTTGTTGGAGCTGCAGGGCTGGGGAAGCAATTTCAGAAACTTCATTGCCGGGGGAGGTTGGTTTGGGGTGGGGGTGGGGCGGGAGCTGGCCCAGCTCCTGCGACACCTGCCATACTGTTTTTTCCTTTTATTAGTGGAGCCCAGCTAACTGGATGGATTTAGATGAGTCTCCCCAGTGGTCTGGAGCGGTGCCACGCTTTCTGCCTGTAACTACAGCTAAATTAACAGGGACAAACAGGAAACTATTCTCACATCTTGCTGGCAATTTGTTATGTGTAAATTCTGTCTGTGGTGATTGGCACAGGCAGAGAGGGCCTTGGAGGCACTGCACTTCTTCCCTGGGGGGGGGGGCCGGGGGGGGGGGGCGCTGCCCTGACGAGTTTCTCTTTGATTCTTCCAGAGACCCTGACAGGGAATTCAAACGGCTGCTCTGGAAAGGGTTCCAGCCCTCACAGGACATGCAGGCTGACGTGCCAGAGTGGAATGTCCTGGTGTTGGATAGGATGCTCAGGTGAGAAGCTGGACTGTGAGGCGAGGCCACCAGTGCTGGGAAATGCCTTGACCTTGGTGGCAGAAAAGTTAAGATTGTAATCTCCTTGCGGGCCAAGACTCCTCTTTCTTAACGTCTCCCTACCTTCCCACTGGCTGGCCGGGGCCGAGGTCTGAGTCAGACACTGACATGGGGAGGCAGTGAAGTGTTTTATGACACGTGCCCTTTCTTCTCCTTCAACCCATGCAAGTATCCTATCCCGAGTTTGGCTGTGAAAGTTCTCTGCCAGCCCCCTGTTTTTACACGGGCGTAAGCAGGCCGAGAAAGGCAGAGTAGCATACCCATGCTTCCACGGTGAGCCTGAGCCGGCCCCGGAGCAAGGACCCACTTCCCATTGGCCTCTGTCCACTTCAGGGGGCAGGTGTGTTTACACAGGGCACTGGGTTTCTGAGGCTGCATAAGAAAACAGGCGAATCTGAGGAAAGGAGGCCAGAAACAAGGGAATGCAGGTGTGGGATTGGGAGACTGCTTCTGTCTGGAACCTGCACGCAGGCAGCAAGTCTTTCCTCCCCGGTTAGTGAGCTGGGCTCCGGAGCCCTGTGTACAATGCAGTGGTCCTGGCCGGGGTCCCTGGAGGGCATGTTTTTGCCTTGCCAGTCTCTACACTCCGCCCTCTCGGCCCAGCGTTGCAGTGGGAGTTTTCCAGGGTGGTGACGTTTCAGAATGCACAGACAAGAGGAGGCATAGAAATTGCAGCTGCAGATGAGCCCGGAGCTCCCTAGTCTGTGTTAGTGCCCCTGCGTCTCCGGCCCCTAGGAGCAAGCCAGCATCTTCTGGCAGAGTTTGGTTTCACAAAATAAGACATAAAACTGATGAAACAGGAAACACAGATGGAGGGGGAACAGAGGGGAAAGGAGTGATGGTCTGGATGCTCTAGTTGAGGCCTTAATGATCCTAAAAATTATTGGGCAATAATTTCTACTTTGGAATTCATTTTGCTGTTCCAAAGAATGATAAAGCACCTTAATTATTGCTTGAAATAAACACATGGCTCCTTTCAAACAGCATGAATAAGAAGCGCCCTCGTATGAGCAGACCTATCTCCCGACACTTTGCAGCTTGAGAAATCCTTAAGCAAGAGGCAGGACAAAAAGCTGGTAGGAGCGTCACGGAGCCTGGGCCCTCGAGGTTCTAGACCACTGGGGCGGGAAGAGGGGTCTGCAGGGCTCTCCTCGGTGCCCTGAGATCAGTGGGGACAGGCAGAAGAAAGTCACTGCTTTCCTTCGCTTCCTACGGGGCTGGGGCGGGGAGGGCAGCCTGTCAGCGTTTTTTAAAAGTTCTTCGTGTCTATAGGGGTTTCAAGCTTTCCAGGGGCGTTCCTTCTACGCACTGACACTTCAGGGAACTGAGAGACCGAGGCGTTTCCAACACACGCTCTTCATTACACTGATAGCAGGCGTGAAAAGCAAGCCAGTTCAATCAGAACATAGCCTGTTGCTTTTCTGCCTGCCTTTGGCCAGGATGAGCTCCTGTTTCCAGCTTCATAGAGCTGCAGGAAAATGGGAGGGTCCTTATTTCAAATTTCTGAAGTGGTTTCTGAGAGAGGGGGCTTCATGGAGGGGGGGGGAAGCTAAATTGAATTTTAAGAGCATGTTTCCTGCTTGCCTGTTTAGAGAATTTTTGGTCCAGTTGGTTCATGAATTAAAGACGCTTTCTATCAGGGGTAGAGAGAGATCCGTTCACCCTTTCTCGGCAGACCTGCCCTGCCCCTCCGAGCACCAGCTTTCTGCTTAACCTGAGACAGGCAGGCTGTGGGGCAAACCGATCCGCCTGCTTCCTCAGGGCCGGGGCGGAGAGCAGGCGGCGCTCACTTACTGAATCAGGTAGCTTCCAGAGAGTCCCGGTCGTGCCAGCTGTAGGCTCCCAGCCGGACTGGCGAGCAGCTGCAGGTCCCGGGTTTCGACCCCAGTCCCAGAGCGGATACAGGCTGGACCACTCCCAGCCCTCTGCGTGCCAGCTTTTCCCACGGAGGAGGCAGTCACTGCAGACGGTGGCAATTCAATTCCCTTCCGTTTCAGCGTGCTGCAATTGACTGGGGAATCTAATTTTCACAACAGGCTGACTTAGTGACGATGGCACCAGCTTGGCTGGGGCACCAATCCACCGGCAGTCTGACAGCACAGGGCCTCGTGAAGCCGTCTCTTTTCAATGAGCGATGCTCACGAAAGTGGGTACTTCGAAGGAAAGGAGCCATCTCTTGTCTTATTTTCTCCCCAGTATGAAAAAAACCAGCCTATGAAGAGTATTGGTGAGCTTCTTAGAGGGATGCATTTCTTATTTATCGATAGCTTAGAAGAAGAAATTCTTTGGTTCAAATGACCTTCTGCCTCTCTAGACTTGAACTGGAGTTCCGTTCCAGGTACCACTCACGGGTGCACATGCAGGTTCACCGTCCTTTCTATTCCAGCCGTCCTTGGTCACTCCCTTGAGCCTTAGCTAAGAATGGACTTTGGAATGTGTGGAAGGGCCAGAGGGTGGCAGAGCTGAGCCATTTATCGTGGCTGCTCTGGAAACAAACGAGACACATTATAACCTAATAGGTGGGAAGTGGCTGGGATTATCTGTCTGCCTAATTGCTGTGCCCTACCTCGGGCTCCCAGGAAGAGCTGCAGCTGGGAGGCGGGGAAGTCCCAGCTCCTCTGTACCGGCATCGGCTCTCTCTCTGTGCACAAGTACTGGTCTCTACGTGCAAAGGTGTGGAAACCAGCGGACCAGCCCCTGCACCTAAACCATTGCCCCCACGGTAGCACTTGGCATGCGTCTTCCTAAGGCGAGGTATTTGCTGTACTCAGACTCAACAGGAAATTAAGGAAGGTTTGTCTGTCCTCTCTGTTGGAGCCACCTAACACGTATGTGGCCTAAATTATGTAGTTCGATTTCCTATAGTGATGAAGTCCATGTGACCGACTGCTAAATCCTCGACATACACGAATGGTAACATCTTTTCAAGCATGCTCCATTCCTAATTCACGATGGCAGCTTTGACTTCATAATGATTAATGTCCCCCCCCTCCCTGCCGCTGTTCCTCGTTGATAAAGCAGAGCAAGAGGAAAAACGAATCTGCAAATTTTGCAAAGAAGAAAGGCGACGAGAGCTGTGTGGGCCCGTGTACGTGCGCATATTTACATGCGTGTCTGCCCGGGAGGGTGAGAAACCAGAACGACCTGAGGCTTCTCGCTGCGTGACTTCCCACAGAGCAGCAGGAGCGCACAGGGTGAGGGGCCGCCCGCACCACTGTCCCCGCTGTGTATTTAGAGAAGCGAAAGCTTGGTCATTTAACTGTTCTCCCAGCACATTAGTGGTGGGACAAAATCTCAGACTCGCCTCGCTGCCAGAGCGCATCTGTCACGTTTCCCCCCTTGAGGGACACCGAGTCAGGGGTAGCCCGAGGGCAGAGTTCAGTGACGCCCCTCTCTGTGTCTGAAAGAGATGATTCTGTCGTCCGATGGATCCCGCCGACTAGACCTGGCAGCTTCCGGTGGGCCCACAAGTTGAATGTGGGGACAGAGGCTCAGGGACCCAGCAGAGGCTGGGCAAGTGGCCCCATGATTTCTTGGTCCATTTCTTGGTCCAGGAGACCCCAGGCCCCTCGTCCGAGGGGCCCGGTCTGGGATCTGCGGATGTGGCCGTTTGAGGGGAGGCAGGGTGTCAGAGCCGCTGGCGCTGCCTCCAGTCCCTGATGGAGACCTGCTGCCCTTGTCACGAGGCTTCCTGGGGCTTCGGACTTTCCCGATGCCGACCAGCGAGGGGCAAAGTAGAGAGAAGGGCTTCTTTAATTTGTTTCATTAAAAATGATTTTCCCTTTCAGTAGAGTGAATGAAGTGCTAGAGAAGGGGCTGCCAGCCTCTGCAGGGGCTCTCGGGCCACTTCGAACTGCGGTTTCCTCCTCCCTTCAATAAAGTGAGTGCAGTGCTAATGAAAGGTGCTGGGGACTGCTACTCTGGCCTTGAACTGGCCGTAGTTCAAGTCCCTCGGTAACGTTTCCTCCTTTAGGCGCGTGTTTGCGGTGGGGAAAAGGGTGGTGCTAGATGGGAGGCTCCCGCCCACTCGGCTCCCACCCGTAAATGCTTCTTGGAAAAAAGGAGTCTAGTGTCTACCCCACACCATCCAAGGCTAGAATGCAGTTTGGCTTCCTGGACTGCACAGGCCAAGAGAATGGAAGGCCATCGACCCCGGAAACGGAGTGTAAATAGCTCTATCCCCAAGCCCCAACGCCAAATCCCTTTTTGGCCGCATAGTGCATTTTCTTGACCTACGTCACTCTAGATCCCTGTCTGGGCCCGCTCTCTTGGCCTCTGGAGACATCAGCTATTGTGCATCTGGGTGTGGGAGAAAACTCCCTGTGGGAAGGTGCTTCAGGAAGGAGCGAGGCTCCCTGTGTCTCATCTCTGTCCTGGCCCAAGGAGGGGGCACTAAAGACACAAGCAAAACCCTAAGCTGCAGTACAAACTGATTGTCAGCTCTGTCTTACCACCTACCTACTTCGATCTGAAGCCACAACACCAATGTGCAAAGGAAGAAGTGCGACCCCAGTCACTGACCGGAGCAGGGAGAGCCCCAGATACAGTGGGGCCAGCATGGGGGGCAGCGTGGAGTCAGCAGCGAGCTGGCCAAGGCCACTGGACACAGCCCACCTCGCAGCCCTCCTGTCTGCGGATGGCTGGGTCCCTCTGCACATCTCCCCCACTTGCAGTCGCTTCCTGGGCTCTCCCTCCCTTCCTGGGGTGCCCTAGCTGTCCGGGGGTAGATCCGGCACTTCAGAGTTAGAAGGAAAGAGAAATAGTTATCACATGTTAAAGCTAAACAAAGCACCAAAAAGGAAAAAAAAAGACTTATAAAAATATAATGGGGTCATCCCCCCACGCTTCCCACATTATTTGCAGTCTATGAAATGTCAAAATATAATGAACAGACTCTCAGCACAGTACTGTTCCCATCCACCTGTGTGTGTCTGAGCTGAGCAGCCTTGGCTCTACCCTTCGCCTCCTGCAGTTAGTTCTGCTCTGCAGAACCCGCCCTGCATCAGCTCGGTTCATCCCGTGGACCCCACCTCCCCAGGACACAGCCGCTTGCAATTCCAAAGAGACGTTCCAAAAAAATAGACATTTGAAAAAAGTGCATCTGTTCACAGTCTATGCATATTATTTCTTGAGATTATTACTTTTTTCTTTTTAACCGTAAAAAAGATTGCATATTGGCAACATGATGAGAAAACCATGGTGGCCACTTCTGGGTGGAGGGTAAGAGGGGCGGGTGCGGAAGCACAGAGGCGAGAGGGCTCAGAGAGGGGCGGGTGCGGTCCTGAGCCCCCAGACAGGAGGATCCAGGCGGGCTTGTCTGGATCCTCAGTGCTTGGGCCTCTGAAACGTCCCCTCTCTTCAGTCCTTTCTCTCCTCTCCGCCCTTCCCGCCTCCTTGCTGCATGCTCTGGCAGCCCAGCCCTCTCGAGGCAGCGGCAGAATGGCAATAGCTTTTTGGCACGTGTCCCCCTGGGCCGGATGGAAGACAGGCATGGCGTTTGGAGGGGCTCGACGTGGGACACACACCAGAGCAAGCTTATTTGTGACTGTTTCCACTCAGGGAAAAATTGTCCATCACTTCTGTGACTTTAAAAATTTAAGCAGTTACTAGGCTGATAGGTTAAGAAAAATCTTTTGCTCTCATGGTTTCGCATTAATATTAAGCATGAATAGATATCATATATTACATTGCTTTCCTGCAGCTCTGGGGCAGACTGCACTCTTCTTCCAAACAGGAGAGCCGCACAGGCCGCGGACCCCGATGTTTGAAAGCTCCTCTCCCCTGACACCCGCCCCCACCCTTCCTTCCCCGGCCCCTCAGTTCCTGTATTGGAGAAGCCCCCCGCCCCCACCGGCTCACCCGTGCGCAGATAGATAGTGCCGCATTCTAAGACTCATGCACCACTGCCTTGTGCTGTGCACAGGTCGCAGGGAAAGAGGGAGTCGTTCACACGCGTGCCCCTCCCACTCCTCCCCTCCTCCTCCTGTGCGCGCCCACTCCGCCCTCTCCCGGCCTCCCCCCATCGCAGACCCGTCACTGGTTGTGGACGTCCTCCCTGCGGACAATCTTGTAGATGATCCAGTAGAACATGTTGAAGATGAGGAAGGCCATGGGGAAGCCGATGCGGGATATTTTGTCAATCTTCTTGGCCCTCTGGATGAAGAGTTTCCGCATCTCCTCCGGGGACTTCGATGGCGCAGGAGGAGGGTTGGTGGTGTTGTTGTTATTGGCGCCCTTGACCGAGATGCCGTCCTTGGCCTGCAGGCAGGCCGGGCCCATCCCGTAGGCGGCGAAGTTGAAGCGGCCCTCTCCCGCCTCGTCCTCCTGGAACAGATTCAACATGGGGCTCTACTTAAAATAAGACAGGGGCTGGGCACCCTCCCTGCAAGGCACTCCCGGGGCCGGGCCATGCCCATCTGGTTCTCCCTGCCGCCCGGCACCACCGTCCCAGGTTTCCGAAGGCTTTTGGCTGGCCGGGGAGTTATGCCTTATAGAGGGGCGCCGCTCACGTGCCAAACAGATGCAAACCAGGGGATGGAAATGTGGCAGGCCGTCTTGAGACCTGTGTTCAAGGGTTGCTTCTGTTACCTCGTGGCTGTATGACTTTAGGCAAGTCTTCTGTGAGTCTCGGGGTTTATTTTATTTCATTTTTAGCTGTAAGTGGGGCTAAGAGTCACCCCACTACCTCAGAAGGTTCTTCTGCCCATCAGAGGTTTTAGATGAGCAGGCATCCGAGTGCTGCTTTATCAGAAATCCAGGGGACAATTTGGAGAGATCCCCTGCTTTGCTTCTGTTGCCTCCTTGCCCCCCTCCCCCACCCCCCCATCCCAGTTCATGTCTTTTCATCTGTGGGTTGCAGGGAGCGGGAGAATGCTGTGGAGGGAGCAAGAGCTGGGGGCCTCACATCCGTTTCTGAAGCCAGGGAAGCCAAAGCTCCTTCCTACCTCCACATTCCCTCGTCCCTGGTGGCTGTGGCCTCAGCCCAACCTCCAGACTTGGATCAAGTCATCATTCAAGGCCCTTCATTGTTTGGCTCCAACTTACCTCCACAGGGCACCCCCCCCCACCCCGTTTGCTTTGCTCCCTGCTGTCATTGTCGCACTTTCTGTGTTGTCCCTGCACACCCCACTGCCCTGCCTCATGCCAGCTCCCAAGGTGCCTGCTGCCCTGGCCCTTCTTGGCCCCCCTGCTAGCATGCCAACCGTGCCCTCATTGGAGTCCTGGAGGCCCTATTACTGTCTGCTCTTGAGTCCCCCCCAGTGTTTGCTCCGTGTGAGCTCTGAGGTGGCCCCGAGGGTCTCAGCTGAGGTCTTGATTCTGCGTGTGGCTCTGGGGAAGTGTTATCAGCTCACGTTGCCCTTCAGGTGGTGGGAGCCTTCAGAGGGGCAGCCCTGTCTCCTGCTGGTCCCCGGGCATGTCAGGGTCAACCAAGCCACTGGGGCCTCTCCAGCTTGACTCCTGCCACCCTATTTTGGGCTGCCACCTGGCCTTGTGACCACTTTCAGCGTAGTCTTCCTACTGCCTCCAGGAGACCTTTCCGGTCTCACCTGGTGCCCGCGTCTATCTGGCGTTCTGTGCTCTGGTCCCCTGGACACATTTCCGTGTATTCAGAAGGGCCATGCACTCTCTCTTTGACTGGGGCCTCTGTTCGAGTCACCCTCTGCCTGGGGCCACTCCACTGCAGCTCCGCTTCCAGCTCCGCCCCTTTCACTCAAGGAATTCTGACTCAGAAGCCGTCCGGAGCCCAGTGACAGGCTCCGCGTCCCTGCTCTGCTTCATGAGGTCCCTGTGCAGCCACACCCACTGACAGCTCTGAACACTTTGTATTCTCTGATTGACATCTGCCTCTCTCACTAGACTGTAAGCCCCACGAACACAGAGGTGCAGTCTCTCATGTGCACGGACCCCTCAACACTAAGTGAGCATATGAGCAGGGCAAGATCACCGTAAGCTCATAAAGGGAGAAATGAGGAGGATGAGGGCAACAAGCTGGGCCTGTCACTAGTAATCTGCGCTTGCTGGAGGCTGCCGTGTCGGGAAGTGGGCTCTGGGTATGTAGGGGATGCACCAAGTTAACTGTCTATTGGGTTGGCCAAAAAGTCCGTTCTTTTTTTTTTGTAAAATAAAAGACACATGTTTTATTTTCACCAATAACCTGGTTGATCTGGGTATCTGAGTGTGTCGGCTACCTCCCGCTACTGGATCGTAGTGGGCAGAGGCCAGGGCGCTGCTGAACCTCTGCCCGTGCAGAGAGCAGCCCCACCGCAGAGAGTTATTTGGCCGAATGTCAGGAGCACCAGGAAACCACTCTGACACGTTCGATCAGTCACAGCGCCTTCTCCACACACTGCACATATAGTTTTTGCATTTCAGTTACATTATACCTTTTTTTTTTTCAGAAGTGTTATTTTATTGGCCAAAGTTTTAACCTGCGCAGGGGCGGACCCTCACGGTGCTCATGAGAGCTGCAAACGAGAGCTGCCCTAAGCGCTTACAGCTAAGTCTTTGTTTTTTTTTAAATTTTTTAATTGATTATGCTGTTACAGTTGTTCTATTCCCCCTTTATTCCCCTCTACCCTACCCCTCATCCCCACCATTACCTCCCCTTTAGTTTATGACCATGTGTCTCAAGTCCTTTAGATTCTATATTTCCCATGCTATTCTTGCCCCCCCATCTATTTTCTATCTACTGTCTATGCTACTTATTTTCTGTACCTTCTCCCCCCTTCTCCTCCTCCCACTCCCCTGTTGCTAACCCTCCTTGAGATCTTCATTTCTATGTTTCCACTCCTGATCTAGCTGTCCTTTTAGTTTGCTTTCGTTTTAGGTGTGGTTGTTAATAACTGTGAGTTTGTTGTCCTTTCACTGTTCATGTTTCTTTAACTTCTTTTTCTTAGATAAGTCCCTTTAACATTTCATATAATAAGGGCTTGGTGATGATGAACTCCTTGAATTTGATCTTATCTGAGAAGCACTTTATCTGTCCTTCCATTTTAAATGAAAGTTTTGCTGGATAGAGCAATCTTGGATGTAGGTCTTTAGATTTCATGACTTGGAATACCTCTTTCCAGCCCCTTCTTGCCTGTAAGGTCTCTCTTGAGAAATCCACTGACAGTCTGATGGGGACTCCTTTATAGGTGACTGTCCCCTTAGCTCTTGCTGCTTCTAGGATTCTCTCCTTCATTTTAATTTTGGCTAATGTAATTATGATGTGCCTTGGTGTGTTCCTTCTTGGGTCCAACTTCTTTGGGACTCTCTGAGCTTCCTGGATTTCCTGGAAGTCTATTTCCTTTGCCAGATTGGGGAAATTCTCCTTTATTATTTGTTCAAATAAGTTTTCCACTGGTGGCTGTGCCTTTCCTCCTTCTGGTACCCCTATAATTCTGATGTTGGAGCGTTTAAAGATGTCCTGGAGGTTCCTAAGACTCTCCTCATTTCTTTGAATTCTTGCTTCTTGACTCTTTTCTGTTTGGCCATTATTTGCTTTCTTCTGGTCCACTCCATTGATTTGAGTCCCAGTTTCCTTTTCATTGCTATTGGTGTCCTGTGCAATTCCATTCATTTCAATTAGTTTCGCCTTCATATATTTGTCTAATTTGTCAGTATAATCAACCAGTTCTGTGAGGATCCTGATCACCAATGTTTTAAACTGTGCATCTGTGAGTTTTGCTATTTCTTCATCGCTTAGATCTATTGGCTCTGGGGCTCTGAGATCCTCCTGCGCCATTCTTGGTCTTTTCGGGCCCTTTAAGTGTGAGAAGCGGCGCTTGGATTCCCAGGTCGCTGGGTTGTGATGCTGTATGTGGGGGCGTGGTCAGAGCGGGGAAATGGCGACCCCCTCTGCCGCTTCTCACAGTTGGGTGCGGAGGAGCAGTGCCTTAGGTGGTTCACCTGGGCCGGGCCACTCAGAGTCGCTGGGGTATGTGGAGGTGGGGTCAGAGCAGGGAAATGGCAGCGCCCTCCACTGCCGCTTGCCGTGGGGACCTGCCAGCCCGGTCCAACCGCCCACTCCCTTGCCTGTCCACCCGCGCACAAATGCACGACCTCAGTCAACACGCAGCCCCGCTACCCCGCTGTCTCCCCCGCCGTCGCTCGCCTGGTCGCTCACTCAGTTGCTCACTAGGTCTGACCCTGCGCCTGGATTCCGCGGGCCTGAGTCCGTCTGGCCGAGTCCTCCTGTGCAACCCTGCTCCGCCAGCCGCTGGTTTCGCCCCTTACCGGTCAGGCTGAAGAATTTGTTGTTAACGGACTTCCGAAACGTTCAATTTTCCGTGTTCTGGCTGTGTTTTCTGTTGCTAATATTTAGTTTTCTCTAATCTTGGTTGTGTGAGAAGGCACGGCACATCCACTTATGCCTCCATCGTGGCGGAAGTCTTACACCTTTCTTGAAATAATAAAACATGATGCGCTGAAAATGTTGCTTATCTTTTTCCATCTTTAATATTAAAGTGGCTGCACAAAAGTTCACCAATTTGATAGGTTTTTTTAATGCGCACTGATGTGATGGCTGTCACAGCACAATCTAACCAAGTTGTTTCCAATGAAGTTAAAGACAACTGAGCACTACTAGAGCCATCCCATGGGAGAAATGTAACAGACTTTTTGGCCAACCCAATAATTTTGGGTAAATTATTCCCTGCCTCGTCTGCTAAGCATGGGAGTGGAAGGGGTGGGTGGGAACTGGAGGCCCCATCTGGTTAGATGACTATCAATTTCACTTTGTAGCCGGAGAAGGGAAATTCTCTAGACACAACTGAACAAAGCCTTCTATTCCTCTTCTCACCAGCAGGTGGCAGGAAACGAATGCCCAGAAGCATCTGGAGCTGCCTGGGGACCAGCCAGGGGAAATCCTGTCATACTCTCTGGAACCCAGGGAGGCTGGGATTGTGCCCGCCTAGTCCACCTCACAGAGGCTTCCTAATACTCTGACTAATGAGGCCCTTCAGGAATTTGAGAACCAGATGCTTTCTGCCCAACAAATGAGGTAGCTTGGGAGGATGGTGGGAGTTGAGGGGCCTGGCCAGGATCCTCAGGCTCTGAGAAACACAGGCATGTGGCTAGTTTCTCTCCATTCACCATCTGGGGATTAAAATCCCTCTGTGTACTTCCTGCAGCCCGAGCCTGGTCACTGCCAGTGTGTGAGCCACACCAGAGTGGCCAGCTCCAGCGGAAGCTCTTAATGGCGAGTCTAACTCTGTGTCCTTATAGGTCCTGACATTTGTGCCAAGTTCAGAGCTCTTAGGAACAAGGTCAGACGAATTTGAACATCTGCAAGGGACTGGGCAGGAGAAACGTGAGTGATGAAGTGAGCTGGGCTGAAAAGCCTGTCCCGTCAGGGAGGGCCGTGGTAAACTGCGCACTGCACCCCCTGCCCGGCGGCATGTCCAGGGCACCAGCACCACGTGGGGTGTGCGTTCAGTGGGGCGGCAGGCTGTGATTTTTTGAGAGATATTAGACGTGTGGTTTTTAAATGCTGGCACCTTATTCCAGATTTTTAAGATACTGCTGGTGAAATGAATGATATTTCCATGCTGAATTTGACTTTCTGGCTACTAGTTGTTGACCTCCACCTTATTATGGTTCTTATTTAAGATCCAATAAATGCAAGACTATTTTTACCTGCTTCAGTAAGGAAACACTGATGGTTGATAGCAATTGATGCGGCACAGCTAGTGTGTGGGAGGAGCCGTGGGCCCTTGAGCCCTGCCCCTGCCTTTACCTTCAGGGTCTCTGCGGTCCTGGGGACTGGCTCCTCCCCCCTGCCATCCCTTGCCCAGGCGGAGCGGCTGGGATGCTCTTTGAGGGGCCCTTGCAGGTTGTGAAAGAGCCAGCAGGGAACCGCACAGCAGAATCTGATCAAATCTGGTCAGCAGCCTTATCCACACTTTACCTGGCCAGAGTGAATGTGTCTGTTTTCCTCTAGTGTGTCACACTGGGAGGGATTTGGCAAGGCAGGAGGCAGCCTTTGGAAGTACCACAGGTCCACCCTCTCACACATCTGCAAGGGGTTCCATTCACATTTTAGCCTGTGCAAACAGCGCCCCCTGGAGTTGTGAAGTGCACAGTCTAGTGGTCTGGTATTAATCATCTTTTAGCAAAAAGCCACTAGCCCGTGGGAAAAACGAAAAGTAAAAAGTAAATCCCAGAGACAGTCGTGTTTGGTCAGTTCCTCACTCAGATTGTTTTGGGAGTCAGAGGCTGGAAATCCAGTGGACAGTAATGGAAGGACTGAAACTAGGGGTCCTATGGAAACGCTTTCTGGCTTCTTAAATATGGTGTCCTCTCCCCGTGCAGGTTGTATCTTCACTCCCATGGCACCTTCCGTCCTGGAATGTCTGCCTTCTGCCTGTGGTGAACTGTTAGAAGTTAACGAAGTCAGATCGCTAATGTTTAAGACACACGAGTGGAGAGGTATGCCTGTGTAATCATTTTAATCCCTGGCACTTGTGGCGGGAACAAACCTTAAGGCCGCTTTGGAATCTGATTTCATCCGCACCACAGCCCCCCTTATGCCAGCTTTAGTCCACGTTACAGAGGGAAAAATTCGGCCTCAGACGAGGCTAGCTTCGAGTCCCATACCAAAGAGAGCTAAAGAGGTAGGTCCTTTGTCACAGCGTGGAGTCCTTTGGTGCAGTGGCATGGAATAGGTCAATCTGAAACGTGTAGTGCCTTGGTGCGTGGCAGGCGTGTGGTGTGGCCAGACAGGTCATAGCGTATGGGTTCTTGGTTGCCCTAATCTGTTGCTGGAAAAACTTCCAGGCGGGCTGTCGGCCTGCACCTCGGCTCCTTTGCTGTTCCTCTCTCTGCATGCCCCACGGATGGCTCTTACACGTTCACTATGTGTCAGGCTTTGTGTTGGGCACTAGGCATGTATTGCTGCACAAGAGTAGACGTGGCCTCTGTCCTTATGAAGGTTACAACTCAGTGAAAGAGATGAGCATTAAGCAATCACATCACTGAATGTATAATTACAAGTCAGGGTAGATGTTCAGAAGGACAGAAACTGGGTTTGAGCAGAACATGGCCTTTGCTAGTGCTCACGGCCTTTGTGCAAATCAGGGACAGGCCTGCCCTTCAGGAACTTGTGATTGGAAGCCTTTCCTCTGGCTAGCACAGCCCATGCCAGGGCACAGCGTACAGGAGAGGGCCTTGCTGGCTGGGGCCCTTGTAGGACATGACCTGTCTGACTGCACTCGGTAGCCTTGTAAAGGAGCCTCAGTCCAGGCCTGGGACCCTGGCCAAGGTGTCGGGGAAAGACAGCTCAGCAGAGGGCTGGGAAATCAGCTGCTCCCTGGAGGAGTATCCCAGGAGGGAAAAGCAAGCTTCCTGAAGACCTGTGTGTGTATTTGAGGAGCTGGGGAGACAGCTAGTGTAGATGGTGCCCGGAGAGCACAGGAGAGGGTGACAGTGATGGGAAGATGAGGCCAGAGAGAAGAGCAGACTGTCTGATCCTGGGGGAGCGGTAGGGACCAGGGTGTGGAGCCGGTGTGCTGCCTCGGCCGCACACTCCCCAGGGGCGTTTGCTGGTTGGACTACAGCCTCCGAGGTCGTTAGAAGAGGGTGGAGACTGTTCAGAGAAAATAGTCCTCTATGCAGTCCATCAGGGAGAGAATCTGTGCTGGGGGAGGATCTCGCTGGATGCCCCTTCCTCGGAGGTTGGGAGCAAAGGCCTGGAAAGTGGACCTGTTACTCGAACACCTCACCCTTCATGGTGCAATTCCCACCTGGAACCAAGCCCCCTGAAATAATGCAGCCCTGCAGAAAAGACCAGTAAGTAGCCCCAAGCCTGCTCTGTGTTGGGTTTCTAGTGAGCCACTAGCTTGGCCCCACCGGCATTTGTACCATCAGCTCTGACTTCAGGCGCACCCTGGTCATTTCTGTAGTATTAGAACCATTGAACCAGTGACCACCTGCAGACCCAGTTGGGGCGTTATTTATGGCAGAGGAAGCTGGAACTTGTGATTTTCATTCCCATTTCATGCCTGCCTCACCCACTGAGAAGGATGGTCCAGCGAAACAAGTGTCATAAGACAAGGCTGCCTGCCGGGAGCTCTGTCGTTTGCCGCCAGCTGTCCCTCCCTAGGCAGGGACCCAAAGGCCTACCTTGTGGTGTCTTCGCTTCCTGCGGAACCGGAGAAGCTCTTTGTGCTGCCGAGACACAAAGTTGACTGCAGCGTACTCCAGCAAGGCGGAGAACACGAAGAGCAGACACACGGCCATCCAAATGTCAATGGCTTTCACGTAGGACACCTGGGTGGGGTGGGGGAAGAACCGGGCAGTGAGGGCAGAGGAGAGGAGTGCTGACTGTGTGGGATGGAGCTCCCCTGTCCCCCACTGCCGTCCCCTCCCCAGCTGGGGTGTTAGCGGGGAGAGCACAGAGGAAAACAGAAGAAAAAGGCCCCAAGAAGCCTGGCCAGGAGGTCGGGCAGAGTAATTGGGAAAGCAGAATGCGGCGCCTGGAGGGGCACTGGAGGGGGGTTCATCGCAGAGCCGAGCGTTGCATGGAGTGTTGAGAGAATAACCAGGATGGGTCTGCAGTGGCAGTAGGGGAGGTGGGAGAAGGCAGAGGCTAGCAGTAGAAGGAGCACAGCAGAGCGAGGCTCCCAGCATTCACAGAGAAGGGGGCAGAATGTGGGATCTAAGTGTGGGTGAATGGAGGAGTATGAGGTGCTTGGCATTACTAGTAAATGAAGCAGAACATTATGTCTGGTGTTACAAGTGAATTAAGCAGAAGGTGAGGTCTAGTGTTAACCGTGAAAGGAACAGGATGGAATGTTTGAGGGAGACTGGAGGAGAATTAGCATCTGCCGTCAGTAATGCATGAAGTGGAATGCCGTGTCTGGCAGTGGAGGAATGGAACAGGATGATGTCTAGCATGGAATGAATGAGGCAGAATGCGTCATCTGGTATTATTAGTAAACAGTGAAATTCAGTGTCTAGGGTTAATAGTAAATGGAGCAGCCTGTGTCTTAATAGTTAAATGGTGAATGTAACAAAACGTGGCGTTTAACATTACAAATACAAGCATCAGATTCAGGTATGCGCGGAAAAGGGTCAGCATAACAGGCATGAGGCTGCCATCCTATGAAGGACCTGCTTGCAAGGCTGGCCCTTGGATGACGTCTGGAAACTTGGATTTGGGGGGGTGTTCCCACTTTCCCTAACTGATAAGTGTGCCTTGATTCCTTATACAAGAACATGGCTTATGCTGAACATCTGCTGCCCTGGGGCTCTGGAATTCTGGTTTGTGCTAGGCACCCAAGCACCCAGAAAAAACCTTTGATTCTGAATCTTAAATGAGTCTCAAAACCATTTCTGTCTCTCTGGGCAGAAACATCTCAGCTTGAGTTGCCGTTTGTTGCTGAGGTAAGAGGGCGCTCTATGTGGTCCCGCACGGGTGGGAGGGAGCAGGCAGGGAAGCCTGCCCGTGGGTCCCGCCAGCCTCTGCCTGTGTCTCTTTCCCATGCCATCAAGCTGTGCGTCCTGAGTGTTCACCGCAAGGAGCCTTAGCCTTGCCCACAACTGCGTGCTGAGGCCGTGAGTCGCATCAAATCTCTAAACCTGGGGGCGGACTTGGAGACCCCCCGACACAAAGTACTTCCCACTGCTGGTGAAGGAGTGGAATGGTGGTCCTCAGCATTAAAACGAATGGAGGAGGCGATTGTTAATAGTAAACAGAGCCGAATGTGTGCTTAATGTTGGTAGAGAATGGAGCAAAACCTGTCTGGTGACCATTGCCTTCACTTTTTCTTTTTCTCATCTTTTTTTGTGTGTGTGTGTTTATACTGAACATAATGTTAAATCTGGAGGAAAGGTTCAATGGATCAGAGTGCTGGGTCCTACTATGTGTGGCAGATGGAGAAATAGTGACCAGTTCCTCGTGCTGGCCTATCTCAGGCAGGGCAGGGAGAGGAGCAGCCTCCCCGCCTGTGCAGGTACTCTGCGCACTTGGCCCTCACCTTGGGCAGGGATGCTCGAGAGCCGGAGCTCTGGGTGGTCATGGTGAGCACAGTGGTGATGCCCAGGCCCACACGGGCGGGTGCGGCGTCCATGTTGATCCAGAAGGAAATCCACGAGAGGATGACAATGAGCAGGCTGGGAATATACATCTGGATCAGGTAGTAGCCCATCTGTCGCTCCAGGTGGAACCGGGCCTCAATGCAGGTGAATTTACCTGGAAGGCATTACAGTGTGAAGGCAAAGTAGCCTCGTGGGTAGGAAGGACTAAGATTTGGGGGTCAGAACAATCTCGGCTCTAGTCCTGGTTCAGCACGATAGTCGCGTGTCCTTCGGCAAATGTTTGACTCCCGCTGTGTCTCACTTGTCTTGTCCATGGTAAATTGGGGAGAATGGCGACGATGACAATAATAGTAGTAATAATAGTAATAAGCCTACCTCACATGTTTACTGTTATGGTTACCATGACGAGGGAATGAGATGGTGCCTATAAAGAATGTTGCACATCCTCACACCTCATTAGTGCTCAGGAATGCCAGTTGCTGCCATCCTCATCATCACTATTTTGTTGCAAAGAGTGGGCTGAAGTGCACCATCTACTCCCCTTCCGCCACTTTTCTTCCCAAAACATGACTTGATCCTGTTCCTTCCTTTTGCAAAACCTTTCTTTCCCTCCTTTCTTCTCTCCTCATCCAAGAAGGTCCCCTTTACCTGCAGGGAGGGTTCAGCCTCTGTAGTCTGCCCCTCAGGATGGAGGATGGAGCGCTACCTGTTTTCCAACCCATCCCCCTCTTTCTTCACCGTAGTCGCCACCACCTGCACTCCATCCCTTGCCCGGAGCGTGTTTTCACACTTGATCTTGCCAGTCCCTCTGCCTGGAATGCCCTGACTCCTCCCCACAGGCGGCCCAGGCAACCCTCCTCTTCCTCCACCACCGGAGTTTACACGCGAGGTCTCCCCCAGCACGGCGCCTTTTCCTCCTCCGTTTGCTCCTTCAGCCCCGAGGTAGAGAGCTGAGCTAGAGAGAGGCGGCGCCCCACGTCCCCTTGTAGCTGACAGCCCAGCGGCTTCTTCCCAGCTGCACTAACTTCAGTGCCGCCTCTCAGCTTCCCCCTGCTGAGGTCTGACGTGAGCACGGTCTGTGCCCGGGCCCCATCAGCAATGCCAGTCCCTCTGTGACAGAGACGGCCAGGTGTCCTCCCCACAGCGGCTCTTCCGCCTGAGGAATCAGGCCCGTTTGAGTGAGGTGCACTGCCACCTGGAATGAAGACTGTACCTCCGGCTTTCTTTGTGATGAGCTGTGGCCTAAACTCCTGCTACTTGCCCCAGGACTCACAGGAAGAAAGTGCCAGAGCCACTTTCTGGTTTCAAAGAATATTCTCTTCACCACTGGTCATAAACACACAGCTACGCCCACCGTGACTGCCTCATACGGTCTGCTGAAGCAATGGCTGAGTGAATGTTTGAAATGGCCTCTGGCCCCCGGTGGGGGGTGGGACCTGAGGGCAGCCCCTTGCACCCACCTGTGTTGTAATGCTTGGTGCAGTATCTCAAGTCCTTCTCCTCCTTCAGGATGAACTGGGGCAGGGTCAGTCCATCTGCCACCTGCACAGCTCCCTGCTCTTGCCACTCAAAGATGAGGTCGTTCATGGTGTACCCAACTGGGATGGGATCAGAAGGAGCAGTCACCACCCAGAGGCACTTACGTGGGGCATGTCAGGGTTGGTCAGGGTAGAGACAGAGGCATCAAATGCTCAACAGACTTACGAAACCGATTTGCTCCCCTCCCCACAAAGGAGGTTAAACCTGGTTTAATTGTTTGCATTTACCCCACTACCCTTCTCCCTCTCTTCCTACCGCTCCCAGCGCCCTACCTTAGCTTGCCCTGTTGCCCCCTTCCCCTCACCTCCATGGTCAAGTTCAGCTGACATCTGCCATTTGTGCCTGTGCATATCCTTGCAGGTTCCGTCTTCTGCCCACAGCAGACTCTCCTCATGGGAGTGACTCTGCGGTATGCTATTGTGGTGGGACTGTCATTTGGGGGTGGGAGTGCCGGATGGTGGCTCAGCGAGACCCGTCAGACGCTCCGCCCCAGGACTTGACCCTCAAGTGGAGTCAGAAAAGCTTTCAGGGGTGGCCTGTGCTGATTCCCTTTGGAGGCGGTGCTCCAAGGGGAGAGTTTGTTAGCTCCTGCTGCCTGAGTGTGCTGCTCTGGCTCCTCTGTATTTTCAGATTTTCCTACAAGTCTGTGAGGGACCTCCATGTCCTTCCATTTAATTATATTTTAAAAATTAGATTGCTCTCTGGGTTTACTGTCAAAGAATCCAGCCACCTCCCCCACCTGTTAGCATCCGGGTTCACTGGCTGTTCATAAAGCGTCTCCAATGATACCTCTCCCTCCCAGTTAGGAGGAAGCCCTCCTTCTGCTCTGAGGCCACCATTCTTGGTGCTTCTAATAGGACCGGTCCCACTTGCTGCCCTGTGCCAGCCAGTCATCTCTCTGCCCTGTGGGAACGAGCGTGCCCATGGGCTCCAGGACCGTGGCTCATTCAGACTATTTTTCCTGACCTCCTGGAGGGCGTGCTCACAGGGACACAGACCAGTGCTTCCTTGGGGAATGCTGCTGGCCCCCAGTGGGGCCTCAGCCCAGGTAAAAGGAGCTACACTTCCAAAGCATTTTCCAAGAGCTAAGCCCCTCATCTGATATGATGAGCTGTTACAGGAATCTCCTGGGGGCTTCTCTCAGTCAGGAGTTGCTATGTGGGGGTGTCTGCCAGTCCCGAGAGTAAAGGGGGGCCTGATTCTTTCTTGAGGCCTCAGAGAAGGGACTCACAGCTTTCCAGTTGCATGATACACGTCTGGACATCCATGGGAAAATTCTTCAAGTCCATGGGGCAGGCCAGGGTCAGGGTGATTCTGGGAAGAGAAGGGAGTCGAATGAGGCAGGGCCCACAGACCAGGGAAGCTGTGCCTCCATTCTGGTTATGACCAGAAACCAGTTCACTAGGACAGGTCCAGGGGTCAAGGAGGCCAGGGAACTAGGGTTTTTTGGAACCAGTGTTTGTGTATTGCCACACTTCAGGTATGTAAATGGAGGCTCAGAGAGAGAAGTAGGTTTCCTAAGGTCACACAGAGTCAGGGGAACCTCTGTGTTTCCTTGGAGTCCGTCTGGCTTTGGGGGGCCTGCCTTATCTAGGCGCCCAGGGCTCTGGAGGCCGGGCCTCCCCTCCTCAAATCCCTGCTCTTCTGCGGAGACTGAGGTAGGAGCGGGGCCTGAATTTCCCTCTGAGTAGCCCCAGGCCTCAGGCATTCTCAGGGGCACTGGCAGCAGGTGCTGTGAGTGGTTCCTGGCTGCCTCCCTGCATGCCCTTGGCTCATCAAAAGTTACGTCCAAAGGTCTCCTGCCTTCTGGGTGTCCAAACACAGCTGGCTCACATCTGTGAGCTCATGCTGGGGTCAGCTGGGAAGTGGTGGAAACCCCAGGCTTCTGGGCTAGCTGTTGACTTTGGGTTGCTCCACCCTTGCAGAGGCCTCAGACCCAGCGGAAGTCCCCTTAGCAGAATCCGAGCGAGGTCTGCACTCCGGCCGAAATACAAGGCTTCTGCTGGAGAGGCTTTGCCAGCATCTGAGCACCTGCTGCAGGGACTGGAGAGGAAAGGCTCTCAATTGTTAGGCCCATTCCCTCACTTGTCAGGTGAGAAAACCGAGGCGCAGAGCAGGGTAGGCAGGGACTCCTATAAGGTCCCAGAGAAGGCTGATGGCTCAGGCAGGACTTAATACCATGTCGCCAGCCTTGGGAAGCTGGGCCATGTGTTGGCCAGCAGGCTTTCCAGCGCTGCTTTCCCGAAAGGCATCGGGTTGGTGGCAATGTAGTGGCACTTGGTGCTGGCACCTCGGCTGCACACGGTGAGGCCCCAGCCCACATGGATGTCCTCCCTCCAACTCACACCCACAGCTCTGGATGTGGGTCCCTTTAGGCACCAAGTAGAAGCAAGAGGGGGAAAGGGGAGGGGGGGGAAGACGAGGCAGAAGAAGGGTGGTGAAAAGTGAACGCAGCTGATTTCTGAAGAGAAAAGCTCCAAAGTGGGGCAGCTGTCACACTGGGTTAATTTCCTGAAGTTGAAGGACCCAGGGAATATCACTTTCTGCTGATTGGTCCTGCTGCTTGGGGGCTTAGCTTCCCAGACACAAAACTAGCCTGGCAGCTTCAAAATCCAACCAGGGCGACCCCCGCTCCACTGGTCGCCACCCAACCCAGCCAGCCGGACAGGGCTTTCCCGTCTGAATGTGCACTGGGTGGGTGGTCTCCCAGGTGAGGAAGGTGACGCTGCCTCTGGTTCCGTCCAGCCTGCCCCTCTGTGGTGCCTCCTTTCCCTGTGACGGTCTCTCAGTGCCCTCTCCCACCCGTCTGCCCCTCAGTCACATCCGGGGATTGGGCCGTGCCGCCTCTCCCATGGGCCTGGGCGTTTCAAGCTTGTCTCCTAAGGGAAATAGAAAGATTTATCCCCCTGAGGACCTGGAGCCGGAGGGGAGTCATTGAGGACCAGCACTCCCCGTTAAGCTCTTCCAAATAAAAGCATCTCCATTCATTCCTTACACAGCTGCATGTCTACTGAATCCCATGCCCCTGCTCTTCCAGGGGCAGAGTGGGTGTCAGATTAGCTGTGGGAACCTCAGTAAATTACTTAAACTTTCCGATACTTGTCTAATCTGCAAAATTAAACCCACTTTGTGAGGCTGGTAGGAGGATTAGACATCCTCTGTGTAAAGTACCTGGTAAGTACATTCTCAGGGAACGGTCATTTTCTTCCTATCCTGGGGGAGACAGGGAGTTAGGTGGGGCGGGGTGGCAGGAGACGGACCCGTATCTGTGGGGAGCTGGGGTGGGGGCTCCCTAGGCTCTGGGCCAGGCAGGAGGAGGGAAAGCGCCTCTGGAAAGAGGCACAGCCGCCCGGGCTGACACGGGTAAGCAGCGCCTCCACCGGGCCGGCCCAGTTTCGGGGAAGCTGCTGGAACTATTCAGGCGTGTGCCTTTGCTCCTGACATTTTTTTAACAAAGGTGGTAAGAACATTTAACGTGCGCTCCCCCTGGTGACAATCACTGCAGTGTGCACTCAGTGCCGCTGGGTGCCGTGCCGTGTGGCTCAGCAGGCCACCTGGCCTGTTCTCGTGCATCTGCACGCTCTCACTGGGGGTTGCTGCCTGTGAATCCTCTTGTTCCATCTCGTCTCACTGAAACTCTGGGTGAGCTTAGGGGCCTAACTCAAACCCCACCTCCTCCCAGATGCTCCCTTGATCTCCCTGCTTGCAACAAACTGCTTGCCCCTATGACTTCCCATGGTATTTTGTTCTCACTCGCTGAGTGTAAATTGCAGAGCTGGCCCTGCCTATTTGGCAAAGGTGTTGGGTTCTCAGGGCCCATTTGCCCCCGTTTGACCCCTCTCTTAGAGTCTGCTCCCAGAAGGCGGAGGGTGAGGCACTTCCTGAGGCTGGGGTGATGAGCCTCCGGGGGCTCACCTGATGCTGTAGAGGACATTGCCGTTCCGGGAGATCCTCAGCAGCTTGTTGTCCGTGGTGATCTCGTGGAAGTGGGCCCCCTTCTCGTTGGCAAAGAACAGGTCGGGCTTCCAGATGGAATCCAGCATGGAGGGGTCCAGGTCCAGGGAGTCGTCTGGGTATTCATTGTAGGCCAGCCGGGGGTCATTCCACTGCTGCCGCAGGAAGATGTTGACCCTATAGTCCTGCAGGTGGGGGGGCAGGGAGGTGGGGTCAGCACTGGGCCCTGGGATGTCCACCCTCTGAGGCCCTCATGCCTTCAGTCAGAGCCTTCCAGGGCCCCTCTGGGGGCTCTAATTAAAGCGTGGTTGCAGCTGATTTGGGAGCGAGACGGGAAAGTCCTGCACCAGGCCAAGTCCAAGGGCATCAGCATCATCCCTGAACATTCGCTAACCGTGAAGTGTATTCACCTCTGAACTGAGACGATTTAAACCTTATTCTCTGTTTTGAGACATTAAATAAATAGAAAGTTCAGGCTGATGTCATAAAAACCTGTGTCCATCCTGTCAACATTTTCGTCCTGTGAATGTTGTTTTTTAGGTGAGAGAGGTAATACGTCATAGACGAAGTTCGCGTCCCCCTTTTATCATGAACCCCACCAGTGCGGCAATTCTCAGGGGCACTCAGGTGGGTCAGCCACCGGCCTGGACGGATTGCAGAAACAACAGGACAGACTAGAAGCTGATGCCTGGCTGTTCAAACGATTTTGCCTAAAGAGGACAATTTCTAAGCAGTGAGGGAAGGGTGAGTAAAACTTCTGTAGTGTTCCCCCACTGTGTTTTCACGCCGGCCTTCCGTATCCTTCCCTGTGGTGTGTGGATTTGTGTGGGGAGAATTAACACGAGAGGTGTTGTGGAGTCGCATCTCACTGGGTCCTAAACTCAGCGCTGAGTGAGGTGCTTCTATGGGGCTGCAGGGTAGCTGCTCCACTGATAAAAAGAATTCACGATCAACCAGTTAAGGGGAGGGTTCGGCTAACCCAAATGCAACAGAGCTCTTCACTGTAGGATTTCTCAGAAGTGAACTCAACATGCTAATGAACTGCGTGGCTCTCCAGGAGGGGACTGGACTGTGCAATACTTCCCTGGTGTATGATGGCCGCAAACCCTTCAGTTTGTGCATGATGTGTGTCTTCCACAGAACATAGGTTAGGAATTGCTCTCTTAGTCAAAACTCCTCCCCGCTCCTGTTTCCTGGTTGGGGAAACTTAAGTTCAGAGAGAACTGCATCCGGCCCAGGGTCACTCTGGGAAGGCAGAGCAGAGCTAGTCCTGGCACCAAAGTCCCCACTTCTAGTGAGGGGGCATTCAGGCCTCCAAGGCCAGAAACTGGGTAATGAAATTAAGGAACAGTCACAAAGCTAGTCTGAAATTTTGTGAGAGGGGCTTTAGAAACCTGGGTTCCATGAATGTCGTGACACCGCTAGCAGGATTTAGGGGATACCCGTGTCTTCCCAGGAGCAAGAGCATAGCTCTCTGTTGGAGCCCCGAAAGAGCTTAAAGTTCTCAGAGATGAATAGCCTCAGCTCAGACCCAACTTGAAACGCTCTCCTTCAGGAAACAAGCTTTAGTCACGAGCCCCTGCCGCTGTGTCTTCCCCGAAGGTGCGGGAAGGTGCCGGGTAAATGAGATCACGCTGCATTTTCTTTGGGGCGCTGCTGCTAAATGCTAATCACTCCTGATCTGTCACCTGCAGGGGTGAACCGAAACAGACAACCCTCCCCGCCCTCCTCACCCCGGCAAGTTCCTCCCACAGCACACGCCTCGTTCTGTTTGCCTACAGAAGCAGCGATAGCTTCCTAACTGTGCCGAAGTATTTTCTAGAAGGGTTCTATAATTTAATCGAGGCCCCTCCCTGCACCCCCATGGAGAATGACGTTTGTCTCATCATCTGGTAAGTCCCACTGGAGGGAATGTGGAGGGAGGACTTCAGACCAGCCTGGAGTAGACTCTTTGGGGTTTAGGCTGTTGTTGTCGACAGTCGCAGACAGCTTCTGGTTGGGCCCCATTGGATCGGGGGTTAGATACAGCCCTTTTCCTGGGATCTTACAGGAAGCGTGTGTGTGTGTGTGTGTGTGTGTGTGTGTGCACACGCACGCGCATGTGCAATGAATCAGGGGTCTGGCCATGTCAGAGTAAACGGACTATGGATGGCTGGGCAGAGAAAGCCTTCGGTCCCCAAACCCCAGCAGCACTTCTGATGTTCTTGCCAGTGACATGTCAAGCCTGTTTATGTAACTGGTAGGAAGAAAAGAAAGTGGCATTTCTTAAAATGGTCTGTTAGGCAGCAGGTGCTGCTCTAGATACTGTCACGTTTAATCGTTACCAAAGCCCTGAACGTCAGACATTCAGATTCCCATGGTAAGAGGAAGGAAACTGAGGTTTTGAAGGCTTGAGAAACGTGTCCAAGGCCCAGAGCTAGTAAATGGCAGAGCTGGGACGTGAACCCGCATCTGCCCGACCCTCAGGGAGCAAGCACTCGTTCTGGACGGGCCACGCATGTGGGGAGCCAGCTCTGTGCCAGGACGCGCTCCCACCCTCATGGCCCAGGTAAATTCTGCCTGCTTAGCTGAAGCCTCATTTCCTGGAGGAGTCTTGGTGCCCTCAGGCTCCCCTGATCTCTTCCTTTTCTGATCTCCCAGCAAAACGGAATCACCAGGAACATTTCGTTTTGCACTTCCTCCCTGTGTGTGTCTCATCTCCTTAACTTGACTGGCAACATTTGAGAGGATGAATCTGAGTTTACCTTCTCCTGCACAATCCCACTGACTCCCCCAGTCAGTGCATCTGGGAGCTACCCAGTACCCAGGATGGGGGTGGGAGGGATAGGGGCAGGGGCCCGGGGAAGGACTGAGGAGGAAGAGGAGGAGGAGGCAAAGGTAGGAGAAGTTGGAACAGGAAGAGCTTTCCTCATTTTATAGCTGGAAAGACTGAGACTTGGAGAGGGAAGGCATTGTCTAAGGTCACACAGCAAGTCAGTGAAGGACCAGGGATTAGAACCTGAATCACTTCTCTGGTAAAAGAAGGAGTTAGGCTAGATGATCTCTTAGAACCCTTCCAAATCTAATAGTTACTAGTTTTAACTAGTAGCTAGTAGTTATTAGTTTGCTTTTTAAAGAAGATTTCACTGAGCATCTAGTAAGTGCCAGGCACTGTTCTAGGCACTGGAGAATGTGCTGGGAACCAGAAAAACATACCTGTGCAGTCCCAGACCTGCAGCGCCGAGTCTACAGCACCTGGAGCCTCAGGTAGGGACTAAGCCCAGGGTGCTAGGCAGATAGAGAAGACAGCCCCCCAATCCAGACTTGGGGTGGTAGTCATGGAGGCTCCAGGAAGACATGGTATTTAAGGTAAGGCCAGATATGGTTGAGCCAAAGCAGAAAAGCATTTTGGGCAGCTGCAACGGCATATGTGAAGGCCTAGAGACAAAGCAAGCTGGGTGCCAGTGCTGTGCTTTGGAGAGAACAGTGAGTGACTGTGGGGGCGGGGAGGGGCGGAGGGGAAGTAGGCAGGGCCTCTCACGCCCTCCTGAGGAGTAGTGTGGCCCTCATCCTGGGAGTAATGCGGGGCTCTGAGGGGTTTTAGCTAGGGAAGGACACTATTTACATTTGCACTTTATTACTGATATTTTATTTTATTTTTAATAGGAAAAGGACTGCATTTGTTGATTGTATACATCTATTGATCTGGCATATAGTGGATACTTCAACATACTATACATCCATCATTCAATACTCACATCACTAGAATTAGCTTATTATCCTCATTTTACAGTTCTTCCCATCTGACAGTTGAAGGCATTTAGGTTCAGGGTAATTAAGTCATAAATTCACAAAGAAAATAAGTGGCTGGATTCTAGTCCATACTGCCACTGCAAAAATGCATTGTGAAGAGTACTTTCATGCTAAGTACATGGGTACAAACATATGGTATTTTTTCATGGACATAGTCCCTATTTTGTTATCACTGCTTTGTAAAAATATTTAATTTTTTCTTGCTATAGAAGCAATGCACGTTGATTGTAAAAATACAAACATACCTCACCTAAAGAAGGAAGAACCCTGCAGGGTCTCAAAGTGAAACGACTAGTGATGGGCGAGGGCCCGGCCTGGAGCAGGCGCCTGGGTGCTCAGGCAGCCCGTGCAGCCCGTGCAGCCCGTGCAGCCCGGGGCCCGTTCCCCGGCAGCCCCGCTTCTCCCTGCAGCAGCTGCTGCCTGAATGAGCTGTGCCATCCACTGTTCCCTCCTCCTTGGTGAGCAGCAGTGGCACTGCAGTGCGGAAGGGATCGATGGGATTGGTGTAATAGCCTGAGAGCTGAATGCTGTTTTGCTTACTGAGCCATGTACTCACGAAGCAAAGGTGTTTGACATGGTGGGGTCCATGTTCAGGTTCATGGCCCCAGGCAGCAACATTGGAATCCTCTGCCTGATAATCTCAGGTTCCACCTCTGGCAATTGGTTTCTAGATCTCAACCTCTCAAAGGTGGCCCACCTAAGTCTGAGGCAGGGGGGATTTCCAGAGTTCTAGTTCAACAATTTTTAGCATTAGCTCACCGATCTTGCCTTTAAGATTCCCTCGTGGTCTGATTCTGGAAACTGGGCAATGGCCACGCTGGTCAGACTAAGGTGGAGAGTTCATTCATTCATTCTGTCATTCAACAAGTATTTATTGAGGGCTTTCTGTGTGCCCCCCTGCCCCTGCCACAGTGTGTCTAATTTCAGATTCTAACCCTGCCCAGTAAATTTCTCTAAACTCAGTATTGTCTTGAAATAGCGTGAGGTGCTTTAGTGTGAAAGAGCTAAGAGCCTGGTGAGTGTGTTGGTGGGAAGGGGCTGGGGAAGGCAAGATGTGTGCCCACTGCAGTCAGAACCAAGAGACACTGCCCAGGAGGTGGCCAGAGAACAAGATGTTTACACCTTCCTTAGCTTCAGCACGCCAGCTCTGAAGGGGTGTGTCTCTTCTAAACTCAATTCAACTCCCTAAACATTAGGCCCAGAGGGAGTACTGTGACCAGGGAGGCACACAGTCTTGATTTGTACCCCTGCAGAGCTTGAAGTACCCAGCAGGCAAGGCATGCTACGGACAAAACCATCTACCACACATACCGAGAGTGATAAGCGTCATAAGAGGTTGTAACAAATAGCCACTTGGTACTGTTCCCAAGTCAAGGAGAGACTCCCAGCCAGGCTGGGTGACCCCAGAAAAGCTCTGGAGAGCCTGTGGCATTTGGAATGGTCCCATCAGTCTGTTCCGTTCTCCTGCAGTAAGCTTGTCTAGCTCTGGTACTGCTCTGCGATGTGAACGAGGTCTGGTTCCAGCTGGAAGGGAGGCCAGCGAAGTGTGAGGAGGAAGGACCCGGGGAGGAGCATGGGGCTTAGAACAGGATGGTACGTGCAGACCAGGGCGCAGTCTCCGTGCTTTAAGGACCGGGATGTGTGGCGTTGAGGGTCGAAGGACTCTCACGTAGGAGGAACAGCACCAGCACGGGTGTGTGGGAAGGGGCTTTCAAACAGTTTAGTTTAGCTCAACTGTTACCAGCAAAAGTAATAAAAGGTCCCCCATACTGAGGACCTGCTGTGTACCAGGTATTGTGCTAAGTGTGCCATGCAGTTCAGCTCCTTTTACCTTTAAAACAATCCTACCACATTGGTATTTTCAACTGAATTTCATAGATGAGGAAGGCTCAGTGAGGTTATGTAATTTGTCCAAATTCACAGTTACTCCACAGTGGGGTTGGCATTTGAATCTGGTTTGTCCCATCATTTAACATTTACGCTCTCAGACCGTCTGCGATGATGAGAGGCTATGACATGGGCTTGAGACCGTGGCCGTCCTCGGCTACCAAACGGGGGCTTCAGGCTTTATCCTGTGGCCGGTCAGGCCCCATTGAAGTCTCAGGCAGGGGAGCTTACCCTAGTTTGACTTCAGGGAGGTCAGTGTGGTGGGATGGCCGTGCCGTGTTGGAGGTGAGAGGACGCAGGCCGGGAGACCTGATTCGGGCTGTTGGGAAGCAGTCCAGTGGAGAGACCAGGAGGAGCTAAACTAACGCAGCAGGAATGGAGAGTGGGGTGGGTGAGCACATCATGGTTCTTTGTGATCATCATCATCTTCCTCATCACAGCTAGAAAGAACCTTGGAGACCTCTGCCTGAGCTCCTCCTTTTTACTAGTGGCCCCGAGAGGGACAGGGGTTTTCCGTGGCCACATAGCAGTTCAGTGGCTGCGGTGGGGCCTGCATACAGAAACCTGGGCTGCTGTCCCACCTCTCTCCCTATGCATCGTGTGCCTTTGAGGGCAGAGGGGAGAGCCAGCCGAATCTGCCATCAGGCAAGCGCCGCTGTCCTTGGAGAAGCTCTAACCTCCACTTGGCTCTGACAGGGTTTGGGATTCAGGTGCATGAGAACAGGTGCCTGTGAAAGCCAGGGCCTGGGGGCCTGCGGAGTGGAGGGTGCCCAGGCTTGGGTCAGGAGCCGCTGCTTCCTCTTTCACCTGCTGCCTTCTCCTCAAGCACTTTCCCAAACCTCTGAGAGCCAGAGATGTTGCCTCCAAACATGAGCGGAGTCAGCCCCGTCTGCAAACAGCCCTGCGAGGGGATGGACCTAGCTCACCGGCATGTGCCAGCTTCTATGCTAAGTGCTTCAGTTCTGACAGTGACACCATTTCACAGATAAATAGAGGCTTTGGGGTATTTAGTGCTTTGTCTAAAGTTAGTGAAAGAGCTGAGGCTTGAATCCACAACTGGCTGATGGTAAAGTCCTATGCTTTTAAGTAGCATATGGTACTGACTGGCTCCTTTTAGTAATAATATTGTATACGTATGTGCTGCATTTTACTCTTCAAATCACCTTTACATTAATTTCTTCTCTGCAGTTTGGCATGGAAGAGAACATTCTCGGCCCCTTTGGACAAATGTTGAAACTAAGGCCCTAGAAGCTCAAGTTCCCATGATGAATTACTGGTAGATCCAGAACTGATAATAACAGTGCAAATAATACTAATAGACTGAGACTTCATCGCATGCAAAGAATGATGCTAAGAGCTTTATGTGTGTTATTTTATCTTTATAATAATCCTGTGATTCAGGTTCTATTATCATTCAAGGTACTCAGAGGTTAAAGAACTGTTTCCAACATCACACAGCTGTAAGTGGCAAAGCTAGGATTTAAACCCAAGATGTTAATGCCAGGGACCAAACACTTAACCACCAGATTACACTACCCAGGGTCTCCCAGAATTGCACCGAGGGATGGTTTTATGACACCTCAGGGCCATTGGATACTGCCTTTGGCTGTTGTTATATACCTGTGGGTTGGTAGAGCCCACTCGAGCAGGAAGTATTAAAAAAAAGCAAAGGACAAAAGACCTCTGCCCCAGGCCAGCAATCCACTAATGCTCCTACCTCATTCCCGCCTTGACCCTCATCTTTGACCCACTGTCTGCTCTGCACTCAAGTCCAGTGCTGGCGACTCCCCAGATCCTGACTCACCGCCTCCTTGGCTCCAGATGCCTGCTCTGCGCCTCCATCCCTCCCTCAGCCACCACCCTGCCTGGTGCATTCTCATTTGGGTCTCACGCAATCAGAGCTGTATTTGTTGTAAAGAACAGTAGATGGTTTGGACCAGTGGAGCTGGGCATCTCTGTTTGTCTCTAGTGTGAGTTTAATAATTACATGACCATGCTAATGGCAGCGAGTTTTATTGGATGTCTGACATTTGCTTGAACTTTGTGTGCATTGTATCTCTCAACCTTTCATCAACCCAGCACTCTGGGTATTATTATGCTCATTTTAGCAGGAAATGGAAACTCTGAGAGGCTGGACAGAGGTGAAGTGTCTTGTTCAAAGTTCCCTAGCTGGTAGGTGCTAGAGCAGGGGTACAAATCCAGGACTGGCTGGTGCCCAATTTCACCTTCTTGTGACAACTGCATACTGCCTCTCTATTCCCAGCCCCTTCCTCTTTAAAACCAAGTTCTGGGTGAGCGGGTTAAAGAAATGTAGTAGCCGCTGTGTATGGGCGCCCCACTGAGCCTGTGTGACAGGTTGGCTCATGCAGATCCTGATAGTGTCAGGCGGAGAACTTCGGGTTGGCAAATTGAACAGCGGGTGGGTTCACACTGATTGCCAAATTTACACATTGAAGGGCGTATATGAACCTGGAGAGGGGACAGGGGACAGGGGACAGTGTCGGCAGTCCAGGGCACAATGGCGAGACACTCACTAACCTGGACCTGTGGAAAACAAGCCTGCCCTCGGGAGTGAAACTGATGGCAGAGATGAATAGGCTGCAGAGGAGCTGGGCGAGGCCCCTCGTCCATCACAGTGACCGACGGATGTGCAGCCCAGGTGATTCAGGACAGGTGCGTGCTTGTAATTGAGTAAGTGGAATCTTAATATATTTGATCATGTCTTGTTTAGAGAACTGTCTTACAGACATGGGGGAGGTGTTCATTTAGTAGTGTAAGAAAGGGCAGTTTGAGGAGCAGGAATTTGGCAGCTGGTACTCTGGTGTCACCTGGGGGAGAGGGCGCCCTGTTGGGGGGAACGCCAGCTTTTCTGTCACTGGAATGAGGGCTCCGGTGTGGTGAGGCTGGGGCGGTTTCTTAGACGTCGCTTTAAAAAGGCCTGGGTGAAATTTCCTTCCAGACTGTCAAAAGCAACTTTTGATTGGCTTCCTTATTAGTCAGAGAGTGGCAAGGAAGTGCTTTCATGGAGGACAAGAGCAACACTCTTGTTCGAATGGAAAGATCCATCATAAATTAGAATAGCCTGGCAGCTTTAGTTACCCCCTTTGGTCTTCGTGGGTTCGATTGTCGTGAGTCAGCCTTCCTGGACGTGACCTGCGGAGAGCCAACTCTGGGCTGTCATGAATCCGCGACGGTGATGCTCCCCTTGGTGGCGTATTGAGGAAGGCTCACCCAGCAGATGTTCCAAGGCTGCTTGTAATTTCGTTTTCTTTCTGAACAGACTCCGCAGCATTTCTGAGAAAGCCCTTGGCCTTCTCGCTGTCTGCGGTTTACCAAGGCTTTGTGGAGTGTTGAGCCACATCCAACTGGATGACTTTTAACAGACTTTCCTGTGGATCTCCCAACCCACGAGTATAAGGAGTGACCTAGCATTAGCTGTGCAGACCGACTGAACGTGTAGCATAAAGTGCAACAACAAAAAAGAATCTCATCCACAGTAGCAACCAACCCCCCGAAAATCTAAAAATAAGCCTAACAAGGAATGCGTGAGGTTTTTTTTTAAGTTTTTTGGTTAAACTCTAAAACTTTACTGAAAAGCATAAGGGAATACCTAAATAAATAGAGAGAGACACACACACCATGTTTGTAAAATATAGTACAGGTGTCACTTCTTCCCAACTTAATCTGTAAACTTGATCTATAAAATCTGAGGCAATTTTTAGGCCTCCACGAGCTGGTTCTAAAGGTCTTGTGGAAGAGCAAATGTGCCAAAAAGGTCAAGAAAACCTTGTAAAAGGAGAACACAGGACGTTCTCCACCAAACTTAGAAAGACACTGTGAAGCCACAGTGATTGAAATAGTGTGGTATTGTTGCCAGAGCAATGAATGGGTCAATACACCGAGACTGGAAACAGACAGAACACATATGGAGAGTCAGTTTATGGAAAAGTTAGCATGTCACATCGGCGGGGGCATACTGGCTACTTAAGAAGGATGTTGGAAATAATCAGAGAAAAGTAAACTAAACCAGAAAACTAAACCAAATGGATTAAGGAAGTACATGGAGAGAAGAGAGACTATAATATTGTTCAAACTGCCCAATAAAAATATGCAAAGATGCTCAAGTTCACTAGAAATCTGGAGTGAGAATTAAAAATGACAATGAAGTACATTAAAAAAAATCTCATCTGGCAAAATAAAAACAGGTGCAGCCCCCCAGGTGGCAAGGATGAAGGGAAGCCCACCGCTCTCAGGACCGCAGATCGCTGAGCTGCGTCAGAAGTGAGCTGGGCAGTGGTGCCTGTGAAGGGGCTAAAACACAGGGCGTGTTGTTTTGATAAAGTCACCCCACTTCTGGAATATATCCTAAGGAAACGGGCAAGGAGTCCCACGGAAGAATATTTGTTTGTAAATGAAAAGCTGCCTAACCCTGAAGGTCTCTCTGAAGGGTGGTTCAATACCATGGGGGGGCGTCTAGGCTGCAGAAGTTTACAGGTGGGCCCTACATTCTGGGAACATCTATCAAATATGCAGTTACCTATTATAATAGGTAATTACCTATTATGTTCCCCTCTCACAAGAGAATGATAATTACCTATTATGTCCCCAAATTTGGTGGTGAGCCGAGAGTTAGGAATGAGGTAGAGCTATGTGTAGTGGTGTGGACAGAGTCTGAGGTGGGGGAAGTGAGAAAGCAAACTGCACTGTGCAATCCATCTCTGCAAAGGTGTGTGTCCACAGGTGAAGGTGTGGTCACAGAGAGGGCCCAGGAGGATGTACATGAGGTTGTTTATCTGCTCTCCTATTTCTCTTGTTTGTTTTTTTTATTGGGCTTATTACAAAGCTTGTTTTCATCTGTCACTCATACACCTTAGAAAGTATGCAGACTTTTGCTGTCCATAAGCACACCCTGAAGAGGCTGTCACTAACCCTGGGGGTCCTGCCCAGGGGGTCCTGGCCACAGTGTGCCCATCTCGATGCCAGGCTGGCCTGATCCTGGGTAAGAGAGGCTGCAGCTTCTGACCTGGCAATGGAAACCCTGGGGTTCCTGCCCAAAGGATGCCAACACACACACAGGTACCCACTGTCTCTCGTTTGTTTGCATATAGTGCCACATGAATTGCAGCGACACACATGATGCTATATGTGCACACTTGCATGTATACCTGCACACGTGCATAGACAGACTCACCTACATTATTGACTCCTATGTGCACACTCTTTCACTCATATATATTTGCATGTGCATACACACATATAAGTATGCTGACTCATGCTGATGCATACTTAACCATGCGCTTATAGATTCACAGATCTCCACACACAATTACAAAAATGAAGATAGTACCCTTCAGGTACACTCACTCTCAACTACTTCAGCATATTTTTACATATATACTTTCACAGATGCATGCACACTCACACTTAAACATATTCATTTGTACATTTATAACCAGGGATACACACACTTATCCCTATATATAGTCATACACATTTCCCTTTGAGGTTACATGTCCAAGCATATTCCAACTAGCACACACAAATAAATACACATGTCTGTGTGCACATTTTCACAATCCCACAACACACACATATGCATCACACTGCGCAGACACATAGATGCTGCAGTACCCACCCATGCACACTCACAAGCACCCATGTCCAGACGAGCTGGGTGGTTCCCTGTAGGCTCTGCCAGAGAGGCCACCCTAGGCCAGGCGCCCCGTCCCGCCTTTTCCTCATGCATTCCTGCTCCACCTCCAAATGGTGACCTTTGTCTGGCTGCCTAGACTCCAAGAAAGTCCCTGGGAAGTTCAGCTGAAGGACAGGTAGCCTCCGCCCTCCCAGGGTCTGGAATGGATCGAGGCCCCTGCTGCTTTGCTGGCTGCCTATCTCTGCTCTCAGGTCTGGTGACGAAGGCCAGGCCCGGGAAGCAGACAGCAGAATGTAGGGCCTCCAGCTGTTACAGAGCTGCTAGGTGCTCCTGCTGCTCCTGCAGAGCCGGTGCAGCCGGAAGGCTTCTGACTCTGGGACTGTGTCCACATTACCTGGGACCCCTGGGGCATGGCAGCTCTTCTGGTGGCTGGAGAGGCAGAGCCCTGGCCGGGAAATCTGGGGCCTGATATAGCCGCCCAGTGACATTTCCTTTCTGCTCTAATTCCCTGGACCCAAACCTTTCTGATCCTGCTTCCTTGTTGGTAAAATGGGGGTCGCATTTCCTGCCTCGGGGGTTGCTGTGAGGTCTCTAGGAGAAGGTGTGTGCAAAAGCACGCTGCACCCTGCCTGGCACACTAGTGTCGATGTGCGCTTGTCGCTGTGGTGCGCGGAGTGACAAGGAAGGGGCTTGAATGGGAAGGTGGCCCAGATGGTTTGGTGCATGGGATCCAGGGGAGAGAGAGCCAAAGGGAGCAGAGCCCTCGGCCACTGCTCGGGGCACCCACTCCGTGCTCTGTGACCTTGCTCCAGCCGTGCCGCCGTTCTAGTCATCAGATTCCCTTTCCGTAGAACAAGGAACTGGCTTAGACCGTGTAAGGCTTTTGCCAGTTATGAGATTTTAATTTTTTTCTCCTCCTAAATCATCTACAAAGCAAATTAAATACATGAAGGTAATTAAGAACCCAGTGGGGGAAAAATCATGGTACTGTGGGGTGTGCAAGCTGGAAAAGGGCAGCTCCTATTTTTGGGGTTGAGGTTAAAAAGTAGGGAGAAACCAGTCAGCTGTAGGCCACTCCCAAGACAGCTCCTCATCTCCAACCCTTCATTTCCTGCCTAAAGGTAATTGCTCCCCCCGCCCCCACCCCAGGGCCTCCCGTCTGCACTCCACTGGCTGGTTGTCTCTGTTACCACTGTTTACTGTTCCCCCCTGAGGTGTGCTGAGCTTAGTGAGATGAGACTGGGTCTCCACCTTGGGTAGGACTTAGGTTATTGCAAAAGTGTGCTTCCTGGGTGGGTGGGCCCCCAGCTCCCCGAGTCTGCTCTTCCGTGTTCCAGTGGCATGATGCAGAGTGAACGCTTGTCTGTGGTTTAACCCCTGCTCCGTCACTCACTGCTCTGGGACGGGATATCTCCAAATCCCAGGTTCCTCGGCTGCATTATGGAGAACGTAGGGTCTGCCACCTCTACTTTACGGAGCAAGACCGAGCGTTTGGTGAAGGAATCCAGTGAGAGAGTGAGGGTGAGATGTGCTGGAGATTCTCAGTGTGTTTCATAGTGACGGCTGACGTTCACTGTGTGCGCACTTCGTGTCAGGTCCTGCCCTTGGCACTTTCTCTGCAGCAGGCCACGTGGTGGATGCTACTGGTGCCCCATTTTACAGATGAGGAAGCTGAGTTAGGTCACCACCCTGCCCAGGTGGCAGAGCTGAGCCTCAGGCTTTGTCTGGGCATGGAAAGGTGTCTCAGTTGCTACTCTCAGCAGGAAGCCAAATGCAGCAGGAGTGGAGTCTGGACCGGTAGACAGAGACCTGGGGGAGGGGCAAACTAAGAAAAGCCTGTGCTGAGAGCTCACAGCCAATCAGTGGTAGCTTTGAGGCTTCAGTGTCCACAGTCTCTATTGTCATCATCCTCATCTTCCCCCTCAAAACACGTAGAGCATTTCCAAAGCATTTACTGTGATAGACACTGTCCTGCACATAATGACTTGATGAGGTCAGTGTGTTCATCACTGCTGGGACTCTACAGATGAGGAAACTGAGGCATAAAGGCATGAAGCAAATCAGGTCCTCACATTTAGTGAGCCCAGGTCTATGTGAATTCAGAGCCCGGGCTTTTAATTGTTGCACAAAATAAGGGCAAACTGCTGTTTTTTCCAGAATCGTGTCAAGGAAATAGATCTGTGTGGTGATTTCAGGGAACCAGGTGGGTGTGGTGGGGGAGCCCAGATATGTACACCTGTCCTCAGGTAGCCAAGTTCTTTACCTGCTGGTCCATGATAGGGTTTGATAACTATTCACCATTTTGGAAGAACGGAGGGGCCAACACTCATTGCACAAAGACTGTGAGGATTACAAATGTCAGTGCACCTCTGATTTGGGAGGGAGAAGAAAAGCAAGGGCCCATTAGGAGCTTTTACAAGTTCTCCATTCAAAGTGCGGAAAAACGTGCTGGGTTGACCCGGATGCCCAATGGAAAGCAGCCATGTTCATCCCTAGTCGACAGGTGGGGTGGGCTCCATTTGGAGATAAGGGGCCTCATTTTGGGGGAGTTTGATCCATTTCCCTTTGGATGTGGGTAGGGTCTACTCGGCTCTATCCAGACATAGACGTCAGTGTGGTGATTACTGAGGGTAAGCGGGGAGGGGGGGGAGTCAGAGGAGGGTGAAGCGGAGAGAAATGGCGATGCAAGCAGACTTACTTGGGGTGGTGAGCGCACAATCTACTATACAGATGATGTATTATAGAACTGTACACCTGAAACCTGTATAGTTTTATTAACCAATGTTGACCCAATAAATTCAAGAGCAAAAAAAAAGGCCTCTTTGAAAAAAAAAAGGATTTTGGGCCATTTGCCCTGTGACCTACAGAGCTCAGTGACTTTTGCCAGTCACTGAAAGATTTGATGCCATCTAATGCTTGGGACAACATGAGGGTTTGAATTGACAGGCAAGATACCTGATTTGGTTGACTTATTTTTAAAAGTTATGGAGTACCTGTTATTAAATCACTGCACTAGCTGTCTGAGGTTATCACAGGAAACGAGGCGAGGTTCTCCACCACAACACACTTGTAGTGAGAGAGGAGGGACGACCGAGCAGATTGTGATGGTGGAAGTGCTACTACGGAATTGTAAAGAGTGTCATGAGAACAGGAGGAGGGGACCCATCCTAGTCTTGGGTCAGGCCATATGTGGACTCATACATACAGGCACACACGTGTTAGAGTGTGAAGTCTTCCTGTGGAGGTAATCTGAGGCAGAAATTTAGAGGAGAAGAGGACAGGGCAAGGGGAGGAAGACTGCACTGGGTGTGGACAGGGTCCACAGAAGCTGTAAATGGGAGAGAACCACCACCTGCGTGGGGAACTGGAAACCACTGCCTTCGTCCTGAGTAGGCGGTGAGAGAGGTGAGAAGACGCCAGGATCAGGAAGGGCCTTCTCAGCTTTGCAAAGGAATTTGGGCTTAATGCTGAAGGTGAGGGGGAGTCCTGGGGCAGAGGGGCGGGGCTTGTTAGAGCAAGGGCGTGGCATGGTTTGTTTGTCTTTTTGAAAGGCCATTCTTGCTCTGGCTGGCGTAGCTCAGTGGATTGAGTACAGGCCAGTGAACTAAAGTGTTGCTGGTTTGATTCTCACTCAGGGCACATGCATGGGTTGCAGGCCAGGTCCCTGGTGGGGGTGCACGAGAGGCAACTACACACTGATTTTTCTTCTCTCTTTCTTTCCTTTCCCCTTTCTCTAAAAATAAATAAATAATTTTTCTAAAGAGAAAGGCCTTTTTTTTGTAAGAAAGAATGGATGGGAGTGGGGAGGACAGGATGAAAGCTGAGAACCCTTTCGGTATGTGAACGAGCCATGTTGGGAGCCAGAACGAGACTGGGGGCGGGGCAGTGTCCAGAACGGATGGTGTGGAGGACTCCAAGGACGTGACGTCTGCAGACTCGGCGACTGGCTGCCGCTCACTCTGCTCATCAAGAGAGGCCTTAGTTATTTTCTCACAGGTCACTCCCTTCCGAACAAGCACAACTCATTATTTTTGTGTCCAAGGACTGAGAAAAATACTTTAAGTATTTTTACTAATTCAATACTTTGAAGTATCATTGTATTTATTTATAATTACTAATATAATATTTTTCCTTTTGGAAATTTGAAAAATATGGAAATGCTGAAAGAAAAAAATAAATTTATCGGTTTATGATACAGGAATAATAGCTAGTCACATTTTAGTATTTTTTCTTTCAGCTTTTTTTGTGGTGTTATTGGTTTATTTTAAGCTTTTCACTATGGGACTTTTTAAATACATGCAGAAGTGGAGAGTAGAGTAGAATCAACTCGATATACCCCTTTCAGCCTCTGTGACCAGTCTCCTGATATTCCGCAGTGGAATGTGAACCTTACGATACAAGGAGGTCTTCATGTTTTTTTTTTCATCTAAACTTTAACCCACTGATAGGATTTTATGTTGGAATCCTGGGTGTTGGGCGTGTGTGGGCCCTGCTAGCTCTTTGGCCATTTTCAGATGAATGTCCTTGCCTAAAACATCCACGAGGACAGTAGAAATGTCCAATCGCCAGACCTGAAATAGACCCCCTACCTCCTCGGGGAAGACCAAAGCGGAGGGTAAGCATTTCAGGGAGAGAGACGTCCCCAGCAGGAAAGAGCAGCTTGCGTTTGGACTCACTCACCATAGTTGTCTCAGCAATGGAACCAAAGCTGTTGATGAAAATATTGCAGCTCACATTCACCGGGGGACCTGCCAATCAAGAGAGATCCCTGCTCAGCTCTGTAGTCATGAGGAACCCCACAGGATAGGACTCGTTCTTGGAACACTTCAGGGTTGGAGACTCCTTGGCAAGGAGGCCTCCGTTTGCCCTCCACCCCACCCCGAGCATCTGGGACCCCCAGCCACAACACTGTGCCAGACTCTCTGGTCCCCAAGTGAGCACCAGGTACAGAGCGCCGGAGTCTGAGCCGAGACGTACTCTCATTAACACGGGGTGATTCATCACTCTGCCATATGGTTGAAATCCCTTCCCCAAACCCATCAGCTGCCTTCTGATTTTCGGCTGGAAAGTGTTTACGGCTACATTTGGAGGCAATCTTGGGAATCACAAGGAACAGCAAGTTCCTTGCCTTGAACTCATGAACGAGGAATGATCTCTGAAAGGGTGTTGATGGGAATTACCAGCTGAGGAATCCAGAGGGGACCTCAAGGGAAGTCCAGAGTCTTTGCTAAATACTTCCCAGGCAGGCTTTTTGAATCCTACTGCAAAGGATAGGAGAAAAGTGGAAGAATTTTTGCTCTTTATTGGAATCATATTGCTAGAGGGACCTCTGTCCAATTGAAGCTAAATATCTTTATTTTATGCTGTTAATTATAGCAGTTAGAATTTATTGAGCATTATAGGATTTGCTGCTGGGTGGAGAGTTTTACTAACATGATCTCATTTCATCCAGCCTCAACATGGTTATTACAGATGAGGGAACAGGCTCAGAGAGGTTGTTTATCCTCAGCCACGTGGCTAGTGAGTAGACAAGCCAGAGTTTGAATTTGGATTCATCTAATTCCCAAGCTGGTGGTCTTAATGGCTGCACTTGTAGAAGAGGGTTCAGAGGAAGAATGTGGTGGCTCAAGGTCACACAGCGCTAAAATCCAGGGTTTTAAGCTGTGGGCTTTCATACGAGCTGACAAGAGGGCCAGCCTCAAATAATCAGAGTGGAGTGGGTAAGAGTGATACAAACAGTAGGAGCCCAGGTGCAAGTGAAGTTCAGGAGAGTGAGGTATTAGGGAAGACCTCATGAAGGTGATGACTTGAGGTGACCTTGACAGTGGGTCAGATTTGGATAATGGGTCATAATCCTATACATGAATATTGCAATGTGCAATTTGTGAATTTTTCAGGTCCACTTTCTTGTTGAGCCCCATCGAGGCTGAGGTAGGCAGGGCAACATTACTGTCCCTGCTGTACAGGTGGGGCACAGGAAGTCTTAGCAACGCCCCTGGGCTTATTTAGCCAGCAAGCTGTAGAGCCAGGACTTGGACCCAAGTTTTCTGATCGTGGAAAGAAGGAAGCAGATGTCCTTGTGTTCCATTACCAGATCCTCTGTGTCCCTCTTGAAAGAGTAGCCCAAGCATGTCACCCAAACTCAGCCAAGATTTCCTTCTTTTCAGAAATCTTGGTATATAGGGCAGGGCTCGGTCTTGTGGTGAGAACACAGGGTCCCTGGGTTTTAGACTCAGCTCCAGTGCTCACTGGCTATCTCCCCTCAGGCATGCCCCTTCCCTGTTCTGGGCCCCAATTTCCCTATCAGTCTGGGGGCGGGGTAGCTCTTGATCTGGGCACCCCTCTGAGCTCCAGTGGTTTGGAACTCCCTTAGGAAGCTATTCATTCAAATCACAAGGTTATAGGATTTCAGGGCTGGAGGGTTTCTTAAAGGTCACCTGAACTGATGCACAGACAGGGCTGTCTGCAGCAGAGTCACCTGGGGAACGAGTTAAAGTGCAGATTCCTCGGCCCAGCCCTAGAGCCGGTGGACCCAAATCTCTGGAGGTTAGCCCAGAATCTCTATTTTAACCAGCTCCCTGGTGATTCTCGTGCACAGGCAGGTTTAGGAACCACTGCTGTAGACCAGCCGCCATTCAAGCCCGGTGCCGGTGCCAGGGCAGCCCAGCCGAGGGGAACTTCCCGCAGTGTGCCGCCTGCCGTGCACACCCGTGTGTAGTGTGCACCCATGTTTTTGGTCCGAACTTTCAGGAAAGAAATCTTCTGTTTTAATTCAGTGATTTACTTATTTATATTTAGAAACAAAACCAGTTATATTTAACACCAGAGTGTTATTTTGTCTAAGGATATTGTTATTGCTTCAAGAGTTACACTTTTAACACATAAGCATAAGTAAAAGAATTAAGAACATTTATATCGATACAGAAGTAGTATTACCCATGTATAATGCGCATCCTTATTTTTTCCCTCAAAGATCTGGGCAAAGAAGTATGCATTATACATGGCAAAATATGGGCGTTTCATCTCAAGCGGATTTTTCCCGTGGTCCACAGCTTTGCCTGCTAAAGAATTTCCCTAATGCTGCATGGATACCCGCCTCCTCATCACTGCCACCTAAACAAAGGCCCATTAAGTTTTCTTCTCTCATTTAGATTCACACCCGGGTTTTTCTTTTCATTTAGCCTTTTCCTATTAAAATGCCCCAAAGAGTTACTGCCTGTGCCTTGAGTGATGTGCACAGAGCCCCCGCCCAGCCCCTGCAAGCATCTGGTGCTGTGACTCCCCTATAAATTAGGTCCTGATTTACGTGTGTGGGAGGGTGCCAGCCACAAGGACCCCTGGGGAGGTGAGCTTCATTGATATAAATCTGAAATTAAATTATCCTCAAGAAAATTACAATCTGGCTGCCTTTGGCAGCAGAATAATGTATATATTTCATTAAATATTAAAGTTTAATTTTGCTTTTTTGTGTGTGTGTTTGCATTGGGCTGTGCCCCTGATCCTGGGAACCATTATCCTACACAGAATCTTAGAGAAGATACAGAGAATCAGAGCTGGCAGGGCCTCGTCCTACTGGGTCATTGTACAGATGCAGGAGCAGAGGCCCAGAAGCGTCAAGAATTTACTCTGGGTCACATGTATCCGGTAAGTGGCCAAGTTCTAGCATCGAATTTTAGCGCCCTTGTACTCCCCGGTTACAGTGCGCACCGCCACTGCGTTCTGCAGACCCAGCCACCTGCTCCCAGCCACCTGCTCCCAGCCACTCTTAACTTACTTCCGCAGAGTCAGGAGCACCAGTGTCTGGTGCCTGAAGGAAACCACCGGTTAATCACTCTGGAGGTTCCAAACAGTGCAGGCCTCTTCCTGTCGTGTTGGGGTCACAGGGGCCTTATCATCGGGAGCCCTGTGGTTTGTGCGGGGCTTTGGGAAATCTTATCCGTGTCTGAGTGGAAGTGTGACGGGACGGTGTGTGTGGGGGGGCTCAGGGGATGGAGGCCCCTCCTCATGCCAGTGTTTCAGCAGATACGTTGTGTCCCAGCTCCTGGTGGGGTTCCAGGGAGCTGCGCCGCGCTCGGACCCTGACTCAGAGGGGCCGAGGGGTTTGAGACAGTGCAGGTTGAGGGAGGACTGAGATTTTCTGTTCTGTAGATGCGGGCCCCAGTGTTCGGCCCAAGGTGGTCAGAGTGGGCCCTGACTCAACGGTTTTACAGTCTGGGTGAAATGTTACTTTATTATTTTTGAAAGATTTTACTTATTTTTCAAGAGAGGGGAGGGGAGGGAAAAAGAGAGGGAGAAAAACATCAATATGTGGTTGCCTCTCTTGTGCACCCTGCACTGGGGACCTAGCTTGTAACCCAGGCTTGTGCCCCGACTGGGAATCAAACTGGTGACCCTTTGGTTTGCAGGCTGGCACTCAGTCCACTGAGGTGCACCAGCCAGGGCTGACATTTCATTTTTTTAAGTTGTTCACTACCAAGTCAGTCAGTCAATAAATAAATAAATAAATAAGCAAATAAACAAATAAATAAATGACCTGCATTAGATAAAGAATTGAGTCTCAGAGCGGCTGGCTGGGTTAAATAAAGTCCCAGCAGCCTTGACGGCGTGACCTGGGAGTCACCTAACGGCTCTAAGCCTTAGCATAGTTGTTGGTTCATTGACTGACGCATTCACTTATGAAAGATTTATCGAGGGCCTTTTATGTGCTATGTGCAAATGTATGCACAAAGGATAGCTAACATGTGACCCCTGGACGTTTGCACTTTCGACAGGAGTCCCTCCTTTGTCGGGGGAGAAGACCAGGGCACTCACGATGGAGTTCTGAGAGAGCCCACCAGGGGGCGCTGTGGGCTGGAATGCCTGACAGCTGGACGCAACCTGGTGTGGGGATGGGCTGGGGATGCAACCTGGTGGTCAGTTCTTTAATGTATTTGATTTAGCCAATGGTGTTTCTAAAAAGTGAGATTTAGCTGCTAACTTGAAAGATTTCACAAAACCCCAGAATCAAGTCTTACCTTGGAAGGCCTGCTGCTCAGCGCCTGTGTTTCTACTGGGCAGCTACTGCCTGAGCTGAGAGTGGCTGTCCTAGACTAGCCCTGTGCTTTTCCATTTTCTTTTCTCATCTTCATCCTGCCTCCTTCATGTGCCGTATCTGCCTGGTCCCTCTGAGGGTTTGATACTGTGATCCTGGTGAAGGGCTTGGGCTCAGTGTGCTGTGACAGCAACCTTGGACCTGACTTACCTGTTCTCAAGGGGACCAAAGTTTATTTATGCTAATGATGCTGGAAGGTGTGGCCTCAGGAGCATGGTGCTGGGGCAGCGAAGGAGCCCCGAGGTAAACAGGGGGGGAGGTGGGCCCAAAGGAACCTCAAGGCATCTCCCAGACTGTTTTCTATGTACAGAACACTCTGAGAATGGGGGCAAAGGGAGCAAATATTTGGAAGCTGTTACCAGCTGTCACATCCCTTGTTTGATTTTGGACTTGAGCCAAAAGGAACGGTGAGGAAGGGCATCTGGCATCAGGGTTGATTAGGAGGCTGACAGTGGGTCCTTGAGATGAGGCTTTTGCAGGGGTGCTGGGAGGAAGTCGAAGTGCACAGGCTCCCAGAAAGGCTGCGAGGCTGCACCCGCAGAGTCCTGCTCAGCAGTCTGAGATGGGCACAGCCTCCCCGAGCACCAGCGCACAGTGGGAACTGGTCCCTCTGGTTACAGATGTTGAGATCTCACAGGACCATGAGGACTGAAAGAAACCTCTCAGGTCACTTTGGTGAGGGTTTGTAAATGGACTCCCTACAAGGTATATTTGGCTCACAATTGTGCTCTGTTTGAACATACATATTTTAGGATCAAGGAATTTTGCATAAATATTGATTTCTGGCTCTTCATGGAATACTGTGAAGCACTGGGTGACCTGGCACGTGGGGCTTACATTCCTGTTGGGCAGCTGCGCGCTGGGGCTAAGGAGAGGCCGTGCCTTTTAGAGGGCCCGCCTTCTACTTCTCCACAGTCCTTACCACTCCCTATTGCCTTACTCCTGGTTCCCCTCACTCATTTACGTTATCTGCCTAGTTCCTGTATGCATTTGAAATTGTGGCTCTGATTTAGACTTGAACGTTTCCAAATTATTTGTTAATCTCTGGGAACTTTTCAGGAGATGAATTTTAGTTGAAAGCCTCTTAGCTATAACAAATAAAAGTGGAGCTGCTTGGGGGAGAGGCAAGAGTGAGCTTGCTTATTGTGCCCTCTGCCTCTCTTTTTTGGGGTACAGGGAGGGGGCCCTAGAGCATTTATGAAGTTTAAAGACCACGGGTAGAGCCGACATCATCCCTGCAGAGATGAGGAAACTGAGGCCCAGGAAGGGATCTCAACATCTGTAAGGAAGAGGGCTATCAAAGTTCAGAGAGTAAGTATGTGCTCTAACCAAAACTTGAACGCATTTCCTTACATTCCACATTGTCTATCTGTCCATCATACCAAAGGTAGCAAATAGCTTCTGGTTCATATACTGACTCCTGGCAACCAGAAGTATTGTTTGGTTGGGCTTGGTGGGGGAGCAGAATGAATTGATTAACAATGTCTGCCTAGGGCAGAGGAAAGAGTATGAAATTCCTACCACGTATTTACCATCTGTGTCCAATACCATGCTGCTTGCTTCTTAATCTAGGAAGGCAGGTGCCTGGGGACCTAGGAGGAACATTTTCTCTACCTTTAAAGTTGGGCCTGATCCTGGCATCGTATCCAGAGGTTCTCCCCATGAGCTTATCCAGGAAGTCCGAGGGAGACATAGGCTTGGGTGCAGAGCGGGCCGCTTCACCCTCCTTAGAAGCAGCAAGGCTGAGAAGGGAGAGAGGAAAGCAGAGGGTTAATGATGGCTCTTTCTCATGCTGTGGTTAAATCCCAGCCTTGTCGAGCCCTTGTAGAACCCCTAGAGTGTTTGCAGCCTGAGAAATGGGTAATATCGATCCTTAATGAGGTAAGGCCTAGGGCACAGCCCAAATATTAGCCAGCGTGGGATCCTGGCAGGCAGGTCATGTCTGATTGCTGCTGAGAAGCTGCTGGTCTTTCAAGGCTGCATCTCTGGGGATTAGACACTTGACTGCTGGTCTCCGGGGGAGAGGAGACTGAAGGGTTAAGCTCCTGCTAGGCCCAGCCCTGTGTTTCATGTGCCTGCACCCTCCTGGGTCCAGGAATAGCACCACTAGAAAGAATCTTAGCGATCAAGCAGTCCAGGCTTTCCCCAAAGACTCTCTTCAGAATCAGTCACTAGTTAAAAGGAAGAAAAGTTACATCCGGGAACATGGATTTGGTCAGGCATCCTTACCCGAGGTCCTCTCAGAACCTTTCACAAGCTTAGGTGCTATGTTTATGGGACTGCTAGCTCATGAAACACAAACTTTAGAAAATGCTCAGTTGGGAAAAGTGGGGCACAGCTGGTGGAAGGGACCAATCCCTCATTCCCACTCACCAAAGTTGTTCGGGTTCTTATCTGTACCATAGTGTGAGTTACTGATGTCTAAGAACACACAGATTTCTAGATGAGTCAAAATGGGCAGCCGAAGGGCTGAAGAACAATCATTTGGGTTGCTTTGTGCAAGTGGGCTTTTCTCATCCTGAAATGACGCCCAGGAGAGAGCTGGGAGCTGGGTACCCTGTCATGTGTGCTGAGGGGCTGGGACATGGGAGGAAGTGCGTGTACAGTAACATGAGCCCACACGTTGCCAGGTAGGACATGGCGTCCCCATTTCCTATGACTGGGGCCTCCGAGCCATCCTGTGTCCCGGCCCCTCTCCTCTCACCCCCCAACTTGGCAGGTCCTGGCCGTGCTGCCTCGCAATATAGTTCTTTGTGTTGTGGCCCCAGGACCAAGAGTCATGGTGTTTGTATTTGTTGTTTGTTCTTTTAATCTCCTACTGTGCCTACCATGGTGTTTCAAACATAACTAGTGCTGAGTAATTGCATGATGAATGAATGAGTGAATAATGTGCTCCTTTAATTAATCAAATATTCATAAATATGCATGTATGGATCAACAATTTAAAAATAATTAGACTATTACACCCACTAATGAAAAAATACTGAGAGCAACTTGGTATTTTGAAGATGCAAAAGGTATTTCAGGATTATCGAGACACTCGTGCTTAGTGATGTGAAGGCCCCTTATTCATAGAACAAGAGCTAGTTTTGATGGACAGGATGAGGGACAAATGCACTTCAACTGTTTTTATGTGTGTGACTGTGGGTGTTTATGGGTCTGCGTGAAGTGGGCAGGTTTCCAGGTATGATATGTATGCGTGTTCTGTTGTACAGGGGGTACATATGTATGGATGTGTGGGGATTAGGGTGTTTGTGGATGAACAGTGGGTTCTGTCCTATAGATTTGTGTGTGCAGAAATGTGAACAGCTGGGTTCATGGGAAAGGGTGCTGTTAAGTGTGAATCTAGTATGGGCATTTTGTGTGTATAGGCAGGGTGCATGTTTACATGGGGTGTAGGGGTGACTGTGTGAGATGACTTTGTGGGTGCATGTATGTGGTGTGTGTTGCTGAAATGTGCTGTGCGGTATCACATGGAACAGGGGATTTGGAACCAGTGCCGTCTCATGCTGTCTGTGTGGTCTCAGGGAAGTCACTTAACCTCTCTGACCTTTAGTTGCCTCACATGTCCAATTAGTTTTACACAAGGAGTAACTGAGATAGCACAGGTAAAAACAACACAAAACGCCCAGGACACTTCTTGGAACGGAGCAGACATTTGATGTATTGTCTTGCTCTTGCCTCGCTCTGCGTGTACGTGTGTTTGACGTGGTTCAGAACCAGTCTGGGGACTTCTTCTGGTCCTGCTGTACTTTCAGCTGCACTGTGGACCCCACGTGGCTGGGAAGTCCTGCCAGGAACCTCCCACGGCCCACGGGGCGGAAGCACTGCATCCCCAGCCTTTTCTCCATTCAGCACCAGGCTCGTGGTTGCTCTGTGGCGCCAATGTGAGCCAAGGGGACCACAGGAATGCAAGTGATGATTCACGACTTCTCTGCTGCTGTAACTTACTTCTCGAACCTCTCCAGGAGGGGCGGTGATGAAGCTTTCATAAGCTCCCATTCTCCGTCCAGCCCCTCCTCTCAGATAATAAGATTTGGAAACATCGAGCCCCCTCCCAGCAGTTACTAGAGCGCAAGCCATCTCTTGGCCCCAAGGCCTCTTTCATCAGCCTGAATCCTATTAGGTGGTGCAGTGAGAGCATGAATTCGCCCCGAATTATCCCTCACCATTTGCTATTAGCAAAATGTGCCATTTCATGCCTGAATCCTCCCCAAAGCTGCAGAGTCCTCTGGTTCTCCGAGCTCGCACGTCAGCGCCAGGCATTTGCCTTCTGGGCAACTGGCCGTTGACTCACTACAAAACCCGGCGGGGCAACCTGGAGTGGACGGTGGAGACTCTGAGAGGTTAAGTCATGGGTCTCGAGTCACACAGCGCTTTAATGACCGAAGGAATAAGAACACACATTTTAAGTGTTGACTCGCCCCATGCTACCGTCTAAGGGAAAGCCTTTTATAAATGGCTGAGAGCGTAAATCACGATAGCTGCTAATATTACTAATTGTTTTTGAAGCTTGTTATGTTCTGTTACATCCAAGAAAATCAAAACATCGGTCTGATTTCAGCAATTATGATGTACACAACTCTGAACGTATCACCTAAAGATGGAATAGTTGTAAATTACTGAAATAGTTGTGAATTACCGAAATAGTTGTGAATTACTGAATGACCCTCTGTTTTGCTGAGGGACTGACAGTTGAATTCTCTGAAACTCTGACAGTCTCTCTCCTATGTGCCAGGTACGAATGGCTTCTGAATTGCCTTGTGTCTTTGAAACTTACCCTTTTACAAAAGGGAGTTTTTTGTTCCACGACTCACAAATGACAAACCAGTGTGATGTGCCATCATAGAGATAATCATGATAGCGAATACAATGGAAAAAAAAACCTGAAGGAGAGTTTGAAATTTGGTGTAAATGCCATTGTTCCAGAGGAGGACCATCAAATGCTGGGAGGTGTGAGAGACATGTTAACCCCCGAGACTTTCTCCTTGAACTAATGAGAAGAACTGAAAGAGAATTGGCTCGATAATCCACTGTAAACTGGATGTGAACCACCTAAAATCATTTCTATCTCTTACTGCCCTAGTCCAATATTCCCCTATTATTCTTTTTTTGTGAAATACGAAGACTCCATTTTAATGTCAAAATAGCCACACCCCTCCTCTTGACAATTGTGCATGTCTGTGTATATTTAGATGTTTGGCAGAGAACTAGTTCAGGGCCCCCCGTGATACATCTCCGTGCCGGTGCAGAGCAGATAGGCACCGACAGGCCCTCGCTGCTCCGGTAGAAGCGCTGCCTCTGCTGAGAGCTAACATCTGCTCGTGGACCAGAGCTACTGGACAGAGGGGCCAGGGATGGAGCTGAAACACGGAACGTTCGGTTGTTAGGATTTACCGACCCTATACAAGTATTTGGAAATGATGCAGATTGTTTCAGGGATTATTGCAATGTCCTGCAGTGATCAGACTGGGTTTAGACAGATTTGATTAAAAGTAATTTTCAGAAAGATGTAAGGTCTCCTGGGACCAAGTGACCGCCCCTCGCAGAGCAGGCTTATGACGACAGCTGACTGGGTGAAGTGTGACAGTATCTGTCACCTCTTCATTAGGGGATCTGCCACACTAGGAGACTTTGGTACTTAAAGGACCTCAGTTTTGACTCCTCATGACAGAGACCTGGGAGAGCCCAGGCATGAGGTTCCACAGTGGGGGTGGAGGCAGGTGATGTGGTGAAGTGGGTGCCATGTGACCTTCTGTGGGTCACTTCCCGCTTTACTTTCAGTTTCCCCAGCTATAAAATGAGGGGCTTAGAATAATCTCTGAGAGCCCCTCTGGCCCGAATCATTTTGTTAGTCTGTAGTAGTCTTCCTTTTTCACTCATCTGGTCTCGGGGTTTGACTCCGTCTGGACCCCTATGAGGGGACGCGAGTGTGCTTGTGTCTCAGTCCTGCCCCTGCTGGTCTCCAGTTTCTCCCCAGGGGGCCACCTTGCTTTTTGGGGATTTGTTGACAGAAGGGCTGGATCAATACTCAGATTCTCATTCTCCAGTTGCAACGTCATTTGGAAATACGGAATCGATATGAATCTGTCCATCTGAATTTCAAATGAGCTGGGGTGGTGATGGCACCGGGGAGAAACAGTTTTAATCACACCCAGTTGCCTGGCACCCCGCCAAAAACCATGCTGGGTCAGCAGAGGGGGTCCCCCCTGAGATTCCATCATCTGAGTTCACCACGGCGAGAAGGGCGAGAAGTCGGGAGGAGGGAAAGAGAGGAAAGGCGCGGTGAAGGTGAAGGGGAGACAGAGCGGGAGGCGGAGGAGAACCAAGGGAGGGGACGTGGAGCGGGAGAGGAAGCTCGAGAAGGGAAGGGCCATGGGGGCGTGGGAGAGGAAGAGGCGAGTGTGAAGGCGGAGGGGTTCGAGGGCAGCCAGAGCTGCACCCGGGGATTCAGTGAGCACGGAGCACGGGAGCCGAGCTGCACTGGGTGCAAGAGCAGGGGTTTCCCAGAGGCTGGTGGAGAAAGTGGCTTTTTATGGTGAAACTTGCAGCCCGGGTGTGGAGTTGGCCTGGGAGAAATAGGGAGGAAGAGTGTTTTGGGTAGAAGGAACAGCATGTAGAGAGTCTAGAGGTGAGAGAGGACTTGGAGAACTGAAAGTTTAGTGTGTGTATGAGGGAGGGAAGGAGGGATAGAAGGGACAAATGAGAGACAAGCACAGGACACTGAGTCTGTGGGGTTGGACGGAGTAGGGGCTGGACCCTGGGCCTCTGCCCTCACTGTGGGTCTGAAAGTTAATGGAAGATTATTCCTCCCTAATCCCTTTGCAGTGAAAACAGTCCATGGGGATTTCTCAGTGGTTTCTGGTCAGACCGAGCCGAGACCTGGCCAGGCTGGGGCTACGGCCCTCTGAAGACACCTCCCAGTAGTGTGTGTGCCCGACGAGGTTTCCAGGTTACTTGTCCTCTGACTTGGGCTAGAATAAGTCTTCCCTTTGTGTTGGCAGACAGGTAGTCCAGTGAGCTGGTGTTTATTCTGTGCAGAAAGTACCCAGTCAACTAGTCGTGGTCGCTTGAAGACCAGCTCTGTGTTTCCATGAGCACCTACCTAATTCACAGTTACGAAGGTCATGGCGGAATACAGGAAGAAACATTGAGGTGGGGGCTGAGGAACCCGGGGGTAGTCTTGGCTCTTTTGCTAACTTTCTGTGTGGTCTTGGGCTAAGTCTTTTTCCAGGATGGTCCTCAGTGGTGTCTTCTGTGAAATGGCAGCTTTGGATTAGACCAGGCACAGAAGCAGTTTCCCTTGCGGGCCCACTCCGGCCTGGCAGTGGCTGCTCAGAGAAGGGTTCTGGGCTCCAACTCAGCAGGAGGGTGCAGCAGGGTGGGCCACCAGTCTCTGCCAGGGGACTGCAGAGTAGTGTGGTGGCTTGTCTCATTCCTGTGGGTCCTCCAGCTCTGATGTATTAGGCACCCGCTATGTAAGGCACCGAGGGGGACACACAGATAAACATGTCACGGCCTCCGTGTGGGCGGAGTTCCAGTCTGCCTTGTTCGGTGCCTGGCGTGGAGGGGCAATCGATCATCATTTGTTGATGAATAGCCTCTGCCCTCTAATTGTTTATAGTTCAGCAGATAGACTAGATTAGGTGCAGAAGCGATTCTAAGAGGCTGCCATCCAGTCTAGGTGGTATAATTGGATTGCTCTGGTGATTCAGAGAAGAAAGGCGGTATTTGTGGGGAGGTGGGAACATAAATCAGGTAATTTTTCTGAGTTTTATTAATTAAGCCTTCGTGCACGTTTGAAAGACCCAACATTTGCCACTGCTCACGCTGTGAGTTTGGGAGAGAAAGCGTCCTCCTGCCTGTGGGCTGCCCTGGGAAAGGAAGGGGGAGGCCCCTGGAGAGCGGGGAGGCTGAGTGGGGCGGGCGCTCTCGCCTTGGGGACAGAACCAGTTTCCTGTCCCTGGCTCTGACTCCCGGGGCCTTGCAGAATGTGCCCTGCGGGTCACCCTCCGCTTGCCCATGTGTTTGGAAGTGGTTGCATCCTTAGGTCGACATCTGGCTTTCCCCAGCCAGCTGTGCAATTTGGATTGTATCTGATTGCAGTAAGGGGCTTAGGCTGACCCCGGAGTGCCTGACATTTTATTACTCTCACTCCATGATCTGCTAAGCACCCCTGGGAGCAGAATGCACAGTTCTCATGCTCTGAGCCCAATTATCCCAGGGAACAAGCCATCCTCCCCCTCCTGTCCCATCTCCCACAGCTATAGCTGCTTCCTATCAGGAACTGTTATCTGGGTAAAAAGCACAGGCATTCGAATACAATCCTCTAGCACAGTAAGATACAATCTTGGATCCCTGCATCTGGTTCTTCCCCTGCCCCTAGGGAAGCCTGATTCTCTGGGGATCTCTCATACTCCTTATCACCACTTCCAGTCTGTTCCTGTGGCCAGCTTTCCATCCACTGGCTCTCCTGCTTTATTTTATGAATCCCCCACAGAGCAGGGCCAGGAAGATGGTGAAGAGAATGAGGTGCCTAGCAACATTTAAGGAGGCATTCATTCTCAGGCTTGTACAAGTGGCAGTCCTGCACTTGCTGGATCCCAACAATGAGTGCCTCCTTAACTTTTTGCCTTGGTTCATGGGGTTCACTTGCTTCACCCTAGTCCTGGCCCTTCAAACCCAGTCTATCTAGAGTAGCGTGTCCTGTCCTGCGGGTGGTTACCTGGAGAGGGAGTCTCTACTTCTCACAGCCTCTCACTTTATTTCCAAAAAGCTTCATTTTAATTTTTTTGTTTGGTGGCAAAAAAAAAACCAACAAAACCCAAACCCACTCTACCCCATCATTATCTATCTTATCATTTTATGCATCCTGAGAGGCAGGAATGTCTGTCCCCATTTTACAAATGAAATCGAAATGCGTGTGTCTTGTTCCAGTTCTGGCACACCACCCTGTATTTGGTTAAGTTTCATCAGGGTTTCCTTTTTCTCACTTCTTACTCCACGTGTATGTGCAAGGCGGCAATCATGGCAGCCCTGGGTGTTCTCTGGCTCAAGCTACCTTCCTATCTCTTGGAATTGGGGCAATCAGGTATCATGTAGACAAGACCCTGAAACAATGATTTTTGCAAGCTTCATTTCAGGCTCTTAATAAATACAGTTTTCCTGGAGCACAGAGCCTGGCTTATGCTCAGGGATCAGTCATTGTTTGCTAAATGTGTGGTAGATACCTTGTGTTCCAGAGGAAGTTGAGTTTATCTACGCAGGTACTTGGCATCGGTGATATGATTTCACTTCTAGCCCTGATGAGTTAGTCAGTCCCTGGGGGAAATCCTCTGGTGTCCTCTGGGAAAGCCCAAGGCAGGAGAACTGGAGAAGAAGCTGTCCTGTTTCTTTTGAAAGCATCCATAACCCTCCACGGAATGACCCAGACTGATGGGCAAGGTCCAACCTTTGTGAACAAACCTTACGCATCTTCCCACTTAGTGTACTAATTATAATTCCATAATGACCTCCTCACTTTGCCCTGACCATCCCTATATTTCTTACTTGGGAAAGTTTTCTTGTGCCTCTGGCTTAGGCCTGTGGACACCAAGAAGGCCCCCAGAAGAGTTACAATGTGAGGAACCCAGGAGAATTTTTCAGAGGCTTGAGTGCTGGAGAACAGGCCTCTGGGTGTCCTCTGCCTGAGGCGAAGCTCCTATCGAGCCCTGCATAATCAGCATGCGCCCCACGAGTTGGACAGGAGAGCAAATGGCTCTCATTACCTTCAATGCGGCTTTCTTTTTAATCAGATAAATCTCATTGGAAAAGTACATCTTTATAGAGAATGGAGCTCAGGGCTTCTGGACTAAAAGTTTAGGGAAAAAAAAGATTGCATTAATCAGCAGGGATCGGTCACTTGAGGTCGCAAAGAGCTGGGAGTATAAATATCGAGGAGAATTAATAATAGGCCGAAAACAGATAGAGACATGGTATTAGCTAATGATAGTAATAGCTACCCTTCCCTTCTTACTTACTGTGTGCCGGTACTTGAGATATGTTACAGTATTTAATCTTCCCCACCATCCTGTGATGATGACCTCATTTCCTCCCCTTTGCAGGTAAGGAGGGTGACACCTGCATTTTCGGACGTTCAGCTGAAGTCCTACAGCCTGCACTCGGCAGAGGTCTCCAGTTAGTGGGTCTCCACAGCCCACACTATTGGCCACTGCACCTATTGACTCTTCCAAGTGATATTGATTTGCGAAGTCCCTCTGAGGAGCTGCTCTGGCTCATGACATGAATGTTTGCCTGGCTCTTTGGAGCTACAGGGAGAATCCAAGGAGCTCTGGGAATAGGAAAGAACGGGCTGACACCAGGTTATGACCAGTGTCATTTAATAAGACTTTCAGTTCACATGGCACGCCCAAGTCCTTCACTCAGACCGCCCCCATAACAGCAGCTCCACGCACAGGTGATGACTCAGAGGCTCGCCCACAGGTTAAGAGAGCTGCACAGGGTCCTGGGTGCAGAGCCATGGTGTGACCGAGGCCTCCAGATCTACTCTGGGGCATCTCCCACTTGACTATCTTCAATTCCTTCCCAGAGGGCAAGAAGGGGGTGGGTGAACCCTGCTTTTTATGTTATTGAGTTTATTGGGGTGGCATTGGTTGATAAAATTACGTAGGTTTCAGGTGTACAACTCTACAACGCATTGTCTGTATATTGTATTGTGTGTTTGCCACCAAACCCTTCTTGATTACTTATTAAGTCGTCTCTCAGAATTTCTCTGTAGTCTGCTTGCCTTTCACTTTATTTTTCTCCATCTCAGCTCACTCGTCTTGAAAATATGATCTGCCTTTGCCAATGGCAGGTGCTGTTTGAATGGCAGAGGCTCCCGGTGCCTTCACAGATGCCGTGCCAATGAGTGCTTTTCCTTCTCAGGTCCGCCGACCTTTTCCATTCGCTAGGCGCTTTGAGGCAATCATCATTTTGTTGGAGGTAGCATTAATTTATTACTTCACTTATTTGCTTACTTATCCAAAATAATCATGGGCGCCTGCTATACATCAGAGGGGTTAGACAGTGCCAGGCATTTCACTAAGAGGTGTTTTTTTTTTTTAACAAGACATTTGCATTCTTTTAACAAATTTATTTGTTCATTTTTAGAGAGAGGGGAAGAGAAGGAGAAAGAGAGAGAGAGAAATATCAGTGTGTGGTTGCCTCTTGTGCTCCTCATACTGGGGACCTGGCCCACAACCCAGGCATGTGCCTTAACTGGGAACTGAACTGGTGGGCTTGCAGCCGGCACTCAATCCACTGAGCTACACCAGCGAGGGCTCACTAAGAGCTTTATCTGTGACATTTAATTCTGAATAGAATCCTGTGGGTTGGGTATCATTTACTTTACTGATGAAGAAACTGAGGGTCGTAGAGGATAAATAACTTATTCAGGTACCCCTGACCCCACAGGCCTCTCTGTTACCTGCATCAGTAATGAATATGTCAGAAGCCTTGTTTCCCAAGAGCTCCCAAATGAATAGAGGGAAACCTACGTGAGGACGGGGAAGTGCCGGAACATCTGGGCCCTGTTGGAGAACAATGTGTCACTTTCCAAGTCTGCACTAGTTCAAACCTATACTGAGAAACAAGTCGGGTAGCAATGAACCTGTAGAAAATGCATTAGCAAAATGAGCTGTTTTTTCCCAGAGAACACGTGTTTTCCTAAGAAGTGAAGGCCACACATGTGGTCTTCAAGCATCCAAAAGACTGATTCGAAGGGGAATGGTGAGAAAATAAACCATCCTCACTGGGCACTGAGGAAAAAATGACTCTAAATTGTAGGAAGAGCAACTTGGATTAAACTCTGAAGCCGCCTTTAATAAACTGACGTGTGTTCAGACTGAGAACACTTCTCTGTGAGTTGAGAGGGCTTAGCTGAAGTGGGCATTTGTATGTAAATAGAGAATTTACGGGAGCTTGGGGCCCTAATCAAGCCGTAAGTGGCAGAGCCCTCTGCTGATTCCCTGACTCCTGCAGACAGAGAGCCGCAGCGGTGCTCAGTGGGGTGGAACTCCTTTGTCTCACTCGGCAGGTTCCAAAGTCTTGGGGGAGGTGTAGGTAAAAGACTCTTAGAATTATGAGTCCTGGTCCTCTTGTGCATTAAAAAAAAGGCATTTATTGAGCACCTGCTGTAAATTAATGACTGTATCATAACTCTGCAATGTCAGGAGGGGTGATCATCTTCATTTTGTAGGTGAGAAAACAGACGTAGATGTTAACTAACAACAATAGCAATTGCTACCAATGACTGTACACTTTCTAGGTGCCATGCACAGCACTGAGCCACTCACCAAATCTATGGAGAAGGTACCATTTTCTCTTTTTGAAGATTTTATTTACTTAGAAAGAGGGGAAGGGATAGAGAGAGAGGAGAGAAGCATCAGTGTGTGAAACAATCAGTTGCCTCTCACATGCCCCCAAATGGGGAGCTGGCCTACAGCCCAGGCATGTGCCCTGACCTGGAATCGAACCAGAGACGTTTCACTTTGCAGGCCAGCGCTCAATCCACTGAGCCACACCAGCCAGGGCCCATTTTCTTTTTTCTTTTTCAGACGAGGACACTGAGGCCTGGAGAGGTTGAATGACTTAATCAAGGTGCTTGGGTGGCACGGTTGATACATGAATCTAAATGAGGTAGAATTTGGCATAAGTTTTAAAGCAGCTATTCAAATGTTGCTAAAACAGCTCACTCAATTTGAATGTACATTGTTTTAAGTCTCTGCTGCTCTGTGGGTTAGTACAAGTTTCTATCTGGAGTAGTTACAGAGGAGAATGGAGGAGGTGGGGTGTGAGTGAAACCTGTGGGTCTTAATGAGATGAGAGGAAGACAGACAGATGCTGTGGCCAATGCCCCTTCTTGGTTTTGGGCTGAGGGAGGGCTAGTGCCCAAGGGGTAGCAGGGGTTACTGCTGAGTCTTTTCCTTCTAGGTTTTTTTTCCTTTCTACCCTGCACCTTAGGATCCTCCAGGTGCTTCACCTCTTTGCAGCTCATGGGGGGACCAAGCAGAGGCCCCAAATTCCTCTGTCCCCTGCTTCTTCTCATATGCCACCGAGGCAGAGAGAGGCGGCCCAGGGATGGGACAAGCTGTGGATGTGGAGTCAGGAAGCCTGGGTCAGACTCGCCTGTTCGGATCCTTTCTCCTGTGATCTTGAGCAAGCTCTTTTTTATAGTTAAACATCAGTTTCCTCATCCACTGAGTGTAGATACCTCCTGTCCTAATTTATAAATTACTATTTGAAATCATGTTGAAGACATGTTGCACAAATGAAGACCTATTTCTGGATTGAACCAGGGGCATGCTCCGGGGGAAGTGTGGGGACTCCCACCAGGCCCGGGCTCTGCCGTCTGCCAGCTGCCCGGCCTCGGACACATTCCCCATTCTGCCTGCCTTGGTGTCTCCATCTGTTAGGTGGGGGCGACGGGAGCTGCTTTCATGGGGGCTCTGCAGAGCAGAGCCGTTCTTTCCAGGGTTTACTTTTTGGTGCCTGGCAAAGGGTACATGTTCGACATGATTGTTAGCGATTGAGAGAGAATTGGTTGTCTAGGCTCTACGATGGGGGATGAATATGTGAACTTTTAGAGGCTTCTTTGTGCTCTGTGCTGGAGTCTTCAAGGACCACCCCTCTCACACCTGGAGGGGAGCCGCAGTGCTCTCAGGTAACCATTCTGCTGCGCTCTTCGTAAATAGTGCATTAATGGCGTTGCTTTGCCGTTTTGATCACTAGGATTAAGGAGAGCCGCTGGTGGCAGGGCAGTGATGGCCGCTGCGCACCTGGGACTGTCCAGTGGCGAAAACTGTCCTTTGCATGCTGGCTCGCTGTCCTCAGACCAGGTTCTCTCAGCCTTTAAAAAAGTAACACTTTCCCCTGATATTAAAGCAATAAGTGCACATTGGAAAAATACCACAAGGACCAGAGAAAATGGAAAACCCACTGGAAGTTTCACTACCTGGATGCTATTGTTAATATATGAGCAAATCTCTTCTAGTTTTCTTTCTCTAAAGATTATAATCAATTTTTCCTGCTTTTTAACAGAAGACTCTAAATGAGCACTTTCTCTTGTTATTCCACAGAAACGTGATTATAAATGACCACCTAGGTCAGCGTGTGGCTGTGTTAGCATTCACTGAGCTAATCCTCCCTTGATGATGGGCACTTATATCGTTTTCAATTTTTAGCTGCTATAAATTATGCTGTTAAAACTCCCTTGGCCACAAACCTCTGCTCACGTCCTAGAAGCAAAATTTTGCTGAGTCAAAGGGCATGAATATTTCTAAGGCAGAAAAGCTGTATCTGTGTCAAGGAGCCCTCCACCCAGGCCAGCAACCCGGCTCCTCATTGCAAATTCGTTCTCCAAAAGGCGGGTCTGCCTTATGAAGAATCATTTGTATTGTATGTGGTTGGTCCTACATGCTGCTATATGCTTTTTTAAAATTAAATTGCCCTGACTATGACTTCCGTTTGTGTCCTAATCAATTCTTCATTTCTGAAAGTCCTTACAAATTGTAAACGTCCCACATGGGAGAGGCAGGGTTGTGTGGTAGGCACCAGACTGATTCTGCCACACAGCTGTGTGATCTGGGGCAAGTCACTTACCCTCCTCAAATCTGCTTATCGATAAATCGAGGGTAAAAACAGTGTTTCTAGGATTGGTGGGGTGAATGGAGCAAAATACGTGTCAAGTGCTGCTACAGTGCTAGGCACGCAGAAACCACTCAGTACGTTAGCCATTACTACCAATAAAAATTAAAGATTCTGTTCATAAGGGTCAAATATTTTTCACTAAACTTTTATGCCGGTCTAGGCTACACCTTGTCATTCTGAAGAACCTTAGACAAATCTAAAGACTAAAAGGGTCAAGCGAGGCAGGACCCACTGGCTGAGGGCTGTGCGCTGTGCGCTGGGCTTCGGATCTCAGCTGATTATTTATGTCCCATTGCAGGTCCTGCCTTTTAAGAGGGACATTATCAGGTTGGAGCAGGCCCAGAAAAGAACAACTGGGCTGGTAACAAACCTGAACTTGACCAGTAAGGAATAATTAAGGGCTCTGTGGCTGTTTGGCTCAGAGAAGACTTTATTCTAGGCAGAGAAATCTTTTTTTTTTTTTTTTTTTTTTTTACAAATCCTGTCAGGCTGTCATGGGGAAGAAGATTTCAACCTAATAAAATAACGTTCTTGAGTATTTACTATTTGCCAGACGCTGAGCTAAGCCCTTTGCAAATACTACTTCTTTTTTCCTCCAGAATGCTTTATGAGGTACATATTTGTGTTTGTACTGTACAGATTAGGTGACCCAGGCACAGATGGCAGAAGCAACTCAGCTGAAAGTTCAATGGCTAGTAGGGGGTGGGTAGGAATAGAACCGTATCTTTCCGATTTCATAGTTTAGGTACCTTCAACAGCCCCCTGACATGCTCTAGGTGACCAGGGAAGGCAGGTAGGGCTTGCAAATAGGGAGGCAGCTGCCTGAAGAATGTGAGGAGAGACTGTTTTGACCATTAGATCCACCCAGTAACAGAAGAGGCCGCCCTAAGGAGACAGCGAGTTTCTCGTTGCTGGAAGTGTGTGTGCACACAGGCCGAACTGTTTGCAGCATGCTATCCGGGTCCACCAGCTGAAGATGGGGCTAGAACTGTGACCTCACTGCTGACTGGTATGCCCTTGAAAGTTGCTTAACTTCTCTTGGCCTCAGTTACCTCACCTGTAAACTAGGAGGAGTTCATTCCAATTTTAAGATTGTTGGGAAGAGTAAAAAAATCAGATTAATCACTGAGCCAAGGACCTGGCATTCAGCGGTTGCTCATTGTATGTTGCGTGAGCAATTACCTATGGCCTTGTGGTTTTCACTTATATAGTGATACTCTGTTCACTTCTTCACTGGGGTCAGTTACAGGTTTGGAGATGCTACCTGTAGAGCTAGAATTCTACCTCTTCTGCAGAGGCCAGTGTCTGCCAGCTTCTGGCCCCTCAGGTGAACGGCAGGTTGGACTTTGAAACAGGGGAAGAGAAGCATAAATAAAATGATGTTTAGACTGGAATGTTAAGCAACAGTGTAGGTATTATTGGGAGAAAGATTAGAACCATTTCACCCTATTGAGCAATTATCAGGTGGGTCTGAAGGGCCGGTCCACCTGTGCCTGGCACAGTTGGAGGCACTGTCTCTATGGTTGAGGGACTCAGGGCCTGGGGTGGCTCAGGTAACTGTAAAAGGAGGACGAGGCTGAGTGTTGTTCTCCACTAAATCCTTTGGCACTGGGCAGGTAGGGAAGGGACGCTTATAGGCAAGGGGCTGCGGAAGATGACCTTGGAAGATTCTTTCCACCCTGGGATTTTCTCTGGTGGTTCCCAGGACTGCGTCCTCCCAGGCACCATGTGGTAATGCTGCACTCCTAGCTCCCCTGGGCACATTTCTCTAGTCTTTCCCCTGGGGAATATGCTAATCATTGTTCCTGGTCAGACCTGGGCAGAGAACTGGGCAGCATCTTCAGGCACCAGCCATGGCTGCTGCAGTGGGACCCATGGAGTTGGCTGGCTGAGGATAAAGCTTTTCTTGTTGTTAACTCCTGATGTGAGTGTTTTTCTTTCCTTTCAACAAGAGAGGCGGACTCCAGCTGCTTTGGGGAATGCCCTCCTTTTATCCTCTCTCCTTTGCTCCTTCTCTCATTAGCATTTGCTTCTTCCTGCCTGCATTTCTCTCCCCTTCTGGTCCTCCACCGTCCTTCCTTTTTCTTTCACTTGCTTCTGAATCCTAGAATGATGGAGCTAAAACAGATCTTAGAAGTCATATAATACATCCACCCACCCACTTTACAGATGAGGATACTATGCTCCAGAGAGGGAAAGAGATGCACCCAGTGAGTTCTTGGCTGACCACAGAGAAGACCTGAGTTGAGTGCTCTTCCCTCTGTTTTTCTTCATGTCTCCCCCTTACTCTCCCTCTTTTGTTTCCCCCCTTCTAGTTCTTTCCTTCTTTTTTTTGAAAATTTATTTATTTATTTATTTACTTTTAAGATTTTATTTATTTATTTTTAGATCGAGAGGAAAGGAGGGAGAAAGAGAGGGAGAATAACAGCAGTGCGTGGTTGCCTCTTGCATACCCTGGGCATGTGCCCTGACTGGGGACCTGGCCCACATCCCAGGCAGTGGGCAATTGAACCAGTGAGCCTTTGGTTCTCAGGCTGGCACTCAACCCACTGAGCCACACCAGGCAGGGCTATTTCTTATTCTCTTTTGAAAATATGTCCCATCCTGATCTCATCAAAATAAAAAGCTTCTGCGTGGCTAAAGAAAGCAGTATTAAATTAAAAAGACAACCAACTGTATGGGAAAACATATTTGCAACCTAAGTGCCCGTCAGTGAATGAATGGATCAAAAAATTGTGGTACATATACACAATGGAATTCTATGCAGCAGAGAGAAAGAAGGAGCTACTACCCTTTGCAACAACATGGATGGAACTGGAAAGCATTATGTTGAGTGAATTAAGCCAGGTGTTGAAAGACAAATACCATATGATCTCACCTCTAACAGGAAGCTAAACAACAAAACAAATAAGCAAGCAAAATAAAACAGAGACACTGAAATAGAGAACAAGGGGACAGTGACCAGAGGGGAGAGGGGAAGGAATTTAAGGAGAAAAAATGGGAGGGATTTAGAAGAGCAAGTATAAAGGACACAGGGACAATAACTAAGGGGGGTGGAAATGGGAGGGAGGTAGGGAGCATGGGGTGGGGTGGGCTGGGATGGGAGAAATAGAAAACTGTACTTGAAAAATAACTAAATAAAATAAAAAAAAAGAAAATATGCCCCATCCTGCATTTGTTCTAAAAACCTAAGCCTAATATAATTCTGGCTTTCCATTTCTCAGGGAGAGTTTCCGTTCAGCAAACTAACGTCAGTGGGAAGGCAACTTCCCTTTGCTCAGAAAATTCTCCCAAACACACCCGTCTCAGCCTCCAGGCTGGTTTTCACTTGTTTTAATCAACTGGGCCCTGGTTCAGATCACTGCAAATGCCTTTTTTCCTCTACCTGGCGTGGTTATCTTTTATTAAGGTGGGCTCCAGGTTTGATTGCATCAAACCTCTGCTCTCTGACATTCTTTTAAAAAATCTATTTTTCAGCTTTCAAAAGTTATATGTGTGTTTGTGTTTGTGTATATATGTGTATATATATGTATATATATATTTATAAAGCATTCAAGCATTACGGGAATATTTAATGCAGGGAGTGAACATCCCCCATAGTCTCATTTGCAATAGATAATCACAGCTATAGTTTGGGGCCCATTTCTCTGGACTTTTTTCCCCACGTGAGAACAATAAAAGAGTTAAAAAGTAAAAATGGGATCCTACTATGCATTCTGTTTTGCTACTTGCTTCTCCTCCCACCCAAACCCCCATTTAGTCTTTCATTTTGGATATTTCTGATTCTTCTGCATGGAAGAAGGCCACCTGCCTTTGGGGTTTATTGGCTACTAGACTTTGGATGAATCACTGCTCCTCTCAGGGTTTCTGTTTGCTCATCGATAAAAGGGAGCAGCCCTCTTCCACCTCCCATCTCTTGTGATTAAGGCTCAAGTGAGAGTATAGGTGCCCTGGGGCAGCCGCTAGTGGACCATTCTCTGTCCCATTATCCTGTTTTACTAGGTTTACAGCACCGGCCATGGCCTGAATTCTGCAGTCTCCCAAGTTGTTTCTTTGTTTGTTCCCTGCTCTAGGGGTTGAGTTGGGTGAGAGCCAGGACCATGTCTACTCTGCTCATCACCATTCTTAGAACTCTTCCCAGAACTTAGAACAACTGCTGGCATAGAGTAAGAATTCAGTACATATTTTTTTGATAATGCACACGTTATCCACTCTCAGCTGGGTTTCCAATGGACGAAAGGCCCGTTGGAAGGGAACAGAGCAGAGTAGGACTGACCTGAGCTTGGGCAGTGGTGGACAGCTGGCCGACGCAGTGCGTTGGAGCTCCACCTCACCCAGCTTGCCTGTTCTGTAAGCCCTGTTCCTCTGCCTGCATCATCCTCTCTTGGCACCTGGTGAGTTAGTCATTCTTTATGGCTAATTGTCTTAAGTGTCCCGACTCCTAGGAAATCATCTTCAATTTTGTACGGTCTCCCCACCTCCAGGCAGGGTTAGTCAGACTTTTCTTTATGTTCCCACAGTGCTTTGCACCTCTCCCTCCTGAATACCAGTAATCATGGCTTTCCTGCTTTGCACAGTTGCTATGTGCCACGTGCACTGCTAAGCCTCTACATGCCTTCTTCCATTTCATCCTTTAGTGTGATCTGTCAGCGAGGGATAATTCCTGGTGCCATTTTACAGAAGAGGAAAACTGAGGCTTGGGAGTCATAAAAACAATCTTGCTCCAAGGCATTCAGCTAGCAAATTGTGTAACCAGGACTCTGGATCGGATCTGGCTGATTCCCAAGCTAGAGGTTTTAACTGCTGGGCCCTTTGTGAGCCAGCTTAATTTAAGAATTATGCAGTGATGGCTGGAAAGACCCATTGTGTTTTCACAGTCTAATCTTATTTCAGGGATGGAAAAACTGAGATTCAGTCGCAAAGTCAGAGCAGGGCCCATGGGGGAAGGAAATCTCGCTCTGATCTCTGGGCCATCCAGTCTGAGGCAGCATGGGGAGGACATCTTTTACTGAACCTTGTTACCCTCTTATTCGGGAAGGGTAACTTTTTATATTTGAAGGCATAGTCAATGAATCCTTCCAAGCCCCTTCTGTCTGGGCATGATGCTGTCTTTCCTTGGCTTCTGTGCAGGGTTTTCAATTCTACCAGATGGTTTAGGTCCAGTCAAGAAAACTATCTCCAATGCAGTCCATGCCTCTGTCCAATTACAAACCATTCTAGAAAGTTCGCCTTGTCCCATGGAAGGGGCCTCTCTGTAGACCCAGGTAACGGTGGGGAGCACCCTTGTCTGTGATGGCTCAGATGTTTCGAGGGGCCCAGAATTTGGATGTACTTGGCCACCCAGCAAGGATAAGGCTGAACAGTGACTGAGTCAGGGCCGAGCCACTGCGTCTAGCTCACTGCCACTGTGACTCATTTCTTGGAGCAAAATGGGTCACAGTGAGACACAGCAGTGATTTGGGGTTGGCCGGGCAGAAGCCTTCTGATCCCTGGCTTCTGCAGAGCCAGTAAGAGGAGGGCTGGAGCAGGTACATGGGGACAAAGCAATTCAATGGCACAAGCACCGAATATCTAATATTCATGAGCCATGGGGATGATACTACCTTTGAGGGGGAAGTGGAGCAGTTAAAAACCCTGGGTAGCACCAGAGTTTGTGTCCCTTGTCTTCTATTGGCCTTTCATAAGCACTGAGAACTTCATTAAGCTCCTAGTCATTGAAGAGCTTACGGTTCTGCAGGAAAGTTAGGGTACCTAAGTGTACGGAAGGCCACTTAGAATGAGCTGAGTGCCGAAAGGGAAGCCTACATTTCTGAAGGGATTTAGGACAGAGAGTCCCGCCCAATCAGGGGTAGGAATGGCGGCAACCCAGGGGGCTCCTCATGGAGAAAGCAATGCGAGGGGTGGGGCTGGAGGCTAGGATCCCAGAGAAGTGGGGAGGGAATGTCATTTGTTAAGGGTTTGTGCTCTGCTCAGAGAGAGGACTCCAAAGCTGACTGTTTATTTACTTGAGCAAAGGGTAAAGATAATAGCACATGGAAGTTGCAGAGGGAAGATTCAAAACTAAGTGGGCTTGGATCCAAAGCTTGGGGCATGTCTTTCATGGGGAAAATGAGGAAAGGGGCTTTTCTAGAGGTGTGGAGGGACAGACAGACACGTGAGCAAGTACAGAGGGGAGAATGGTGGCATGTTATGGAGACCCATGAGAAAGGCTGTTGGAGCTGGGATTTGGAAGAGGATCAGGGAAGGGCGTTGGGGGCTGGACTGCAGTGAGCTGAGAGTGGTGTGACACCGAAACCTGGCGTTTGCAGTGAGAGGCGGCCCAGATGCAAAAGTGACTGAGGGTCGACCTGTGTGTACAACACCAAGGTATTGACAAGCGAAAAAAGGGAAGGTGCAGAACAGGGTGTTTAGTACAAACCATTTTCATAAAACAAACAGCTCACTATTGTAGCAAAGCAGTTAAAGGCTCCCTGAAGCCAGACTGCATGGATTTCTGTCTGGCCCCACTGTTTCCAAGCTGAGCAATCCTAAGAAAAGTACTTTAGCTCTCTGTTTCCTCATCTGTAACCTCATCCATGAAAAGGGATGGATAGTAGCATGTACTTTACAGGACTGTCCTGAGAATTACATGGGTTAAAACATATTCAACTTTTAGAAAGGTATCAGGCACATAGTAAGCACTCACGTTTTTGTTGTTATCATGCTATTAAAATCATTTGCAGAGATGAATATCAAACTGTTTCAGTGATTTACCCCAGGGAGCAAGATTTCTTTGTATTTTAGTTCTAAACATATCTCCCTGTGTGGTTTAAATATTTGATAACAAACACGTACAATGTTTATTTTGTAAACAAACTAGCAAGTTTATTTCAGGAGCTGATATTAGGAGACACGGATGTCTGCTGTGTTTTTTCCTTCCACTAGCAGCAGGCCTGCTAGGGGCACATTTGGGGACGTCCCTGGTGTCCTTCAGAGGACTCTTAGAAACAGGCGTCCGAGGCAGCACTGCCTGGGCCTCCCACAGGCCGTGACTAAGTGACACCCACTAAGCGATGGTCCTGAAGGAGAGCTGGCCCAGTCCTCCCTCCCTCTCTCCAGTGCGCCCCTGCCCCCGACATGGAGGTGTCCTGAGTTGGGGCTGCTTTGCGAGTGGCAGGCCTGGAGCTTGTGGTGAGGCCTTCAGGGCTGGAGGCTGGGCGGCCTCTCCAACCTCCCCCACTGAACAGAGAGGGAAACCAGGTACACACAGTCCTGTGTGTTTGGGGTTAGAGCGTGAGACTTGGAAAGGTCCTCGGTCTAAGTACTAGGGAGTAGCAATAAAAAACATAATAACAGACCAGAGGATGTGCTGTCCTTCTTCCTGACCTCCCAACTCAGTCCAAGGTTCTCTCCCATAACCCCCAACAGCTTTTCCAATGGAGTGACTTTGGTCACAAGGCAAGTGGGACAGAGAAGAGAGGATGGGCTGCAGTCACCTGTCTCCACCCTCAGAACTCCAACCATGTAGCTTTGGGACGGGGTGGAATTCAGTGACGATTTCTTCCTATGTGAAGGGTGGAGACTGAATACTCATAGCTAGTTATAGATGTTTGTTAACTTTGTTAGTGTCTAAAACCACTTGCAAGTGATTAGCCCTGGATGATCTGGAGCAGCCAACTCTGCCCCCTCCCCCTCATCCAGTTCAGTCTCCACCCTCCTCCCTGGGTCATTCTTAGAGTAATGATAGTAGTTGAGCAGTGGTTAAAACAGAGTTTCCTGGGGTCAGATTTGTTCTTGAATCCTGGCTCTGCCTCTTACTAGTTGTGTTGCTTTGGGCAAGTTACATAACCTCTTTATGCCTTAGTCTGTTACCTGTAAAATGGGAATAAAATAGTGCTTATGTCTAAGGACTTTTGTGGGCTTAGGAGCTGAAGCATATGGTTGTTAGCACAGTACCTACCATTGAATAAACACTCGATAGGAATGGTTATTGTCAGTGAGTGGTTGCAGTTGAGGCTTAGAGGGAGCATTGCAAGGGAGGGGGTGGGCAGGGAGGGAGAGTTCCAGAAGAAAGCAGCGTCCACCTGGGGTGTCTGTTAACATCGAAGATGCTGGTGCTCCGGGCCCGCAGTCCCAGCTCTTGTTCTCGTTATCTGCCGGGACAGCTGTCACATGTGTTCACAAAGGTGTAGGCGCCCTGTGACTCTAGTCGCACTGATTGCAGTGGGGAAATTAGAAGAAACGTAAGTGCCCATCAACAGGGCGATGGCTGGAAACAATGGGAAACCCATGGCAGAGTGGCCTGCTGCAGTTACACGTCGGAGGTGCGCTCGGAGCTCCAACAGGACAGCTTCCTGGACATGCTGGCACGCACACAGGACGGACTGCAGAACCGTATGGGTGGTATGACTCCATGAAGTGACAGTATATATATTGCAATAGGTAGTGTATGTATTTCAATAGATTTCAGTATGTTTCAACATGTGGGTGTATAACTGCTGGAATAAATATATCATCATTTCATATGTGTATAAAAACAGAACAAAAGTGATCAGGTAAGAAGCTCCTTAAAGAAATAAAAGCTGGGATGGACCTGGAGATCATTATTGAAGGGGATTTTAGGCTTATATCTAGTTTTAGAACTTAGAAAAAAAGAATGTATGCATGTATGGTACAATTCGAAAGGATCCCAAACTGAGAAAGAGATACCCATCCGGCTGAGAATTGGAAGGAAATGACACTGTCAAAGCGAAGCCCGGCGGGGAATTCCCAGCTCTTCTCCCACAGGCCTCTTTCCACCCCTGCAGCCCACTGGCCGAGGGTGAGGGCTCTTAGCCTCATATCTGTGCCAGCTCACGGGGGGGGGGGCAGCTTTAAGAGGAACATATGAAGAGAATAGATGTAAAGCATAGAGGGCCAGGGATATACATGGAGTCCAGCTCTACGGCGAAAGAGGCAGTGTGGTTGGTCAGGAGGAAGGAGATCCGCATTTGAATCCCGGCTTTACTCTGAGATTCACAGTGTGGTCTTAGGCAAGTCATCTTTCTTCTCCGAGCCTCAGTTTTCTCAGCTTTAAAATGGAGGTAGTAACCACTGTTTTGTTTTTCTAAAGGTGATTGGGAAACTCACTTGGGGTCATGGAAGTGAAACTCTCTATAAACTGTGAAGGGCTCTTGTCCGAGGAATGGCCCTGGGGCCTGGCGGTGAGGACCGCAGCAACCTGGCCTTGCCGCGGTCCTCTGAAGCCAGGGAGCGCTGCAGAACTGAGCATGAGGTAGTGGGCACGCAGCTCTCAAGGCCCAAGGTCAGAGCAGTTACCCTGCTCCATGGGTAGGATCCTAAGGTACTTTGGCGGACAGGGTGATAGGTCAAAGAGGTAGAGAAGAAGGGAGGACAGGGGTCAAAGTCAGATAGACAGTGGAACGGGCAGCAGCCTCTGCACCTCTGGGAGGGTGAGGTGGGCCTCTGGTCATGCAGGGGTGTGGGTGCACCGTGCACGGGAAGACTGGCTTGACATTATCCTCAGAGAAAGAACCCACGGGTTCCCTCCTGAGCACCTGCCTCTTCCATCTGTTCTCACAGACTCCCCTTGTGGTGTCCCAGGGTTCAGAGCCCATTCTCCAGGCACCCCTCTCTTATGCAATGTCACCATGTGGGAGCTCACCGCCGTGGGAGTGAGAGCTTTTGGGGCATTAGGACTTCAGGGGCTGTGGATCACTCCCTGAGGAGCCCTTCTCGAGGGGCATGCTTGTGGTTCGGGGGGTGGACAGTGTGGGAGAGGGCTGACGGGAGGAAAGTGCAGTGGCAGAGTCCAGGCCACATGGACTCGACAGGAACGAGTGTGGGGACATGCGCAGTTGGGTCGGGCTTTGGGAGCTCTGCCATTCCCTCTGTAACCTGGGTTGGGGGGGAAGTCATGTATCCTCTCACTTGCAAAATAAAAGGGCCCATCAGGGGCCCCCAGGCAGAATGATTTGGAGCCTTGCTACTCACACCTTTGGTCCTGGAGCAAGAGCATCATCTGGGGACTGTTAGAAATGGAGACGCCCCACCCCCATCCTCCTGAGTCTGACTCAGCATCTCCATGAAGTTTTAAAAGCACTGACTTAGGGACTCTGGTAAACATTCCAGGTTTCGGGCCCAGATCCTGAGAGATTCTGTGTCAGTAGCCTAGTATGACGGTGGGAAAGTGCGTTCTAGGATTCCTCACAGCTAGATTTGAGAACTGTTGAATTAGGGAAGGCCCTACGTCTCTGTGATTCTGTTGGTTAAGACACGGAAGGAAAGTGTGGTTCTCTGGGGTTAATGAGTAGGAGATGAAGGGTGGACCTAGTGAGGAAGGGAGCAGAGGCTGGTTCTGTAGGTGCTTGTGGGTTGCCCAGTACATGAAGTTGGAGGCAGCGCTGCCCATTTCATGGCTGGGATTGACTGTCAGCAGCTCCTTCTTAAGACTGCAAACTCATTTAGCAACGGACACTGAAAAACAGCCGAATTCAAAGGCAGTGAGTGGTAATCTAATTGCACTGAATTAGCCTCGGGAGACTGGGACAATATCAACTTCAGGAAACCACAAAGGGATCCTTTGTAAAGAGTTTCAAAAGCTTTGGGGCCTCAGCTCCCCTCAGAAGGGATTGCACTACAAAGCACGGGCAGTGCGCTAACCCCCGCCCCCAGCATCTCTGGGCCTTGTCCCCTTCCACTGTGCTTTCTCAGTGGACTTGCTGGCCAGTTGCATGGTGTTATCAGTTGTGCATTATGCTTCACAGGGGATTGGTTCAGGAGAGACGGCAGCAGTTCAGGGCCAAGAGGCCTTCAGCCATCCCGGCCGCCCATCCTGTGAACACCACCCATGCCTGCATGTCCACGGACCAATGCATTTTCCGTTGGTCCTTCTGGCTCTGACAGTCTCTTCTTCTGAGGGTGTTCTCGTTGCGTACAATCAGGCTCTTACATAATGGAGATGATTTCATTTCAATAATCCTTTGTTGCATGGTATGCGTGTGTGGTCATTGCCCCTTTCACAATACAACCCCTTTTAAAGAAGAAAAAGGTGGGAGTAGGTGTTCATAGCACCAGAGAGCTTATAGAGATCTGATGGTAATTTGGAAATCAGGAAAGAAGGAACTTAAGTATCATGAAGATTTGCTTCTGATCTGTGTTTTGTTTACTTTGTTGTAGCAAATTACAAGTCTCAACCAACAAAAGCAGTTCATATTTCTTCTACATCCCTCCTGGAAGGTGGATGCCCAGTCTATGCTTGCATACCTCCATTGACAGGGACCCTCACTACCACTGATGTGGCCCCTTTCACCAAGTGACAGATCTGCCAGAAAGTTTGAAATGGCAATGACTCAGAATTTGCATACATACATTAAAAAATTAATCTATCTATTTACTCCAATTCTTCTCTTGGAGCAATTAGAATAAATCAAATTTAATGTTTTCTAAATGGGGTCTCTGGGTACTTAGGGTGTTCATGAAATAATAATGAGGACTCAAAATCCATCTGAAACATTTCAAAGACTTTAACAAATGGCATATTTAACACTTCTTCTAAGGCTTTATAGACTAACTAAAAGCATTGTGTGCCTTCACTTTTGTTTTTTCTTAGGTCAACTCAGTATGGTGACATTGCCTATTTTATGGTGTTTGTATTTCTGGCAGTTGTGTATGCCTCTGATTAATAGAGAGAAGGAAAATAAGTTATTTATGAATGGGGTTTGGTAAACAAAAATTTAAAACATAGTCTTTATGTGGGAGAAAAAGCCAAACAGAATCACTGATAAAAAAGTACGGGAAACTTTGCTCTCCTTCTCAGGCTGTTCTTGAGATCTATGAGAGTGGTGATCAGACGCTGTACTTTCTCATCAGATGAGGCATTTTCTGGGGAAACTGACATATTTATGGGACCTGTCATTAATTGTTTCTAGGTTGGGGTAACTCCCCAAAGAATGAAGTTGTTAGTGAGGCCTTGAATTCTTTCAGACCGCTGAGCTTGAATATAATTCAATGTTGTTCTTTCTTGTAATAATTAAAATATGCTGATAGCTGTACCCAAACCTGTTCTATTATGGAGGAGGTTGGGAGAATATTGCCCTTGGCTGACACAGCTAACAATTATTTTAGATAAAATGACTTGTGCATTTTATTCTCTTTTTTGGGGGGGCTGGGGAAACCGAGGCCAGAAAGGTCATAGAATCCTCTCAAGGTCATGCCACTAGCTAAATTCTGGATCCCAGGTCTTCTGCCCTTTGGACCACGGCCACTTTGTCTAAAGCAGCAGAAAACCTGCAGAATAGCATCAGGACGGCCAGATGGGAGACAGTGCCATCCATCTTAGAAATCATTCTGGCTCCTGTCTGCTGATGAAGGAAATAAAGTTAATGACGCCCACATAAGTGTGGTGCTGTCGCAGGCCGCGGGCAGGCTGGCTGAGCTCTTTGGGCCCTCTGAAGAAGGAAGGTTTTGATGTAGCTTTAAAAGGAGCCACGTCTCCCCTTCCTGCCAGGACAGGGGTTGTGGCATCTGTTACCTCTGTCTCCCCTGTGGAGTGCCTAGTTTTGGACTGGACACATGAGCACGTGACACATAAACGCCTGGTCAAGAAGTGAAGGCAGCATCTGCAGCGAGGCAGCTTCACCCCGAGCCTTTGTGAGCCTGGGCCTCTGTCTCTCTGAAAGACCTAATGCACAACTGGAGGGGACTCAGAGGTGTTGGAAGCAGTCGTCTGAGTTCACCGGTAAGAAAACCGAGTCCTCACAGGGGAGAGAGACCTGTGAAAGCCATGCTGCAGGGTGGGGGCAGAGCGACTCTAGAAGGGGCTCCCAGATCACAGCCTAGCCACTCTTTCACTGCACTACATGGCTGCGACCTCTTTCCCAGGGTGGTCTCCAAAACAAATTCCCTAAACACCCCTGAAAGGTCACTATCAGTGTTGCAAATATGCAGAAGGTATGTGCTGAACTGTAACTCTGTTTACCACCCGAGGGTCCTTGTCCAAGCTGTCCCATGGGGACAGAAGACACAATGGTTTCTCCTTCTCAAGGTTCCTGAGGCCCCCCAAATGGGTAGGGTGACATTTTGATTAACCCTACTGAAAACTTGCCCCAGGGGCTTCTGTCCTTAGGAAAAAGTCCTTGACCCACTTCAGTAGCTCCTAGACACTTTCCGCAGTGCCCAGAATGCAGCGAGGGAGGTTTCAGGAGCATACTGCTATGCTCCAGGAGGAAGACTGGGTGGTCGCCTGGCCCTCTCAGCAAGCTTGGAGGCCAGGAAGCCAGAGGGGCTGCCTCATTTGCCTTTCAACTGGGTGCTTTTTCAGGACCAAGATATGAAAAAATACCTATTTGCTCTGTTCCTTTTGACCCTACTGAGCAGAGAAATATTTTCCCTTCAAGGTTTGGGTGACCTTTCTCAGCAAGTGTGTGCCACATTCAGTGCAAAACCCTGAGCAAGGGACCATTTCCTGGGATGGCAGGTGGAACCGGCACATGATGAAAAGCCATCATCTTTGGGGAAAGCCACCCACCACTTAGACCTGGTTTAGGTCCTCTGCTTTTATTCCCTTCTCACGCATAAGCTAGGCCTCTTTTTGCTTCTCTGGGGTGCTTACGTGTTTCATGAGGGATATTTCCTCAAGGAAACTAGACTTTTCTCATTATAATTAGTGCATCAGTGCAGTGGATTCAAAAGTCATTACTCCATTACCAGTGGTTCTCAACTATAGGCAGTTTTGTCTCCCAACCCTGGACTTCTGGCAGGGTCTGAAGGGGTTCTTGGTTGTTATTACTGGAGAAGGGGTGCTCTGGTGCCAAGGATGCTGCTGAACATCTTACAATGCACAGGGAAGCCCTCTTAACAAGGAATCGTCCAGTTCAAATTGCCAGTGGTGCTGAGGTTGAGAGATGTGGTTGTATACCATGGGTCTATTTGAGTTACTGAGGTGAGAAAATTTGGGGGTTACCCTGGTCCCTTTCCACCTATAAGTCTCTGTAAGGGGTCTGGGAATCAAAGCAAGTTTTCTTTGTTTAGAAAGGAATGCATTAGAAACCCCTCTTTGCCTGTTATTTTTGACCAGTCTGGATCTAAAGCCCTATCCTCATTGATAAAAATAAAGAGACAAAATTTAGGTTATACTAAAATGTCACTCTTAGAATTTTAGACCCACAGGCTTTTCAAATATCAGAATAGGAACTTCAGCTGAATCGCCTCTTTTTACTTGTGGGGACCTAGCTGATGAGTACCACAATGCTGTCTGACTCTCAGGACCCCAGTCTCTGTCCCCCTCAGCTCTTTCTGAGGCCTTGATTGTTGGCACCAGATGAGATTTCTGCCTCGAGAAGTCTGATTGTTGTTTTATTTGTTTTGCTGTCATTATTGCCATCTCACTGGTTACGTGCTGATGCAGCAGTACTTCTGCTACTGAGTTTCCCTTTTCTAGCCCCCAGGTTGCCCCAACAAGGTGAGCAGCTGGCATCATTTAATATAAGGAGCACCTGGGTGCCTGAGACGATTGGATTGGCTCATCCTAACACAACACCTGTCCCTTATGGGGGGAGGGGTTATTCACACAGAACCTTCTAGGGGGCTGTCAGTCCCCATTTACCCCCATACGCATTCTATGGAGCCCCCAGATTTTAATGCTTCCCTACTTTTCACCTAAAATTTAGAAAGATGAGAGAGTTGGAAATGACCATGCCAGTTACACAATGATAATACTTTTCCTCCCTATAACCCATTTTTTCACCTCTATGAAAAATTGCTAAGGGTATTTTCCTAGTTCAGTTCTCATTTTCATTATTTTATGTTTCAGGTTATCTCTGAAACAGTGTTGACTCCTCCAATGCTGAAGCCGTTTCTGTGTTTTGAAAGTGCAGTGGTGCCAGTCGCTTCCCAGCTCTCCGTCATCATGACTCTCCTTATAAACACACGGAGCCTTAGCCCATCTCCATTGTTGCTCACACACATCGTGACCCATGTAGGGGAAGCCGATGCAGAGTGATGCTTCCTGATAGGCCACCGCCAGTTTATTTAAAGTATTAACATGGTACATTTATAACCTTATCAAGACGATTACCATGCAAACCTTTTAGACTGTGTTTCCCTTTTGAAAGATGATGTCTAGAAGAACAAAATCAAACATTACGTACTATTCATCGAGAAAAAAGGAGTTGGGTGGGGGTGATGTGCTTGGTCTTATTAATTTGCTCTTTAATCTCTCTGGTTCAGTTCTGCTCCATATGCCAAACAGAGACTCAATTTGCATACAAATGTTACCAAGAACTCCACCTCCACAGCATTTTATAGTTCTACTCTGTATGAATGGGAGAAATGATTTGGTATTGTTCAATTAAAAGGGCAGAGGATACTTTCTGCCCTTTCCCCCACCAAACTGCTACATTTCACAAGGCTCTGGATTGTTGCACTTTTTTTTTTCATTCTATCTGACTCCCCGGCTGTTTGCATTCTGAGCTGTAGGCAGGACTGTGGCCTATCAAAGGATTATTTGAACTGGAGATTAGAAGCTTTAAATATTGGGTAGCTCGGAGAAGGAGAGGGGTCTTTTTTTTATCTCCAGAGAAAGACATGAAGAAAGGCTTATGTGTAGACCCTTACAGTCTAGGGGGAGGTGTCGTTCATGTAATAGTCCAACCGACAGTTAGTCAAACCAACCATTCATATGCAGAGTTCTCTACAATGCTAAAAACCCCCAAATCCAATCATTATTTACTGGTTTATGACAGGGGAGAATAGTATTCAGTTGTTACCTATTTTAAAAAGCAGCTTAGTGTAGGTTTTTCAAATTACTGTTAGTCCTTTGCCATGGGAAAATATGAGAGGCAGGCATCTAAAATGAGGAAGATTAATGATCCCTGCAGGTCATGGAAGAAGGATAATTTTTTTCAATTCATGTAAATGGAATTTATCATAACCACCTCTGAAGATGGTATCATTCACACACTTTCAAAAGGACTATCCATTTTCAATGCTTCCTGAAGTGGCAATTTTTCACTTTTTGCTTGTACCAACATATGAACCTACATGCTACGCCTGTAGGAAGAGAATTTTAACCTGGGAGAAAATGGGTGGGGAAACTTAGCTACCGAGTCAGGGATAGACATATATTAATAAACAAAACACAAACAGGAGTTGCCCAACAGTTCAGGACCTTCAGCTAACGAAGTAGAGTTTGGAAAGGTAAGGAGAGGAGAGAGTCAAAGTTTCAAAAGGGAAATGTTTCCCAGAATCTGTTTCCAAATAGACCCACTGTGTACCCAACCAAGTTCAGGACTTTACAAACTGAGGTCATCGCACTATCATTTCCGAGCACTAAGCCTCAGCAGCACACTCCCACAATCCGCAGAAAAAGAAAACAACAACAGCAAAAAAAAGGAGAGAAAATGAAATGTTTTATGTCCAGTGAGTTCCAGTGCAACCTCCCCCGTCGCCGCTAGTTGTCACTTGGCTCCCCCAGACGGGGGAGCTGAGGTTTTCGGCACTGCGGTTAGAGAGAATGCAGTCCTAATTAAACTGAGTAACTCCTAAAGCTTCCCCTTAAAGTCCCCAGCTGAGTGAGAGCCAATATGCAGGGGGGCTGGGGGCCATAGATGGAGCGGGGGTGTAGCAGGCAGAAGGGCAAACAAATCACGAGAAACAGGCGAACAGCTGCCAGGAGCAACGACTGTCTCAGACCTCCACGCACAAGCCAGACATCCTGCGGGCGGGGCTGGGGAGGGGGGAGCGGGGGACGGAAGGACCCGATTGCTGTGGCATATGATACCCCTCCCCCCAAATGAGGGGATCACGGACAGAGTCAGCCTCCGTGCTCCTTTCCCCCATCTCCATCAGAGCGATGTGGTTAGTAGAAAATTGCATACCTGAAGAATACAATGGTCTCCCAAAGGTAGAGTCGAAGAGTATTGAAGCTGTACATTTTCAGGTCCTTGTGCTTTGTAGTCCACGAGTTATGGGGTCAAAAATGTTTCAGATTGGTACTTATAAAACCAGCGAGCGCTGTTGAAAAATAATCCAGATGCTAAGGGGAGGCGGGGAAGCGGGCACAGAAGGGAAGCCCCAGGGGAAATTGGAGCCAGGGGGCTGTAGGTACCGCGGACAGCAGCCGCTGCGAAGCGTTTCAGCACCGCGGAGAGCGTCCAGCCCTGCTTTTCGGGAGCGCGAAGAGTATTGCTGTTTGTTAAACTCCAGCGTGTCTGTTGGCTCCCTGCGGCGCTGGGGAGGCACGTTTGGGGGTGGGTATATTTTCTTTTTACCCGTTTTTCTCTTTAAACGGCCAGCTCCATGCAAGAAAAAAGAATCTTCCGTGGAGATCAGAGCACTGGCCGCGGACTGTTAGATTGGGTGAGCATCTTGGGTAGAGTAAGGGCTTAATGCCCCTGGGCTGGCCTGAAGGGGGGATAGGGGCGAGGGGAAGCGATGGATGGTGCTGCCTTCAGTTAGATGCTGGAGAATGTGCCAGGCTGGCGCATCGCGACCGAGTCCCGAAATCTTCCCCTGCCTGTGTGTCTGTCTGCTGTCGCCTTTCAATTCCTGTTCTCTGGTCCCCGCCGAATAAGTTATGATCGCTGCAGGAAAGATGTCCCATCGCTCGGGGCTGCAGACGTGAGCGAGCTCAGGGCAAGTTTCAGGGGCTGCTAGGGTCCATGGCGATTCTGGGGGGCTCAGGAGCCCAAGGCTTCAGATATATCTTGGTTTTCCGAGCTCACCCATCTTCCTTTGGCCAAGACTCCTTCAGATCTTTAGAGTTTCTTGCTGCATTAATTTAACAAACTGGCGGCGTTGGGGATTGAAGGGGGGGGGCAGGCGATGGCTGATGGGAGGGGGTGGAGAGAAAAAAGGGGGGAAAACTCCTTAGTATCTTCAAACCCACCCACTGGAGGTGCTCATTGGCCAACGGCAGCAAAAACCAGATCTTTTCCCAGAGTTTCACCAATTGGGTGTTAGACTCTGGGTTTAGTTTAACGCTTAGAGTGCTGGATGAGATCGTGTCTCCCTCTTCTTTGCGTGGGAGTGGTGGGGTGGAGGAGGTTATGGAGTTAATCTCTGGAGGTCTCGAAAAACAATGCATTTTTTTTAAAAGAATGTAGTTGCATGTGAATAAAACAGACCCACAGGCCCCAGTTCAGACATGCTTCTGGGCTCAGTTTATCACCTTAAATGGGAAGAATTGAGCAAGAACCAGGAGTTTCTTTAGAGCTCTGAAGTTATAATATTTGGCCCCAAGAAAAAGGAGAGGTTTCAAAGAGAAGCCTAGTCAATAAAGGAAGACATTCTTCTCCCTGCTCTTTCCCCCTAGGGTCACTGCAGCAGGAAAATGAAGGGGAAATTCCTTGAGCAATTTCCCGCTGTCCTGGCCTCACTGCTGGCAACCGTTTGGGAAATGAGGAAGACATGCCATCTTCCAGCTGCACAGAAGACAGTTGTATTTACATCTCACAAGCTGGGGACACAGAGCCATGTGGAGTTGTGGCTTGCTCCAAAATAATGGTAGAGTCAAGCTGTACATACAGGTATTCAGCATCTACCCTCCCATTCCCTGCATTCTCTTTCTCCTGTTTCTCTGTTTTCCCACCTTACTTGGGTCTCAGAAACCAGCTATACATTTCACTCCAGAGCTCAGCTGAGGAGGTGGAGTTAATCAGATTTTCTTCAAGCTCCTGGACTTTGGTGGATTAATGGCCTCTGCAGGTTTTTCTGGCTGATTTGAATTGGCTGGGACTCTGGGGTTCTTTCCTCCCAGCCCACTGAGCCCCCCCCCCCCCCCCCCGTTACTTTTGGAACTCTTTTTGAGTTGTTGGAGACTGGTTCTCTCTAAAATAATTCTTAACAGTTCAGCTTCCCCCAAGCCCATGCCTGTCCTCCAGAAAAAAAAAAATCCAGAAAGCTTTGTTTGCCAGCCTCTTCCCTCCCCTGGGGTACAGCACACCCCACGTTACTTGCTCTTTTATTGGCTCCTATGCACCAGAACAGTAATGAGCTACTTTGAATTTCCATGAGGTTCTGAGTAGTGACTGAAAGGAAATTTTCTTTGAAGGTGGGTATTCACATAAGTCTGACACAGATTTGTGTTATGTATCTACTGATCACTAACCTTTATCAGCATGTCTTCTACATGGCAGGTATTAGTGTGCATGTCACATAATCTCACATACTTCTTACAGTCATACCTTGAGGTAAACATTATCTTTGTGAATGTGCTTGTATACCTGTGCATTTATTTTTGGGAGTATGCTTGGGTGAGACAGCCATGTGTATTTCTGTGTATGTAAATTGAGTCGTAATTTGTATTCTGCCTAATTATAATGAATGTAGGTGCACATGAGAATTTGTGCGTTTGTGTTTGTAAACAGGCCTCTGTCCACATAGGCATGCAGGGTGGGGCAAACATGGGTTTACAGTTGTTCATATGGAAAATAACATATAATACCAGAATAAACTCTGGGTTTCACAAGTGTAAACCTACTTTGCCCCTCTCTGTGTATGCATTCATCTGTGTGTATCATTATTGTGCCCCAGAGATACCAAACCAAACTGTGAGCTGGCAACTTTGTCCTCACTCCTCACCTGGCTGGCAAGCACCTGTACAGGCAGGTGTGGATACAGTGTGGAGATGTCACTTTTTCTTCTCCTTCTCCTTCAAGGGATGTGGTGTGTATGTATGTGAGTGTGGTGGTTTTGCTCTTTGTGGGTGTGAATGTCTCCAAGGCTGTGGCCTATGCAGGCAATGAGAGTAATTATTACCTAAGTGTAATTTTATTATCTAGTGGGCTTCCATTTAATATGAGGCTGCTACTTTTATTTAATCAGCACACATGAATCGAGCATGTGCCAAGCTTTGAGGGTGTGACAATGTGAAAGATCAATACATGAACCCCTAGAACATGCAATCACTTCAGAGGTTCAGTGGAAAAAGTTCCTCATGATTGTGAATGTGCACTTTTTATCCCATACCTCACGTATTTCTCATGCCTATAAATAGTGCACACAGGTCTTCCAGTCTTGCGTGCATCACTGTTGAAAACAAACAGCTGTAGCCCTGGCTGGGTGGCTCAGCTGGTTGGAGCATTGTCCTGTACATCAAAAGGTTGTGGGTTTGAACCCCTGTCAGGGCATATACCTGGTTGCAAGTTTGATTCCTGACTGGGGCACATGTAGTAGGCAACTGATTGATGTTTCTCTCTCTTCCTCTCCTTTCTCTAAAATCAATTTAAAAACATATTTTCAGGTGAGGATTTAAAAAAAGAAAACATAAACAATGATAGGCTTGGAGGTCAGGATCTGTGTTCTTATTGTATATCTGCCTTGAAAAGGCTGGATGATGTGGGACAAATGACCAAAATTTCTGGGCTTAAGTCAAATGAGAACAGTAATGCCTACTCCTCTCACCAAGTGAAGCTGCTTAAAAGAAATGGTATTAAGGTCTGATCTCATTGCGACTGCCTAGCGATGAAACTGAAGTCTGAGTGGAAAGGAATGGACTGGCTTCTGCTGATGGTCCAGTTCTATTGTTAAGTACTCTGTGTAGCTCAATTCTGATACCTGACCAGCCCCTTGTAGGTCCCAGTAGCCAGATTTGAATCCTGCTAAGTATAAATACATTTTGACACACACCAAGACTTACTTTATTATTAGAGGAGATTCATTCCTTCATTAGTCCAGCAGACATTCACTGAGCACTTAGTACATGTCAGGCACTGTTCTAGACACTAGGGATATAGCAGGGAACAAAGTAGGTAAGATCCCTATTCTAATGGTGTGTATTTTCTAGTGGAGGGAGACAGAAGATAAGTAAATTACGACATATTATAAGGATAGAAAAGAAAGAAGCATGGTAAAGGGTCATAGAGTGACACAAAGGGGCTATTTTACATAGGGCGGTCAGATCAGAAAATGCCTTCTGAGGACACAATGGAGCACAGCACTGAAGGAGGTCAGGGAATGAGTCATGCAAAGCTGGGGTGGTGGGGGGGGGGGGGGAGGGAGGGCTTCCCTTGCAGTGGCAAAGCACATGCAAAGGCCCTGAGAGGGAAGTGTGCTTAGAGTGTGCAGGAAACACCAAGGAGACCAGTGTGCCTGGGGGACTGAGGGAGGGAAGAGTGCCAGGTCAGAGAGGTAGTTGGGGGCTAGGTCGTGTGCTACCTCCAGGACACAGTAAGGAATTTGGGTTTTATTTTGGCAGAGCCCCACTGGGGGGATGTGAGCAGAGGAGTAACAAGACCTGACTTAACATTTTAACAAGATTAGTATGGGTGCTGTGTTTAAAATAAGTGTGGGGGGAAGGGGAAAAAATGAAAGCAAGGAGGTTAGTTAGGAGCTACTAGAGAAAAACCTATGTGAGAGGTTCTTTTTTCTATTAAAAAAAGATTTTATTTATTTATTTTTAGAGAGGGGGAAAGATTGGGAGAGAAACATTGGTATGCAAGAGGTACATTGATCAGTTGCCTCTTGCACACCCCCAACTGGGGACCCAGCCTACAACTCAGGCACGTACCCTGACTGGGAATTGAACCAGCAATCTTTTGGTTCACAGGCCAGCACTTAGTCTAAGAGGTTCTTACATACTGCTCTTGTTCAACACTTTTATTTACAGAAGAGGAAAATTATATCCAGACAGGTTAAGGGACTTACCCCTTAGACTAACAGCAAGATTGGAACAAGAATACAGGTACCCTAATTAGGGCTAAAGGGTCTTTTCACTATATTTTGCTCCAACTAAGATGAGGGGCATGAAAGAGAAGGTTGAGGAAATCTCCAAGGGAAGGGACTGTACCTCGCTCGTTACTGATATGCCTATATCTAGCACTTGGCACAGGGCCTGGCACATAGGAAGTGCTCAGTAAATATTTCTTTCAAAGATGAATGCGTTGAATAAGTCAAAGAAGAAAAAAAAGATTTATGGAGAGAGCCTGAAGAGAAGAAAAGAAGAGGAAGGAATAGTGTCAACCAGGTAAGATTGCGCTGCTCCTAGCCAGCTCATGTAATGAACAATGCCAAGCCTCTGGTCACAATGACACTCACAGAGGAGAGTGCTGGATATGTCAACACTGCTTTGACAGGCTTCGACGACACTCTTTAAAGAGAGATGGATATTTGGAGCTGCCACATAATTTGCCTACTTGTGCTGAAGCATGATGATGAGTATAGGTCTGAAAGTGAGACTATGGAAGAGCCTTTTGTCCAAGGAGCTGCCATCCTTTCCTAATCCAACTTAGAGATGCGCTTGCTACCTTTTTTTTGTCATTGCAAATTTTTAGTCTGTTCTTTGTGCTTTAAAGAGGGGACCTCAGAACCACTTGAGAAGTCTCAGTGGCACCAGGAGAATTTTCAGTCATAAGAAGTAGATGCATAAAACCCTGATAGACTGTCTGTCGCATATTAGTCACCCAGGGGCCAAGACAGTGGCATGACTGGCTTGAGGTATCACCACAAAGCTGAATCTAGAACTTGGGACTCCTGCCTCTCAAGTCATGGCTGCCAAACCTTTACACAGAGACCCGAAATGCAAGAAGAGGAAGTAGAATCAGTGAGGAAGAAAAGCTTCACATCAAGCTGATTGGACCTTGGCTTTCTGCTCAAAATTCTCCGTTTTGTTTTTTTTTTGCAGCCAGGTCTATACTCCCCTCTGACGTCTAGCAGCTCAACATCCTTGTGAAACTTTTAATGATCTCTTTGTGCTTGATCCCCATCCTTCCCTCACACCATCTCTGAGACTCCCCTACTTTCCTCTCAGTCTGCCCTTAACTCTTATTTCATGTTTTTTCAGTCAGTTCCTCTTATTGGGTCTTTCATCTTCTTCCTCCACAAGGACTTTTGATATGAAGAAGGTTTGGCAGAAGACTTTTTTTTTTCCTTCTGAGTTTTCATTAAGTGGCTCATTCCTTTGCTTTAAAAGGTACATACTTATTAAATTCTGGATGCATGTCTGACCCTGAGCTGAGGTTTGTTCGGTTTTTGACAAATATTTATTAAGTGCCTTCTCTGTGTAAGGAACTACACACATGAAGCGCAAGAAGAGCGTAATCAGTTTTGCTAGAAGGGAGGAGGTGATGGAAAGAGGTTCCCGTACTGCATCTTTAAAACAGAGATACCCACATGCGAAGTGCCTCCACTTTGATCAATGATTTATAAAATGGATGCATCTTTATCACAATGTAGAACATCACTAGCACTGTAGGGGCCTGCCTCATCTTCCCTCCCAGTCATTATCCACTGAAGGTGTGTACTATTTAATTTTCATAACATCTATTTTACTTGTTTTTGACTAAATGAAATTATCTTTGTTCATGTGTGGGGCTGACCTATAACTTTTCTTTTTAAGAAGCTCTTCCAGGTTTTCATTTTAAGATAGCAGTGGCTTCATCAACAAGCTGTGAATATTTTTTCTTTTCTATTCCTTAGAAATGTCTATATAAGACTGTAGTTATTTGTTTTTTAAAATGTTTGGAAGTATTCATTGGCAAAGACATCTGGACTTGGATGTTGCTTAGTGGAAGGTTTTTATTTATAAATTCAATTTATTTAAAAGATATAGGACTATTATGATCAGGTATTCTTCTTGTGTTGGTTTTAGTAAATTGTATTTTTTCTAGGCATTTAATATAAATTTACCTATGTATTTGCATAAAATTACTATAATCCTCTTATCTTGTTAGTTTACAGAGTCTGTAGTAACATCTTTTTATTGTCACATTGGTAATTTGTGCTTTACTTATTATTTTCTAGGGGATTAGCCATTTTATTGGTCATTTCAAATAACTATCTTAAAAGTTTTTTCTGTATTATAAATTTGTTTTCTATTTGTTTTTTCTCTCAACTTATGCGTTTCTTTGGGTGGGGTGATTGATTTGCTTGTCTTTTTTTCTGGCTTTTTGAAATGGATGCTCAGATAATTGATTTTTAACCTTGAAAAAAATATATAAAATCTTTGTATTTTCTCCTTACTTTACTCTAGCTACATTCCATAAGTTGTTGTATTTTCAATATTATTCAGTTCAAAATGTTTTTTAGTTAAAAATGACATCCTTAGAGGTATTTTGAAATGTACTGTTTAATAGTATCATTCCAAGGTTTCCAGTCGAGATGGAGGTGTAGGTAAAAACAGTACTTGGAAGTTCCCACAACCACATCAAAATTACAACTTAACTACTGAGTAACTATCGTTCGGAACTGCCTAAAATCCAGCTAAATGGAAGTCCTCAACTAAGGACATAAAGAAGAAGCCACATTGAGATATAGAACGGGCTGGTCCCACATCCATGTGTGGCAGATAAAAATTGGGAGAGATATCTCAGTTGCAATGGTCCCCCACTGAGGAGCAAGGGGTTCCAGCCCCACACGTGGCTCCCAGCCCAGGGTTCCAGTGTCAGGAAGAGATGTCCCCATAACTTCTGGCTGTAAAACCAGCAAGGATTGTGGCTGAGTGAATTGGAGGGCTTCTGGAGTCCCAGGCATGGACTTACTTGGAATCATTCCCTCTGAGCTCCAGCACTGGGGGGAGAAATTGAATTGTCTGGCATCAGGGCAAGAGCTGGAGGGGCAGCTTTCTCCCAGATGGAAGTGCTGGTGGAGGCCATTGTTCCTTTTCTGAGTTCTGCCCATAGAGCCAGCAGGCAGCACCATATCTGAGTCTCCATCAACCTGGCTCTCACTGTTTATTAGACCCTGGTGATTCCCTGAGACACCCTCACCCAACTTGTAGGGCTACACAGGCTCTTTCTAGTGACTTTTTCATAAAAATGGCCTGTCTTGGCTCATGCTTCAAACTTTTCTATAATCTTGAACAAGCAGCATTGGCCTCAGCATGCTCTATACCTCTCACTAAGTGGCCCCAGGTGCAGCACTAGTGGGCAGCAGCCTTGGTTCACAGCTTGGCCTCTTCTGGGCTCCTCCTCACCTAGCACAAGCAGCAGCCATCTGCCTATCGCTTTATAGTTAATGCCAGGGTGCCCTTGGCTGATCACAGGTGACAACTGACCTTAGCCTGTACCTCCCTGGAGGCCCCAGAGCCCATAGACCCAATGGATAGCTTCAGACCACATTGAAGCACCTGCCATAACCTCCATAAGTGACACACTCAAGGGACAGACTTAGTGGACACCAGAGCTCTGCTGAAGTAAGTGCTGCTGGAGTTGGGGAGTACTCTGTACAGCTGATCCTCCACAGTTGTCCCAAAAAGTTCTTGCAGCCAATTAACTTGGGGGTAAATCCCTCACATTGACATGCCAACAGCAATCAAAGCTCAACTACAATAGGAGAGTGTACACAGTCCACTCCAGGGGTGAACCTGGAATGGTCAGCTCAGGTGAATGGGGAGACTGTGCCACTGGACTCTACAGGACAACTACTACATTAGACCAAGCTATTAAGCCTGGAAGACATAGCAGGCCTACCTAAAACATAGAAACAAGCACAGGGAAGCAGCCAAAATGAGGAGGCAAACACACAGGTTCCAAGGGAAAGAATAAGAAAAAGAACCAACTGAAATGGAGTCAAGCAAACTAACAGAATTTAAAAAATGGTTGTATGGATGTTCAAGGAACTTAGTGAGAACACCAGGAAAATAAAAAGGACATGGAAACCATTTTAAAAAGTCAGAAATGAAAGCTATACTAACTGAAGAATAAATTAGAGGCAGCCAACAGTAGAGAAGATAAAGCCAAGAAACAAAGCAGTAGTTTGGAATATAAGGAAGCAAAGAACACCCAATCAGAACAGCAGAAAGAAAAAAAAATAAACATAATGTAAGGAGCCTCTGGGACAACTCCAAGTGTGCCAACATTTGTAACATGGGGGTGCCAGAGGAGAAAAAGAAGAGCAAGAAATTGAAAACCTGTTGGAAAAAATAACAAGAAAACCTCATGAAAGAAATAGGCATACAAGTCTAGGAAGTACAGAGAGTTCCACACAAAATGGGACCACACCAAGACACATCATAATCAAAATGCCAAAGGTTAAAGACAAAGAGAGAATCTTAAAAGCATCAAGAAATAAACAGTTATCTACAAGGGAGTTCTCATAAGACTGTTGGCTGATTTCTCAAAAGAAGCTTTGCAGGCCTGAAGGGATTGACAAGAAATATTCAAAGTGATGAAAAGCAAGGCCCTACAACCAAGATTACTCTACCCAGCAAAGCTATCATTTAGAATCAGAGGACATATAAAAAGCTTCCCAGACAAGAAAAAGCTAAAGGAGTTCATTACCACCAAACCAATATAACATGAAATGTTAAAGGGTCTTTTTTCCTAAGAAGAAAGAAAAACCCATACATTATGAACAATAAAATGGCAATAAATACATATCTATCAAAAATTGAATAGAAAAATCAAAATAAGTGAAAAAGCCAAACAGAAACAGACTCCAAGATATAGAGAACACTTTCACAGTTGCCAGACAGGGGTGGGGTATGGGAAGATGGGTGAAAGACGGTGAAGGGATTAAGAAGTACAAATTGATAGTTACACAGTAGCCACGGGGATGTAAAGTACAGCATAGAGAATATAGTCAACAACTTTGTAATAACTACGTGTGGTGTCAGATGGGTGTGAGATTTATCTGGATGATCACTAAGTTATATGATGTCGAATCACTGGGTGTATACAAAACTAATATTGTATGTCAACTGTAGTTGAAAAATAAAGATAATTTAAAAAACATCTTGTATGTCTATAAAGTTAGGACCTTTATCATTGGATGTGGAACTATAGTTGGAGTAGGCACATCAATTAAAATATATATTGTATTAAGCGTGAGTATATTTGTAAGAAACACAATGGATTTGAAATTCATCCTGTTTCTTTATTTTATGCCTTGTTTCCTGGTGTATTTTCATCAGAAAATATAAGAATATATGCAATATGTATTGTGACATATTGCAGTGGCATAAAGAATTGTTATATTTTGTTTATATAAAGACATCATAACCCGTATTGAGATGAATATATATTATTACTCAGGTTTCAGATTCTTCAGCTTGTAGCAGATTACACAGAAATGTCTCAATTAACCTAACCTTTCATGCCAATCTATGGTGCTTTATATTTATGAAACAGATTTTTTTCAAGCTAGAAAATAATCCTGATTATAAGTTAAGCCCCTTTCAAAGCTGCATGAATTTTTTTTGAGACCAAGATAGTTGTATTTAATAAACAGAAACAGCAATTTAGATTGTGTGACTAAGAATGTAACCCTTATTTTTATGAAATAGATACAGTATAATGTATTCTTATGTATTCATCAACTCTTAGTGTTCTTTATTGATTCTTAATTTTTTGCAATTAAAAGGTTCAATGCATATAGACTTATATGAAATAAAAAGTTTGGTGCTAAAAAAAACAATGCCATTCTATTCTTTTCTGCCTTATTATATCTTTGAAAAGTCAGCTACAAGTCTTATTTTTGATACTTTAAAGGCAATGCATCTTTTTCCTGGTGGTTTTTAATATTTTATTGTCTTTGTTTTTTAAAAAAAATTTTATTGTTCAGTTACAGCTGTCCTCATTTTTACCCCCATTACTCTCCTCTGCCCTACCCTCCCCCCACCTGCCACATTCAACCCACCTCCCCTAGTGTTGCCTTTGTCCCTGGGTCCTTTGAACTGAGTCTCCCTCCCCCTGCCCCCCTGCCCATATCCCTGTCCCACCTCCCCTCAGGTCACTCACTGTCAGTTTGTTCTTTATTTCAGTGTCTCTGGTTCTATTGTGCTTGCTTGTCTGTTTTGTTGATTAGGTTCCACTTACTGGTGAGATCATATGGTATTTGTCTTTCACTTCCTGGCTTATTTCACTCAGCATAATGCCCTCTGGCCCCATCCATGCTGTTGTGAAGTGTAGGAGTTCCGTTTTTTCTGATGCATAGTGTTCCATTGTGTACATGTACCACAGTCTTTTGATCTGCTCATTTACAGGACTTTCGGTCACTTAGGCTGTTTCCAGCACTTGGCTATTGTTTTTCATCAGTTTTATATGATGTGCCTAGGTTTGGTTTTCTTTTTCTTTTTCTAAAAGAATCAAACACAATTTGTTTTAGAACTAAGTAGAACAGATTGAATAACAGAAAATTTAATCCTAAAATTTCTCAATAGGCATTTTCTCACCAGGCTGCCTATTATTGAGTGAATCTGTCCTCTCAGTGGCCTTTACCATATAGTCACAAAACGTAAAAAATTGTGTCATTTGGTTGAAGAGTCAAGTTTGAAAATAATAATGTTTCCATTTTTTGTGTGTTTTATAACAACTCTCCAAACACATTTATTTATGCTCCTTGTCCGAAGTTGTTCAATTAAATTTTTCTTCTAAAAATAACTTAAAGCAAGAGCATCATTTACTTCACGCATATTAGAAAACAGAACTCATCTGACTTCTTCAGTATTCCGTGGAGGGAAAAAGCGGTGCAAGCAAACACGTGGAGCAAGAAGTTATGTCTTCTGTTCTGGCTTCTCTGTTTTAGTGACTAGAGAAAACCCTTTGCTGTCTTCATCTCCACTTCAACTCAATGGTATCAATATCTTTTTTTACCTCTGAACCTTGATCTGGCATCTAACATTGATCTTTTACATTTAAAAAATGAAGATTTCCAAGCTTTTGGTTTCCTTACTTCTAACCCTGCCGAGGGGCTTCTCCTTCCTGCGGCAGGCACACAGTCTCACTGCAGCAGACCCCCACGCAGGTCCTCCGTCACGCCTGCCGCCCTTGGCGGCCTCCACCCACTTCAGCCTGCAATGCCGCTCAGGTTTGGTTCTCTTTGTGAATATTCTGCTCGGGGCTCATAGAGCTTTCCAAATTTGTGTCTTGATGTGTTTAATCAATGGTATTTCTTTAGTTATTGTTCTTCACTCTCTTCATCTACAGCCCCAATTCCATATACGTTAGACTTCCTCGTTGCGTCCCCCTTGTCGCATAGGCTGGGTTCTGCATTTTCCGTTCTTTGCCCCGCTCCCTTCCGGCGTCCAGCTGGATCTTTTCTTCTCTTCTGACTCATCTTCTCTTCTGCTGTGTTTAATCTGGTTTTATACTTACCTATTGAATTCAATTCAATTAATTCAATTTTCAGGCTAGCATTTCCACTGGCTTCTCTTTTCTTTAAAAAAATAGATTCTCTGAAGAAATTCTCCATCTTTTCATCTATTTTCTGGAACACATTAATATAATTATTTCATATTCCTGCCCGATAATGCTGGAGCCTGGGCTATTTATTGAATGTTTGCAGTGCCTGATATTTTATTTTATGGGATTTAGGTCATTGCATCTGTACTGGCGTGCCTGGTACCTTAAACTGAATGTAAAAAATTCGAGTGGCTCTGAATCATGTTATCTTCCAGAAAGGATTAAATCTCCACCTGGCTGTCAGAGGATGGACAGATCACCTTGATCCAACCTCGGACTGAGATGATTTGAGACTTGGTGGGGGGCGTCTGGTTTTGGTTGGTGTTGCTCCTTGGGCTTCACCCCTCAGTTTCTCAACTGAAAGCCAGTATCTTCCCTTTTACTGGCTCTGAACCCCAAAGTTTGTTTCCCCAACTCTATGGGACTGTTGAAATCATTGCTTAGCTTTTCCACCTCTCAGCAGCCGCTTTGTCAAAAAGAATCTTTATTTTTGTAGTAAAGCCTTCCCAGATCACCCTCCCTGAAGTACCCCCATTACTGTTGTTTGTTATTATTGTTATTTTAGATAGGCTGGAAACTTCCCATGTGTCCTCCACCCAGTTTCCCCAGTAAGATGTTAACATCTTACATGATGAAACTGAGGAGGCAATATTACCTTTAGCTAAACTACAGACTTTATTTTGATTTCTCCGGTTTTCCCCTTATTGTTCTCCTACAGTTCCAGGATCCAGTTGAGGATGTGACATAACATTTAGGTATCAGTCTTTTTAGTCTCCGAGTCTTGCTAGACTCTCAGTCTTTTCTTGTTTTTTATGATTTTAACAGTTTTGAAGAGCATTGGACAGGCATTTTGTAGGACATCACTCAATTTGAGTTCATATGATTTTTTTGTCATGATTAAACATAGGTTATGAATTTTGGGAAGAATATCACAACAGAGATGTGCCCCTCTTGTCTCGTGATGCCTGCGGGTACAGGATAGCACCACAATTTATCACTGTGGATGTTGACCTTGATCACCTGGTTATGGTGGTAGCTGGCAGGTTTCTGCCCTGCAGAGTCACTAAGTCCAGCTGTCAGTCAAGGGGAGGAAAGTTAGTCCCACCTCCAAGAGGAGGTGACCCGAGTTTGCTTGGCTTCCCAGACTTGCCACAACCATGTGCATCTGAGAATCTGGCAAATGCCCTGTGGGGAGATTGCACAGGGACTTCTGGGCTCACTTCTTTGTGGGTTCTTTTTCTCTGGATACGGGCTCTGCGGTTCCTGGCTGCCAGTAACTTTTTAATTTTTTTAAAAAACTTGTCCTTTAAGCCCAGTGAAACTGCTGTAAGCTCTAGCTAGACCACTGCCTCCTGTTTTGACGTTTTGTTCTGCAACGACAATCCGGAAGTGCCCCGAGTGAAGAAAGCACTGATTTAGGACCTAATTCAATATGTTGTTCTTTCCTGTGGCCCTTCAAGTCAGGGCTTCCTTGTGCCTCCCCATTGCCTTCAAAGACCTGATTTTATTTTTGATCCAGTTTTCATAGTTATTCCCAGCAGGAGGGTTTGTCAGATACAAATTACTTCTTCACAGCCAGGAGGTGCGAGGGACCGCCGAGGGCTCCCACCCCTGCTCTGTGCTGCACTCCCGGCTCTCCGCGGCTGGTTCACGTTAGGCCTGCCTTTCTAACTCTCCTTATGCTTCCCTCAGGGACCGCTGTTAGTTTTCCTCTTCGTTTCTTTCACCAAGCATTTTTCTTCTGTTGCCCTTACTTCTACTTTTATACCCTACCCACAGTCCATTCTTCACACAGTAGCCAGAGTAATCGCTAAAATATCAAGTCTTTGCAGTGACTTCCTTTTACCTGAAGAATAAAACACAGTTCCTTGCCCCAGACTTACGCGCTCAGCCCTGACCTCCCTCTCCGACCACACCTCATGCCACTGTTCCCTTATTTTGCCAAACTACAGGTTTTTCACTTGTCTTGAGCTCAGATATTCACACAATTAGCTCTTGTGCTTCCCATCTCAGTTAAATTGTCCCCTCCTCAAAAAGCCTTCCTTGACCACCCTCTCCAAAGTACCTCTGCCTCACCGCTGCCATTCATTCTGTTTTATTTATTTTTTATAGCAATTATCCTTATGTAACATTTTTTTGCTGATTTACATAGTCACTTTTTTTCACTTCGGGGTATATGCCGCACAGGAACAGGAGCTCCTCTTCTCCACTGTGTCGTCAATGCCCACAGTAGTTCTCGGCTCACAGTGAGCCTGAAATGAATGAGCGGAATCCTCCTGGTTTATTTACTATGTGACATGCCCTGTGCTTCGCTCTTCTTGATGTGCTTGCTCATTGAATTATCACAATAATGCCGTGGAGAGTCCATCATGGTCTCCAGCTTACAGAGGACCAGTGTGTGAGGCCTCTCCGTCCGGCATCTTGCTCAGTCCTAGCAGGTAACCAGTGCCACTGGGGAGTCGTCCCACGCTTGCACTTTTAGCCCCTAGCATCATTTTCTGGACTTATGCTGTGTAGTGTACACTTCGGGTTATTTCTCACAATCAGTTTGGCTTTCTATTAATTTCACAGGTGGCAACTTCCTCTCAACTGAAGATTTGTAGATTTCCCTTTTGGATTTCTAGCAGAAGAGTTTTGAGAATACACCATATGTTGTTTTTGCTCAACTTGCACCCATTTGTCATCCTTCTGCTAACAGCATCTGGATTTTCCTCAAGGGACACCCCTCACCTCACCCACTGTTAGTTTAGGCCTGGGTGGGCTTAGCCTGAGATCCCCAAATGAGAGGGCCTGACAGAGGGCTGCTTAATCCACACACCCCGGCCCCTGAACAGGGACTCGCTCAGGAATAGGCACATAACCCATATCCATCCAATCATGGTTCATTAGACTTCGTGCTTTGAGGATGGAAATAGAACTCATCCCCGCCCCCCACCAAAACGAAACCAGAAGGATGAAGCCCACAGTGAGGCCGTCACGAGGGCAGGGGAGAGCTGGGAGCCAGCTTCTCAGCGACACTGCCTGCACAGCTGCCTCTAGTTCACCTCAAACCTGTTTAGTTAAGTGGATCATTAACTTATTTTGTGCTTAAGCCAGTTGGACCTCTCTTCCCTTTACACCTGTGAGACCCTGATTCACACAGTGTCCCCTAAATGCCTCTTGATGATTGATAGACTCTGTGGACATGGGACTTGTACCTCACCCAAAAGTGTGTCTGTGTATGATTAGAGGCAAAAGGGTGTCTCATGGGCCCTTGCAGCACGTCTCCCAGCGCACCTGCCACAGCTCTCCACGTTGGGCCCGTGAGAGCACGAGGGTTCGTTCTCCTCTCCCAGGTGGTGGTAATAGTGAGCCAGAGGGAGTGGTTGCTGAGGCTGTGATATCAATTAGTGAAGCTGTAACTGCAGGAAAACCTCTCAGGCACGTCCAAAGTGTCTTAATCTCTCAGTGGGCCTTCTCCTCCAAAGGCTTAGGTGGCTGATAACGTGTTTGAGCTGTTGATCCTTTCTTTGATCACGTCTTATAGGATTATTCCGTAATGAGATGGTGCCCAGGAACGGGGGTTATTCCTTGGTTGCTTTGGCTCACACTTAGGCCACGTGGCTTTGAGCCAGCAATTCAGTTTTCTCTCTTTTTCCTCTGCTTGTGCTGGGAGCTCTCACCAAAGCATGTGTCTTGCGATTCCTCCAGCTCCCAACACACTGTGCAAGTGTCAGAGTGGTCTTCAGGTAGGAAAAGGGGGTCCAAGAACTCCACACACACTAGGGCATTTTCCTCCCATTTTTGTCTTTCAACCCCCTTGCTTCTGATCTGTATGGAAACTCGGAGTGGTCAGGACAGGTGTTACCAGTTCCATTGAAGTGTATGGATGAGGAAGACCAGGTGCGGGAAGAGACAGCCACAGCATTTGCAGGTCCGTTCCAAGCCCAGCACCCTCATTATTATGCCACCCACACCCCTCTGAGCACCCAGTTCTTTGCGACAGCTGGTGGTCAGTGGTACTTCTTTAAGACCAGGCTCTAATACCGCTCCTCTTGTCTTCACACACGACACAGCTGGAAAAGATTTCTCCTCTGAACCTGCACGGCACTCTTCCAGGTATTTTTTACAGTGTCACAGTTTTGTATCTGGTAACAGAATAATTTGTGTGTGTTTCGTCTTCTCTCCTAGAACTTAAGCTCCCTAGTCTGTTCGGCACATAGATGGCCTAGTGTTTGGTCTGTGGCAGGTGTTCAGGCAGTGTTTACTGAGAGCGAAGAACTAAATAAATGCCTTAATTTGTGTGTGTGGGAGGTGGGGTATGGGGTGCAGTATGGGACAGTAGGGGTAGTATATCTGAAGGGACCATAATTGTTGTTTCCAAATTTCCAAAGAGGACTGTTGGGTGGGAGAAGGGTTGAGTTTGCTCTGTGTCATCCAAGAGGACAGAAATAACCAGTGGGTAGATGTCTTGGGGAGAAATATTTTAGTTCAGTATAGAATTTCCGGTAGCCAATGCTCTTAAAAGGTGAAGGGGCTGTCTTGTAAGATGGTTAAGGCCTGTGTTGTTGAAGGTTTGAAAGCAGGTACTACTCCTGGGTGATTGCTTGGTGAGGGTAGTGCAGAGGAGAGCCAAGCCTCTTAGGAAGAGTTGAGCTTCTTGGCGCTTCTCCTGTGCACGCAGGAGATTCAAGAGATCTTTGGTGTAATTGGCTCCGGGAGCAAACCTACTCAGGAGGTGAATCCTCACTCATTTGCTACACACACAGGCATCGGTCACAGTGACTAAGAACATGGGCGCTGGGGTTCCCATTCTGGCTCCCCTACTCACTAATGCGTGACCTTGGCAAAATGAGTTAACACTCTGAACTTTGGTTTCCTTATTTGTAAAGTGGGAATGATAACAGTACCTGTGTCATGGGCATGTTGTGTGGTCATGCACACAGAGCTCGTAGCACAGCGCCCGGCACAGAGAAAATGTCCCGTCGTTGCTGTCGTTGGTGCCACCACACTCTTCTCGCCATGATTCCTAGTCTGTGTCGGTGACCTGTGTGTTTTGGGGGCTGTCTCAGTCCTTCCCTCCTGGTAGCATCTCAGGCCTCAGGCAGAAATGGTGAGGGCGGGTCCCTCAGAGACCCCAGGGCCTGTGCCTCTGAGCAGCCAGTTGACCCCTGACGGTGAGGCTGGAGATCTGAGCCTTTGAGGTTCCCAGCCACTTTCCAAAGGCAACGGAGCAAGATAAAAACGCAATGCCGTCTCTCCCTTCTCTACTGGGGTCCTGGCTGCTGGCTCTCATGAAAGGCAGTTTTCTCCTGAATTTCGGAAGCAAAGGGTCTGTATTTGTTTGAAAACCTTCCCGTCTAACATGGGTTTCCCAAAAGGCCGATGGCAGTTTCTCCAGTTTCCCCCCACATCCCTGACCTGAATTTCCAGGGCCTGGGTTAATAGTGCATCAACAAGGCATGTGCCCCGGGAATAGAGAACTCATGGTTGTCCTTCATTCAGGGAACAGCGGAAGGGGATCTCAGGTCCCCAGCACACCCCTTGGCTGACAGCACGGCTGCTTCCCAAGTGACTCTCTGTCCTGCAAAGTTTGATATTTAATAAGGATGGAACAAAGGTGACTCAAAGAAAGACTCTCTTATGTAAACTCTTTTATATAAGTGCCTTGATAAAAAATTACTACACATGGTAGGCAATTAATATGTTTTATCTCCTTAAGAAGATATTGTTTCCACTTTAAAGAAGAGAAATGAGAACGTGTTATCATATCTGCTTTGAAGATAAACAGAGAGGCACAGCGGCTCACCCTCCTCTGCTGATGCAGGGCAGAGTTGAGACTGTAAGGCAGATCCGTCTGACCCCAAAGCTTGGGCATTTATGGTGACCATGCCGCCTGTCTTCTGTTAGGAGGGCTACTGGAGAAGACTTATTATTTATATGTAACAAATTTAACAAAACACAGCTGTGGAAATGTCAGACATGGTAACACACCTGTATGGGGAGCTAATCTATTCGTCTGCACAGTTAGCCCCCAGGCCACCCCTTCGAGGTGAGCATTCACGCCGCTGACTTCCAGAGGAAGGACAGGCTCCAGGAGGCCCAGCAGTTTGCTCAGGAGGCCAAGCGAGGGCGCAGACACTGCTTCTTGGACAGTTGGCTGGTGCACTTCCTACCATATGACAGTTCTAACCCTACAAGAAATAAATTTTAAAAAATCATCCTCAAAATGTACCTTCTTTAACTGCTTTCAGTGTCTTCCTGGAGTCTCTCAGTGGTCCAACGAGCTCGGCAGGTGTGTTCTGCAGCCTCTTGTGGTGCTGACTGGTCTGCAGCAAGGTTTGCCGTTAGGCAAACGAGGAGATGAGTGCACAGGATGGGGTAGGGCCAGCTGTTCTCATGGGAGGCTCAGTCTTTGTTCTCCTCTATTTCATTTTTCATCCAGCCCACCTTCCCAGTTCCCTGAGTTGCTAAGTTTCTTTTGGCCACTTAGGTCTCTAACCTGGTGGGCCAGCTTCCTTGGGTCTTCCCTTCCTAGTTATTCATTCAGCTAGCACCTTGCACTAGGCCAGGTAGTTAGTTGCCTGGGGAAGAGTTCACCTGAAAACTGGTGACCCTGCTTTACCCCTCCCTTCCCCACTGGTTAGCTCTTGCCTCAACCCCACTTAGTGGTACCCATCCTACTTCCAGGGACCTCAGAGCTCATAAACAAGCTGTGTTTTATAGATGTTTAGGATAACGTAAAGTGTTTCCCTTGTGACATAGGTCAGTGTGAGGATGGGAAAAGGTCAACGGCAAGTTCTTAGAGACAAGAAGAGAGCTTGGTATTGAGATTAAGAGATCAGTCTTTGGAGTCAGATAAGTGTGTCCAAGTGTTTGGCCCCTCATGAGTCCTATGACCTTCGGCAAGTCAAGTGACTCTTTTGGGCCTTGTTTTCTGATCTACCAAATGTGCCTAATTTCTAGGGTTATTGTGAACATTATAGGAGATAATATTAACTATGTAGTGCAAGCCATGTGCTCTTTTATTATTGTGGTAAGTGCTGAATGAATGGCTGCACCATTAACAGGGTAGATAGGACACAAATAGTTCAAACACAATGCAGGGGGTGTGTTGTGACTACTGCAGCATCCTCAGTGCCTAGCGAGGTGCCTGGCACGAAGCTGCGGCTCTAGGTCTGCAGCTTTGGGGCCATCTGTTGACTGCTCTGCTTGCTCCAGGGCTGGGCTAAGCGCTGAGTGTGCATGTGTCATTGAATCCTCCCCACCGCCCCTGACCAGGGTATTCTGGCTCTCTCACAGATGTTACAAATGATGAGGTGGAGGCTTGGGAAGCTTGAGTCACGTGTGGTCACATGGGCCACTCTAAAGATGACAGACTTGTAGGGTCGGGGTTTGAAGCCGTTTATGCCTGACTCCCAGGCCTGTGCTCACTTGCTCACTTAATGAGTGATTTATTCATTCAGGCGACAATCTTTGACACTCTCCACTGGCAGAGGTACTGGGTTTAGTGCTGGGAATGGTGGGGAAGATGGCACACCTCCCGCCCAGAAAGAATTAATTGTCTGGGGACTGATAGCCTGTAACATGGGAATGGGAGGCGGAGTACCATGGAGAGGGAAGTGGGGGGCCCAGGCACACCCTGGAGGGACTTGACTCCTGGTGGGGATGGACTTCAGTCTTTGGAGATGAGTGCCTGGTGGAGCCCTGAGAAGGCTGAGGGTATGCTGGTGAGCAATGAGGAGCAAAGCTGCAGACAAAAGTGGGGGCCACACTGGGGGAGGGCTGCAGAGCTGTGTAGGGAGGGGGAAGGAGGGGAGACCGAGCTGAATTAGAGGCTAACACAGATCCGGGCGTGTGGGCGCTCGCATCCCGGCGTGCTTGCTAGAACATGGAAAAGTCACGATGACTTTGTCACGTTTTTGTTTTTCTGTGAGATACTCTTTCATACCAAAGGAAGAAGCTGTGAATGTCAGCAGGTGGGCGGGATGAGGAGAGGTCATTTTAGGCAGTGGGAGTTCTGGGTCATCTCACATGAGACATTGGGTCTCAGCTGTCTCATCCCACTCTCTCCCAGGAGATTGTGAATGTGGAATGAGATAAGGGGAGCCGCCTGCAAGCCTCAAAGCCCTCTGTTCCCTCGTGGGGGCGGGGCAGCGACTGTTGCTGAGGAGGTGCAAGGATGGGCCTTGTTACTCTGATGATTTGCCAGGGGCTGCCCTGCTGGTCCTCGGAGCTCCTGGGAGGGGCCCTGCTGGGCATTTTCTGCTGCTGCTTTGCAGCCACGTTGCTTTACACTGTTATCCACCAACCCGCTGTGAGTTATCGAGTTATCGAACTCTCTGGGAGCCCTGCAGGAGGGAGGCAGCTCCTGCAAACTTCATTTGCTCCTCTGAAATTCCACTGCTGACCATAAAGGAAGAGCAGTTCCCATATTTATGTATGGGTTTCCAAATAGAGGTGAAAGCAAGTAATAGAGCACATGACACTCTATTCTTTCTTTTCAAAAATTACCTTCAAGGCTGTTCTATTCTCATTCCCATTCCCTTACCAGTTCTGTGCAGTGTAACACAGTTGGTAGCCCTGAACTTGTATGGTGTGGGTGGGGTCAGAGCAGGGCAGTGGGGTCTGGCATTGTGAGCACTTGGTTTGGCACCAGAGGTCCTCACTACAGCCACCTGAGTGAGATCACCCCCATTTTCTCCTGGGATTAGAGCAACTCAGTGTGGTTAGCGGCAGTCTGCCATGGTGGCCAGGGAGAATGCATGTCATTGGTTAAGAAACAGAAGGACAATCATCAAGGCTTAAATCTGCAGTTCAGTATTTGAAATATTTTGCAGCTAGGCAGGCAAATGGGCCCTCAGTGGCACAACAGCCAAGAGCCACTGAGTGGCACAAAAGTCAAGAGCCACTGGTCCTGATGATTGTGCCTGTCCCACAGGCCTTCTCTAGAGAGCCTGGCCCATGGCTCCTTGTCTCCCTCACACAGAAGAGCCTAGAAATGGAACCTGAGCTCCCACGGTCTTGGGGAGCACTTGGGGCAACAGATGGGTTGTATCTAAAACCTCTTCGTGGTATTCCAGCTGCTCACAATTTAGAAGCCACGCCTCTTTTTCATCTCATCTCTAGTCACTCTCTTACTCAGGTAGCCTGGAATGTTCTTCCTGAATTTCATGTCTGACAAAACCCTCGACGTTACCCAAAGTCCTACTGAAAGGCCACATGTGCCCTTAAGTTTTGTCCTGCACTCTGTCCAGATGTTTCTCTCCTGCTCATGCAGTTCCCAGAATGTGGGCTTCCCAAGCCTGGCGGCTGGGAGGTCGGCTTTACAACGACAAAGACAGCAAAGACGAGGGGCTGAAGCCGGGGGGGTGGGGGGGGGGGTGGGGGGTGGGGGAGGGTGGTGGGGGGGGGGCGGAAGCAGGGCTCACGTTGGTGCCACTGTGACGCGAACACCTTTTAGCCATGTGCCAGTTTCTTCTTCTTTTTTTCAAATAAGGGCTGAGGGCAGAGCAGACCTCAGGCCCAGAGTGTGAGGCAGGTGGCTGCAGCTAGCTAGAATTTTAATAGCAATCATTTAGTTATATTGTTTTTATTTATGTTCAGCTTCTATTTCTGGCAAGTAACATGGGTTTTTCAGTGATAAAAGGTATTATAACATTAAAAATGAGATTATATAAGTCAAAAAGTGAGTTGGTAGGGAAAAAACAACGAAATAATAGCAATTTCCTGCAGTTACGGCAAGTGTGTGGAGGTTGTAATGCAGTGATTGAACTTGAACTGAAGCGAATTCCCTAGGAGTGGAATTGGTTATGCCTCCTTCTCTCCCGGGCCTGTGAGTGCAGGGGCTGTGCCTCATTCATGCCTGTGATATTCTACTACACGGGCTGGCAAACTTCCATCCATAGGCCGGATCTGGCCTGCTGTCTGTTTTTGAATGGCCCACCCACTAGGAATAGTCTTTACATTTTAAAAAAAGTTTGTAAAAAATCAAAAGAATAATATTTTATGACACACAAAAATTACATGAAATTCGGATTTCAGTTCTCATGGAGACACAGCCACCCCTGCTGTTTCCGTGTCATCGATGGCAGAGACGGCCCAGCCCACTGGCCTGAAGCATTTGCCGTCTGGCCTCTGCCGGAAAGTTTGCTGACCGCTGTTCCAGAGGGTTGCCAGGCTGAGAGTCAGGAGGCGTGGGTTGACCCCTGACACGCCCACTTCGTCACTGGGTGACCTTGGACAAATCCACTCCTATCTCCAGGCTTCAGTATTTCCATTTATAAAGCGGAGCTAAGAATAGCACCTGTCTCCCAGGGCCGTCGCTCGGCTGGACACATGTGACTCCACTTCGTGAGTGTGGACGCGTTGTAAAACTGTGCAGCACTTTTTTTCCCTGAGTAGTTATAACTTCTGTAAATAGTGCACACTCCCAAGTACCAGCCCTAGTTCCGCATATTTTCCATGGGATCTGCAGGTCTGTTTTTAAGTTAAGGAGAGTTTAAGTGCTCCATTTTCCTGCTTCTAATATTCATTGTCTTGCTTTATTCCATTTTATTTTTTCCTCACTTGCAATTAGGAAACACTCCCTCTTCCCTTTTTCTTTTGAATTTATTTGTCCTGAACCTTATACTCAGCCGTACCCCAGCCCAGGATTCCTCCTCCGACTGAGTTCTACTTAAGGAGATGTTATCAGATCAGAAGCGAGAAAGCATTTCTCCTTAGTACAGTCCCAGATCTGTGTGTGCCGTAAGAACGTATGTAACTTCTCTTTGCCTTTTCAAATAGAGTGTGCCCAGGCAGGGATATTTGCATGAAATCGCATGTGAGTGTGTGTGTGATAGCACGTAGATAAAAGATGCTGAAAGAAATAGTTTGGCATTTATTGAACATTAAATATGTGCTAGGCACTGTACCAAAGCATTTTACACTCACAGTCTTGTTTAACCCTCAATGATATTAAGAAGGAGATAAGGTTATTATACCTACTCAGTAGACTGAGGGCTGAAGCCACCTGCCCAGGGTCCCCTCGCAGGGAAGGGCTGGTGCTGGATCATCTCCACCCCGGCTGCACGAGGGTTGGTTGCTCCATTGTGACCCTGCTGCCTCTGCCCAGCAGGCTTCCCCTGGCTCCCTGTCTGTGCTTCCAGTGTCATGCTGTCCCCCACCCCAGTCCTTGTGACACTGCATTGTAGTTGCCTGTGTAGTTCTCCATCTCTCTGACCAGCCTGTGAGGCAAAGGAAGACAGTGTCTGGTCTTCCCTGGCCATCGCTGTGCCGTGGCACCTGGTACAAAGCCAGTGCAGGGTGGTCGTCTGCAAAGGCTTACTGAATGGGTGAGTGAAGAAATGAGTACAATGAGCATTTACTCAGTTCCAAGCATTCACCTAGAATCTAAGGGAAAGAAAAATGATATAGTCGTACTTCTCGTCAGCTGCAAACTTCTGTATTGCTAAAGAAGTCTTGGGAGAAGAAAGGAATAAGGAAGTAGAAGAGCCCCAGGTTTCATTTCAGTTGGGAGAACAAGGCAACAAGATATATTATTTAATTTGAGAAAGCAAGAAAAATGTTTCACACCATGTATTCTTTCCAGTTAATTCAGTGTTTTTCCAATTTCGGTCTTCTGTATTTTGTCCTTATGGTTGTTGCTGTTTGTGAACCAGCTAGAATGTTATTAATTAAAAAAAATTATGCCACTTAAACATATATATTTATTTTAAAGGAATTTTAATAACACTGCAATAAATGGGAAGCCATTACCACTTGCTTTAACAAGTAGGTGATGTGAAAATAAATATAACAAAAATAAGTAATTACATTCCCACAGATTCTGCTGCCAGCTAAAAGGCGTGCTTTTTTGTTGTTGATGTTGAAAATGATGATCAAGAAGCAGTAGGACAATGTTAAAGACACCCTAGCAAACCGAGGCTTTCTTTTTTCATAATGAGAAGAACTTAAAGAGACGGAGAGGAAATAACTTCCTCTCTAAGGGACTCAGTGCGATTTAACGTGTGCGTCCCCCACCGAAACTCCCCTCCTATACCATGTACAGGACACGTTCCACCGACGGACAACACCGAATCGGCGGAAGCAGGCTTGCTCCCTCCTCTCGCGGTATCTTAGACACTTCTGCTGAAGGAGACAGGACGGTTTGTTTCTTCCTGTCTCCACTGACAACTCTCCTCCCCAGGGAGGCAGGAGGACAGAGGGCGAGCGAGCTGCCCGTGGCAGGGCCCTCCACCCACAGCCAGCTGTGCTCCGAGGCGTCACAAGCTCACCCTGCCCACGCTGGGAGCCTGGATGGTCCGGGAAGCCCAGGGCGTTGGGAATCTCTGCAAACAAGGCAGATCTACTTCAAGTCACCTCTTCTGCTCAGAACATTTGAAATCTTTCTCCTGCTCCAATTCACTCACTGCAAAAACCAACATAATTTATCTTCTAGAGGGAAGGGTGCAGACTTTAGCCTGTTTTTTTTTCTCAAGCAACAGCTCAACCTGTCACTTGAAGAAAAAGTGGGGGGTGGGGGGTAGGAGGGGAAGCCAAGAACATTGGCAAGTCACAGGTTGGAAAATAAAAACCAACACAGGCATTATCTCCAGGGCTGGGGAGAGAGGAGATGGCCTGCCTTAGCGTTCCTGAGAGGCCGCAAAGGACATTTCTGAGTCCATGTTTGGTGTGCCCTATTTCTATCAGAATCAGATCCTAAGACTTGTGAACAATTTTATAAGTCTTAGGATCAGGGGATTCTGGAATTCTGCAAGCTTTCTTAGGAGGGAGAAGGGAGCTAGCATTCACTGAGCGCCTTTGAGCCTGAAGTGGGCAGGGCTCACCCCCACTGTTATCTTAACCCCAGTATGAGAGCGTAGAGGGAAAGTTGGCTGCTTTCACACACAGGGAACACTTCAGGCAAGGTTGCACAGCCTCTAAATAGCAGAGCCAGGATTGAGCTGGATTCTGATTCTAAAACCTCTGCTGGCCCTGGCCAGATAGTTCAACTGGTTGTGGGTTCGATCTCTGGTCAGGGTGTGTACAAGAGGCAACAGATCCATGTTTCTCTCTCTTGTTTACTTTCTTTCTCTGTCTCTTTCTCTCCTTTCCTCTCTAAAATCAATAATGAAAAAAATATCCTTGGGGAAGAATTAAAGACAACAACAAACCCTCTGCCGCCCTCCAAGGATCACAAGACAAAACCCAAGATTTGGAAGGGCCTTTGAGGCCCCCGTTGAATGCTCTGTCCACACAGGATCTGCTCCTGGGGTCCCTGCAGATTCGGTGGACTCTTTGCCCTATGGCGCCAACCCGTCCCAGTGACTAAGAATAATTGTTCGTGGGCTTTCAATGAAGTGGGAATTCCCTTTCTTCTCTGCTTTCCCCAAAGGCCCCCTTCTTCTCCACGGACATCTCATCGAAGACCCTCGCTGTGGGCTTACCATCCCTAACTTCCATAGCACAGGTTCCCAGGAGCCTGGGCATTTAAGAATGCGGCGTTGCATGAAGGCAGGCTGAGATAGGATTGTTTTCTTTTTAAATCAATAAACTCTCCAGGAGTTACTCCATTCTTTTCCTGCTGCCAGGAGTTTTCAAAGCATTTCCCTGACCAAGGAAGCTATTTATTACAGAGCAGATGAGAGGAGTCCAAGGTGATTTATTTAGGCCGTCCAGGGGCTAAAGGCTTATGTTAGGTTAAGCCAAAGGTGATCATGTGCAGGGACTGGCAAACAGCTTGGCCATGGCACCAAGAAGTCACAGACCTGTCATTAAGGGTCTGTGCAGATGGTGGCACCCAACCTTCGTGCACATGGTGGGTTTGTGTGCAGAGCTGGGGACTTGCTGGGACAGAGGCCAGATGGCTGGGATTTTCCAGGCTGCCTGTCCAGTGAGTGATGGTTCCCTGTCCAGCCCTGCTTGGTGCTTCAGGGCATGTGTCTGGTGAAGAAAGGCTGGAGGGAGGGGCTCTGGGTTTGGTTCTTTGTGCCAATTTACTCTGTTTTTTTGGTCAAGACCTTCTCCTCTCTGGGCCTTAGTTTCATTTTCTCTATGAAGGTCGTGATGGCACTGGCCCTTTCAGATCATACAGTCCCTGAAAAAGAGAAACATATCCGCACCACGTCTCCATCCTTTATCGGACACTTGGGACGGGCCGCCCTGCGCTAAGCCCGGTAGCCCTGTGCTTCCACTGCAGTGACCAGCATTCTCACATTTGCTCTCCAGGACCAGCTCTCCTGCCACGGGGCTGTTGTAAGGATTACACTTTCTGTCTATTAGGCATTGAGAACAGAGCCTGGCATTGACTGCAAAGTCAGTGAAAGCTCTTCTTGCTGTGACTGTACTCATATTTTTATTGCTGCTAGTGTGGGCTGTGATTTGTGTGGAGAGGGAATTTCAAGCTGGGGCGGGGAGGGATGAATCAGCAAGGCTTCCTGGAGGAGGGAGGCTTTCACTGGTCCTTGGAGCCTGGGAATTTCTAGGCAAAATAAAGGATGAAGGAAAAGGCCCACCGTGGAAATGCTGGGGAAAGCAAGGTGCCCAAAGGGAAATCCCACTCTGAATGCTGAACTGCTGAGTGCGTCTGTTCTTCTGGAGCCCAGGTGGTGTGGGCGGGGGGTACTCATTTGTTCTGCTCCCTCAGGGACAGGCTCTCACTGATTTTGTTTAGCGGTGGGGGAGGGGTGGGGTGGAGGGGAAAGAGAGCAAGGGCTTCTCACTCAGGCAGACCCGGCCTGGGTTTGAATTCAGTTTCACTCCTCCCTGGCAGCTGGACTTGGAGCTCAATGATTTCACCTCCTCGAGTCTTAGCTTTCTCACTTGTAGGGCCATCGAGAAAGGATTGAAATGCAGAGATCCCTTCTCCTCTCCACCCTCCTTTCCCTTCTCCCCTCTTCTCCCCCTCCCCCATCCTCACCCATCACTCCTTGGGAGGGGGCAGTCTATTGGGCTGCTCCGGAGTTGGTTCCCTGGGCACCTCTGGTTGCTGACTCCGGCCGGGTGCCCAGGAGACTGTGCCAGGGGAGAGAACTGCCGGTACCACCGAAACAGAACGAGGCGGATCCACAGACTTGGAAAGGTTCTAAGTGGTTCTTTAGTGTGGGTCCTCACAGGTAGAAGGGAGAGGTGGTTTTGCTGTATTTTTTGTTTTACCCTTCCGGAATGCTGGTCAGGTGGCCATGAGCAGCTTAGCACTGTGACCATCTGCCTACCCTTTTATATATGTAAATGTGTGTGTATGGAAACTGCCTCCCCCATCCTCCAACTTCGTGTATCCTGATCTGGTCGAGAGGACACAAGTGACTTGCCCAAGGTCACAGAGGCCAGGCAAGGCCACCTGGGCCTCACATGTGGGATAGGGCTGGGGTGGGAAGAGATACTTTGCAGGAAAAGGGGAAGTTGGTTTGGAGGCGAGGTCGAGTTTTTCTTAGGTTGTTTGCACTGTTCAGTTTACAGTGAGCTCTCCTCTTTGCATCATGCTCACAGCATCCTGCGGATTGGATGCTTCTCACCATCCTTGTAGGCTTGGTGAAAAAGAAAAAAAAATGATCATGAGCCCTGAATTTCCCCGAGAACCTGCGGCTTCTGCTCCCCTGCCTCCTTTCTGGGCCCCTCCCGCAGGCATGTTTTTGAACATGATGAATTGCCATGGTCAGCGCGCCGCCGTGCCCAGGGGAACCAGCTCTGGCTCCTCAGCCAGCCCTCATCTCTCCCACAGGCCAGCCCGCTGCATGCGTCCCAGCACAGACACAGTCGCTGCGGCTGCATTTCCTCTGTCCCAATGGAGGCGTCACAAATCACCGAGAGGGACGTGTCCACTCGCCGGCTTGGCAGAGCGGAGAGAAGAGGTGGGTGTTGCAGAGTCAGGAGCAATTGCTTCTGGTGACCCAGGGCTTCCGTTAGCTCCATTGGAGTCCTTCGGTTTTGCAGTGTTTCTTGTGGGAATAAATTCATTTGGAGGCTGTGCTACAGAGATGCCTGGCGTCCTGGTCCCTGTCCCTTAGGCACAGCCAATCCTTGCTATCCGTGTAGGTATTTCAGCAAGCATTTGTCAAGCCTCTGATCTCATGCTGCATGAAGTGGGAGATTTGGAATTGGAAGACAGGTTCTGACCTTCTGTTCTTACATTCTATTTGAGGAGCATGTACAAAAGTTCTAATGTTATAAACCCATGGGAGAGAGCACCAGGTAGCATATTAATCCACAGAGTAAGTGTTTATTGACTGCCTGCTATATGTGGTTTATTGGATTATTATAGTTGAAGTTCACTGGTCAGTGAACTCAAGGTGTCTGGAAGAAGGGAAAATCTCTGCGGCATGCAAAGTTCTATCATTTTTTTATGGTTACTAACATTCTTCCTTGCCATGTTGTTAAACACATTATGCGGAAACCTCATTGTCACCCTGTGAAGGAGGGACAGTCATCATCCCCCTTTGCAGATGGACCCAAGCAGCAGAGAGTCGGGCGGGCCATTGGCTGGTGAGGGTCAGAGCTGAGACGGGGCCCTGGTCTGTTTGACTGCAAGGCCTCAATCCCTAAGACCTGGCTCTTCATGGGAACTGAGCTGGAAGTGGAGGACTAGGCAGTGCCAAGGGGGGGACGCTTCTCATGGGCTGAGCGTCGTCGTCAGAGGTTTGAACTTTCCCAAATGTTACAAGCTTCCTTTTTATTCCAAAGATAAAGAGGAAACTGATATCAGTGTAACCTTCCAAATGCCCCCCGGCATTAGTGAAGGACTTCTCCATCACTAAGCTTGTTCCTATAGAAGAGCAAGCAGAACTCCATCTTCCCAAGCCCACGCTCTCCCTTTGTGCTCCGAAGGCCCTTGAGCTGCCTGGCTCCCCCATTACTACCTGCGTGGGGTAATGGAGGCTGCCTTCAGTGGTGTCGTGAGGATTAAATAAGGTAATACTAAGTGGACTGTTTTTGGAGTAATAGCTCAAACAAGTTAGCTTTTCTTAATTACTATTCTGTACATTATAGTTTGCTTTAATTTTGATTGCCTTATTACACTCTAATCTCCTCAAGGTACTTCTTGCCTCTCACAGCCTAACATTAGGCCTGAGACACACACAGTACGAGGCAAAAGTAAGTGAATGTCTAAGGAGGTGCTTGTGTACTTGTATCAGGCGATGCTGAGCGGGAGCTTCGGTAACAGCGTCCTGTGCTGTAGTCAGGTGTGTTTCATTGGCCTGTTTATTTTCTTCCTCTCACCTGTCCATTCACCAATCATGGACTCATTTTCCACTAGAGATGAGGAGTGGTGCCAGGAATTAAGTTTTGTTTTCGGAATGGAGTGTTAAAGAATACAACAAAATTTAGTGGGAATGGTATAATGAACTTATCACTGGTTTTAGCAATGGTCGACATTTTATTAATCTTGTTTTAACTATCCCTGTACTTTAAAAAAATTTAAAAATAATTTAAAAAAGATTTTAATTATTTATATTTTGAGAGAGGAAGGGGGAGGGAAAGAGAGGGAGAGAAACATTGATATGAAAGATAAACATCGCTTGGTTGGCTTCCATATATGCCCCAACTGGAAACCTAACCTGCAACTCAACTTTGTGCCCTGACTGGGAACTGAACCGGCGACCTTTGTCTTGCAAGATGGTGCCCAACCAATTGAGCGCCACCAGTCAGGGCTACTCCCCACCCCCAACTGGGGCATTTTAAACACCAGAATCATGTCATTTTAGTTGTAAATACTTCATATCTAGCTTTAACTGATAAAGACAAAAATTATTTTTCCTCACAACATTTATAATAATCCCTTAATACCATCCCAAACTATTAATATTTAAATTTCTCCATTGTCTCATAGATTGCCTTTTAATATTTGATTTGTTGAATGCGGGAGGTGGGGGTGGGTAGGGTGGGGGAGAGTAATGGGGAGTAAATGGGGACAACCATCATGGAACAATAATCAAAACACTAGTTGACTTGTTGAAATCAGGATTTAAACAAGGTTCTCACACTGTATTTGGTAATTATGTGACGTAAGTCTCCTTTACTTTCGGACAGCGTCCTCCTGTCCCCACTCTGTAATCTTGTTGCCCTGTTGGAGAGGTTGGGTCTTCCGTAGATTCTCTCACACCCAGGGTGCAGGTGATTGCTTCCTGGTGCTGGTCCAGCTGTCCTCTCGTCCCCAGTATTTCCTGTGAAGTGGTGTTAGTCTGGGATGTGATTCAGGCCCGGTTGGTCAGGCTGGGTGACCTCGTAGTGCGTTCTTCCCCTCCAGAGACGTTGGGCCACGTCAGTGGTCGGGCTGCCCTACCTCTGTGACTTCAGCAGGCCCCACCCTGGCAGGGCTCCCCATCAGCTCCTCACCCAGTGTGTTTGGGATTCACTGGTCACCTCATTTACATTTGTCTTTTCATTGGTGGTTGCACATTGGTGTCTTTCTAACCCTTTCCTTCCTTCTAGGGCCTCTTTTGTCTCCTTTTCCTACCCTAACCTTTTATAATATCCAGCAACCTTCACATGTGAACACATAAAGGGGTCCCCAAGTTTAGCTCATCCATTGGAGTTGGGCTGGTCGTGTAAAAATCAGTGGGGGTCTCTATAAACATATAGGTCCCAGGGTTTCACTCAAAGGGCGAGTGTGGTTTCTGACTCAAAGGGCTGGAGAAGGATTGGGAAGTGTTTTCGGTTTTTAAATCCAGTCGCTAAAATGCAGCTAATCGCAGGGCAGTGGAAGTTTAAAATTTTCCACCCCTTAATATTGGGAAAAACGAAGGTTGCCAATATGTACGCATGTCCTTGTTTGATTGGGCACCAGCCTGGGGACAGCAAGGGGCAGAGAAGCTGGAATGAACTGGGTATGTTGAAGGGGTGTCATGGCTTCGCCATGATGCCCCCCACCTGGAAATGGGGCTGCACTGTCTTTTGCTGACCCCAGTCTCTCTCCTTGCATTAATATATTATTCCTTTGTGCCTCTGCCCGGTCTAGATCTAATTACTCTGAGCTGTTGGGACTTGAGCATTGATGACAGAGGATTTTTGAGGATTACGCTCAACATGTGACATTCAATTACCACTCCCCAGGAGGGCAGGGGTCAGCCAGGCAGGGAGCTGGTAGGGACGGATAGCTTTTCCAGACAAGCATGGCAAGGGGCTTGGTTTCTGAAGGGATGCCCTAGTAGTGCTGCCTCAACCTTGGTGCACGTTTGTCAAAAAGTGAATCCTGGGGTGGGACCCGGGAGTTAGCATCTTTAACAAACTCCCAGATGATTTTGCTCTTTGAGGCTTGTGGACCTTGGGGGGGGCATCACTGTTATGGGTCCTCAACAGCCTCTGGAGACTCAAAGGCATCTGGAAAAGCAGACAGGGGTTTGGGGCATGGACTGACCTGGGAATTGGGAGACCAGGTTCTCACCCAGGTCTGCCAGTGACCACTGAGGGATCCTGGGCTGGAGCTTCTCCTCCCCAGGCCTTGCTGGCCCAAGTGTAAAATATGGGAGTCGGTTAGACCCGTGATTTAATTTTTACAACACTAGACTGCTGTTGCACTCTCGATAGTTAAATGGGTCAAATGGGGACTGCGCTGGTGGTAATGGGGGCATAGAGCCAGCTTGCTCAGCCTGGCCACTGCTTCTTCCATCAGATTTTGGAGCCCTTGCCTCCTGACATCTGCACCAAGCCCTGGGGGTTCGTAAAATCAGTTTGGGAAACACCGGCCTGGGAGGTGGCTCAGGTTTCTTCTCTCACAGTCAGAGTTTCTCGATTTGATCCTTCTCTGCGTGAGCGTGAGCCCAGGCTGCGCTCTTTGCAGGAACTGAATGAGACAGTGAGAATGCTATGAGGCAGCGTATTCTCGGCCCCCTCCCCCGAAATCCAACCTACGTGCATTTCTGATCATGATGGATGTGGGGGTGAACTCAGCAGGGCTTTCTGAGTTCCTGCCGTAAACAATGCCTGGTGCTGGGCATATGGAATAGGGTAGACACAGCTCCTTTTTTCAATAAACTTGCCTTTTATTTGGGGAGGTTCTGACATATGAAAAATGGACTAATTAACAACGTGCAGGAGTATGGCATACAAAATTGGTGCTATAAAGAGAGAGAAGGAAGTGTTGGGGAATAAAAAGTAGTATGCACACAGCTACAGCTGTTTACCAGAAAGCATACGCGTTAGATATATTATAGACAGCCAGTTCACATTAGTTTAAGAAGGGATCTATTGGGCCACATGATTAGGCATTTCAGGGATGTCTCCAACTTCAGGCATGACTGGATCCAGAAGCTTAAACAATGTCATCATGGCTCCTTCCCCATATCCTGGCTCAGCTTTCTGCTCTGACTCACCCTCATTCTGAGGTGGAATTTCCCTAAATGGAAGTGGTATAACAAGTCTCCCAACAATTCTTGGCTTACTGTGATCTTTCATCATGAAACTCCAGAGGGAGACCAAAGCCCTCTCTTTTACAGTGTTCAGACTTCAAGTCTTACAGGCTCAGACTGGGCAGGAGCTCCCTCTGAACCATCCACTCTGTGTAGGGGAAGGGAGAGCTCAGCTTGGCTAGCCCGAGTCACGTGACAGCCTCCACAGGGCGGTGGGGCGGTGCAGGTGATGGAAGTGGGGACATGAGCACCAGGATCACCCTGCCACAGCTCTATGGGCAGGGTGGGCTGTTCCCCAGAAAAAGAAGTAGGTATGCAAAAGTGACAGCTGTCCATCAAAATACAGAACTGAAAAAGAGCAAAATCCCTGGTAATCTGATGCTGAAGAGGTTCATGCACACACATGAAAAATACTTAGTATACTTCAAATGAAAAAGCACGACAGAAAACAGTTCATACCATAATATCTTATTTCTATATTTAAAAAAAGTATGTATAGTCTATTTGTATGTGCACAAATATAGATGCTTTAAGAGTATAAAAAATAAATGTACTATTTTTTTTTTTTGTACAGGGTTTTCCCACTTGACAGTTGAGAACATTATTCCTTCCTACACTATCCTTCTTGGGACTGTCTTTTGTTACATGGCAGTAGAAGGATTCAGCTGGTGCCTGAGTTCCTTCTGGAGAGCTGGGCAGCACTGGGAACTGCCACTGGGGTCTGCTGTCCCAGCTGTCCCAGCTGTCCTGCTAACTCGTGTTTCAGGTCACAGCGTGTCTACTGAGCATCTCCTTCTCGAATCCCACCCCAGGGGACGTGGCGGCTCAGGTCCCATGCAAGCGTGGGGAGTTGAGTAGGCCCTTAAACGGGGGTGTGTCGACTCCTGCTGAAATAGGAGCCTCAGGGCCCAGGCATTTATGTACAGACTTTGTCTTGGTAGCCTTGTGCAGAGCCAGTGTTTTTCGGGTCAAGGCAGACAAGAGCAGGGACAAATAAAAGCTGCAGGAACTGGCTGGGGAGAAGTAGGTTCTGAAGTTGAGGGTTGGGTTTGGGAATGGCAGTGTGACTGCAGAGAAGTCGTATGCACACTGAAGGTTTGGTTGTCTCATACACCTGGTAGAACTGTTGCAGGTGACAGCTACAGATGACATGGGTGAGGAGAGGGAGACATGCGGTGGCCTGAAATGACTGTCTTTTGCTTTGAGCTCTGAGGTGCCCTGACTAGACTTGGTGGCGGTTGTGGGGACAGTGCCTCAGTGACAGTGGAAGACCTGTAAGGTCTCTAGCCTGTGTCAGGCCTGTGGAGGGCAGTTTTGGTGAGATCCTTACCTGGTGGCCATGCAGAAGGTCACCCACATTACTGCTGGACCTGAGACACAAGGAGAGCAGGTCGAGAGAAGCTGGGTGCTACTCTTCCATCTCTGAGCAGGGTCTTTCAAATTGGGAAAAAAATAGGTGGGCCATGGGTCCCTTCCTTCAAAGGACATTGGCACCTGGCTGGGACAGCAAGGGGGCTTGTTGGTGTAGGCCCCGAGGGTTTGACTCCAGCCCTGCTACTTGCTGGCTGTATGGCTTTGCACAAGTTACTTCATCTTTCTAACCCTCAGTTTCCTCATATCTAAAATGGGAATAAAAATAACATCTACCGTACAGGCTCACTGGAGTTATTAAATGAGGTGATGTACATAAAAATGCTCAGCATACTGCCTGTCAGACAGTAAGTGCTCAGGAAGCGTGAGTGATGCTATTAATAGGTAGCAGAGATAAATGCAGCCTCACCTGCATTGGAGCAGAGGAGAGTCCTGCCTCACCCTGTGCTCTGGCCCATCTCCCCACCTTTGCTGAGCAGTTAGGCTGCAAGGAGCATCATTCGAAAGCCATGTTCTAAAATACTAATATACACACAGTTACGTGGAGGAAAAAGAATGGGCAACTAGCATGTCAAAGTAGGATGTGCACGTAGCCAGAACTGGCGAGTCCTGAATCCTGGTCTGCATTCTCTCCCGAAGTTCACTTTGAGACTTAGAGTTCCTTCCCTTCCTTGGGCCTCAGTTTCCCCATGTGTAAAACAAGCTCTTGGATGGCTGGTCTTTACACTATTCCCTGGTGCTCTTAGAGCAGTAGTTCCGCTGTGGTCAGTTTGATATACTGAGGTTGTACATAAGATTCCTTTGGAGAATAGGGGCCACTCCTTGTCACCTGCTCTGCTACTTGCTTTGTAAGGGTTTCTGCAAGTGTAGCTCTGGTTGAAATGGAATGAGACACCCAAGGGCAATTCCATGTTATTTTCACAGCAACATTAGGATGGTGGCTCTCACCATCTGAAAGATGAGCCAAGTGAGGCTGAAAATGTTCCAGCAACAGGATCCAATGACCAGCAGCCGACCCCCTGGGGTCAGTATGTAGACTGGGTTCTCTGCCTTCCGCTGGTCACATCCCCCCACTGCTCGGCTTGTTGTGACAATTGGACCTGCGTTTTGCAAAATAGAGTTGCCACAGGTTGGGTGAATTCAGGGTCCTGATAAGCTTCCCATCTTAAGATATTGCCATCTTCCTGTGCTCATATCCCAGACACATTTGTCATGAAGGAAGGGCAGATAGACATCCAGACTTTGTTTGACCTTTACATCACCTCCCCCTGATCGGCTCTGGCTGATCAACTGCTCTTTTTGGGAGCTGGTGGGTCGATAGGGGATTGATTGGTTTTCTCTGCAGGGGATGGGCGTTGGCTGTCTCCACCCCTCTGAGCTGAGGAGGTCCTCCGAGGTCTGAGAACCTTGGCCAGAAACAGGAGCATGGATTCACACAGCAGGGTTTGGGTCCTGCTGGGTACAAGGGCAGGGTAGCTGGTGAGGACTCAGACGCCCAGTCTTTGGGACCTTGGACAAGTCCCCCAGTCTCACCAGTGTCAGGATCCCTGGATGTTCTTGATAATGAAACGAGAATCAGATAGGCCGATAGAGACTCGCCACCACAGGATGAGCCCACGCAGGACGTTTTGGCTCAGAAGCCATTGTGCTGTGGTGAAAAAGTATGCCCTTTAGGTCCTATGGACCTCGATTTGAATCTCAGACCTGGTGCTTACAGGGGAGAAAGTGTTAAGGTAGTTACGAAACTTTGGGCAGATTACTAAACTCCCCTGTGCCTCAGTTTCTTCAGAGAAAAGGGAAATAATAATGCTAAACTTGTAGGATTATCATGAGGGTTGGAATAATCAACTTGTCTGATGCCTGTTGTATAGTAAGTATTCAAGATGGTAGTTTTTGTTATTGACATGAAAGTGCTTTATAAAATAAAGACCTAAGGGCTTATGAGGGCTGGTGATTATTGTATTGGTTCACAGGATGTCCATTCCTGCTGGATCAACTGATAAATTGGCCACCTTGTAGAGAAAAAAGGATTTTGAATTTTGAACCGGGTAGAACCTGTGAGTTTCCTTGGTGATTTTATTTGGTGGAATAAAGTTAGTTGAATTTTGCTATGAACCAGCTAATCATTGAACAGAGGAGCTGAGTCACTCACTGAAAAAGGCCACCAGTGTGCAAGCTGGCTGCTGACAAGGGGCTCTCGGAGCGCATTAACAGAGACAGTAAGCCTGGAATGAGGGAGGAGGTGGTCCTTCTTTGTTCTCTTCCAGCCGGGATACCCTTTGAAATCTGGGTTCTGTTCTCTAAGGGTCCCACCGTCAAACCTGAGTCTGCCCTGAAGGAGGTGATTGAGATAGGACAGTTTTGGAGACCTTGCCAAGCAGGGAACAAGAAAGAGAATGAGATTTGCATCCTGGAGAAGAGACATGGCAGGATGATCAGTGTCTTTAAACCTCTGAAGGGCTGCTATGAGGGAACGGGAGATGTTTGGTTCCGTGGGACATCTAGGTCGCGGGGGTGGGGTGGGGGAGGCATATTCAGCCCAATTTATGATGGCGCCTTGTAGCCAGGAGTTCTCTGACGAACTGGACCACCTTAGGAGGTAGTGCATGCCCCAGCACTAGAGACATTTAAGCCGAGGCCAGCCAAAGTGAAGCCGTGTGGTTTGGAGGCTGTGAGAACAAGATGTGGTGTCGGGTCTGGTGCAAACCCTGGCTCTGCCATTCACTAGCTGCGTGGGCCAGGAAGGAACCCTCCCTAGACATAGTGCTTCTACCAGTGAAATGGAGATAGTGTTTATCGTTCCAGATCGTGAGGATTAAATGAGATAATATAGGTAAAGCCCTCACCAGTCACCGGTATAATTATTTCAGATGCTGTGCTCCCCAGGGCTTCCTTCCCACTTCACATTTCTGGGCTTCTGTGAATAAACAGGCCCAGGCTCTTTCTCCTTCATTGTTCTCTTTCGTTCTCCACTTTGAACCAATTGCTGTTTCATTGCATTTTGTTAATAATATAACTCTGAAGAAAGCTGGCCTGGTGTGATTGTTTTTAGCATTTCTTCCTCATTAATTTAGATCTTCTTCCCCAGCTGATGAACATTTTTGCTTAGCAGAAGTTCATTACTTCTCCCCTCCCCCATTCATTCCGGCGACGCAATTTAAACAACACTAATCCCGCATTTAGTGAGAAAATGGAGTTTTATAATGGGAAACACTCAGTTTGAGAATTAATCTCTTTTCCTTCTTAAATAGCATTTTTTTTCAAATCTAATGATGAATTACCATCACTTGTCCTGGAGGAACATTTGACAGGGGATAATAGATGTAGGTTATGGAATTTTAGTTAGATAGACACTGGCCCAACCTCCCCTCCGCACCCCCCCCCACCGTCCCCCGTCCTACAGGTGGGGCACTGGGGCCTCTGGGCGTTTGAGTTATCGGTGCTGGGGCAGCAGAGTGAATGGCGGCACTCCTGCCTCTTGCCTGGTGCATCTCTTCTCCCACGTCCATCCTGCCCCTCATTTGCTGGGGTGGCAGCAGGCTTGAACCCTGTTCCTCCACTGTCTAGCCTGCACTTGGCTAGTTTTTAACTTCACCAAAGCCCAGTGTTTTCTTCTACAAACTGCCCAGGTGGTAGTAGTTTCTTCTTTGTAGGTATTAGGGTTAGGAAAATAGAAATAAAACTATTACAACATTGTTGGCAACTAGAAGGTATAGAAAGAGTATTTGTTGAATGAATGTATAATAAGGTTGTTACCATTATTATTTACCTGACTGGTTCCCATGTGCTGAGGTCCCCAAAGGAGCCTATGTGGTAGGTATGTCCCCACTGTTAGGAGAACTGTGGAATTGTTGTAATTTTCCAATTTCTGTCTTGATGGTTACCCCCAAACCACATCCATTTCCCATGGGAATTAACAGTGAATCCCTTCAAATGGAACATCCTTGGGGATCTGTTTTAGGACAGCAGGGAGCTGGTTCCTGGGGAGATGCCTCTTATTCCACTGTCGGGGCAGAGGGGCCTCTCAGAAGGGGTGGGGGCTTGGCAGCTGTGAGCGGCAGAGGGGGGTGCATCACTGTGGGCCCCTGAGGGGGAGCTGGGCTGATCACACCTTATGTCAGTGGGTCTCATTCAGGGACAATTCTGTTCCAGCCTTTCTTCCCCCAGGGGACATCTGGCAGTGTCTGAAGACATTTTTGGTTGTCACCCGTGGCCAAGCCTCTTTCTCTCTCTCTCTGTGTGGTCTTGTGGGCAGAGACAAGGGGCAGTGCTAAGTGTCCTGAAGTGTGCAGGGTGGCTCCCACGACAAAGAGTGACCTGACCTCAGATGTTGATATCTGCAAAGTTGAGTCGTCCTGCCTCAGGCCATCCTATGGTTTGATGTTCACAACAGACTGTGAAGTTGGAGGAAGGGAGCTAATATTTAATAAGGATAATGGGACTGGCCTCTTTTGTGCCAGGCATTGAATTAGGCTAAAGTTGGGAAAATAGATTTTAATCTGCATGCCAACTTGATCAGTGGGTAGGGTCTGCTTGGCCCATGCTATTGATGAGCCTCTGGGCTTCAGTGGGAAGGAAGGCGGCCATCAGTTGGCCCCCAGCCTCTCTGCTCTTTAGCCATGTGGCACTGGGCAGTTCCTTAATCTTTCGGTGCCTTTGTTTTCACACTTATAAAATGCCAATGCTAATAGTACCTACCTCGTTGGGCCGGGAGGGTTGCACTAATGGGTGTACCTAATACAGCACAGTGCCTGGCACCCTGCTAGTTATTGTCCATCTTCTCCTCACCATTAGGGACATACTGGGCTCAGCACGTATTTATCATCCTTGTTCCTTTCCAGTTGTACATAACATCCTACTTAAGTAGGCAAGACACGTGCGATTGGTCCCGTTTTTAGGAGGGGGAAATTGTGTTTCATGTTGGTTAGAGAATTCAGAGCAGAGGTTCAGAAGGTCTGCATGTGGGGGAAAGCCTGTGCAAAGGGTGTTGTCCTCACTCCTGAAATAATTGTCAACCAGCTCTATCCCTTGCCCAACTCAGAGCTGTATGCACAGATCCCCGGGGATGGCTCTTTACCGCACATTTGTACTCTTCAGATTCGTCTGAACTGTGTCCTTGTCTTCAGGTGACAGAGGGCACTTCAGCACTGACCTGCCCGCAGGGCTTCTAGAGGAAGAGGGAAGAGGAGCCGTGGAGGCCAGAGGTTCACATGTAGGCGGCCCACACGTGGCCTCATTTGGTTGTGGGAGTTATCCCGTGCACTTATTTTTGAAGTTTGAATTTGTGGTCCACGTTTAAAAATGTAAAGATAGCAAATACAAATTTCAAGTCTCAGTGTCTTTGAAAATGAGAATTGGTTGTACTAGGCTCACCTTAGTAAACCAGTGGGTAGCCACTCTCCTCCCTTCATATGCCAGACTTGCTAATTTTCCCCAATCCACACCGTGCTTCAGTGCCTCCTCAGCACTGAGACTGAGCGGCAGCTGCCATCTGCTCTTTCACACTTGGCCTGCTTTACTTGTTTCCACTGCCCCCTGCCCTGCAGACACAGGAGTTCGCAGCTGTTTGCACAGAGCTGATTATAACTATCCCTTACGTTCAAAGCATTTTCACACATGTTGACCTTCACTACCTGTGAGGAAGTCAAGGTGGGGATTATTGTGCCCATCTCCCAGGTGGAGAAATCGAGACCCAAAGTTAGGCCACTTGCCCAGTATCACACAGCAACCTCAGTGCTGAGTGGGAATAGTTTTGTGTATGCTCAAGCTTTGGACTTAGTTTGTAATCAGCTAAGAACATGGAAACATTTTACTTTTTTCTAGGGTCCTCTGGGCCAATAGGTATTAAAAAAAAAAAAAAAGAGCTTGCAGTCCTGGCTGGTGTAGCTCAGTGAATTGAGCATGGGCCTGCAAACCAAAAGATTGCAGTTCGATTCCCAGTCAGGGCACATGCCTGGGTTGCAGGCCAGTTCTCAGCAGGGGATGCACGAGAAGCAACCATACACTGATACTTCTCTCCTTCTCTCCTTCCCTTCCCTTCTAAAGATAAGTAAATAAAAAAATTTTTTAAGTTTTTTTAAAAAGCGGCTGCAGCTCCCAGATTTCATAGATTTCTAAAACTTGCCCAAAATTGGGACACCCAAGCAACAAGATTTTCAACTTTATTGTCAGCTTTCATTTTGCTGGTAAGAATATTAGTAAACCAAACCAAGTTCCATCTGCTACCTCCAACATTTTGTAAAAGACAGAAGAACATAGCCCAGGAGGAAGGATGGTCTTTTTCAGGAAAGGTGTCTTGCATACATACCAACGTCATCAAGTATTTCCCTATTTTTTCACTTCCCTGTCGCAGGTGCAGGGACTAGCTTTTGGAGGAGTCCCTGGGCTGGGAGAGATTTAAGCATACTCATTCTAGATCTTTCCTTTTCCAGTGCTATATATAGTGAGAGCCAGGCACCAGCCCCACCCCCAGACAGACATCAGAGTGCCAGGCTGCCGCCCCGACCCCCCACACTGTAGGTCATTTGGGCGCATGTTCTCAGGTGTCTGCTCTGCCCCTGTTTCCAGAGCCTCTAGGCTCAGGGAGAGTAAAGAAATCATCTGGTCCTTATAGAAAGATTTTTCAAGAGCTAGGAATGAATTGCTGGTCACAAATGGAGCTTCTGCTAAGTACAACCCTGCTGAGGACGCACAGCCTGCCTGACCTCAGAAAACACCAACTCTGGAAAACGGTCTCAGAGAATTGGAGGAAAATGATCTATAAACAAGAGGTCAGGAGACAAGTGGTTGAGTTCCAGTTTTGCTACCCATTTACTGTGCAACCTTGGAGAACCTACCTCTCCACTCTGTGCCTGAGTCCCTTTCTCAATAAGGGAGAGTGATTGAACTGGAAGACTTTATTCCCTCTTACTTCTGACAAGATGTGATTCGATCTAATTCAATTTTTAAAATCAAAATATCAAAGGGGAAGGCCCTTAAAGGTCATCTAGCAGCAGTACCCTCCATCTGCTCAATTAAATGCCAAGGAAAACTCAGCCACAAGATGTCCCAACAGTCCCTCAGAGTGGGGCTTTGCTCTGAGAGGCAGGGACGTGGAGCTGAGGAATTACCCTGTGCAGCTTTGAAGGGTGAGGAGAGGGCCTCCTGGTCTGGTCTGAACTCAGTTTTCCTATGTCACTGGGCTGCAAGGCCCTGATCCCCCGAGGAGTCTTCTTTTTCCATTGTATTTGTTAAGACTCCAGTTCATCTTTTCTTTTTCTTTTCAGCTAGGGGCAAATTATGTCAACCTCTGTGGATTTACATCCCTGCTGTGATTTTTCCTGTGGAGCCCCTGGGAATGAGGAATAGGAAGGTGGGGTGCCACTCACTGGTCCTTAGAATAGAAGGTGTTAGAGGGATGCGCAGAAATGATTCGGTTTGGATCCCCACCTGCAGAGGGAATCTCTCCAGGTGCCTTACTATCAAGGACTTGTGTAGCCTCAGCTCAGCCCCTAAGGGACCCACTCTGTGTGTTGGCATAACACTGAGTGATGGTCTCTTCACTGAGCTGCAGTCTCCTGTCTGAGATTTTTTTTTTTTTTTTACCAGTTGTTTCTGGCTCTGTCCTCTGCCGCCGCTCTAATGAAACCTGTTTCCTTCTCAGCTTTCAGGCCGGCCTTGCACCTCTCCTCTCAGCTAAGTATTCCCTCCACCCCCAGGCGTGATATATTGGGTTGGCCAAAAAGTCCAAGTGATTTTTTTCTATAAAATGAAAGACACATTTTTCATTTTCATCAATGACTGTATTGATTTGGGTATTTTGAGTATGTTGGCTATCTCCCATTATTGGCTTATAGTGGGTAGAAGCCAGGGGTGCTGCTAAACGTCTTCCAATGCATAAGACAGCCCCACTGCAAAGAACTATTTTTCCAGAATGACTATGGTGCCAAGAAACTTCACAAACCACTCTTGACATGTTTGGTCAGTCACAGCACCCTCTCCATACACTGTACAAATCTTCTTTTGTGTTTCAGTTGCATTTTTACCTTTCTTGAAATAGTAAAGCATAATATGCCAAAGATGTTGCATGTTTTCTTCCATCTTCAATATTAAAATGACTGCTCAAAAATCTATCAGTTTGGATAAGTTTATTTTTAAAATGCATGTTGCTGTGACAGCTATCACCACACAGTCTAACAAAATTGTTTCAAACGAAGTTAAAGACAACTAAGCACTACTAGAGCCATTGTACGAAACAAACGTAATGGAGATTTTAGCCAAGCTAATAATTCTAGGCTTCTCACCATTCCTTGGGCCCCACCTTAATTTACTCATTCAATTACTCATTCAGTAAACTTATTTTAACTTGAAAAATTTTATTTGTTGAATTTAGAGAGAGGGAGAAGGAGAGAAAGAGAGTAAGAGAGAAACATCGATTTATTGTTCACTTATTGATACATTCATTCATTGATTCTTGTATGTGCCCTGACCGGGATCAAACCCGCAATCTTGCTGTATTGGGATAATGCTCTGACCAACTGAGCTACCCTGCCAGGACCTCAACGGATATTTATTAAATGCCTGCTATGTATGTGCCAGACCTTGTGCTAGGCACTGCTGATGGAGACCTGGTTCCTGGGTCCTGGAGTCTGGCAGGAAAAACATACAAAAGCAAATAATTCTGAAGTTACATTGGGTGGGTTTAAACTCCAGCTCCACCACTTGCCATTGGTGGTGTCGACCAAGTCATTTGACCTTTTGGTCCACAGTTTCCCCATCTGTTGCATATAGGGAAATAATAGTAACTTTCATTTATTAGAAGTTCATAAGTGAGAGTGCTTAGAATTAAGCTTGGTCCATTGTAAACACTGAGAGAATGCGAGCTATTGTTACTACTGCTGCAGTAGAGCAGAAGAGATGCTGAGGTGCATGGTGTGAGGGATCATGGAATCAGAGACAGCTTTACTGAGGAACATATAAGCTGAGGCTTGCAGGGTGAACAGGAGCTGGCCAGGTGAAGAGAGAGAGGAGTGCAGTCTAAGCAGAGGAGACAGCATGTGCAAAGGTCCTGAGGCAGGCAGGTGGTGGGCATGTGGCAGGAGGTGGAAGCAAGCCAATGTGGATGGAGCTGAGCAGTGGGAGATGTGGGGCTGGAGTGGCGACTAGGGCTGTGTGGTGTGGGCTTCACCAGTCTTTGGAAGGAGTTGGATCTTCCAAGCACAATGGCCATTACAGGGCTTCGTGTGGTGGAGTGTGACAAAGATTCTGGCTGCTCTGTGGATTCCGAGTACATGTAATTCTCTGGGGTCATCCTGTATTTTAATTTGTATCCTCTATTCTTTTCTTAAAAAAGATTTGATTTTTTTTTTATTTTTAGAGAGAGGAGGGAGGGAGAAAAACATTAGTGTGTGGTTGCCTCTGATATGCTCCCTACTGGGGACCTGGCCTGCAACCCAGGCATGTGCCCTGACTGGGAATCGATCCAGTGACCCTCTGGTTCACAGGCCAGGGCTCAATCCACTGAGCCACACCAGCCAGGGTCCCTCTGTTCTTATTAGTGTTAAACAAAACACAAAAATCACATTTGTTCTTTGGGCAGTTTTAAAGAAACAGTGAGGGTCTCATCCCAGAAGGTCCTTTTTTCATGTACTGGTCTTTAAACTCTCTAAAGAATTGCCTGATAAGATGTCAGCAATTGCAAGGCTTAAAGTATTATCTTATCCAGAAGACTGAACATCCTTCAGGCTGGAAATCTTTAGATTACAAGGGCACAAGCTCCCACAGACTGGGTTCAGGCATTTCGACAGGTGGTGGGGGATGATAGCTTTGGGAGAAGGGCTTTCATATTGTCCTGAAATCCCGAGGCACTCCTAGCCCTCTGCTCTCCAGGCATGGACACCTGCAACTCTGTGCCATTTTGGGACACCCAAGGACAGCTTTGAACCAAGACTTGCAGAGAGACAGTTCTTTCATGAGGCACCATGCCCTCATTCCTTTCCAAGAAGCTGAGTATCTCTTCCTCCTTTTGTCAGGGACACCAAAATAACAGGGCAGGAGTCGGGTGGATCGAAAGTGACCTGCTGACATCAGGGCGACAGATCAAATAATTCATTTTCTTCTAAATCCGGATTATGTGGCTGTAACTCCCAGGAACTATTTTTAGTGCCCGTCAGTCTTGTTCTGGTCGTGAGCATTTGTTGAGGTGTGCACGCAAACACATGCACACACATACTCGAACAGCAGCGCCTATGGGTGTGTATGCCTGAGCAACTTCGACGGTGGTACACGCCCAGCCCCGGGCCCGCACAGTGTCTCAAGTTTACTCATAGACTCATGCAGGCACTGATAACAGCCCTCACCCGCTGTGCCCCCAACAGGCCTGCCTTCAGAGCTGGAGAGGTCACTTGGCCATCCCCTGCTTTCTCTTGGGTCTTGGTGAACTGCCTGCTACGTGGTTAGGGTCTGGCGGCTCGCAGTGACGTTGGTGGACCAGCAGGGTGCGCACCACCTAGGGCCTGTTAGAAATGCAGAATCTGGGCCCCACCCCAGGACTCCTGCTCAGAATCTGCTTTTCTCTAAGATCCCCTGGTGATAGGTGTGCACGTTGGAGTTTGAGGGGCTCTGGGCCAAAGTGTGTGCCTGCCTTGGCACACACAGCAGCGGCTCTGACCAGAGCGGCTCTCCTTTCATGTTTTATGTTCATAGATTGCACAGAGAATTTCACTGGAAGAAAGGGCTCCCCCGCTAGGTCACGTGTGAAAACAGCCGCGCCACACTGTGCTGGCTTCTGGGCTCGGGGGACCTCGGCTCCTCTCGGAGCCTCCTCTGTGGCCACATTTTCCATCTGGGACATTTTCACATACTGTTCCCATTCCCTGGAACTTTCTCTTTCTCCTCCCACACTTTGCCCGGCTCAATCCCATACAGCTTTCAGATCTCTCAGCTTTGACTACCCCTCCTGCAGTCTCCCAGGTCACAGTGACTTTCTCTTCCCTGACACCGAGCATACCCAGAACTGTGTGCTCAGTGTCCATCTACCGTCTCCAAGAGACTGCAGACCCCACCGAGGAGGAATCTGTCCGTCTAGGTTCCGGGAGAGGCAGTGAGTATGCATGGACAGAAGGAATGATAATAGGTGACCTACTCAAAGAGAAGTATAAGAAAAGCTCATTCATTCATGCAGAAAACATTTTTTGAGCATCTACCAGGCGCCAGGCAGTACATGGAGTACTGAGAGCACCCAGAGCTCGGACCTGGGTCCTGACTGCAGTTGCTCACAGCCTAGCAGGTGGAGATGAACATCAAACCCTTAGGTGCAGGTGGTAGCCCATGGGGGTCACCATGAGACACACAGGAAGAAGGGGGTGATGGGACCTAGTCCCTGAGATGATTTGTTAATATCCCAGCTAGCACTCTGGGCCCCTTGTTTCTCTCTCTCTAAGGACTTGGCTGTTCCAAGTAGCTTTCTCGGAAGGAGCCCTTGGCTCAGGCTGTTTGCAGTCTTGATTGTGAATTCTTAATTTCCATGGGTAAATTTCTCAGGTACAGCTATTGATTTTTAAAGAATAAACTGCTATGCTTCAAATTCTCTTTTCAATGCTCCTCTGTTTCAGTTCATAGAGGGTGGCTCCCTATCCTTCATTTCTTCCCAGAGGTCAGATGAAGAAGAAACCCAAATGTAAAGACAAAGCAGGGGCCCGAAGAAGGCAAACTTTGGACAGGTGAGGCAGATTCTTCCTGCCTGCCTGCTTCCCCTGTTCTTCCTTCCTCCCCTTGCTCTTGTTATTTTCCCAGGACTCAGTATTGTCCATTTCCACAAATCACTTTCCGTGTAACAGACCAAACAGCTAAACAAGCAACTGCAGCAGATAGTGAGGTATACTCTGATGGGGAGGCCGGTCTCTCCGGCAGTATCCGCCCTGGTGTGGAGTCAGGAAAGGCTCCCGGAGGAAGTGACATTTCAGTGGAGAGCTGGGGGATGAGCACATGTAGAGGAAGTATCAGAAGTTGAGGTCAGTCGGGGAAGGGAAGGAGGGGGAATGGGGGTGGAAGGGGTGGAGAGGTGGGACAGCCCCAGGCAGGGAACAGCATGTGCAAAGACCCAGAACAAGGGGAAGCACAGCACAGATGGGGGAGCCCGGAGGAGAGCTTGGAGAGAAGGGGCTTGTGGGAGGCGGGGAGAGGCAGTGGCCTTACCATGTAGGCCTCAGTAAACCACTCTAAGTGGTTTGGACTCGATCCTGGGCCAATGGGGAGCTAATGAAGGGTTTTAAACTGAGGATTGGCGTGGTCAGACTTGAGTATCTGTAAGATGGCTAGTGTGGAGAACGTGTTCACGGGGTGAATCTGAAGGAAGGGCACCTAGTTAGGGGGCTGTTGTAATTGGTCAGGTATGAGACAATGGTGTTCTGGATGGAGCAACATCCACGTGTGCTCCTGGAGACTGGGCTTGCTAGGGCTAAAGCCACCATTACCCTGACCCAACTCAGGAAGCCTTTAGGTTGTACCACATCTGTGCTAAGTGCTTCATTGATGGGCTCCATCTACCCTGTGAACAATCTTGCCAGGCAGTGTTACCTCCAGCTGTCAAAGGGGACAAGGACCTGTGCCTGGCAACTACCAAATAAGGTGCTGCCTAAGAAAGGGCTTTGGAAAATGTAAGCCCCACTCACAAGGATGACTTAAAAATATTTTTCAATTACAGTTGACAGACAATATTACAATAGTTTGGACCAGAGGGTTTGCTCATTTTGAGAGTCTTGTCACATAAGAGAGTTGCTCAACTCACTCATATTTGTTTTTTGTGTTCACAACAGTCTCTTTTGTTATTTTATGCTTCCTGTTGTTTTATTATTTTCTGTGTTTTGTGAATTAGATGTTATTTTTTGCCTAGTGGTGCTGAGTTGTTCTATTTGATCACTTTGTTTTGAGAGTAACACTTTGTTTGCGTGTGTCTAATCTTGTCAAGGGCAAACTCGCCTTTGCTGTAAAACACTTAGGACACTTTCAGTGACTTCCGGTGTCCTGAGCACATCTTGCTCTTTCTACACGTAATCTTGGGATTTAGGTCTAGATTATTTATGCTAATTTACTATTTTTTATATTCTACTTCCATACTAACTTTTTCAATTGCTGTCGACATGCAAGATTATATTAGTTCCAGGTGTACAACATAGTGATTAGATATTTATATAACTTATGAAGTAATCACCCGGATAAGTCTAGCACCTGTTTGATTTCATACAACAATAATGTGATTTTTACATTGTTTTATCTAGAATTATCATTATTGAGATTCATTTCTTGTTACTTTTCAGTGTTTTAGTTTGTGTATTTTTAGAGGGGGGGAGAGAAATATCAATGTGTGAGAGAAACATCGACTGATGATTGCATCTTGTGCACCACCAGCGGGGGACCCGGCCCGAAACCCAGGCATGTACCCTGACCAGGAATTGAACCGTCCACCTTTCAGTTTGTAGGCCAATGCTCAACCCACAGAGTGACACCAGCCAGGGCACCTTTCAGTGTTTACTGTCAATATTTTTATACAGTCTTTTTATACCATTACTCCTCTATTTCTGAGGTCCTCCTATTTTTTTCTTTTCATTTCTTTCCTCTCTGGGGTATACCTTAAAATGACTTTTTAAGAGGGAACATGGATAGCATGTTTTTCTGAGCCCTTGCCTACCCGGTACAAGTGGGCTGAGTGTGGGTTATAATTCATTTCAGAGTAGGAATTTGAAAACTGCTTGATGTTTGTTCCTTCAGAGAAATCTCATTTTATTTAAATTGATGCATGTGTGCAGCATTAAACCCTATACTCATCTAATTTCTAAAATTTCTTAATGTGGGTATGGATTTTAATTGAATTGACCCAGAAACCAGTGGACTTCTTCAATCCATGTTTTCATGAGTCTTTTCCACCTGTGTGCATTTAATCTTTATTTTATCTTAGATCGTTGCTTCGATTTCTTTTGTTCTAATGCTGCTTTCAGGAATGCTATCTACATATTAGCTAGTTAATTTCTTCCAGTTTTTTCGTAGTTGGAATCTTTTGCCTCTCTCTTTGCAGTCGGGAGAACACTCACATTACTGTCGTTATTTTTCTGCTTTATCGGATCTGCTTTTTTACTGCCCATGCTGTGTATTTTGATGCTGTGATTATATTTTTAGTTTTCATTAAATCTTTTAAGAAATCTGATCCGTTTTTATTTCATTCCATCCTTTATCTCACTGGCTCATGTTGTATTTGTTATCTTTCCGAATCGGCCATCTGTCCTCATGGTTCCCTGCTTATTTCATGGATGCCAGATCTCTGTGCTCTGATGAGAACAGAAAACAGTTGTTGGAAATTTTCTTCTGTATCTTGCTGTAGATTATTTCTGTGGTCTTTAGGATAATCTTCTATTTCCTTGTTCTACATCATTCCCCACCTCCCCAACGCTTATAGCTGTTTTTTTTAAACTAGTTATCCTAATGCTCATGGCTGTGGCCTTCCCGGTGCCCTGGTCCGAGTGTGTCTGTGTGGTGGTACCAGATCAGCTTCACAGCTAGAGGGCGACGTGATGCGAATCGCTCCCCACGCGATTTCTAGTTTCCTGAACATTCATCTTCAACAGTGATCCTCAACTGAGGGTGATTTTGTCCCCCCAGGGACATGTAATAATGTCTGGAGTCACTTTCAGTTGGTACAGATTGGGGAGGGGCACGTGTGCTTCTGGTATCTAGTAGGTGGAGGCCAGGACGCTGCAGACACCCTGCACTGCATGGGACACTCCAAACCAGAAGGAAGGATGTGGCCCCAGGTGTCATAGGGGCCACACTGAGAGACTCTGACCTACGACACCGTCCTGCTCAGGTGGCCTTTCACCCCATCTCTCGACCTTTCTTTCTGATACTCCGAATCAATGGAACACATGTAAAATCCAATTTTCAGCACATACAGGGGTCGACCAAAGTACGGTTTACAAGTTGTGAGTGTGTGAGTTTATTCTTGTTGCTATTTATTCATTGTATTGCTTATTTGTACTACAGCTGTAACCTTACTTTTGCCCACCCCTGTATGGCTACCAGAAATCCTTTTTTATTTCTTTTTCAGATTGGATTGTTTGATGTGTAAGAATGACATGCTCCAGGATGCAGTTTGCCACGTCCAGCCCTCCCTGCTCCGTGTGGACAGAGGTGCCGTCCCACAGAGCAGGGAGCCGCAGGGCATTGGGAGCAGCGGGGCAAGAATGGTGCAGCGGGCGAGGCCTTTGAGTGTTCATTCAGTCCCCTGGCAGACACTTGTTTACTGTGCCAAGTATCAAGCACCATGTACCAGGCGCTGTGCTCCGGCCTCCTCAGAGGGCCGTGTCCATGTGACAGAGAGGTGGCCGTGTGGTGGCGAGCCATCTCTGAGCAGATCCTTTATGGGTTTTCACAAGAGGAAGCCTGGATATCTGAGACAAGGCTTTGGTAAATTGTTCTCTAGCCACGTCAGCTGCCTCACCACAAGTAAACATTCCCCCTGGATTTGCTCTTTGTTTCTCTCATTATAAATTTCTGTGTTTTGTCTGTCTTCCGGATATTTTAGTGAAAAATTGACAAAGGCTGCCTCAGGGCTAATAAGCAGATGCATTTTAGAGTTCGGTTTGATTGTGAAGAGGTGCATATTATGTCTCCCCTACCAAACTCTTAGCTCCTTAAAAGTAAGAACTCCATTCTGTTTGTCTTTGCAACCTTCATGGAATCCTGTACACAGTGATGTGTGGCAACTAGTTCAGTGCTCAGATTTTATCTGCATTCGTTACAGAAGGACTAGAGAGAATTTACCACGTTTCTTTTTGGAATTTACAGTGTGGCTGAAATGAGCATCCGTGATCGGGCTTGAGAGATAGGGGCTGTAGAAAACCTGGGCAGTGTTGCCTGCAGATCCAATATGGACATTTCCACCGTCATCTCTGCAGAACATTTTAAGCTGCTTTCCCCAACATCATCTGCAGAAAAGCCCGTCTGAGGGCCAGCAGCAGCAGCAGTTACAGCTGCTCCCCTTTCGTATTTTATTGGAGAGAAAGGTATTAACTCTAGGACCATCTGGCCAATGAGAAGACGCCAAGGCATCCACCATAAATATGGGGACAGATCATCTTTAGATAGCCAAAGAATAACCTCTTCCTTCACTCCTGGCTGTGTCTGAAACTCCCTCCCTTTGTTTGTGAGCCCTGTAGCAATGGCACCTGGGCCCCTCAGGGAAGCATGGCATGGGGACATTATATAATTCAGTGGGCTGGACAGTCTTTAGGGCATGTCTGCAAAGCACTAGGGCCCAGAAGCTGTGGAAAGACAGCAGGCAGGGTGAAGGGCAGATAAACCTCTCTTTCCCAGGTGAAGGGGAGACACCACACCTGGTTATCCCAAATACCATCTTTCTGTGCACTTTCTTCTGAGAGAACCTGTTTGAGGGCCCATGGCTCACTTCCTGGGCCACGATTTCAATTTCTAAGTACTTGCCCTACTGGATATGATCTTGGACTTGGGGTTAGAAATCCTGGTTCTGGTCCTGACTGCCACTCATCAGGTGTGTGACCTTGGGTGAACTCCTTTCTCTCTCTGGTCCTCAGCTGCACCACACGTAAGTAAGGAGACTGCATAGAGAATGCACCAAATTCTCTGCGACAGGGAGAGGCATTTCCTGTCGTGGTACAGAAATGAGTCTTTGGTCGGCAGCTTTGGTGGGCCGGTGGCAGCTTTGTCACGCTGACGAGTAGATGCAAGCCGAGGGTCTGGCAGCTGCAGGGCCACGTCTGAGCAAAGCTGCTTCTCTTGCTCTCTCTCTCCAACTCCCTCCCTTCCTTCCACGCCTAGCACATTGCACACGTGAGTGACCCCACCCACTGCCTCATACCCGCTGCCCTGCAGGTCACTGACAATCCTGAATACACCTCCATCCTGACCCTGTCATTCTGATTTTTAAGAACCAGAGTCATCCTCATATGGTGGGGTATCAGGGCAGTCACCATTATAAAGATGACACTATTATAATAATGACATTATGGTAATGACTATCATTTACTCTGAGTACTTACTCTGTGTCAGGAATGGTACCAAGGGCTTTACTTAAATAATCGACCCTAATAATGGCCAGTGCTTATTAATGCTTAGTATGCACCAGTGCCAGGTGCTGTCATAAATACTTTACATATGTATCAAATCACTCAATCCTCATAACCAGCAACCTGTTTTTATTAGCCCTTCAGAGATGATGAAACTGAAGCACAGAGAGCCTGTGACTTTCTTCCTAAGGAAACAAGGTCACACAGCTCGTAAACAGTGGAGGTGAGCTTAAACCCACACAATCTGGCTATGGAGTCCCTGCTTTTACCCACTGCATTGTACAGGCTCCATTGTCTTTTTTAGTTCTTTTCTCACCCCCCTGAAATGTGTCGAATTTAATTGCCCTTAGAGAGAGGAGGTCCCTTGCCTTAGGTCGCACAGTTAGGGCTTGGATTTCAACTCAGGTATGAGTGTCTCAAAGCCCAGCTTTCCAGTCCCTGGATCTTGTCCACAAATTCTGCTCTGCTGGGACACCCTGTCAGAGAGCTCTGTCTGATCTTGTCGGGCCACTGGTCAGGTGAGAGGCTCGAAGCCCAGAGAAATGAAGTAGCTCGCTCAAGGTCACACAGGACTCCCTGCTTCCTTCTCCAGTTCCTAAGCATTCATCCCTACCTCATCCTATGGCCCCAAAGAACGACCACCCTCCATTCCACACTGAGAGACGGGGCTGGACATGGACATATTTATAGCAGCGAAAACGCAGTGACGGACGTTCTCACTCTGCTGTAAAGGACAGACATGAGATACCTTTTCTGGAGGCAGTCTGATAAAGGGAGAGGAGGACAACGTGAAGACAGCGGTTCCCGGGTGGGAGGAGAAGGCGTGATGGATTGCGGAGAAGGCGGAGGCTGAGGCGGCTGACGTCAAACCTGCCGCTGCGCTTTAACTGGGGACTGGCCTCATTTAATGCACACCTTTTCTGCATTGAATCAATTTCTCTCTGTAAATGTGGGTTTCCTGCAGCACAGAGACACTTCCAACCCGGCCTCATTGCCAAGAGTCCAGTTTCCACCCCGGAGCGGGGGGGTTAGATCTCAGTCCATCTCCTTGGAGGCGGTGGAGCAGCCCCAACCCTTTCCCAATGCCGAGACAGCCGCCTGGGTGCCGGAGGGGGATGCGTGGGTTGGGTGGCTGCAGGGATGCGTCAGATGGAGGTTGCTTGCCTGCGGTTGGGGTCGAGGGCAGAGCCGAGGCCCCTTGGCCCCCATCCACCGCCCCCAGCTTTGCGTGGCAACCCGGTAGCTTTTGGTCCAGGAGGAAGCGGGGACTGGGTACTGCCCTCCCAGCGCTGCCTGGATTGGAAGAAGGGAGAAAGGAGCGTCGCAATGCAGAGGCAGCTGAGGCCGTCCTCTAGTCCTCTGGGCTCTCCTGCCGGGGCGGAGGCCCGCAGAACAGAGAGGGCGGGTGACCTTTCAGGAGCCGGGCAGCAGGGCAGCAAGGGCAGACATTCAACCCATTTTGTTTTATGGGGTAGGAGGTGCGTTGGGGGTGGGGTGTCAGAGTATTATTCCCATAGAACTGGGATGACTCAGAGCGAGGCGGAGGTCAGGGATCAGGCAAGCGCTGACGATGTCCGGAATGGGTGACCTCCAGAACTTGGGTTATCGGGGCGTTTTCCTGTCACCATAGTGACCCTGAGGTATTTTAGACTGAAGGTTGGGGGAGGGGGACAAGGACCCTTTCTGTTCAGGGGTCTGGGAAAATAAAATAAGTGCCTAGGAATTAAATTTGCAGCTAAGAGAATGGGGTTTGCCTGCCTTCCACTGCACCAGTGTGCTCTGTGACCTGTGCGAATTGCCTTCCGTGCCTGGACCGTGTGCGATGGGCATACCTGCTACTCAATTCCCTCACAGGGTCAACGCCAGGATCAAGCAAAGCTCAAGGCAAACAGGGATTTGCTGTAACATCGCAGTCCTGGCAAACCCACGCCCTGCTCCCCGCGGAGAGCTGCGGAGTGACTGACGGAGGCCCGGGGCCAGAGAAATTCCACATCTCCCCGACCTGGGGCTCGTTTTGAGGGAGGCCTTGTGCAGGTGATGGCAGTGTCCAGGTCACATGTCGTGATGAGCAGGGACTAGAATCCCAGCCTCCAATTTTGGGGTGGGGCTGTACCCGCAAGATAATATTGCATAACCGGTGGGGCATTCAGACCAGGGCAAAGATTTCCACGTGTCCCTGGCACAGTCAACTAAAGTGATTGATTCTAAGGGGCACTTGATGCCAACCCATAACTGACAACACGAGTGACTGGAAAATGGGCAGCAGGCCCAGGGAGGAGTGGAGCTGAAGGAGGGTGCAGTCGGCCCCACCCCCTCATCTTCCTGTAAAACTGGCTGCTGTTTAGTTGTCTGCTATGTGCTTGTGCTGTTTGTATTCTTTTTATAAAGATTTTCTTTATTTTATTTTTACATAGAGGGGAAGGAAAGGAGGAAGAGAAGGAGAGAAATATCAATGTGTGGTTGCTTCTTGCACACCCCCTACTGGGGATCTGGCTCACAACCCGGACATGTGCCCCTGACTGGGAATTGAACTGGTGACCCTTTGATTTTCAGGCCCCTGCTCAATCCACTGAGCTACACCAGCTGGAGCTGCTGTTTCTGTTCTTTAGGGGGATCAGCTCATGTAATTCTGTGAAGTCAGGATCTTTATCCCGTCCTCCAGCAGTGAGGAATTTGAGTCATAAAGAGGTTAAGCCGGGCACGAGGTCACACAGCTAGAAATGGAAGAGTCAGAAAAGGAGCCCAGGTTGCCCAGCCAGTGACCTGGCTGGGCCGGCAGCACAGAATTTCAGAGCTGGAGAGAAATTGAGGGCAGCTCAGCATCAACCTCCTCCTTGTACAGATGAAGATGTGGAGGTAGAGAGATGGAAAGGCATGCCCAGAATTCCGCAGTGAGTCACCGGCAAAACTGGGGTGCTGTGCTAACGCAGGCCTCTCCGAGGAGTTGGCCGGCACCCTTTCTCTGACTGAGGCTCCCCTAGTCCAGTTTCATGAATCCACTACTCAGTCTCTTTCCTAAGACATTAGAGAGGAAAAGAGGATCGATAACATCTCTCCTCTAAGCGCCCATAAGGAGGCCTGTTATGATGGGGAGTTGCTGAGCCGACAGCGATTATGTGAGCGGAAACCCCACAACCCACTGTCCATGGCGAATCCCATCAGACACCCACCTTACAGACCCTGCCGCCTGCCTAGCCCAGACAGACAGAACGACTCAAAGCAGAACTGCAGCAGAGGCAGGCATGACAGATCAACAGTTTCAATGGCAAAGGAGCATCGCGTCCACCCTCGCCCCGCGCTGCGTGCTGCAGGGAGAACTGCGAGACGGGGACGCGCAGAGACCAGAGTTCGGCTGGTCTCCACTTCTGTGGTTTCTCTTCACGTGAACACTTGGCCACACTGGGTGCGCAGTGTGCAAAGATTTGAATTTTTACATGTAGCGTGGCTACTGTCTACACCTATTTCCATCCCGTGTTGATACAAAAGATCATGTTTGTGAGAGATTTATGGGCTTTTCAAAGCTAATTCTGATTGGGCATTATCAGACTTCAGAAATTCACTCCACCTTGGAGCACTCCTGAAGGGACTTTCTTTGTGGCCCAAATGGCTGCTAAGCCCGTCTCATCATCCATCATTATTCACTTGTTTAAGGCAATGAGGACTCGGGTGAAGTAAAACCTCAGGAAGTCATAAACACTTTAGCATGAACTGGTTTTCAAAAGAACTTAAAACCTGCAGGAATGGGATATGGCACAAATGCACTTTTTTAATCCTCGCCCAAGGATATGTTTATTGATTTTAGAGAAGAAGGGAGAGAGATGTGACAGAGAAATATTGATCAATTGCCTCTTGTATGCCCCCCAGCTGGGGATCAAACCTGAAACCTAGGTATATGCCCCGACCGGGGACAGAGCCCACAACTTTTTGGTGCACAGGACAATGCTCCAAGCAACTGAGCCATCTGGCTAGGGCAGCACAGACTTACTTTGCTTGTGGGAGGTAAATGAAGAAAGGCTAGGGCGGCAGGCTGAAAGGGGAGATGGGGAAGTGTAGACCAGCCTTCCCCATTCGGTTTCCCTCTGGGCAGCCCTTCCAGTGCCCCTTCCCCAAACACGTTTGTTCACTTGTGTCTTCTGTTCCTAAAGCGAGCATCTGACATTTCAGTCCAACTTTTTTCTGCCATTTCTTCTGCTTTGGGAACAAACTTACTCTCAGTTGAAGGCAATGGTTTTTAATGATAACGATCTACTCCTTTGAATAGATAATACAAACTGTGAAACCTTTTCTGAGAAGTATACACATCTCTCTAAAGTTTTACTTAGAGATCCAGAGGTCCTCCGGCCTTAAGGTTAGAAGCCTCTAGTCCATCTAGTGGAACATATAATGAATGTGGTGTCAGAAGGTTGGGTCTTAGCTCTGGTTTTTACAAGTTCTCTGGTGTGTGTATTCGGGGAAGTCTCATCTCTGTGCATGAGTTTTTCTATTTACAGAATTGGGGAATGACCCAACATGAGATGGGCTGGGCAGTTTGAGCCCAAATCTTCAAAGAAGCCCCTGGGTAAGGAATAGAGGTGGAGAAGACTTGTCACCATTCATTCTTGAGTTCCAACAGCCTCTGGATGCTCAAGCTCTCTCTGGCTAGTGCTGGAACTCTGAAGGGCCCAGTGCTATCTGGCTGGTCCTCTTAGCTCCTTCTGCAGTGGGAGGGAGCAGGGAGGCTTCCCTTTGGGGTGGCTCTCAGTGGCCCTGAACAGGCTTGAATATTCATGCGCTTCCTTCTGCCCCCTGCATTGTTCAGTCTTCCCAGCTGCCTTGTTGGCTGGGGCTGAGCCCCCTGCTCCATCGGGAGAAGGTCAGGCTCTTTCACTGCTGGGAAGAATAGCTCGGTTTTGTTTAACTCCTCAAGAAGAATGGTGCCCAGGTTGAAGAGGCAGGAGGCAGAGAGAGACTGGGGGCGGGGCTCTTCTAGCCCAGCTGTGGCCCTTTTGAGAGGTGAAAGGAAGATTTACGATGCCATTTGTCAACTGGAAGATGGATGGAGGTCCCCAGACTGTGAACTCCGTGTTTGAAGTGAGAGGTTATGGTGATAAATGGGGCCCCCAGAGATGTAACTGTTGGTGGTGGGATCACCCCTCTTAATGGAGATGGTTCCCAAGCCCCCTCCTTCCTCTCTCTCTCTCTCCCGATGGGCATTCTTTGTTTCTCTGTGAGTCTATCACTCTGTTTTGAGCATGGGCAACTATTGATTGATCATCTGTGTTCATGAAGGGGAGTGTCGTCCTGCTGAGGAGAATTCTTTCATGTTGGTGTCCTGAAACAATGAAGCAAGGGGAATGGCAGCAGCAGTTTATTTTTGGCTTCTGCATTCCCGTGTTTTGCTTGAAGTATTGGGAACAGCCTAAATGCTGTTCAGCCCTTATTTGATGTCTACCTTTGATCTCCATGCAGACACGGAGGAGCCTGGAAGTGCTCTCAGAGAGTGTCCCTACGATGTGAGATGGGACAAACTCTAGGGGAGAGGTCTAGGAGAGCCAGGACTCTGTGATCAAAGACATTCGAGAAATGTTGTGTATACATCACGGCCTTACCAAGTTAAAATGCACACTGGCACAGGGAAAGGTTGGCAACGTCCTGTAATAAAGAACATAGTTCGAGTGTAGACTTTTTCATCCTTTTGGTCACTTAGGGCCCTTTTTTTTGCATGATACTTACTAACCATTCCCCCCAGACCACGTGTAATTCAGAACCTACTTTGGGAAGCCTTGATATTTTAGCAAAGTGAATTGGCAACAACTGATGATTGAACCAACTCAGGCCCCCAGGTGGAGCACAGATTAGATGGTTTTCGGTCCAGCATGGCTGTAATGCTTATGGATGACTTTTGCAAATTTTGCATGTTTTGGTTTTTTCATAATCCTGCTATGTAGAGTTGATCTGTTTAAAGTGGGCCCTTACTGGAGTGTGATCATAAGTGGATCTATTGTTTAAAACCTGTTTACTGAGGTATAACGGACACATAATAAACTGCCCATATTTAGAGTATACAGTTTGACACCTTTGGGCGTATGCCCACAGCTGTAAAACCTTCACCTCAGTCAAGGTAATGAACGTACCTGACACTCAAAAAGGTTCCCCAGGAGCCTTTTTAATCTCTTCTTCCTGTCCCCCACCCTCATGCTGCCACCCACTCTCCCCACCTCCAGGCACCCACTTTGGGCAGTTTCTGTCACTATGGAGTCATTTGCATTTTTTTAGAGTTTTGTGTGAATACAATTTTTAAAGTCTGTACTTATTCTTGAGTCTGTCTTCTTTCAGCAGAGTTGTTGAGACTCATCCACATGGATGTGTATGTCCCATAAAGAATAACCCATTCTTTATTATTGCTGAGTAGTGTTCCCTTGCATGGGATTTGGTTTTCTAGTCGTCTGTTGGTGGACATTAGGACTGTTTTCAGTCCTCAGCCATCACATATAAAACTGCCATGAATATTTGTGTACAAGTCTTTATATAAATGTACGATTGTGTTTCCAGGACATGCCCTGTTGTATTATCCTTTTAATGTATTATTGGATTAGATTTGTTAAATAGTTCTTAAGTTTTGCACCCACATCCATGAGAGATATTGGTTGTTTCCTGTTTGTCTTTGTCTGGTTTTGGTATTAGAGTAATGCTGTTCTCGTAAGATGAAATGGGAGGTATTGCCTCCTCCTCAGGTTCCTGAAAGAGTTTGTGTAGAATGGGTTTTATGTTTTAAATGTTTGGTGGGATATACCAGTGAAGTCATCTAGCCTGGAGGTGGTATATGTTCTTGTGGGGATGTTTTAATTATGAATTCAATTTATTTAACATATACATGGCAATTAAGGTTATCTATTTCTTCTTGAATAATCTTTCATAGTTTGTGTCTGTTAAGGAGTTTGCCTCTTCCATCTAAATGATCAAATTTATTAGCATAAAGCTATTATAAAGTTACCCAACATCCTTTTTAATATCTGTAGAATGAATCTATAATGATATCATTTCTCTGGCTCATGATTCTGGTAATTCGTGAGTTCTCTCTTTACCCATTGATCAGTCAGTCTGGCTAGAGGTTTATCAATTTTACTGATCTTTTTAAAGGAGAAGCTTTCGGTTTTATTAATTTTCTCTGTTTATTTCTATTTCCTATTTTATTGATTTCTGCTCTGGTTTTTATTATTTCTTATTTAGTGGAACCAGGTAATTGATTTTCTCCTTTTCTAGTACTGTAGCTATTTAATGTTATTCATTTCTTTCTAAGTATTACTTTAGTGGCAACCTATAAATTTTGATGTGTTTTTAATCTTATCCTGTTCAAATATTCATGGCAACTTTATATGTAATAGCTAATTTCCATTTTGATTTTTCTCTGACCCATGAGTGAGTTAGAAGCATATTAATTATTTCCCAGACTTCTAGGTATTTTTCAGATATATTTCTGTTATTGATTTCTAATTTAATTTCATTGTATGACTCGAATCCCTTACAATTTTTTGTGACTTGCTTCAGGGCCCAGAATATGCTCTGTCTTGAGAAACATCCTGTGGTCCCCCCTGACCAGAGCACGTGCTCTGTGTTTGGGATAGGGGTGTTCTCTAAACGCCGATTCGGTCAAGTTGCTGGACAGTTTTGATAGAGTTGCCTGGTTCCTTTCTGGGTTTCAGTGTACTTGTTCTGTTGAATTATTGTGGAATTTCAGTAAGGGCACTCAGATCTCTGATTATAATTGTGTATTTATCTGTTTCTCCTCTCAGGTCTGTCAGTTTTCGCTTCACGCATTTTGAAGTTCGGTTCCTAAGTGCATAGACACATTGAATTGTTATGTTCTCTGAATGAATCTACCCCTTAATTATTTGGAAGTGACTTTCTTTATTGCTGGTAATATTATTTGCCCTAGAATGTATTTGGTATATCAATAACCAGTCCAGGTTTCTTTTGATTCATATTAGCATGATATATTTTGATCTATCCTTTTGCTTTTAACCCATCTATGTCTTTGTATTTTAAAAGGTTTCTTGTTTTATAATGCAAATAGATCTTGTTTTTTAATCCAGTCTGACAATTTCTGTCTTTTAAATGGGGACCCAGATTATTTATACTTAATGTGATTATTGACACAGTCAGATTTAAATCTACTTTCTTAGTGTTTTTAAATTTTTTCTCACCTGTTATTTATTCTCCTTTTCCTCTTTATTCGTGTCTTTTTTGGCATTAATTATTTTTAATGATCTCTTTCTTAGTTTATGAGCCATAACTCTTTGTTTTGCTACTTTAGAAGTTGCTCGAGGGGGTTATATTTTAGATCTTTAATTCATACGGTCTGCCTTGAAGTGAGCTCCTGTCACTTCACATACGGCACAACTCACGACAGCGCACCTCCGTTTTCCTCTCCCAGTCTTAGTGCCGATGTTGTCCTAGACTTTGCCATTCCTTGTTATAAGCTCCACAGTTGTTTTTATTTGAAAACTCGATTATCTTTTAAAGCAATTTAGAGAGTAAGAACACACCCTTTCCTGTGCCCTTTTAAGGTTGATGCAGTGCCTTAGGAGGCTAACACAGGAGGGTAAATAAAGTCAGTCTCCATAAAACCTGAGACCAGATGGTAAAACTCCTCTTTGGATCCTGTCTGGAGTCACAGCTGAAGAAAAAATAGTAAGAATGATATCTCATCCACTTACTCATATAATCACCATTTTCAGGGCTCTTTATTCTTTTGTATGGATTGTATTTTTCTATTTGCTGTTATTCTTCCTCTGCCCAAGGACTTTCTTTATTTAGCATGTCTCATAGGGCAGGTGTGTTGATGGTAACTTCTTTCAGGTTTTCTATGTCTGAGTCTTTATTTCACCTTCATTTTTAAAAAGCTGCTTTTGCTGGAAATTAAATTCTAGATTGATCATCTAAACTTATTGATCTACTGTTGCCTTGCTTGCATTTCTTCTCACGAGGAATCTGCTGCCACCCTTATTTCTGCTTCTGCACATTATAATGTTTCTTTTTTTCCTTTGGTTGCTTTTTCAGACTTTTCTTTTTATGTTTTGAGTATTTGATTCTGACCTGCCTCAGTGTAGTTTTCTTACTTATTTTTGTGCCTGGGTTTGTTGAGCTTCTTGGGTCTGTGTGTGTTATGGGTTGAGTTGTGTACCTACAAAATTAGTGTGTTGAAGTCCCCATGCCCAGTGCCTCAGAACGTGACCTTATCTGAAAATAAGGTTGTTGCAAATATAACTGGTTAAGGGGATTTTCTTTAGGGCAGGCCCTAATATAATATGACTGGTGTCCTTACAAATGTGGGGAATTTGCACATAGACACACAAAGACAGTATCGTGTGAAGGTGAAGGCAGAGATCGGCGTGATGCCTCTATAAGCCCAGGAATGCCGAAGGTTGCCAACAAACACCAGAAGCTAGGGGAGAAGACTGCAACAGGTTCTTCCTCAGAGCCCTGAGTGGGAGCCGCCCTGCTGACGGGTTGAGTCCAGACTTCCAGCCTTCAGAATGAGGAGACAGTGAATTTCTGCTGTGTAAGATGCCTGGTTTGGGGTGCTTCCTATGGCAACCTCTGAAAATTAATATAGTTGTTTTATAGTTTTTGTAAAAGATAGATACAGTTTGGCCATTTAAAAAATTATTTTTTGTTTCTCCCACCCCACACCCCCCTTGGGAGCCTTCAGTACATGGATGTTAGGCTACCTAAAGTTTGTTTTGTTTTTGAACCTTTTTTGCTGTTTCCTTTTATCCAAGTCAACTCGATACATAAGTTTGATAGTATTTTCTTCTGCAATGCCTAATCTGCAATTATTCTTCTGCCATTCAGTCTATTTTTCATCCCAGAATTATGATTTTCATGTCTAGAAATTTGATTTTAGTCTTTGGAAAATGTCTTCCATATCACTGACTAACGCCTTTACTTTTTCTTCTAGCTTTTTGCACATATGGAATATAGTTACAATGTTTCAACATTCTAGTCTGTTACTTTTGACATATGTCAGTATTAGGTTGGTTTTGATTGGTTGATTTTTTCCTTGTTTGGGTCATGTTTTCCTGCTCATTTGTGTACCTGGTGATAAGTTTTGATTGGATGGATGACAGACACTACAAGTTTTACTTTGGTAGGTGCTGAATATTTGTGTATTATTATAAATATTCTTGAGATGTGTTTTGAGAGACAGTTAAGGCTATTAGAACCAGTGTGATTCTTTTAGGTCTTTTAAGTTTTGCTAGGTGAGACCAGAGAAAATTTTACTTAGGGTTTATTATTTCTCACCTCTGAGGCATGACCCTTCTGAATTATCTAGACAATATCCCATAAATTATTAATTTTTCCAGTTTGGCTGGTGGGAAATGGTTCTATTCCCAGCCCTCCCTAAGCACTGAGCATTGCTCCTTCTAATGCTTTCAGGTGCTCTCCTGGCCTTTTGTAGTTCCATCACTGCTCATCAGCACTCTGCTGAGTACTTGAAGACCACCTGCCCGTCTCTGAAATCCCCTCTCTCCAGCTCTCTCCTTTCTTGTTCTCCGACTTGTGAACCGTAGGCACTCTGGTCTGCCCAATGTCTCCACTAAGTTTCCTCAATCAGCAGGCCCCTGGGGCTCACCTGTCTGGCCTGGGACGTGGCCTGGAGACTCTTCAAGGCAACAGTGGGGGTAATTGGAGAGCTCACCTTGTTTGTGTCCCATCTCTCAATGATCACTGTCCTTCATTGCCTAATGCAACAGGTGTTTTAGTTCAGGAGGGAAAGTAAATCCAGGTTGTGTTGGATGAAAGCAGTGATTGGTAACACTTTTCAATCAGTAATAATTGTATATTGAGTGATTGTCATGGTCTAGGATGTTGTCACTGCACCAGACTCTTAAGAGAGATGGTTTCTTAAAAAAAATCCAGTAATTCTGGTTCAAAGACCTACAGATAGCACCAGGATGCTGAAAAAGACAGCTTAGAGCTCAGATTTATAACTATAATATCAATAGCCAATATACTTGGTGCTTTGGGCATGGAGTATAAGTGACTAAGGTCATGAATGGAAGTCCCATCTGGCATATTTACTTTCCTCTCTCCATGAAAGTCGACTGTAGGCCTGACTCTAGTCACCCATATATACAATGATTGGATTAGGGAGAACAAATATAGAATGTTAGAAAAAATAAAACCATTGTGAATCATAGCACATGATTTTGAGTCCCATCTCCCACTTACTAGCTCTGTGACCTTAGATGAGTACCTTATCACTGCCAAAATGCTTGGTTTCCTATACAGTGGGAATACTAATTTCAACTCTTGTGATTCTCACTTGCTATGAGACAAGGGATGTGAAAGTGATTTGTGTGCAATCAACTACTAGGGTTATGTTATTGAAAAATAGAAACTCCAAGTACATTCTACTTGCATAGAAAGCTCAAAGACACAGTCTTCTGAGAAGGGTGCAGTCCACATGAGTCAACCTCCGAATCCCTCCACTGTAGTGAGCATGAAGCTTTGCACACAGCACATTTCTTCAGAGAAGGATCCGATTGGCTCAGCTGCACGGCACAGTGCTGAGTAAGAATGGGAAGTTCAGCACTGCCAATAGCAGAATATCCCTGAATCACATCCACCCTCTGCCTCCACCTTGAGTCAAAAATCACTGCATGTCAGAGTTGGAGAGAGTTTGGAAGAGAAATTACAGACTTGAGATCTGTGGGCCATATATGCATAGATACTTTTTATAGTTTATTTTTTCAGAAATTTTCCTTTTATTTTATTGTGTTCCTTTATTCCAGTTTTATTGAGATATAATTGCTATTTATTTCCTGTACATTTCATTGTACTTTTGGGAAATGAAATTTTGATGACAGAACCAAGCCATGTATTCACGAGGCATGAGTCAAATGATATCTTGACAGTGACATAGGCAGGTCACATGATAACACCAGGTTGCTTATTTGATCTCAACGTGAGCGAAGTCGGCCACTAAGTATGAGTTAAATTCAATTCCCTCAAAACTGCGTATCTTCGGACTTTGGATGGTGCGTTACTCCTGTTGGGCCCAGGTTTCCACTCATATCTTCATTGTTTGGAATTAATTTTACCTTAATTTTTTTTCAAGGATTTACAGATTTTATACTCCATGAATTGTTTTATGTTAAAAAAATGCCTTTATACTTGAAAGATGATTTAGTGGGATATAGTGTTTTTTAGTCATATTTCATTTCTCTTTGCACTTTGTACCCTTAACTGTCTTCTGGCAATGGCTGCTGTTGTGGAGAGCTGTTGTGCCAGCTGATCTTTTTGCCTTAGAAGAAAAAAATACAGAAAATATATTACATGGGTTACATAATGTACAGTATAAATATATTTACAGAGTGTATGTGCACACATATGCATTAACACCTGGATTTTGCCGCTTGTGCATCAAGTTTTGTTTTACTGTGCTGTGCTTCTTCAATATGCAGGTTTAATTCTTGTGTCGTTTCAAGGACTATTGCTGTTTTTACCGTGTTTTCACAGTTAAACATTTTTGTTCAGGGCACCAGTGATGGAGATGGTGGAGGAGGGGTTGACTCATCAACTATTTAACTGTTTGGTTTCATACACTGTAGCTTATTGAAGTTAGAGCATTTTATTCACTGATGTGTCACCAGTCTCGTACAGGGAACAGCCCGCAACAGGACCTGATAAGTGTCTGTTGTATTAATACATTCAAAATCAATGTCTTACTAACTGGCATGTGGAAAAACAATGCTTAAGAGTCTGTTAAGCAGGTGAGGAGTTTGGGCCTATTTGGCTGAGAAGATTCTTGCATGGGCAATTTTAATAGCTTCTCAGTGGTACAGGTATGGAAAAAACAACAAAACTGAGCTCACGTGGTGGGCAAGGCTAAGAAATGAAGGGCACAGAGGATATTGATGATTTTCAGAGCAGGAGGAGCTGGCCAGGAGCGCTGACAGAGTCCCTGGAGCCCGGAGTAGGTTCAGCTATATTTCAGCCTTCTCTGCTCCAGGCCGTGAATTTTTGCAACATTACTCAGCACAGAAAGTGCAAAATCATTTGTAACTACCTCTCGGGGGGAAAGGCATGAGTGCCCAGAGACTCAGAAAGAGTTGAGTTCTCACAATTAATTTCGCTCTGGAAAATGAAGCTGGGAACCATTTTCTTCTCTGATTCTAAGGCTGCCTCGTGATTGACTTTTGGCAAGATAGAGTTGACATTGTTCTAAAATAGGGATCTTCACAGGCATCTCATTGGTCATCCTTTGTAAATATATGACCAAGGGCTAAAAGGAACCAGACATGGAAACAAAAGAAACCCACAACACTAGGCTAAATAGGTGTTTCCTTTCATTTCGCCTTCAAATAAGTTAGTATCTGGGCTTCATGCTGAGGGCTTTGTGTGGGGCCTGCGTGTGCATGTAGGGGACCTGAGGGTCATGCCCGCAGGGGTTTGTCAACACGGAGAACAGCAGAAAGTTTTAGGGATGCAGACCAGGACCTGGACAAGACCTTGAAATAAATGGGGAAAGCTGACTAAGACCTGTGAAATGAATGCAATTTTGAATAAGATAATATATTTTGAAGAGTATTTGACCCATAGAAAAGGGTTGAAAAGGTTGAAAAGGGTCATCTAGTCCAGCTTTGACCAGTGTGGTGATTTTAATTAGTCTACAGTGGAATATCATTTTAATAATTGTGCACATATTGACCCTGGTGTGGCTTGGTGGATTGAGTGCCAGCCTGCGAACCAAAGGGCTGTTGTTTCAATTTCTAGTCAGGGCACATGCTTGGGTTATGGTCCAGGTCCTCTGTGAGGGGCGCTCAATAGGCAACCACACATTGACGTTTCTTTCCCCTCTTTCTCCTTCCCTTCCCCTCACTAAAAATAATAAATAAATAAAATCTAAAAAAATTGTGCATATATTGTGTAGTGTAATGGGGAAAAATCAACTGTAAATTTATTTATATGAAAAGTCATCTAATGTAAAGGAAATATTGAATAAATAATAGTATGGGCCAAAATGTAAAAGTGTGTTTTGAATTAAGTGTCAGAAATATGACCTAGGTCAAAACTGTGCAGTGGGGGAAGATGCACAGCAGGGAGTGAGGTGGGGTGTGGAAGGGGGGCTCACCTCCCCACAACACGGGCCACCTCATCGTTAGACAAGTTCAGTCCTCGTTAGAGTGTCCCCCCACTTAGGTCAAACAGTCTGAATTGTCACTACCATTTCTCATTTGTCACTCTCTTAATTGCTTTTTCTTTGGATGATATTTAGTGATATTATCATGGGAAGATAGTGGTAGGTGGAAACTTACAGATCATCTGGCCAGGGATTTACCAGACTGATAGCACTGATGCTCTCATTCTGATCTTCTTTTTCTTTTTTAAAAGACATTATTTGTAGGACAGCCACGATAAGAGATAAGAATAGAGCTTTCCCGGCTGAAAGAAGTGACGAGGACAACATAGAGCCTACATGCCCATCTGTTCCCTGACAGAGCTCTTCCTGGGAACCCTTTGAGTCTACCAAACACAGTCTGAAAAACGTCACTTTCAGTTATGGGTTGCTTTTTGTTTTGGATTGGTAGTAAGCTGTCTAATTTTTAGTGGCTTCACATAACAATTTTTTACTCTCTCTCATGTTTTTCTATGTTGATTAGGGTCAGCCGAGTAGTCCTTTCTTGCTGTCTCCCACAGAGTCGCATTCAGATGGCACCTACAGCTGGAATCACTGGGAACCTTCTCCACTCTGCCTCCCGCTTGAGCTGGGATGACCAGAGGAGCTAGGGGTTGATTGAATATCTCTCTCTTTTTTACTTTTTGACATTTGGTATTATTTTGTATTAGTTTCAGGTATACAGCATAGCGGTTAGACAATCACAAACTTTACAAAGTGACCCCTCCAATTTTTCAAGTACCCGCCCCCGGCATTGCATACAGTTACCACAATATTGACTATATTCCCCGTGCTGTACTTTACAACCCTGTGACTATTTTGTAATGACCAATGTAGACTTCTAATCCCTTCACCCAGTCCCTCAACCCCCCTGCCCTTTGGCAACTATCACTTTGTTCTCTGCATCTATGAGTCTGTTTCTGTTTTGTTTGTTTATTTATTTTGTTCTCTAGATTCTGCATATAAGTGAAATAATATGCCATCTGTCTTTCTCTGACTGACTTATTTCACTTAGCATAATACCCTCTAGATCCTTCTATGCTGTTGCAAATAGTAAGAGTTCATTCCTTTTTTACGGCCAAGTAATACTCCATTGTATGTGTATACCACCACTTTTTTAATGTACTCATCTGTTGTTGGGTCCTTGGGTTGCTTCCATATCTTGGCTATTATAAATAATGCTGCAATGAACATAGGGGTGTGTCTTTTAGAATTAGAGTTTTGAGTTTCTTTGGATATATACCTGGAAGTGGAGTTGCTGGGTCATAAGGAAGTTCCATCTTTAATTTTTACCTAGTGGCTGCACCAATTTGCATTCCTGGCAGTAGTGCACAAGATGTCGCTTTTCTTTACATCCTTGTCATGGGTATCATCTCTCTTTTAACCTGGCCTCTCCATACGACTGGACTGGCTTCCTCACAAGCACAGTAGCTTTGTCTCACGTGGCAGCTGGGTCCTTCCCAGAGTGAACATTCCAAGAAACCTAGACAGAAGCCATAAGGCTTCTGATGACTTATCTTTGGAAATTACACAACATTATTTTACCATTTCTATTTGTTAAAGAAACAATAGACCAATCCAGATTCAAGAGGGTAGAGGAACAGATTCCCCCTCAGTGGGGAAGTGACTTGTGTATATGGAGGGAAGACATCAATGGTTGGCATTTTGAGATGATCTACCATGGGTGATATGAAGCCCAGAGAAAGCAAAGACTTAACACAAAACCGCAGACCCCACAATGGTAGTGTGAAGGTTAGAGCCAAAATCGTAAAGGATAACATCTACCCCCTGAGAAGGTTTTTGTTCCAAATCCTCCCACCCAATACTGAAAATTAAAAAGATTCCCTGCTCATGTAGACCAGGCAGGCTTTGTATTTAAAAAGTCATTATTACAGGTATGAATTTAGATTTTAAAAAGTTACAAGGTACAAAAATTGATAGAGTGATGAATTATGTTAGAGAATATTAAGGAATTAGAAGTAAATCCAAAAAATACAGGGTGGGGCAAAAGTAGGTTTACAGTTGTTTGAGTAGAAAATAATACAGTAATGGATAAATAATAACACAAAAATAAACTCTGTGTTTCACGTACTCACAACTGTAAGCCCCCCTTTGCCCGACCCCTGTATGTGTAAGGCGTGTAAAAAGAAGATATAAAATAAATTAAAGAGATATTAAAGAACACCTAAATAAATGAGATACTTATTTAGGAGAGGTGTACCACATTCACGGGTAGGAATTCTTACTGCACTAGTCCCTGGCCAGGCAGGGGTGTCCAACCCTCGGCCTGCAGGCTGCATGCAGCCCAGGATGGCCATGAATGTGGCCCAACACAAAGTCATAAATTTACTTAAAATATTACAAGATTTAAAAAAAATTATTTATTTATCTTTTTTTAGTGGGGAAGGGAAGGAGAGAAGGAGAGAAATATCAATGTATGATTGCCTCTCTTGTGTCCCCCACTGGGAACTGGCCTGCAACCCAGGCACGTGCCCTGACTGGGAATCAAACCACAATCCTCTGGTTCGCAGGCCCATGCTCAATCCACTGAGCTACACCAGCCAGAGCAAAATATTACAAGATTTTTTGGTGATTACATCTTGCAATGTATTCAATGTGTGGCCCAAGACAACTTCTCTTTTAGTGTGACCCAGAGACACCAAGAGTTTGGATATCCCTACAAGGGGTAAGTTCTAAGACCCTAGGGGGTTCCTAAAACCACACATAATACCAAGTCCTATATATACTATGCTTTTTTTCTATACATACATACATATGATAGAGTTTAATTTATAAATTTGGCATGGTAAGAGAGTAACAATGATAGCAAATAATAAAATAGAACAATTATAACCACTCAGCAAAACAGCATAAATTTCTTTTGCCTTCTATGCAATTTCATGGATAGAAGATTCGTTTTTACTATAGATCTTAGTAACCTCAGCATACAATCTTTTTCCTTATTAAGTTGAGAACTTTCACCTTTCACTTAAAGAAGCACTTTATAGCTTCTCTTTGGCATATCTGAATTGTCATCATCAGTACCCTTGTACTTTGGGGGCACTATTGAGTAAAAGAGGGGGGACTTGAACACAAGCGCTGCCATACTGCTACAGCCAGTCTCATAAGCGGGGGGAGCTACTGAGTGACTAATGGGTGGGAGGGAGGCAGACACAGTGGGACCTGCTGGGCAAAGGGATGATTCATTTCCTAGGCAGGACAGAGCGGGATGTCTCGAGATGTCGTCATATTACTAAGAATGGTGCACAATTAAAAACTTACAATTTGTTCATTTCTGAAATTTCCCATTGAATATTTTTGGACTGCAGTTGATAAAAGTTACTGAAACCAGGGAAAGCGGAAGCTTGTGTAAGGGGCACTACTGCATCATAAAGTCAACTCTCCTAAAACTGTTCTGGAGATTAAATGGATTTCCAGTGAAAATTACAACATGTATGTTTTTTTCTTCCCCACAGAACTTGATTAAGATAATTCTAAAGTTTATACAAAACAGCAAAGGGATGACACTAGCCAGGACATTTCTGTGGAAGGAGAGCAGAAAGATTTGTAAAACAATGTTCACAGCCTTACTGTTCATAATAGCAAAAACCTGGAAATGGCCCAACTGCCCATTTGAAGGAATGTGTATGAATAAATTTTCCCACAGTTTAATCTTGTGCAGTAGTCAAAGCAGTGAAATACAGAGCCTTGCAACAGGATGGGTGAATCTTAGCAACTTAATATGAAGGGCTTGAAAAGCAGGTACTCACATTTCCATCCAACTTGATAATCATTTTGTAAAATAGAAACTACAATAAAACTTTAAAGGATTCATATAGATGTATCTATATAACATATCTAGGAACTTAGGGATATCAGATTTAGGCTGATGCTTACAGATAGCAGGCAGGATAAGGTGGGTGCTCATAGATTAGATTAAGTTATTGCAAAGGCTGCATCTTTTGATTTGAGTGGTGGATTGGGAATATCAAACAAATTATTAAAAATAATCAAAGATAGTTCCTTTGCCCATTTTTCAATCAAATTGTTTGTCTTTTTCCATTGAGATACATGAGTTCCTTATATATTTTGGATATTAAGCTCTTATCAGGTATGTGGTTTGTAAATACTTTTTGCCATTCCTGAATAGACATTTTCCTAAAAAGGACATACAGATGAGCAACAGGTATACAAAAAGGCACTACTCAGCATCTTTGATCAACAGGGAAATGCAAATCAAAACCACAGTGAGATAGCCCCTTGCACCCGTTAGAACGGCTGTTACCGAAAAGACAAGAGACAAGTGTTGATGAGGCTATGAAGAAAAGAGGACCCTTCTGCCCTGTTGGTGGGAATGTAACTTGGTTCAGCCCCCACGGAAAACACTATGGAGACACCTCAAAAAATAAGAAATAGAACCATCCTATGATCTAGCAGTTCCACTCCTGGTCATGTAGACAAAAGGACTAAAACCAGTGTCTCAAAGAGATATCTGCATTCCCATGCTCACTGCATTACTCACAGGAGCCAAGCTATGGAAACAACATAAGTGTTTGTGGACAGATGAGTGGATAAACATTATACACACACCCAGTGAAATATTATTCAGGCATAAAAATGTCAGTCTCGCTGCTTGTGACAATATGGATGACAATACCTGGAGGGTATTATGTTAAGTGTAATAAACCAGACAGAGAAAGACATACTATATGGTATAGTTTATATGTGGAATCTTAACAAAAAGCCCATTTTATAGAAATTACCAAATACACAAGAGCAGGTTGTGCTAGGATTGATCATGAGACTAGGAATTATGATTAATTCTGTGCACTGTGGTTCAACCAACCAACCAACCAACCAACACACCAACACACCAACACATCCACTCAGACTTGATAAGTATATTGCTCAGTCCTGGTACTTGACTGCCTACCTTGAAGAAGGTAAGTTGGCCTTTGGCAGAGTAATGAGATTGGGTAGGTCTCTGTCACCCACCCACTGGTAGAGTTTATCTGCCTCACAGGATGTAGAATGACTGACATTTGGGGTCGGAAAGGTCCCACCCTTCCAGTTGCATTCCTTGTTTGTCACGGGAGGAGACCAGGACAGGAGAGGTTACACGACAGTCAAGCCAGGACAAGGACATGCACTATACTTCTCCTTGTCTGATCTCATTGTTTTTTTGTTGTTGTTAATCAAGCATTAAATCATTGTCACACTATCATACAATTAACCTCGTCAATTCTCTGTACTTACCTGTAGTAGATAACGATTTTATTTGCTAGTATACTTTCTTATACTGGGGTCAAATTCCAGTTTATCTTTAAAGTTGTAATTGGAGGCACTCACACACACACAAAGGTTGGTTAACTACTTTGAATATGGACGCTATCACTCAACAGGGTCCATACTTATTTTCTCCCCGCCCCCACCCTATGTTGTAAAGCAGGTGATAAGATTTCAGAGCACTCATGTTCGGTGGAGATTTCCTCATGATACTCATTAAAACACAACAGTTCTCCCCTAAAAGAAAGGAGACAAAAGCATGCAAACTTACGTTGCAATTTTTGTAGTTAATTTATTTCTAGGTTTCATTAGATCAGGAGGCGAGAAGTTAGGTGTACTTTTAATAGATGAAACTGATAAATAATTTCTTGTTTTGCAACTGAAGCAGGCCACAGAGGGAGGAGGTACTTGGCGTAGCCTGGATAGAGCTCTGATTAATTATGGGAGAGAGGACGGCTTGACTTGATGTGACAGCTTTTGCATCACCTTGACTAGGCTAAGTACTCAGTTATTCAGTCAAATCCTAATCTAGGTGTTGCTGTGAAGGTATTTGGTGGATGCGGTTAACACCTCCCAGTGCGGTAGATGCGGTTAACGCCAGTGCGGTAAATGCCTGCCTCAGTGTCCAGCTTGCCGGTCTGCCCTGTAGATTTAGGGCCTGCTAGCCTCAACGACTGCGTGAGCCAATTCCTTAAAATAGATCTCTGCACACACGCAACCCCCCACCCACCCACGCACCCACCCACTTACCCTGTTGGTTCCGTTTTTCTGAGAATCCTGAATGATAGCACACCAAGCAAGGTTCCTGAAAGAGTACTGGGAAATTGGAGTCATAGTGGCTTTTGCCCTTAAGCAGTTTGATGAACTTGGTCAGTCTGCAGACTCCTTGAGGGCTGGCACTGCATTTCCTGATCACTGTTTCCCTGGCACCTAGCTAATAGCTGGCACAGAGGGGTGTTCAGGAAGTATTCGATGGGTGAATGAATTAATGGTCTGCCCTTTTCTGGGGCTCAGTTGTCATTTCTATAACATCCTCACAACAGATTTTACAGGTAGATATATGCATTATTCCCACTGTGCAGGTGAAGAGCTGAGGTTTAAAGAGTTAATTGAATTGCCCAAGGTCATACAACCAATTAGTGGCAGGGCTGGGATTCAAACCAAGATTGGCATGACATCCAAATCCATGTTTATAAACAGAGTTTCCCCAAAAGGTTTGTCTGGCAAAGGTGTGGCCCTGGATCTGGCTGCCCCAGCTGTTCGGGGTGGAGCCCTGTTAACTGTGTTTACTCTCTCCAGAGCCCGTGCTGTGGTGTCCCAGCACACTTAACTCTCCTCCTCCGGGCAGAGCAGATGGCGGGGGCAGGAGTGCGAGTGAGTGTTCAACACAGCAGGGGTGCCAGGGCGTCCTCCTGTTCTCCTGCCTGGTCTGGGTCACAGCCACGGCGCTGCCAGAGGCATTTGGCAGACTCACCTCGGGTCCAGTTAGGTGTGTGAGTCAGTGGCCTGATGGGGTGACAGAACAAGGTCAAACGTGGACTCAGCACTCCTGTCTGTTGCATGCCGAGCTACAGGCTTTGGCATTAAATGGAGCTGGGGACACACAGGATCACAAGCAGGAGCTAAACCTCAGGCTCGGCTTCTCCTCTGTGAATTGGAGTCAGGTTGGGCAAAGGAGTCCCAGGAACTCCCCATGAGTGGGCCCTGAGCATGGTTCCAAGGGGAGAACCGTAAAAATCTGCCCAGATTTGATGCTATGTCAGATGCCAGAGAGGGCACCGGCCATCTAAAATTCGTGCAAAAGTCCACGCTGTCTCAGCCAGCGGCATTCCCAGCATCCCATTGTCCTGTTTTGTTCTCTTCATGCCACCTAACTAATGTCTTTGTCTGCCTCTCTGACCAGCATGGAAGCATTTGAGAGCAAGAACCTTTTCTGTGTTGTTCACTGTTGGTTCATCAGCTTCTAGAATAGCTGGTTCAATATATATTCATCAAATGGACAAATGAAAAGCAATCTTTTCTCTAGGGGACATCTGAAAGGCACCAGGCAACTGGTAGGGATGTAGATTAGCTTTGTTCCTTTTCTTGGCCCCTGAGCAAACACTCTTCAAGGTTATGAGATTACATGGGAATAGGAGAGCTGGATTAAAAATAAGTACGTTGCCTCTCTGATTTGAGCTTCAGCACACAGTGATTTGTCTTCTAAAAGCTCCTTTCTAGTGCTTGTCAATGAGTTTACATGCTTTAAGTTTATGTAGCTATACCGAGTAGTCAGAGAAAAGAGGGTTACATTTGGTCAGTCAGTACTCGAACACTGAGTGTGGGTGGTTTTACTCAGCCTGCCCTGGCCCCCTCCCCCTTGCAATAGCTGGGATGCCAAACAACCAACTTTGAGTTTAGGGTGAAGAAAAGATCTGAGCTCTCACCTTGTGTATGTTGCTAACAGTCTGGATGCACTTGGGGAGTTTATTCTACTTCTCTGCATCTTGGTTTATACTGATCCCATAGACACTGTTGAACACTCACCAGATGATCTGAGTCTAGGTGATGGGGAGACAGCATTGTGGGGAGGGGAACCCAGTCTTTGCCTTCACTGAGTTTACCTGGCCAGGGTTAGGGGTAGAGGTGGAATAGACAGTAGACAAGTAAAGAAATAAGAAAATTTAAGATAATAAGTGCTACAGAAATAAAAGATAGGTAGAGGGATGAATAAACCAAGATAAAGGAGTATGAGGACTGAGCAGCAGTAGGACAGGGAATGCCTCTCCGTGGAAGAGACAGGAAAGCTCTGAGACTTAAGTGACAAGAAGTCAGTCATAATGTCTGGAAGAAGATCTTCCCAGACAACTGGAAAGCTCTGAAGGAAGAATGAGTTTCAGTTATTTTGGAGAAGCACTGAAGTCCAGTGCAGCTGGCACTTAGCGCACCAGAGAAGAGGCAGGGGAAGAGCTGGAGAGAGAGGCTGGGTGAGATCACTGGGTGTCTGTAGATGGGCATTTGCCTGGTTTTCCATCTGTGGTGTGATGGGGCGTTACCCATTCATTTTGCTGGTTGATTTCTCCTTCTCTTCCATGTCTTTTAGCTCTGGAGAATCAATCCTGGGGCCCAGTCTGGGGCCCTCCCTCTCCCTTTTTCCACCTGGGTTCACTCCTGTGGGTGTCTCCCACTCCCCCAACTTTAAATACCGTCTATATGCTGGGTAACCCCGATTTCATTTATGCAGAGCAGACCTGTTCAATGCCTCCACTTCAACGTCTTAAAGAACACTCCAACTTAACACGTAAAATCAAATTCCTAAGCTTCTCCCACTGTCCTACCAGTCTGCCTCACCCTGTCTCTGGGAAGGGTGACTCTACCTGCCCAGTTTCTTGAACCAAACCCTCTGGACTCACCCTTGATGCTCCAGCCCCCAGGCATGCAGTCTGCAAGCAAACTTGGGTGATTCTGCCTTCAAATTGTCTCTAGGGTCTGATTGCTCATCACCATCCACACAGCTACACCTTAGTTCAGACCTGTCATCTCTCACCTGGGTCACTGCACTGACCTCTCACCTGACCTCCCTGCTTTAACTTTCTTCACCATATTCTCAACACCCAGCAACCAGAGTGTTCTTTCAACAGTGGAACTCCGATCCTGTCACTCTTAATCAGCACCCTCCCAGGCCTCCCCATCCCTCTCAAGGTGAAGGCCAAAGTCCTCACAGTGGCCTACATGGTTCTACGTGACTCTCATTTTCTTCTTGAGCTCACTCTGCTGCAGCCGCACTGGCTTCTCCTTGCTGTTTCTCAAACATGCCAGGCAGGCTCTGCTTGTAGACCTTTGCCCCCCTCAGTCAGGGGAGCCGTCTCCACAAATCCACATGGCTCATTCCCTCACTTGCCTGATTCTTTGCTGGAGGCTCCCTGCTCCTTGGGGACCTTCCTAACTGCCCATAGAGAAATTGCTCCCCAGCACCCCTCCTCCTCTCCCCAGCTTAATTCATTTACTGTCTGCTTCCCTGAGTGGGATGCAGGTGCCCAAGGACAGCCAAGTTTATTCAGCTTGCTCACAACTCTCCAACTGTTTGAACAGAACCCCCTAAATGCTGCATGTTGAAGGAAGGAGAGGTGTTCAGCAGGAAACAGATTCGATGTGTTTACAATGATTATTTGGCTATTGTATGACAAATGGACTGTAGGGGAGAACGGGGGAGGAAGCTGGGACATTGTTTGGTGGCTATTGTAGGAGTCAAGGAGCAAGACAATGGTGGTGTAATCTAAGATGCTTTCGGGGAACTGCTGAGAAATGGCCAGGCTTGGGCTATATTTTGGAAGAGCTGACAGGACTTGCTGATACTGAACTTGGACCGACAGTGAGGAGACTCCTAGGGTTTTAACCTAACTCGTTGAAGGGGTGGTGGCGTCATTATCCCAGAAGAGCAGAATTACAGGAAGGGCTGCTTTTTATTCATTCATCATCAGAGGGTGGATTGAGAGTTCTTTCGGGGACATAGTCAAGGCCCTTTACTTTTTTTTTCCCTTGGATTAATCACTTAGATGAAAATATCGACTAGGCAGTAGTATATACTACCCTAGAGTTGATGGGTAAGACCCAGGCTAAATGTATAAAATTGGGAGCATTAACATGTTTAAAGTAAAGGAAGTTGGATGAGTGTGTCACCCTCTACTCTAGAGAAACTTGTGCCCTTGGGGAAGACGGTGGGGGGGAAGTAGAGTCAAATAAAAAGCAATGTGCGTGATGAAGGAGCAGCACCCTCCACTTGGTCAGCGAGCAAGGCGCTGACCCCTGGAGCCCCTATAGTGCTCCATGGCAGCGCCCGGGGTTCCCGGGGTAAACCAGATGGATGTGATCCCTGCCTCAGGGAACTGACTCCTACTTCAAGAGCTATCAGGACATAGTGGGAAGAAGGCTCCATCTTTTATTTTGATAGAATGCACAGATTTTCTTCTTATACTCCCGGGTTGCAGAACCCTGAGAACTAAGTTGGGAGTGTGTCCCAAGTCTACCTCTGCACAGATGCACGTGGACATGCAGTGACTGTGGCCTGGACTTAAGCCACACTCACGGGGTGGGATGAAATCCCTGAGCTGTCAGGTCTCTCCTCGGTCAAGGCCAAGGCACAGCATGATTGTCCTTTACCTTCTAATTCTCTGTGGGTAAAGAAGGAACACGAATTCATCGAGCTCTTAGAGTGTGTTATATATTTAACACCTTTTACTTCTATTACTTAACCCCCACCCCTGTAATGTGTGAGGTAGGTGGCCTGGTCCCCCTCCCACAGGCCTGGAGGCTGAGGCCGAGAGGCTTGGTTCACCTGCCGATGTCCAAGAGCCAGGCACTGGCAGATGCAGTGCCCACTCTGAAGTCTGGTGTGAAACACTCTTTTAGCTCAAAAGCCTAGAGGAAAACAAAATACTTAGTATTTCTTTCACATTATAACACATACAGTGGTACCTCGGTACTCATCATTGATTTGTTCCGACGAGGGGCAAGCAAGCACCCAGTGATGGAGAGTTTTCTCCTGCAGGGCGGCGCTGCGATACACACAAGTTCCAGCAAGCGCGATGAGTAATGAGCAAGCGCCAAGTGCTGAAACAATTTTTCTTCTCAAAATGTGAACGAGTACCAGGTTTGACGGGTACTGAAGCCAATGAGGACAGAGGTGTGACTGTATTTAAACTCAGTTCACTTTTCCTTCTCAAGCTGCCTTTCCTTGGGCTAAACGTGTGCAGTTCTTTCCCCTTATCCATGTGTGACATAGTAACTGTTAGAGTTCTTGCCCCAGTGCCTGGCACGTAGTAAGTGCTTAACAATGAAAAGTTAATGGGATTACACTGTTTGCCAGCTGAGAAAACGGAGTCTCAGAGAAGAGAAGGGACTGACCTGCGTCCCACACTGAATCATCTGCTCCACTTCCGATATCTAGGCACGTGCTACTTTCTTTTCTCAGTGTTTATTTCTTAAACGCTGTCCAACTAGGATAGAGCCCTTCCTCTTACCTCCTTTACTTAGGCCTCTATACTTCCCCTAATAAACTCCTCAGTGTCCTAACTTTCAGAGAATGCTCCCTGCAACCAAGGCTTGTGTCTCCTCAGTCAGCCCCGCAGTTCATTTATCCATTCCCTTTCTGAACCTGGAGCTGGCTGGCTGGCAGAAGTTAATCAGAAAATTGTGTGACCGTGGCAAGAGGCTGACCAAATTCAAAACTATAATGAAAGAATGGTGACAGGAGAGTTGGATTAAAAGTCACCTTCTTTTACAACAAAGGGAAATCCAGGTCTCCCTCCTTTTCACTTCTTAGTACCCACCTGTGAGAAGAACCAAACCCAAAGGGAGAGATGCGGAGTGAGCCTACGGCCCCAAGCAAGTCCTAGAGTGTGGGGGCCAAGTAGGTGTGCGGAGGATGTCTCATTTGACTGGCGGAGTCTCTGAAAGAGAGGAGGTGTGGGTAGCACAATCCGATCACAGAGGCATGGAATGCCAAACTGTTTAAGTCCAGGATGCTCCGACAAGTCCTCTCTGCCTTGTCCCATGGGCTCTGGTGCCTGGAATTTACCTGCTTGGCATTCACTGGTTGAGCTGAACGACCCCAGCACTATGCCTGCAACTCAGGAACATGTGGCGATTCCCAGCTCTGTCTCCTTCTTCGAATCTTACAGAAGTTCTGTGAGGGACACGGGGCAGGGAGGGGTGGTCTGGGTTGGGGGACATGGGCACAAGTGTGGAGTCAAGAGTCCCAGCTTGTCTTAGGGCCTCGCCATGGTATTAAACCTCTGCAAAGTTTGGTTTTCTCACGTGTAAATTCTACATAACAGTACACGTGCCTTGGGGCTTTTAAGTAACATAATACAAGCCCTAGGGCCTGGCGTGTGTTAAGTGCTCATTTCATGTTTGCTATTATTATTATCATCATCCCCATTAGGCAGATGAGAAAATTGGGGATCAGCGTCAGACAGTGACTCACCGAAGCCCTCAGCGCTGTTGGGAGCCCAGGTGCCCTGACTCCAGTCTCTTGAGCAGCACCAGTGGGTCTCCCTTCATGGGAGGCACGGTGCCACGGGGCGAGGCTGCTTTCCGTTTAGAAGGGAAAAGCCCTTTTGCTCTTCTGAGCAGAGCTTTACTTTGGTGTTGTTAAAATGCTTCCATGATTTGTAAGATTTGTTGCAGTTTCTAAGTATCTTTTAACTGCCAAGTGTTGCTTGAGGCGCCAGGGCAAAGGCGTCTGGGTTTCTGCGTTTTAAACAAGATGAATAAACAAACAAGGAAGAACATGATGCTTGATGCAAAGGCTGGACTGGCTGGGCGCGGAGGTCCCTCAGGCGTGGACATTCTGTGAATTTTACTGCTCTTCTGTCACTTTCCACCACAAACATGGCAGGAATCCAGCTTTGTGTCCCCAACCCCCCCAGGGAAGAGAGCCAACCTCAGGGCCAGGTGGCAAAGGGGCTTTTGTGAGAGGCTATTGGACTGTGCCGTCTTCTCAGTAGGGTCTGCTAAGGAGGCTGCAGACAGCCTGGACTTGACCAAGATCACGCAGAGAGGAAGGTGCAGGCTAGGCTCGAACTTTGCTTCGGTCTCTGGAGTCTCAGGTTAGTGTGTTATCCGCTGCACCACAATGTCCCTAGAGCCCTCTGAGGAGTTTGTGTGTGTGTGTGTGGTTACTGCTATAAACTGGGAGGAGAATGTGTCATTGTGTGTTCTCTCCCGCTCTCCTCTAACACGAGTGTTCAAGGGGACCCCGCATACGGGAGGCATGGACTGCAGGCTCGGGTTAGGGTTCATGTTCCCAAGAGGTGAGCCACTGCAGTCTGAGGCTCGCACAGGGAGGGGTGAAGCATCTCCATCACAACACCTGGGGGTTTGTCCTCCAGGTGTGGTCTCTGGACCAGCAGCAGCTGCAACACTTGGGATCTTGATAGATATGTGGCATCTTGGGCCCCAAACTAAACCTACTGTATAAGAACCTGCATTTTAGTAAGATGCCAATGTGATTTGTAGACATGTTAAAGTTTTTTTTATAACACATTTTATTGATTATGTCATTACAGATATCCTATTTTCCCCCCTTCATCCCCCTGACCCTGCACACCCCCTCCCACCCACATCCCCCTTAGTTCATGTCCATGAGTCATAAGTTCTTTGGCTTCTACATTTCCCACACTACTCTTGCCCTCCCCCTGTCTATTTTCTTCCCACCGTCTGTGCTACTTATTCTCTGTACCTTCTCCCCCACTCTCCTCCTCCCACTCCCTGTTGCTAACCTTCTGTGTGATCTCCATTTCCGTGATTCTGTTCCCGATCTAGCTGTCCACTTAGTTTGCTTTTGTTTTTGTTTTAGGTGTAGTTGTTAATCACTGTGAGTTTGCTATCCTTTCACTGTTCATATTTTTTATCTTCTTTTTCTTAGATAAGTCCCTTTAACATTTCATACAATAAGAGCTTGGTGATGATGAACTCCTTTAACTTGACCTTATCTGAGAAGTGCTTTATCTGCTATTCCATTCTAAATGAAAGCTTTGCTGGATAGATCAATCTTCGATGGAGGTCCCTGCCTTCCGTGACTTGGAATACTTCTTTCCAGCCCCTTCTTGCCTGTAAGGTCTCTTTTGAGAAATCAGCTGACATTCTGATGGGAACTCCTTTGTAGGTGACTGTCCTCTTATCTCGTGCTGTTTCTAGAATTCTCTCCTTTATTTTAATTTTGGGTAATGTAATTATGATGTGCCTTGGTGTGTTCCTTCTTGGGTCCAACTTGTTTGGGTCTCTCTGAGCTTCCTGGATTTCCTTTGCCAGGACGGGGAAGTTCTCCTTTATTGTTTGTTCAAATAAGTTTTCTACTTGTTCTTCTTATTCCCCTTCTGGGGCCCCTATAATTCAGATGTTGGAATGTTTAAATATATCCTGGAGGTTCCTAAGCCTCTCCTCATTTTTTTGAATTCTTGTTTCTTCATCCTTTTTTTTTTCAATGTATGGTTGCCTTTTGTGCGTTCCCTGCTGGGAACTGTCCTGCAGGGAACTGGTCTGCAACCCAGGCATGTGCCCTGACGGGGAATCGAACCTTGAACCTCGAACCTCGATCCTGTGGTTCGCAGGTCTGCGCTCAATCCACTGTGCTACACCAGCCAGGGCTTCTTCATCCTTTTCTGTTTGGTTGTTTCTTTCTTCCTTCTGGTCCACTCCATTGATTTGTGTCCCAGTTTTCTTCCCATCACTATTGGTTCCCTGTGCATTTTTCTTCCTTTCCCTTAGTGTAGCCTTCATTTTTTCACCTACTTTGTGACCAAAATCAACCAGTTCTCTGAGCATCCTGATCACCAGTGCTTTGAACTGTGCATCTGATAGGTTGGCTATCTCTTGGTGGTTTAAAAGTATTGGCTCTGGGGCTTTGATTTGTTCTTCTGTTTGAGCCATAATTTTTGGTTAGGTCATGCCTGTTATGTATGAGGGGTGGAGGCTGAGGTGTTCACCAGGGTGGGGCCACCAAGTCACTGGGTTGTGACACTGTATTGGGGGCGGGGTCAGAGAGGGAACAGTGGAGCTTGCTCCACCCTCTCTCAAATTTCAGTCCCCTCTGCCACTTCCCCCCAAGCAAATTGGGCCCTTCTGGTGCTTGTTCCCAGGGGTGTGGGCTTGTGTATGTTCTAGGACCTTGTGGGTCTCTCCAACGAACTCTCCTGTAAGGCTGGGAGTCTCTCTTGGCACCTTTTCAATCGGTGCTTTTAGGTTTCATCTCCTGTCACTGAGGCCCTGGGTTGTGCAGTCTGTCTTGCTGCCCGTTTTTGCCTGGCTTATCTGTGCACGGATGTGTGTCCACGGTCAGCCAACTGCCTTGCACACTCTGCCCATTTCCTCCCCGTGCCTGGGGTCTGCTAGCCCTGCACTGCCTGCATTCCTGGGTCTGGCAGCCAGGTCTTTTCCTGCCCGGACTCCGCCCCTCTTATCAGTCTGGTTGAATTGTTGTCGGACTTCCGTACAGTTCAGTTTTCTGTCAGTTTTGGTTGTGTTTTTGTTTCTAGATCTTTGTTGTTCTTAATTTTGGTTGTGCGAGGAGGCACAATGTTTCCACCTATGCCTCCATCTTGGCCGGACGGCATGTTAAAGTTTAAGAAGCAAGGACTAGGAGCAAGAAACTCATAAGCTGGCTGTAGTTTGCCAACTTCTGGTTTAAGTGGAAGAAGACAGTGCTCTTGCCTCATGGGAAGTTTGATTGAGAGTTAAGAACTTCTCGGAGCATGATTTATGTTGAGAAGTATTTATGGACTTGTCATGGCTTATGAAAGACATCTGCCACGGGTGTGGGAGCGGGAACAGATCCTGTGGACTGGGGAGTGGCCATCACCAACCTGGGTGGTTTCAGACGGCTCTTCCAGCTCTGGCATTCCTAACGCAAATGCTGGCAAATCACCCTCGGACCAGAGACGGGGCAAAGGCTTCTGGAAGTCACAGTGGTTCTGCCATTAGCTAGCTCTGCGACCTTGGGGAGGCCACTTACATACTTGGAGCCTTAAAGTACACATTTACCCCTGCCTAACTTGAGGTGTATTTGGAAACTTAAATGAGACAGAGGGTACCAGAGAGCTCTGTGGGCCAAAGATATGCTGTAGAAATAAAAGGTATTTTTATAATGATGATGAAGATAATGAAGACAGCTAAAAAGGCCCACAGAATATCAGAGACATTTCAGAACACAGTGAGTTGATAGTCAAGTCAGGGTCAGAATTCAAGTTTCCTGATTCCCGGGTATGTTGGCTACCTCTTGGAATGAGTCCTAGGTTTAATTTCTAAGCCTTTGAACAAAGAAATCATATATATGAACATGTCCAATACTGGTGATGCCAGCATTGATGTGGCAACTGAAAATACTTACTGAGCATGTATTTTGTACCAGCACTGTGGTAAAGTCTGCTGCTACCTGTCTTATCTCTCTTAGTTCTCACATCAACTTTTGAGGTAATTGCTCCGTGTGACCTCACTGTGCATGAAGAAACTGAAGCCAAATGTGTTCCTTCTCATTGAACATTTTGCTTTTTAGTTGAGGACAGTGCTTTAAGTCAGAGGGATGCATTTATAATGGTGGCAGTTCTGGCCCTGTGAGAGTCCAGCTGGGGGAGGGAGGAGGGGTGTGTTTTGGGCAGAGAGGAGATCAGGATGTTCCAGTGCTTCTGGAGTTGCAGCACAGACGGGGCGGCTCGCCCTGCCAAGAAGGCCTGGTGGGAGCTGAGGTCATCACCTTGTAGCAATGCATGCTTTCCTGGCCGTGCCAGCCCGGGATACTGTAGCTGGCAGCCCAGGGGCAGGGAAGGCCTCTGCCAAGTTGGAAGGCGAGACCTCAGGATGAGATGACTGGCAAAGATGGGGGCATGAGCTGGGCTCGGCCAGGCTGCTGCCTTCCATGTTCACAGCGTGGATCCGCCTCCAGATTCCATCCCAGGATGTCTCACTCAGCAGAGGTGAGAGCCAGCCAAGCAGCAGGGCTGAGGCGAGAGGACCTGAACCATTCTGCTGTCCTCAATCGCTGGCAGCCCAAGTAATGCTGGGGAGAGTGTGTTAGTCCTGAATTTAAGTCTAATAAGTAGGGCCCATGAGTGGATTTTCTCCCACTGTTAAGTAAAGTAGCCTAGTGGTTAAGTGTTTGGGCCCTGAATCATTGACCCAGGTTCAAGGTCTCTGCCGTTGTTTGCTAGTTGGTTATGTCATGTAGGGCTTGTCTGTCAATAAACCTCAGCTTTTTCATCTATGATGTAGAGATCACAATAGAACCTTCCGCATAGATGTGCCAGGAAGATTCAGTAAGAAAGTCCATTTAAATTCATCCTAGTGCCCGACACAGCAAATATTCGAAACATGGTAGCTTTAAGAACATTGGTATTATTGGTATCATTATCATCATGTGATTGTCAGAGTGTGGGGGGTCCAGTAAGTAGCAGCCCTCTTCCCTGCTTGAGTTCAGTGTCAGTTAAGAAATAAGACAAAGGAGTAAATCAGATCGGAGACAAAAATGTCACCTTTATTGCTGGGAAGCTGACACTGGAGGAGGTGGCTTGAGTGAGCAGAATTACAAAGCCTACCCCATCCTGGCCAGCACAAGCCCACATCTTGGGACCGGCTTCTGCAAAAGGGTGGGTGTGAACTCTCTGCAGGTCACTGGGCTCTCAACAAAGAAGAGAGGAAAGCTTAGAGCATTATATACCCTACCCTCAAACTGTCACTTAGGTGAGCCATGCCTGCCAGAGGTAAGGAATGGGATGGGGAAAGGGGTGAGGGAAGGCCTGGGGTTTTACAAAAGGGGAAGGCTGCCCCAAATGGCAGGAATATCAGGAGTGGGCAAGAAGGGTTTCCCCAGTGCCCACCATGTAACAAAAAGGGCGTATTTTCAGTAATAATTATGTAGTGATCATAAATAATCATTATTTTATTCAATCTTTAGTTGTGAAACAATTGACAAAAGAATTTTATTGTTTTTTTAATATATTTTATTGATTATGCTATTACAGTTGTCCCATTTCCCCCCTTTATTCCCCTCCACCCTGCACACCCCCTCCCACCCACATTCCCCCATTTAGTTCATGTCCATGGGTTATACATATAAGTTCTTTGGCTTCTACATTTCCTATACTATTCTTAACCTTCCCCTGTCTATTTTCTACCTACCATTTATGCTACTTATTCTCTGTACCTTTTCCCCTGTTCCCCCTACCACTCCCCTGCTGATAACCCTTCATGTGATCTCCATTTCTGTGATTCTGTTCCTGTTGTAGTTGTTTGCTTAGTTTGCTTTTGTTTTTGTTTTGGCTGTAGTTGTTAATAATTGTGAATTTGTTGTCATTTTACTGTTCATATTTTTTGTCTTCTTTTTCTTAGATAAGTCCCTTTAACATTTCATATAATAAGGGCTTGGTGATGATGAACTCCTTGAACTTGACCTTATCTGAGAAGCATTATCTGCCCTTCCATTCTAAATGAAAGCTTTGCTGTGGATAGAGAAATCTTGGATGGAGGTCTTTGGATTTCATGACTTGGAATATTTCTTTTCAGCCCTTTCTTACCTGTAAGGTCTCTTTTGAGAAATCAGCTGACAGTCTGATGGGAACTCCTTTGTAGGTGACTGTCCCTTTATATCTTGCTGCTTCTAGGATCCTCTCCTTCATTTTAATCTCGGGTAATGTAATTATGATGTGCCTTGGTGTGTTCCTCCTTGGGTCCACCTTGTTTGGGACTCTCTGAGCTTTCTGGACTTCCTGGAAGTCTATTTCCTTTGCCAGAGTGGGGCAGTTCTCCTTCATTATATTTTCAAATAAGTTTTCAATTTCTTGCTCTTCCTCTTCCCCTTCTAGCACCCTTATGATTCGGATGTTGGAATATTTAAAGATGTCCTGAGGACTCCAAGGCCTCTCCTTGTTTTTTTGAATTCTTGTTTCTTCGTTCTGTTCTGGTTGAATGTTTACTACTTCCTTTTGCTCCAAACCATTGATTTGAATCCTGGTTTCCTCCTTATCACAGTTGGTTAGCTGTATATTTTCCTTTATTTTATTTGTAGAGCCTTCACTTTTTCTTTTATTTTGTGACCATACTCAAGCAGTTGTGTGAACATCCTCATTATCAGTGTTTTGAACTGTGCATCTGATAGGTTGGCTATCTCTTCGTTGCTTAGTTGTTATTTTTTGAGCTTTGATTTGTTATTTCGTTTGGGTCTTTTCAGTTTTTTTTGTCTTGGTGTTCATCTTACTAGGGACGGGCAGAGCCTTAGGTGTTCACCATGGCAGAGCAAGTTGTGTATGTGGGGGAGGGGTCCAAGAGGGAACAATGGCGCTTGCTCCTCTCTCTGCTTGTTTCCAGTCACTTCCCTCTCTTCCCACAATCAAATAGGGCCTTTCTGGTGCTGATTTCCAGGTGGGTGGGCTTGTGTACATTCTAGGACCCTGTGAGTCTCCCCAACTAACTCTCCTGTGAGGCTGGGAGTTTCTCCTGCAGCCTCAACCCCCACAGGTGTTTTCAGTCAGAGGTTTGAGTCTTTATTTTCTCACACAGGAGCCCTGGGTTATGAGGTCTGTCTCGCTACCCAGTTGTTCCTCCCAGTTTATCTGCGTGTGAATGTGGGACCACCTCATCTACAATCAGCCACCTTGCTGGGTCCTCTAGCCACCATTGGTGTGAGTCCTCTCCACCCCGGCTTCCTGACTCCGCCCCTCCTACAGGTCTGGATGAATGTATCTTCTTTACCTCCTTGGTTGTAGGACTTCCATGCAGTTCAATTTGCTGTCAGTTCTGGTTGTTTTTTTGTTCTTAAATTTGTTGTTGTCCTTCTTTTGGTTGTGCAAGGAGGCACAGTGTGTCTACCTATGCCTCCATCTTGGCCAGGAGTCCAGAATTTTATTGTTAATGATAGTATTCAAACTCAGTAAAATATTTCACCTGTAGTCCTGGCTGGTGTGGCTCAATGGGTCAGAATGTCATCCTGTAACTAAAGGTTTGCTGGTTTGAGTCCTGGTCCGGGCACATACCTAGGCTGCAGGTTGCATCCCCTGTCTAGGTGCGTACATGAGGCAACTGATTGATGTTTCTCTCTTCCTCTTTCTCTAAAAGCCATGAAAAATGTCCTCAGGTGAGGAGTAAAAAATAAAATTTCACCTCTGAGCTAAACTTTTCACTGAACAAACAAAAATATGACACTTTGCATTTTTTAGTGTTCTACTGTTTTAAATTTCAGAATAAAATAAAAATTCAGAGACTTCGAGTGGCCACACAGAATGACAAAACTTGAATTCTCTCCAGTTCTATGTTTCTTTCTTTACAGTCACTGCTCTGTCATTGTCTCTTTCAAATCCTGTAGACTGGAAATACACAATGGAACCCACAGTGCGATGGCTGTTTAAACAGGAACACACAGCACAACAGCCCGGAGATGGGGGCTGTTCCCGAAGTGTGTGTAAAGGGTTTCAAACTCACTCTGGAATCGGTGTGTGGAGCTGAGCCTCCCATTTCAAACTTACTTATATATTATCAAATTTAAGCAGTAGCCTCAGCAAGTGATTAGAACTTAGATGGAACAGAGAATTTTCTCTTGCTGTGGAGAGAGAGGAGTGTTTTATCGCTGGTGTTGTTTAGAACTTCAGGCCCATGGTGATAATGAACAGCAGACTGATTGCTGGTCACTTTGGAAAGCACCGTTTTAAGTTCTGTCCAGATGGTGCATGTCCTCACTGCCTGCACCTGGGACTGATGGCGCCCATGCTCTGGCCCTGGTCCTGCAGCCGAATAGAAACTCACTGTGACAGGAGCTGGGTTTTCCGGGAGCTGGTCTGTGTCTGCCTGTGACCAGTAATCTCCAGTTCTTAACAGGGCAAATCTCCTCTCCTCTCTGGGCCTGTTTTTCTACCTGTAAATTTAGGGGCCGGACTGGGCTCATCTCTAAAATTCCTGCTCTGAGAGGAGTTTCTGGTTTGAGAAGTCATCCTTCACCAGGCAGAGGGAGACCGGAGGACACATTAGGAATCTGAGTCTGTCTCTGTTCGCAGAGCTATGCTGATTTATGGGGATGGGTCTATGAGAGCAGATCATCTGCCTTTGATTTATGTTGGAGGCGTGCTGTGCTCAGGCCTCTGCAATTCTTGAGGAGCCGGGAAGGAGGCGAGAAAGGTTGAGGTCTGGCTGTGTGAGGGAGGATGAGGAGGGACCTGGGACCCACTGGGGTGGGGGTGGGGTGGTGATGATGGCCCTGAGAACTTTTATTGAATGCTCCTTGAAAGCTAGGTGTAGCGTCTTTATAACATAATCATGATGGAGACACTACTATTTATTCCTGCTTTGCAGGTAAGGAAACTGAAGCCGTGTTTAAGGTCGTACGGTTGGTAAACAGCCGTTTTGGGAATTGAACCCAGGCGGCTGGGTGCCAGACTCTTTTTAACTGCTGTGCTACAGGGTTGGGGTGAGTGGCTGTTGGCTCCTAGACTGGGTGTCCCTGCTCAGCACTGGCCATGTGCGGGGAAGTATGCCCTGGGCCCCCATCCCAGGAAGGGCCTACGAGGCTCTCTGGGAGGCAGCGTTTGGCACTAACCGTCACAGTCCAGAGGAGCTTTGAGTCCTTGATCTGAGCTCCATGCTGGACGAGTGACTCCTTTAAGACCTGGATTTCAGGGCAGGGTGGAACCAGGATCTCATCAGCTCATCCTGCTGTGACAGGCACACCGGTGCCTGTGAGCACTGAGGGTCTGGTCTGGACTCTTCTCCTAATCCCTGTCCTTGACTTCAGGTTCCCAGGCCATGTCCTTCTAGGAATTACCCAGGCCTGTGCCCTGATGTGGCACTTGGCCGTTTTCATGGTTGGGTGCTGCTCAGCCAGAGACGTGCCCACATTTGGCTCTTCCCACCTGGCCCAGGGACGTTTTATCCATTGGTAGTGAGGTCTTTGATTCAGTAAAATGAATTTTGTAATATTTTGAAATGTATCCATTTTACAGAACACTATTTTTCTTTTGGAAGAACCAGAGAGGTGTGCATGATACACTATTATTCCATTCATTTGGCAAATATCTGAGCCTTTACTGTACCTGCCCCAGGCGCTGGTGCCACGGACAGACACAGCCCTGCCTCCATCCAGCTTGTAGTCTGGTGGGGCAGATGCGAAATGAGCCAGAAAACAATCATTTCATTGCACTTGTCACTATGGAACTCACATTTGCACACAGGGTATGGAGATTTGTTTTCCTAAGTGATAAGAGCAGCCCCAAAAGAACCTTGCTCTTTGCTAATCATAGCTTTCCCCTGCAACCTTATATTTCATTTTTATTATATCTCACTTTGTTTAAAAAGTGTGGCATATTTTATAGTGCTTTGTCAAAAATGTCACACTGTTCTCTAGCCAAAACAAATGAAATTTACCTTGCAACCAAGTCTCTCTTTCTGAAACAGCTATAGATCTGCACAGAGAACAATACAAGGTAATACATCTTCTGCTGTGGTTGCCTTAACATTCATCATCTTTCCTCAATTTTTTTTTATTAAAAATAAAGGTTAGAAAGTTCGTTTTGTTTGTATTTCAGTCAAAGTTTGTTGAGGACAATGACAGGCTGAAGGTTCTCCAAGTCTGCACGTAGTAAGTTGTGATGCCTGGTGTCTGTGTATGTTACCGGGGGTTATTTTCTCTGGTGTCTCAGGGGTGGTGCACCAAACCGACTTTCTGCTTCAGCTTCACAATCCATCCTGGTAATTCCATCTTACGGAGCAGAGCAGGTGGGTGATGTTTCCCGTGTAACCCGACCAAGAAGAGAATTGGGTTGTATATTTGGCTGTATATTTGGGAATCTTCTCACAAGTCATAGTTATTTTTCTGAAATCTGGACAGACCTGAGTTGGAATCTTACCACCTCTACTTTCCATCTGCCCACTCATCCAACAAATATTTGTTGACTATCTTCTGTGAGCCTGGTCCCCCTAGATGCTGAGAATATATAAAACAGACCAAGTCTCAGCTCTGGTGGAGCTTATATTCTGGTTATAAACAAGATCACTTTACCTCGTGAAAATACCAGGTATGAGAATAAGACTACCTTCATCACGGTGGTGGTGAGGGTCACCACTTGTGTGAGGAAGTGATGTTTGCATTTTATCTCAAAGGGAAAGAAGAAACCAGCCCAGTGAGAATGGGAACATCATAGCACATACAAAGGCCCTGAAGCAGGAAATGTGTTGGGATGTCTGGGGGAAAAAAAAAAGGAAACCAAGGTGATTGGAGTCTAGGGAGCGAGGTAGTAGTTCGGAGCAATGGGACATGAGAGTGGAGAGGAAGCAGGTCAGATCATTGGGGTGTTAGGACAAGCAAGGGAATTTAGAATCTATTCAAGGTTACTTAGGAAGCCAGGGAAGGCTTAACATGGAAGGAGTGATTACATTTTTAGGAGTTTATTCTATAGGATAATTTACTTTAAGGAAAGCAGAGTTGGAAGGAGGGAGGGTGTCACAGTGGTCCAAGCAAGAGATAATCATAAGTAAGAGTGGCCTGAACTAAGACCAAGTGGGAATGGAGACAGGAGGCGTCAGGATGGATGGGGGATGGGGAGGAGGAAAGAGAAGTAAGGCCGTCTCCTGGATATCGCACGTGAGAAAGTAATCAGTTCTGTGGTCTGGGGAAAATTCTTACATTCTCTGAGCCTGAGGACTGGCTGGGGCAGGGCAAGAGCCCCTGGGGGTGCAGTGTGTAGAAAAGACGGGGCCTGGGGTGGGTGTCTCTGCAGTGCACTGAATTGCTCCATCTGCCCCAAATCATAAAACGTCCCCACTTCAAGACATCTTAAAATACCAGTGGTATACATTACTCAAGAAATGTATAGGGCTATGACATATATTGCTTTTCCTTATTCCCACAATATCTATTTAATATAAATTAATAACAACTTGTTTTCTGACTAAAATATATATTATTCAAGACTTTTTTTAGGTTACACATGAAAGAAATGCAGGTTGAATTGATCAGAGCCAAAAGAAAAATTACTGACTAATATAATAAAAAGAAAAGAACGTGGATCTGGACTTCAGGCATGGTGGGATCTAGGTGCACCCATATTGTTATTAGTTGTTCGACTTTCTCTTAGTTAAGGATCTGCTTTCCTTTGTGTTGGCTTCTTTCTCAGGCAAGATTTCCTGAAGGAGAAGATGGCAACCCCTCTTCCAAGCTTATATTTTAGCAGCTCCAGTGGAAAGTAAGCACCTATTTCCCAGCAGTTACATCAAAGTCTGGGTCTGTGTAGGTTGTCTTTGACCTGGCTTGGATTGCATGTTCTTCCCTGCAACAACCTTAGTGCCATAGGGTGGAGTATGTGGATGGGCCAAGGTCTGCCTGGTTAGTGGGGCTGCCCAATCTATGCCATGAAGATAGAAAGAGGGCAATTCCCAAAGAAAAACTAGGCTACTGTTGCTGGCAAATACAGTGCATGCTGGGAAAGCAAGACAACAGGCCCAAGAGAGTCCCCATGAAAGCCATTTCAGAATCTCACCCGCCAAACCACTGTATTTCCACTCACTCGCTCCCTGTAGGTGGTCAGAATAGGGAAGTAGGCAGCTTACACCTCTCAGAAGGCAGAAGTAGTGCTGTCCATGTTACCTGTGGTTTCAAACTTGTAGGAAAGGTAAGGGCATCCTATGGAAATCAAGCCAGGTATGGGAACCTTTGGAATCAAGAGTTGGGGGGCTCAGCTTCTTGTGTGCGTGGGAGAAGGTAGTGGTGGGTGGTACCGAGGCAGTATTGCCTGGCTCTTCTTCAAGCCAGGCATTTCCTCAACCTTCCACATGCTCGTCGGGTTCCTTGGAAGGCATTTTATCACGGTGCCACAGACCGTCAAGAGCTGGAAGGCGACCTAGAAATCTTTCAATCCAGGCTGATTTCTATTGAGATAAGAAGACTGAGGCCTGGAGTGCTCAGTCTAGAGAAAGATCTTGATCCCAGGCTTCGTGGTTTTATTCCTGTGAATAGTGTGTTGAGTGTCTTATTGCTCCCCTGGGTGAATTAGCTTTAACACATGAACTGTCTTTTTTTTTTCCTGTAAAGAGAGTGTGTTGAGTTTCCCAGGGGAAAGAGTCTTGGCCTGGATTTCATTTGGTTTTCTGATTCTTGAGTTTAAAAAACCATGTGTGAACTGAGGGTTCTTTGAAAGATGATGGGTAAGTGATGTAACTCACCTGTGAGTCCCTTGGAGTCCAAAGAACATAAGATCATGGATGTTCCTCTTGGCTCAGTGACAAACTCAGCCCCTGCCTGACTCCATGGGTCCCCAGCATTCACTGGCATCTGAGCCTCTGAAAGTGTCTCGGTTGGAAGCACCCGCACGTAGGCTCTGGGTGGAGCATCTTCTCCGGATGAGGGCTTGCTGGGCTGGACAAGGCACCTGAATGAGTGTCCTGATTAAAATCTTGAAAGCAGGACTCAGCCTTGCATGTGAATCCAGGCTCTAACATTTATAACTTGTGCAAGCTTGGCTGAATTACTGAGTTTTGCCACACTTCCACTTCTTTACATTTAAAATGAACAAATTCATGCGAGTGTAGCTCACGAGGTTGTAGAGCACATGAAATAAAACTAATGCATAAAAGGACTCAGCGCACCATCTGGGAGAAGCTAAGTACACAGTGTGCACAGGAGCAGGGGTTGTCCTCATTGTCATTATCATTTCAGGTCCCTTTCGTGGAGAGCTTGAAATATTAGGTAACTGGGTCAAGATAGGCGGCGATTCCGGCAAGTGTGAGCAGGGTGGATTCACTGAAAGATCACCTCTACTTGGTCCAGCTCCCACTCTGTCAGTCTCTCTTTGGTGCCTCCCAAATTAGACATCCTTTGCAGTTGCAGCTGGAACGCTCTTTTGTTTTATCATATAGTCCTGGCAGCCTATCCATGGTCTTTTGAATTCATTGACTAATGCTTATTTTTTTTCTCCTTCAATGCCGTAGATTCCTCCTTTGATCACTATCTCTCACTCAACAACGACTCAATGAAATAATGCACATAAAACACTTTGCCCACAGTGGCTGGCAAAGTGGTAACTAATCAATAAAATGTTCACTCCCGTATCCCTCTTATGACCACTCCTAGAATTATTATCAAGCACCTGGCGCAGGGATTTGGAGAGTGAGAGTGATGATGAGGGATGTCTGGGTCACCAAGACACACTTCTCGTCTTTTTAAACAGGCTAAGCCTTGTTCACATTCGTCATCCTGTTTTTTTTCTGGCACAAGAAACAATTTATTAGGTCAACTTCTCATCCCTCTTTTTAAGGTCAATTAATGTCAATTTAGGGGGAAAAAAGCTCTTCTCATAGGTTCCATTTGTTACTGCTGTTCCCTATCATTCTCTTTTTACTAATCTGGTTTGGTGCTTGAAATAGATCTCAGAGGCCAAAAGTCATCCATTACAGAGGCAAGATTTCCCACATATAAGTTTGATTTCATTGTAATTGTCAGTTTTCAGAGCATCGTCTCAAGCATCTTATTATTTAATCCTCAAAGTAACCTAGGGTGTAAGCATATCACTGTCCCTCTTCTTCAAGGCTGGAATCAGGGAGGAGCTAAGTAATATGCCTTGGGCCAAAGAGAAGCAAGAGTTTGCTCATTGGATTGAAACTTGTTCTGCACCAGAGGGGCCCTCATGGAGTTTGTTCATAGGGCAGCACGGGGGTGAAGTCGTTACATCCATTCTTCATGTTCTCCTGGGGATTCATGGGGAGGACTGAATAGGGCACAGCAGAGACACTGACCTTCAGCAGAGGCTGAGCACATGGGCTGGACTGTTAGCTGTGTGTGTGGGGGGGTTAGCTGCTCCTTTTGCTGTTACCCGTAAGGGTCCTTCCACTGGCTACACTCACTGCCTTGTGTCTCCTGGGTTTAGTGCTAACTGCTCCTCTGTCGCCACTGTGATGGGTACAGTGAGGGCAAAGCGTGAGTATTTCTGAAATCAGCTATATCTAGGCTTGAACCAGACTATTTACCAGCTCCATGACCTCGGGCAAATAAATTGTTTTCTAAGACTCAATTTTCACATGTGTAAAGTAGAGGCAGGACTGCGTGGGCATGTCCTCCGTGTTACAGGGAAGAGTAAGTTAAATGGGTTAATTTATGCTAGTAAGGCTGAATGGGTACAGCTGATCATCAGTCACGGCCTTTATTTATTTATTTTAAAGATTTTGTTTATTTTTTGAGGGGAAGGGCAGGAGAAAGAGTAGGAGATAAACATTGATGGCCTCTCACATACCCGCTGACTGAGGAGTGACCCCACAACCCAGGCATGCGTCCTGACCAGGAGTCAAACCAGTGACCCCAGGTTTTGTGGGACAACGCCCAACCCAGCAAGCCACACTGGCCGGGGCACTGCCTTGATTATTTTTAAAAGGAGAGCCCTTGAAGCAGGGAATTAAATAGGGAAATGCTAAGCTCTGTGGGCCCGATTGTGGGTCCTCACTTCTGAGTCCTTCTGTGATCTTGTTGGTGCCCTCCTATTCCGTGCTCATCAGATGCTAATAATTTCCAGATGTGTGCTGAGCCCCAGATGTGCATATACAACTGCTTAATTAACTTTTCCTCATGTGCTTCAAAGACACTGCAACTATGTTTCAACGCCAATATATCTAAAGCTGAAGCTGCAATCACCTTCCAAACCTGGCCTTCTTTCGTTTGCCTTTTGCAGTGAATGAATTTTTGCAGCCCCCAGAAGCCTGGGGCTGCCCTTGAAACACCCTCTTCGGTTTAGTCCATCAGACAGTCCTGCCTGTTCTGCTTCTCCTGTAAACATGAATTCTGTTTATTTCTTGCCATGCCCTGCATCATCCTGGTGAAATGTACCATCATCTCTTGCTCCAACTGCTCCCCTGCTTCTACTATAGTCTCTTCCAGGCCATCCAGAATGATTTTGCTTTGATAGACAGTGATCCTGTGTCTTCCCCCTTTCCCCTCCCACCCCTGAACACCTCTTTCCTGGATTCCCATCGACTTTAGGGGAAATATGCTCAAGGACATGGCCTAGTAGGTCCATCATGGTCTGGTCCCTGGCTGTCTTTCAGGCTCCTCTGGCATCATATCACCCCCTGTGCTTTCTCTGCCCAGACGTACTGACCACCTGGCCGTACTTCACATCCACTGTATTTCTACCGCAGGTGCTTCGCACATGGTCGTCCTTCTTCCTGGAGTACTCTTTCCTCCCATTGTTATCCAAACTGAACCCTCTCCTCCTTCAGTTCACAGATTAAGCCTTCCCTAGCCTCTGTAACCAGTTCGGACCTCCCTTTTACGGGCCTCCCCAGTGCCCTGAATCTCCCTTTTATCTCACTTAGCACAGTGCAGTTGAAATTTTATGCTTGCATGCATGATTTTTGTTCTATATCTATCCACCCAGACTAGGCTGGAGTCTTCATCTGTTTTGCTCATCACCATTTTCCAGCACCCAGCACAGTGCCTGGCACATAGAAGGTGGTTGATGACTGTTTGTCCCATGAATGAAAGTCCTCCAAGCAGATTGGTGTTTCTGAACCATGGTGTCAGAATCCAGCAGTTTATGTAACATCCAATGACTCACCTAGTGTTTCACTGTTAGTAAGTGTCCAAACTGGGAATTGAACCCAGGTCTCTCATATGAAAAGCAAGCACCTTAAAAGTTTAACTTGAGGTCTTTCTGCTTAAAGGGCTCCCTCTTGAATTCTGTTTGAGAGAGGAGGGGTAGGTGGGCAGACACCTTGCCCTGGCGACAGCTCTCCAAAGCCAGTGATCTAGAACCGTAGGTTGAGCATGTGGGTGAGTGAGTCACTGGGAAATGACTCAGAGCCTTCTGAAAACTCCCGGAAATATTGCTTTTACTCCTGGCTGGTCATGCACAGGACTTAGAAGCAAATCGGTGATGAAGGAATGTATTTTCTACCCTCGTTCAACGTCACCTGAGTTTCAATGAAATCTTGTCCTCTCTGCAGGAAGCAGAGCTTACAGAACCAGGCACCGTCTTATCTCTTGCTCCCTCCACCGACCTGGATTTGTGTGCTGCCAGCTTTTACCTTCTGATGAGCAGTGTCCTGGGTAGAACCTGCATCCGTGCATTTCTTTGATGTTATCTTCTCTACTGCGTCCTCACTGCTGTCATCCAAAGATCCTGGTCACCTTAAGCATTGGTCCTGATTTGAATGGTGATAATATTTGGGTTGGAGCACCAGGCTCTCCCTTCACTGATTTCTTTCTCACCTTAATCTGACGTGCTTCCTGACCCAGATAAGCTCAAGAACCTACAGTGAGGGGGTCCTTGTGGCCTGCCACATCCATGTGGAGACCATCCTGGTCTTCAGGGAGCTCCTTCAGATCGTTTCATTTGTCTTCTTTCTCATTATTTCTTATCAGGGGCCACCAGGATGTTTTTTCCATTGCCTGTCAATTTTAATCAATTACATAACTCACATATCCAGAATATATTTACTGAGTCCCTACTATGTGTTAGGCAGTGTAGCGAGATAGTCACAGCCCCTCCCTCATGTGTTTTATGAGGAGAAGCAGACACATACCGAATTTCCCGATGGTTTCTGTGCTCATTATACACGGGATTACTATTCCCATGGTATATAATCATTATACCCACGTATATTGCACACCCTTATTTTTCTCTCAAAAATTCGGGCAAAAAATGCACATTATACATGGCATAATGTGGCAAATAACTCCATTCACAGCCACATGTTTAATTAAAGTGGTAACAAGTGCTACAAAGCGGGGAGAGGAGCTAAAACTGTGTTGGAAGGGAGCCTTGCTCAGCAATGAGAATCGCGGAAGGCTTCTTTGGGTCGAATGGCGCAGTTTAATCCGAGGCCATTCCCTGTATTTGTTCCCATTTTATGTCCCGTGCTTGTCTTCTCCCTAGGAAAGCATCCCCCCTTCTCTCTCCCTCCCTAATAGCTCTGCATTGCCTCCATGACATCTCATTAGGGAAGCTGCATGAGGGTTCAGGGCGCAGGCACTCAGTTCAGCGTTAGAGTCAACCCCAGCTGCACCGCTTCCTAGCCTGATGTTTTCATACAAGTCATTTACTTTGTTACGCACAGTATAAGCTCAACCATCAGAAAAGGGTTACAATACATTCCTCTCAGGGTTATTCTGGATGTGAGCACTTAGCAGTACTGGAGCTTAGTAAATGCTCAGTTAATAAGGGCAAGGTTATCAGGATTGACTCCTGGGTTGGCTGCCAGCATGTACTTCTTTCTTTTTCTTTTCATTATTCAGTGAACACCAGCCCTGTATTGTGCCAGATATTAGGGATACATCAACAAATGAGATGGTTCTGCCTGCAACCCTGAAAGATCCCTTTGACCTCAGCTCCATCACCATCCTCAGGGCCAATCCCACTCTCAGGTTTGGGCGCGAGAGCAGCCCAGTCCCCAAAGTGTTGTGACTTGGCACCCATTCCCTTACCTGCTCTTGAGACCTTGTTCTGAAAATGGACCCTCTCCCTGACACCCTGTGCCCGGGTCCCATCCATGGTGACCCGCCTCTGCCCGGGTTTCCCCCCAGGCCTGGCAGCAGCCTTTTAACACTTCCTGGCACCTCCTACCTCACCCCCAACACAGGGCAGGGCTCAGGAAAGGCTGGGTCACTGGTTGCGCTGGGAGCTCCTGCCTGACGTGGGTTCTGCACCCGTGTTCCCAGCCAATGGCTCCCTCTGGTGCAGGGGATTTCCACCAAGCTGCTCACATGGGCTGTATAGCTTTGACTCTCCAAAATGGGAGCAAGTGGATGCCAGGAGTGCTGGCTCCTTGCTTAGACGAAACACACAGAGCACTCTGCTCCCCCCAGTGAGGCCTCCAGCTCGTCCATTGGTGAGAACTAGCTTTGTGCAGAATCTTCCTCTCCCGTGTAGCCTGCCTTGGAGTGATGGATTCTGTATGAGAGCCAGTTTGGGGCAGGGCAGAGTGTTTAAATCTTAATGAACCCTTTCTTTTTAATGAACTCCTGGTTGGAGAGTCAAAATGATCACCAGATAAAGGGTTCCAGACTCCAAAAGGAGGGTGGGCTGGGACTCTTGGATTCCACCTCTTCTTCCTGGTCAAAGGCCTGGATCTGAGACCATCTCTGATAGATGCTAACTTGGGACTGGGGGCAGCATTCCCTCCCTCGTTGACCTCAGATTCCTCATTTGTAATGATCCATTCATTCGTTCACTTATTCACTCAGCCACACTTAGTACTGGATACGTATCAGTGCCATGCTTGTGCTGGAAATACTGTGAGGTGCCAAACAGACATGGGCCCTCCCTCTGCAGGGCTCACTCAGGTGAGGGAGATGCAGGTGTGACAATGAAAGCTGTGACAAAGGCAGAGAGGGGATCTGCCATCCTGGGAGAGAGGCAGGGTGGCAGGGGCTGGGGCAAGAGGCAGAGCGGGCCTCAGGGCCAAGGAAAAGAGTCTGTCTTAACCACTTAAACAGGGACAGCGATACTTTTCCTTCTCACCCTCCAGGTTTTGTGCAGCTAAATGAGGTGACCTGGGAACTCTGGCTTCAGATGCCTGTGAACACTGCTCCGGTGTCACTTCCTTGAGACAGCTGTCCCTCCCCCCGTGCAGTCTAACGGGGCCGCGTGCTTTAGGCGTGCCCGAAATCCTGCAGGTTTTCCTTCAGAGCTTTAATGATGATCATTAATTAATTAGGTAGCTAATTATTTATTTAGCATCTGCTTCCTCTGCAAGGCCAGAAGGGCAGGGATTGTGTCTGTCTTCTTCACCCGTCTAACCCCAGCCCTGACTATACCTGAGTGGATGCTCTATAATTATTTCTGAGTGAGTCAATAAAAAGATTATGAGATCACACTGAGGGTTAGCATGTGACAATCCCAGTATTTCACAGATGCATAAAGTGTCTCCGCTTGTGTTTTAGAGACCATTAAATAAAGCACCCTCATCTTCTAGATGGGAAACAAGGCTCAGAGAGGGGAGGTGCCTTAGCCAAGTGGCACAGCGAAGCACGAGCTGAGTCCAGGCCGGTGTTCTCTTAGTTTCGGCTCTTTTTATTATAGTGATGGCTGTTTTTTTTTTTTTTTTTAGATTTTATTTATTTATTTTTAGAGAGGAAGAGAAGGAGAAAGAGAAGGAAAGAAACATCAATGTGTGGTTGCCTCTTGCGCACCCCCTACTGGGAGCCTGGCCTGCAACCCAGGTGTGTGCCCTGACTGGGAGTTGAACCTGTGACCCTTTGGTTCATAGGCCTGTGCTCAATCCACTGAGCCACACCAGCCAGGGTGCAATGGCTGTTTTATTTTAGGAGCAGTGTCTCTTAAGGTACAGGTCTTTGCTCCTGTATTAGGACTCAAGGCAAGCTGAGGAGCTACTTTTGGCTGTCCCCACCCACCACCTGCTGGCCATGCCTGGATGCTGCCGTTCGGGATTCGTCACCTTGCATTTGGTTTTGCCCTGGACAACTGCCTGTTTGAGAAGGCAGGTGTGATGGGGAGATGTGGCCAAAACTCATTTGGCAAAACATGCATCTAAGTGGTCTGCTGCTTGGAATGCAGAATTAATGTTAGTGTGAACGTTGGTTTAGAGAACGGTAACACTGTAAAGATGGCAGCACGCAGGAGTGATAACTGGTGGGCAGAGAGGAGGCCCAGCCAGGGTCTGTGCCCTCGGGAGTGTGGAGGAGGGGCTGCCAAACAGACACGAAGAACCAAAAAGGGGGTGTTTGTCGAAGCAAAACCTCGGCAAACAACATGGCTGCTGCACGTTGACGAAAGTGCAGTCTGGAGGCCAAGGAGGGCACCGCTGCAGCAGGGGCGCCTCGGACATCTCGTTTCTGCTTCCTCCACATGGTTGTGACTGCCACGGGGCACCGAGCCGTGGCTAACTGCTGGAGAGTAAGGAGTGCAGAGCAGAGATGGCCTGTGGAGTGGAGGAGAGGCAGATATGAAGCAAATCATCATTCTAATGAATGAAAACATATTAACTGAGTGATTACGTGAAGGAATCTGGTCCTGTGAAAGCAAATAATGAGAGAAACTCTGTGAGGTGGGGGCAGGGGGCCAAGCAGGCTTGTCTAAAAAAATAACGTGTGAGCTAAAACCTGAAGGACACGTCGAAGCCACCTAAATGGACGAGGCGCGAGGAAAGGCAGAGCACTCCCGGTAGAGGGGACAGCACATCGTCAACAATGTTGTCATGACCTTGCATGGTGACTGGTGGTTACCAGACTTAACCCTCATAGGGCACATAAACATCAGATCACCATGTCCCACACCTGAAACTAATGTAATATTGTATGCCGACGGCCATAATTTCTTTTTTGTGGAAAGAGTCATGAGGTAGAAGAAAGCAGATAGCAAGAGCCAGAGGAAGGTGAGTGTGATGGGTGTACAGGAAGTGAGGGGGTGGTTTTCACGAAATGAGGCGGGAGACGTCAGGGGGTGAGGGGTGGCGTGGGTCTGGCCGACCCTAGATGCCCCGTGAGTGGTCTGGCCATGGGGCTGTACCCCAGTGGTCAATCACAGATCTCTGTCCTGATTCGACCCAGATCCCAGAATAGCCTCCCATTTTGTAGGTGAGAAATCTGAGGCCTGGGGAGGGAAGAGATTTCTGGAAATCACGTGGCTATTAACAGTTGGCACGAGAGGAAAACCCAGGATCCTCGACTCCCCTGCAAACTGCTTTTCCATTGTGTAGTTGAGCAAAGCATTACAGTCAGTATCTCTCTTCTTCTTATAGTCTAGTTTCATGGGATGGCTCTGTGAATTCATATCATCATGGGAAGCCAGCCAAGCACATAGAGACAGTCATTCTTCTCTTCAAGTTACTGATGCATTCCATAAGGCCGAGTCTAAGGGGTCATTGTCAGGAGAAGTCCCACGTGCTAAGTGTCCCTAGTCTGGGTCCCAGCACCATTCTGGGCACACAGGAATATAGACACTCAGCAAGTATTTGGTGAATTTGGTGTGTAATATATGTTTGGTAAATAAAAAGTCCATGCATCTGTCACTTTTGTCTGTGTTAAGTACCGGCAGAACTTTAGAATAGCACAGCCTGTTTAGGAAGGGTGGAGGGAATGAGAGTCTCTCCTAAGCAGTACCAAAGATGCAGATCGGGGAGAAGAGTGAAGTGTCGAAACTGGGGCTGCCTCTACTGATGTCATTCCCTCGCTGCTCACGGTGACCCCAGGGCCCGGGGAGGGAGGGAAGAGGGCAGCACCGAGCACCTGCTGTGTCGTCGCGACGGGCTGGCTCTGCACAAGGCCTTGTGCTGGGCGCTTTGTCAACACCGCGAATCTGATCCTCTCAACTCAGGGAGGTGATGCTGGCATGCCTACTTTATTGGTCAGGAAAAATTAATTAATTTGTCCAATAACTGTTAGGGCCTGGATTGAAATCCATTCTTTCTGGCCCAAACCCATTAAAAAATACGTACCCCAGGGCAGGTGGGTCACACTCCCATTCGAGAAGCAAGGCGTGGGGAGTTCTAATTTGGCAAGGAGATTGGTTAGCATGGAGCTGTTTCTCTGGGCCACCTGTCAAAGTATCAAATGCCACCTGAATTTTATAATTTATTTCCCTGCATCCCTTAAAGAGTCTCATAAGGCAATTCTATCAGAAAGCCTTCCACCTTCCTGAGGTAGTGTGGTCTTCAAAATTACCTGGGAGTCACATAACGGGTGTTAGTGCCCCATTGCAGGCAGTAAGTTTGAAGGACTCGGGAGATGTAAATGACTTGGACGAGGTCACACTTGGACATAGTGACCAAGTGTGCAGTTGACTGGGTCATCTGGTCCCCAGTCCAGTGCCCTCTCATGTGATCAGTGATGTCACCCTGTACTTCGGTGTGTGCATTGGGGTTATGTTTCCCTGACCCTGCTAGTGTTGGAAAGGGGACAGTGGGACTGGCATTCACATGTGGGAGTAAGCGACGCCACCCATTTCTTTATTCCTTTGTTCTTTCTTTTGCACATTTTCCCTGCTACCCATTTACTTACCCAGCCATCATTCAAGTATTCACCTCCCATTACCCGGTCATCCATTCAGTTGGTCTCTTCTTCATTTGTCCTTCATTCCCTTAGCCTCCACCTAACTGACGGTTGATTCTCCTACGTACCAGTATCCACTGTCTCCTCATAGCACTTAATGACATATAAAGTATGGCCTCTGATTGTGGAATAAAGCAAGGTACACATAGATGAAGAACGTCAGGGAACTGCAAAATATCAAAAAATAAGGAAGACACATGGCTGACTTTCAGGTGTGAATAGGAAAGAGAGATCTGTCTAGAGAAATCTGTACTACTGAGTAGACTGAGTTAGTTCACTTAGAGAGATACCATTTTAGGTTTAGAGAAAGAAGTGCTTGCTCCTGGCTGGCAGGGCTTGAGGGAGGCGGGATGGTTTGCTCTGAGTCTCCACGCAGACAGCTGTTTCCTAGGGCGAGTTCCGCAGGTATCAGAATCACATGGGCTGACTGTGAAAAATGCAGATTGCTTCTTCTACCTTAACCGGATCAGAATGTCTAGAGGTGGGGGATGGAAATATATGTTTCTAATACATGCCCTTTAGGTGGCTTCTTAAAAAGCTTTATCGAAGTATAATTTACATATTGTCAAATTCTCCCATTGTTAGTGTACAATTCAATAATGACTTAGTATATTTACAGAGTTCTGCAGCCATTGCTGCTGCCTAATTCTTAGGTGACTTATACTTTGCCCTATGAAATGGATTAATCTGCCAAGAGGATGGGCGAGGTTGAGGTCGTTCCAGGTACAAACAGTAATAAAGGTGTACGGATAAGGATGTTGAGATTGTACAGGGAGTAGCAGATAGTCCTGTCTTTCTGGGTACAAAACGAGTGAAAGAAAAAAGAAGTCATACTAGAGAGACGTGCCAACAATGGTCAGATCACGCCCAAAGAGCTCCTTCTGTGGGGAGAGGGGACTGAGTGCCTGTGGTTTAGGGTGAAGCTGGTGCGGAAAGCGGAGGGACCGTTAGAGACACAACTCTCTGCTGCCCACTGTGCTGCAAAGGGGACACCCCACAGGACACCCATGGGATGAGAGCCAGCTTGCTGAATGATCAGTTGGCCAGATGACCAATTCGTTGATTCACTGAATATATTTCATCTTGACTTGCTTATAGCTTTGCCTGTGAATGGGCAGGCTCTCTCTGATGAGGACTTCACTGCCTCGTTTTTGTCACTTCTTTATTTCTGCTCCCTGTCCTCTGCCCCATGTCCCCACCCCTGCTTGTGCTGCTCCATCTGCTCCTTCTGCCCGTGCCCTGGAGGTGAAACGGCAATGGCCAGTTCTCCTGGAGGGAGATGCAGTATTTGTCTGACAAATCAGCTGTAGGTGAATCAGTCCTTTGCAGAACTAATTTTCAATGCATTGACCCTTGCCCATCAGCTTCTGAGCCCAGACAGTTGGCTTTGATGGCTACTTTGCTGCTCTATGATTTCTGCATTGACCCCTCTCAGAGCTTCCTTTCCCCCTGAATATACTGACAAAGCCCAGGCTCTGAGAAGAAAGAATTGTAATAACAATGGCAAACTTCTTTGGCCTCCTCCAAAGGAAAGAGTGAGGTAAATAGAAGGCGTTGCTGTAGTTATTATGTGATACCACATATATTGGTTTTTCTCTCCAAATCATTGCCTGGGGCTCTGTTTTGAAATTGGTTTTTACCCTCCTTGTTCTTATTTCCTTCAATGCTCCCATTCCATATTTAACTTTTCTGCAATTCAGCACCCGCTCTCTTAGCACACTTCCCTTCCAGGCTTTTAGCGGGAGGCACCTGCGTTTAGATCAGCCTAAGCTGCGGGGGCTGAGGGCGCCTTCACAACCAGGCCTTCTAGAACTTCCTCTCACTGCCAGGAGTGGAGGCCAAGGAACCAGGACCCAGGAAGACTGCTCCTTTCACCCTACTTAATGTAGTCACTAAGAGCTTGGACTTGGAACCAGACTCCTGGTTTGAGTCCTAGTACTGCTATTTATTTGCTGTGTGACCTTAAGCAAATACCTTAACTTCTCTGTGCCTTTGGTTCCCTCATTTGTAAAATGGAGGCCACACTAGTCCTAATCTAATAGGGTTGTAAGAAGGATTAAGTGAGTTCATGTATGGAAAGCACTTAGAACAGTGTCTGGCTTATGATTAGCACCATGTAAGTGCTAGTTAATGTGTTTCTTTTCAGCCTTATTTTGTGTTTGGTGTGTTGGGCAGGCATCTGGAGACTTGGACTCTGTTCCTGGCACAGTTGCAAAGTTGCTTTGTGACTTGGGTATGTGGTTTCTCCAGAATTCAGCTTTTTCCTCAACTAAATGAGACTAATGGTCTCAGGCCCGCCCTGTTCACTGCCTGGGGTTACTCTGACATAATGTGCGTGATAGGGCTTTGCCAATGCTAAAGAGCTGACTGCAGGAATGGGGACAGGATGCTAAATACTTTGTGAAAGGTCGACTTTGTTAAGATCATTTCTTGGAAGAGATGGCTTGTTCTCAGGGAGTAAGAGTCCAATATGAAAACAGTGAACTCCTGATTACTCGGGGCCCCAACTGGCCGGGTTCTCCTGTGCAGCATTGTTGCCAGGTGTCCTCTCCCTGGGGTCTCTTGGGAGAACGGAGTCTGTACAACACTGCCCGTGGCATCAGGGTTCTTAGTTACAAACAACAGAAACCAATGCTTGCTGATATAAGCAGTAAAAGGACTTATGAAATGGCACTGGGTAGCTCACAGAGTGTTCTGGAGCACCAGAGAACCAGGAGGCTGTGCAGCCTAGGTCAAGGTCTAAAGTCACACAGTGGAAGTTGTCCAGCAGGGATGCTGCAGCAGCCACTGCTGTCCACACTTGCACAGGGCAGGGTCATAGCAGGGGGTATCTGGAACCAGGTGGGAACTCACCATGGTCTAGACATCTCTTATCACTGCTGCTCTCTGCACAGTGGCTTCATTCTTTCCAACCCCTGATTAGCTTTCCTCTCAGTTAGGGAATATGGCCGCTGAGAACTCCGTACCCATCTCTTGTAAGCTCTACCACCAGAGGAAAGGACCATCTCCTTTGGGTTCCCATTCAAGCTCTGATTGGCTGAGTTTTGAGTTATTGCCCATTGTTAGACCAATTGGTATAGGGCTTGGTGTTGGGTACAATTCTTGGCCTACCTTGACGAAGAAAACCATGACTCAATGGAAGTGCATGGTTGGAATCGTATACAGAAGAGGGTGGATTTCTCAGAGCAGAGATGGGGTATGGCGAGGACTCACCCCAGTGATAGTTTCACCACAAGCATGACTGGGAGACTTGGCATCTGGCCTCTCGCCTCTTTCTGTTCACAGTGCACTTTTGCACCAGACCAGGCTTGGTAATTCCACGCCTCCACCAAGCTGTCTGATTATGCCCCTTCCGGAATAGAAACGTTAACTGCTTCCACACTAGAGTTCAAGCTCCCTACTGTGATACTTCAGCTTCAACCATTGTTTTTATTAAAAAGTATTTTTGTAAAGATGGATTTCAAACATAAGGAATAGTAATGTATTATAAACATTCAGGGCCCCATAATCCAACTGTAACAGATCTTAACATTTTGCTTCTGATTCTTTAGAAAAGAAGTCAAGGATTATAAATACATTTGAACCACTCTAGGGACCTCTTCTCAAACAATGTTTCCCCTTTTTCTTCTCAGGAGTTGACCACCATCCTAAATATAGGGGTCACCATGTTCACTGAATTTTCCATGGGTTCGAGTTCCTGTGTACTATATAAAATGGCTTTGCATATTTTTAGCTTTACAGAAATACTGCCATACCACACATATTTGTTTGCATTTTATTTTTTTTCACTGAACATGAATTTGGAGACTTATTTACATTGGTAAATGTAGTTCTAGTAGATTCATTGTAACCATCATACAGCATTTTGCTTCTCTATCTCCTACTGATAGATGTTTCTTTCTTTCTTTTTTTTTTGCCACTATGATCCCTGCAGCAGTGAGCATTCTTGTGCAGACCCCGAGGGGTGTGCTTAGGAGTGTGGAACCACACTGGGGAGAAGGACAGGCAAGAACAGAGTCATAGCCCAACAACTTGACTGTCTGCAGCTAGTAGGTAGAGGGTCCCAGAAAGCCCTTGTCAAGGCTGGTGGAGCAGGGTTTAGCAGCTTGGGAAATGGGGCTTCTTTAACTAACCCGTTGCTGGGGAGGAATCTGGACTCTGATGTCAGCTTGCTCCGGACTTGAACGGGCAGGCAAGCCCGCCAATTGAAAATATTTGCTGATTATAGGGCTGGGTCTTTTGAGCAACAGGAAATTGGGAAAGTATATCTTGGCTTCTCTTTCATCCCTTTGCATCACACCTCAACTGGTATTTACTTTGCTTGGGATAAATGCAGTGGTGAGGAAAAGCATAGAGTTTGGAGTCAGAGAGAACCAAGTTATGTGTCCCTAGTTTTTCTACTTGCCAGCTGTGTGACCATGTTTGTTACTTACATTCTCCGAACCTCAACTTCCTTCTCTGCAGAACGAAGCTCACTGACATCCTCTGCTTTCCAACTCAGTGTAACCATGACCTGAAGTGTTGGGTTGGGTGGTGGTAAGAAACCTCATGTCCATGGGTCTTGTTGGCTGAAGGCCACCGGGTGGCCTCCAAATCCAGTGTTCCCTCTTCACCCAGGACCCACTCCACCTGCCAACACTCCAGCTGGCTGCCAGGACCTGCACCTTTCCTTTCTCTGAGTGCAACTAGGTACCCATCTAGTATTTGCCATGCCTCTTCTTAAAGAATTTGGACCCTGATTTTTATACAGCTCTTCCCCTTGGCCCCTGCCTCTGGGCTTAGGGCTGCCAGGAACGTGTCTCTCATCCTCACCATCAGCAGCAAAATATGGGGAATTATTTGGAACCATTCTGCCTGGTTTCAGGAGCTGTAAACCCCCCCATGGCTAAGGCTGAGTGAGGGACCTTCATACCATAAGCCACTAAGGACACAAAGCTTATCTCCCTGGCAGGAATGCTGCTTCTGCTCCTTTTTCCATGACTGGCCCCCAGTGCTTGATCAGTTAGCCAATGACGGGTAAGATTCCCCAAGGTGGGAATGACCTAAGACAGGCATGGTCATGTGGAGGCCCCAGGAAAGGACTTGGGGGCTATGGAGAAAGGGGGTGATGGACCCTTACACCTCGGCTTTGACAAAGCCTGACTCCCCTGAGTCCGAGATAAGTCTCAGAAAATTCCTTGGCTATCTGCCTCCTCTGCCTGACTTAAGCCTGAAGCAATGACAGAGAGTGGTGCAGCCCTGTGCTAGGAATGGCGGGCTCCCCGGGTGATCAGGCCTGAGAAAGGATATGTAAAATCCTGTGAAGCCTGCTTTGCTAAGAATGCTCTTAGTTAAATGATAAAGGCCTGAGCAGGAAATGAGTTTGTTTCTCAAAGTTTTGTAACCTTTTAGCTGATAGACCCTGACTCAGAAGAAGCCCTAATAGTTCTTTGTATGCTATTTATCATTTGATCTTTACTGACTGACAATGATTAATGAGCTGTACCTGTAGTCCTGCGCAAATTAAACCCAATAAAAGCCTGTCTAGGCAAGGGTCAGTGCGCTCCCCCCTTGGGAGAGTGGCCAGGCCTCTCTGAGGTGCTTTCCCCTTGGGAGAGTGGCCGTGCTGCCCCTTTTCCTCCACAGGACTTGGCAGACCGTGTGAATTTGTCTCATATCTTATCCATGACGCCGTGGGTACTTCAAGCTGGGGTCCACGTCAGGGAACTGTATGTGTGGAGCCCTTGCTCCAAAGCCGGGCAGGGGAATCAAGCCCTCCCTTTGTGGTTACCCGGAGTTTGTAGAGAAAGAGGTTGAATACCTACTTTTTGGAGCCAGATAGATTCAGGTTCAGAGCCCTAGCTTTCTCATTTTAAAAAGGTGATAATAATAAACTTTCTCCTGGGATTATTGTAAAGAGTATAAATAGGATGAGAGTAAAGCTTTTTAGCACAGTGCCCAAGTCATAGTCAGCACTCAGTAAATCACAATTAAACATGCTGCAATATGCTGAAGGCTCAATGTTGAAGCAGGACCGCCAGCAAAACGATGGCCGGCATTCACACTCCAGCCCCTCCACTGCTGGACGGCAGCCCTGGAGAAGTCACCAAGCTATCGAACCTCAGTTTGACTGTCCTCCCAGAAGGGTGGTAATCCTGAACCCATTGGCCTTTCCTCTGAGAAGTAAATGATCTGTATAAAGCCATGAGAACAGATGGGAAACACTCAGATTTAGTTGCTACATTATTTTAATTATTATTATTACTTTATATAAATGTGTACGCATATAAATATATTGGTGTATTTGCCATGGACTCTAGTTTTTATAATGTAACTTTATTTTCCTAAAGCCAAACCTACTTTTCTTCCTGAGTCCCAGTCTACCAGAAGGAAGAACATGAATTCTAGTTGCTTCCAGGAGAACTCAGCCATTCCAGGTACTTGGGTCTTACGGGTTTAAACTCAGGAACCTGCAGGATCTTCCCCTCTGCTTCCTTCCCCTCGAAGCTGACGCTGTGAGGTGGCTCAGAGAGGCACACTTGCCCTGGCCCGGGCTTTGGTCATCCGCACCAGCGTCGCTTGGCTGGTGGCAGGCACCAGGCTCTTCTGTGGCCTTCCATTTCTACTGACCTTGGAGTGGCCTAAGGGTTGCTCAGAGAAGCATGTGTCCTCCCAGCACCCCAGAAAGTGGGGGGCAGGATGAGGGTGCTCAGGGGTGGGCACAGGGCCTGTTATTAGTGTTGAGGATTCTTTCTTTTTCTTCAGCCATTCTCGTCCTCCAGAGCTTGGAGAAATCTGTAGTTTTGAGTCAGGGTGGAAGGGTGTGAGTATGTGAGTGTATGGATTTGCATTTTCTCCAGTCTGTCCTACAGTATATTGGAAACAGGCCTAAAAGTGAAGAATTTTGCTGTTTTTCCCCCAGGTTCTTTTGTGACACTTCCCATTCTTGAGACAGTATTGTCTTTGTGTTCTGGCCCTGCTCAGTGAGTGAAGGAGGATCTTGCACGTGGGGGAGTGAAGGGGCAAAGCACAACACGGAGCAGTTTACACGCCCTCCCAGCAAGAAGACAGTTTCCCAACAAGCTTGGTGACTGAGTGCTGTTCCTGTTTATCCCACTTGCCAGATGAGGAGGCACACTTAGAGAAGCTGAGTAACTTGCTGAAGGTCGTCCAGGTAGAAGGAAGTGGACGTAAAGCTGGTGTGTCTGGCCCACTCATACTCCCTACTGTGAGGCTTCCCAGCCTCCCTACTGTGCAGTGGGTCATCTGGAAGGACAGTGTCTCTTCCCTTGACTGGGGGAAGCCGCTCTCCTGAGTCTTCTGCAGCCATGACCTGCTAGGTAGGTGGCCCAGGTCACTCCGCATCAGGCCGAGCCAACCCTGAAATGGCACGGTGTGCTGGTCACTGAGCATTGGACTGTTCAACTGCCCTGCCATATCAGTAATGATGTGAGTGCCCTCCTCTGTTGTCCCAGTCCGTCCCAGACTTCTGCATTTCCTGCTTGTTCAAGGCAGGGAGGTCCTGTTGTAACACACATGGAAATGTGAATCTTCTAAGTATCTGCTAACGATAGGTACGTGGGTATCCGAGGGTTGAATTCCTGTCGGTGGCTGGGCTCTGTGGTGCAGCCAGCCCCTTAGCTCCTCCACAGCCAAGAGACGCACAGCCAGGGCCCTGTCCAGGGATCTCAGCCACACGTGCTGCCCCTCTGAGTGACCCAGAACAGCGCTCAGGGCGAGGTTGTATTGATCGCATCAGAAGCCAGGCCTGTGTTTCTCTTTTACTTGGGGTTTGTTGGCTTCAGCCTGTGAGAAGGCCGAAGGTCGTCTGTTTTGCACAGAGGATTAATTGGAATAGATTCCTTGGATGCAGGCTGCCAATAAAGCCTGAGGTCTCCAGCTATCGATCTCTGGAGCTGAGCAGGAAACCGCGGGTTCCACAACAGGCCCCGAGAAAGTTGCGGCGACAGGCCTTTTGAGGCCCCGGTGGTGAGTAGTGGCGGACGGAAAGGAACACGGATGTGCGAGGTGGTTCGGGGGTTGGGGGGGGAAGGAAGATGGTGCAAGGGCCAGCAGGATTCAGTGAACGAGAGGAGAATCTCATTTCCCATGAACGATCTGGCTGAGAAATTGAAACGAGTATTTGTGAACTTTGGTGGCCAAGATGATCGTGAGCAAATGAATAGCTAGATATCTGAGACGTTTGCTCTTATGCAGATAATCGAGTTCTGAAGAGAGAGGTTGCTGGTCCTCTAGCTTCCCCTTTGTCTCAGAGTCCAGATTATGATAAAGTCCTAACCGTCAGTTCCCCAGATGAACGCTCAGTTTAATTCAACTCAGCAACATTTATTAGCACCTGCCACGGAGATGGGGGAGACAGGATGGAAAGGGTACACAGGAGCAGGGGGCACGCTGCATCCCCCTGAGGAGTTCACCGTGCACAGGGCGGACGTTTAGAATGTATGTAGATAATTCTTAGGGCAGTTCTAGGTTCACAGCAAAATTGAGGGGAGGTAGAGAGATTTCCCATATCCCCTCTGATCCCCCAAATGCAGAGCCTCCCCCATTGTCAACATTCCCCCTCCAGAGTGACACACCAGTGACAGTGAGTGAGCCTACACCGACACACTGTCACCACCCAGAGCCTTTCTTTACATTAGGCTCCACTCTTGGTGTGCTACGTTCTGTGGGTTTTGACAAGTGTGGAGTGACTGTGTCCATTATTTGGTGACATACAAAACAGTGTCGCTGCCCTCAGGATCCTCTGCCCCACCTGTTCGCCCCTCCCCTGCAGTCCTTGGGGACCGCTGCTCTTTTTACTGTCACCATACTTTTGCCTTTTCCAGAGTGTCACATAGTTGGAACCATACTGTATGTGGCCTTTTCAGATTGAGTTCTTCCACTTAGCAATGTGCATTTAAGCTTCTTCCATGTCTTTTCAAGGCCTTCCTAGATCATTTCTTTTTATTGCCAAGTAACATTCCATTATCCAAATGTAGCAAGGTGTATCGACGCATTCACGCTCTGAAGGACATCTCTGTGGCTCCCAAGTCTGGGGAACTGCAAACAAAGCTGTGGTAAACATGGGCGTGCAGTTTGGTGTGGACATAACTTTTCAACTCCTTGGGTAAATAGCAAGCAGTGTGATTGTTGGTTGTACTGTGTGAGTATGTTTAGTTTTATAAGACACCATAGGACAGACATTTCACGGTGGGTGGCGTTTGAGGATAGCCTTAAATAGTCAGGGAATCACCATGAGAAGCACATGCATAGGACCTTCTCGGGTTCTTTTCTTGGGTACTACTGCACCTGGAGGTTAGGCGTGTGTGTTAAAGATAAGGCTCAAAATATAGGTTGTAGCCAGTCCTGGAGAGACTGATGAGCAGGCTAGGGAGTTGAGATTTCATTCTGTAACAAGTCAGAAGTGATGGAAAGTCTTCAAGGAGGAGTGGGCAGCAATCAGAAAAGGACTGAGGAAGCTGCAGCCTTTGTGCGTCAGCCAGGGTGATGACAGGACACCATCGCCCTGCCCAGCACTGGCTCTCTGAGTACCCCTAGCATAGCTTTCAGCACGAGGTACGCCTGGCAAAGCTGTGCCGCTCCCCTCTCTACTTTTACCTCCTGCCCCAATTCACATTCAAGTGTGGAGTCTCACTGAATCACAGTTCAGCAAGGAAGGACCTCTGAGGACATCAGTCCAGTGCTTCATCTGTACCTTGATATACTGACCAGAAGTAATTGCGCCTCCCAATCACAGGGAATGCTCTGCTCCAGGCAGCTTGGCCAACGTGCAGCACCTCTGACATTTGGGGTCCAAGGCCACATGCTAATTTCTTCTGTGTGTGTGTGTGTGAAATGTACCCCAAAAGATTTACTTCCAGAGCTGTTTCTCTGGTATTCTCATTAATACAGGAAGTGAGTCCTTAATAAAACATTGACTGTTGAGGGGAGAACAGTGATAGAGAAAAGAGTAAGATCAATATTCAAGACTTGAAAATGCAGATGAGGAAGTCAAGTCAATTGAGAACAGCCACATCCATGTGAACTTTTACTTGTTTTTCCTTTACTGAGGGGACTTCCCAACTCAGTGAGAGGAAATAGGGTCATGCAGCAGGAAGGACTTGGATTAGACAGCTGGTCACCCACCCGTACACCCCCTCTGCATGGGTCAGGTTCTCGCTGGTCTGGAGACAGAGGTGAATTAGAGAACCCAGGAAGGTGCTTTCACCCCAGGCCTCTGCTAACTTCGGGAAAGAAGGAAGGAGAGGGAGGGCCTATTAAAGTCCACTCCATTGAGGAGAGGTTCAATAGGGGGGCTGGCATCTTAGGGTGACGCAGCCGCATCTGACAGAGGCAGCCAGAGGGGCTCGGTTGGCCTGCCCCTGCCCCAACCCCCACACTTGCTCAGAAGATGCCCAGAGGCCTCTGACTGGCTTCCAGATTGACCTGGTTAACACCAATATCCCCTATAATGGGTTTCGAGAAATCTTTGGTAATAAAAATAATATAATAGCAATACAGTAAAAATCTTGGCTATGTAAAATGCCTTGGGAAATGAAGCATTTCGGATAGTGGAATTTTCCCTAAAGCTGAGGATTTTTCCATTTAAGTAGAGACTCTTATTTTGTTGTTGTTGTAGTTGTTTTTAAAAGATGGATTGAATCAATATAATACAATATTTTTTGTTTGTTTGGAGACAAGAAGTTGTTCTATACCATTAATATAGTAATTCCCTAGGCAGTTAATGAAATACACTGTTTGCCCCCAAACTAGATGCTGAAACCTTTGTGTTCCTCTCTCTGTTTCTCCGCTTTCCTGACCCTTCTTCCTTAAAGATGCCTTTGCCTCTCGTTTCTTGCCCATATCAGTGCACTTAACTCTAGTGGTCTCATCTGTTCTTCGAGACTCTCTCCATGTGTAGATCACAAGCTACTGTTGATCTTGTCCATCTTTGCCCAGTAGCTGGTATCAGGCCATTCAACACAGAGGCTCAGTATTTATACTTACGTTAATTACTTGTTTGCTAAACAAGCCTTAAGCATTTACTCTGTAGTAGGCAATGTGGTACGTGCTGGGGATGCAGTGATGAGTAGCTCAGGTGGATGAACTTGCTTGTCTTCACAATCTGGCAGTTCGCTTCTGAAGGTCGCGCTGGCCCAGCCCGTCCTCCAAGCCCACTCTTCTCTCACCGTCTCCCAGCCTCATGGCTCTCACACTTGAGCGTGCCTCAGAATCACACTGCTGTTGTCAATCACACTGCTGGGCTGTACTCTGGAGTGTCTCTGATTCCTGTCTGATTCTTGCCTGAGACCCATGAATGTTCTTTTCTAACAAGTTCCCACAGGCTGTGGATGTTGCTGGTCTGGGGAACCACACCTGAAGCACCACTTCAGCCACATGGCTTCTACTCTGCTCCTCAAGTGCTGGGCTGGCTTCTACCCTAGGCGTTCACCTTGCGTCTCCCCTCTGTCCGATCTTGGTCTTGTTGTCTCCCTTCATCTCCTCCTCAGAGGGGCCTTCCACTGAGCATCGCAGTGAACGTCACCATCCCCTTCCCAGGCACTCAGCTATCACATGCCTTGGTTTTGTGTCTTTCTTAGACTCCGCCCATTTCTGAAATTATCTGTGTGGTGGCCTCAGGGATGATCAATGAAGAGATACAACACACCCAGGCAAAGGACACATGTTCCTTTAGAGCAATTGAAGGAAATGAGAGTTTAACTGCAGGAAGACGGCTACATGAAGCAGGGGAAAGAGCACTTTTTTCCAGGCCCTGGGCAGGGGGGAATCTCATCCATTCTCAGGGTCTTTCCACTCTCCAGGCTCCTGTTTCATGACCTGTAGACTTGGTGTGTTTCCTGCAAGGTCATTTTCTCAGGGAAACCATCTTCTGGGAAGGATGGAACTTCAGACTTGCCTGTGCAATTCCTGTGGTCTTCTTGCTTTTTCTTATTCCTTTGTTTGCCTGCCTCTCTCCGACTAGTTTATAAGCACTAAGAGAGTGGGTGCATGGGCCCCCTCCTTTATCAGGGTTTCCTCAGCACCCAGAGCCCAGTCTGACAGAGAAGGAACATTTACTGTCTATAAGCGCCCTCCTTCCCTCGCCTAATTGGGAACTAAGTATGTGCCTCTTAAATATAATTTAATTCTTCCCCAGAGAGAGCCTCTTTCTGTAGCCTGCAGCTAATGCCACAGAAGGAGAAAGGCAACTATGAGCGAGAGGAAGCGTGCCTCAGCCTGTATCGTAATATAGCGAGAGCTCTCAGGCAAGAGGCCGTCTGTTCACGGTCAGCTTCTTTTCTCTTCCTCTCCTTTCCCCTGCTCCCACGAGGTGTAGTTCTGACTCCAGAGCTATAATAACAAGCCTATTACTGTAATAAGGTGTCAGAAGGGAGAAAGGAGACAAAGTAACCAAGGAAGAAAGAGACGCAGCACCAGTGCGAGCCTCGCAGTCTTGTGGTAGAGTCTGCAGGCTGTGGAATAAGGGATGCCCTTGAACTTCGCTTTCCCCCTGCTACAGTACAGATGCATCTGTCCTCTGCCTGTGTGTTCCCCTCACAAATGATTTTGCTCTGGGAGGCTAATAGTGTCTACAATGATGCAGCGTCATTTTGGAGTGGCTGTTCTGTGGGTTTTTGCCTCTGTGTCCACTCTGCTCATGTTCAGTTTCTCCAGCTGGACCAGAAGGTCCTTGAAGACAGGAGCATGTCTTGCTGAGGTTACCTGACGATTCTGTTTTCCTCTCAGATGACAAGCATGTGCAGATTCTCCTGCAAGCAACTTCTTCATTTCTTTTTCTAGCCCCTTCTCCCCCCTTTTTTCTGTTGACTCAATCCAGGGAGGTAACACGTGATGCTGACTTCCCTTCCTTGCTTTTCCCAAGCAGGGCTGATGGTAAGTGCCTACCTTGTGGCGATTCATTCATTCATTCATCAAAATATATTTATTGAGAACTCTGCTGCATGTCAGGCTCTGTGCCAGGCCTGGGGAAGTTAGTGACGATCAAGACAGACCTGGTTCTTGCTCTCTTGGAGCTTGTAGCCTAATACAGAAGCAGGCAAGAGTGATTTAGCGGAAAAACTGGTAAAAGCTATGAATTAAAAACAAGATGATTAACATAGTGAATAATGACAGAGGCAGTTGCTTTTCCATGGGGTGGTCAGGGAAGGACTCTCTGAGAGTTAATCCAGAGCCTAGAAACTGAGGATAAGCCAGCTGTGTTGAAGAATGAGGGGGATAAGCATGTGTAAGTGTCCTGAGGTGAGCGATGCCCTGCTGGAGGGACTAAAGGAAGCTAGGTCAGTGTGGGCGAGGTGGAAAGTGCATGGAACCATGCTGGAGGGATATAGGCCAGGGCTAGATTGTGAGTTGAATGTTCATTTTGGTTAAAGCTGGTATCCAGCCACATTCCTCTTCCTGTCATTTGGATCCTGAAGAAGCTGTAGGTTAATTCTCAAAGTTGAGTGTGCACCCGATTCTCCAAGGGAGATTGCAAAAGTGAAACACTCGCTCTGAGCTTCTGGCGCCGTGTGTTACATGTAGTAGTCAGGGCTCTTCCTGTTGCAAACAATAGAAATGCTACTCGAACCACCTAAGCAGAAGCAAAACAATAGTTAATGGTTCTCCTACTTCGGAATTAAAGCGGGGGTTAGCTTCAGGCATGACTCAGTCTAGCAGTTGAAATAATATCATTAAAGCCCCCCTGCCTTTTTTTTAGTTCTTATGTATATACAGGCTCCATCCTTAGGAATGTTCTCTTCACGTGGTGGTAAAAAGAGGTAATGGAACTCTAGGCCTGTATCAGTGATACAAAATACAGATCATAGGTATTGACCTCAGCAAGAGTACCTACCGTATTCTTCTTTAAGTTTTATGTCAGTTCCTGAAGTGGACTCTGACTGGCCTCACTTGGGCCATATGCCCACAGCAGAGGTGTTCACAGAGATGGAGAACGTAAGGTAGCCACCTGAGTGGCAGAGTGAGCAGGACTACTTGAGCGACAGCATCCCCATAATCACTTGGGGGTAGGGAAGAGACAGTTTCCATAAAAAGAAATGCAGAAGTGGAAAAGACCAAATGCAGCAAATATTTACCACTAAAAGCCAGGGCAGGACAGATGTGTGACTTCTCAACACTAACCCCACTGGGTGTTCGAAACAGGCGATGCTTTGCAAAACACCCCCAGAGATCACTTTGCAGATTGAGAAACAGAGGCCGTAGACAATACGGGGTCACAATGAGGACAGAGATGGATGCTATGCAAATTTTCAGGGCTCTTACAGGCATCTCAGCGTCGTTGTCCTCGTCTCCCTTCATAGCTTCTAGTCATGTCTGTGCATGTTTGAGTCCCCCACCCCTGCAGTTATAGGAGACAAAAAGCAACTTGCTCGTTTTTATAAAGGGGGGACTAACTTAAATACGATTCACCAAATTTCTCAGGAAATTCTGAAATTTTAAAAAGAATTGCAGAGTTAATAGATAAACAGGAGATCAAGATAATTACAAATGTGAATTATTGCATTCATGAACATAACTGTATTTCAAGTCTTCATTTATGTCATTAACTGCATTTTAAAATAATGGTGTTGTACATTATTGCAGTATGCTTTGTAGCTATTTGGTAGTTTTTGTTGCTGTTGTAAATGAATATGTTTTCTATGAGTTACTGCATTTTGTAAGTATCTTAAATCTGGCAAACTTACTAAATTCTATTATTTTGTTAATTTGTTTCTTAATTATTTTACTTAAATATAGATGGTTATATTATCTGCTATCACTCTCTTCCCTCCTAAAATTATGCTTTTATTTTTCTTGTCTTATTAAACTGGGCAAAGTTTCCAGGATTATTTTGATGGTATTGGTAATAGATGAAATCAGCTTATTCTTGGTTTGAAGACAAGATTTGAAGGGAGTATGTCTCAAGGGTTCTCATTAGTTGAACATTAGATGTAGGTTTATAGAATATAGTTTTTATCAAGTTATAGCAGGGTCTTTCACCTCCCAGTATTTTAAGAGTTTTTCCATAATTAAATATGAATCAAGTTTTATAAAAATGCCTTCTTTGTAACTACTGAGGTAATATAAATTTTCTCCCTGATTTTAGAGAATTACATTAATATATTTTTCTGATGCTAAATCATGCTAGCCTTTGTAAAATAAATTCTATATGATTATGACAGATTGTGTGAAAAGAAATTAAAAGCTAACATTCTACTCAAACTTTCCTTCTATGTGTTTAAATGAACAGTCATATAATGTTCCTTTACTTGTAATGTTTTTACCTAGTTTTGGTAAAGTTTGTATGAGTCTCTTAAAAATTTATTGGAAATCTTGCCTTCGTATTTATTTTCTTCCTTCCTTCCTTTCTTTTCTTTTACTTTCCTTTTTTCGTTCCTTCTCTTCCTTTTTCTTTTGTTCATTCATTCATTCATTCTTTCTTAATTTGTGTAAGAGTGGGATTATGTAATTCTTGGAAAGTTTGTTACAACTCTTCTATAGAATCATTTAAACCTCAGGGTTTTTTTTTGGTTTTTTTTTGCAATAAGAAAGAACCTTTATTGTTATCTTAATTTTTTAAATGGCAAATTTGATTGTTTTACATTTTTGTTCCAATTTTGGTAACTATGTATATTTAAGAAATTTATATACTTAGATTTTCTTGTTTTATCACATATAGTTTGTAATTTTTAAATTAAAAATGTATATGTTACCAGTCTATGGTTTTAAAAATTTGTATGACATCTTTTAAATTTTTAGGTCAGTCATTTCAGAGGTTTTTTTAAAGCATTTTTTACTGATTATGCTATTATAGTTTTCCAATTTTTCTCCATTTATCCCCCCTCTACTCTGCCCCCCCCCAGGCCCCCACCATTCCCACCCCCTCAGTTCATGCCCCTGGGTTGTACATATAAGTTCTTTGAATCCTCTGTTTCCTATGCCATTTTTTATCTCTCCCCATCTATTTTATGCCTGCTAATTATACTTCTTATTCCTTGTACCTTCCCCCCCATTCTTACCTTCCCCCTCCCCACTGAAATCCCTCCATGTGATGTCCATTTCTCTGATTTTGTTCCTATTCTGGTTGCTTGCTTAGTTTTTGTTTTCATTGTTTTTCTTGTCTTTTAGGTTCATTTGTTTATAGTTGTGGGTTTGTTGTCATTTTACTGTTCATATTTTTTATGTTTTTTTCTTAGATAAGTCCCTTTAACATTTCATATAATAACGGCTTGGTGACAATAAACTCCTTGAACTTGATCTTATCTGAGAAGCACTTTATCTGTCCTTCCATTCTAAATGAAAGCTTTGCTGGATAGAGCAATCTTGGATGGAGGTCCTTGCCTTTCATGACTTGGAATACTTCTTTCCAGCCCCTTCTTGCCTGTAAGGTCTCTTTTGAGAAATCAGCTGACAGTCTGATGGGAACTCCTTTGTAGGTGACTGTCCCCTTAGCTCTTGCTGCTTCTATGATTCTCTCCTTCATTTTAATCTTGGGTAATATAATTATGATGTGCCTTGGTGTGTTCCTCCTTGGGTCCACCTTCTTTGGGACTTTCTGAGCTTCCTGGATTTCCTGGAAGTCTATTTCCTTTGCCAGATTGAGGAAGTTCTCCTTCCTCAATTATTTGTTCAAATAAGTTTTCAATTTCTTGCTCTTCCTCTTCCCCTTCTGGTACCCCTATAATTCAGATGTTGGAACGTTTAAAGATATCCTGGAGGTTTCTAAGCCTCTCCTCATTTTTTTGAATTCTTGTTTCTTTATCCTTTTTTGTTTGTTTTTTCTTTCTTCCTTCTGGTCCACTCCATTGATTTGAGTCTCAGTTTTCTTTCCATCACTATTGGTTCCCTGTGCATTTTCCTTTATTTACCTTAGTGTAGCCTTCATTTTTTCATCTACTTTGTGACCAAAATCAACCAATTCTGTGAGCATCTGGATCACCAGTGCTTTGAACTGTGCATCTGATAGGTCACTTAGTTGTATTGGCTGTGGTGTATGATCTCTTATTCTGTTTGAGCCATTTTTTCCGGGGGCGGGGGGGGGAGGTCTGGTTGCAACTGTTATGTATGAGGGGTGGAGCCTCAGGTATTCATCAGGGTGGGGCAACCCCTGTAGCTTAGTTGTGACGCTTATGTGGGGGCGGGGTCAGAGAGGGAACAATGGCACTTGCTTTGCTCTCTCTTGTAATTCAGTCCCCTCTGCCACTTCCCCCAAGCAAAATGGGCCCTTCTGGTGCTGGTTCCCAGTTGGGTGGGCTTGTGTACATTCTAGGACCCTGTGGGTCTCTCCAACAAACTCTCCTGTGAAGCTGGGCATTTCTCCTGGCACCTCAACACCCACAGGTATTTCCAATCAGTCCTTTTAGGCTTTATTTAGGCCCTGGGTTGCGTGGTCTGTCTCGCCGCCATTTTTCACCTGGTTTACCTGCAGGCAAATATGTGACTGCTGTCAGGCCACTGCCTTCTGCGCCTCACTGGGTCTGCTCGTTGCCTCCCCAGGCCCGGGGTGTGCAAGCTGCCGCCTGCATGCTGGGTCACCAGCCACTGCTTTTTCCTGCTGAGACCCCTCTCCACTGGCTGCTGACTCCGCCCTTTCTACCCTTTCAGTTTGGATGAATGGTTGTCAGACTTCTGTACAGTTCAATTTTCTGTCAGTTCTGGTTGTTTTTTTGTTTCTATTTTTTTAGTTGTCCTTAATTTTGGTTGTGCAAGGAGGCACAGTGTGTCTACCTACCCCTCCATCATGGCCAGAAGTCTATTTGGTAGTATTTTAAATGTTTTAGTTTTAGTTTGCAGATATGTGGAATTTTAAAGCTGTAATTAAAAATTGCTTGTTTTATTCTGCTGTGATTGGAGAACACAGCCTTTAAGACATCGATTCTCAGGATATTTGGAGTCTTCCTTCATGCCCTTTATTTTTGTAGGAGTTCCACAAGTCTCTGAAAGCCTCAATGTTCTTTATCTGCTGGCTGTGAAGTTCCATATATTTCACTAGGTCTAGCTTATTAATTGCATCAAGAAATCATTTATATCCCTGACTAGTAAGACTCAGTGGGTCGGGTGTTGTCCCACAAACCAAAAGATTACAGGTTCAATTCCTGGTGAGGACACATGCCTGGGTTGTGGGCCAGGTCCCCGGTTGGCGGTGTGCGAGAGGCAACCGATTGATGTTTCTCTCCCACATCAATGTTTCTCTCCTTCTCTTTCTCCCTCCCTTCCCTTTTCTCTAAAAATAGATTCTTTAAAAAAGAAAATTTTAATATTTTGTATCTTTTTGTTAATTCAGTTTGAGAAGTGTGTGTAAAGTCTCTAACTTTTGCATGCCCTTCTCCATGACCCAACAATGAAATATAAAGTCAACTTTTCAAGGTGGTTTTTTAAAGAACTCTTGACAGGAATCCAGTGTAAAAGTGGGTAAAAGCAGAAGGGCATTGTGGGTGGGTGGATGGGGCTGTGTTCCTTCCTTACCTTCTCCCCCGGTCTGTAGGACCTCCCCCACACTCTGTGGAACTGCAGTGCTGTGTTGAGCAGGGTTTGAAAACCACGGGGGAAGAGAAGGGATAGAAGAGATTCTGGTTCAGGAGGGAAGCAACAGATGGGAAGCAAACTGTGCTCACGCATGAAGAAATGAGCACTGGGGCTTCCTGATGTCTAGGCTAGACCTGTGAATCTCAGGCATGTTCCTTCCAGGACCGCTCGCCTCAATGTGCATGAGCCTCCCTCAGCTCCAGGGCCTGAGTTTTGATGGGCAAGAGAAACGGCTCAGAACCTCCAGAGGCCCAGGTTCCAGGTCTGGCTGGGGGTCATTATGCAGTCACAACAAGAGCCGACCTTGTTGGAATTAATGGGATGTGGGGGAATGGGTCTGTGTGACTCATTAGGTGCAGAAAAGGGAGCCAGCTTTCCTTATTTAGCTTCATTGAAATTGTAAAACATTTATTACTTCGGACACACGACAGTAACTTGCATTTTTAAATACCAAAGTGGTATTTTCAGTTGTTTCCAAAAGGGAAAATGGGGTTGAAGGGGGCAAGGCAAGAAAAAAAGTCTCTGGGGAGACAGTTCTGGCCCCGAGAAAGGGAATTGCAGGCTCAGGGTCTGTTTTGATAGAGTTTTGCTGAGCGACTCGGACAAGTCTCTTTGCCTCCTAGGGGCACAGTTCAGTCGTGGTGTGATGGGAACACTAAAGGTCACCGTCATGTCCACCACCTCCACCGTCGGTGGTTGTGGAGGCCTCGCGGAGCAGCCATCCCGTCGCTTCATGTCGGGTATGGTGTGGTACCCTGCCTTCTGCCAGTTTCCGGGGAAAGAAAAAGGCTTAAAGAGATGAAATCACCTGCTTGCGGCCCCCCAGGAAGTACGAGGGCAGCCAGGATTTGAACTGTGGTTGGTCTCATTCCAGAAGGCTTCCTTTCCCTGCCCCCCCCTCCCCTGCCCCAAGCCATGCACAACTGTCTGTGCAGACAGCACTTCTGTGGGCAGAGAACTGTTCTGGGCCCTTCATTTTAGGAGACTCTCATGACCTTAACCCCTGAAAGTTTAGGTACCCTGAAATTTATCAAACCCCTTGGAAGGGAGGAGATTTAGGTGTAGGAAGTAGTTATTAGGTAACATTTTGTTACAATTTCTTCCAAACTCCTTCCCAATCCCCTTCCCAATCCCCTCCCAATCCCCTCCCTTCCCTTCCCAATCCCCTCCCTCCCTCCCCTCCCCTCCCCTCCCCTCCCTCCCTCCCCTCCCCTCCCCTCCCTCCCCTCCCCTCCCCTCCCCTCCCCTCCCCTCCCTTCCCTACCACAGTTGAAAGTATGTGACTTGTATATGATCTCATACCCCTTTTTTGCCTCCTAACTTAAGTACATTAGCATTTCCAGAAGTCATTAAAATTCCTCAGGATCATCACTTTTAATTTCTACAAAGGGCTCAGTCATGTGGAGGCATCGCCATTTACCAAATCAATCGCTATTGTTTTCATTGAGGTTATTTCCAATTTGTCACTATTACAGATGACAGCACAAACATCTTTGGGCATAAAACATTTAAACATCTTTAGATTATTTCTTTAGGATTGACATAGCTATTTAAAATGTTTTTGATTATAAATATAATGTAAGGATATTCTAGAAGGTTTAAAAAACAAGCAAAACTTAAAGAGGGAATAATAAGAGTTATTATTAGTTAATACTTACACAGGGCTTTCTGGGTACTTGGAACTATTTTAAGCATTTAACGTGAGTCAATTGATTGATTCCCACAATTATGTGAGATTTGTACATAAATATTTTTGGTATTTATTGATTGTTTTTTTTAGGAAAAAATATTTGTTTAAAAGATATGACTATGTTTAAGATTCTTCATGTACCCAGCTGCCATTCAGAGCTGCGGAAGCTGTTTGTCCTCGCGCCGGCAGGGTGCCTGTGTCCTCTCCGCACTCTCACCGGCACAGCTTTATTACTTTAAAACATCGTTGAGTCTGAGTGCTTTCCATGGCAGCGTTTTACCTCCAACGACCCTTGAAACTTTGTGCTGACCTGGCATAAATTTCTAACTGGTAAAAACCTAACAGCTGCTGGTGGCAGCTCCTGAAAAGCTTGCCTGCTGCCGGTGAGGAATCTGGGAGCTGAGTTGAGGAAGGGGATGGAGCCGGGAGACAATGAGCGTGCGTCCATCTAGTGCCGTGCTGGCCCCAGACTCAGAAATCTCCCTCTGGGGGAAAAACGTCAAAAAGCTCTAGTGGGTGGGAGACTCACGTAGCAGGTAGAGGAAGGTAAAGATGATAGGCAAAAGCACTTCATATCTGTGGTTCAGAGAGCTGCCACAGACATTTGACTCAGGAAACAGATGCTCATACTGAGTTGGAACAACAAAGAGACTCCTCTCTCTGGACCCCTGGGACCTCGCAGTCTCTGAGGAAGGAGGGGATGGGTGACGGAGTTATGATCTCTTAGATGAAGGTCAGTGCTGCATCTGATATCCCTAATATCCATGAAGAACCAAGCCGGATCCTGGCAACCTGGAGACATTCTAGGGACTTCCCTTTAGTTTGATTGAAGATCACAGACCTCTTTCTCTCTTTTTTCCCCTTTCTTCTCCTCTTTCTGCTCCCTCACTTCCCCAGCTTTATTGGCTTTTATAAAAGTAGTGCGTGTTTATTTCACCAGCTCAAACAATTCAGAAGTGCAGGGAGGAAGTATTAGTAATCTTTTTCTATCTTCCCTTAACCCCATGCTCCCCAGATAATCAGTGTTTACACTTTGTTCTCTATTTTTACACATTTTTAAATGCTCCTACAAATTTTGAAAAAAAAATTTGCCCTTTAAAAAATAAAACAATGGAACCAAACCTTTATATGTTTTTTCCAACATAAAGCTGTATCAGGGAAAATGCTCCAGGTTAGGGTATATAAATCTCAGTAAAATAATAATAGCTTCATAATATTCCAATTTGTATGGATGCACCGTAAACTTATTTGACTAGTCCCCTGTTGAGGTTCATTCAAATAGGTTTTCAAATTTGTTCTCCTTTTCCCTCCCTCCCTCCCTCCCTGCACCAGTGGAGCTATAACAAATACCCTCACATGTAGTTCCTTTCATGCAGAGGCTTATATTTTTATAGAACAGAGTTCCCCAAGTGGGATTATTGGGACACAGGAAACATAAATTTTGTCAGTAGCTTGTCTTGCCTCTTTCTGTTATTTTTTTTGTTGAGCACTTTTACCTGTATTGTTTGACTTGGTACTTGTGGCCCCTGCATGCAGCGGGCAAGGTGAAGGGCACTGGCCTCGCTCTGCTGTGGAGCCTCAGCTGGCTGACGAGATTTGTCCAAGGTCAGAGAGCCAGCAAACGACCAAGCCTGTCTCCAGGCTCCGTGCCTACGAGGTGCGTGCTTGGCCCATTCAGTTTCCCTCCTCTGCTCTGCCCTGCGTTTGTTTTTGAAGGCTCCCCAGGAAAACAAAGATAAGGCTCCATCAGAGAATTGGCCACATTTATTTAAAGGGGGTGATGATAATGATGAAGGGAATACTGGTGCATAATTAAACATTTGTCAAAGGAAAGAGAGAGGTTTCCTCACAGTTTGGAGTTGGGTTTTGAGGCCAGTTTTTGAGTTTTGAGAATCCCCAGTGGCCCTGTCACTGTGGGGCGGTTCCCCAACTCTGGTCCCCTTAGCCGGAGTGCTCAGCGCACAAGTCAGCGAAAGCAGGTCTCTGGCCTCTTCCCATCTTCTGTTTCTTCCCCTCCCCCACCCCCAGCCAGGGGCCTCGCCAGCGTCTAGTTCCTCACAGTCAATGCCTGATCCAGTGTGAGGGGCTGAAGCCTCTAGGGGATGCTCAGTTTCTACGCAGAGAGTAATACGAGGCCCTGGGGAAACAAGCCTAGATTCAGCCCTGAGAAAAACTGCTCGGAAAGCGAACTTGCCTCCAGCCTCTCTGCTGCTGCCCCTCTCTCGCTAGTTGCGGCCCAGTTTCTCTTCCTGCCTTTGCACCCTGTTTGTCCTTTGGGACCCCTCCCTGTCCCTCTGTCGAAATTTGTCCTCAGAAGAGAGTCTTCTGTTAGTCTTTATACCTGAGCATGACTGCCAGTCTGTTCTCTCCCCTGGAGGATTTGCATTTTAAGGCTTATATCCCTTTAGGAAAATATTCACTGTTAAAGAAAGAACGAATAAATAGGTGAGGGAGGAATTTGGGGAGCAGGCGCCTTTTGCATTGTTCCTGAGATGATGATTGTGCGGGTGGCCGACCGGGGCTGAGCGCTGCTGTGTGCCGGACACTGCAGTCCTCATGTCCGCACTGCGCAGTGTTACTGCCCCCGTTTTACCACACAGGAGACTGAGGCACAGAGTGGTTAAACAACTAGCTCCGAGTCATCCAGTATCTCACCAAACTTCGTGAGTAATTAGTGTGTATTAGTTGTAAGTGCACCATTATTCTATTTACACTAAAAGATGCTGCTGCTAGTTAACCAAGACATGCAACTGACTTTAAGAAATAATAAATGTTTCTTTGAATTGTTGGCCCTATTACAGATGTCCCCCTTTCTCCAACCTGTGCCCACCTCTACCCAGTCCCCACTCTCCTTCCCTCTGGCCATCATCACACTGTTGTCTGTGTCCATGGGTTTTGCATACATGTTCTTTGGCTAATCCCTTCACTTCCTTTCATCTGGTTGTCCCATCCCCCTGACAGCTGTCAGTCTGTTCTGTGTAGCCATGGCTGAGTTTCTATTTTGTTCATCAATTTCTTTTGTTCATTAGACTTTACATATCCATGAGATCATATGGTACTTATTTCTCTCTGACTGTCTTACTTCACTTAGCATAATAATTTGCAGGTCCATTCCTGCTATGGCAGAAGACTTCCTTTTTAATGGCTGCATACTACGCCACTGTGTGAATACCTTAGCTATACCTCAGCTTTTTTACCCGCTCATCTCGGATGGGCACTTGGGCTGTTTCCAGATCTTGGCGATTGTAAATACTGCTGCAATGACTATGGAGGCCCACATAGTCTTTAGAATTGGTGTTTTTGGATTCTTAGGATATATTCCCAGAAGTGGGGTTGCTGGGTCAAAAGGCACTTCCATTTTTAATTTTTTGAAGAAACTCCATATTTTTTTTACACAGAAAAAAGAAAGACATGATAAATGTGAAAAAATGTACCTTAGAATCAACGAGTCTCCATGACAGAGCTGAGTTGACCCTCCCCCACCCCATGGACCAACTCCTGCTCTCAACGCATTCCCACTGTGCTGGGCTCACACCCTGAGGTGGAGGAAGCCCCGCCCACTGTCTTATCAAGTCGGTGTTCCTCAAAATGTTTTAAAGGGCTGGTGGCTGTCACGGAGGAAAACGTTTCGTGAACCAAGTAAGTTCGGAAAAGTCTTCACTCATCAGCGGAGAACAGATTTCTTCACTGCAGAAACTTCTGCAAGCCTCCACCATCCGCATGTGCCTTGTACCTCCAAGGAGGGCCGCTGGGTAGGCACCCTTTCCCAGTTTTCCGTGGCGGAGGATCCCACGGAACTTCTGTTCTTTGGAACACGTTTTAGAATTCTCAGTAGTGAGTAGTCATTTCTCTAATCCGGCAAGACGTGTGCACAGGAGGTCTCAATTCACTTTGCACAGCGATTCCAGTCTTTGGGGACAATTATTACGTTTCAGGTGCAAGGGGCCTGCAGAGAAGAGTGTGAGAGGAAGCCTACGTCTTTAAGCAGTTTTTCTCCTGGTCCATCACTCAGTATTTATTTTAAATACCCTGTACATTTAACACTTTGAATACTGTTAACGAAACATACTTGATGACGATGAACTCCAAACTTTTTAAACAAGGCATCTTTACTAGGAAAAAAACATGTTTTTAAGCCAATATCATGGTTACCCTGTCACTGAATGTATTAACGAATGTGAAGGTGCCCTTTGCACACTGAGATGCACCGGTTTTCATTGTTTGATTTTTAAAAATTGTGTTACAGAGCCCTTTTGTGTAGGTTACAGTGGCTTTTAGCTATGAGTAATAGTGAGTGTACCTGACTAGTGATGCTTAGGCCATGAAGACATTCATCGTCTAACTTCCTAAAATTAGGGCCAGGGCTGATACAGGGGCTCAAATATACCATGTGTGACCCAGACTTTTCTTTCTGGCTGCCCTTGACCCCACGCTATGTGGTGTCTGATGCCTCATGGACATGGGATGCATGCTGCTGTCCCAGGCACCCCCTCTCTGTCCACAGCAGCCTTTCAATGTCTGGCTGGCCAGGAGGCTGCTGTCCATGGCCACACCTGGCTTCAAGGGAGCTGCAGACCAGACTGTCATGACCGGTTCCAGCCAGAGGTTCTCTGAGACAGGTCTCCGCACCAGCATCTGGGAACCTGCTAGACATTCAAATTCTTGGTTCCCACCCACAGGCTTACTGAACCAGAACCCCTTGGAGTGGGGGCAGCAGTTCATGTTTGGACAGGGGCTCGCTGGGTGATTCTGATATGCTCAGTTTTGAGAACCACTGGCTCAGACTCATTATTTGTTATCTGGGACTGGGTTCCTCGTCGCCCTGAGCAGAGCTGAGATTCCCTTTACGGCACGATGGTTAGGGTGACTGTTGGGCAGGCATCTAAGTATCTGACACAGGATATTAGCTTTTGGTTGTAATGTGTGTTGCAGATCAGCATTATTATTGGTACTAATGTGAAAGACCTGCACTAGAAGTCAGCGCCCTTAGACTGGAGAACTGACACTTTGTATCTGTTTGCACTGTGGTTTTGGGCAAATCCCAAACCTTTCTGAGTCGGCTTCCTGCTCCTTTAAAAAGGGGTACCCGTGCAGGGCTCCTGTAAGAATCACCCAATGCAATGTGCATGGAAGGACTCTGAACACTGTGGAGCTTTGAGTGCTGTCTGTTCCCGTGCGCAGGCCAATCACCATCTCTCTGCTCCTTGAGCCTCAGAACCTGCTGCTCCTGAGAGGGTCAGACAGCCCCTGAGCAGCCCTGACGGGGTCCTGCAGGTGCAGCAACCCCCCGCCCCCCGCCCCCTGCCTCCCCGCTCCAGCCACAAAGGCCAGGTCTCCCACTGGCTTGAGGCAGGGGGTGGCATCTTGGGGAGCGGGACCTTTTCTGTAAGGTGCTGGGGCAAGCCTGTGTTTTGTCGTTGCTGTGTTGGTTTTCTCTTGACTTCCTACATGGGTTCCTTAGATTTAACAACCTGGGGGCTTTCAAAACAGCTTGCCAAATACCTTACAGGCAAACGCTGACAATAAAGACGGCCATCGGGATGCTGAAGGTGGCCATGGGTGGGGAATTCTCGCGCTTGTGTGGTACGAGGAGGCAGAATGGGGTTTCTTTAGGGTGTGCTAAGCATTTAAATGGTGGGACGCTGTTCCTTCCCGTCTGCATGCATGTAACACCATCCACTGTACTGTGATCTCAAGCGTGTTTACAAGCTTTGAAAGTATTATAACCATAAAGACCCACTGAGCATAGCTCTCCATGGTTCAATCAATTCGCTGACAAGGATTTCTGCAGCTCCTCAGAGAGGACACACGCTGGCACCCAGGCCTGGACGGGTGCGGAGGGCGGCTGTTTTGTCAGGCTGGCCGCTTGCTGATGTGTCAGGGCCACCTTCCTGCTGGTTGTAAGGGCCGTCCTTGCCTGCCGGCCATGAGTGATGGCTGTGGAAGAGGATGGCAGAACCCTGGAGAGCTGGGGGCTCCCCTGTGCAGAAAACCTTTGAAATCCATGGCGCCATTTCGAGACGAGGCTGGACTTGTTGGACTGAGGTGTGAGGCTGTGTTAGGTTGTAGGAGGGAGAGCTGGTGAGTCCAATTCTCAGAGCAGACAGGAGCCCTGTAAAGCCTCACGTTACCGTCTCAAGGAGGTGTCAGATGTTATGGGCTGAGCACCACGACTGTGAATCTTTGTAAGACTCTGGAGTTCTGACGCACTTTGTTAACTTCTAAATGTGTCTGCGTGGAGCTTCCACTTGTCCTTGGGGAGAAAGGCTTCTGGGTTCTCTCCCTGAACAGGGAGAGTTGGAGAAACAGTGAGGGATTGAGGGTAAATTGACGAGAGGGTGGGCCTCCTGGTTCAGAGCCACCTGGGAAAGGTTGGGGGGGGATGGGATGGGGAACCGGCTTGCACTCAGGGAGGTCCTGGGTGGCATCCTGGTGACTGAGACTCGCACACGCCATTATACCCTTGGGCTTCAGCTGAGTCAGGGGACACTGTGGGGTCAGCGCCCCTTTCCTTCCCTGACACTGCAGCAGCTGAGGGATTGGAAACTCGTCTTGTACTACTTTTCGGCCATTGGCCCAACAACTCATTTGTTCCGTACACAGTTCATTTTTATGGAGCACCTACACCTGCTGGATGCCATTTGTGGGGGTGGGTACATGACGGTGAAAAAGGCAAGATTTCTGTCTCATGGGGGCTGTCTTCTAAAAGATAACAAAGCTCAACAAAGAAATAATTCTAACTCATCAGAGGAACCTGAAAGACACAGAGGGGTGAGTGGGTGGGTTACCAGTGAGACCACGTTGAATGGCGGGTAAGTGAGGTCCTGTTTGGTGACACACATTGGAGCTGAGACTTGAAAAGTGAGGACAAGCCAGCCACACAAGCTTTGTCGGGAGAGCTCTTCCAATGGAGGAGTAACCAACACAAAGGCTCGGAGGTGGGAGAGAGCTTGGCAGGTCCTAGGAACAGGAAGGTCACTGGTATGTCTGAAGCCTGGTGAGCAAAGGCAGGGTTGGGGGGTGAAGTGAGTGCTATGAAAAGAGATAGAGAGTTGGGGAGGGCCCAGATCATGAAGGACTTTGCAGGCTATGGTGCAGAATTTAGGCATTTATTCTATGAGCAATAGGAAATCATTAAAGGATTTGAACAGTAGGTTGACAAAGACTGTCCCTAGAGGCTCTCTGGTTACCAAGTGAAGATCAGGTTGAAGAGTGTCCAAAAGGAAAGAAGAGAGACAAGAGCTGTCATGAGAGTGGCCCAGTGAAGACAGAGAGGAGGACAGGTGTATCATAGCCACATGGGAAGTAAGCAGGCGGTGACAGCTACTGATAAAGAATCTTAAGGAGGGGCCATGAGGGGACTAAAAGGAGATGGGCAAGGGTCTGCGCTTCAGAAGGACCCTTGAGTCTGAGCCATAGGAAGTCCAGGGTGGAATCCCCTGATGGTGAACTTCGACAGCATCTCTCTCCCTCACACTTTACCTGTGTCAGGTGTCCCTGTGGGTCAGCAGCGTATTGGCTACCTGGAAGGAATAATGGTGGTCACTGAGCATTTACTGTGTCTGACATTGAAATTCTCACTCCAAAGCCATGGAATAGAACTATTATGGGTCCCCATTTCCCAGTTGCAAAAACTGAGGCTTGGAAAGGTTAAGAAACTTGTTCTAAGTCACAGGTTGGAAGTAGCAGACTGCAAGTTAATGCTTTTATTACTATGCTGTCAGTTTTACAGGCTGTACTTAACATAATGTTCATTGAACTGATGTTTCCTGTGGATACCTACTCTGTGCAGTTAAGTGAGAGGTGTGACTGTGAGTGAGATGGGCTTCCATCTCACTGTTTTAAAGGGTGGACTCTAGCATGGACAATAACAAGTGGCCACAAATGACTCTCATACAAACTAGAAAGTGATGTGTAATGCACAAAAAGTAAAAACAAAGGACCTTTAAGGTTCAAAGAAGGCGGAGAGCTTTCCCAGCCTATGGGCCAGGGGCTGCAGAATCAGACACCACCTCAGGGAGGAGGCATCAGTAAAGATGGGCCCGGCTGCCGCACTCAGACAACAGCCACTGGGGTGGCCTGCTTGCACAGGGCGAGAGTGTTGTGCAATTGGCTGGGGGCACATGTTCTCAAAGCTCGGTCTGGGGACGCTTGGGTGTGTGAAGTCGAAACTGTTCCCATTACAGGCTTGTTTCACTCCTTCCCTCATGAGTGTACAGCTTAGTTTTCCAGAGGCAAAACAGCTTACAATATTGCAACAGACCCACTGCATAAGCAGATATGAGCACCCAGCTGTCTTCTATAAAGCCAAACATCAGAGAGGTTTGTGAAAAAGTAAACCACCACCATGCCACCCTGTTTCTTCATTTGTTTGCTTTTGCTTTGGAAAACAGTTATTTTTAATGAAAATGTCCTTTTTACTAATGGATTTATTATTGGGTTGTGTTCAAATACACAAACTTTTTTAGTTCTCAATTTTAATTTCTAACACAGTAAGGACAGATAGATATACCCTATACAAGTCAGTGCTCTTTGGGACCTTCACTGGTTGTAAAGAGTGACAAGGAGTCCTGGGGCCCAGATGGTTGTGACCTGCTGGTCTGGTGTAACAGCAAAGTGTGGCCGGGGTCCACAGGAGGGAAAGGACCCTTCAGGTGGCAGTGTTCGCGTCCCTGCTCCCAGGTGGCAGGAGAGCTGGCTCCTGCCTCTGGCCTTGTGGGGCTGTGGGACTTGGTTGATTTACACTGCACCGTGGAGTGACAGTCTTGTCCTGGTTAGCTCCAGGAAGCCTCCTCTGCCGCCACCTTCTCCACTTGCAGGGACCTGGAGGGCGGGGCTGCTCTGGCAGGAGCCATTTGGAGCTCTGAGCCGGCATCGCCAGGCCTTTCCTAGTCCCACTTTTCTACCCAGGCTGCTGCAGAGCCCAACCTTCTCTTATATCTTTGCTGAAATCCTTAGTTTGATTCCTCCACAGAGCAGAGCACCGAGGCCCCTCAGTTGCTGGGGTGAGGTTCTGCACTGTGGTCAAGCACCTGGGTTTTTGTCTTGGCAGTCCTGTTTTTATTTATTTATTTATTTATTTAAAAAATTATTTTTCAAGTACAGTTTTCTGTCTTTTACTCCCATCCCAGCCCACCCCCCGAGTGCTCCGCACCTCCTTCCCATTTCCACCTCCCTTAGCTGTCGTCCCTGTGTCCTTTATACTAGTTCCTCTAAATCCCTCCCCTTTTCCCCCTTAAATTCCTTTCCCTCTCCCCTCTGGTCACTGTTCCCCTGTTCTCTATTTCAGTGTCTTTGTTTTTATTTTGCTTGCTTGCTTGTTTTGTTGTTTAGCTTCCTGTTAAAGGTGAGATCATATGGTATTTGTCTTTCAACACCTGGCCTATTTCACTCAGCATAATACTTTTCAGTTCCATCCATGTTGTTGCAAAGGGTAAGGGCTCCTTCTTTCTTTCTGCTGCATAGAATTCCATTGTGTAAATGTACCATAGTTTTTTGATCCAGTCATTTACTGATGGGCACCTAGGTTGTTTCCAACTCTTGGCTATTGTAAATTGTGCTGCTATGAATATTGGGGTGCATAGGTTCTTTTGGATTGAGGTTTTAGGGTTCTTAGGATATAATTCCAGAAGTGGAATTGCTGGGTCAAAAGGCAGTCCTGGTTTTTAATCCAGACACTCCCACCTACTGCCTTGTTGGGCTAGTTATTTAACAACCCGACCCGTCTTTATCAGTAAGTAGAGATGAAGATGTCTGCCTTGCAGGTTTGTTGAAGACAGTGAGTGGGGGGAGCTATGTAATGTACACAGTATAGTGCCAGGCTCTGGCAAGGCCTCAAGTGACAGTGATTAGCGTAGAATTAGGACCTGTGGGATTAAACTGTAGGCAGGCAAATTTTGGCACAACCAGAGAGTGGACATTAAGGCATTAGCACAGTGCTTGGCATCTAATAATCACTTGATAAGTGGTAATTGCTGTTACTGATGTAATTTGTTTAAGTGTGAATTTATAAGTTGTATCACGTAGTACTTGCTGGTGCTTAGAGCTGTTTAGAGCTGTACCCTAAATACATTTGGATATTTTGGGTTCCATCATTTGTTTGTTCATTCATTGATTTATTCAACAAACATAGTAAATGTCTCACAAGGTACCACTCTAGATGCTGAGGGTTCAAAGTTGACTTCTATAAAGGGAACAATGTAAGTAAAAGGTGGGCCATCAGCCGTGGGTGCTATAGAAAAGATTCAGGCACTGGGTCGGTGAGAGGGTAGGACTCAGGGACGTCTCAGCAACTCCCCCTGCCTGCTCGGTGACATACAGAACTGTGTTCTGGGAGGACATTAGCCTTGCATGATGTCGGAGCTGATCTTCTGCAATGACAGTGCAGCTCCAGAAAGCCCTTGGTCTGAGTGGTTCCTTGTGCATATGGGAAATCGAGGTTCTGTTTCCCAGTCAAGGTCCTGATAACCCTCTCTGTGCTGCTTCAGATGCCTAAAGCATTCTGGGTAGGTGGAAGGATGCAAGAAAAGGGAAGAGTGATGAATTTTGCTCAGTTTTACAACAGCCAAATCAATTATCCAGGAGACGAAATGTGTTGGGCACAGAGTATCCACCAAAGCCCAGTGTGTGCAGGAGGGAGACAGTGTATCCACATGGTTAGAACAATGGATACACTCTCAGGTCAGGCTAAATGAGTGACCTTGGCCAGCCTTTTTGGTTCTTCTCAGAAGGAAAATGGGGGCACAGTTAGAAATTATATTCAGCTATTAGGAAGGAAAAAACCCCAAATAGTGACTTGAACAAGTTAGGGTTTTATTTTTCTCTTATTCAAGTCAGTGAAAAGTCCGACCAAGGCTTGTATGACAATTACACAATCTTCTAGTGACTCAGGCTGCTTCTCCCTTTTTTTCTTTTTTCTTTTCCTGCCATTCTTAGTGTACTTCTACTTTCTTCATTCTTAACGCATGCTTACAAGATGGCTGCTTCAGCTCCAACTATCACATCAAATGTTCCTTGCAGGAACATAGAGGAAACATGGAAGGAAAAAAAGGTTACCGGTTAACTGAGTCAGTCCTCTTTTAAACACTGTTTCTCAGAAACCCTGCTCACAGGCTTCTACATCTTGTGGCCAGAACTTGGCCATGTGACCATCTCTACCTGCAAGAGCTGTTGAGAGAATGTTTTGCCTGGGTGCTTGGCAGCTCCTAACAAAACTAGGGTTTGCTTATTAAGAAAGAAAGGGTCAATGGATATTGAATAGGTAACTGGCAGTCTTTGCCATATGAATCAAATAATATTACCTATCCCCCTAGGGTATGTGAGGATTAAATGAGATGGTGCATGTGAAGCAGTCAGCTCAGTGCCCAAACCTACAGAGAGTGTTTATCCAAGAGAAGACGATAACCTCTGCCCTCAACCAATTTGTCCTTGTATTCCGGAGACAGATATCATAATAAAGTAATGACAGGGTAATAAACTATAAGACCAAGGTACAATTCAGTCACTTTGCAGGATCGCCACGGCCAGTCCCTCTTCTCTCCTGTACCTCAGGACTGTGTGACAAAAATCACAAAAATCTGACCTCGGTCGAGCATTTCTCATTGCAATTCTTTCTTTTTGCTTTACAGGCGTGATCTCATTTGGTCCTCAAGGCCACCTGTTGTGGGTGGGTGAAAGGAAGTGGTTCCTTGATGGGGAAACTGAGGCTCTCTGAGGTAGGCCACTAGCCTTCCACACACTTCCTCGGGGCCGGCTGGGATAGGAACCCGGGCCTGAGGGAGCATGGACCTGTGTTGAGAACCAGCCCCGGCTCTGGCCAGCCCCGGCTCCTCCGACAAGCCCTGTCCCCTCTCTGGGCCTCAGTCTCCTCATCAGTAAAGCACATTGGGCTACACGAGCTTGAAGCTGGTTTTGGCTCTGACACTGCGGTGCTCTCTCTCCTATGAGCTGTGAAAAGAAAATGAAAAATAAAAGAAAATTGTGATTCTCGTACAGATGTAAAAACGAACACATGTTAAAGTTCTTATTTAACTCATTTAACGAGGAAACAGCTGTGCTGTTGCCACCAGTTCTAAGGAGAATTCAAAGAACCGGTGCATTGAACCGGAGTATTGAACTGAATCTGCAAATGGAAACAACTGGTCCCCCGGCCCCCCTTCCTGCAGGGAGGGCTATTCCCCGACTGGTCAGAATTTATTTGCAGGTCTATAGACAAGAATGATTTTGGTTTTGCACAGCTATCCGTTATCTACAACATACAGAGTGAAATAGTCCCTGAGGCAGATCAGACAGTGTGAGCAGGTGCTGCAGAGGGCTCGGAGTTTTCCACGGAAGCTCGCACTTCCCCTCTGACCTTCAGGAGACGTCTTCTAGTCCCGTCAGTCTGGTCCTGTTTCCTGCCCAGGTCTCATGCTTCTGCCTCCCTCAAACAGGTGCTCCTCCCCTCCCCAGTCGCAGGTGCCTGTTGGGTGTGACATGCAGTTTTGCTGCTTCCAGAAAGTCTTCACTGACGACCCCACTCTCTGAGTGGGTGCCAGAGAGCCTGCTGGAGGCCTGGGGTGGGGGAGGCCCTGTGAAGTGACCGAATCAGGAGACCTCAAGAGGGAAGCGTCTTCATCCAGTCTGCTTCCAGGGCTTGGCCCCCTTGATGGCTGAGTAGCCTTGGCAAGTCCCTTGACTTTGAGTCCATCTGGAACATTCCAGAACTCCCCACAGAAACTGAGCTCTCTCTGAGAGTTGGGGAGAGTTTTTGTCTCTCTTTCAGAGTGACATTTGGGAGGCTACATGATAGTGTCAAGGTATCCGGGGTATAGTGTTAAGATTTGATTTCCAGTGTTGTCTCTGTCACTGTGTGGCTGGGGGCAAGTCCTCTAATCTCAGTTTGCTCATCTGTAGAAAGGGAACAGCTACTGTAGTCCGTGGAGGCTGAAAAATGCCCCCAGATGATGTCCACATCAAGTTCCTAGACGCAGTCAGTGCCACCTGATTGGGTAAAAAGGGTCTTGGCAGATGTCCCTAGGTGGAGGCTCTCTAGGACAGAAGGCTATTCCGGATTATCCAATTGGGCCCGAAACGCAGCTGCCCAGTTCAATATTGGGAGAGGCAGTGCGGGGGTTGCCACTCAGAAAGGAAGGTCACGGGCAGATGGGGACAGAGGTGGGAGCGTGCGGTCAGCAGCCCAGAGGAGCTGGAAGAGGTAGGAGACAGGTTCTCCCATCCTTGAGCCCCTCCGGGAGCATGGTCCTGCTGGATGTGGGACGGCTGCTGGCCTGCAGAACTGCGAGAAAAGCACTTTCTTTTGTTTAAGTCACGAAGTGTGTAGTGATTTGTTACAGCAGCCCCAGGAAGCTAACTCAGTGTCCCACCGGCCTCTCAGGGTTGGCGTGAAGCTCCGAGGAGAAAGGATGCAATACTGCTCTACAGACAGGCTTATAAGTAATTTAAATAATGTGAATATCATAGTTATTATACAATACAATCATTTATGTTATAATATGACATTATATTACATATGTTATATATATTATAGTGTCATATAATAATATAAACAATATCACAAACAAGTAATTATACATAGAATATATCTGGTAAATATATATAAAATATATAAATATATAAAAATGTATATATTACCAGTTATTCACAATTGCACATTTGTGGAGAACTTCGATAAGCCACAATAATCAGTGTGTGAACCATAAATGAAACAGTTTAAGTGACAAACCATATTTCCTCTCACCGTCGCCATGGGTGCCACTCTCCTGTCCTGCATCCAAGGACTAAGGCCAGGGCCTCCACCCTGGAGCTGCCCTGCCCCTGGCAGGACAGGAAAGGCTGTGGCAAGCAAGATCAGGGCATCTCGGGGCCCATTCACTATATTGAAATGAAGTTGTTACAGGGTCGGCCTTGAGTGATAGTGACAAGGGGCTGCTGTGTGGTGGGTCCCCTGTCAGGGAGAACACTGGCCCAGCAGAGAGATAGTAGAGCAGGCTGTCTCGGCCCTGCAGGGGCTTCAGTGCCACAGCTGCTGGCCAGGCAGCGTGGTGGGGTTGAGGAGGACGGGGCACCACCTGCCCACATCGACTGCACCCAAATGTGCAGGTGCTGGTCTGAGGTGGGTGCCGTGCCGGGAGAAGGCGGAAGGACCCAGCTTTGCCAGGACAAGCCGTGCCTACCTTGCCCTCCTAGGACACACACACTGTCCAACCACAGTGCTGGGTGAAGGGCAGCAGCCCAGCTTGGATCTTTCTGGGTTCCTGGGTCGTTCACTTCATTCTCAGGACTTAGGGCGGGACATGCTACTTGCCAGCACCTGTTCCTCATCCCCGAGGCCAGTCATACATTTCATGTCTCTTTTCTGGCATGTTCCCACCAGTATGCTTCAGAGCTCACCCTGATCACACCAGTATTATGGCCTGAATTAACTAGTTAACTACTTCCGGAGCCTTGAGCACCTCCTCCAGGCCAGGCAGAGACATCCCAGGGATATACGAGTGACAAAACAGGCATAGCCCCAACCTCCAGAGTGTGTCAGTGGGGGGCACAGTCTTTAAGCAAATAGTCATCAGAGGAGCTCTTTGATATGAACCATGATGTACTCCAGAGAGAAATGTAAGATGCTGAGTCTCTTTTTTTTTTTTAATTGGAGGAATCAAGAACGCCTCTCCAAAGGAGATTTTTATTGGGAGATCCCACAGATACATAGGAGCTCGCCTGGTCTGTAATTCGGCTTTGGTGGTTGGGGTGGGAGGGAGGCACTTTCAGGAAGAAAGAACAACAGGTGCAAAAGCTGACCTGCATCTGAGGGACCGAAGGAGGTGGAGTGGCCTCCATGGAGAGAGCGAGGGGACAGGAGGTTGGAAGGGGGCAGAGGTCACTGTGTGCGTCCTTGTCTTTATTCAAACTGCCAAGGTGCCCACGGAGGGATTTTAAGGCAGAAGAAACATGGGCTGGGTTTTGGCTACTGGATGGAAGACTAGCTTGGAGGGGACCGGAGTGGAAGCTGAGACTGTTGGGCAGCTGACCTGAGAGAGAAGGACCCACTAACCATTGAGTCCAACTTCCCCCACGCAGAAGGCGCTGAACTAATGCCATTGCTCAAACTCCCCCGTGGGCTGGTGGACGAGCCAGGACTCGAACCCTGGTTTGGTGATTTCTAGGCCAAGAAACTGCATCACAGCACATTTAAGTAAGTGATTTTTCTTTCAATGTTTGGCAGACATCACCTGTAAAGCCTTCCAGTCCTGGACTTTTGTTTGTTGGGAATATTTTGATTGCCGCTTCAATGTCCTTACTGGTAGCTACCAGATTTTGCATTTTTTCGCTGTTTGGTCGTGGTAGGTTGCATGTGTCTAGGATTCATCCATTTCGACATTGCTGTCAAATATGCTGATGTATAATAGTTCATAGCAGTCTCTTTGTATGTGCGTGGTACCAGCTGTAATGTCTCCCCTTTCATTTCTAATTTCAAGTCATCTCTCTTTTTTTCTTGATTAGGCTAAAGGTCTGTATGTTTCATCTCTTTAAAAACCCAGCTCTCACTTATGCTGATCTTTTCTATGGTCTTTCTAGTCTCTATTTCATTTATTCCTGCTCTGACCTTTGTTATTTCATTGTTTCTCTGACTTGGGGTTTGGCTCGTTCTCCTTTGTCTAGTTCCTTGATGGGTAAAGGGAGGAAGTGGGAGCTGGGCCACGACAGACCAGAGCTGGGCAGCTTCTCCCCTCCCCAGACTGGGTAACGACGATGTTCTAGCCCACCTGAGGCTGCGGCACGTGCTGTCGTTCTCCTGCAGGCCAGAAGTGGTTAAAAATATGCCTGGCATTTAGAAAGCATTTCCGCCCAGCTGGCTTTACTCCATCACTTTGCTGGCAGGACGTTTTAGGCACCTGAGTATAAACCCTTTGGCTTCAGGATGTGGAGGAAATAGTTGTCCATTTTGGTTGGCACCTAGAGAACACACAGGAGAGTGCTGGGACAGAAAGCTGGATGGGCAGCTTGTGACCGAGGCAGGGAGAGTCTGGAAACAGAGGGATGCACCCGGAGTTTCTTTTTCAGACCTAAGGAAGCCACCTAGGGATCTGGAACTCGCAGCTGACATGCTAGCGCCCTGTCCTGGGGCAGCTGCCTCCTGTTCATTTAAATGTTCTTTCCTTTTGCTTTTGTTTTCTCTTTGTCATCTCTGCTCCCAATGGAGAGTGCTTTCAAAAGGCTAGACAGCTGTTTACATCTCCTTTTTAGAGAAGGTGTGTGGTTCTTCCCTCCCTATGAGGAAGTCTTGTGAATTGCTCTCTCTGTGAGAAGGGCGGCCCTTGCTTCTTTCCTGCTGTTCCTGCCTGGGTGGGGGGGGGGGGCTGTGCAAACAGGTCTGCCCGGCTCTTGCGTGTCTCTGCAGTGTTCTGGGGGACGTGGGAAGAAGGAGAAGGAAGGCCTCCCTCCGTTCGCCGTTGCTGAGAGGTTTCTGGTTGATGTAATGCATGATGATCGGCTTGGGGGAACCTTTGCTTTTTCCTAGGTGAGGTTCCTGGGCACAACCTACAGGTGATGGAGAGCAATGCTGCCGAGGAATTTCCAAACCTGACTTCTAACCCGTGGGCTCTCTGACCCTGTTTGCTATCACCTGGGGAGCCCTCCTGCCTTCATCTATGACATGAGACAAATTCCTCGCATCCACACACAGGGGCAGTTTGAGGACAGAACAGGAGGATATACAAGAAAAGTGCCACATGTTACACAGACTCTAGCAAGTTACTGTGAAAATGAGAAAATTGTTTCCGTGGAAGAAAATGGGTCCTGAATGGTGATGGGGAGTAAGTCCTTGACCCGAAGTGGAGTAGGAAGTCCAGGGGCTCATATCATTCAAGCAGATGATTTTATTCAAAGGGCTAGGAGAGCCCTGTGAGGCCCCATATCCTTGCTAGCTCAAAGAAGATGGCCCTGGGTAAAGCTCAGGTCTGTGACAGATGCTGGAAAGCACAGGTCCTGGCCAGTGTCTCTACCTTTGGTCACAGTCCTTCTAGCAGTGTGATGCTGATGCCTGGTCTTCTGATTTGCAAAATGAGTATCTTAACAATGCTATAAATTTGTCATCAGTTTGTCAAGATAATTAGATAAGGCAGGGCAGGTAAAGCTCTCAGCCAAGTGCATGGCCCATTGTGGTTGTTAAATAAAACCTGATGTTATGAGTAGTTGTCAGCAGTGTGGCTCACTTTTGGGGGAGAGCGAAGGAGGGCTGGGGCCTAGGCCTGCCGGGGAGTAGGCTGGAGACACTGAGGCCTGGGCCCAAGAGCAGGCACCAATGGAGGAGGCACTGGCAGTGTGAGAGAGGACGCGACACTGGGAGATGGATGATCGGGAGTTCAGATGTCGCCGTCTCCATGCTGTTGTCCTGGAAACCTTGTAAAGGTGACAGATCATTACAGTCGGACCCTCCTCCCGTCTCAGCAGGTGCTTTCCGCCCTTGGTGGTGAGGAGGAGGAAGGGAATCAGATTCTGGCTTGGGACCAGGCGGCAGTCTCCAGGGAGCCTGTGACGCCTTGCGGCAGCTTGGCGCAGAGCGCTGCAGAAGGCAGGCCGGCAGGCTGGTCGTGCTGAGCTGTTTGCGGGGGTTGGCGGCGCGGGGTTTTATAGCTGCGGTGGTGCAGGCTTGCTAGTGGCTGTTTGTGGGAAGCATTCTCGCTTGCCTTTTTATTACCAGCATCCCAGACTGTCTCTCTACAGAGCTTGTTCCTTTGCCCAAATTCTCCCTCCCTTCTTCCCTGGTTTATCAGAAACAGATGTCAGTGGAAGCACAGAAACTGACAAAGGCACATGACACACACCCCATACATGTACACGCATAGATCCCGTGTGACCCCCTCCTCCTGAGCCTTCCAGACCCCCATCCATAGGAGACAGGGGAGCAGGCCCTGGAGTTCTACAGAAGGCTTGCATTTCAGCACACCCGGCACAACTCAACCTCCTCCTGACCTTTCATGTCCTTTCTCTTCCCCTTCCTCCCAAGATTTTCTAAAAATGCAGACACAAAAATTAATAGTCAGCGCTGCTGTCTAAGCCATCCATCCACACATATTTAGGCTGCCTCTCCAAATAGAAGGCCCAGCATGTTTATCCCCAAGAGCAACACAGGTAAGAGTGCCATAGGAGATGTGGCACCTACACAGGGACTGGGTGGGGGGCGCTGGCCAGGAAGGAGCCTTGGTCCTGCTCTGCTCCTTTGTCTGCTGTGTGACTTGGATCTGTCCCGGCCCCTCTCCAGGGAGTAGTCTGCCCGTCTAAACAATAAAGATTTCATCCTCGGTGATCTCTGGGTTCTTGCCCTGTCTCATGGCTGGTGATGCTATTGCTGCAATTCTGTAGCACTGGCCGTCTTGGCTTCCCCAGCCCATTTGCTCTCTCTTTGGAACAGAGCATTGCTGTAAAAGGCCGCATTGCAGTACCTTTCATCTGCACCTGCTCAGGCAGGGTCTGCAGCTCCGGCAAGGCCCTCCCAGCTATTTCAGGGGGTCCACAGGGAGAGTCCCATATGTGCTACAAATAGATCTGGTCAGCTGTTGCCTGGCATCTGCCATTTCCCCCGTCTGGACGCCCTCTGTGACGCCCAGGGCCGACGCTCTGCTGTGTTCACTGGCTGGGGGACATGACCTCGTTAAGGTCCCCAGTGCCCAGAGGCACGCTGCCTTCTGCCAGGCCCTGGTAGTTCCCTCAGATCCCCATGGCCTCCCAGGAGCCTCAGCACTGTCACTGTCCCCACCATGCCCCACCAGGCCCCAGGGCCACTGCAGGAATCAGTTCTCACTCTGAGTAACTGATTCTTCCACCAGTCTGGTGAATGGGCCAAGGGCCATTCCTGTGTGGGGTTCTGGGGCAACACGACCTAGAATGCACCCGTTTTCATTTGGCTGTCTGTTGGGGTGTGTGTCGCTTTGATTCCCAATGGTGGGAGGTCTTTGTGTTTCTTTACCCTCTAGACATAAACCTATGTTTATATGTCTAGAGGGTAAAGTACTGAGTACTGGGCGGAGAGAAAATTGGAGTGTGGTACATTGCACTGGACTCTGAATTGTTCTCTTTCGTAATGATAAAGGATTTGGTTAAGGGAGAACACAGAATGTGGAATGCTCTCATAGAATTTGCTTAGGGCTCACAGGAGCATCTGTATTGTATTCTGAGCCATTTCCTTTACTCCTCTTGGCTCCTTGGGGAGTCACAGTTACAGGGGGACATGGAACACGAAAAAAGGGCATCTTTCTACTCCAGTGCAGAACACTAGTGACCTGAGCTTGTGTACACAGAATGAGCCTAGAATCTAAGGGGACCTCTCTCTTTCTCCTATTCTAAACCTGCAGCTCGAGATCTGAGTGCCTGCGTGGTTTAGGCAACTATGGTGACAGACCTTTCCCTTAGCGCCTAGCAGAATACTTGGCATGGAGGAGACAGATAATCAGTATGTATTGGTTGATTATTGAATGAGAGACTGAATATAGGAAAGGCCAGAGACACAGAGATGGAGTGATCTGGGCTCAGGATGGTTTAAGTCTTTATTTGTCAGACTAATGAGAACCTCTAGCTCTTTTCTCTCGATGGTCTCTGATTCCAGACTTTCCATTTAAGTGGCTGGTTTGATTTTTCAGCACACATGGCATGGTCCTTCCTCTCCCAGCGATGGGCCTGGAAATGCCTACTCTGGGCTTCTGGCAATGTGTGTAGTAAGCCCAAGCTTAAGAGTTGTGTTGGTGATTTCAGTAAATGGCATCACCTACACCCAGATCCTTTTCACTCGTCTTGTGTGGCTGAAGCTTCTATGCATTTTAAGCTTAAGGATTAAGTGGACAGAAGCCATAGGAAGACAGAATTTCACTCAAACTTAAATAAGTAATTTTTAAGATAAGGTAGGTGGTCCTTGGGGGTAGTGAGTTCACCATTACTGGAAGTATTCAACCAGAGGCTGAATGGCTACTAGGTCAGAATGGCTACTAGTTTAAATGGGAGATTCAAGCATCAAAGGGTAAACTGACCTCTAAAGTTGTTTCTAAATGTAGGAGTCTATGTCTCTTAGTTTTGTTTTTGTTTTGTATTCTTACCTAAGGATATTTTTTATTGCTTTTAGAGATAGAGAAATGGGGAGAAAGTGAGAGAGGGGGGTAGAGATACATCAATGTGGGAGAGAAACATTGATTGGCTGCCTTCTCTTATGCACCCTGACTAGAGATTGAACCCACAACCTGGGTATGTGCTCTGCCCAGGGATTGAACTGAACAGTGACCTTTTGGTCTATAGTGATGGTATCAAACTCATTTTCACTGGGGGGGCCACATTAGCCTCATGGTAGCCTTCAAAGAGCCAAATATAATTTTAGGACTGTACAAATGTAACTATTCCTTTATAGTTAAGCAAGAGCTTGGTGCTGCCACTGGGTAGCAACAAGGTGCCAGTCCAGATAAAACAAGGTGGAGGCCCAGATTGGGCCCACAGGCCTTGCGTTTGCCACCTGTGGTCTACAGGATGGTGTTCCGACCAACTGAGCCACACTGACCAGGGCTCTTAGCTTCTTATGTACTATTCTCATTGTAAGTTTTGAGCAGACATTATTGAAAGCCATGGGTTAGACTTTCTCATTAAGCTTAACACAGGGATGGGAAAGATGAAAAAAATTTCATGGCCAGTCGGCTCTCTGATGGCTTCACTAATACTGTCAAAAATGGGGTTATGGGATCTTAGCTTATCCGCTCCAGCTCACAATCCTATTTCAAGTGTACTTCTTTCTTTTTCATGTCACCTTTCCAGTGGAGACCACCTTTCTCTCCTAATGACCCCTTCACTGAAGGAGCTTATCATTAATAAATTGGACTTTCTCACACTAGACTGTGAGGTTCACTGTACCAGTGAGCATGTCTGTTTGATATAATGGTGCACCCTGAGCTCCCAGTATAGTGCCAGGCACATAGATAGACAATGAGTTCATTGAATCAACATATTGGTTGATTGAATACCAAACTTCTCCATTTAAGTCATAGAGTGCTAACTACATATGAATTCAAGGACAGAGGCCCAAGATCAATACCAGAGATAGGAGACATACTGAGGACCACATTTTAGTCCTTGACCTAGAACATTAACTTCATCTTAAGACAGATTAAGGGCCAAGTAAAAAGAAACATGGGCATGTACTTGAATGCTGTATCTTCTGAACTCAAGGGTCCTAATATATTTGGTAGCAATGTAAATAATACATTAGTGCATTTGGTTTTGTGTGGCAGGCTGGTAAAGGGCCATAGTCCCACATAATGTGCATTTGAGAATATTAACTGTGGAGGAACTAGTTATCCCTGACTTGTTAGCTAAGGAGGATAGAGAGGCCTGCGCCAATGAGGCAAAGTTAAGAGGGTTATCTCCACTTAAAATCTGTCAGGAACAAACTTCTTTCATGATCATTTTAAACCTGGCCAGTTCTCTTGCAAATGCTTGTCTTTGATTCCAAAATGATGCACCGAGAGGATAGCAATGACTTCATTCAATCTAGACTATAACGTGGTAACTGCTCTGATGGATGTTCAATCTCAGTTGGACCTTCCAAGCAGCCTGGCTGTCCTCTCATGGGTTCCAAATCACAGCCTTTCTCTGGTTTTCCTCCATGGCTCTTCCACAGGTTCACCCCTTTCTGAAAGTGCTCATTTCTATCATGTTTCTCTTTACACCCAGTGGATGCCCTTAAATGCTCCACTGAGAAGACAGACTCCACCATCCTAGCTCAGTCAGTTGCCTCTCTTGATATCTACCAGCTTATCTCCTTCCATATAACTTCCTTCCTTCCTTGCTATCTCAAGAAAAGAGAAACTCTTCCTTCTGGGCAAGGGTGATCTCTTTGCCTGCCTTTCGATCCTGTCCTTCATCATTCCCTTGTGACCCTCGTTCTGCCAGTCATCCACTTTATGGTCTTATCCTCAGTTGTTGCCTCTGTAATGCTTGTTCTTTCTCATCAGTTTATAAGCACGGTCAGTCCCACATTCCCCAAGAGCTACTATCTGATTTCTTTCCTCCCCTAAACAATTTTCTTCAGAAGTAAACACTGGTTTACAGTGTTTAAAAAAAAATTTCACCTGAGGACGTGCTTATTGATTCTAGAGAGAGAGGAGGGGAGTGTGAGAAATAGAGAAACATCGATGTGAGAGAGAAACATTGATTCACTGCCCCATACAGGCACTGACTGGGGACTGAACCCACAGCAGTTTGGTATGTGGGACAGCCCTCCCACCAACTGAGCCACCCGGCCAGGGCTGGTTTTCAGTGTGTTTGCCACAGGCAGTGGATCAGAACCCATGTACTCCAGTGCCAGTGTAATGCCCTCTCCTCCCTATGCATTGAACCTGCTCCTGCTAACCAGCCAGCAGTGACAAGTCTTGTGGGTACTCTGCCCTTTCCTTTTCGGTTTCCCTGTGCCATTTGCCAATGACTGTCTCACATGGTCTCCTGGTTTCTCTCTTGTCTGTCCAGAAGTCTTTCTTAACCACAGAGCTTCGCCTGAGACATGGAATAGAGGATAGGCTTTAGGGACTATTTTCTCAATCCCCCCATGAACAGTACAAAATTAGTATATCATTCTAGGTATGTAGGAGAGACGTGAAATCTTACATCTGGTGGATGCCTTAGGACGTTCAAGTTGAATTTTCTCCATGCCTGGGAAAGGAGTGGAATTACTCTCTGCTTTCTTCATGGGGTTCTCTCTTTTTCCCTCCCTCTCACAATAATGCCTTTATTCTGCCAAACCAAAGCCATCTCCCTGGGTGATCTTTTCTAACCCTGTGGCAGGAACCATCAGTTATAATCCGATGACTTTGAAGACAAAGCTCCAAATGACCCCTCTGTGCCGAATGTAGCCCCTTGCATGTTGCCTGCTGGACAGCTCCCCTTAGATCCCCCCAGCTAACAAGTGCAACATGCAGAACAAACACACTTGTCTTCTCCCTGGGCTTTTCTCATTCTCTCAAGTGGTACCGTGGTTCACCCAGACACCCAAGCCATATCTGGGAGTTGTTTTACACTCTTCTGCCCCATATGCCCACCAGACTAATTTACCAAATTCTTTAGTACTTCCTTGAAATCTTGTGATTTAATATCTTATCTAAACCCTAGATTTCAATCTGGTAGAAGCTTCCCAAGGGTCTCCTTATTTCAAAATACCCTTCCTTCCTCCCTGTCACCCTCCCCCCAAACCACAGGGTGATTAATCCGATATTCAGATATGATTATGCTTCTTCCTGCTTAAATATTTTCAAAGTTCCTCCCACCCCACCAAAGTTTTAGTCTGTCAGAATGTACTTTTATCTTCTTAACTGGTAGGGAAGGTCATCCATGACTGGGCTCTGCCCCCTCTCTTGCCTCATAGTCTTCCCACGCAGCTTTTATTCCAACCCCTTTCATAGGCTTACCTATTGCTTACTTCTTCCCTGGGTAGTGTGTACACTTAGACTTACAATTTTTCCAGTTTATTGCAATATAATTGACATTAACATTGTGTAAGTTTATGGTATACAATATGGTGATTTGATACATATATATATATATTATAGATGATGATGCCATTAAAGTCAGTTAACACATCCATCACCTCACACAGTTACGATCTGTGTACATGTGCACATGTGTGTGTTGAGACCTTTTAATATGTATTTTCTTGGTAACTTCCAAACGTGCAGCATTGTTAACCACAGTCGCCTGCTGTGTGGACATTACAGCCCCAGAACTCACTCGTCTTATAACTGAGACTTTGTACCCTCTGACTCCTGTCCCTCATTTACCTCTCTCCCTTCCCCCAGCCCTTGGTGACCACCGGTCTGCTCTGCTTCTATGAGGTCAGTTGTTTTTTGACTCTACATATAAGTTAGATCATATAGCATTTGTCTTTCTCCATTTGACTTATTTCACTTAATAATATGCTCTGAAGATTTATCCATGTTGTTGCAAAATGGCAGGATTTTCTCCTTTTTATGGCTGAGTCCCCCCCCCACCTTCCTTATCTATTCACCTGCTGATGGACACTTAGGTTGTGTCCATGTCTTGGCTTTTGTGCATAATGCTGCAGTGAATGTAAGGGGTACAGATGTCCCTTTGAGATCCTGATTTTGTTTGCTTTGAGTACCTACCCAGACGTGGGATTGCTGGGTCAAATGGTAGTTCTACTTGAATTTTCTGAGGAAAATTCACACAGTTTTCCACAGTGGCTGTACCAATTTACATTCTCACCAACAGTGTATGAGGGTTCCCCTTTCTCCATATTTTCACCAACCTGTAGTTTCTTTTTATTGCAGTTTCTTTGCCTGTTTTGGTAGCAGGATAATGATGGCCTTATAAAATGAGTTTGGAAGCATTCTGGGGACCTCTCTAAACTCTTTCCTCCCAGGGAGAAGATTATAGCTGTGGTTTTTTTGGTGCCTACTCGGTGTTGAGTTGTGTGGGGGAAACAATGGCATCTACCAGCCAGGCTGCAGCCTCCGTTGTCCCATAGGCAGGTGGGCTGTGCCAGGCTGGTTAGAGCTCTAAGACCTGCAGGATGCAGACAGTCCTCTGGGGGAGCTCCCTTGGAACAGATAAGGTGCTGAACACACAAACCAACCATCTTCCTGTCCTGAATGAAGTTGGGGGCTGTGAGAAACATTCCAGACCCTATGGTGCTGTGTCAGGGGCTCGGTCTCTGGGGAGAGGGTGTCCTGGATCTTTCTCCTGGCCTCAGTGACTCTGGGTTCTCATTGTCCTGGGGCATGGAAGCATTTAAATTAGTTTCTGATCTCTCACTGAGGGAACTTGTCCATGAATCATTGGAGGGTGGGGAGGGCCTGTTTGCGGATGCTGCTCCCCACCTGCAACACCCCTCTCACTCCTGCCCCCATAGTGGATGGGAGCCCTCTCTTCTGAGGTCCCCACTATGCTCAAACACATGCCGTGATCCCAGCACACAATGTACTGTGCTTTTGGACCAACTTACTGGGCTCCCCATCAGGCTGAACTCATTAGAAGGAGAGATGATGCTAACTTGATCTCTTCTTCCACACTTGGTGTTCTGCTACAAAGAAGATGCTAAATAAATGCTTATTGAAGGTGCAGGAAGTCTTAAATATATAATATTTAAAGGCAGATGGTGACTATTTTAACTATTCTGAAAGAAGGAAATCTTAGATTTAGAATGAGATACCTGGGATCTCATCCTAGCCAACCACCAACTGGTGACCTATCTTTGGGTAACTCATTTAACTTCTGTTGGCCTTGCCTTGTCTCTGAAGCAGAGGCAGTACCTAGCGCCTTTGGAGGAAGATCCCCTGAGGATAAGAATATGAAAGGGGCCATGGAAATACAAGGGATCATTATTTTTCCCTATCTTGAAGGTTTGATAGTTATCTAAATCTTCCGTGCAAGGTAAAAGAGGTGTGAACAGCAATAACACTTCTCTATTTAAGTTTTCTCTATCTTGCTACCATTCAAAGCCACATCTATGACTTTTCTGTTCTAGAGTTAAAAGAATAAGCAAGCTCATTATAAACCAGCATCTGGTGTTAGCCTGTTGCTTTCCAGGAACCGCAGCAGAGGAAAAGGTGGTTTCCATTCTTCCCAACCTTCGAGCTGGGTGCTGTGCAGGACGTGGGGAAGAAATGAACAGGAATCATGCTAGTCTTTATGCCTAAGTCACAGAAGAGGTGCAGATCAAAGGCTAGAGGCAGGACCCTGGGAGGGTTCCAGGAAGAGAATGGCATTGGACTTGAGAGATAGGTATGATGTGGACACACAGGGTGGGGCCTTGGGAAAGGAGTCTCATGAATGGTATCAACTCCACTTGGCGGTTTCAAGAGTAGGTCAGATGGGCAAGTGGAAAACAAGCAGAGAAAGTGCACTGGGTGTCCCAGGCTTAGACTTGGATTAAAGAGAGGGTGTGGTTTTGTCTGACTCCTTGTGGAAATTTCCCTTGGCAGTGGACTGAGAGGATGGGTAACTCCTAGGAGGTGAACCCGGTACTTGCTCTCTAACTTCTGCTGGTGTCATTCTGAACTCTTCTTATTTGACCTGACTTCCAGTTTTATCACCCCATTGTGGAACTTCTCAGTGAGCTTAATAACACTCACCTTACCTCTCAGGGGTGTCGTGTAGTATAAATGAATACATCCTGGGCAAAGCATTAATTGGGTTCCTCAGGTACAAGGTGCTCAGTAAGTAAAAACGCTAATGCTGTTATGAGTTCCCCCCTTCTCTGTCGTCCTGGGAAGCAGAAATGTTGTTTACACAGCCATGCAGAACCATCTTCTTCAGCACTGTAACCTTAGGGGAGGATAAAAATATGCACGGCAATAACGATCAAGCTGGGCTCGAAGAAGCATTGAGATGCAAGGCCTGCCCACTGGCTGGTTCCCTGGGGCAGGCAGCTTGCAAACCCTGTTTTAATCTTCATCACCAGGAGAAATGACCCCCTAAAAGAACAGTCTTAAAAGGTACCAAGGTGTTTGTTCTTGCAGATTAAACAACATCACGGACCAGCCTGTGGATCTAATTTTGCTTGTTTCCTGATGGCTTATAATAAACCAAAGAAGACACAGCATTCTTTTTTAACAGCACTTATGTGGCCCTGCTAAAGTCTATCTCCTGTCCATTTCATATGGACACTTTCCAGTCGTACAGAGAGGTGTGAATGCTCATCTTCATTGGGGAGGCAGGCTATGATTCTCTGTGGGTCCCTTTGGTCCTGCTATCTTTTGAGTGAGAGACATAAACAGCTTCATTCAGGACTATCTTTTTAAGGATGTTTGTGTAGCGAACAGCTTTGGAAGATGGAGACAGCAGCCCCCCACTAGGGTGGAGGAATGAATTCTTTCCCGACCAGGAAGATGAAGACAACTTGACTCCGGGGCACAGGTTGGGCAGGTTTGCTGGTGTCCCTCCCCCATAAAAGATGGGAGGTTTCCTAGCTTTTGGGTCCTCATCTATGCCATGAACATATTGTGTTGGCTGCATGCCCCAGGGCACGTCTCTGTATTTCCCTGTAAGACCTGAGGGGCGGGTGAAGCTGAGGCAAACAGGAAGCTCATGTGCCTGCTCTGCTTTGAGTAATCAAGTCCTTTGCCTCAGACCCAGAGGCCTGTCTTCTGTCAGTATCTGTGGAATTGTGGCAGGCTAAATCATTATCTCAGAAGATCTCATACCTTTTCTAGTTCTTACGACCTATCTCTTACCCAAGTAAAGGGCTTAAAAGACTCTCATATCTATTTTCATTCTTTTCATAATCGCAGAGCTCTGCATGGTCTTAAATCAGTGCCTCATTATGGCGCCCAGCGAGAGCTAATGCAGGAGGCCCCTGCCTGCTTTTTCGCCTCCAGTCTCTTCCCTCCCTTCGTTCACATCCTCCACGGTTGCCAGACTCAAGTCCCTGAAGCCCAGCTTGGATCACACCACTCCCTCATTCCAAACTATCTAATGGTTCCCCATGGCCAGAATGAACGATCAACTCCTTAGACAAAAGAAAAGCTTTCGAAAAGTCAGCCTTGGCTGTCTGTCTCCAGGCCGCAGCCTTTGTCACCCTCTGTCCTCGAACCGAGCCACACCATCCACAGCCATCACATTCTGCCATTTCCTGCTTCGCATCTTTGTCCGTGTTTCTTCCTGCTAAAATACTCGTCTTCCTCTTCACGTCTGACTTCAAAATCCTATCATCTTTTCCTCCATGCTTGCACACTAACTTGCTCCAGATGGTCCCCCATTGTCCCCTGACAGAAGCCGCCCTTGTGCCCACGGCACGCTTCTTGTTGGATTGTGTGCCATATAGTATTTGGCCTGCTGTTGGGGACGAAGGTCACACTGCCCTCTTCTCTGCCTGACTCATACTCCTTATTAGTGTCTTTTAAATGGACACAATCATTGGTTGGTTCAGTTATGCCGACCTGACAGGTGACCCTTGGGGAGTTCAGGGAGGTGAAGAGGCTTGTTCAAGGCCATACTGAGAGTCAGCGAGAAAATACTTGGACCAGAATCTCAGTCTTCTGAGGTTAAGTCAAGGGCACTATGCTCAGCAGTCTTCACCTGTTGGGCAGCCTGATTTTGGCATTATATGCCTTAAGGCGTTGGCAATTATACGCTAGAGGGGAAGATGTTTGTTGCAAAGATGAGACACTAGACTCTAATGAAGAATTCTGCTTCATGGCAAAGCTAGCAAATATTACCCGAATTTTCCCATGTATAATGTGCACCCCCATTTTTGGTCTACACCTTCAGGAAAAAAAACTTTTGTTTTACTACTTTAATTCAATTATTTGTTTAGTTATATTTAGATACTTTGTTTTTGTGTTATAAAGAAATTTTAGCATTTATTTTTGAACATACATATATTATTGCTTTCTAGAGTTATACTTGTAAAGCATATGCATAAATATAAAAGAATTAAAAACATTTATATAGATATGGAATTAGCACTACCCATATATAATGAGCATTCTTATTTTTCCCTCAAAAGTTTGGAAAAAATAATGTGCATTATACATGGCAAAATTCAGAGTTTATGTTGATTCTGCTTATAATTTAACAAAAGAGTACCCACAGTGCGACAGGAAGTTCAGCAGGCGCCGTGAGAGGCTGCCCGCGGCTGGCAGCCAGGCTCTTGGGAAAGTCAGACCCTCCTTGCCTATTAGAGAGCAGAGCCCAGCCAACGAGCCCTACCCAGGGGCCAGCCTGGGTGCTGGGGCTGCTGCCTGGGCTGTTGTAGGAGCAGGAGGAGGATGTCATGGCATCATTCTCATGAAGAGGGTGGCATGGCCTTTTCTCTGGCTGCTGTTCCCTGGGGATGGAGACTGGCTGGCTCATGGTTCGTGCTTCACTGCTGGGTGTCCCCAGTGGAGAGGTGAACACAAAGTTCTCCCAAAGTATAACATTCCTGATGCTACACATCCTCCAGGGATGTTCACCACAAGGGGACCCATACTCTGCCAGTGTGGCGAGAAACAGCTGGGCTGGTGTTGCCCAGTGCCCACCCTTTGCTGATAGGGAGACTGAGGTCCAGAGAGGTCTCTGGGCTCTCACAGCTGCTCCTGTTCCACTCCAAGGCCCTCATCTGTAGGGTGACCTTAACAAGAGGAGGTAACGTTGTTTGAGGCAACATGACAGAAATACTTCTGGAATCCAAGGAGTGTGCCCTGCAGGTGACAGACCCCTTGCTAAGAGACACTGGCTACATTCCCAGAAGAGGGAAGACAGAGAAATCAACAGACTCCCAGATACAGAGGACAGACTGATGGCTGACCGTGGTGAAGGGGTTCGGGGGATGGGTGAAAAGGGCGAAGGGACTCAGGAGTACAGATGAGTAGTTACGAAACAGGAGGATGCAGAGTACAGCCCAGGAGATGCGGTCCACAGGACCAGAGTCGTTATATGTGGCACCATGAGGGCGCTGGGCGGGTGGAGGGTACACCGTGTGAAGCACATGACTGTCTAATCACTACACTGCACACACGAACTGATGCAGAACAGTATGGAATGTAAACTTTAATTGAAGAAAATAATAAAATTCAAGGGAAAAAAAGGTAATTCATGGGGCCTATAATTGAGATTGCATAGCTTTTTCCCCTATTTGAAAGACCAAATTAAGGAGCGCTTCTCGCCCTCCCTGCACAAAAGCTGGAAAGCGGTGTCCGGGGGACAGGAGGAGGCCACTTCGCAGACATGGGACTGAAGCAGTGTCCTGTGCAGAGATCCTCAAGGAGCATCTGGAGGAGCTTTGGTCCATGCCTTCAGTCACACTGGGTGCAGTGGAATCTCTGATTAAAATTCAGAGGGACATAAACAGTAAATATTTTCAGGGATAATTAGTGCAGGGCAAACCTCAAAGTGTTGAAAGTTCCAGCTCCCTTGGATCAGTGCCGTAGATCCTGGGTATTTATCTGAAGCTTATCCGAACCATCTGAGCAGCAGAGGTGGGTGCAATTTGGCAGACTCCCTTCACCCACTTATGTCCGAGTTTAGTAATAACAGCAAAAAAACCCCTCTTCGCTAAGGAGACCTTTATTATTAGTCCTTCAATGTCACCACTGGCAGAACAACCTCCTCACACCCCCTGTGGCAACCCCATTCGTCCTCCCTTACAAACCCCTCCACGTCAGCAATGCTTGGTTTGCAACATGAAAACTTCCCTGGAATTGGTTTTCTGGAAGATTCTGTATCTGTTGGGATTTTTCAACAGCTGAACAGGGGCGTGGTACTTTGTTCTTGAGTGTGTCAAATCTGGCCTGTATTTATAAGCACTCTTGTATTCTTATAGCATACAGAAAATGCGAAGGACCTCTGCCCACCAGATACCAGTATGCCATTGTGTTCTGGGGGTTTGACCTTAACAAGTCCCTTAAAAACCTTGAGCCTTAACTTCTCATTTACAGACCAAGGATATGATGATCACTGGGATATTTTCTGGTTCTAAAACGTGTGAAGGCCCTGCTGGAGCTGGAGTAGGTGTTCAGTGTGTTACCGTGGACCCTGTGGATAGGGAAGCGGAGGGATCGGGACAGTCACTTTGCCTGTCTGAGTACCGAGTGTACCAAAGTGAGAAGAGAGGTGCACGCGAGTTGGTTCCGTCACTACCCAGGGCAATAAATCATGCATTTTCTGAATGTGTGGCCCAGAAGCAAAATAGCACTTCAGGATGAAAACATCTCTAGAAGGCTCCATCAAGGAGAAATGGGAATTGCTGAAGGAAAGAGAAGGGTCGTGGGGCTGGGCAGCATGAGCAAAGGTGCAGAAGCAGGGAAAGGCAGCATGGCCTGAGCCCAGATGGACGCCAGGGCAGCGTGTCCCAAAGTGCAGGCTGTGTCCCCTCACCGGTCCTTCCCTCGTGGTTGTAGGTGACCCAGGGACTTGGCGTTGGACACAGTAGAAATGTAGTGTGGGGACAGTTATTGCTTTCTCAGTTCTTCTTTAACCCCTCTGATTGTGTCAGGGAGGAGGACTCATTTTTGTGCTAATGTTTCTTTTTTTTTTTAAAGATTTTATTTATTTATCTGTAGAGGGGAAGGGAAGGAGAGAGGGAGAGATGATGTATGGTTGTTCCTCTGGTTTATTTGTGTAATGGTTTTTAAGACCCCCCAATAGTTCTGTCCCACTTTTTTTGTAAATCAAAGGCAGAGCAAGCGTTAGGCTCAGAAACCTCATCAAGTAACAGTGTAACTTAAATTTGATAACTTTGTCTGTTCTTGTGTTTATGTTGAGGTTTCCTCCTGTTTATGGCGAGCAACATGGTGTTTCCACTTACACAGCGAGGTGAAGTTTCCTTTTCAAGTGACTTTTAAGTGGAAAAATGTCATTTTAAATTAAAATACTGAGTGAAAATGTGGTTGGTATAAGGGTCTAGAAAACTCCAGAATTCGGTGTGGGTGGGAGATGTTTGGGAGACCCCGAAGTGTTCGCGAAAAGTCTGGGTTCCTGGAGCAGGACAGGCCTGGGCTCAATCCTGTCTCTGCTGTTTACTGGCATGATGACCTTGAGCCTGATCTTCAGTTGCCTGGATGGAGAAGAAAGAAGAGGATAATTACAGCTTCAGCAAGGCGTTTGCAGCATTGTCCTGATGGGAACACAGCCTGCTTCTCGCCCGTCCTTGCCCAAACACTGCCTCTTCAGAATCGAATGCTTTCCCAGAACTACTGGCCACCCCACCTTCAGGTCTAGGCCATTTTCATTCCCACCTCCTTTTGTGCTGTTGTGCTCAGAGGAGGGAAAGCTAAGGTGTCACAGTGGGAGAAACATTGAACTTGAACTCAAGAAACTAAACTTTGAGTGCAGGATCTAGCCCTTACTGACATTTTGGAGAAGTTATTAAACCTCTCTAACCTTTAACATCAATGTTAATAAAATGAAGATGATTATATTGACTATTCAGGATTATTGTGAGAATGGACATCAGTGTCTGAGGACATTCTTGGCACCCAGTAGGTCTTCAAAAATGGCTGTCCTCTTTTCCAGAATGTTTCATGTAGCACCTGTCAGCATATTTCTTTGGAGTATTTTGTGTATGCCATTAATGCTCTGATATCACAAGAGACAGAAACTTCTCTTTGGGCATCTAAATTTCTCAGGAGCAAACTCTAGACTGTTAAAAATGTTCAGCATGACTGGGCAAAAGGGCATTTCAACAAATAGTTCTGCAACCCAATCTGGCAGATTCTTGACACTGGCATGATCTTGACTCTTCAATTTCTCCCTCCTGACTCTTGACCTATAGAAAGGGAAACCTATAGAGACATCTAAATCTAGCTTTATATTATGCTCAAAATGTAACAATCTTACTTTCTAGGTAGATTGTATATTCTCAGGTCTCTTTTCATTACAAGTGATAGAAATGGAATGCAATAGCGTTAATTAAGGCAGGGAACATCTCAACCCATGCAAGTAAAAAAGGGATGATTGATTCATGTAACTGGAAAATTTGGGGACTATTGTCTTCAGGCATAGCTATATCCAGGTGCCCAATGATATTATCAAGATTGGTGATTAAAGCAAATGTAATCTCACCGTTGATCATTGAAGCAGGATTTAAAAATGCTGCAGTAGACATGTGAGACATCAGGGTGTTGGCAATTCTCCTCTGATTACCCACTGTGTGGCCATCAACATCTCTAATGGACGGCATTGACTGAACACCCACTAGGTCAGGAGCTAGTAAGGCGGGCATGGTTACTGACGTTAGATGGCTCATGCTGTGAAGGAGAGGCTGAAAGCCTCAAACCTCACAGAGACATCAGGGTGCCAAGGTACTGTCCTGTGTTTAGAGGAACCATAAAACGCTACTATGTTAGGGGTGAAAATGCTGATGAGAACCAAGGTTTCCTCTAGATTTTATAGGAGAGAAATTGGAGGCTCAGAGAAGTGAAGTGAATTTCACAAATTATACACAAATTCAGAGCTCTATCTGGTATTATAACTCAGTTTTCCTGGGTCTCAATTGAATATACTTTTTCTTCTGTGCCACACTTCTGGGTATCTTAGTCGCTATCTGCTGAATCTGGCTGCCCCTCTCATTTAACCTGAATGCATCTGCTGAGGATTTAGATTCTTCTGAAAACCTCTTGCCTGGCCCCACGTGGACCTCTGCCCTGGGACACAAGCCAAGGTGCGGTTTGAAGTCAGCTAAGCAGCGCAGTGCAGACAGACACAGAGGGAGGGAGAGTGGTGGAGGCGTCATGTGCTCTCCAAGGTGCTGAAACCAGGAGCCCTGGTTTGGGGAGATGCTTCTGGCTCATGCAGATTGTGCTCGCTTGCTTCTTCCTCTGCCTGCTTATGCTCTCAAATGCGCCCCCCACTTGTAACTCTATTACTAGGCAATCTGCTGTGACTGCACTGTGCGAAACTCCCACAGGTTTACTTCTGACTTCTTTTCGACTTCTGGCATCAGGATTTGGAGGTTGATCTTTGAGGGATGACCTTATTTATTCTTTTCAATGATAACTGAGGAAATGAAGGCTTGAGATGCTGAGTGACTGGCTCAGGGTCATCAGTCACAACAGGCCTTCAGTCACTCATTCAATAATCTTTCTATTAGGTCTTGCTCCCTCCCTTTGTACCTTGGACCTTGATGAGTGTGGTCTAATCTTGGGCCTGCCTCACGTTTTGCTGTTTTCTTGGTAGTGCCTGGAAAGTACCATCTGACTGTGTATCCATCGTGATCCCCTTAGGCCATCCTGGTAATTCTCAGGTGTCTGGGTGTCTGGCTGCTGGCTCACACAAGGCTGCTGTTTTGGAAGCGATGCCAGTAGACTCAGATGTTCCTATGGGCAACGCGGGGGCAGGTTTGTGCACACACCTTGCGACAGAGCCCTGGCACCTGTGTAGTTAAGGACTGAGGAGAACATACCTTAGGGTGTTGAGGGTGTGAAGAAAATAATGCAACAATTAATAACAATATAAGAATAAACATTGTGCTTTGCATATTCACAGCTGGAACAGATAGAAATTTGCATGTAGTAACAATTTTCCTAAAAATGCTTTAAACTGTTTGTGAAGTTCACAATGATTCCATCTCTTCTCATGTTTGGCACAATCAGCGTGTCCTTGAGCATTAGAACAGATGGCTAGTTCTTTGGTGAAGCCCTGCATGGAATGATCGCCTTGTGTTTAGAAACTGATTAATACCAAACTAATATTGTGTCTTTCAGCAAAACAGTCGCTGTCATTTCACACATCTATCATGTCCATCCATGGTCATCATGGATGCCCATGCTCAGAGAGGGACTCAGGGACAGATGCTGCCTCGGGGACCAGCAGGTCAGTGTCACTCGCCATGTGCTTATTCCAAGGGCCACACTCTCATGGGAGGACATGGCAGGGATGCCTCTCAACTGTTAAAATTCTCTCTTTTCGCACCAAATATGCACCGAAGCATTAATGGGTATTAAATGTGTATAATGCATAAATCTGCCATGCAAGACAGGTAATGAGAAATATCTAACTCACCTAGAGGCCCCCAGTCTTTTGATGGCTGAAATTAGTGCCTAGGAGTTCTTCTCTCATGTGGCTCTATGCACTGTTTCCTTCCCCTCTGTCTCAGTGCATGGTACGCCCTTGTGCCTAGGGCTGGATCCGAAGTCTCCCTTACTTCCGTCCACATGTCAGAAGGCTGAGCACACTGTGGCCATTCCGATATTTCCACGTGGTGATGGCCTTGTTGAAGGCATGGGGGTCTAGTGAAAGCTTGGTGGGTTTGGGAGCAGGGGGTCCTGGTTTCGGACCAGGCTCTCTGCTCTGCTGGCTGCCTGAGGAAGTCTGTGGGATTTTGTTTGCTCGGTTGAACAGAGTGGATAACAATGCCTAGCTTTAATTTCTCCATGCACTCAGACATGCTGCGTTGGGATGTGCAGGGACAGTGCCCAGCGGTAGGTAACTGGCGGCCACTCAGACTGTGACCATGCCTCGTGCGGAAGAGCTACGGTTGGCCATGGTTCTCTGTTCTTATTTCCTTAAATTAAGCATTTGGACTAGAACTCTGGGTCTTTGGGGTTCTGGTCCTCATTTTTGGCTGCTTATTACTTCAATTAATTCAAACCTCACTAATTAGTAGACCCCTCAGCAAACTCCCTCGACTTCTTGGGGTCTCCATTTCATCACTCGTTGAGGAGCACTGATAACTTTTCCTCCTTCTGCCTCCTGGGGTGTTGTGAGAGTTTCACACAGGAGAAAACAGATGAGAAAGTGTTTTACAAATTGGAGGGGCTGCGTGCCTGTGGAAAGGCCTGGGTTTGGGTCCAGCTTCCTGCCTGGCCGGCCAGGCGAGCGACCTCCCTCTTTGCTCATCCACACCACATGCTCCCGGTTAGTACGAGACACAGAAGAGAGGCTGAGAGTGGCAGTGGACTGTGCCCTCTGAAATATCATGCATGTAAGGAACAATTATGTCATTACCGATAAAAGCATCATGTGCTCTGTAATACCAGGGGTATTAACAACATCATCCCTCAAAGGAAAAATGACCTCCTGAAGCTCACTGAACTGTTTGAAGATCCATTTGGACTGGTTTTGTCCTGGGAGCAAAGAGGGATTTAGGAAGATCTCACTTTGGCTCCATGGAGTCTCCCTGGGTTAGCTGTGATGATTTCATTTTTGTTGGGTTTTGTTTTCCAAGGGCTCAGCGGCGGGTCTAATTAATGCCATCAAAAGCATGACATTTAATTAACTAAATCACATGTTGAGCCTAATGATAACATATTTCAGCACCTGGCAGGCAGTGGTGGTCTCTTGGGCCATTTCTAAGGGGGCTGGTGACTTGGTAAAGAGAAACCCTTCTCAATGAAGTCACAGAATAGCCAGAGCAGGGGCTGCAAGAGTGCGGGACAGGCACAATCTGTTGTCTTCAGGGGCTGCTGGGTAGACTCTTCGTCTTTTAAAAAGGCTTGTTGGGAATCCAAGGGCATATGAGGAAGAACTAAAGTTTCTAAATCGCCTGTCTCGGGCCTTGGTTCATTCCAATCCCCACTGGCAAACGGAGCAGGGGAAACAAAGCAGGCAGATTTGGACTTCGCAGGGGGCTGGCTGGCTGGCTGGCTGAAGCCACATAGTCAAGTGAGCAGTCCCTCCAAGCAGCCAAGCATGTGGATGCGGGAGCCCTCTGCTGGACACCAGAGAATCTACAGTGATGCTTATCTGGGCATTCCCCCTGGGGGGAGTGGAAGCTTGGGAGAATTTCCAGGGTCTCATCAGTCACCATGGAGCCCAACAAACTGTCCCACAGAAACTGGCCATTCTGTGCCTTAGTTTATGCACGTCTCTCTCCTTTGTGTCACCTCTTTCCATTATTTTCACTAAGACATTCACAGCACTTTGAAGTCCACATGCAGTTCTTTTTTCATTTGGCTGCTTTGTAATAAATCTGGATGAAATGACTTACATGTGGCATCACCAACTGCATCAATCTGGCTCACACAATTTAAACATTTGTTTTAGAGAAGATGCAAATAGAGGCTTGCAAAGGTAAAGTGACCTGTCCAAAGCGACCCAGTGCATCGGTGACGAGATCATTGCCCCCCACTCTGGACCCCAAGATGTGGTGGGTAACCAAGATTCGCTCTTGCACAAAACCTCAGAAGAAGGCAGAATGTCCTAGTGGTGGGCATGCAGGCTAGGATACAGGTGCTGGGTTTGAAGCCGCGCTTGGCCTTGGGTTGGCTATGTGACGTTGGGCAGGTTACTTGACCTCTCTGTGTCTCAGTGTTCTCTAATGGTGGTGGTGAGGGCTAAAAATGTAGGGCAGCACAGCATTCAGTATAGTGCTTAGCACACAGCAGGTGCTCAGTAAGTGACATTGCTTCTATGCTTGCATGGCAGTACTGGTTGGGAGAGATTATTGGTGGTTTTATAATAGAACTACTAGAACAATTACCGAGACATTGCCCAAATTGTTAGTTTTCTGTTGTTTTTTTTTTGTATTAAACATGAAGACCTTTCTCACTCCAAAGGGAGGGTCATTCTAGGCAGAGTGAGCACACTGGGAGGTGGGAGTGTTTAGGGAAGAAATTTGTGTGACCGATGTTCCTTGAAGGAATGGTGTAGTTGAGGGTGAGACTGGACTGGCAGGACCTGAATGCCAGGGGCTGGGCTTTATCCCGTGTGACCTGGCGGGCCAGCTGACTGCTGAGTTGGGCACATTTCCATTTCTCTCATACGCCTTGGTTTTCCTGCTACTGTGATGTGAGGGCTGTCAGGAGCCCAGACGGTTGCTGCCCCCATCGAGTGTGCACATGCCCACTCGCACACAAACACGCCCACGAACACGCCCACTGTGGGTGTTGAGTTGTCTAGTCACCTCGAGGTCGTCACTGCAGAGCCTGGTGTTGCCCGCAGCCACGTCAGAATGAAGAATGAGCAGGGCTGTTGGGGCCAGCCAGTGGGGCCTTGTCGCTCACTGGTTAGGTGTCTGTTCCTGTGCATGTAAATCTCTGGTGCGGGTGCCAAGGCACTGAGGATGCTGGCTGAGGGGCAGGGATAATGGCACAGGGCTGCTTGCATAGAGAGAGGAGGGAGAGGCCTCTTCCTGCCGATGCCTTCATGATTGTCCCCAGGAAGAGGACCGTCGGCCTCCTCAGCGAAGCTGCCTCTACCTCCTCAGGGGGCAGGTCACCTCCTGTCACTGGTTGCACCTGACCAGGGTTCATGCCTTTCTCCCGTTATTGCTTGGCACTTTCATTGCCTGGATTTTTGCTGAATTTTGTTTGCTAGGGTGAGCGGGAGCTGTGGCCGGGAGGAGGAAAACAGGTGGAATGTTGGTGGTTGTGAAGGTGGAAGCACCGTGCAGTTTGGCCTCTAGGTGCTGTCGCCTGTGGCTCCCATGAGGGACTCAGTGGCACAAAGCTGCAGGTGTCCCTGGTGACCCTGTGGTTTGTGGTGGCAAACTGACAGGCCTGCAGGCTACTTACAGGTGCATCTGGTTTGGCACTAGGGTTTTTTTAGTATTTGAGTGAGATGACAAGATTTTAATATTGGATATTTTCATATAAAAATATTTCTGGCTGCTTCTAAAAACCAGACCAGATGATGACACTTTTCGGCAGTCACCCTTGGCAGCAGCCGGGAAGTAATAGGTGGCTTGGCCCTTCTTTAAACAGGCAAGAATGCTCTAGTTTCCTACTGTCCCCACTTGACCCTTGAGCACATTAACTTGACTAGCCTCTCTACTGTAGAAGTACATTGAGGTTCAGAGAGGGCCTGTGATTTACCCAAGGTCACACAGCCTCCTCCATGGGCAGAGCAGGCTCCATTTACATGATATGATTTGAAGGTTGATAGGAAAGACTTAGCTTTCCCCCACTTCCCAGTCAAGACTGGACCTCCCACCCCGGCCATCTGTTTCCTAACAGTCAGCCATGGGTCCAAAAGAGAGACTATTTGGCCATATATTCTGGCCTCTTTCAAATCTTATCACATATCTTTCATTGCTTCCACTTTCTTGTGGAGCCAACCTCACCCTGCCCCTCAGACTCATGGGCTTCATGGTTGGGAACAGTGTCTCGGCTGAGAGCGGCATCCCAGCATCGCCATGGAGAGCTGAGCAGGGGCCAGAGGCCCGCAGTGCTTGGCTCTCATGCTTGAGCTCACAAGGTATCAGACTGTCTTCATCTGGCCAAGGCGGGTCATGGCCGCAAGAGGTTGTTGTGCAAATTACAAGAAATAAAGTGTAGACTGTGCTTAGCATAGCAGTGGTCACACTGGCGACAAATAGTAACCCAGTGTCAGAAGTTATTATTCTAGAGATACTTGGAGCTGAAGGTGTCCCGAGAGATCGTATTGTGGAACTGGCTCATTTTTATGGCCAGGGCTATAACAGGTGCTCACAGTGGAAGTCAGGGAGTGGAGGAGAAAATAAACCTGGAGAGGCTTCCCCTCCATCCCCACCTCTGCCTCGGTCCCACTGCCCTGAGGCAGCTGCTGAGGTGCCTGGTGTGTCTGTGTCGGAATTTCACTGGCACGCGCCTGTAGATGAGTTGCATCCTGTATTTTGACATTGATGCAATCTGACTACGTGGGCTGTTCTACTGCTCTGCTACTCATGTTTCTAACTGTATGCAGTTGATCTCTTCATGTCAGAACATGTGCATCTTTTCTCCCTCCATTTCCAATGGCTGCTTCTTTTACAAGAAGTCTACACTATAGCTCACGGGCCAAGCAACTTGCTCTGCAAGAGCCAATATTTTAGGCTTCATGGCTCTAGGGTCTTTGTTCCATCTCTTCCTCCTTGTTCTTTTAATGATGCTTAAAACACACAAAGACCATTCTTACCTCAGAGGCCGTACAAAAACAGGCTGTGGGCCAGTTTTGGTCCATGGCTGCTGCTCACGTACCCATCCCACAGTGGACAGTCAGGTTGCAGGGCTGCAGCTCACCTGTCCAGCCCACGGTGGACAGTCAGGTTGTTACTATAAACAGTGATGCAGTGGACATCTCTGCCCAGACAGTGGTGCATGTTTCCGTGTTTTGGAAGTTTATCTGAAGGGTAAATTGGTAGCAATGGAATTACTGGGATGAATTTTTAGGCCATGACAGACATTGCCCCAGCCTCCGAATTTTGTAGATTGCTCAAGAAATCCAGTGAAAAGAACAGTCCACAGCCCTCCCAGCAAGTCGGTGGCAGGAGCAAGATGTGACTTTCCCAGCACTTCCCCAGGGATCTTCCCACCTAGTGCAGGTCCTGTTCCTGGCTGAGGCCCCACCCAAGACTTGTTTGGGGCATGAGATTGGGAAGGCCCTCATTCCCTCAAGCTACAGAGCGGGGTTGAAGGAACCAAAAAACCTGAATGTTCTTGGTCCAATCTCTTCTCCTACCTGCCTCTTATCTGTGCTGCCCGTCGTGGTCCCCCTTCCTGCTGTGGGCCCACTTTTCCCGTGATGGGGGGCTGTCCTTGGTGACGGCCGGCAGCTTCCTGTCTGTCTGCAGTGTCCACATGGGGTCCCGGTGTGGGTGTGGGAGCTGCATACTCGCAGGTGGTTTTTGTTGGACTTATAAAGGTTGTACATTTTAAATATATATCAACACCTGAAACTTCATAGAAAACTCTAGATATCTAGTTTTTTTGTTTGGTTTTTTTTTTCTGAAATTCAGAACAGCTGGTGACAGGTAGGTGGGGTTGAGTAGCAATGTCCCACCCTTAGGTGAGATGTGGCTTTTCTAGGCCCCCCACTCCCTGTGGACTCAGTGCCCAGCCAACCACCTGGTTGGTTTAGTTCTGCGGCCTGATCTCGTCAGCGTCGCAGTTTGCGACTCCTTAAACAGGTGGAATCCCCATTCTCGTTTGCTCTCTCACGAGATTACTAAGTAGGGCAAGGGGTTATCACCCTTTTTTAGGAAGACCCACAGAGATTGCTACTTGAACAAGTGCAGAGCTCGGGGCGGGGGCAGGGTGGGGGGTGCTGGCAGGACCCCCTCAAACAGTCTCAGCCCCTCATTCGTTGCTCTCCTCTCTGGTGTTTTATCCTTTCCCCTGGACCCAGGGTGTTCTGCTTCCTCTTCTGATGACAACGGCGATGTTCATAATAATGGCTCTTGTTTAGCAATTCTATTTAGTATGTCTTAAGTACCTTCTTCCCCTCAATTATTTTGAGCTATTGGTACTAACATACCCTTTTTGTAGAAGAAAAGATAGAGGGTCAAAGAAACTAAGAAATTTGTCTGCAGCCACACACTTATTGAACAGGGAGGTAGAGATTTGAACTCAGATCTCTCTGACCCCCAACCCCCATCCTTAACCTTAAGAGACAAGGTCAACCCCTAGTCCCATTAAATACCACTGATGGGTGAATTTTAGAGGGATTAATTTTTCACCCCGAGTGGATGCCCATCCTGCATGCTTGAAGCGTAAGATCCTCTGAATACAAAACTCATCAAATGCGATGCTTTTAGCAATGCCCTCACCAAGGAGGAGCGAGAACCCTCTAGAGAGGTCAGGGGGCATCGTTGTTATGAGGAAGGAGGCGCCAGCTGTCAGGCTGGATATGGAGATGTGGGAGCGTCTCTCCCGGTGTCAGGGAGAGGTGAAGGGCTGGCCGGCTGTGCATCCTGCCCGGCCTCCCGAGGCTGCGCTCCTGGCGCAGTCTGAGTCGGCAGTCTCCAGTGAGACGGGACTGGCCGGCTTGTCACAACGTCACACATTTACAGGACCCCAGCTTGGAAGACGCTCGAGAGGTCATCGGGACCCTTTATATGCCGGGATCTTTTCTATAGAACCCTCCTGCCCTATGCTGGAAGATTTCTGGCGATGGCAAATGCGGTACACTTTGTAACAATCCTTTTCCTGTTTGTTAAATTTTCTCTATATCAAGTTCAAGTCTCTATACACATTTGTTTGCACTCTTCATTGTTTTGTCCACTGGAGCACTGTCTCATCTCCACTGTTTCCGTCAACCCTTCAAGCTGTGTTGCGGTCAGCGTGTTCCCACCAGGTTGTCATTCCTTATAAATAACCACGTTTGCCTGGTGTGTCCTGCCTAGAAGAGTTCCCACATTCCTTACTACCTGGGCTGGTTACCCCCCAATCCGCTCCCCCTCTTTGCACCCATTTCTGCTGTTTTCTGTCCTGCCCCTGCCCTGGGAGGCTGACACTCTGGGCTCCTTCACCCAGGCTCCTCTGCTCAGGGGTGCCATCCTGGGCTAGGCCAGTGGAAAGTAGGGGACTGATTGGAAGATGGCAGGAGAGAGGACTGGGTCCTTTGTCCCCCTGTTTTCCCACTTCAGCCTGACTCTCCGGAGGTGACTGCCTCCCTCCATCTCTGCAGCTCCTGAGGGTGGTCCCTCCTGCGTGGAATCTGGCAGCACTGCTCTCTGCCCTTCCCTTTCAGCCTTCTCCCGGTGCCCCAGCGTGCCTCGTTTGTCACAGGACCCTGCCTGTGCTTCTTTCACTGTGGACAGTGCCCAGCTTACAATGGCTCAACTTACCATTTTTTTGACTGCGTGATGGTGCAAAAGCAATATGCATTCAGTAGAAACCATACTTTGAATTTTGATTTTTGATCTTTTCCCAGGCTAGGCATGGGGTACGATGCTCTCTTGTATTGCTGGGCAGCGGCAGCAAGGTGATTCTGCCCAACTGTAGGCTGATGATGTGAGTATTCGGAGCATGTTTTAGGTAGGCCAGGCTGAGCTGTGCCATTTGGTAGGATATAGGTATTAGATGCCTGTTTGACTTAGGATACTTCCCACTTATGAAGGGTTTATTGGGGTGTAGCCCCTCATACGGTCAGGAGCATGTCTGGTCCCTCCATGAAAGTCTCTGCTGTGGTGTGCTCTGTTTCTTGTACGGACCCTGGACTGGCGCTCTGTCTTATGGCCCACTGCTACAGTTGCTCACGTGCTCTCTATTGTATGGTTGTTACTATTGCTGGCCTCTCATACTATCAGGCCTGGTCCAGGTGCCAAGATCGTGGCACGTGCTGTTAGCCAGAGGCAGCTGTGTTGGCCCACCCCAAGCATACGATTAACTGGCAATGTCCCGTCATTTTTATGGGGGCAGCTGTCAAGTCCATCCCTGGAGCCAGGTTCTCTGGGCTCAAGCCCTGGCCCCACATTAAGCAATGAGCATGAGCAAGTTTCCCATCCTCTCTGTTCCTCGATTTTTATCTCTGTAAGGTGGGATGGTATCATTATCATCTCAAAAGAATTGTGAGGATCAAGTGATTAGAACTTAGAGCAGTGCCCGATGCATAGTGATAAATGTTACCTCTATCTTACATGATTGAACATTTTCAGCTAAATGTAGACCTTTTACTTTTCACCTGTTTTTTAAACCTTCTTTTACCAGTGCATCATTCTAAATGCCACTGGTGTTGTGATCTTGATACTGTCCCCTAAAACTCAGTTACTGAAATACGGGCTACAGATCAACAGCGTAAGCATCTCCTGAGAGTTGGGGACACATTAGGAATCTCAGCTCCCCCTTTAGATGCACTGAGTCAGAATCTGCTTGTTAACCAGGTCCCAGGAGACATTCTCATACACTACATTGGAGCAGCTCTGTACTGCCATGTCCATCAATCCTGAATCATTGTCCTAGGTTGGGATGGTCACCATCTCACACCTCTGCCAGGTATGGTGGTCCATTCCCTGTGGTCAAGGTCCCCGTGGACACTGGCACAGCAGCTCACCCAAGCCAGCAGCCCTTTCCAGGACTGTACCGTATTTTGCTGTGTATGATGTGCACTCACGTTTTTGACCCAAACTTTCAGAAAAATAAAACCTTTTGTTTTAAATTTTTAACTCAACTTTTAATTTATTTATATTTAGAAACAAACTGATTATCATATTTTTGGGTGTTATTTTGCATACAGATATCATTATTGATTTCTAGAGTTACACTTTTAATGCATAAGCATAAATAAGAGCATTAAAACCATTTATACAGATACGTAATTAGTACTACCCATATATAATGTGCATCCTATTTTTCCCTCAAAAGTTTGGGCAAAAAAGCGCACATTATACATGGCAAAATATGCTAATTGTCCTGGGAAGAAGTTTGGAGTCCTGTCTTCACTGGTGGAATTGGGAGTCCTACCAGATTTTGGATTCTGCACTACTACCTTCTCTATAAACGTGTGTGTGTATGTGTGTGTACACGTATAATGCACACATGGCAATCGTACTCACCTGGAAGGTTTGCCACATGCATTGAGACATTTAGTGCAGGCAGGCACACTGAAAGTTGGCGTCCTTCCTCTTTTCCATTAGTCACACGATTCACGTCTAAAGGGTGACCCATTCCTTGAAGGGAAGTCTCTGTGTGGCAAAGCAGGAACATTCACTTTGAACAGATTGGGAAGACTGGGTTCATTTCAAAGCTGTAGCCAGGGCCTCCGCCTGCCTGTGCCACTGCTCATTTCTCTGGCCGCATGTTCCTGAATATAAATTGTATCTGACTAGATAACTGTAAATGAAAGCATAATGTAATTAAGAAGTAAGGAAAGGATTGCTGGTGTATAAATTTGAATTAAACACATTGGCATACATTGTTCACATACGAGTGTTTGCATTGTGGCTAAAGTCCAAAAGAGGATGAGGTTGAGGTTGCTAATTCATCTTGACGCTGATTAAAATGCACCCATACTAGAGGAAGTGAGATGGCTTTGCGTGATCAACAGCAGAAAGTGTTGATCCTGGGCTCATCGCAGGGCAGCTCAGGAGACGCCTGAGCGCTGGCCTTTCCTTCCTCCAGGAGCAGGGCGGCGGCTCCGAGCATGGCTCTGCAGTCGATGTCTGGGGTCAGATGCCACCTCTGCCACTTGCCACTGGGAAAGTCACCCCACGCTTCTCTGGGGCTCAGATTTCTTAACTGCAATACACAGAAGATGGTAATTTTATTTGAAGGGCGTACTCCTGAAGACCCTGTATGCTTCAAAACGCACCTATTTCAAAAGCCATTTTCCCGCAAGACTCATAAAGAAAGGAGAGGGTACTTCTGTCTGTGATATTGTCATTTGTAGGAAATATACCATATTTTGCAGTGTATAATGTGCACCCACATTTTTGTGTGCATTATACATGGAGTTACGGTACCCATTATTATGCCCATGGTATGTAATCATTATACCTATGTATAATGCACATTCTTATTTTTCCCTAAAAAATTTGGGCCAAAAATTGCACGTTTTTCATCACAAATTATGGTACATTTGGTTTCCATTCCTGTTTTTGGTACAGAGCTCTTAAAAGCTTTGGAATTTTCAGATTTTTCACCAAGATGGAGGCGTAGATGGAAATATTGTGCCTCCTCACACAACCAAATTAAGGACAACAAAGATTTAAAAACAAAAACACAACCAGAGCTGACAAAATTGAACTGTATGGAAGTCTAACAATAATTCAACCAGACTGATAAGAGGGGCGGAGCTGCCAGCCAGAGGAGAGGGGTCATGCCAGGAAAAGGTGGTGGCTGCCAGACCTGGGAGCGCAGGCAGCACAGGGCTAGTAGACCCCAGGTGTGGGGAGAACACAAGCAGAGCGCACAAGGTGGTTGGCTGACTGTGGACACACATTCATGCACAGATAAACTAGGCAAAAATGGGCAGTGAGACGGACTGCGCCACCCGGGGCCCCAGCAATGGGATATAAAGCTTAAAAGCACTGATTGAAAAGGTGCCCAAAGAGACTCCCAGACTCACAGGAGAGTTTATTGGAGAAACCCACAGGGTCCTAGAACATACATAAGCCCACTGACCTGGGAACCAGTACCAGAAGGGGCCAGTTTGCTTGTGGGAAGTGGTGGAGGGGACTGAAATCCAAGAGAAAGTTGAACAAGTGCCATTGTTCCCTCTCTGACCCTGCCCCCACATACAGCATCACAACCCAGCAACTGGGTTGCCTTGGCCTTGTGAACACCTAAGGCTCTGCCCCTCATATGTAACAGGTGCTACCTGACCCAAAATGGCTCAAATAGAAGAACAAATCAAAGCCCCAGAGCCAATACTTTTAAGTGACCAAAAGATAGCCAACCTATCAGATGCACAGTTCAAAGCAGTGGTGATCAGGATGCTCACAAACTGGTTGATTCTGGTCACAAAATAGATGAAAAAATGAAGGCTACACTAAGGGAAATGAAGAAAATGCACAGGAAACCAATAGTGATGGGAAGAAAACTGGGACTCAAATCAAGGGAGTGGACCAGAAGGAAGAAAGAAAGGACCAAACAGAAAAGAATGAAGAAACAAGAATTCAAAAAAATGAAGAGGGGCTTAGGAACCTCCAGGACATCTTTAAGCATTCCACCATCTGAATTATAGGGATACCAGAAGGGGAAGAGGAACAGCAACAAGTGGAAAACTTATCTGAACAAAAAATGAAGGAGAACTTCCCCATTCTGGCAAGGAAAATAGACTTCCAGGAAATCCAGGAAGCTCAGAGAATCTCAAACAAGGTGGGCTCAAGGAGGAACACACCAAGGCACATCACAATTATATTAGCCAAGATTAAAATGAAGGAGAGAATTCTAGAAACAACAAGAGATAAGGAGACAGTTACCTACAAAGGAGTTCCCATCAGACTGTCAGCTGATTTCTCAAAAGAGACCTTATAGGCAAGAAGGAGCTGGAAAGAGGTATTCCAAGTCATGGAAGGCAAGGACCTCCATCCAAGATTGCTCTATTCAGCAAAGGTTTCATTTAGAATGGAAGGGCAGATAAAACACTTCTCAGATAAGGTCAAGTTAAAGGAGTTCATCACCACCAAGCCCTTATTATACGAAATGTTAAAGTGACTTATCTAAGGAAAAGAAGATAAAAAAGATGAACAGTGAAAGGGCAGCAAACTCACAGTTATTAAGAACCACACCTAAAACAAAAGCAAACTAAGAGGACAGCTAGATCAGGAGTAGAAACATAGAAATGGAGATCACATGGAGGGTTAGCAACAGGGGAGTGGGAGGAGGAGAGGTGGGGAGAAGGTACAGAGAATAAGTAGCATAGACAGTGGGTAGAAAATAGACAGGGGGGAGCAGGCAAGAATAGTGTGAGAAATGTAGAAGCTAAAGAACTTATGACACATGAACATTAAAGGGGGGAATGTGGGTGGGAGGGGCTGTAAAGGGTGGAGGGGAGTAAGGGAAAGTGGGACAACTGCAATGGCATAATTTCCTTTAAATAAAATATATTTTAAAGTAAAATAAAATAAAATAAAATGTTAAAAAAAAAAAGCTTTGGAATTTCCTAAGCAAAGAGAGGAGAAACTGGGAGTCTCTTGTTGTGTTAATGAGGTGACTTTTGGCCCCCACCTATGGGTGTGGCTGGTAGCCAGTGGAATTAACTCTGGGATTAGAGCAGGGGTCACCAGGCCCCTGCTGCAGAGGACTAGTACTGGTCAGGGCCTGTTAGGAACTGGGTCACACAGCAGCAGGTGAGCTTGAATGCAATGTGCTTGAATCATCCTGAAACCATCCCTGCCCCTGCCCAGTTTGTGGAAAAATTGTCTTCCATGAAACCAGTCCCCGGTGCCAAAAAGGTTGGGGACTGCTGAATTAAAGGGTTGAAATTTTCTGTTCCATGAGCCTATTCTCTGGGCAAGGGAAAGGGGCTGGAGGTTGAAGTAACTGCCAATGGCAGATGATTTAATCCGCTATGCCAACAAAATGAGTCCTCTATATAAACCCGGAAGTACAGGGTCCAGAGAGCGTCCAGGGTGGTGAGCACATGGAGGTGCTGGGACAGTGGGGCCCTGGAGGGCTGGTAGCTCCCCACTTCCATCTACCTTGCCCTGTGCATGCCTTCCATGTACAATTATTGGAGAACCCATGGCAGTGTGTGAAGTAATGGCCTAGCCCATACCAGAGACTATGAATGCCCTTTCATGTCAAAGAAAGAAAGAATTTGGATTTTCTTCTTGAAATACATTCCTTCTTTTGATATTTCATCTCTGAGCTGCCTCTAAAGCATGCCCTTCTTTTATCTTCAACATAACACACCCTTGTCTAAAAATATCCCAGTCCCTGACCCCCCAAGACCTCTTTCCCAACATAACCTTGGTGTTTGTGAGCTCCTGTTCTGTCCACATACAGGTCTTTGAATCAGGTCTCTCCTAATGGTTCCACAGAAGAGCCTTCAAGTTCTGACAGCTGAGAGATCCTTTGTCCATTAGTTTCCCTCCAGGTAAATAGGCATCTGTGCCAAGGAACAAAGGGTGTTGATTCCATCTGCACATTTCATTACACATGGAAAGACTATAATATAATTTCTCTTTCTTTTTCATTTCAAAGTCAAATTCCCCTCAGTTTTTCCCTTCTCTTGTTTGCCTTTGCTTCAGCATCTTGTTCCAATTCTGGCCATTTCTCGCAAAGTCTTGGCAACCAACCCAACTCTCACTTCCCTTTTCCCCCCTTGGCTTAGCTAAAGTGCACTGTTTCAGCGGCCACTTGTATTATTTTCTCTTTAATGCTGGATCCCAGAGGGTCACCATTCCCTAGTAAGTCACTCCCTAAAGGTAGTCTCCCCCCGAGCTCCCCTGCCTTGGGAAGCGAGGACCCCAGTGACATTTCCTTATTGTGGACTCTCTTTTCCTGCATCTGCTGAATTTTAATTTCCGGGGCTGGTATTGCAGGCTGAGGAATGATTCTCGAGTATCCCCATCCCACTGTTTAAGTTCAGAGAAAGTTCCACAACAAAGGTGGGAGGGAACTGATTGTATCCTACAGCTTGTTGTTGCTTAGCCTGACAAGGGTGATTATTAGCACAACTCAAGGGAACTAGATCTCAGCTTTTCCAAAATTCTCCCTTTCAAAAGGCTGGCGGAATCATGGCCCTGGCTGGCGTAGCTCAGTGGATTGAGCGTGGGCCTGTGAACCAGAGTATCACGGTTCGATTCCCAGTCAGGGCACATGCCTGGGTTGCAGGCCAGTTCCCAGCAGGGGACGCATAAGAGGCAACCATACATTGATATTTCTATCCCACTCTTTCTCCTTCCCTTCCCCTCTCCCGAAAAATAAATAAATAAAAAAAAATTTTTTTTAAAAGCTGGCAGAATCAAAGAGGGGCACTGTGTTTGGAATTGGCAGCCCTGGGCTCTTTCTGGCTCAGCAGGCTGTGAACTTCTCTAGCTTCATTTGTCTCATTCATACAATGCGCAGGTTCATTTGCAGCATGAACACATACTTCCTGAGCTGTGACAAATTCCAGGCATGGTGATAGGAGCTGTGATCTGGTGCCCGATGACATCTCCAACTGTATGTCCTGTGACTTCTCTCCCCTCATTCTGTTCCATTCAGAATGTCAGTACCCCAGGATGATGGTGTCTGTCTTCCTGCTGCCAGTCCTTCATACCGTCTCTGACCAATCCTTCAGTTTTCCTAAACTATGTTACTTGGCCCTGGAAGTCTTTCCCTACTCTTAGGTCTGGATTAGGGATTTCTTCCAGTATCCACGGCAGCCTGTATTTGGGTATTCACTTTGCATTGCTTTTACTTTTCGTAATCAGTTGTTATCTGTCTTTTCCATTACACTGAAGTTTCTCAGAGTGGGAACTACCCTTCTTTCCTTTTATGTTTCCAGTCCTTACACCAACAACAATAATTATAAAAATATTTACACATCACTTATTCTGTGCTGTTTCTCTAAGCTCTCCATATCTATGACCTCAGTTAGACATCAATGCTTTGAAGCAGGAACTATTTTTACTTCATTTGCTTGAAAGATGGAGGCTCAGAGAAGTTATATTGTGTGTCAGGTCATTGCATCAGAGGTACACAGAGATGGATTCACACTCAGCAGCCTGCACCAAATTCTCTGCAGTATGGCTTAGATGCAACTCGGTTAACTGCTGAATGAATGAATGTGTCGGTCAGACTCAGGAATGAAAGAGCAACACATTTGGGGTGAGCCGTACACACATGTCTCAGTGTCATGAAAAGGTCTGCCCATCCTTAGAGCACATAGCCCAGCTCCCCCTGGTCTGGGTGTCTTCTGTCCCCTCCTGCTGATGGGCTGTGTTTCTGTGATGGTTCTGTTCAATCCTGGGAGCTCAGAGGACACGGGGATGATGAGGTACAAGCAGAGGAAGGGCTCACGTGTGCTGGGTGCCTCCTGGGCCAGTCTCCACTTGTTCCCTCTCTTGCTCTTTCCAATGGCCATTTGGATTAATTGCTACTATTCAAGTTTTAAAGACAAGGAATTTAGGCTAATAAAAGAAAATTAACTTGTCTAAGATCTTCCAGCTAGTGAAAGAGAAGTTCTGGCCTCAGATTTATGTTATCCTAACTACAAAGCAGATTTCTATGGTGGGGGCAGTGTTGTAATGGCAGGAAAAGACAGTCTCAACTGAGGCTCCCACCACCACCACTGTCACCATCCACACTATCTACAGTTCTCACTGGATTAAATTCCCAGATTTCTTTCTTTTCCTTTTGTTCCCTCCCTCCCTCCCTCCCTCTTTCCCTGCCTCCCCTATCTCTCTCTCCTTCTTTTCTTTTGGTATGAAACTAAAACCCCTGCAATTTTTTCAGCAGAATGAGATTCTAATAGGAAGTGATGTGACATAGATGTGAGAATGGCCCTTTAAAGATATCCCTGCAAAAATTAGGATAGGCATTTCGTCCAGCTGTCTCCCAGACCTTTTTCATTGGTTTGGCTAATTCTTTGAGATAAGAAATCATCCACATTGTGCTCAGCCATTTCCCTGTCCCATTTCCACCTTGGTAACTCCCCTTCTCCAACCACCATCCAGCTTTCCTCTGTGGAGCCTGGGTTTGACAAGGGACACCTAACTGTTATGGAGCCAGTTGTTGCTTAGGGTTCAGGCCTGTGGTCTGCTTTTTTGACAAAATGGAGAACCAAACCAGGTAACCAAAAAGTCCCAGGCTTCTGGGTCCCTCTCCCAGCCTTGTGGTAGGGAGAGCTTAGGCAGGTGGGAAGAAGAAAAAAAGAAAAAAGACTGGTCTTCCCAACCTCTGCTTGTTTAGGTTGGCCAAAAAGGTTTTTTTTTTTTTTTCTCTGTAAGATGGCTCTAGTAGTAGCGCTTAGGTGTCTTTAACTTCATTCAAAACAATTGTGTTAGACTGTATTTTAACAGCTGTCATACTGGCGTGTATTTAAAAAATCTTATCAAAATTGGTGAATTATTGTGTAGCAAATTTAATATTGAATATGGAAGAAAATATGCAACTATTTATTGGTGAAAATGAAAAGTGTGTCTCTTATTTTATGGAAAAAACTAAAGGGAACTTTTGGCCAACCCAATGCTACTGAAAAGTTACAACTGAGAAGTGATGTCCATGAACCCAACAATTAGTTGATTTCCTGCCTTTCCAGAAAACACACTCATCCCCTATAGTTCAGATGAGTCTGATGGGTGGGGTCATGCTTGGCTGGGGCCAGCTCTGTGTCCAGGGCAATGCCCTCAGGTCCCCAACCTAAACTGGATGTGGCAGCTCTGAGTTGGTAGTCTTGGCAGCAAATGAATTGGAAGCGGGAAAGGAACAAAGGAAGAGAATCAGAAATAGCAACATTAAAAAAAAAGAAGAAAATATAGAACAATCATCCTGGGAATGAACCTTAAAAACCCCGTCTTGTATACACTCTCAATTTGCAGCCTATGGATGGGCTTCAGGGATTTTACAAGCCCCTTAAAATCATACGAAAAGTTCGTGTGTTTGGGCATTTTTTCTGGGAAAAGGATCCATGGGTTTGTTAGTTTCAAGATGCTTCCTGATCCTTCCAAGTTAAAGACCTGTAGTCTAATCTACTTACCATTGGATCAATATCTCCAGACACCTAATCCTGTCCATTTCCTACTTCACTACACTTCCTTTTTGTCCTGGTTTTTGGTTTAGAGCTTGAATAATACATTTGGTGGAGGTTTGGAGACACAGCTAGTTCCAAAAAGTACAGCATATTTGGTATCATCGGTCTGCGATATCTGACCATGGCTCCTCTTCCCAACCTTATGCCTTCGAAGGTCTTATCTCGCATTAGAACCCATTTCTATTATTTGATTTGCCCACACCTGGTATATGTTAAGATCCCATTATTTCATTTGATCTACCTGCAGACAAAGTCACTCTGAGATCGTGAAGGTCTGTGGCAGCGCAGAAGTGGCTGGGACGTTGGGGTGGGTCAGAGAAAACTTTTCTTCCGGAGAAACATTTCCTCTTCTGTTTTTGAGTCTGAGTAACATTTTCGTCAGCCTGTGGTATCCTTGATTATTTTTTAAAACTTTTTGTTGGAGTACGACTTACCTGTATTGAGAATATATGTCATAAATATAGAGCCCGATGGATTTTTATTTGTGTTCTTCTGTGTGACTGACCACCACTCAGATCAAGGTATAACACATTCACAGCAGCCCAGAAGGTTCCTTCCTTCCTCTTTCCAGTTAATATAACCTCTCCCCTCCAGGCAACTAGCATTCTGACCTCTATTATGATAATTTCTCTTGCAACTTCTAGAACATCATGTAAATAGAATTATACGGTATGTACTCTTTTATATCTAGCCTCTTTTGCTCAACATAATGGCTATGAGAGTCATCCTTGTTAAGTGTGTCAGTAGTTCATCCTTTTTCTTTGCTGCCTAGTATTCTCTATATCATCTATCCTGTTTCCTTTACCCATTTTCCTGCTGTAGTTCATTTGGATTGTTTACAACTTTGGCAATTACATTCCTGTACATATCTTTTGATGGACATAAGCACTCATTCCCCTAAGGAATGGACTTGTTGGATCATCATGAATAGATATGCTTAGAATTAGCAAGCTGTTTTCTAAAGTGGTTGTACCAAAATACTGAATTCTAAGCCAGCCAACCTTAGCCCTTTGCCTGTGTAGCTATCCCAATTCACACCTGCCCTAGTTTCTGCATTAACCCCTCCCCTGATCCCGAATCCCCTCACTTTGGCTTTACTGAGTTAGAAAAAGTTGGCTCTGGAGGGGCCCACAGCAGTCACGCAGCCTCAGTGTTTTGGAGGTGGAAGAAGTGAGGCCCGAGTGTCAGTGCATGCAAGACTTGTCCAATGATGTGGGATGAGGTCTCAGCTGACCAGGGTTGGGACTGCACCGTCGTCCATTTCAATAGCAGAAGACACGTTCCTTGTTCACCTCCTCAATCTCCCAAGCTTCATAAAGCACCCAACACATGGAAGTGCTCAATATTTGTCAAAAAGAGAGAAATGAAATAGAAAGCTTGTTAGAGGTCATTGAATTCAGTGCTGGCCACATTGTGAGAATGTGTCAGTCTGGTTTACAATGAACATTTTAGGGGCACCTTGTTAAATAGCAGTGAGTCCATTGTGAGAGAGGGCTCCCTTTTTCACTCCTCTTTTAATCATTGCAGTTAGCTGGAGGGGGGACATCTCCATTTGCTGCTGCGTGTCACCTCATTAATACTTGTCAGTCCACTTTCTGAACAAAGAAAAAAGAGAGCAAGAGGCTCTATTGAGATTTTCATGATGCTTGTTTTCATTGAGGTGTAATTAACATGTAACATATTAGTTTTAGGTTTATGACTTAATGATGCGATATTTGTATATATCATGAAATGATCACCACAGTGAGTCTAGTTAACATCTGTCATCATGATGCTTTGGTTTTGTTGCAGTTTTTCCTCTACCTTTTATAGTGATTACCTTCTCTTTAGGGAGGAAAATAGAAGTTTTCTATTCATGGCTATGGTAGAAAGATCTTGTGTTTTCAAATATATTTATGGAGGCCTAAGTAAAAGTGAGTGGGTTCACTGGAGGAAAGGTTAGATAAATAACTGTGAAGGGGGTGTGCGGATGTGACCACACATCAGGAGAGTGGTTGGGGCTCGACTGAAGGCTGGCAGACATCTGTCTAATTCAAAGTTGATATTGACTAGATGGGAGACCTGAGCCCTGCGGGAGAGACTTGAATGGCTTTTGAACTTGGCTGCAAGGGCTCTCAGCACAGTGCTCAAGTGCTAATGCTGGTGGTGTGTGTTTCTTTGGGGAGGAAAGACAGAGCTGTAGCCCTAGGCTCTCCTTCCACAGCAAAGGAGACTCTGGGAGTTGCCTAGGGCCATTTTACAAGCCTTCTGCTTAATAAACTTGTTTTTCCACCGAGACTCTGCAGGCAGTTTATTGTCTCCAGAAGAGCAGAAGTTTGGGAGGTGGGTGTTGAGAGGACACTGTGGCCTTTATTGTTTAGTCCTGGCAGCGTTTCTGGCCTCTGTGCCAGGACAGAGGCTGCTGAACGGCTCCTGGAAGAGGCCACTGGGCTCCTGCCTCCCCCAGCTCACACAGCTTAGATGGCTCCCTGCTGGGTCCCTAATTGTGTTCTTCTTCCTTAGTTTGTCACTCAGAGCCCTCATGGCTAAGTTCCCCTTTCCATTACATCTCCTGTCATTTCCCTAAACTGTCCCACCTCCCAGCCAGGCTGAAGTGCACATTGTCCCATTAACATGCCTATTTTTCTGGCTCTGTGCCTTCTTCTCTAGTGTTTCTTGTTTCTGGAATGCCCTTCCTTCCTCTCTGGCTATTCACAACCTACTGGCTCATTCCTTATGAACCTTTTAAGATTCCTCTACCAGGGTATGGTTTCTTGTCCCTCTGTTGTGAGCAGGATCCATTCTTTGCTCGACAGCCTACCTAAATGTGATTTGCCTAGTCCCTGTCAAAGGGATTATCTCATTTAATTATTCCAACAAACCTATGAGCTGGGCACTGTTATAAGAATTGTCATTTGATGGCAGAGGAAGTCGAAGCACAGAAAAGTGAGGTCACTCCCCCAAGGCCACACTGCTGAGCAGTGTGGACAGAGGCCTTTCGGAGTCCAGAGCCCACAGTATTAACCAGGACCCATCCTGATCACCTTTCCTGCAGCCTGCAGCATTCTGCCTTTGAGGTGGTTACCATAAATGAATTATGGACAGCTCTCTGCTTAACTCTTCCTGAAATGCTGCATCAGTGAGGCACACATCTGAGGCGAAGGTAGCAATAGTAAATGCCTTTTTCTTGCTGTCAGTGGATTGGAAAGCTGGGTCTGGCAATGATGTCTGCTTTGCACCAGCCCAGTGCTATAGAGTCCTGGTAACAAAGCCATGTGGGGTAAGGTGGGGGTGGAGGAAGGAGGTAGAGTGCACTCTTCCTGCTTTGATGCAGGGACAGCTCCTGGCCCACAGGAGGAATCGTTTCGGCTTCAAGGAGAACCAGAGCTTGGCTCTCGTCCCTGGGCTGCCACTGCAGCAGCCTTGCACAGGCAGTTCCTGCCCAGGGACACTATAAATCGCTGGACCATGGATTTGACAGCCAGCTGCGATGTGATAGGAAAGCCAACAGAAGCCACTGCCAAGCCTTTGGTCACTGTTTCGTTCATGGTTCTCTCATCTGTCATGCCAGATATAGTAGTCTCTAGGACAGTCATCTTCTTTTCAAATGGGGACACCAGGGGCAGACAGTCAAGTCCCAGGACGGGAGAGTGCATTAACCCTTTCAAAGCAGTAGTCCTTTATCCCAGGAGAGTATTTCCGCATGCAGTATCTCACTTGATTTGCATTCATTTATTCATTCATTAATTTATTCGTCCATTCATTGAACAAGAAGCTATGCCTCAACTACCAGATGCCAGGCACCTTTTTCTGAAATCTTCTAAAGAAGAGAGGGAAGAAATGTTTCCCTTTTACAGATTACAGAACTGGAAGGGAACGCGATGGGGAGCAGGTCGGGTCAGTAGGCAAGACTCTTACATTTTAGTTCCAAGGCTGCTGTTATTATTGGAGTGAAGTTAGGAAAATAATTTCCCTCCTCTGAGAGTTTACTCATTGCTTTTCATGGGTTATTTATATTTAAAATACATTATTTAAAAAATAAAAGTTATGCTTGTACATGATTAGAATTTAAACTTTCTAAAAGGTATAAAACCAAGGAGAAGCACCTCCTTATCTTTCCTCTTGAATTCTAGTTTCTCTCTCCAAAGATGACAACACTTTTTCTGGAAAACAGTGTGCCCATGCGTGAACACGTGTGTGTGAAACAAATGGGAATGTGCTATGCTGAACCTCACTTTGTTAACCAAACAATGTCTTGGAAATCATTCCATGTCAGCAAAACAGATCCAACTGATTCTTTTTAAATGTTACTTATTATTAAATTGTAATTAATGATTTGATCAATTTGCTATGGGTAGAGACTTGTTTTATTAAAAACAATGCTGCACTGAATTTATTTGTACATTTATCTTGACATACATTTGGGTTAAATTCCTAGCAAAGAAATGGCTAGTCAAGAGATAAGTGAATTCTAATTTTTGATAGCTATTGCTATATTGTCTTCCAGAATTTGCCTTAACATTTCAACTAACGGTGTGTGAATGCCTATTTCCTCATAACTTTTCTTTCTGTGCGTGTAGGGGAGGCAACTTTATAAAACCTACTTCAGCCCTGACTGGTGTAGCTCAGTGGGTTAAGTGCTGTTCCGCAAACCAAAAGTTCACTGGTTTGATTCCCAATCAGGGCACATGCCTGGATGCGAGCCAGGTCCCCAGTTAGGGGTGTCCCAGAAGCATCTGATCAATTTTTCTCTCACACAGGGATGTTTCTCTCCCTCCCTTTCTCTCTCCCTTCTCCTCTTTCTGAAAATAAGTAATTAAAAAATTTAAAAAGCCCATTTAAAATAGGTAGGTAGAACTCTAATACCTCTAAAATCCCCCTTTAATTTTTTTGGTTATCTTTTGAGCTGTTACATATGTTCTATTCATATATAGTTTGTTTTCTTTAATATATGTAAGGGTAGAGAAAACAACTGTTCATATGTGAGATAGCAAAGATTTATTTTTTCACATTTATCTAATGATGTAAGAAAGATAAGTCCACATATGAAAAACTCAGCTGAAGCTGCCAAAGCCAAAAAGTCTGAGCTCAAAAGGGAGGCGGATGTGCCAGAGTGTCAGGAATAATAGCAATAAGTTCCTAGGGCATTTACTTATTCTACAAGGACTTGGCATGTGCAGGTCCCAGTCCCCTGAGTGTAAGTTCCTAGCAGCAAGGTTCAAATTCTCCCTGCTGCTCGTCCTTACAGAACTCAGACGGAAATGACTGAACACCTCAGATGCTGCAGGGACTACCTCGGGCAAATAGGATATCTTACCAGGCTGCTGTAAACAAAAACTCTGTAAGTTTATAAACTGTTAAAAGGTCTGACACTGCCTTCGGTCAATACCACTGACCCCCTGGGTGATTCTGGGCAAGTCTCTTTACCCCCATGGGCCTCATGCGTGTTCTCCAGGAAGCAGAGTGGAGATGGAACCCGATGTTCCTCACTGTTGAAGTGCCATGTGTGACCCACGGATGGACCATAACATGGTGTGTCTGTTTACTTTTATTTTTAATGCAAATTTTATTTTTAATCAAAGCTGGAGTCAAATACTTCTATCAGGACTATTATGAAAAAACATACCACTGGATCCAATAATTTTAAATATTTTTAGTTCAAAAAAGCCTTATCTCTAAGTACCATGCATATAGGGCCTCTTTGTGACTTTATTTTAGTTTAGACATAGCTTTTTTATATCCTGTTATGGAAATAAAAAGTTGTCTTTTATCCAAAATACTATCTCCCTCAATGCACCCAAATACATTCCATTCCCCCACCTCCTAATCTAGTTACTGCCTAGTTAGTTGCATGAATATTCCAAGTTAGCATCATATAAATGCCATTTACTTCTCAGCCATTTAGAACACTATACTTTTCCTTTTCTTTCTAACTTTCTGTTTTCTGTGGAGCTAATCATTGTCTTCTCTTTATTTGCTTAGATTTTTAAAATATAATTTTCTCAAATGTATGCCCACATGCAATACCCACCCCCCACTTCTCAATATCTTCTCTCATTACATTTACACATATTAGGTTTTCTTCTCATTAAGTATTCCTGGAGACATCACTCTCAGAGACTTGGCTCGCTTTAATCTGGTTGGAATGCTCTCTGGTCTGCTGGACTGCCCTCACTCCGGGGTCTCTCCTTGTCTTCACCCTGAGTTGTGCCTTCTCTTCTTTCTTGCTTCCAACTCCATGCCTTCATTTTTCTTGCTTTACTTTCTCATCCAAAGCACTTTGTTCAGTACTTTTCTTATAAAGGATGTACAGGATGAAACTTAAAGCAATTTGCATGTCTGAAAATATCTGTATACTTAACTGACATTTGTTTGGGTATAGAATTCTGGTTTGGCAGTTACTTTTCTTTATGACTTTAAAGGTATTATTTTTTTTCTTCGAGCTTCTAATGATGATAAACCATAAACCTACCTGCTTATTGATTCTTAGCATGTAACCTGCTTTGTGTATGTGTGTGTGGGGTGTTGGAGTTTTAGATCTTTACTTTATTCCCAGCATTCTGAAATTTTCATTCATGGACCTTGGCGTAGCTGTGTTTTCATTCCTACTGCTGAACTTTTTAGTGAGTCTTTCAATCTTAAAAATTAGATGTTTTGGTTATTGAAAATTATTTTGAATTTATTTCTTTGACCATTTTCCTTACTATTTTCTGTTTTCTCCATTCTTGAAGGCCCTATTATACAGATGTTGCATCATCTGGAGGGATTCTCTATTTCTCTTATATTTTCTTCTGTACATCTCATTATTCATCACTTTGCCCTTCCATTTGGGAAGTGTCTTCAACTTCATCTTTTAGTCCTTTGTTCAGCTTTTTATTTCTCCTATTACATTTTTAATTTACAAGAGTTCTTTCATGTTTTTAAGTTATTCCTTTAATAGCATTGTATTTTTACTTAAGGGATGCAGCCTCATCCTCACTCTATCTGAGGATAGTAATAGGAGATGTTTGTGTGTGTGTGGGAGGTGTGGGAGGGTGTCATCTTCCTGAATAGTTTGTTTCCTGTGTTTCACCAAGTTGCTTTTTCCCTTGTTTGTTTGCTGTCTCATTGTCTGCCATTCACCTGTAAGGCTTTCTTGAGATATCTAGTCATCTTTGGCTATCTGCTCATACTGAAGACTGGGTACCATAAAACTAATTGGAAATTTTGTGTGTGTGTGTCCACACTTACATTTTAAGGTTGTAAGTTTGAGTTTATGGGAGAAGTCCTGGAGTTGGCTCTTCAAGTCTTTTGTTCTTGAGCCAGTTAGATTCCCTATATAAGATTCTCATAATATCTTTCCTGGAGAACATGACTGTCATTATTTTGATAGTCCGGTTGGCAGAAAAAAAGCCAGAAGTCTCAGCATTCAGATTGTAACTATATTTGCTTATACCCTTGCTTTGATTATTATATCTCTTCCTCACTTCTTCCTAATGTCTGAATATTTGGACATCTTGGCTTTATTCATTCTTCAGAATAAACTTCCAGTTTTGGGGGGAGTTTGATCAGGATCAGTTAGAGACAGTTTCCCAGCAGGGCAGATGGAGGGACATCTGGAAGCCTGTGTTTTTAAAACCTTTTGTTACAGAAAGTTTGAAACATAACCCAAAGTGCAGAAAAGAGTATAATGAACTCCCATCTCCCTAACACCCAGCTTCAATGTTTATTAATAGTTTCCCAATTTCAGCTACTTTGAATGTACTTATAACATTCTTCTGTATTCAGTTCAGTCTTTGCCTGTTTCCAGAGGCCCTTGTAGCACCAATCCCTAAGGCTTTTGGAGATTCTCAATGTAAACTGGGATTTTCCCTCACCCCCTGCACAACCACCTCAGAATTCTGCTTTCTTGGTTTTACTAATGAAGCTCCACTTTTCTTTCTGTTTCATAGCTTCTAGGTTTTTATTGCCATTGTCTTTTCTGTCGATCTCTTAGCCATGTTAAAGTTTCAGTTTCCGGACCTCCGCCAAGATGGAGGCGTAGGTGGAAGCACTTCGCCTTCTCACACAACCAAGTTTAAAAACAACAAAGTTTTAGCAACAAAAATGTAGCCAAACCACAGAAAATTGAACTACACAGAAGTCTGACAATAACGAACCCTTCAGCCAAACTGGTAAGAGGGGCAGAGCCAGCAGCAGAGCGGGGTCAGGCAGGAAAGATCCACCGGACCAACCTGGGCGGAAGACCCAGGTGCGCCAGCCGCTGTGGGCAGATCCCAGGTGTGGAGAAGCGGGTGGACCCAATGAGGGTGGACCGTGGTCATACATTCGCACGCAGATAAACCAGTGAAGGAGCTAGCAGTGAGACGGACCGTGCAGGCCCCAGCAGTGGGAAGGAGCAGAGGGGACCGCCATTGTCCCTCTCTGACCCCACCCCCACATACAGCGTCACAAACCAGCGACCTGGGTGGCCCCGCCCTGGTGAACAACTAAGGCTCTGCTCCTCATACGTAACAGGCATGAACAGATCAAAATATGACTCAAGAACAACTCAGAGCCCCAGAGCCAATAAATCTAAGCCATGAAGAAAGAGCCAAACTTTCAGATGCACAGTTCAAAACACTGCTGATCAGGATGCTCACAGAACTGGTTGATTTTAGTCACAAATTAGAGGAACATATGGAAGCTAAACTAATTGAAATGAATGGAAATACACAGGAAACCAATAGTAATGGAAAGGAAACAGGGACTCAAATCAAAGGAGTGGACCAGAAGGAGGAAAAGAATGACCAAACAGAAATGGATGAAGAAACAAGAATTCAAAAAAATGAGGAGAGGCTTATGAACCTCCAGGACATCTTTAAACATTCCAACATCCGAATTATAGGGGTACCAGAAGGGGAAGAGGAATAGCAACAAGTGGAAACCTTATCTGAACAAATAATAAAGGAGAACTTCCCCAATCTGGCAAAGGAAATAGACTTCCAGGAAATCCAGGAAGCTCAGAGAGTCCCAGAGATGGTGGACCCAAAAAGGAACACACCAAGGCACATCATAATTATATTAGCCAATATTTAAATGGAGCAGAGAATCCTAGAAGCAGCAAGAAATAAGGGGACAGTCACCTACAAAGGAGTTCCCATCAGACTCTCAGCTGATTTCTCAAAAGAGACCTTACAGGCAAGAAGGGGCTGGAAAGAAGTATTCCAAATCATGAAATCCAAAGACCTACAACCAAGATTGATCAATCCAGCAAAGCTTTCATTTAGAATGGAAGGGCAGATAAAGTGCTTCTCAGATAAGATCAAATTCAAGGAGTTCATCATCACCAAGCCCTTATTATATGAAATATATTATATTAAAGGGACTATTATAAGTCCCTTTAAGGGACTTACCTAAGAAAAAGAAGATAAAAAAGATGAACAGTGAAAGAACAGCAAACTCACAGTTATTAAGAACCACACCTAAAACAAAAGCAAACTAAGAGGACAGCTAGATTAGGATCAGAACCAGAGAAATGAAGATCACATGGAGGGTTAGCAACAGGGGAGTGGGAGGAGGAGAAGGGGGGAGAAGGTACAGAAAATAAGTAGCATAGATGGTAGGTAGAAAATAGATAGGGGGGAGGGCAAGAATAGCATGGGAAATATAGAATCTAAAGGACTTGAGACACGTGGTCATAAACTAAAGGGGGGAATGGTGGGGGAGGGTGTGTGCAGGGTGGAGGGGAATGAAGGGGGAAATAGAACAACTGTAATGGCATAATTAATAAAATATATTTAAAAAAAGAAAAAAAAGTTTCAGTTTCCCTGCGGGTCACATGCTATCTGACATCTGAGATTTTCAGTTTTGGACACGTGTTTATTCCAGCACAGATTACACATAGAACAAAAAGTTATTGAGTATGTACCATGGGTCAGAGATAGTTAATTGTTTTCAAATACCCACTTATTTAATCCTCAGAGCAATTCTCAGATGCAGGGGCTATTAATATCCCCAATTTATATGAAGATGCCTGGCATTTTGTAGGTTTATAATATATGTTGAGGACTGCAAAAAATCAGCCAACAAGTGAGATCAATTGAATAATCACGAATGCCAAGTTATAAGGCATTTGAATACACCCATGCCTAGTTTGTCTCTGGCCTCCTGTTCTCCTTTAGTATCTACTCTTCTTGTCCTGGTACCCGCCTCAAATGTCTAGAGGACAAATGCTGTCCTTCTGTTTGCCCTGCCATTTCCCCAAGATACCCCACCTGGAATGTCTTCTCTGCCTACAGACCAACCAAATAGTATTTATTTATTCAAAAAATAAATAGAGTATTTACTCAACACCAAGAGTTTATGGTAAGAAAAAAAGGAGCTGTAATTCATAGAGATAGCCAAGTCCTTGAATTCCTACTATGTGCTTTGTAAGGGATAGAAGAGTTATGATAATATTTTTGCCCTCCAGGCACTTACAGTCTGGATGAGAAAGCCTAACAAGCATGCAGAAAATTAGAGCATAGTTAGGAACTAAGTGGAGGGAGACTTTGCATAATGTAGTAGCTCTTCCAGGAAGGGAAATTGCAGCACAGTTGAGGGTTAAGCATGTACCACAGTAATGTGTACACAGACTGAGGATGAGGAATCAAAGATTAGGGATTTTCTTTGTAGCTGTCTAACTTTTCCACTAGAATGTCAAGACCTTGCCTACTTAGTTTACTTGCATCATCAATGCCTAAAACAGTACTCAGTAAAGAGTTGTTGAATGAATGAGTGAATGAATGAATGAATGAATGAATGAGTGTATTTTAGGAAGGAAGAGATAAAGGTAGATTGATGGGACAGATTCAGAGCAACCGACTGTATTTTTCTGTCCTGAGGATATTGTTCTGATGTCCCAGGTGTTAGTCAATTATCTCAAAGTAATCTCTCAAAATCCCTTCTTGCTGATAGAACCTCTGGTTCTGTGAGTCTAATCCCTGTAGAAATGCTAATAGTTGATAATTGGTTAATGTTGGTTAAAGCTGGTTTCCTCCTGGAGCTATTTGCATTTTAACACTGGACTCCTAAAAATGCCTGCATCAGTAGCTAGAGAAATTTTAGGTGCTGAAGCAGAACCAGGGAGGGAGATATTTGGGGTCTGCCAAGGATGGGGCCCTGAGTATTAGCTCACATGGTTTTCTCTGTTCTATCTATCCTCAAGGGTGATTTGGGAAGAGCGATTTGGGCAGCTGTTCTCTTACCTCAGGGAAGGTGGGAATTTTAGAGTTTCTTCCAGTTTCCTCTCCTTCCCTCCCCTCTACTCCCTGTACCCTCTATTTCTCTTCTCTCTCCCTTCCTCCCTTCCTCCATCCCTTCATCCTTTCCTCCCTCCCTTCTCTCTGCCTCCTTCCCTCCTTCTCTTATTTCTTTGTCCTTGAGTCAACCAATGTACATCTCATCCTCTCTCAACCCTGTGGCCCTCTAAGTTATGTTCCTATAACTTGTCTGCCAGCTCTGATTTCTATCAGTGATGGGCTTCTAAGCCTCAGCTCTTGGCTGCAGGTGAGCCCCTAAATTTCTAAAAGAAAAACTGGGCAGGTAGTCTTGTGAGTGTGTATAAGAGAACACAACACGGGTGGTGTGGGGTCAGGAGAGAGCAGGAAGCAGGTGTGGGGGTCTAAATGGATAAGTAGATATACCAGTCAATGGATCAGTTGTTGGATTAATAGGTCAGGGCTTTGGTTCCTATTGCATTAGTGCTCGTTAATGTTCAGAGTGACGTTTCAGGCCTCACTAGTGTTAGTATCCCTTTCCCATTGTGCCTTCCCATGGGTCCTTTCTCTGTAGTCCATGAACTCAAATAGGTCTACAGAAAAAGGACTACACCATGTTCTCAAATAGGACCCCCATGTTTTCTGTCCTGTGCTTGAATTCATGCTGTTTTTTTCACTTAATGTACCCCCTGCCTTGTTCTCTGTCACAAAGTCCTACATCATGAAGCATTTTCTCACAACCTGAGTGAACTGAAGAGAAATTGTTGCAAGAGTCTGAGGGGAGAGGTTCTTGGCAGAGGAAACTTCAAAAGGAGAGCTTCTGAGTCTGAAAATTGCTAGGTGGATTTATAGACCAGCATAGAGACTAATCAGTGTCTGAGTCACCTTTGTATTGTCCTCAGTGATGCTAAGATCTGGTTGAATGAATCAGTGTTACTTCAGTGTTTTGAGGGTTAGACTCCTGAGTGGTAAAGGAGATGGGTATTTGGTACTGTTTGGGATCCAAGGGTTTCACATACATTTTCCCCTTATTCTCAAAATAAACCAATGAGGTAGATGTTATTCCCATTTTAGAGAGAAGCTAACAGGCTTAGTGGGGTTGGTGATTTGCTCCAGGTTACAGAGCGAGTAAGTGTTGAGATGGGATTCTCTCTTGTGTTACTTAACATGCAGAGAAGACTCTGATCTTCCAGCTTGCAGCAATGATGGACCGATGGGCCTTGGTTTGCTAATGAAATTCTTAAAATCTGTGGCTGCTTCTAGCAGGCATTATCTAGAAATACAGAAGGGGTCAATTTCTGGATATACTGCCAGCTTTTGAGTCCTCCTCCCTCACCAGCCCTCACCTCAGCCTCTATGCTTGCTTCTCATACTTCATGGTTGGGGCTAGGGAAGAGGCTCAGGTGTACCTGCTTACCTTCTTGTTTTCTGACTCCTCTGAGCTGCTTAACCTCTGTGGGCCTCAGTTTCCTATCTGAAAAGTGGATGCCCTATCTAGTAATACACTACAACTATGATAAAAATAACCACAATGTTAGCCATAACCACCATTTATTGAGTACTCACTATGGAGATACTATCTGCACTGCACTATGATCAGTCAGACCCTTCAGATGGCTTTGGCCTTCATTGATTTCTGACTGAAACTACACTAGTGATCCCAACAAAGAATTCCTAGCTAAGCTTTTCTAGAATGTCTAACTTGCAAAATCAAGGCCAAAATAAAATGATTATTTTAAATTGTTATGTTTGGGGGCAATTTAATCTGTGGAAACCTATAACTGTAGGTTATACTGTAACAGAATTTTCTATGGGTACTTTGTTCCCCCCTTGTGACCCACCTGGGTCAATTTCCTTTTTATATATGTTCTTATGCAACAAAATTCCTGTTCTACAGAACACTTATCTCAGTTTGCAATTATATAATCTTTAGAGTAATTATTTGGTCATCTGTCTCTTCTACTAGATTGGAAACTTCATTGTAAAAGAGCTGTGGCTGTTTTTGCCCAGTGGTTGTATCTGTTAGGAGTGAACTTGGCTGCAAGTAACAGTGCAGTGGCTGTTTGCACCTATGCTGAGGCCATACTTGGGATGTTGTATTTTCATCCTGATTCTTGTCACTTCTCTGTTCAAGAGAAGACTGAACAGAGAAGAGAAGAGATCTTCTCTCTCTTCAAGAGAAGATTGAAGCCTCAGCTCCACATATATCTTTATTCAACATCCCAATAAGCAGGAAGTAAAAGGATAAATAAAAGGGCTTTTCCCCCACTCATGCAGATCTTTTACTTTTGTAGAAAGTCTCCAGCAGACTTCTCTTTATGAATCACTGATCACAACTGAGTCACGTGTTATGCAGCAGAGTTAAAATAGCAGGCCAGCCCTGGCTAGTGTAGCTCAGTGGATTGAGCACGGGCCTGCGAACCAGATAATCGCGGTTTGATTCCCAGTCAGGGCACATGCCTGGGTTGCAGACCAGTTCCCTGCAGGCCAGTTCCCAGCAGGGGACGCACGAAAGGCAACCATACATTGATGTTTCTCTCCATCTCTCCTTCCCTTCCCCTCTAAAGATAAATAAATAAAATATTTTTAAAAAAAGCAGGCCAGAGCCTGCTTCCAAGGTCAGCCCTCTGCTGGCATCTGTGAACTTGGTATTTGATCCATTCCTGAAAGCACAATGGTGCCTTATGGCTCCTAAACTGTTCATACAGCCAATGTAATGGATGTTGAGCACCTGCTTTCCTTTGAGAGTCTGGAGTTTTGGTACATGCTGGGAAGAAGGTTTGGATATGATCAGTCCCCAGTAAAAACCTTGGATGCTGAGTTCAAATGAGTCCCCAAACAGAAACATTGTACACATGTCACTGCATTTTTTCATTGCTGGCAAAGAAACCATACTCCTGTGTCCCCTCACCAGATGGAGGTAGTGTAACAGAGCCTGTGCATGCATTCTCCAGATTCTTCCTTGTATCTTCTTCCTTTGCTGAGCCTATTGGGTAGCCTTTTGCTATAACAAACTTTAGACATGAACTTCTAGGAAAGCATCAAATTTTTGCATGTTCTTTGAGACCCCAGAACATGCATAGTGGGAGATCCATAGCAATCAAAGAAGAATGGGTCACATTACAATGACTAGTGTAGACTGTTCTGCATCCTTTTAGCCTTGGGAGGGACCTACCCCAGCACCTGGACACAGATTTGAGGTTCTGGGATTAACTGAGTGGGGGAATATGTATGTATGTTGGATAGTACACACATTTTAAGAAAGAGAGAAAATGAATAAATTAAATAGAGCCAGATTTTAGCTTTGGATATCACTTATTTCAAAGCTTTGGTATAAGCTATTACATCATACATAGTTATGTGTTCTTTCCTTTATACTCTTTCAACGGGAGTCCCATAAGAGGGCTCTCAAAAGGACCACGTGCTACACAGATGGGATGGTTCTCTGTCAGTCCACATGCAGTGGCTCAAGGCCAACTTGCTTTGCCCACTTGGAAAATGGGTAAAGTAGCACGTACTTCCATCCCATCTGGTGTTGTGTCATGAGTGGGTATTTTGGAAGTTCTGTTTGGTTGATTTGAGTGGGAGTTTTTGTATGTTTTCTTAAACAGTTCCTGGATCAAGCCAAAAGAATTTCATTTTGAGAAGTCTTACTTTTAGCATCCTTGTGTTTTATATAACTAGTTCTTCATGAGGCAAGACCAGGAACTTGTAGGCAGCATTTTCTTTGTTGGTGGCAATGCTGGGGAATTTGTCCACCAGGATGGCCTGGAGGGGAAAGGAGGGTGCAGCAGGAGCACAGTGCTGAGAGGAGAGCAAGGGGGGATCTTGTCAGAGGTGGGGCTGTCTGTGAGTGATGGGCAACTCAATGTAGTGGCGCTAAGCACAGCACACAGTGCTCACAGACAGGGGTTTCCATGGCTCTTCCACTGAACTGTTGTCATCCCAACAATTTCCTTTCTGCTGCCTGTGACAGAAAAGGATATTTTGATTCATAGAATATCAATTCCAAGAATGACTTTAGATTTATATCAGTCCAAACCAGTCCAAAACCCTAACTTTACAGATAGAGAAACTAAGATACAGAGAAGGGAAGGGACTTGTTTAGTGTCACCAAGGAAATTAGCATCAGAGCCACCACGAGGAACAAGAACCGCTGATTGTCAGCTACTGTGCTTTTCATTACACACCAGAGGCCACCAATGGCAGTGTGTACTAATACTATTCCTCTAAGTTCATAGAGATTTTTAATAACTTTCTAGATTTTTATGATTTTCAGAGGTATACTTGTATTTAAATTTATTTTTTTAAACATTTACTTATTTATTTTAGACAGGAGAAGGGAGGAAGAAAAAGAGGGAGCAAAACATCAATGTGTGGTTGCCTTTCAAGTGCCCCCTACTGGGGACCTGCCAGCAACCCAGGCATGTGCCCTGACTGGGAATTGAACCAGCAACCCTTTGGTTTGCAGGCTAGTGCTCAGTCCACTGAGCCATCCAAGCCAGGGCTTTATTTACTTTCTTATTTATTTACTTTCTAAGAAGTTGCCCAGAAAATAATCTTCTCAGGTCTCAGTGGCCAGGTTTGGGTCACCGGCCAATTTGCACAATCACTGGCAAGCAGAAAAAGCTACTGTGATTTGAGACCCAACGAGATCCACTCCCTGGGACAGTGGGGCAGGGCCTGCTGCTGTCACGACACATGTCCAGAGAGTACCATGTACCATGTACCAAGTACCATGTACCAGTTCATACAGCTAGCAAGTGACAGAAAAAGGAATGAGATTCTGATCTGCCTCACTCTGCCAACAGTGTTCTTAACCACTATGCAAGGGCACCTCTTGTTCTTATTTTTCATACTCTCTCTGTCCCACCACTCGCCGGATTCCCAGCCTGCTTGCCTAAGTCACTCAGGCTGGTGGTTGCGGTGTGGCCTCCTTTCCAGGTCCATGTCAGCAATCAATCCCCATCTCCTGGACATGAAAACCAGCCGATTAGAGCTGTAAGTAGGTGTTTAACAACACGGAGGCAGCCAGAGCATCCGTCAGCAGTTTCTTCCCCTCGTCACCGGGCATTAGCAAATGTGCTGAGAGAGGCACCCTGTCCGCTGCCGCTGAGGGGAGGGAGTCTTCACCAGAGCAGCTGATATGAGCAAAGTAGGATGACGGGATATCAGAGTGGAAAGGTCCCTTAGACCCTGTCTAGTCCAGCTGCGTCATTGTCCTAGTGGGGAAACTAGGGCCCAGAGAAGAGAAGGGATTGCTGAGGATCATACAAAATCATTTTTGCATTCAAGACTACAGCCTGAATTTATCTATTGGTATTTTCAAGGTATTCCAAAGCCTAACTCTCTTGTAATTTCCACTCATGAAATCAGTTTTTTATGGAAATGACATCTGAAAAACAAAGTATTTGGGACTCTATTGTCTAGTCCCAAGTAGGTGTCCCCTGCCATCCTCCTGACAGAAGTGATCATGGACTTGCATTTGCACAGGTTAATTACTCAGGGGCAGCCCTTGGGGCTTTCCATTTACAGACTGGACAGCTGCCTGTATCAAACCCCTGCTCCTCTCCAACTTTCCATCTGTCTTTCCAACCATGTTAGCTTTTCTGTTCTGATCATTTAGGACAAGTCCTGGTATTGGAAAGTTCTAAAGGCATGCGAACCTTAGAACCTCAAGGTCTAAAAGCGAGAATGTTCCCAGCATGAGAAGAAAAGTTAATCAGTAGGTCAGAGTGTGAGGATTCCTTGTGAGAATCCCATTCCACTATGGGATGACTTGAGGTCGCTAATAACTCATGTGTACCCATGTACACTTTGGGGAAGTCATAAGAATTTAAGCAGTGTTGTTGAAAGGCAGTAAGGATAGTAATAGTAGCAACTGCTACTTACTAGGCCCTACTCTGTGCCAACCACTGTGCTAGGTTTTGCACATGCATTTTTAACTTTAGTCTTCAACATACACTTCTTTTTATTAAAAAAAATATGTCAATTACAGTTTACATTTTATATGAGTTTCAGGCTTAAAGCAAAGTGGTCAGACAATCATTTCCTTTATAAGTTGTCTGCTGACATTTCACATACCCACCTGGCACTGTACATAGTTATTACCATATTACTGACTGTATTCCCTGTGCTGTACTTATGCCCAGCCTGTTTTGTGACTACCAGTTTGTATTTCTAAACTCCTTGACCTTGTTCACTCAGTTCCTTCAAAACACCTCGCCTCTGCTAACCACCAGTCTGTTTTTTGTGTCTATGAGTCTGTTTTGCTCGATCATTTATTTTGCTCTTTAGTTTCTACATATAAGTGAAGTCAGATCATAGAACACACTTCTTATATTTATTTGTTTATTGTCTGCCTCTCAAGATTAGAAAACCTGTTTGATAGTCAAAGGAGCCTTGTATTTACTGCTATATCCCCAACTTTTGGAACAGTATCTGTTACACAGTAGAAGCACATGGATAATAGATACTGAATTAAGACCACGACAGTAAAATGATGAGATAGGTATTGCTCTTTGTTGTTTTACAGATATGACAGCTGAGACCTAGCGAGACTAATTGTTAAAGGTAACTATATCAGTTTTCTTTGGTTGCAATGAATAGAAAAGTAATTTTGGTTTAAACAAATAGGGTTATTTTTTTCCTCGAACGAGAGTTCTGGTGCTACTGCTGCTACTGATTCCACTTCAATGATGCCATTAAGAATCCAAGTTTTTTCTAATATTCTGCTCTACCTAGATGTGGTACCTGACCATTAGATACATTTGTGGGTTAATATAGAACTATTACCAATCCCCATTTTCCTTGCCCGCCTCCTCTATAAAGCCAGAGAAAGGCAAATACTCGCTTCTCCAGCATCCCTTGCAGCTGGGGGTAAATATGTGATATAACTCTGGTCAATGAGACCTAAATGAATATAAGCCAAGGCTTCTGTGAAGACATTTATTTTTCCTGATTAAGGAAACACATGTGGCTAGTGCAGGGTGCTGTGTTTTTTTCTTTTCCTTGTATACTGGACATGGTGTTTTGAGCATGCGAGTGCTTGTTTCAGAACAGCAAGTGACTGCATATCAAGGAAGAAGCAAGAAAGGAGGGCCCTGCACTAGCCACATGTGTTTCCTTAATCAGGAAAAATAAATGTCTTCACAGAAGCCTTGGCTTATATTCATTTAGGTCTCATTGACCAGAGTTATATCACATATTTACCCCCAGCTGCAAGGGATGCTGGAGAAGCGAGTATTTGCCTTTCTCTGGCTTTATAGAAGAGGCGGGCAAGGGAAATGGGGATTGGTAATAGTTCTATATTAACCCACAAATGTATCTAATGGTCAGGCAGATAGTAGTGTGGAGCCAGGACTGGAACACAGGTCTGCCCCCAAAGTCCATGCTTTTACTGACCAAAATGTCTGCCAGCCTGACTTTTACCCCTGATCTCAATAGAAAACGATGAACTTAGGAATGTCTTGCTTTATTCTGAGTCCTAGTTTCTTTATTTGCAAAATGAAGGAATGGGTTAAATAAAGTGCATTTTCCCTGCTGGCTAGAAGGTTGTATGATTTCATGTCACAATCTGTCTGATGACCACTTTTAAAAGTCTTCTTGAAAACCAGAGCAAAATCAAAGGCACGATTGCAGTGGAGGAATACACTTCCCAGGATGTAAATGCATAAAATGAATTGATTTTTTTTTGGAGTTTGTTTTCATAGATTGTGGTGTGTCTGTGTGCATCCCTTTGAGATATCCGATTCCGTTTTAGATGGTGGCTGACGATTGATTTTTGTCTCTTGTGATTTGTAAAGCTCAACTGTTGTTGAGATTTTTGTTTAAACACTTCTTGTTCCACCCTTTGTCTTTCTGGCTCCCAGAGCAGCCCAGCCTGTATGTTTCCGCCTTTGATTTGATTTACTACGGCATCTTGGTAGCGGTACTTCCTCCCATACAGTTTAAGACCAGGGGGCACGAATGCAGGTCCCATATCTTTAATCAGCTGTGGGGCCCTGAGGAAGTCCCTGGAAGGCCCATGATTTATTTAGGGTATTTGGAGCAGTGAAACGTCTCCAGAAGGTCTTAGTTACTCAGCTCTCTGCTTGTTTGATCTCCTAATTAGCTGTCCTTCTTAATTCATTTTTCACTGGCTGGCACAGCCTGCCAAGATGCATATTTGGCAGAACCTGTACAGGTGAGATCAGCAGAAAAAAGAAGGAACTTCAAGCAGCTAATGAAACTTTGGGATCTTCACACTCATTTTCCCTTCCCCCGGCCTTCCTATTCGAGGTGCTGGCACCAGGGGAAGAACAGAACTTAACTGTGGAGATGCCCGCAAGGAGGAGGGGGCCCGTGAGGAGGAGGGGGATTGGGAGACATGTGCTGACAAGAGGTAGGCGTATTCGGGGCAGAGAGCTCATTCCAGGGGGAGGAGTCAGGGCACTGCTTCAAGGGAAGGTGTCCACTAGTTTAAAATGCCCATTTGGGGGGAGATAATATTGATTGAAGTTATTAAAGGCAATTTGACTATCAAATTTTAAGTGTATATATCCTGCTGTATAATTCCATAGAGTTCCATAACAACTCCATTTGTAGGAATTATAAGATGGAAGTACTCACCCCAAAATGAAAATGCATATTTATTTCTAGTGAATTATGATATATCCAAATAATAGACTATTGTGTAGACAGGAAGAAGAATACGATATCTCTATGTGTACTAATGTGAAAACATGTCCATTATACATTCTAAATGAAAAATCAAGACACTTCACATTTTGTGTAGATACCATTTTTATAAAAAACAAGTTAATAGCTTATAATACAGAGCATAGACTAGATAGAGACTTAGCAAATAGAGGAAGCTGCTCACTATTTATCTCGGCAGAGTGGGTAACTAGAAAAACATCTCATGCTCTGCGTTATGTTTTTCCACACTCAGTTTGAAAATAACAAGCCCCTATTATACTTATAGTTAGAAAATAATGGTGAAGGTTTTTAACAATACAGTTTAAGTTTCATTTGTGTGACAGATTTTCTTTTCTCATTACTCAAGAGACTTTAATGCACATGGGAATTGCTGCACATAAAGGAAATGTATTAATTTCCCCTTTTTCCTCTTTCTCTTTTCCCACTTTTTTTAGTCCTCACCTCACCTTCTACAGCCTTCATTTCCTTCTAAGCCACCTTCTTGCTTGGACCCCTTCAGGCCCTCCCAACCCTGTCAAGCCCCGGCGGCCTTGTCTGAGTCCCGAGTTTGTTTCAGGACTGAAAGCTCGGGACTGAAATACAGTGGGACTATAGCTCCCATAGAAATACCCATACCGACCACTGAGGTTTCAAATACTTCCCAGCACAGCAGCCAACAGGCCACTTTATAGGCAAGAGAAGGGAACAGTCTGGCGCGCTCTGCTCCACAGACGCATCCTCTTGGTGGCAGGGGCCGCTATTTTCCTCCCTTGTGAAAGATGATGGAATTACATTAAATAAGTTCTAAGGATCTTAAGAAAATATATTTATTTACTACTTGAAGATTTTCTCACTTTATGCCTCTCACATCTGCTGGAGAAGGGAAACTTTTTAACACAGTCCTTTAAACCATGCTGACAGTGAAGCAGGATGGGAAGTCAGCCAATTCCACGTCTTGACTTCACTACCACCCCATTCTGTTGCCGTGGGCCGTTCACTTGAATTCCTTGGCTCTCAGTTTTCTCTGCTTGGTAGTGGGTGTCTGTCTCTTGCCTATTTGTCATAAGGAGATACTTGGGGATGAAAGTGGGCACCAACCTGGCTTTCATCCCAAGGGCATGATGAGAATCAAATGGGCAAAGAGAGATCTGTGAGGGCTTTGAAAATCACAGAGCAGTTTTTCAAAGTCGGCTCTATTGTCATATTGAGCCAGGAAATCTTGGCTTGAGGCCATCTCAAGTGTTGTAGGAGGTCAGCAGCAACCTCAGCCCCCACTTAGGACAGCAAGGGCCTCTCCCCAGCTATGACAACCAAAAGTATTTCCAGACATTGCCACTGTCCCATGGGTGGGTGGCCTGGTTTGAGTACCATAGATGTGGAGTCATATATTGACTTCAAGCATTATATTGTATGATTGTTAATTACACAACTACTTTGAGAGGGAGCAGATAAAAAGAAGAAAAACTGACATAAAGTGGAATTTCAGAGAGTGCCAGAGATGACTCCAGTGAGGAACAGAAGATGATACACAAATGAAAATAGTGCCAAATACAGCATCATTTCTGGGCAGTCATATTTCCTGTGGGAACAATCTGTACCCCAGAGAAAGATGGAGAGATCAGTCTTGTTGAGGAACCCATCCCCCAAGGCACAGGAGAGTAAGGGTGGATAGTTTTTGCCAACTTCTATTTATAGCTGGTGATGGGAGGAGATCTTAGAACAATATGAAGAATACAGCTTGTTTTACAAGGTCAGAGACTTGCAGAATTTCATGGATAATAAAGCATTTAGTCAGATCTCCTATTCAGGTGCTATACTGCTCTGTGTAGTATTCTTTTGCTTTTCATTTTATATTCTATTAAAATATATTTGACACATACTACTATAGTGATTTTAGGTCTACAACATGCTGCTTATACATTTATATAGCTTACAATGTGATCATCATGATCTATTAACTATTTGACCTTGAGCAACTTATTTACCTTCTCTGAGCATTTGTTTCCTCCCTTCCTCTTTGATTCTAGAAGACTGTCCAGCTTGTCCAGTTTCTTAATAATGGAAAAAAAGTTGTGAGCAAGCCTAGTTGTTCTGCCATACAGGGTTCCATTGTGCTTTGTTGTGAGTGCCTCAGTTAGACAGAAAGCAGCCCCAAACACTTCATTATTGTCCCATTTTGTGGATGAGAAAACTGAGGATGAAGAGGAGCTTTAAATCCAGCTCCCCCATCTCCAGACATCACTGTTTCACAGCAGAGCACTTAAGATGCAACACAGCACACATGGTTGCTGTTGGTTGTTCATCTCTGTCTCACCTGCTAGACTGCAAGAAGCTTGAGCCATCTCCGCACTTATTACCAGGCTCCAAAGGCTGTGTTACATGCACTGTACTATTCTGAAGCTATTATACTTTAGTCTTAGAGAATAAAGAGCTAATGGTGGGATTTTTTACACCAGGACCCCACAAGGCAGCAAAAGGGCATGCAGAGAGCCTGAATAAGTCAGAAATGACAATCTTTCCAGGCATCCAGTGACTAAAAGCTATTCATAGATTCATAAACTAGGATGAAGTAGAAACTGAGAAGTCATTTTTCCAGGGCCTTGGATTTGGAAATAAGGAAGTGCAGAGGAGTTAAGTACTTGTTTATGCTCACACAATGTTTGGGTGGCAAACCAGGGTTGAGACCAGGCCGGTTCCCAGTCATTTCCTGCCATAGTCAGTGGGATGGTGCTGTGTGGGTGATGGATCAGAGAGTAGCATCTGGACATGGGTTACCTGGACTGTGAACTGAGAGCAGAGCAAAGATGCTTCACCTCTCTGACCCTCCTTTTCCAAAACCTACAGTAGTTCCTGCCTCAAAAAGTTGTTCTGAGTTTGAGAATAAACCCTGAGCTTGGCGCCTGTTAGCAATGTACTAAAGACTCAACAAATATTAGCAGTTGTTATTATTTTTTAAAGGTTTCAAAGACATTTCTAGCTGTATGTTTTTGTGGGTTTTCTTAGAATGCAACTTGTATTCACTTTTTTAAAAAAGGACATGGCTTCTTTACATATTCTCTTTTGAAACCTACATACTATAACAGATTTTCATCATTTTTGCTTATAGTTCTTTGCGTTCTGGCACATTCACACAGCCATGCAACCAGAAGTACAATCAAGATACAAAATGGTTCCATCACATTTTCCCTTTTCTCATCACACCCTGCACCTGCTCCTAGGCTTGGCAACCACTGATCTATTTTCTGTTTCTTTATTTTGTCTTTTTCAAAATGCCATTTAAATGGAACCATATAGTATCAGTATGTAGTCTTTTGATTCTGCCTTTCTCTTAGAATAATTAATGAGATTTCTCCACATTGTCACAGAAAGAAAGGAGGAAACATGAAACCTGAGAAAGTCAATTCTCTTACTTTTGTAGCTCACTTCAGATCCCAGGGACAAAATGATCAGGTTTTAATTGTGCCAAAACCATCCCCAAGGACTTTAACACATCTTGTAAACAATACTGCTGGTGGACCAAAACCCAGAGGCAGAGAGGGTCCTAGGAAAAAATTGTTTACCCATCTCGCTTTTCCTCCCTCATTAGCAGTGCATTGTCTTTTCTGTCATTTACCGTCTACAAACAGAGCTTTCCCACAGATAATTTAGAAAACTTGCTTGAAATCTTCAGACCTGTGCACATCAATTTCTTTCTATATATAGGATGGTAGCAAGTACAAGGGAATGAGTCCATGGTCCATCTCTCAGTAAGCAAACATCTGGTACACAATTTTACTTCTCTTAACCACAATTTTCTTATCTGTAAAAATAAAATATTATGCCAGCCATTCAGGGTTTCCTACCTTTTTGGGTTATCTTCATTGGACAGTGAAGAGATGAAAATAGTGGGTCTTTTTACAGCATCATACTGCACTGGTGTGGGTGGGGTATTTCCTATGGCATTGATTCATGCAAGAGCACCGCAGTGCAGTGAGTAATTTCTATATGCTAGGCATTTGACTAGGTTTTGGAGATAACAATGGCAAGTTCAAAACAAATATCCTTGCCCATATGGATTAGTGAGGGGAGTGAGAATAAAGCAAATATCATAAATGTATAATCACAAACTGTATTAAGTTTTAGGAAGTTGTATAATAAATGGGCTGTTCCAAAATGGGTCCTCTGATCATCTGACATACACCTGATAAGTTTTATGAGTTGCCCCTTTTCTAAACAATTCTGTGAACTCTGGGAAAGGACTGTTTCTCAACGGGGATGAAGAATGTTCTCATCTAGTTTTAAGAGTCAGGAAATACAGTCAAGTAGCTTCAGTGAGCAGTCCTGGGTATAGCGTGATGAGTCAATGTCATTTTGTCACCTAAAACATTAATATTTTAGTAAACAAGGTCTGATTTCATTTCTGTGTGAAGATTTAAAGAGCAGGAGTAAATTTGTGTTTGAAAAAACATACATGCTCTCTCTTTAGAATTGATTCTGAAGCAGTTGGGTCTTCTAATGACTCAGAATTATCATCATTTACATTAGTCTTCTGCCTGTAGGACGTATCAGCGGGAAGGACCACATGTCTCCCCTACTCTGAGTATCTCTTGGCTGTACTTTTCTGAGTTCTTACATCTGCTTTTATAGTGTTTCTATTTTTTTGTTGTTGTCAGCTGTCAACCTACCTGTTCTCGGTGTGTTTACCAATGGAAAATTGTTTGTGAAATTGGAATAGGCTCAGAGGCAGATCAGACACCTTCCTTTAGCAGGGCATGTCAGCTTTAAGCATAAAGGATTTTATGTATTTGAATGTCAGTTTGGGGTAGTATTAATAGTTCAGATAAACATCTCCAATAAGTGAGGTGATTACTGGAAATCAGAGAAATAGTAGCCAGTTCAAATCTGTTATATTTGCATGGTGTTTTTTTTACTTTTGAAATTGTTTTGGTTTCCTTTTTAGCTTACTTCATCTTCACTAAATCAGAATGGGAAGAGACAAATGTATATTATACAAAAACTTATGAGCAGAATTGTGAAGTGATTTATCTCAAGTCACTTAGTGAATTGTTGACAAAATTATGGCCAGAACATAGGTCTTTTGACTCTCAGCATGAAGAATTTAGAAGGGCAGGAAAAATAAAGAGAATAAAGCTCAAGAAGCACACATTTTACATTAACCTATACTAGTGAATTTTACTGCAAGAAATCTCAAGTATTTGGGGGATAAACTTACTTCATTTTGGGCAAGTATGAATTTCTAGACATGCTTGAATCACCTGTAAATGCACGCTGTTGGCCCTTTTGGCCACTTGTGTACTTTGAAGCCCTATTTTCTCTGTCAGAGTAAATTCATTAGTGACTGCCACATGGGAAAGTTGGTGAAATTTCAGAGAGGATGGAGAATGCATATGAAAGTGATAACTTCAAAATTAGGTTGCCATATGAGATAAAGAGAAATGCAACATGTCATGGCTTTGACATTAATTTTTTCTTTCATTTATTTTTTATTCAACAAATCTTATTTGGCAAATCTTATTTGGCATAGTGCTTTACTTACACTATGCCCCAAATTGCTTATACACTACAAGCAAGGCTAATAGAAATATTCTAAAAATGAGATTGTAGGGGATTTTCTACAACTCTGTAAATATACTAAAATTTATTAAATTGTACCCTTAGAGTGGGTGAATGAATGAGTTTTATGATACATAAATCATGCCTTAATAAAGCTGTTTAGAAGAGCCAATTAAAGCAAAGTAATTACTGCTGTGATGGGGATAAATTCAGGGTACTATGGGAATTCTTAAGGGCATCCAAATTCAAAGAAATAGGAAAGGTCTCTAAAGGAAGTGATATCTAAGCAGAGACTTAAAGGATGAATAGAGGATACCTGGGAAAGGAGATGGAAAAGGTTGAACTGAGCAGCAAAAAGAATGTGAGTAAATGTCTGAAGGCAAGAGAGGGCATGTGTGGTCTATATACTGGAAGAGGCAGAGTGGTTTAGTTTTGCAAGAGTTCAGCCTCAGGTTGGGGAGTGACACGAATTGAAGGTGAAGAGAAATTTAGAATTTATTCTGAAGTCATTATGGAGCCATTGAAAGTTTCAATGCATGGGAATGTAATGAGTACCTTGTGCTTTGGAAGATCAGCCTTCCTTGTTTAGGGAGAGAAAATTGAGAGGAAAGGAGACCAGTAGTGCAGCTCAGCCTATAAAATTGCTGAGTGAATTTGAACTATGTAGATGAATTTATAAATAAGGTAGAAGTAGAAGGACTTCATGATAAATTAAATGTATTTAGTGAGGAAGTTGAAAATGTCAAGGAAGATTCTAGTTTGTATTGAGGGGCAACTACATAGTTGAAAGTGTTTTTCACCAAGAGAATGAATGCTAGGTGTACATCAGACATAAAGAAAGGAGAAGGTAGTGAATTCAGCTTTGGGCATCTTTAAATTTAGATGTTTATAGGACATTTAAAGAGTAAATAGCTATATATTCAGGTTGAGGTTACAGATTTTGGTGGTAACCAGCGCATATGTGATCACTGAAGTCAACTAATTAAAAATTTCTTAGAAAGAGAAGAGAATATGCAGCAATAAGAAAAGAGGCCAAGGATAAAACCACAATGGATGTAAAAATTCACCATGTGGGCAGAAAAAGAGGAAACGTGGAGGGACATTTAGAAGAAATAGTTGGATGCATGTGAGGAAGAGCATTATAATGTTATGGAACTAAAAACAAACCATTTCAAGGACAATCAACTGTTCAGTGTCACACAGCTATTAAAGATTCATCTTAAAAATGGACTAAAACTTGTTCCTTGAATTTACTGACAAAGGTCATTCATGCTCTTGAAAAGTAGTAATTTTAATTGGGTGACATGGGAGAAAAGGAGGTGAAACGTGGCAATAGCTAGCTTGGCTCCAAATGACAGGGGAGAAACAAGATGTCTGGTACATGAGGATAGAATTTTGTCTGTTTTAGAAATAACACTGGAGAGACTTCTACATGTCTAATTGCTGCTGGAACAGATGGAGGAGACAGGCAGGGGTTGATAATGCAGGAAAAGGAGGGACTAATCTATAGGAGTGAAAGATAAGATGAAGTCCAGAGGCTCCCATTGTCTCTGTGGTAGGAAAGCAAGAGGATGACAGCATCATAGAGTGATAGATGCTAGTTGTGTACTGTGAGTGAGAGTCAGGAGGAGTGGTGGAGTAGGTGGTTTGGGAGGTCAACAAGGTTTGGAAAATCATCTGTGTTGAATGGGAAAGAGCATTGAACAAGGGACCATAGGAGAATTGCCAGAAAGCACTTGAGACAGTGACTTTGTAGTGTTGCTGAATTAGTACTTTTTCTAGTAGAGCTGTCCTGATGTAGGAGAAAGGAAGGCCAACTGTTAGATTAAATCAAGGTTGAGGCTTTGGATGAGCAAAGATAATTCAGAACCTTGATTAGATGATAAATCACAAAGTCTCAGTTGGGTATTATGGAAGAATATACAGGAAGAGACTGATGGAAGAGATTCCAGGGAACAGACTTTTGAAAAGGAGGATGAGCAGGTATGGTTGGAGTGGGGGGAACTAGATATAGTGAGGGGTGTTTGCATTTAATGTCATGGGTCAAACAGAGGGACAGTGGTAACATGGCTAGTAGTACGTGGCTGAAAGAATGGAGATGAAAGTCATTGGAGTTAAGGATTGAACATTAAGAGGCCAGGGTATGGGATATAGTCCAGACTCTTCCCTTGTCTAGCCATATTATCTAAACTAAGGCAGGCAGTCAACAAACCTGTTTTGTTTGTCTGCTCTGTGCCAGCATTGCAGACAGTAATGAACAAGACAGTCACAGGCCCTTTCCTCAAGGAGAAACACACTCCAGTGAGTGGGGACTTAAAAAATATAAACATATAAATAAGTGATATACTTCAGGTACCACTGTGTGCTTCAAAGATGGTAAGATCTCGGTTAGGGAAATTAGGGTTGAGCATATGCAGATAGACAAGAAAGGTGTCTTAGCCAGACAGACTAGCATAGGTAGGGCACAGAGCAACTTGCATCCTCTGAGTGCTCCAATCAGTTCAGTCTGTTTGGCTTACAGATACATTGGCCAATTGATTCTGTGCTCCACCCACACCCAGAGCCCGCACAAGAGACATTCAGTGCAGTGGTTCTTTGTCCCAGGTGAAAATGTAGACAGAGCCAGAAACTCAAAGGCTTAACTTGGGGTTTCTAGATGCCTCCACTGGCATTGTTTCCTCTACAAACCTTTAATCCAAGTTTGTTAAAATTCCTGAAACTTCCCTGGTCTCTGAAAGGCAGGATAGCGATGAGATGATATCAAAGTCCTAAATCCCCAATGGCCCAGCTTAATCGAATGGACATATTTCATTAAACAAATGCCTCTGCCATCTGCTATACTCCAATTAGGAATGCATGAGGAACATATTTCTCAATTATGTTGGAGAAGATGTCTGGGCTCAGAGGCCCTGGCAAGCAGCCTTTCCCCAGGCAGCGCTCAATGGGGAGACCTGCCTCTAGCTTGTTGTGGCCTCGTGGTTTTGTATGCCTCCTCTCCACTTTGCCGTTGGCTCTGTATTACTCCATTCCCTTTTGGGTTAGAACTGACCTGATCCAATACCCAAGAAAACATGCTACATGCTGGTTTAAAAATTATTGTGTGTTATTATAACAATGAACATTTATTGAAATCTTTGTCATGCCCAGGTACTGTGTTAAGCATTTTGTGCAGATTATTTTATCTAAACCTAAAAACTTCTCTATTAAGTGGGTAGAATCCCATTTGATAGATGAGGGGAACCAGAGGCTTGGCAATCTTAAACAACTTAGCCAAGGTCCCACACTTGTCAGTGATGGAGTTGGACTTTGAACATAAGCCACCTGGCTCCAGGGCCCACATTCTTACCCAATGTGAATCACTAGAAGTGCCAAGCTGACAATATGCAGAGTGATAGGGTGCCACCCTATTTCCACAGACCTCATGGTCTGGTGGGAAAGAAAATTAAAAAATCAGGATGGGTGGAGGCAAAGGAAGTGTTGAGTATGGGCTGGGCATGGAAGGCATAGCCCCTAGGATTCCAAGTCAAAACAGTGGTATAATGTACTCAGAGCTTGATCTCATATCCCAGGAATGTGGGCTGCAGAGCAACCTACCATGTCTGCTTCCCCACCTATGCCCTTGGCTCCCAAGCCTTCTGGTCATTTAACATGCCCCTTAGGCTTTCCTCTCCCCTCTCAGGGCTGCTGAAGTTGCAGGAGAACAACCTGGCATTGTGCCTTTCTACAAATTTATGGGCACCCATCTCAGGTGCCTACCTCACATGGTCAGTGATCCTTTTACCTGTCCCTAGTTTCACATTGCTTGGAAAAGCTTTCACCAGTCTTCTTCACCATCCTCCAGTCTCATCGCCTTGTCTTTGTTGTAGAAAGGTAGTTTTCCTTCCTCTTCACAGGGAAAATAGAGACCATCATACAGTGACTCCTGTAGCTAGCAGTACTTCTTTGCAGCTCCTACCCCTACCTAGCTTATTCTCTCTATCTCAGTAGAATAATAATGAAATTAACCTTTGACCTTCATTCCAAGTATTTGATGAGCCAGGCACTCCTGAAGGCCTACATGCATTAGCTCCTTTGATCCTCACAGCCACAGTAGGAGAGGGGGACTATTTTCAATCCTCATTTTACAGACAAGACAGATGGGGCTCAGAAAGGTTAGGTAGCTATTCCTCAGCATTACGTTCTTACAGCTTTTGCCTGTCATTACGTTGTCCCCATGAAACTGCACCTTCTTATGTGATACCAGCCACCATTTCTGCCCTCACGGCCAAATCTGTATTTCCAGCCTACAGTGCTCCTTGAGCTCTTAGTTATTCATCTACTTAATAGACATCCACTGACATTTCCAAATTAAATTTTACCTCCATTCCCATCACCACTTTTCACCAGAATTGCTCATTTTACTATGTTTTCTGTCTCCATGGATAAAACCACTATCAGGAATCGTGGTGAGATTAAGATGGTAATATGATGACACTTGGTTGGGTGTGAAAAGAAGAAAGCTGTCCTCAGACAGCCACTGGTCTATACAAGATCCTCAAAGGAGGTTTACGCAAAGCAAAGGGAATAATCTGGTTAGTAGTTGTGAGTTTGGACCCCACACTTGGTACAGCACTGAAAGTGAATTAAGCTGAATGGATAGAGGATTCATTTCTCCATTCTTGGGTGAATTTGAGGAATTCTGAAATGAGGTGGGTTGAAAGATCTGTTCTGTTTCTAATCTGATGCCCAAACTGGAATCCCTGCTCTTGCAAGACAAGCACTGTGCGGGGCAGTGTGGAGAAAGAGAGCGAGTATGTAGACATTCGTAAGCTTTTACGGGCTTGGTCCTAGGTGCTCTTGAGACAGAGGGAAGAACATGGCTAGATGTTCTTCCAGGAAAAAAGCAAATCAGTTTCCAGGAGACATTCCTTTCTCTAGGCTCCGGGGAGAAAGAATCAGTCAGACTCTGACTGTGTAGAGTAAGACAGAAGGGGAAGTGCCCATCGACTTCGACTGCAGCATAGAGGCTGCTTCTCAAAGACCCCTTTTCTGGCCCCAGACCACTGTACAGTGTCCTGGACTTGAGCTGTCCAGGTCACCATTCCTTCTCTTTGGGGGTGAAACATCTTGTCCTTGACCCCATCCCTAGGAAGGAATGGAGGAGGCTTAGGAGATTTATGTGAGAAATAGCCAGAGACTTTGAATTCCCACTCCCAGAGGTCCTTCTTTTATCAGCTGTGTGGCTTATTTTCTAACCTCCCCTCACCACCATCTCTCCATCTGTAAGTTGGGAATAACAACACTACCTGGGGCATAATAAGCCATCAGCCAATGGGTTGTGTCAGGGGGGAGAGTGGGATTTTGAAGTCGGGGCTCTGGAAGCAGAGCAAAGTTGTGGTTGTGGGCCCACTGTTGGGAGAGGAGGTGGACAGGGTCATGACGATGACAGTGGCTGTCCTTGTGGTTGGGGATAACCTGACACTGGTTTGTCAGAACAGAGGACCACCTAATGTTTTACCTCCTCCTCTCACTTGTCACATTCACTCTGTCAACAGCTCTCAATTTTATTTTGTTAAGTTATTTCAGGTCTCACAGTCCTCATCCTAGCTGGAACCCATGTCATTGTTTCTTTGGGCCCAGCAGGTGAAATGATGTTCCCAGGATCACACAGTGAAGATCCAGTGCAGGCCTGGGTCTTCTTACCTCAGCTCACCCTGCCCTTCACCATCTCACTCAGGGGTAGCGGGGCATGGTAGCTAAGAGCCAAATGACTTGGGGCTCCCACACATGCCGACCCCATTATCTGGGCATGTTGCCTACCTGCTTTTACCCCCCAGCGGAGTGGGCGATAACAGTATCTACACGTAGGGTTGTGATGAGGGTTAAACATGGTAGTGAATTTAAAAGTGTATATTCCTTTCCTAGGGCTGCTGTAACAAAGTCCTGCAAACTAGGAGGCTTTAAACAAGATAAATGTATGGTGTCACAAGTCCAAAATCAAGGTGTTGGCAGAGCCAGGCTTCCTCTGATGGCTCTAGGGGAGAATCTTCTCTTGCCTCTTCCGACTCCAGCAGTCCCTGGTGGTGTTAGGCCTGTACAGGCAACCCTCTAGGCCCACAGCTGGCTTCTCCCCTGTGTGTGTCTGTCCCTGTGTCCAAATTCCTCCCCTGTTTTTATAGACATAGTCATACTGAATTAGGGCCCACTGTCCTTATACCATTATAGGTTGATTGCTTCTGTAAACGTCCTCTCTCCCAAAAAGATTACACCTACTGGCAGTTAGGCTTCAAACTATCTTTTTGGGGGAGAACACGGTTCAACTGTAACAAAGCACTTTGCCCAGTCTTGGGTACAAAGTAGATGCTCAGTGAATGTTTCCTCTTTTTACCAAGGAGTCTATTCTGTCAAAGGAGAGCTCCATGCTGAGGAGTGAGGCTGAGGACGTGGGCTTGGCCATGGCTCACATCACACAGTTACATGCTCAGCTCCAGAGGCAGGCAGCCTCGGTGTCCTCAGGGAACGTCATTGACACTGTGACACTCCAGCATGTGTCAGCCACAGGGTTCTCCATGGCTCCTTCTCTGGGAGGCTGTGGAAGTGGAAGTTAGTCTCCAACCCCAGGGAAGTCAGAGCGATGGCTTGTCCAGAGGTGGGAGGGTGAGAGGTGAGAGTGTGGGAAGCCTCAGATTCCACCCCACCCAATTTCTGATTGATGCTCTTCCCGCCACATCCAGATCCTGCTCACGGCTCATGGTTGTGCTTGTTTTGTGTCCACTTTGTACAGAGATCTCTTCTTGATTTCTCTACCTGTGCAGTGGATAAAACAAGAAATTTTTTGTTTTGGTTTTGTATATATATGTGTCCACATATGTATATATGCATGTATATGTATAAAATGCTAGTCTATGAAGTCATCATCATCCATCATCTAAGGTTATTTACTCTGATTTTCTATAATTGTCACTAAATTTAAGTATAGGTAATGTGTCTCTGTGTCTTTAGGGATTGGGAAATGACAGCATGAGTCCCAATAATGCTCTGCTTGGCCCTCGGGTGCTTTGGACTGTGGAGTGTTTGGGCTTTGCCTCTGACTTGTGTGTATTTATAGGTTCTCGCCAGGTCAGTCCATTGCACTGGATGTGTTGTTTGCCTCTGGCTTTAAGAGAGATAATGACGGGATGCTGAGAACTGATTTCTTCTCTAGTCTGTCCTTGGGCACGTGATCTCCAGTGCCTTCTGTTCACTCCCCAGGAAGTGCACCAGACGTGGGCTCAGGGCCTGGCTCCTCCAGGTATTTCCGTGTGGGTGGACAGCCTGATGTTCCTTGGGAAGACATGGTCAAGATTAAAGCCCAGATCTCTTACTGTTACTTTCTCACTTTTGCAAACTGTTGTGCTTACTCGTCACCTCATGTCTCTCCACACCTCCACCCTGTTCTCCATCTGTAAAGGTCTGTGTTCAATTTCTCAAGTGTTCTGTGCTTCTGCATGTCTCAGGGTCTTTGTATATGCTGTTCCCTCTACCTCAGAAGCTCTTTCTTTCCTCCAGCTCATCTTTCTGGGCTCAGCCTAAATGTTCCTTCCTCAGGGAAGTCTTCCTGAGACTTCCCCCAGACTTGGCCAGGTTCCCTGACACAAACTCCCTTAGCTTCTGTACCTTATAGCATCTAGCCCAACTGTATTTCAATGGTTATTTGTGTGATTGTCTTTTTGGTGTCTGCCTCTTCTACTACCCTGTAAACTGCAGGAGAGCAGACACTTGCTTGTTCAAAGCTACTTGCCTGACACCATACTTGATTCAATAGACACTTAGTAAATACTGGTTGCCTGACTATAGGAACACTCTGTAAGCCTACAGGATTTCATTTGGGGATAGTTATTTTACACACTGAAAAAGAGATAAGTCAAATCCAGCTGATCATTTTTTTTAAACCTGGACATGGAGTCTACTAGACCAAGACTGGGCTCTGTGGTATGTGAATCCTTGGTTATTGGAAACTCAAGAAGATTCTGTGTACTTTCCTCTAGCAGAGAAGTAAGTTGTCATGTAAGTCTGTCATCAGCATTGCGCTAGAATTATAGCACAAGGTCACAACCCCACTACTCATTAGCTGAGAGATTTGGAGGAGGCCACTTAAATTTTAACTCAATAGACTGATCAGTCCCCAGCTATATATCCAGTTGGTAGCATCAGCCTGAAATAGATTTGTCAAAATCTGTCAAATGCTGGAGAGGGTGATTGCTGATCTCTGGAGGCTCACACTGGCTTTGGGTGATGGAGACAGCTTGTCAGCAGCTATGCTGCTGGTGGCTCTGGGTTCAAGAAACAGAAACTTGTCAGAGGCATAAAGGTTACCTCTGTTGTCCAAGGCAGCCAGTGCATCACTTACTGTGCCAGAGTAGAAAGTGGCTCAGGAACACAGTCTGGACATTTTTTAACCTCACCCAGATATTTGTCATTGGATATTTTCCCTCTTTAAAAAAAAATGAATGTGGACCTTGGGTGCTGATGAAACAGGCCCAAACCGCGAGGGAAGAAGAGTCCAGACCAGCTGAGGCCGGGCCCAGGGCTGTGTTCTGGCTGGAAGGATGTGCGCTGGAGTAAAGGGAGCGCCAACTGGGAGCCAGGAGCTCTGGGTTTTAGCTGCACTAGTTCCAATGGCAGGGCAGGTGGAAAGAGTCAGCTTTGATCACCTCAATGGTATGTTGTAAAGCTCCAATAAGCACTGAGTTTAAAGTATCTCAGAAATACAAAGCCCTCTACAAACAGGATTCCAGTGATTGCTTCTGCTGCCAAGGAGGACATTCTATGCTTTAAATGTAGCCAAAGTGTGGGGAGAGCCTTCTGGGATCCATCGTTCACCTCACTGGGACTTCACTTCTCTACCTATAAAACAGGGCAAGCAAATCCTTCGCTATAGGTTCACTGATTTGCTGTGAAGATGAAATGAGCAAAGTGATGACAAAACACTTTTAAAAGTGTTAAAGCTTGTCTTCTCTTGCTTTATAATCCTGTGCCTGCCTTCTTCCTTTCCTTCACAGCATCTTCACTGAGCTCCTGCTCTGTCTGGGGCACAGCAGACATGTCCTCGTCATGGAGGACACACGTGCAGGACACTTGATCTGTGTCATGCCTTCAAGGGATACTAGGATTTATTTGGAGAAATGCACATGGAAACACATAAATGTAATATGATGCTTTATAACAACATCGATTGAGAACTTCCTATGTGTAAGGCGCTGTTCTAAATACCTGTATTAACTCATTAAACCCTCATAAGTGTACGAGGGTACCAGTATTTTCCACAGTTTTAAGGAGAAGGACACCGAAGCCTGGAGATGTTAGGTAACTCGCCCAAGATTCAGATCTGGCGTCTCGGGGAGGTTAGGCTTTAGAGCCAGTGATCGTAACCACCAAGCACATGTGTAAGGCGTGGTAGAGGCAAGGAAGAAAGGGGTAACCCAGGGAAATCAGGGCAAGCTTTAGGGAGGAGATGACTAACCTAGTTTTCTAGGTGGCAGGAATGAGAGAGGCATTCCAGGCAGATGGCACAGTTGAGGGCAAAGGCATGGAGGCGTGCGCTCCCCCAAGAAACCATGAGACCCTCTGTGATTTGGCTCCTGCCCACATTTCTGACCTCCTCTGCTTCATGTCTGCCTTGTTCACTGCCTTCTAACGACACCATCCCTCTTGCTGGTCCCTAGACATGCCAGACTGTTAGTTTTATTTTTAACTTAAAACAATTTTTTAAAATTGCAGTTGGCATTCAATATTATTTTCTATTAGTTTTGGGTGTACAGCATAGGGGTTAGACAAGCATACACTTTACCAAGTGTTCCCCCTGGCATTGCCAGCATCCACCTTGCTAGGCTGCTCTGGCTCCGGGCATGCTGTTAACCCTTCCCTCTCCTAAGACTCTCTCCTCCAGCTCTTTATGTGACCACTGCCCCGCTGCAGGTGTCACCTTCACTGAGAGACCTCCCCTGGCCACGATGTCAGTTATAATTGCCTCCCCTCCCTTGGCTGCTAAGTCACTTATTTCCTTCCCTAACTTTTTCTTCTAGCACATAATTCTACCTGAAATTACATACCTCTTGGTTGGCTTTAGTTTTGCCTGCCTTTCCTGATTTGATTATAATGTCCACCAGGGCAGGAAACTCATCTTTCTTGTTCACAGCCGTGTCTTTGGGGCTTGGACTGGTGCCTGGCAAACTGAGACTGCTCAGCATTTACCGAGTGGTTAAGGGTAGGGTAGGACATGGGGTTTGATGGGATAATGCTATCCCAGTGGGCAGGGCCCATTCTTATGAGTCCTTTTCTCACAGGGTTCTATTGCCCTTCCCCCTGGGGGCATTTGGAATTGGCAGGGACATTTGGTTGGTCACAATGAAGGGGGAGCCTTGCTGACATTTAGTGGCTAGGAGGTCGGGGCTGCCACCTTTTCCTGTGAAATATGGTACAATTCTGCTCTGCACAACTGGGACAAAACAAGGCCCATCCAGATGACAAGTGCACCCCCATAGAAATGGCCTTCAGGGGACAGGGCAAAAGCACTACTCCAGTTTTAGCCTTTCAGCAAAAAGAAGGGCTGGCAATGGTGGTTGGGTTTATTCATCTGTGTAGTACAAGTCTTTCCTGTGCCTCTGGGTTGCCTGTGCTAGTGAAGGAGAAAAATGTGTTGTGAACTGCAGGATGCTCTGTGTTTTAGTTCGTGAGGGTCTCACATCAAGCATTCCTTCACATGTGTGACCTTACTGCTGTTTGCAGGAAACATGTCTCAGTGATGCTTTCATTTGAATCTGACAAGTCTCCTGGTGAAGTAGTAGAGCAATAAGTGAAAACATTATGTATCTGTCATCTATCTGTCTGTCTGTCTGTCTACCTATCTATCTAACTACCTGACAGAACAAAGACCCTAAGAAATTAAATGACTGTCTCAAGGCCATGTATGGAACAAATGGCAGATCTGATACTAAAACTCATATCTCTTCATCTGCTGCTTTAACACATGACCACAACATCTTCAGACCATTATCATCATTTATGGAGACAGGGATGATGATGATGATGGTGATGATGACAATAATAATACAATGGTTTAGTAGTTTGGTGCTTTCCATGTGCAAGGTGCTGTGCTGTAGACTCATCATCTCATTGCATCCTCATAGCAACTCTATGAGATAAGAGAAGTAAGATGTGGGAGGTGGGATTACTTTAAGTTGGTTTCAGGCAGAGAGTGATCTCATCTTTTCATGGCTAAGAGAAAAGTGAGGTCCCACTGCCTGCTCTGTGAGTCCTCAGGCCTCAGAGATGATTTTTGCATGCCTCTCTCCCCATCAAATACTGCAGAAAGCTGGGGATGTTGAAGGCTTCTTGTGTTCCAACTGGTTTTCCTCAAGCTGGAAGAAGAGGATGGAAAGGGAGGGACAAGTGAGATTTTAGTGCTGATAGGGACAGGACTGGTGGCTCCTTGAACTTACTTAGACGCAGAGTCACAGGCGTGGCAATGACTTGACATGTCCAAGTCCCCTCCCATGGCAAAACCTGCTCTTAATTTATTTCTAATGGATAGTCAGGAATTGCTTTAACTTGAGGATCTCTTCTAATGGTGACTCACTGCCTTCCATAGAGGCCCTTCCCAAGGATGGGCATCAGAAATGATTAGAGTTCTTCCTGCTCCAAGAGCCTTATTTGAGTTCTTGGGTCTTATGACTTTAGCTTCAGCATCTCTTCAGTGTCAGCGTTGAGATTCTCCTTTAGAGGGCAGCTCTCCATATACTTGGAGCCAGTTCTTACCCTGAATTACTTCATTTTCATGGTGAGTGGTATGAATTTTCCAGCCATTTATAGTCACCTGCTGTTTCCTTTCTCCTCATCTCCCAAATACTGTTGTACAGACGTCAAGTTTGTCTGTAAAATCCAGAATGAATAGAGAACGTTCTGGAGGGAAAGACTGAAAACAAACATGTAAACAAATACATGAGCCGGAGAACGACAGGCAGTGGTGGCCGCTGGGATGGAAACAACACAGGTGAGGTGTGTGGGGGGCGGAGGGGAGGAACACTGGTTTAGGCTAATGGGGTCTGGAGGCTGATTTTTACAGGGGGTGGGTGGGGGGTAATAGAAGTTTATTAAGTTCAAAGAGCAGTGCAGATGCGAGCGGGGTCTTAACATTCATTCGTGACTGCGGCAGGCTTTTAGTGAAATTTTAGAGGGTGGGGACTGTACGCTGGGTACTCCGCTGCGTGGTGGGACCAAGTGGAGAAGAAGGTAGAGTAGCCCTTCTTCCCTAGGCTGCCCGCCCACACCATGCTGGTCTAGAGAGACCAGCACACAGAGTGTGCAGGAAATTCTCTCATCAGTAGCAGCAATGTGTGACTTGTAGCCAGAATTTCAGGACCAGACCTTTTTGTTTTACTTTCCATGTTTTCAGATAATTTTTTTTTAACAGAGAGAAATCAATGTTTATTTCAAAGAAGCCAGCCTTTTTATCACCCTACGGTGATGGCGGGGGCAGGCCTGTGGTTAAGAGGGACCTGCTTTAAACCTGGTCCTGCCGTAAAATCGGGCATTTCACCTTCTAGAATATCAGTTTCACCCGTTAAACGAGGCTAATTTGACCCCTGCTTTGGGTCTGGGGAGGAAGGAGTGAGGAGAATTATGTCATGTGTTTGACCCTGGAGTGTGACTGGTTTCCCCAGTCAGCCTAGGACTTTCTTGGCTTTAGCACTGAAGTCCCACATTTCAGAAGCTCCTTGGTACTGGGCAATCTGGAACAGTGGGTCCTCTTTGTCCAAGTCAGTGTTTAATAAATTGTAGTTATTAATAGCAATGACAGTAATAGTTTCACTCATGGTAATGTGGGGTAAAATTTACAAGGTTCAGTGTTCTCCCGCTCAGTTGGGGCACACTTCTTTTTAAATCTCCCTTGCAAAGCTGGAAAGTGACATCTGATACCTTAATAACTCTGACTCATTGAACATAAATCACATGTCTTTTTCTCATGAAGTTTATAGCTTTTTGATTTAGGCTAACCACAACAGTAGACCTGCCTGACCCATAACATTGGCTCTAATTTAACCCTCTGTAGCCTCAGTTTCATCATTTATAAAATAAGAATAATTTCCTCTTCCCTGCTGGTTTTAGGGGCAATTGTGAAGATCAAATGAGACGGCAGGGGTCTGCAGTGCAAACTTAATCGCAATTATAAAAATAGAGATTGATTTCTTTCTTGGCTGTGAATTCAAGGATAGGAACAGAGTTTTGGAACACTGGGCCCCTTCACAGTTTCATCCTTAGGAGCCCCTTAGTGGGCTTATTTGGTAAATGAATGAATGTGTGAGTGAATGAATGAAAGAGCAAAGGAGTGAGCCAACAAAGAAGCCTCCTCTGGTGTCAGTTTCTTGTGGTAAAGAGGAGAGGGTACAACCAGCCTCCTAAGCCATCTGGTGTGCACCAGGCCTGCAACAGCCTCACCCCAACCAAGAACAAGCGAGCTTCTCCACGACCCGCCTTGTCCCCCGGGCAGGCAGAGGTAAATTCTGCCCGGGGCCAAAGCTGGACTAATGGCCCATGAACGTTTTATTTCTCCACTGGCTGAGCACAGTAAATATCCATGGCAGTGTAATGTTGATTCTTGTTGGGGGCAGACTGAGGGAAACAAGAGAGGAGGAACTGACCTTTGAGCTTAAAAGAAAAGAATATTGGAGAGACAGTGTCACATCAAAACACGCACATTCACGCTCATGCACAAACACACATAGTTGGTAACCCTCCTGGGATAAACTTCTCTTGGTAGATCATACTTTTAACCTCTCCTGAGTTGTGGAGACCCTAAGGAGGGTGTAATGGAAAACCCTGGGCCTCCTCCCAGGAAACCGTGTGTGCATACACACATGTCAGGTCGGTCCTGCAACGTCCTGGGACTCAGAGCCTCATGAGAAGCATCTCTGGATTCAGTGGGGAAGAGATGCAGTCGTGGTTCACATTTTGAATTTAGATTGCAGACATATGTTTTTTGACTCTAGGGCACTTTAAAACCAGTGGTAAAGAACTAAGCTCAGATTTTCACATAAAAGGCCAAATATTTGGCACATTCAGGCTTGCACGGTGGTTATCACCTGGGCGGGGCTGTGCTGTCTTTTGAAATTTTTTTTTGGTAAACAATTTTTTAAAACCTCACCCAAGAATTTTTTTAATAATTGATTTTAGAGATAAACAAAACATGTGGGGTGGGGGGAGAGAGAGATGTGAGAGAGAAACATTGATTTGTTGTCTATTGTATGTGCCCTGACCAGGGATAGAACCCACAGCCTAGGTATGTGCCCTGACCAGAAAAAGATCCTGCAACCTTTTGGTGCACAGACCACATTCCTACTGACTGAGTTACCCGGTCAGGGCTATGTGTTCTTTCCTAAACCCACAAAGAGTTCCTCGGTTTTCAACAGTCCTCCCTCCCCTTTGAGATCTCTGAGTTTTGTCCCTCACCCTAGAATGGATTAAGGTCAAGAATACTGCTTCCTAAACATACTTCTTCTTTTGAGTCCAGGAAGAGAGATCCTCAGGAAACCATGAGGTCAAATACCCTTGCAAGCTGCCCTTAAAGCAAATCTCACATATGGCCCAGTATTAAAAAATAAAAACCCGTAAAGGAAAAGGTGTCCTGTTTAAATGAGACACATGGGCCCAGCATCCCTGCCAGGGACCTGCCCTGGCCTGGCTTCAGTAGCTCTCAAAGCACCACTGGGGAGCCTCCAGGACTCCACAGGTCAAGTTTGAAAACGTCTGTGTATCAGTCAGAAACTCCTTCAGTTTCATGTGACAGAAACCCAACTGGAACTAGCTTTAGCTGAGAAGATAATTTATGGGTTTAGGTAACTCTGGGTGTATGTCCTCAGACACGGCTGGATCCAGGAGCCCAGACAATGTTAGGGAGGATCTCCATTGTTTTTTGCTTCCTTCTGAGTTGCTTTCATTCTCAGGAAGTCTCTTCCCATCTGGAAGACAGAGGGCCACCAGGTTCTCTGCAGCTCAGAGCCCTGTTCGATAAAGGTTTCTCTTTCCTAATACAGTCGTTCCATCAGAGCCTGGGATATGGTTTCATTGGACCATTTTGGGTGAGCGCCCATCCCTGAGCCAGTCACTGTGGCCAGGAACATGGGACCAGGCCTTGACCGCATGTTACAGCTCTATTCATGGAGATTGGGGAATGGGGTCAGCGCCACACAAGCCTCATGGGTGAGGACTAGCATAGGGCAAGTTCCCTAGGGCAGTGCTGGGGGGATAATCCCAGAAAGAGGAGGCCTAGAGACGCACCAACAGCAAAGGTCTTTCTACATCAACATAGGCCAACTTTTCATTTTACTCATGAGGATGTGGCAACTCTGTGGAAGGAACTTGCCCAAGGCTGTGAACCTGGGGAGGGCAGGGCTGAAGCCCAGACCCAGGGCTCTGGCCTCTGATTCTAGTGTTCCTTGTCTTTCAGGCTCTGGCCCTTCTTTATCACCTATTTTTCTGTGACACTGATGGATCTGTTGTGGAATAACAGTAATCATAGATGACAATAAATCAATCCCTGGATCATGGAATTTTAAGGATAAAAGGGGTGTAAGTGGGCTTGTCACTGAAATGGGAAACTAGGCCAGGAGAAGCTGACCAAACAAGGCTAACTGACAGTTTATAGAAGGCATCAAAGTGCCCTCACATCTCTTATTTCATTGGACAGTAAGAATAATCCTATGACACGTGGAACTTCGGTGATTTTTTCCAAGTGTTTTTCCATCAGTGAGATAATTTTATCCCCACAACTGCTCTGTGAAATGGGAGAGGACATGAATTATCCACTCAGGTGAACAGATACGAAGGATAGGGTCAGAGAGGGTGACATACTTGCTCAGGGTCCTCCAGTGTGTCAGGGGCAGACCCAGCTCTAGAACTCATCTGGCTCTGAGTAATGTTCCTGTGTCACACTTGAATCAAATAGTGAGTTTATACTCAAATAACTTCTACTGAAGCCAAAATCTAAAGTAATTTGACAGACTGACCACTATTACAGCTTTCAGATCTTACCATTGTTTCATGTCTGTCCTGTATCGAAGCAGTTGCAACAGAGGGCTGTAGTGTTTAATTCACGGGAATAAAATTCAAATAACAGAATTTTGGGAAAATAATATGAATGGGTAAGATGAGACTAAATTTAGAGAATTTTTGGCCTAGAAAGAATTGTAGACTAAAAAGGAGGAACAATTCTTTCCCCAGTAAGTAAGAAAACTGAGGTTCAGAAAGTTTGTATCATATACCTCGGGTCCTATAGCTAGTCCACGACAGGCAAGATATGGGTCCCCCAACTTACCATCACCCTAAAGTTGGTGATTGAGAGACAGTGCTCTGTGGAGTAAGACTTTAGAGGACCTTCTAAGAAAAATCGGCAGAACTCTGGGCGCGTGAGGAACACCAGCCATGGGTGGTGCTCGAGGTAAAGTTCGGTGTTGCCCAGACATGGAGTTGGGCAACATTGACTCGAGCTCTGAGAAAGCATTTCTCTAATTTTCTTTCCTGTTTTCTGATTGCATAAGAGGGACAGTCTTTGTTGAACTCTAACCCTGACCTTAACAGGTTAAAATCTCTAGTGCTTGCTAATTTCCCTTTTCAGAAGAGTATACAGGCCTTGGGCTCAGCTCAGTGGATCGGCAGGAGTGCCTAGCCAGAATTTAATGGCGCACATGGCAAATCATACTCATTTTCAGCTCATGAAAGTATATAAGGTTTCTTTAGAACTTAACTCAAGTTCTATTCAACACCTATTTAAGTAGAAATGAGTCGATTTTTAAATGAATTGTATACACAAAATAGAGGTCAGATTTGAGTAATAGTACACATATATGCAGGGATCAAGCTGCCAATGAGTGAGGGAGGTTGGTGAGTTACCGTGTGACACATGGGCTGAAGGCTGCCATCCGTGTTGTGTTGAAGAGCACACCATCTTGACCTCAGAGGGATGCAGATTGGACTCACAGTCCCAACACTAAAGTTATTTATGTGACCTCGGACTAGACACTTTAGAGTCTTTGAATCAAAAGTAAATAATAATACTTCCTTTACAAGGCTGTTGTGAGGATTAAGAAATATATGTGATAAGCACAAAGCACAGTGCTTGGCTCTTAAGTGCTAAAGACATAGTAGAAGGAGAGCTGATAGTTATGATTGAAAGAAGGGAAAAGGAAGGATGGGAGAGAGCAATGAAGCTCCCAGAGCAGACTTGTTTTTCATCTCCTGTCTCCTTTTTCGTTTCAGTCGAACTGGCCAGGTAGGATTACAGCTGGTTAAGTATGTATTGACCTCCAGGGGTCTGTGTGTCACTTTCTGCAAAGGCACACTGCTGTCCTTGAGGCTATGTGATCATAGGAAGATGTCCCCAAGTTCCCTTGATGGAAAAGCAGCCTTTGGGGCACGCTGTGAGGTGGATTCATTTGTGATTCCTGTGTAGGAGGCCTTTGCTGCTGGGCTGTTAAAGAACAAACAAAAATATCCCTTAAAAAAATAGGCTCTGGTCTGGTGAAGCCTGAAATGTAATCCTGTGGTTTGGGCCCAAGAGAAAAGCTTCATGAAGCTTTCTGAGCTTTGCACTGCTGGGCTATCGTTTGTTGATTTGATTTCCTTTAAAAAAATGTGTTAAAATTATTATTTATCTTGGTTTCTGAGTTTTTTGGCTCCTCCTCTGGAACCTTAGACAAGTGCCTCCTCTGCCTCATCCTGGCTCTGTCCCCAGTTCCACCTGGACAAGTGGCACCCCTGCTGTGAGCGAGGCAGAGAACGCATAATTGCACCTGGAGGTCCCCTGGTCAGCCTAAAGGTAAATGTTACAGAAAGGGATGTTTTGTTTGGCATACGCTGGACAGCAGTGGGAGAGTTGGCCTCATGGAGTGATGATTGCCCTGCCCTTGAGAGTGTGCAAGTCAGAGTAGGTGACATCTCATGAGGAGGCTGAGGGTGTGGGGGGCAGGGATGGATGTGTGGAGTGGGAGCTTAGCATAGAAGGCCTTCACGGTGCATGAACTGAATTCATTTATTCTTATCAGTCATTCAACAACTATCATCTTGAGTGCCAGCCCTGTGCTGGACACCGAATGTGAATAGAAACCACGTGGGAATCTTTAGGAGCTCACATTTTTTAGTTGTGAATGTGGCAAGTACAGACTTAATCATTCCAGTAAGTAACCAGCATAAATCGAATGTTCACTATATCCAAGGGAGGACTCTTTCTGAGATTTAGGGAAAGCATGTCCCTGCTCACACCTTGATTTTAGACTTCTAGCCCCCAGGCTGGGAGAGAACAGATTTCTGTGTTCTAGACCGCCAGGCTGGCGGTGATTTGTTAGGGCAGTCCTAGGGCGTCACTCTCCGGCACCTGTCTGTCCTTCGTTTTCCATTTTTGGGGGGAGAGGGCTGTCATTGTAATAGACATGTAGTAGGATCTTATCGTAGTTTTAATTATTTTCCTAATGGCTAGTGATGTTGAGCCTTTTTTTTAACTTGCTTAGTTTGCCACACATATGTCTTTGTTGAAATGACTATGCAGATCTTTTGTCTTATTTTTTTAAAAAGGTGGCTTGTTTACTTTTATTGAGGTTTGAAGATTTTTTAAAATAGATTCTGAATAAAAGTACTCTTCTAGATATGTGTTTTGCAAATTTTTTCACCTGTCTGTGGCTTTTTTTGTTTTATTTTCTTAACTGTCTTGCAGAGCAGAAGTTTTGAATTTTCATGAAGTATAATTTATCTATTTTTTCTTTCATAAATAATGCTTTTTATGTTGTATGTAAGAAATCTCTGCCTAGTGCAAGTTGCAGAGATTTTTATCCTATATTATAGTTTAAAACTTCAATCTGGGGTTCATTGATTATCTTTAAAGAGATTAGAAGATAAATATCTAGCTTTCATTTTGATCCACAGTTACCATTTCTAGTGTTCTGTATTTCTATAACTCTAAGGTTTTATTCAGTGTCATCTATCTTTAGTCTGAAAACTTCCTTTGCTACTTGGAGGTGAGGTCTGCTGGCAATTAGTTCCCCCAACTTGGTTTCTGGGGAGATCTCTCTGGCTTTCTGGTGACTGCATTCTTGTTACGTCCTCATATGGTCTTTCCCTGGTGTATCCAAGTGGAGAGAGTGTGAACGAGCTCTGGGGTCTCTCCCTCTTGTATAAGGACACCCATCCCATTGGACCAGGGTCCGGCCCTCATGCTCCCATCTAACCCTAATTTACTTAAAAAGGCCCCATCTCCCAAAACCACCACACTGAGGGTTCAGGGTGTAACACAGGAATTTGGGGGAAGGCACATTCCGTCTATGACAGCTAAAGACTTTCTTCATGTATTCTCTGAAATGACGAGGTCACACAGTGAGAGTAGTGTAGGATCGGTCAAAAATTTGGATTCCCTTTTAAGGTGAAATTATAAGAGGCTCGAAATAACAACACAGGTAATCGGGGCAATCTAGCAGAGAAGGGAGAGCCCAGTACTCACACCCAATGTCGTTGATATATGCATTGAGCCTTGGTTTCCAAGGGGTTGGTGTTACCAATAAATCCATAAAGCATGCACACACACTAGCTCCTCCTCTATGCCAAGCTCTATCCTAGGCTTTTCTGTAGAAATCTAAAACACAAATCCTAATCTCAAGGATTTTGTAATCTCATTCAGAGCAACAGTTGAATTACACATAAAATGACTTTTGAGAACTGTGAGGTTAAAAATTTAAGAGCTGGCTGGGTTGAGTGATTTAAAACTGAAGGACTATGGTAAGTGAAATTTGGCAAGGACATGTGATGTCTAGGAAGGCTGTGACCCAAGGAGATGTGTGGGTTTGGGCATGTGGATTAGCGGGACAAATGCTAAGTCTGCCACATTACTGATGGCTCTCCTCCTGCAGGCTGCACTGTTCACCACAGTCCTGTGGTTCCAGCTAGAGTCTAAAGGGTTTGTCAGAGATCCCCATGAAAGTGTACTAACTGGATTAGGCACTAACACGGGTTGAGGCTTTAAGTGGGATTAACACCAAATGCAATGAATTAGTTCCTCTTTTTTATCCTTTTCCTTCCTTTCCCTATAAATTGACTCTTTGGCAGAGCCAAGTGGGACAGAGGATTAATACCTGGGGTTAGTTTCTTGGAGTTAAAGGAATCTGGACAAATTTATTAAGTGACTTTTCTCTGTGTTGTTTTTTTTTTTTTACACCCTGGGGGAGAATCAATTCAATGGTGAGAAAATCTTACCTTTTAACCTTGTATCACCAGTTTCTCTATGCCCCAACCTCATAGGCTCAACAGCTGCTTTAGCATCCCTGAACGTTTGGGGGAGGACTGGAGGACAAGAAGACAACTCCAGAAAGTCTCAGTGTGGAGGCTACAGAATTGCTCTTCAGGAGACTAGTTCAGGGTGGTTTAATCAATAAGATTTGGTTCTAGAGTTTTCCAAATTCTCGGTACTATCATGGTTTCATGGATGAAGAATTGCCAGCAAAACCTTCTCATCTTTTGTCCTTGCTTTTTTCCCCTCTCTTTCCTCTTATTCTTGCTACTTCCATTGTAGCAAGAATAGTGAACCGAGTATTGTTAAAGGAGTAAAACTAAGCTTTGTGTATATAAAAATGAGTAACAAGTTCATAGCTGATCCTTCCTCCATGTTTTCCAAATTGAAATGAACGTATAAGCATATTCTCTTGCTGTTGGGAGCCTCTGGCTGGCCCTTAAGTCTGGTCATGTAATGGCCCCATTTCATCCTGTATTTGCCCCCTAAATATCTTCTAATCCAAGGATGTGCATCTCAGCTCTTCAACACAGTGTGAGCCTTCCACATGCCATGTTTGACATGCTGATCTCTATATGGATTCCCTTTTCTCTAACCCTGTCTTGACCCTTCCAATCCCTGCACCTTCCCAGACAGTTTTCCAAGCACTATTTCACTCTAGTTCCGATAGTTCTCTCCATTCTCCACCTCCACTTGTTCTCTGTACTTGTTAATAATTCACATGCACTCAGCAGGCTTTATCTTCTACTCCTGGCCAATGCTGCTAAACTAGAATCTATTTCAGCGTGTGCTGGCCTCTGTCTGTTTCAGTATCATTGGGAACCTTTATTGCTTTTCTCCACATCACCACACACTGAATGATTGCTGTAGCAGCTTGTCGGGTCTCCACTGGGCACCTAATCCCAGGATTGCCTGAAGTGGTTTTAAGAAGTTCTTCCTATAATCCCTCCACATTTTTTGTTGGCACAGACACCCAGTCTCAGCTGTGGCTCAGTGTGGGCCCGGGGGTGATGAGTCAGTCTATGACCGAGGTCTGGAGTCCATTTGGAGTTAAAGCACAGTAAATACAGACAATTATAATTAACTGACTTTTCACTTGTTTACTTTGCATGAATATTTTGTTAATTAGCATATCCCCATTGCCCAGCAGAGAGATTGGCACACAGTAGGCACTTTAATAGCTGTTGGAAAGAATTAATAAATGGTTTCAGTCTTTGGTCAGGATTAGGGCCTCGTATTGGCTGGAGTTAAGGCTAATTCTGTGCCAGGGCTTGATGGTTTCAGGAGTAAGCCTGGTTGTTTGTAGCTGAGGTCAAGTTTTATTCCCTGAGTGGAAGCAGGACACAGTTTGTGGTCATGCTTAGGGCTGAGTGGGAGGCTAGGGTTGTGAGTCAGTGCCTGATCAAGGGCCACAGTAGGCAAACTGGTCCAAATGGGATCAAATTCTTGGTCTCTTGCTCATGGTCATTAAGTGCTGAACCCCAACATTCACTATCTATGGTGCAAGTCTCCCCGGACACACTACCTGACTTCAATGTACAGCAGTAGATACACTCTACCATGTTGATACACCTACCTACTGCATGTAGTTCAAAGGCAGTTTTCAACTGAGTTTTAGGTAGGGGGATTTCTGACTTCGTCTGTTGAAGGCTTCACTCCACAGCTTGGAAATGAATGGCCTAATTTCAAGTTCAAGGTTAGGGATTCTCCTGCAGTGATGGTAGGGCAGCAAAGGAGTTGATGAATTATGATTTTAAATCATCTGTCCTGGTTATATATTGGTGCCTGCCACCTCTGTTGGGGTGTCTCTCTGACTCTGCTGCTGTGTCTAACTTGAGCTCCTCAGGCTGGCTGTCGCCCTGCTTACCTCCCATTTTCCTGCGTCCTCTCCTGTTTTTTAGCAGTCACCTTGCAGGGTTCTTGCTGAGGCAGCACTGCTCCCAAATGATTAATAACTTGGAAAACAGCTGTAAGCCTGGTGATGGATTAGTCCTAGCGGAGAAGGAGTAACTAGGAGGCCAGAAGAAAAGGAAGGGACCACTGGAAGCTCTTTACCCACAGCAGGCAAATGTTATCCCCCATCTAGATCACTGCTGGGATATACAGAACACCCTCCCTCATGGGCATCTCAGCTTCCAGGGTCATGTTACTATTTCATGATCAAAACTTGTTAGAGTAGGGTTCTGTGGTCTAACCACCTCTCCTGTGAGCCAAAAGACCCAAGTTTTGACCTTGAATTTGTCATAATTAAGCCGGTATACTTTGCACAAGCCATTTAGTCTCTCTAGACCTCATTTTCCTCATCTGTAAAATGGAAACAGTAGCATCCATGAAGATTAAAGGATTAAAGGAGGATACATTTTTCAGGGCTTTGCAAACTGAAAGGTTTGATGGAGCTGCCCATACAATGTTTTTTTTATCTTTAGAAGAGGGATGTCAATATGATAACTAGAAATAATGAATAATATGAACATGGCAAATACCAGAATAGGTCAGGGGGGTACATATTTGGCTGGGATGATGGGCATTTTTCAGGGATTTCTATTGAAACATTCCCTCTTTTAGTTAAGCACAAACAGATACTTATTCACATAGGTACATACACATGCAAACACAATGCAGATTTTTTTCACAATAGAGGATGCAACTTGAGAATAGAATTATTATTGCTTGCAAACTACTATGATTATTAATGAGCCATTTTGCTATAGATGGTTAGATTTGTTAGATTGTTAGTATTATAGACTAATAATACATTATTAATGTATTATTATTATTTAATAGAAGGAAATGTAGACATATTTGCTTCAACTCTGTCATTAGCATTCTCTTTGAACCTATTATGAGCGAGGTGTTTTGCCTACATTCACTGATACAACACCTTGGATGTGGAGCCTGTGGCACCTCAGAAGCCTTTCCTGCTTGTCACCTGTCATCTTGAATAAGGAACCTTTTTAGAAACCTCACCCAGTTCATAATTTTGGAGCACCTACAACATTGAGATTGGAGATCATCTACAACAGATAGACGTACTCTCTGTTCTCATGAGGCTTGACTCTGTCATCCTATTTGCTAGGTGCTGGTCTAAGCACTGTGATGGAATAGTAAACAAAATGGACAAGGTCCTTCTTCTCAGGGAGCCACTCAATACACAAATAATCCAAACTGCATTAGGTAAGTTTCATAAAGAGAAGCAAATAGAGTAATGAAGTAGAGGGTTCCTGGAGGGTTACTATTGATGGTGTGGTCAAGAAAGCTCACCTCCGAAGATGTGACATTTAAGCTAAAGCTTGAATGGAAAGAAGGAATGAGACCTGCAAAATTTAGGACAATGAAAAACAAAAGAAAGGAAAGAAAAGGTCAGTGTAGCTGGGCACTAGTGGGCAAGTGGAAGGATGGGAGATGAGACTGATAAGGTGAAAATTGTCTGGGAGGCAGTTTGATTCTAAGTACATCTGGACTCCACTCCTTTCAAGTAGTAAAGTGATGTCCTACTTTAGTATGTGTTTTAAAAGGTTAGTAGCTTATTCTGTTTATTTGCAGACAATGGATTATAAGATTGAAATGATAGCAAGCTCAGGGAGACAGGCAGGAGGTAGGAATTTCAGTAGTCTAGATAAGAAATTATTGAGGTTTGGACTAAGATATTAGTAAAAGAGATGAAGAGAACAGGAAGAATTCAAGATGTATGTCAGATTCAGTGGAAAAATTGGATGTTCGGGGCAAAGAGAAATTGCTACCATTGTATATTTTAATGCATTTACTCCTCCACTTCTATTTACAGACTGTAAGCTTCTGGAGTACAGAACCTGGTCCTTTAACTATCCCTTACCTTCAGTACAATGCTGGGTAGAATGGGTATATGTTGAATGAATGAGTAAATAAGTGCATCCATTTATATAAGAATGCAAGTGGAACAAATGATCTTGAAGAAAGTTATCCTTTTTCTACTTAAATTTGTAAAAGTTCTATATTTATATTTAATATATATATTTTTGCTTGTTTTTCCCTTTTGTAGCTGAGTTTTAATAACACCGGAGCAGCGTGATAATAATTATGTTAAGCTAAGTAACTCATGACTGACCAGTAATGATTTAAAGTCTTCAAACAGTGGTCACTTTGCTTCCTCCAGGGAGATTTTAGGAACTTCATCTTCCATTTGCCTTTTACCCAGTTAAAGTCTGTTTCTCCCTACAGCCTAGCTTCTGAGCACAGACTAGTTGTAATTGACTAAAATTGATTCCTTATTGAGAAATGAGGGCTAAGTAATCAATACTGGAAATTTGAGCTGCAAGTTTCAGCAGGTCAGACTTTCTGCAAGGCCTCCTCAACCTAGGAAGCTAGGCTCATTGAATGGAGACTGGTGTGGATGGAGAAAGATTTAAATTGGAGCTGCTTTTCTGTAGCCTTTGGAAAGCTGCTGATTCATCTTCTAAACTAGGCCAGATGAAAAGCAAAGCTGAAGCAACTTTCTCAGGCTTTTGCTCCTGGAGACAAAAGACAGTCTGGTCTTCCACATACAAATAAAGTGGATGGTAGGTTGTATCATTTTATTGGGATGACAAAGACCCCACTGACTGCTTGTGGCCCTGCTAGAGTGCTTGCAATGGCCATTTTGCCCTGGCCAGGTAGCTCAGTTGATTAGAGCATTGTCCCCATATGCCAAGATTGCAGGTTCAATCCCCAGTCAGGGCACATATAAGAATCAACCAATGAATGTATGGATAGGTGGAACAACAAATTGATATTTCTTTCTCTCTCCACCCTTCTCTCTCTGAAATCAATCAATAAAAAGAATGCCCATTTCTTCCTTGATTTAAAGTATTAAAGATTCTCTTGGAAATGCTAGTGTTATGACAAAGTTGGATTAGGTGATCTACTGTCCACTGCTGATAATTTAGGATGTTACCATTCTTAATCTCTGAGTAGAAGTCCATGGGTTTGTAGACCCTTCTCCAAGTCAAAGCCAGGCACAAGCTAAGAAATCCATTCCAAGTTCTTCTAATCCCAGCCATGGTCCTTCCGCTGTCATGGTCCAGAAACAACTGCTCTGGCCAGAGGAAGAAACCTGGTCTTTCTGAGATGTTGGAGCTTGGGAGCACATTGGAGGTCAGCTAAATTTATTCTCTGTGTGCCCATGAATCCCAGTAGTTATTCCCAAAGCATCTATCAAACCTCTCAACTGTTCATTTTGGAAAATCCAGGCCTAGAGAAAGAAGAGAGACTTGCCTTAAGTTCTTCATTGGGTGGCATATTTGAGAACAGGGGAAAGCTAGATGCCTTCATTCTTTCCCAATTTTTCCACTGAGGGAAGATGCCCCTTAATTCACAATTTATCCTGATGTGACCATCTTCTTAATCACAGAATATGGAGGTGCCAGCACTGTATTAACAAAAAAGAAGCCATTTTTCTAGTCCCCAGTCATGGGTTGCATGGGGATTTGGGGAACCAGAAATAAATTGCCTTCATTTATGTCAATTGGATTCAGGAAGATCAGGGTAAGAAGCAGTTGAGACTCATGAATCTGGAGCTGGCTAATGAGAACTGAGCTGAATTCCATGGAGCTGTGAAGGGTTTGCTAAACCAGTCAACATCTTATATCTAATTTCAGGACTTTCCCTTCTCTCAAGCCATTTAGAGCCATTACAGCCTAAGTGAGAACACTAGCCCGAATTAGGAAACACAGAGACTTATCGTTTTCTATTATCTACTAATAGCGGTGTTGCCTGTTGGCTATCCTTAGTTAACTTTATTGAAATAACAGATGAGAATGATACGGAATTAACATATAATTAAAAAAGAGGGTAGGACAACAGTAGGTTTACAGTTGTGAGTACATGAAACAGAGTTGATTCTAGTATCATAATTTATTAATCACTGTATTATTTTCCATAGGAACAACTGTGAACCTGCTTTTGCCCCACCCTGTATAAAAGTGCATGCTTCTAATTAATGTGGAGATGTGTGAAAAAATACTTTTCTCAGTTTTCTTAAATATTTTTTTCTAAATATGTTAAAAATACTAATTTGCTTAATATAAAATACTAATTTGTTTGCTTTCTTATGGAAGCCATTTTAGCTTATGGCTTAATTTAAACTGAAGTCAGAATGACCCTATTCCAATAATTGCCAGTTGTGTAGCCCTAGGAAGTTTTACCAGTATTGTTGAGCCTCAGTGTTCCTAATAGTTTGGAAACATGGGCATAATAACTCCAACGCTGGAGACTGTAATAATTACAATCTGTTGTTGTAAGATTTTAACCAGGCAATGCAGGTTCAATGCAGGGTGTCTCATGCAGGTGTGAAATAGTGTTTAGTGAATATTACTGTGACTACTATATTTATTAATATTAATGTTAGTCATTGCAAATGTTGGCTTCCCACATTCAAACTATCATAAATTCTACGTTAAGGAGAGACAACAAAGGCTAAATAAGCAAAGGATACATAGCATCACAGTAAATATTGATGATGGTGAACCATGTTGAGCTTAGCAGACCCAGGTCTGACTTTGGAAGGGAGAGACTGGATAGTCATTTCCAGCAAAGCCTCCATGAATTCTGAATTATTCAAACCCACCACCTTGAAAGGACATGCATCCTACACTGACGTCTTAGTCCATTATTTTGATATATGGTTCCTTCCGAAGCCCTATCTCAGTGTAACCTGGGTTCCAGCCAGGTTGCAGGCTGGTCACACTCTCACTCTATCGACTTGTCAAGCAGAACTATTTATTTGGCGGCAATAATATGCTCTGTACTGTGTGGCACTTGGTGATAATATCAGCGTGGGGTTATTTGGTTAGTTTCCTCCAAGGAATTGAGGGGACATTCAGATACACAGGGGAAGGATAAGCTGCCAGGTTGCTCTGTCTAATTTATAGCACTGGGCCTCTTAGAAGCTACTTTGGGATAATCATAATGTTGAGATGCACCTTGAAGAAAATGACAGGGGCAATGGAGAGGAACAAGAACAGAGGAAGAGGAAGGAAGGAGAAAACTGAGAAGAGGAACATGGAAAAGACAGATAATGAAAGTTCAATTTCATTGCTGTAGCAGGGCAAAAGGCATCACTGAGCAATGTTAGAGGAACCTACAAAGTGAAAGATGCCCCCAAACTTTGTTACCATCATTTTCTTTGGGAGTCAAATTCTCGTTCTGGCATTCTAGGACGGCCATAGCTCAATCCCTCCAACCTATGTAACGTTCTCTGTCCTCAGTCTCGCCTGAGTTAGACCACCATTTCTCAGGCCCAGAATCCCCCCTTTACAAGGCAAACTTGAATTAAAATGAACTCCAAAGTAATTGATCATAATCTCTAGTGATAAAGTCTCAGCCCTGGGAAGTTAGTGGTAAAATAGTCACATTTTGGTCACCTCCCCAAACAGCAATAATCCCTTCTTAAATAAGTGAGCTAGTGGGTTCTCAAACACCCGGGGTTATGCAGAACATAGTACCTCACAAGACAAACCAACCCAGGGTCGAGAAGCTCTGACTGCAAGAAGGGTCTTCCTTATGTTGACTTGAAATCTGTTTTCCTCTGGTTGCTGCTATTATGGAGGACCAACTAGTTATTGTTCTGTGTACTTCATGTACATAATTTCCAAGCCTCCAAGAATTTTGAAAAAATACATATTATTATCTCCATTTGTTTAAATAGGAGCAAATAAGACTCAGGGAGGTTAAATAGCTTTTCAAAGCTCACATAGCTTGTAAGTGCTGAAGTCATGTTCAGGGCCAAGTCTGTTTGGTTCTATAACCTAGTCTTTTTCCATTTGTAACTGGTGGCATCTTCTTCCTTTTCAGCTACCCCAAACCCTGCTTATTTTAAAGGTTTCCTTAAATCCCCAAATTCTTCTACAAACACTATCTTGGGCTGTTCAACTTTCTGTTATGAGCCCTTAAGTGATTCAGTTCTATAAAATTCTTAAGACAGCTACTCCCTAAGATCATGCACTGTGAAGTTCTTCTACTGTAAACTTAAGGCTCATATAAATATTGTTTGATTGTTTAGACTCATGGAATACAAGAAGTGGAAGGGGCATAAGGAATAGTAGAAATGACAGTAGTTGGTAGCTACATGAGTATTTACTATAAACCATCACTCTAAGTGATTAACTTGCATTAATTAATTTCATCCAAACAAAACCTTGAGAAGTATGCACATACATGATTTTCATTTTTCATGAATGAGGAAAGAGAAAACAAATCAGTTAATTTTCCCATTTTTAACAGCTACATATTTAGTCAGTTCAATCTAAAAGTCTTTGAAGTGGAAAAATTATTTTTTAAAAAATGTATTTGTCCGCAAAACCTGTTCTGACTGATTTTGTGGCAAAGCCTGATCTGACCTGACATCACTATTTATATTCATCTCAGTGTTAATATGTGTATGTTTTACTGCAAGAATATTTGTATGTTTGATTGAGAACTGCTCCAGACCTTTGCTAGGGCAAAGTGTGTGTCATCTGATATTTGTATATTACTTGCCAAACCTTGTCCCCACCTCCAAAGCCTGTATTTGGAGACACATCTGGCCCTCCAGGCTTTTGCAGAAAGACTTTAGAAATGTAGTTAGTGGTAAAATAGTCACATTTTAAATCAAGCAATTATTAGTTACCAGAGCCTACTTTCATAACAACCACACCGACTTTCTAACATTTCTATGCAAAATATAAGAAAACCAAAAGACAATATATATGTCATTAGTGATGACATATATATTTTTCATATTTTGGCACCTTTTCAAACACGAGACTTTTTTTGTGTTTGTGTTGTCCCTCAACTGAACTTTTGGCTGGTCAGGGACAGAGGCAGCACCTGAGACGCAGGCATGTCCCTCCTGCACCCACCATGGCTCAGTGGTTCAGAGGAGGCGAGCTGTGGGGTCCCAGGGACCTGTGTCTGAATCGCAGCTCCATGTTTGGAGGCCAGCATGTGGCCGTGGGCCATGTTCCTAACACACAGTGAGATGGCACTCCGGGAACTGAAGAGAAAGAAGGGTGTGAAGTGTGCTACCGAGCAAACAGTAAACAAATGCAAGCTTTTCTCCTTAATGAAATTTTTAATGATTGACTTTAACCTAACAGGCTTTGGTCTGCCCCTCTCTTGTACTCTCCAGTGTTAGAAACACCCCCTGTGCCCAGGCCCCAGGTCCCACCTTTCGCTACTGGGAAGGATGTGCTTTTCCAGGAGCTCTTCGTTTTGTTGTCTGCCAGTCACTCTTGGCCCGAACTCAGGGAGGCCAACATGGGAGAGAAGCTGATTAATTTTCCAACCCAGAAAGCATGGAGTTGGGGGCTTGACTTGAGAAACATCATTTCAGGCTGCGTGTACAGACCAGGTCTTCACAGGAAAGCATTCATAGTTATTTCACAGAGGATAAGTGTTCAGCCACTGATGAACTGTCACTATCCAGTCACTGTCATACCTTGGTACTCGTCGGCCTCAGAGCTTATCAAACCTTGTACTCATCGTATTTGGAGGAGAAAAAAGTGTTCCAGCACTCAGCACTTGCTGGGACTTGTGGCGCCTGCTAGAACTTGTATGAGCCGCGACGCCACTGCACAAGAGAAAATGCTTCATTCTTCGGTGCTCATCAGTTTTGGCCCTTGTCAGGAGTTCCAGAACGAATTAATGATGAATCAGAGGTTCCACTGAATTTTCAAATGATATTCCCATGAGAAAACCCTTCCCTGTCCTTTTAGGCAGGCTGCGTCAAGATGGATATACACTGAACAGCAGCTCGGCTAATGCGCCTTTTGTTCTCTGTGTGAGAATGTCTGAGACATGAACCAAGGGTTTGGGTTAACCCAGATGATGAACACCAGTTGGAAGATTGCCTGCGTGAGAATCACCAGGGAAGCTTTTAAAAATATAGATTCCTGGCCCCACCCCCAGAGATTCTGTACCCAGCAGCTCTGCTAGGACCCAGATATTAATGTTTTGTGTTCCTGATGGTTTCACTACATACCTGGCCCCAAACAATTTCTCTAAGCAAAATATTGGTGTACAAACGAAAGCCCAGTTTGCTGAGGTTTCTCATTTGTAAAAGGAAGGTCAGATAGCCTGTCTCTACGTTTTTCTGGTACTGGTGATTTACGATTATATTTCTGAGTATAATCAGAAGCACAGCAATCGCAATATATGGTGGTAGGCTGCTCAGAAGGTTAGTGGGTTGTTGCTGTTTGGTAAGGTGGGCACAGGGCTCGAACACAGGACAAACTGAGGATAATCACCCAGCAATTAGAACAGAAATCCGAGAGCCCCTCCCCACTTTTAAAATCATTGTGGTAAAAAAACACATGATCTACCCTCTTAATGAATTTTAGAATGAACAGTGCAGTATTGTTAACTATTGAAGCACGATATACAGCAGGTCGCTAGAGCTTTCTGATCTGTCATGACTCAAACTTTATACCCACTAAACAGGAACTCCCCATTTCTCTCTCCTCCTGGGCCCTGGCAGCCACCACTCTGCTTTGTGCTTCAGTAAGTTTGACGGTTTTAAATGTTCCTTATAAGTGAAATCATGAAGTATTTGTCCTCTATGACTGCCCTTTTACACTGAGAGCAGCATCCTTAGGGCCTGTCCATGGTGTAGTACGTGACAGGGTTCCTTCCTTTTTACCACTGAGTAGTTTTCTCCTACGTTTATACCACATTTTCTCTCCCTGTTCCTCTGTTGGTGGACATTTGGGTTGTTTCTACCTCTTGGCTATTGGGAATAGTCCTGCAATAAACCTGGGAGTCCAGATAGCTCTTAAAGATCCTGTATTCAACTCCTGGATAAACATTCTGAAAGTAAAATTTCTGGATAAAATGGTAGTTCTATTTTTAATTTGTTGATAAATCTCCTTACTGCTTTCCATAGTGACTGCACCATTTTATATTCCTGCCAATGGTGCAGGGTTCCAATTTTTCCACATCCTCACCAATACCGGTGATCATCTGTTTTTGTTTTTTAAGGAGCCATCCTAACAGGTGTAAGGTAATACCTCATTGTGCACTTGCATTTCCCTGATGACTAGTGATGCTGAGCATCTCTTCATGTATCTGTTGGCCATTTGTTTGTCTTCTTTGCAGAAATGTCTATGCAGTTCCTTTGTCCATTTTTAAAATTGTATTGTTTGGTTTTTTTTCACTATTGATTTGTAGTTCCTCATATATTTTGGATATTAAGCACTTATTAGATATATGATTTGCAAATATTTCCCCCATTCCGTAGGTGTTCTTTGAGATAGCCATGGTTTTGAAGCAAGAAAACAGATTCTTTTCTTTATTCTTTCTCTAAAATTTTGTGGATAGTAGTCAAGCCCTTTTGTTGGCTTAGTCTCCATATCTGCCAAAAGGGATAATAACACTGGTCTCAACTAGTCCTTTTTGAAAAAATATTTTATTTATTTTTAGAGAGAGGAAGGGAGAGATAAAGAGAGGGAAAGAAACAACAATGTGTGGTTGCCTCTCAAGTGCCCCCTATTGGAGACCTGGCCTGTAACCCAGGCATGTGCTCTGACTGGGAATTGAACCAGTGACCCTTTTGGTTCACAGGCAATCACTCAATCCACTGAGCCACAACAGCCAGTTCCCACTCTCAACTAATTCCTTAGCTTATGAGCCAAATGACTTAGTATTTATTGAAACACTGTACTATTCACTTAAATCATCAGCATTTTGCCTTCCATTAAGTCACATATAGTATGGGTTATGGAGAGCTAGTTTCTTTTAGGTTTCTCTGTAATGAGCACCATAAAGAAGAGCATTGTTCAGTCTCTGTTAGATGGTGGGCGGCTTGCTTGTATGTGAGTTTTGAAATGCCTGACCATCCATCTCTCTAACCGTTCATCTGTTTATACAACCACCAGTTAAGAATATTTAACTTATCATAATTACTGTAATCACACTAATTATAATGACATTTGAAGTGATTATTGTAATCATAATTATACCTTATATCTGCATGGCCCTGTATGGGTTACAAAGTGCTTTGGTATGCGTTATCATAGCCGCCCCGAGACAGTAGTTTGTCTCTATTATATGGTTCTTTACTGGAGGTGGCCCACTTAGCCCAAATTTTAGCTGTATCCTTGCTAATGAGAAGCAGAAATGGCTGTCTTAAATAATTCTGTATTTCTTTAACACATCATAACTTGTATCCTTATGTTAATATCATCAAGCTAGTTAGAGGAAGTGATTAATTACTTAGAAGGTACCGAAGGCCCAGAGAAAGCCCATGACTTGACTAAAATTCAACAGAAAGTCTAAGTGTCCTGAGTCAGCTCCTCTCTCCAGACTCTGAATCCCTGTATTCCTGATGAACCCCAGTGCCCCCGATGAACCCCGGTCCCCCCATTCACTTAGGCCTTCCTGTTTGCCTCATCCCGGAGAGTTCCCATCACCGGCCCACTGCTACCGCTTTCTCTGCAGTGCCTGGAATGAAAAAAAAAAAAAAAGTGTCATTCTTCTCCATGTCCTAACCCCATTCTGTCACTCCTGCCTGCATGCTGGTGAAATATGCTTTTGGCTGGGGGGAAGAAAATTTGCGAACCGCCAACCCAGAGAGAGATGGTTGTGACGGTGGCTGGAGTGATGCATTTGACCAGGTTCGGGAGGAGGGAGCACTGTTCTCTGGGGAGGACTGTATGCTCTGTGGCCTCTGTGCTGGTAAAGGTCACCTTGTTTTCTGTGCCAGTTTGCATAAATTCATCTTATAAAGGGCTCTATATACAGGAATAAGAGTGTATTAAATATACAAGAATAATAGTATAATGGAGAGACATTCGAGTTCATCGGTACAGCAGTGTGGTTTTATGGGTAGGTAAACTGAGTCCTAATAACTTATTATGACCTAAGTTGAGTTGCTGTACACGAGATGGCAGGGCAACCTGACTGCAGAGAAAAGATGAAGCCACCAAACCTTTTCAAAGCTGGTTAGAAGTCGTTAGTTACTCTTCCAGAGCACCTGTAAAAACAGAAACTACGCAGCTATTTATTTACATTTTGTTTATTGTCTTTCTCCTCCACTGTTCTGGGGCTTCCCTGTGGGAAGGAACTGGGTTTGTCTTGATTACTATGCTATCTTCTGTTCAGCACACTGCCCAGCACACAGAGAATTCTTAACAAATACTAGTTGACTCGATGAACAAATGGACAACTACATTAAAAATAAATGAACAAACAAGCTGGGAAGAGAGACCGAGTTTTAAGATTCCAGAGTACAGGTGCTCCCTTGGAGCCGGCCATGACTCCATATTTTATATCGTGCAACATATTTTATATTTAATGATGGCATGAATGCATTTTTCTTTCATTTTGTGCACAGAGGCAAAAGGTCTCCTTGCTTTTAGGATGACGAATACAAAGTGATTTAAAATTACATAGCATAGGCAGGACTGGAACAAGACCAGAGATTGGTTCAAAGGCGGGACGTGAGCTGGTGGCATGGCTGACTGACTTGGGAGGCTGGTTGTCTCCAAGGATTGTTTTTCTGTTCTCTGTTGAATTTTCCATCCCCAGCCCCATCCTGTCTTCTACCTTCCATCCCTTACTGTCCTTCTCACCTGACTCCTCCCCGTCCAGTTAGACAGACCCTTGGCTGATGAGCCACGTAAAGGGCCACCCATCTGAGGGTTGCCTGGGGTTACAGCTTATTTTGTGCAGCTGCTTGACTCCCTGAACCCTCTTTAGGGCTCACAGTCAAGTCTCTTCCCTCCTTCTGCCCTTGTCCCCAGATGTTTGTGATCAAAGGCAGTCATGTGGCCTCGTGGCACGATGCTCCTCTTTTGGTCCTTCCTAAGTTACCGATTGAGAATAGGAGGATGGTGCTGCCATATCATGTAGTCTAGGTGGACTTCCTGGAGGAGCAGGACTTAGAGATGTTTAAATAGCTGCGATGGACTGTCTGACCATCAGCCAGATTTTGTCTTTTCACCTTCTCACCTAAGTTGTGGAGCAATGAATTTCTCTGTGCGGGTTCGATTCTTGCCTGCCTTCTTTGTCATGGTACTAGTTCTCATCTCAAAGGGCACTGTCTTCATTTAAGCACAGGGATTTGAAAATGGGTCAATGTCGGGCTGACACGACATCTCCTTTCTGACCTAAGTCTGACCAGCCAGTAAGAGAAGGAACAGACTGAGGGGTGCTGGGGGATAGAGCGTCATATAAATTTTGAGTGGGCACAGTTCAGCTCATAACACTGCCCTGTGCTCAGAGGATTGATAGGTGGCCGGGAGACCAGGCTCAGTAATGGTAAACTCCAACTGGTAGAGTGGGAAGGATGAGGAATGTGGTCCTGGGGATGGGCGAACTGTCTAGCCTGGGGAATTTAAGGTTTGGAGTGATAGGCATACTTTCAGTCCCGCTTTATTTTCATGAACTGAGATAGAATTAAATAAGGCTTTCATCCAAGTTAAAAAAAATCAGCTGCACAGATACATGCTCAAGACATTAGCAATGGTGAAGGAAAGGTCATTACTGGTATTTGGCTTTCTCTGTGGCAGCCATGACTAGATTATAGGGCTGGACTGACCAATCTATATTTAAGTCCCTGCTTCTACTTTTTACCAAATATGCAGATAAATAGGATATCAACAAAAGAAAGCAATCCAAAATGTAACTGAGTATGCAATAATAGACACTTAAATGCACCGCCCTACTGCCAGGCACTGTCCTCAGCGCTTTGTGTATATGAACTCCCTAATCTCTACAGTGACCCCTAGGATGTAAGCACTGTTGTCATATTCATTATCTGGATGAAGAAGCTGGCACGAAGAGGTTGACGTAACTTTCCCAGGATGGCCAGTAAGCTGCAGAGCTGGGAGGAGAACCCGGGCGGTCTGACTCCAGAGCTCTGTACTAGGCTGTTTCCCGCTGAGGAGTTCAGATCTGGAAACTCTTTTAGAGCGATCAGTTTTCTGATATGTTTCAGGTGACCGTGTGGAAACATCTTGTGTTTATTCTGTATAAGGCATCAGGGTAGATCTGGAATCAATGGCTGGGGGCGGGGGAGTGTTATGCAATTTTCAACTCAATATTATGAAGAACTTTGAAATAATTCAACAAGGGCCAGGCTACTGTTGCAGATATAGTTGACTGCCTGTACCTATGACAGTCAATTCCCCCTTCTCTTTGCTTATAAAACTATTTTTTGTTCAGGGGGCAGTGGGTCTGACTCCAAGGCATGATTCACAGTTGGTCAAGTCTAACTGTGGCCTTGATTTAGGGGTGGGCATACTCTCCTGCTCTGACCAAGGGGATACCAGGGAAATCTTTTAGGGCCTGGGGGAGGTTTTCCACTTTGGTTCAAGGGGAGAGATCCATAAGGAGAAAACCTGTGGTGTGCTCCCCTTTCTTCTTGTTTTGTTAGTATCAGATGAGGAAAGGATAATTGGACCAACAAGAAAAACCATCCACAAGCTCCTGTAGGACAGAAAGACCCTTCCTTGGTGACTCTCTTGAGCCACTTATCTTTAGATTTCTTGTTACATGGCATGTTTCATAAGGATGCTGTGTCTTGTGCCTTGAATCTTCCTGATGTGGCTGCCTTGGAAGGTGATGAGCTTAATGTCCTTGGAGGTATGCAAGTACAACCCAGAGGCCTACTTCTCAGGAATATTGTAATAGGGGTGCTGGCTTTAGATGGGGCTGTTTAGAGGATAATTAAGGCCACTTATAGTCTTAATAGGGCCTGGTTGCCTAATAGTCTTCATGTCCCTACCAAACCCCAGCTGAAGTCATGCTGCTCGGCTCCCCGAGTCTGTACTGAGCAAGGCCGGCAGCCACAGTCGACTTTCCCTATGAGTCACTTGTAGTGTCAGGCTCTGATAAAAAGGCAGAGGCTGTGATGTCACGGCTCCTCCAATGACACAGCATCAGGGGACAGCCAGAAATAGGCCTGAGGAAGCCTTTGCCACCGGCACTCCCTTGTACTCTGACACAGTGACATTTGTCTTAGCTTAGACACCAGGCTGCTGGAGAACTAGAGGACCGAAATAGACTGGGCACCTTGTCACCCTCCTAGAATTACTCGTCTACTCCCACAAAGTTCCGGGGACACCCAAGGTCAAACTCGCCCATCAGGACATTGAGGACACAGGTTCCTGATCATGGGAGGCTGCTCACAAAAGAAGGCCCTGAGAAATGTCTTGAACTAGCTTTGTCCTCTATGCATGGCTGAGATCTGAGGCTGGAAATTGGTGGAGACTCTGGTCTGTGTCATCTGGCCTCCCGGCCTGGTGGGCTGCTGGCTGCTGCTGAGGGTCGCACCACGCCCTTAGCCATCCCAGCCATCCGATGGGATGCAAAGAAGCTGGAGCCAGGCCTCTGGTACTTCTGCTTAGAAACAACGTTTTACATAATATTGACAATCGTGGCAGCAGCTAATCTCTGTCAGGATTTTAGAGGATCAACAGATAGTACCTACTTTCTTCCCTAAGTCTAAACCAATTAAGAGATAGATGTAAGAATCAGAAAAATGGATGTCAAAATGTCAGATGTGTTATTGGCAAAAGCAGGGCTAGAGGATTTGGCTTGGGAAGGAGACAACAGATGCCTTGCTGCTGTACCCCAGAAAAGAGCTTTCACAGACCAGGTGGGGTGGGCAGTCACAGGTCTCCCTGACAGACTGGGGGGTCTCCTTTGGTGAGCCTAATGCATGGCTAAGAGCAGACCCCAAAGTACCCTTCCAAGTGCACACACTGATAAACCTCACCTCCCCCTTGGGGAGTGTAAGGGTAGGAAGGGAGGCCAGGAATGTTAGACCAGCTGAAGTCCCTGCACATGGAAGTGTGGTGAGAGAGGAGTGTTTCTCCCAAAGGTACTGCCTGAAACCTTAATATTTGCTACATCCTGTGCCAAGTATCCGCATAGACTATAACAGTGTCATTTTCCTTTCAGACTGAGGCCCAGAAATATCTTGAGGTGACACAGCCAGTATGTGCTGAGATGGGATCCACACTGAGGTCCGGATGAGGCCAGACCTACCTTGCAAGCCCTGTGCTGCAGAGCCTCCTCCTTGTGACTCTGGCTGGATGCTCTCGGGACACAGAGGGACATGAAGTTCTTGATCAGGAGACTTGGGCTCTGGCCCAGGCTCTGCTACTTCTTAGCCCCCACAGCTGTGACATCCTCACTTGCAAAATAGGGCTTATGATACGTTTTCTGGGAAGACTCTGTGAGGTCGGGTGAGAGCACAGATGTGTGTGGGGGTGGGGGAGCAGAGCTCAGAGAGGCGAGATGGAATGCCCGGGACCCACAGTTCATACACAGCAGAGCCAGGGTTTGAACCTCAGCAGCCGACTTCAGAATCTGTTGTGCTGACCACTAGAGCAGGGCTGCTTCAGAAGCGCGGGCCCCGAGGAGGGCCCTGAGTTCGTACAGCACTCTCAGTGGTGTGGTCCAACCACTTGCCTTCCGGTCCCTCTGTCTGGCTGCCTGTAGAGTGGGAGCATGGGTCCTTGACTTCCTGACCCCTCGGCGGTGCTGTGGTGCTGTGATGTGGTGAAGAAAATGCTTTCTTTGTGTGATGGAGCTCTGCGGGGAGATGATGAGGGCTGCCATTTTTTTGTGAGATGTGGCATTGGGGGCAGTGAGCTATTTCTGGGATAAATTTGTTTCTCAGACTCTCATGGACTCATTCACCTGAAGAATTTAAATATTGGTAGAGGCAGCTTTGCGGCACAGAAATTGGATTATTTTCAAATAGAATCCGCAATGAATATCTTCAGCTAATTCAAATAATTCAACTGCAGCCTAGACAAGTTTCAGATTTGTACTCAGCCTTATGGACATAAAATAAGCACGTCAGCTCTGCATATAGTACTTACATGCATATGTTTTTAATACTGTTCTAAGTGCTTTAACTACATTAATTTATCTAATGTTGGTAATAAACCCATCAGCAGACATATCATCTCCTCTGGGGAAGCAGAGGCTCAGAGAGGTAAAATAGCATGCCTGGGTCTCACAGCTTGTAAGCAGAAAAAACAGGATTTGAACTTGAACCTAAGCAGTCTGACTTCAAAATTTATTGTCTTAACCAGTAAAGTAGGACGTGAGAAGCCTAAGCCTGGCCTTCAAACAGCTTGCAGAATAGCTTATGACTACTTGAGAGGCAGGAGTTACACAGATGATAGATGAGTCAGAAAGCAATGCCAGACTTTGCTGTATTGAATTATGTGTTGACTGATGCCACTGGACTATAACTTCAAAAGGACCCAAACAAGGTCCTGGAAGTGGTGGGGACAGGTGAGCCTCTTGGGTGGTACGATGTGAACAGGTAGGTAAAATGATGGGACTGTCTGTGTGCTACTTGGCCCTGCCTAATGGGACTCATTCCTCCAGAAAGCATTGGCTAAAAATTACCACTGGACAAAGAAAATAAGTATGTAGGATAAAAGGAGACAGTTCTAGGAATGAAGAAAGGACACTGTTCCAGACCTCTTGCTACTCATGTGCTAACTGGTGCCTCCGTGTCTCCCTTTGTCAGATGCAGGTAGTAATTCCTGTATTGCCTTCCTTACAAAGTAGAACTCATTTTGAACATCATAGAGCGCTACATACATTTTCAATGGGGTAATATTTTAAAAATATTCTTGTTTTTATCTTTTGTCTTTCCCGTTACATGAGCTTCTCCCTAATTAGCTGGGGTGTCTTTTGCTTAGAGAAAAAAAAAGGGGGGAGTTTAGGAATGGCAGAGGTGGGGGGGTACCAGAAAAGGAACATCCACAAGAAGCCTGGCTAGAGGCTTGGGAGGGAGTTGCCTTGATTCCTTTTGCTGCCCGCGTAGCACATCAAGGGCACGCTGCACCTCTGGGAAGTCTCGGCAGGAAGGCTGAGTGGAAGAGCCTGCCCCATCAGCTTCAAAGGCAGTGGGGAGCAGAGGAGAGAGAAGGGAGTCGGAGGACAGAGCAGAGGGACATGGCCCTGATTTTCTCATCCCTGCGCTGGCTTTGGCCCAGGAAGCAGGCAGCTCATTAGATAAATTAGGGCAAGACTGAGAGTAGATTTGCTTCTTCACCAGCCTAGGGCACAAGATGGACCTGCCAGGCCCACGTGGTGTAGGTTGGTCCCAGAAATGTCTGAGAGCACGTCTGGGGTCTTGCCAGAGTGAGTTCCGGTGGCTGGGACACGCTGACCTGCAGCACAAACTGCAGTTCAGACACACCAGGTGGGGAGAGTGGGGTTCCAGCTGCTAGCTATGGGGAAGGTGAGGCCCACGTAGCCTCAGGTATGTGCTCTGGTTGAGGCAAGAGAGCCAATGAGAGGAAATGTCATGCCGACCTCGAGTTCTGCTGCGCTGGCCAGAGGGGTGAGCAGAAGCCAGGCGCACAAAGGGTGGGATCCCTGGACAAGGATGGATGGCCATCTCTCCACCCCTACTTATCACCATGGGTGCTTGTAAATCACCCCGAATCATACTCTCCTTCTACCTAGAATTCATCTCGGTGGAGAAGCAGGGAGACAGGTTATTTGAGAGATTAAAAGGAATTCTTATTCTAGGGAGACTGACACTACCTAAAGTGACAATTTAGATAAGAAGAGATAGAATTTAAACTACATTGATCATTTTGTTCATTTTTCTACTAACTGTCAGATGGAAGTTACAGACAAATGAAAGTTCAGTAACAGGCAAAATGAGTTCATTTTCTATCTTCATCCAGGTCGAAGTGTGAACAAAATTGTGTGATCCTATTACATATAATGTTATTGTTGTGAAACCTTTCTGTCTGAGAGTAACAATCTAAATACCATATTTTTAAATATCTGAGGGACATCAACCTTTGACTAAAGCAAGATAATGAATGTAAAGTTTCCAGGCACACATCAAGTGCTAGGTGGATATTAATCTTTTTCATGGTGTTTGGGGTCAATGTCAGGATGCACAACAACTCTGTTTTTGGATCAGAGCTTCTCGTCCTGCACTCAAAGTCCGAGTGCTGGGGAGCTGGGCCCCGGGCAGGGTGGGCGCTTTTCCTCTCTGTCCAGAGCAGCTATCCCCAGACCTGGGCCTGCATCAGAATCACTTGCACTGCTTATTTAAAAATGCACATTATTTCTTCTGTTTCTCATTGTGACTGGGATTCAGCATTTCTGAGGAGGCCCCAAGAATCTTTTGAAAACCAGTAAAAAAATCAGCTCAGGTGGCCTTGCGAATCCCAAGGGGCACTGCGCCCACCTTCAGGTCGGTTTCCTCTGCCGTTGTTGACTCCAGCAGATGCGTGTAGGGTGGGCTAGAGAAAGTCACGCTCGATGATTTATTTACTTATTTTCTAGGTTTTGTTGGTACAAAGCTCTGTGTCTGACCAGCTTCACTTCTGTCAATTCCCTAAATTCCCAGAGAAAACAGATGCAAGGCCCAATGAGGTTTTTGTTGGCCCAGGTTGGAGAAGATGGCATCTTTGCTTTACTTTAGCAGGACAGAGGCCTGCGTGCCGAGAACAAAGATTAGGTGCCAGGGGGACTGTGGACAGAATGATTTTCTCGTTTTCTCTCTGCTGCCAGTTCTCGTTTTTGGGTCCCAAAGGCTCACACGGCTCCTATTAACCCTCCAACAGAGGATTCTTACTGCAGCACAGACCGCACCGCAGGCAAGGCGGTGCCGCAGTTCCCGTAAGAAAAATCTTCTTTCTTTGGGGTCCCAGCCCTTTGATCCCACCTCTGCCCCCACGGTTCAGGTGCCGTTGCCTTCATGTGGCCTCCCTGGTACTTTCTGAGTCAGCGTTTTCTGTCGGCCACCTGACCAAGCGGTGCCCTGGCTGACTCTGGCAACTGGCCATTGTGCTGAGCGTAATCGTTCCAGTAAAACATGGCTGATTAGCATAGAAATCTCCATAAGGCTTTCTATTCTAATTTGGCTGTTAGAATTCTGGTCCCTCTCGGAGGTCACGCTAACCTAGTTAAGGCTCTTGGAGAAAATGCTGTCGTTCCAGCTCATTGCATTTGCATTAAAATATATTGTCCTTCAGCTGACACGCTAACCAGCAACCCATCATCTGCAACTTTGTGCAAAACCTGAACTGCGGGGCATCATCCGTTATTGACGCTGGGATCCGGGAAGCTCGGTCAAAATATGTGATGGGCACCGGGACATTAAAGTCCTTAGAGTTCTAGCTGTGTGCGCTTCACTCTGGATAAACTGAAAAGATTTTGATGAAGGGCAGATTACTGCAAAGTGCAAGGACGCTAACTGCTGTGCCAGTGTCGTATCCCATAGAGATGACATGGCCCTGCGAGAGCGTGAATGCGTCATCAGACTGCCTGGTGGAATTTCCTGCTCTAGCCCTGGCCAGGTGCTCAGCTGATTGGTGCATCATCCTGATACACCAAGGTTACATGCCCAGTCAGGACACATGTAGGAATCAACCAATGAATGCAGGAATAAATGGAGCAACACATATTGATGTTTCTCTCTCTCCATTCCCCTCTCTCTCTCTCAGATCAGTAAATACAAATAAAAAAAGAAATTCCTACTCTACTACATAGGAAGTTTGGGGATTTGGGTGGGTTGCATAGCTTTTTTGTGCTACAGTGTATACAAAACAGGAGTGATAACAATAGTACACATCTCAGTGGGCGGTCATGTGGCTTAGTTGAGACCATCTCTACTGAGTAATATGTTACCTCTGCTCAATCAATTTAGCTATTAGTATTAATTGATTATTAATATATATACTCAATGTTTACTTTATTGTCAATAACAAGAACAAACCTACAGAATGGTGGTTACTTCTTCATGTGTCTCATTGATGTGATTCTTAAAAATGTATTTGGGAAGGGACAGCTAGGTCTGGGATTAGCACAGCACATGGGAAGGGGTGGTTCCCACAGCTGCAAAGATTGCGTTCCCGAGAGCGAGCCTTTGTGTTCAGGAGTACCCATCACTGCAGGTCCAAGAAGAGGGTGAGAGATCACTTTCTTAGGATGTTTTAGATTTTGTAATTGGTTGGGAAGTTATAAATTGTTTAGAATAATCCTTGATGCCATATAATAAGCATATAATAGTGTTATTTATATTATTATTGGTATTCATCTTTATATACCTGTATTACCATGCTTAAACCTCATGAAAACTCAGTGGGAGACGCACTGTGATTATTCAACATCACTGATGAGGAAATCAAAGCTTAGAGAAGTTGAGTGACTTCCCCAAGGTCAGACACTATATTTTGCTGTGTGTAATGCACACCCACATTTTATGTGCATTATACATGGGATTATTTTAACCCTGGTACATAATCATTATACTCATGTATAATGTGCATCCTTATTTTTCCCTCAAAAATTTGGGCCAAAAAGTGTGCATTATACATGGCAAAATACAGTAGCTTATATTATAGAACTATGATATAAACTACGTTGGCTCCTTTGGAATTTTTGTTTGCTTAGTTTGACTTGTTATAGGCTGTATTTCTCAAAGCAATCACAGAGCTATGAAAAATATGTTCCAAATTATATTCTTTTTTTAAGGGGGAACTGGACCTGTTAGATATTCAGTGACAGGCAGTGAGTTTTGAAGGCCCTTCATATGATATGTTGCAGTGAACTGAATGTTTGTGTCCCAGAGTTCTTGTGTTGAATTCCTAACCACCATGTGATGGGATGTGAAGATGTAGGGCCTTTGGGAGGTGATGAGCTCGTAGGGGTGGAGTGCTCACAAACAGGATTCGTGGCCTTGTAAAAAGAGAACATAGCGTTCTCCCTTGCCCCTTCTGCAACATGCGGTTACAGCAAGGAGGCAGCCAACTGCCTATGAACCAGGATCTTACTCTCACCAGATAGTGGATCTGCTGGGGCTTCCCAGTCTCCAGAACTGTGAGAAGGAAACGTGTGCTGCTTCAGCCAGCTGTCTACGGTGTTATTGTAGCAGGATGAGTGGACTGAGGCGCACATCCTTGGAAGGAAAGGGGTCACAGCCTTTGGTCCCTAGGAATTCCTTATGGGTTGAGCTATCGCTCATTGTTTTATGGCCATGAGAGGTTATCTGCTTCACTCCCAGGCTGTAGACAAGACTCTGTCTAATTCTTCCTCAAGAAAAATTTAATTTTAAAATATTCTTTAAGAAGAGAAGCATCTATATCCTCTCTTTAGGACCTTTAAATAAAACAAGACTGAAAAAAGATCAGAGTTGGAAGAAGCTGTAATGATTATTTAAACCAACTCCTTCATCTTGTATCTGAGATGGAGACCTGGTGTGGGGGGTGGATAGGAATTGTCAGGGTTTTTTTTTTTTTATTAACTACTGTACAGTGTGGTTGTTAAGCATGTGGACTCTATAGCCAGGTGGCCTGGGTTTGAGTCAGTTCTGCTACTTCTTAGCTGTGTAATGTCTTTGTGCCTCAGTTACCTTATCTGTGAAATAGTGGTAATGATAGGACTGACTTCATGATTGTGGTGAGGATCAAACAAACGACTATGCAAAGCCCTTGGAGCTGGGGCCGACTCAGAGTAAACTACATGCAGGTGTTTGCTAGCCTTGTTCTTGTCAGCACTAGGATTTGAGTCTCAGATTGCTTCACTCCCTGTCTAGTGCTCCTTTACATTTTCCCTCAATTCTCTTCCATCAAGATCTTTGTATCTAGCTGAGTTTCATCCTGCCTCAGTTCGACCCATGCCCACTTGTTCTATTTGCAGTCTGAATATATGCGTCTGCTGATATCTTTCTGGACATGATGTTCACACATTATGACCATAGAACTCTGAGGTCACACAGACCTGGGGTAGAGTTCCAACTTTACCATATACGGTCTACCTCCTTGTACCTCTGTTAGCTACCAATCCTATGGGTTTCTGTGGCTTACTGACTTCCTCTTCACATACTGGAGTCATGGGGTTGCTTACATGCTTTACTTATGAGCTGAGAGCTTGGGGAAAGTAAGGACTGCGCCTTAATCTTCTCCTCCTCCTCCCCACCCCTCCAGGTAGACGTCCGGCTCTGGCTGAGCCTGTGTAGTAAGTGCTCAGTAAACATTAAGTGAGTTGGGCTGTTGTACCTGCTACAGAAAGTTGGGGAAAGAGTGGGAGCAGGCCTGAGGGCAGGGCTGGGACAAGATCCTGGAGCACCCGGGATTTGAGTCACGTTCACTTTTCGTACCCTTTGTCTCCAAAAAAGGCAGAAAGAACAAGAACTAGGACATTGTATCTCAAAGTGTGGGAAAGGTACAGAGACATTTGAAGTATGAACTATGATGAATTATATTGAATTATGAAGTGAGGCAATTACTCTCTTTTCAGTTCTATTTCAATCCATCTGATTATTTCAAGGAGACATTCTCAATTGGGTGCTAGTATTTTAACACCTCTCTACCACTTTCTAAAGTACCTTTTTAACAAAGAGAAAACACACTCCAGGCTCAGAGCCTTGGCAGGTATATTGGTTATCGATCGCCGTATTAATGTATGTAGCAGACATTCAACAAAACCTCAGTGCCTTTCAACGATAAATCTTTACTTAGTCGGAAGACTGGATCTGCTCTCAAGTTTAGCAGTTAGATTCTCGGCTGCTGCTTGGCTGGGGTAGTAGGGCTCTGCTTGACGCGTTTCTGAAATGCTCCCATCAGACCAACCTGGGCACATTCTCAGGGCGGAGGAGCGATCCCGGGCCCGAGCCTTTCATGCTCTGCAAGTGCCAAGTCTAGGAGCAGCACTGGCCAGAGCAAGTGCTATGCTGAATTCAGAACTGAGGGAGGGAGAAAAGGGCTCTGTCTTGGAAGTGACAGGAACTCAAAGTCATGTGTCAGAGAGGCATGGTTTCGGTCAGGGATGACAGACCCATTAATGGTCTCAGTGTACCCACTGCAGCAGGCAAGATTGTGTAGGAGAATTTAATAGGGTGCTTCTAAAATTTTATTTTCTTAAACTGTCTCTTTGTGGCAAGTGATACAAGTTTTTAATTATGGTAGTAATATAAAGTTTTCTTAACATTTTTTTTATCCTACCCAAGGACATCTTTTCATGGCTTTTAGAGAGAGAGAAATGGAGAGAGGGAGAGAGAACATGGATGTGAGAAAGAAGCATTGCTCTATTGCCTCCCACATGCCCCCTCCCCGCCCAGGGATTGAACCCATGACATTTTGGTGTATGGGTCGGTTCTCCAACTAACTGAGTCACACTGAGCAGGGTTAAAATTTTTAAACAAATTTATTTGAGACAAAATAATTAGTTATAGTGAAAAAGTCTTTTTTAAAAAGTTGCCCACATGATACCCGGGTATGGCAAAAGTCACCACACGAAGGCAGTGACCAGTATGGAAATCTCTGAACCAGGGTCATTGCAAGTGGGACTGTGAGCATCATATGCATGTAAGAGATGTTGCAGATTCAGCGAAGTAAGTTTAATAACCACATGGTTTCAGCTGAGTTTGGTTAAATAATCATGTACCAAGGGTCAACAACCTTCTTGACATGCTGACAGAAGCCAGAGATACAAAGATAAAAAACTGAGGTCCTTGTCTTAAAGCAGTTCATAATCTAGTGACTGACAGACACATCACTGCTAGCTCAGACACTCTGGGGCAAACCGTGTATTTAGTCCATGTGCCTGGGTGTGTACAGAAAGGGCACCCAGCAGGCGTCCTGGTGGGGCTCTAGAAGAATGAGTAGAGGTTTCCCTGGTAAGAAGGGGCTCAAAGGCATGGAGAGCATGCAGTTCTATTTGGGAATGTCCATTCTTACCAAAGCAAGATGTTTGGGACAGGGGGAGAGACGGAGGATTTGGAGGCAGCTGGGTACTAGATGCTCTGTCTGCAAAGCTAAACCACTTAGGGTTTCCGCTGTTAGGGACAACCGGGGGTCAGGGACAGTCTCATCAGGAAGAGACATGTCTGTGTGTGTGTCTATATGTAGACACACACATACACATTTATAGACATGAATGTATATGTATAAGACACACACACATCTGCCAGGAGGTTTTGTAGCTTCTGTTTGCAAACCTTCAGTGACAGGATTACATTATTCTACAGTTGAGCCTGTTACAGTCCTGATTTTTCCAGATAAAAAAGAAAGACTTGAAGGACACAAAACTGGCAATGGGGATTGTATCAGTAACCTAGGCAAGCGGCGCAGAGGGGCTGAAAGGAGTAAGGGGGTGTTGTGGACCGCTCTGCCTGGTTTCAGGAATTGTAACCCTAACTCCCCATGGCTAAAGATGAGAGAGTGACCTCTGGAATATGAGCCACAGGAGACAAAGTTTGTCTCTGGTGGCAAACGCTGCCTCAGTTTCCTCCCTGTCCCCAAGGTATAGTCAGAAGTCCATGATGGGTAAGTCTCCTCACAGTGGGGAGCAACCTAAGCCAGACTCGATGGGAGGCCATCATGGAAGGACTGGGAGGGCTGCAACAAAGAGCAAGCAATAGACCCTTGCCCTCTGGCTATGTGACATAGCCCAAGTCCCCATGTCCTCTGGGAGAAGGGCTTCCTGGCTTTAATCCCCTCAAACCTGAATACCTGATGGGGAGGGGTTCAGATCCTTGCCTTGCTAGAGCGTGTCCTGGGAAAAAAATCTGGCAACACAAAGACTTCCTGAAAAACCTATGAAATCTGCTCTGCTAAGAGTGCTTTCATTCATACAAGGGTCTGAGAGGAAATGAGTATGTCTCCCAAAATTTCTGCAAAACTCCCTTCCTGACAGATGCTGACTCAGACTAACCCCTCAGATTTCTTTGAAATGTTATCTACTGTTTGATCCTTGCCACCTGTATTTCTGTGTATTACAACCCAATAAAAGCCACTGGAGGAGGGGGCTTGAGGCCTTTTCCCCTGAGAAACTGGCCACTGCTCAGGCCTTTTTCCTTGGAGAAACTGGCCACCTCTCCTCCCCAAGCAGATCATGTCATGTCATATTTACTTTCATCTGTAGTAGCTGGGGGGGGGGATTCATGGGAAAAGTCGCCCCTGCAAGGGGGTGTCTAGATGTAAAGAGGAATGAACACCTTTGGTTAATGCCAAGAGCTATAAAAATGTGAATTGCGGTTGTGCCCACTTTGGAGTCCAAACTTACTGCATAAACATCTCCCAAACCACAGAAGTATCTATTTTCCCCTTGTAATTGGACAAAGCAATGCTGACACCCAGTGGCTGGTTCAGATTACTCGCAGCTCAGAGAAGATCCCCAGGGAATCGGCAGTCCGCTTGCCCAACCTCAGCCGTCACAGCATCCCAGGATCCTCAGCTGAAAGGGCAAGTCTAAATTCAGCTAGAAACGCCTGGCCATGTGATGTGTTTGGCTCCACACAAAGGATGGTTCCCAGTGAGTTTAATGCAGACAAAAGAGCTAAATTAAACCTGCGGATGAGAACAGCCTTGCATCAAAGTCAGTCCCTTCTAAAGCAGAAGCAAAAGCAATTACCCTCAGAGTTCCTTGGAGAGCTCTTATCCAAAGCTCCGATACAAAAATGGAATATTTAAAGGTCAGGTTCTCAGTCAAATCAATAAATACTCTGTTTGTATGGCTGTGTCCCAGACTCCCTGTTTTGGATGAGAGCTACTCAGCCCTTGTTCTGACAGAGTCAAGACATGTTAGAACAACAAGGCACTTGTTCAGATGGGAAAACAGGTCCAGGGAGGGGTGGTGAACTTCCCAAGGTCTCAGAGCAAGCTGATAGCAAAACAAAAATACCAGTGTGCTTCCCATCTGGCCAGACTTGATGGCTGGAGCTCCTGTAGCCATCCCGGACCATGCGACGAGAGCTGCATTCTAAAAATGATGGAGCAGAAAGATGGAAGGAGTCTGGGTCATGGACACATTCAGGGAAGTGCCATTGCTATTCTGGACTGCAGACCTTCACATTTTTAAGAATCCTCATTCATTTTTGTCTTAGTCCGTTTGGGCTGCTATAACAAGAATATCATAGACTGGGTGAGTTAAAGGACAAGCATCTATTTCTCACAGTTCTGGAGGCTAGGAAGCCCAAGATCAAGGTGCTGGCAGAGTCAGAGTCTGGTGAGGGCCTGTTTCATGGTTCATAAACAGCTGTCTTCTTGCTGAATCTTCCTGTGGTGGAAAGTGGTGAGAGAGCTCTTTGGGGTTCCTTGTATAAGGGCATGAATCCCATTCATGAGTTCCTCCACCCTCATGGCCTAATTGCCTCCCAAAGGCTCCACCTCCTAAGACTATCACATTGGGGCTTAGTATTTCAACATATGAATTCTTGGGGGGGGGGGACAGAAATATTGAGTCCATGACAATGCCCCAAATTTCAGTTACCATCTGTGTGTTGATGCCTAGCATCTACTTGATACCACTATTTGAATATCACAGGGAGATGTTCAGAACCAAACTCAGGATCTTCTCTACACACATTCGTTTTCCCACACTGTCCTCTACCTCAGTAAATGACACCTCCATCCATCGTGTAAGCCAGACATAGAGGAGGTATCCTTGACTCCTTCCTTGTTTGTGTCTTCATAACTGAAGCATCACAGGGCTTGAATACTGGATTTCTAGATAGCCTTGATGTTAATCCCCCCATTACTAAACACCCTCCCCACCGTTGCCCCATGCCTTTCTGCTTGACTTTTTCTCAGGTGCTTCTTGCCACCTGACACATATTTTACTTGTTTGCTTGTTGTCTCTTTCCACCCTATCAGAATGTTAGCTTCTGTCTGCCCTGGTTGATGTCCCACTTCTCCTTCCTCCACTGCACTTATTACATTGTACTTTATCATTTTCTTTGTAGAGCTTATCAGCATCTGAAATTATATTTATTTGTCTGCTTATGGGAATAGAAACCTTGCCTTTCTTGTATATGGTTATTGGCTATTTTAGCAAGAAAAGAATTTTGTCTGCTTGGTCCACTCCTGTATCCCTGGTACTCAGACTGGTGCCTTGTACAAAGTAGACACTCAGAAAATGCTTGTTGGGTGAGTGAGTATGCACAGGTGTGTGCACCTGGTGGACCTGTAGTTTTGGGGATGTGGTGGCATCAGTCAGGATGCATAGGATTAGCAAGAGCCTCTTTATTGCCTAGAATGCACCTACCTGTGCCTTGTACTCTGTGCTTTGTAACTATGAAAGTCAATGCTCTCTATGGCAAGGGCTCAGAAAGGTGGTCTGGCCCGATAGAGAAAAAATATGATTTGAAACCTGGCTTCTGAAAAGGGAAGTAGGATAACTGGAAGGTCTCAGGCTAATCTGGTCTGTTCCCTTTATTTTCTGCTACTTGCCTTTATAGGCCATATTTGGAAGGAGGATGGTTAGTTACTGGCTCATGACTTGGTTTAGCTGGAAGTCCACTTATTTACTGGGAAAACAATGACCGACTCTGTTCAAGGCACTGTGAGGGAAGTGGATGGAAGGTCTCCTGTTAGGAGCCAAGTTCATTCCTGCCCCTGCATTTGATTTCCTCTCATAGCAGCAGGCATGAGCTTGCCCTCTCCCTCCCTCCCCCTCCTTTTTTCTCTCTCCCTCTCTCCCTTTTTCCTTCCTCCCCCACTGGTTTAATAGATAAGGTTTATTTTTACTCCACAGCAACCTGACATTAGTGCTCTTGGTCAGCCTGAGGATGCCTCTGAGATTATTTAGAGACCCAGACACCTTCTCTCTTGTAACTCGGTGCTCTTTCAGGGCCTCAGGGATCTTTGTGAATGGGGAAAGAACAGGAAGGATCATGCACAGCAGGTTTTTAAAAGTCAAGTGCAAGATCTCTTTAGAGTGTGAATTATATGGCATCTCACCCTGCCTAAGACCCACTTGCAGTAGAATAAATCCCAAACTTTCATGGAGGCCTACAACACCCTCCAGGCTCCGACCCGGCCTGCCTCTGATGTTATCTCACACAGTTTCTCCATCCACTCTCCCTGTGCTCCAAAACACGCAGGTTTCTTCTCCCTTGTTTTTTACTCTGCTCAGCTTGGATCTGCCTCAGGGCTTCTGGGATTTCTGGCCTCTGTGCACGGATGCTCCCTCTCAGCGCGGCTAGCTTCTTCTCTCGATTCGGTGAAGTCAGCCTAGGGGCATCCTCTCCACCTGCCCTTGTTAGTGCCCCCTTACTGCTTTCTCAAAGATACCCTATCTCATTATACTCTTTATAGTCTTTTATTTTCCTTGTGGCACTCCTCAATGTCTGAAATTATCATGTATTTGTTTATTCATGAGAGTAAGTATCCATGTGTTGTACCTGACTGTCCATCTCTGTGGCTCAGAGAGAGCCTGGCACCTGATAGGTGTACACTTAGTACATGTCCACTGAGTACTCACTACAAGGCAAGCACTTCTTTTCAGTGCCGCACAGGGATTAACTCACTTAATTCTCTCTCTCTCTCTTACACACACACACACACACACACACACAGAGAAATCTATCTCATTAAAAAAAAATGAAGCCCAGAGAGGTCACGTAGCTTGTATAGGGTTATACAGGTAATAAACCGTAAACCTGGAATTCTGATTCTGTGACCTTGACCACTGTATCATATCACTCTCCCCCGACCCCCGCACTGCAATCCCAGTTTTGGAGCAGAATTTGGTGTCATGTGATCGCCTCACCACCATGAAATGCTCTGTGACATTTCTTCAGGGCTTTCCTCACTTTTCATGACCGTTCTGGGGTGGGGCACCCACTTCCTCTGGAGTGCACGCACTTTTTAGGGAATGCTAACTTCCCCCTTGTATGGAGATATAGTCTGCCTCTTTGTAGATTCTCCCCAAAAGTTCTGTTTCTACCTGCTCAGCCTGCTGAGCCCCAGGGAAGACCTCAGCAGTGACAAGGCCTTCCTCCCGACTCTTCTCCCAGGTAAATACTGCCAGGTTCTCCAAGGGCATGGTGTGTCTTCCTTACCTAGCAAGGAAGTGCACAGTCTGTCTGGGCAATATATGGGAGAACCCATGCTTTGCTTCTGTACCTCTTCTGGGCAGCTGTGGGCAGTGAGTTAGCGGGGTTTCGAAACCCGTCATATCCGATCTCTCTGAATCTCATGTCACAGCCAGGATGGTATAACAAAAAACCCACATGGCACAAAGGCAGTTCCTCCCCAGGACTCTGAGCTGGTACCTGCTGCTCCTTGGATGATGCTATTAGCATTACTTACAGCTCCCGTTCCTCCCACACAGCTTGAAATCGCAAGCATGGGAGAAACTGATAAAGAAACTGGCTTATATACGCCTTCCCTTTCATTGCTGATAGGCTGGTCTCTTGTGGGTTTCTTGCTGAATAATGGAATTGTAAAGTGAGGAGAAAAATTATCATTGGGTCAGGGAGTGTGGAGATCCATTGAGATAGACTATCTGGAGGTTACTGATTCAGGGCTGAATAAAATGTTTTCCAGAGAATGGAAAGCGGGGAAGGAGGGGGGTGAGAGGGGGAGGGGGGAAGACCCTGCGATATGGTACAGGGGAGACTGGCTGACCTGTGTAAAAATGCCCACTCTGTGTATTTGTTTGTGACTCAGGCCAGTCACTTTGCTTCTCTGAGCCTCTTAAAAACAGGGAGACAATCCCTCGCTGACCCTTCTGGTGTAAGGTTTAATTACACTTTTGTCTTCTGTGTGCCATAGGTCCTCAATACACATTACTTCAGATCAATTGGACTCAACTGAGGTTTCTTTTATTTGTAAAAGTCTATGTCCATGGGATTTAAATCTCTCTTCCAGGCATCTGAGCAAATCTGCCTATTAAATAGGGTAGTGCTGTGGTGAGGCTGAAGAATTTCTAGTAATGACAGCTGAAGATGCTGAGTGCTGCTCACTTTTGCAAAATGCTTCCTGATGTGCTATTTCATTTAATTCTTGTGACAACCCGATGAAGTAAAGATAATAATTTCACATTTTGCACATGAGGAAACTAGGACACAGAGGTCACTTAACTTGTCTAAAATCCCATTTAGGGCGTGACTGGTCAGCCCTGGAGCCCAGCGGCCCTGGACCAGGACCTGCCTTTGCTCAGGTGTTTGGATGGAAGGCTGTTGGAGCTTTCCTTTGCTGAAATCCAGTCCCTTGCTGGGCTTGTAGGAATTAACCTCGTGTTACTCGTGTCTGCGTCTTCTGGGCTAATGCCTGGCACACAAGAGGCATCAAATAGGTGTTTATAGCCCTTTAAAAGTTTTATTCATATGGATAATAAACAAATTCTGAAGAAATGGAGCTTAATGGACCTAATGTACTAAGTAAGAGTTAATGAGTGAGTATTAGTTGATGAGTACACCCTTTTCCCACCCACCTCAGACCTTGCAAAGGTTATATTCAATACCTAGCCCTATTTGTAGCTTACCCTGAGCTTTGGACCTGGAACATTAAAACTATTGTGAGAACAATTGTGAGGGAAAGTAAATTAGCTAGTCAAGAGAATGAGTGTTTGTGAGTAAAGGAAGAGAAATGTGTGAATATCAGACATGGCTAAGGGGACATGTAGTAGTCACAAGAAAGTAGGGGTACAGGGGTAGTTTCTGATCCAAGCCATGTGGATCTTTATGGTCATCTGCCCATGACTCTAAGGCAACCAACCATCCCTTACACTGTGGCTAGCATGAATGATGAGACTTCCAGTCACCCCTTGATTTATTAGCTTTCCTGATCCTTCTCTCCTTGACTTTCTTGCCTTTTGCATCCTTTCTATTTTTATTCCTAGCCTCCAGAGCTCCTGACCCCTTGCCTTGTCTCCCATTCCTGGTCTCCTTCTGAAGCCTGAACCTTGGGAACTTCTCTGGTTTTGGCTTCCCTTGTTGGTTAGGACAAATTCTGTTTTTTGGTGTTTTTTTTCTGGCTGCTCTGAGAAACACACACTCACATGAGACTAATGCCCTTCAATTAGCCTCATTTCTCCAAATAAGAATTGACGCTAGGGCATCTTCTACTTCTGATGTGTAATGATTTTATTCATTCATCTCTGTATTCATTCTTAGTCTGGTTGAGCTGCTATAACAAATTACCACAGACTAAGTGGCTTATAAACAACAGAAATTTGTTTCTAATGGTTTGGAGGCTGCAAGTCTGAGACCAGAGTGCCAGGATGGCGGGATTCTGGTGTGGACCCTTTTCTGGGTTGCAGATGCCATCTTCTCAACATGAGCTCGTGTGACCAAAGTGGGCAAGAGAGCCTTCTTGGGCTTCTTTTATAAGGGTCCTAATTCCATCCCAAAGGCCCCACCCTCCTCATACCGTCATCTTGGTGGCCAGGATTTCAACATATAAATTTTGGGAGGACACAAACCTTCAGCCTATGATACTTTTCTTTAATCGGCCAATACATGTTGAGTGTCACCTCCTGGCTGGGCACACCAATGCCAGAATACCAAGTGCCTAGGGCACAGTCCTTGGCCCATGGAGCTCAGCATGTAAGGGGATGTGCTGTGTATCATGGCGGTTAAGGGTGTGTGGGCAGATATGCTTTCCAAACACACACAGCTTTGCCACTTGCTAGGATAATAACCTCTATGATGTTGGTCAAGGTGTTTAACCTGCCTGAGCCTGTTTCTGCATTTGTAAAATGGGTATGTTACCTTGTAGAATTACTGTGATATTAAGTAACATGCACTAACACTTATTAAGCATTCCACTGATGTTGGATACTGTTTTTATTAGTGAGGGGCAAATAAGTAAAAGGCCGTAAGAATATAGTGTGATCAATGCCATGGCAGGCGGATTATAGGAGACCCTGACCCAGGTTTCAGAAAGCTTTCTGAAGGAAGTGACAGCCCAGTTCCCACTTTATGAGTGGCGAGTGAGTGAGCATGAGCAGTGATGTCAAAGCAAAACAGAGCATTCCAGGGGCAGGAAGAACACGTGTGAAGGCCTGGATGGGAGAAACTGCATGCAATCGGCATGTGGTTAGTTAGTGTGGCTTGAGAACAATTTTGAGAATCAGTGGCAAAAAGTGAGGCCAGTGTCCTGCTTTATTTCTTTTTCTTGATCCTCCTATTCCTCCTTCCCCTTCCCAGGCTATAGCCCCTCTCTTTACCCTACTTTTTTATATTTGCACAGCTGTGATTTGCTAGGGGCAAAGGATGCCCAAGAGAAAGTTCCTTCCCCTGGGTGACTTACTTATAGAACTGCTGATGCAGGTGCCCCATGGAAAACTTGGAGCCATATTCTATTTAGAGACATTTTAGCCTTACACAGCAGATCCGGCCACTGCGGCTTGCCTCATTACCCACTAAGGGGATGTCTGCATGGAAAGAAATGGTTTCTTCACCTTGTTCCCCAGGCAGATTTGTCCTGTGCTGGCTAGTTTGGGGAGTGAGCAAGAGGTCACTGAGACAGACTTCCAACTTGCCCCTGGTAGCAACACAGAATGTCTGGTGGGGAGACACTTTATGGACTACTTCTACTTTACTGTGACATGGAAGACTGAAAATTCCACTCCTAGTCCCCAGGAGCGATAGGGTATAGGAGATGAGTGGGACTGGTGGGCCCAGAGTGACAGTGATGTTGACAGTGGGGGAGAGGCGTCGCCACATTGTTCAGATTTGCCTCTCTGACCTACTGCCGATGGCAAACATGTGTCATATTTGCCTTTACTCCTCCCTTATGTACCCATGGCCAGAGGCAGCTCTTAGTTCCCTTTAGGTTGGCCCCAAATGGGATACACAGTCTTGTGTGGAAGGAAATTCCCTGACAATGGGCAGTTCGAGTTGTGGTGGGCATTCAAACATCAGGAAGATGAGTCTACTAGATTATCTCCAATAGCTGTGTTAACTTTATCTTTAAACATGATTTGTTATAGGATCATTATCCTCTTCTATGGGCTGGAAAGCATTTTCATGTAAATGATATGATTTGATCTTCACAGAGAAAAGATTTGTACTATTCCCATTTTACAGAGGAGCAAACATCTCAGGAGCCCAGTCCTTTCTGGCCATGCTGCAACCATGATATATGGTTTATGATCCTGCACAGAGTGCTTTTCCCAATGGGATTACCCGTGTGTGTTGGCTCAGCCTGCAAATCAGACATGCAGGGACAGTGCTTGACAGCTTCTTTGTGCCCTATCATCCCTGTCATTTTTTGACAAAGCCACTATTGTATCACCTCTGATTTTCTATTCCAATGCCTATGTTTCTTGCTATTTTTTGACTTTTTTCTCATTTAAAATGTATATGCATACGTATATGTATATGGGTATGCATATTTTCTCTCTACAAGTTACTGGGCACATTAGCTGGTTGATCTAAGCAGTAGTTCCTAAGGGACCAAAGGTTTTGGGATTATTAACATGATGTCTAGAGAGTTTTATTGTTCTGATACTTTCCATACTGGTACTTCAGCATCCTCTTTATCCAATTTTAGTACATTCTTCAAGGTCCAGCCTAAATCTCACCTTCTTAGAAGGTTACCTAAGAAGGTTTAGGTAACCTTCTCAGGTCATGGAGTTTTCTGCCTTAATTGATCACCTGTAGCCTCTACTAAGTATTATCTTCCATTTGACTTGTGTAAATTCTATTTAAAAATTGCTTTACATTTGTAAGTCTCCTGTTGCTACTTAGACTGTGAAATCCTCAGTTGTGTGTTTTCCCTTTCGTTATAAACTCCAAAACTCTTGCTATTGTGTTGGGTACCAGGAATGTTGAATAACTACTTGATGACTTTGAATTTATCTCTGTGGGCTTCAGTCTTCTCGCTGACAACATGTGAAAACATATTTTCTATTTTCTCTAAAAAAAGCAAAAGAAGCTAATAGCTTTGGTTCAAGAACCCAGTGACCTTGAATTTGAATCTTGGCTCTGCCACTTTCTAGAAATGTGACCTTGACAAAGTTTCTTTACCCCTCCAAGCCTTATTTGTAGAGTGGGGATCATGGCAGTATTTATATTGAAAGGACATCATGAAGGTTGAATGAAGTCGTGGTGTTTTTGAGCCCGGTGCCTGGCACATCATTAAAGCACAAGGAATGTTAGCAGTTATTGTAAATGTTGCTGTTATTCTTCTTACCACAGGCTCTGTCAGGGAAAATGCCCTGGATTTTTAAAAATGGTTTGTAGCTCCGACTCTAGGGACACACACTAGTAAATCAAAAGCCCTATTTTAGGAATGTACGTACACATTTGTGTGCTTGCATTTATTTGTTTATACCTAGTCTTGTCCTAAACAAGGATTTAAGGCAGCTTCTTAGCATGCAGAGCATATAGCATAGTAAAATAAATCTTACAATAAGAAAAATGATGCACAAGGAAAACCAGGGAAGAGAAAAACAAAACTTAGAAATGAGGATAGCATTTAAATTACATGTCAGGAAATATCTTAACTCTGATGGCAGTAAGCTACAAATCTGATTTTAAATTTCTGAGGAGCAAAGAGTAGAAGAAAATCAGTTACCCAACTTATAGAGCACAGAGGATAAAAACAATCAAGCTACTTATGAAAAGGGTTAGGATTTTTCCTAGTGGGATTAGGAAAGATTCTCCTATGGCTCAGAGAGGAAACTATGCAATATAATAAATGACATCCTTATGGTGGTTTTAAAATATGCCCACAATTTGTTTTGAGACACCTCTTCCAAAGGGAGGCTCTAATTCTTCCCCTCTTAAGTGTGAGAATTTTTATATTAGGGCACATAAAACATTGTGGTTTTCTCCTTGCTCTCTCTGGGATCATTCATGCTTGGAAAAGCCATCTGCCATGTTGTGAGGATGCTCAAGGAGCCCCAAGGAGAGGGCCTCGTGGTGAGGGATTAAGGCCTCCTGCCAGTGGCCGTGTGAATGAGCCATTGGGGAAGCAGATCCCTCAGCCCCATCATGTGCCTGCAGGTCTGCCTGATATTTCAACTACCATCCTATGAGAGATTCTGAGCCAGAGCCATTCAGCCAAGCTGCCTCCAGATCCTCTACCAGCAGAAAATGGAGAGATAATACATGTTTGTTGTCTTAGGCTGCTGAATTTTAGGCTATTTTGTTACACAGCAGTAGGTAACTAATGCAATCTTAACAGCTTCTCAAAGGGATCACAGTGAGGAATTTTAAGAGGACGCTTCTTATGATGACCCCCAGTTTATGACAAGCGCAAGTTATGTGCAAAGTGGTCAGGGCTCAGGCAGACATGAAAAAAGACTTTGAGGGCTTACAAACTTTCAGGAGGAGACAGACAGACAGACAGATCATCAATATGGAGAGGAATGGATGTGTCAATGAAGGTACAAGTTAAGCCCTGGGAGCTTAGGAGGAAGCATTGAACATTGTTGAAGTTTTTATGGAAGAAATGGCATTTGGGTCGGGTCTTGTAGGACTGCATATTATTAGAACTCCTTTGGTTACAAACACAGAAACCTCACTGTCTTATATCAAGTTCCCCAGGAAACAGGCCCTGAGATGAAGCTTTGCATGCAGGGAGTGTGTGGGGACTGATCTGGGGGATAGCATCTATGAGACAGAGAGGGAAGCGGGATTCAGAGGGAGGAGGTGTTAAACTGCAGTTTGGGGAAAGTGGATTTGGAGAATTGTCTGGAATTGAGATTAGGGGTTTGGGCCTGCATCATCAGATGTGAGCTGCTTCTGCAGAGGAAATATGACCTTAGTTGAGGTGGTTTTGTGAAACAATTGCTGGACCATTGGCAGGCAGCACTCACAGGTGCTGATGGAAGGAGTGCCTTGGTTTTACAAGGATATTAGGGTGGCAAACCACAGCACCCATTCTTCCAGCGTCTGCTGACTTGGGCGGTCATCATCATCATTACCATCATCGTTTTCATCACTTATTGGCTCAGATCTGAAAAGCCAGTGGACAGAGTTAGTTTCATGCATGGTGGGATTCACAGTCTCCAACAATATAATCAATAACATGCCTTCCTCTCTGGATTCTATTTTTCCTCTCTTTTTGGCTTCATTGATACTCCTAAACTGTGGCAGAAAAAGCTGCTGAAGGTCTAGGTTTATATCTTGCCACCTCAGCACCTCAGTGCAAAGTGCTATTTTTCTCATAATTTCTAGCAGAAGTTCTGGGCTGACTATCATTGGCCTTCATGAGTCACCAGCATTTCCCTGAACCACTCATGGTGGCCAGGTGACTATAGGCTTTGACTGGCCCAAGCTGGGTTGTGTATCTGTCCCAGAGCCAGAGGGTGGGCCATCCCCACAGAAACCTACATGAGCTTAATCACATGGAAAGGGTGGATTATCTAAGGAGAACTGGAGTTTTGTTACCAAAGGCTGATAACTAGAAGTCTTCCATATGTGAATGGGATGGCAATAGGAAGTGAAGAGATAGAAGGTCCTTCTAAACCAAGGAGTAGCAATGACATGGAAGTGTTAAAGTGACCAGCAAGTAGCATGTATTTATTCATAAACACATTCAATATGTAGAAATCTGTCTGTCTCCCCTGATATGAATACAGACCCATGCCCCTTTAGTCAGGGGAGCGAGAATGCACTAGAGTGATAAACTATGCAGCCAATGTTTCCATATGCACACAGAGTTCAACCACAAGAGACACTGTGCTCCCCTGGGAAGCCCGTCTAAAGGATGACGGGCCAGGGGAAGGAAGCTGGGAGTAGAATGAGGTCTGGCAGGTTTTGCTTGCAGCTGGAGCAAGCTGAGTGAGCCAGCGATTTTCCCCGAGGCTGTTTCACTGTGACCAAAGTGCCTGGGATTGGCTGTGGCAGCCTGGGCAGTCAGCTCTGAGCCACATGATGACAGAGTGTGGACCTGATAGGAATTTGTGTTTCTCTCTGAAGGATGGCAGCTTTGGTGATTACCGAGGCCACCGGGAGTGAGGAGTTGTTTGGCATAATCAAAAGGTCATGGTGCCTAGGAGAGGGCGCCGACTGGGTGAGAAATCGGGAGGCCTGTGCTCGGCCATTTACATCTGGTCGTGGCGTGGGCCAATTATCTGTGCAAAAGGCAGACAGCTATGAAAAGACGGCAACACGCTCTCAGGGGGACCACTGCTAACTTTGTGTCAGGATACGAGGAGACAATAGAAAGTGTGTTTTGATAGGTGCAGCGGTGTCATACCTTTCAGGGGCACTGATCAGACACCCCAAGGGGAGGACCTTCACATACAACAGGGAAGATTGAGTTTAATTAAGTCACTGACCTGTCACATAGTTTCTGACCTTGCTAAGAGGGATCAAAGAGACTTTAACCATGACATTGACTGTACAGACATAGAGCTAGAAAAAGAGATCATCTGGTTCTGCCTCATTATTTGAAAAATGTGGAAAAAAAGTAAGCCTCTGTTGGATTTTATTTTTTATGACTATACGAAGAGATATTAACAAAGCTAAGGCCTGCACTCAGTCTCACAACTCTGCCTTCCTTGATTTGGAAATAACTCTCTCCATTAGGGGCTCAGACAGTACAGACCAACTAAGTTAATTTATGCTTCCTGAACAACAGGAGAAACGAGGGAGAAAGAGTTAGCGAGGCGAGCACGTGGGCTGCAAGGGGGTTTGCAGGGCAGGTGGAAGGTGCGGCGAGTCTGTGCAGCAAAGATGCAGGCGATTCACCCAAATCCATGAGAGACAGTGTATCCCGGGAAAGAACGCTGGACACCAGTTTCCCAGAGTGTTTTTATGAGAGACAGATACCCAGTCATTTGGGGGAAAGGTTTACCCCACTCTGCAAGACTCACGGGGAACTTGAGCTGGTGAAAGCTCTGAGAAGTCCCGCAGCCAACAAAACTGCTTAGCTACTTAATCAAGGGTTTCCCAAACACCTTTGAATTCCTTTTCCTTTTTTACTATTCATGCGTAATACCTGTAAACATCTTATAGAAAGTATAGCAAGTCCACAAATAATGTCGTTTCATTCAGTGTTGTTTTGTTATAACAATGAGATGTTGTAGGAACTTACCTTTTTCTTGGTATCAATTAGCCTATGGTAAAATTGACTTTGTTCTGTGTCATTTCACTTAGAATCACAGAACCTATTGACATCAGAAAGTGAGGACCTACTGTACTTTGAAAAATCCTGTAATAAATAAATTGTATGACTTTGGGGATATCTCTCTTAACCTCTGTCTTTCTCTGCAAAATGACATGAGTAGATTAAGTGTTTTCTCTAGTTCCCCCTGAGCTCCTTCGATTCTATTATCGCACATTTGTGGGGGTGAGGGGACTAAAACTAGAAGCAAGGAGCCAGGGTGAGCGTCCCCAAGCCACCAGCATCTCTTGCCTGGACCACTGCAGTAGCCTCCAGTCTGTTCTGCCACTTCTAACCTTGTTCCTCTCAAACCGTTCCCTACCCTGCAGCCATAGACACTTTCTAAAATGCAGATAAGATTGTATCAGATCTCTGCCCCCAAACCTTCAGTGCTCCCTGTAAGATCCAAGGCAGAGTCTCTAAGACTTTGCATTATACCAGAAAGCCTTTGCTAAGTAAACCACCAATACACAATGAAATCAAACTTTTTTTTTCAGGTTAAAAACCCCCCTACCTTATTATTTAATAGAAATGGAGGATACCAGAAAGACAAGTTTTGGATACTCAAAGCGCATTCTACAGACCACATGGGAGATTTTAGAAATGCAGGGACTCAGGTCCTAACGCAGACCATCTGAATCATAATTTCCATTTTAACGAGAAGATCTGTGTGAACAGCTTGAGAAGTACAGTCTTAGAGAGAATCCAAGTCACTGTACAAACCACTAAGGAGGCCTTAGGGGTCAGTATTAAAGTACAGACTTTAGAATCAGGCCTTGTTTTCAGTCCAGACTGTGTTGTGACCTTGGGCATATTCCTTAGCATCTCTGAGCCTTGGTTTCCTCATCTGTAAAATGGGAGATTGTGCCTAGCTCACATATACATTATGAGGACTCAATGAGAGGACATTAGAGAGAGCCTTTATCACGGTGTTGGCAGATGAATACAGTGGGGGTGTCATATTACCCATGGGGGGTGTCCAGTATGTGGCATTGCAGTCTAAGGGCAAGAACACGGGAGAGGTGAGCCAGGGGTAGGAAATAGGCGTGGGATTTATGAACTCATTTTCCAAAGAGTGAATGAGCACCCAGAATGGACCAGGCCCCTGGAAGGAGCTAGGGTTACAGTGGCGAGCAGGGCACAGTGGCAACCCCCTCCCCAGCTGAACCACACAGCCTGGCGTGTCAGGGACACACTTGGCGTGCAGCCAGAGTGCTAGTGAATGTAGACTTGGCCACACTCTGTCCTTGTTGGTCACAGACCTAGCTGCCTCTGAGCCCCCATTTCAGCCAATCCTTCTCCCCAGCTCTGAATTCTTCCAAGAATTTCTCCCTGGAGCAGTAAAAAGGATTTCATTTCCCCTCTTCCTTGAGGTGTCAGGTGTCCGTTTGTCCATTTGGAAGGGGAAAAACACCCACCAGCTCTTTTAGATGGAAAACGTCTATTTTATTCCTTCCCTTTTCTTATGTAAAACTAGTTTCTCGGGGCTTTCTGTGTGATGGAAACCTTGGCGTGTGTCTATTTATTGGAGACTTTTGGGTGACCCTTTCGTTTGCCGAGCAATCTTTCCTGTTTACACAGAGCTTGGCAGCCTCCAGGATGATTTTTCTAATAAAGACGTCCATCTCTCGCAGCCTGGCGGAGCTGGAGGCCCTCTGCGGGTAAGGCTTGAAGAGAAGGGGGAGGGAGGCGGTGTGGGATGAGCGGATCCTTGGATCTGCCCCACCTCCCACTGCCGTTCAAATTACCCACCTATGGGTGAAATTCCCCGAGTGCTCGGAAGGCAGTTTTGATACAATCAAACATCGTACTGGTGTGAGGAAGGCTCAAAGAAACTGCTGTCTGGTTTCTATAATTTGGACAAAACTTAAGCAGTAGTGTTTAGTGGAATTTTCCAGCAAATGGTCTTGGAAGAACAGGGACTCGTCAGCTGCAAATGCTGTCTTGGGTGCCACCTGGCTCTGGCGGTGGCAAGAAACAGCTTTCGAGAGAGTCAAGAGCAATGAAACTCTTTGTCTGAGAGAAGGGCCACCCTCAGGCCTGAGAAATGGGGTTCCATTTTCAGTGAAGTCATTTTTTAATGAGATACCTGAGGAAACCTGGTGGAGGCCATGTGATCAGAGAACATTAGCGACACGCTCTTGTTCAGACAAAACAGAAACAAAGGCAAAAGCAGCGAGGCCTGGAGCCAGAGCCGGAGGCGGACCTGAGACCCAGCGGCCTCCTGGAAATGGGATGTCAGGTTCTTCACTCTGTTGAGATAGAAGACAGGAAGTATGTGGGTCTCCTGCACAGTGTCTTTCCAAATGTGCTTCTTCTCTTCTTCCCTTTAAGTTTTTTCTCAGTTTCTTAAATGTCTGGTTTGTTTTTTGTTTATAAATGCTAACAGTATGGGGTTCTTATTTATGATGTAGCTGTGAGATCCGGAAACAAATGCTTAATCTTTTAAGCCTTGTTTTCTTTATCTGTAAAAAAATCCGTTTGGGTCAGATTAGTTTTAGAGCCTCTTTCAGTCTAAAAATTGGATTCCTGAGAATGCTATACTGTTTGACAACTAGTTGCAACAACAGTTTAGCAATTAGCAATTAGCTGGCAGCTAAAACAGGGTGTAAGGTACAATAGGAAATATCTTAGCTGAGATCTGAAAAATGTTCCTTAGCTTTTAAAGCAATGTGAGCCAATGCTGCACTTTTGTCTATGGTGTGTGTGTGTGTGTGTGTGTGTGTGTGTGTGTATACGTGTGTACAGGAGGACACTAATGAAAAGTCTATATGGAGTTGAGATTGATTACGTAACAATACAAGGCAGGAGGCATGAGCACCTGACATGATGCCATTATTCCAGTGGGCACTTCTGATGCCCAAAGGTAGACATTACTAATCGATCTTATCACTCATTTTAGTCCTTTAGGGAGCCACTAACAAGGCCGTGATGGAATCTACTTGTCTCCCCTAGCACAAAGCATAAAACTCGAAACACTGATATTATCAGCAACTCTCTCTAACTCTTCAAATACTGGATGTTCTTCTCGTTTGAACATTTGTTCACTCCTCTGTATTTTTTAAGTTCCTACTACCTGCCAAACACAGTTGTAGGTGATGGTGATAAGCAAAGAACAAAGCACACAAAACTCCCTGTCCTCGTTGAGCTTTTATTCTAGCGAGAACAGGGCAGGAGACAGACAAGAAAAAAATGCAGTGTGTTAAGTGTTGGCAAGTGCTACAAAGACTCCAGAGCAAACCCTGGCTGGTGTAGCTCAGTAGGTTGAGCACAAGCCTGAGAACCAAAGGGTCGCTGATTTGATTCCCAGTCAGGGCACATGCCTGGGTTGTGGGCCAGTTCCCAGTTTGGGGTGTGTGAGAGGCAATTGCATATTGTTATTTCTCTCCCTCTCTTTCTCCCTCCCTTCCTTTCTCTCTAAAAATAAATAAAAATATTTTAAAAAAACACTCCAGAGCAGAAAAGGGGTAAATGAAGAGAATGTGTATAAACTTGGAATTGAACTACGATTTTTAAGTCAGGTTGTTATGAAAGGCCTCATTGAGGTGACATGTGAGGAAAGACATAAAGGAGGCGTGAGAGGTGAGGTGAGGATGAGAGGCCATCCAAGGTCAGGTACTGTTGAGGTTGCACAGAGGAGCAAAAATTGCTTTAACGTGAGAACGTTCACTGGTGAACTGACTACCAGTGAAATTAGCCCCAGGCAAGCAGTGCCTGCTGCTTACCTGGGGTTTTCCACCCACCCCACCACTGTTGCTGTTGGCAGGGGTACTGGTAATTAAGAGATACCGTGAACATCAAGCAATAACAATTCAAAGTATCTCTAAAGTAAAATCACCAACTGCTCAGATGATTTCATGATGCTGTTGAAAGTTGTTGGAAAAGTGCTTAAATCAAATGCAAATAAGGATCTGAATTTTCTCAATGAACAACTGAAGAAGAGAGAATCACTGAGAAATAAACACAATAAGCTCTTTAAAAGAAAATGTGTAATTGAAGGATTATGAGAGGCCTCTGGAAAAGTTTTTATTCCTGTTAAACATTTTTGAAAATATGACCCTGTTAATGATCATCCGTGAGCATTACCGTAAAGAGGGTTGAGTCTTGCTTCATAATTTTCTTGAAAACATTTGCCCCAAGCCCCACCATACTAGATTTATTCTCTGTTGCTTCTTAGAATTAGCAGAGAGTTACAGCAGTACCCTAAATATAAGCTAGAGATCACGTATTTTAAGTATTTTGGTTTTGTCTTTAAATTGAAATCCCAATGGTATCTCTTCTACTGTTTTATATAGCGTTTTAGGATTTGTTTTAAGTGGATTCACTTTAAACTATCTGATATCCTTTACCAGCAGAATTTTTTTGAAGAGGCATGTTCGGAGGGATGAAGGGACTCACTGGAGGTTACATGGCGTGAAGATGACAGAGACCAGGCGACGCCTTCTCTGTGCCTCCCAAAGGAAGTAAAGTTTGGTGGGAACCATCCTCCAGCAGATACACAGTTCGAATCCCCATGGGAAGCCAGGGCTTCCAGACAGTTCATCAGAAAACCAGTGTGGTGACTTTTTTTGGAAAGATTTTTTTTCTTTTAGATAGAAATGTATTGGCCCCTGGGGGAAAACAGTAAGTGTGGACATGACTGTGACTTAGAAGACGTTCACATAGCATGTGGCATTCTTCCAGGGGCTGCATCCTCTCACAAAGCCTAGAGGGAGAGGATGAAATGTGCTCGTTTATCTGCAGAATATTACACTGATACCCTGAACAACTTCTGCCCTTTGGGTGTAGTGTAAGACCTCTAATTTTAATTAGAGAGCAGAGTATGTACGGCATTAAATAATGAACAAGCAATTTTAGGAGTCATACTTTCCCTTTCACTCCTAGGGCTCTTAGAGAAGAAAGAGAAGCTTTCTTGAGTGTCTAAATGGTTTATTTCAAAACACCTTGCATTTCCTCATTTGACACATAGCTGGAGCTCCCTGTTGTTCTGAGGAGTGCTTGGGGATTTCTGAATTTGCATTTTGCTTAGATCCAAAGCAAGAGATATTTCACTTACTCTTCACTTCTAAGATAGATGGATGGATGAATAGATAGAATTCGGTCTCCATAAAAACCTATACATAGAGTGGACTTTAGAGATCACCTGATTTCCCTTTATAATTTTAAGCCAGAGTTGTACAGAAAGGCAGAGCAAGGTGCCTGGGTCATACAGCAAGGCAGCGACAGATCTCACACCTGAATTCATATCTTCAGTGTCATGGTCAGCTGCTCTGATTCATCCCAGTATGAATGTCATTCTTCTATGCATTTATGTGTTGATAGCCAGCATGTCCTGTATCCTACATGTCTGCCAGAACTATCTTCTACTTCACAAATCTCAGTACCTAAAGAGGAACATACCACATTCTGCAGCTGAACCCATGAACTTGACATGTCATGTAAGTTTTTTAAATTTTCTCTGCCTCAGTTTCCTCATTAGCTAAATAAAGGTAATAATAATACTTCCTTCTCAGGCTTGTTTTGAAGATTAATGGGGATAATTGACATAAAACAATTAAATACTTGGAAATGCTTGTGCTAAGCAGGATAGAGCTCAATCAACATTATTCATCACTGTGGTCATCTTCATTGTGAACTACAGCAGTGGCAGCATCTTCACCATCACTTCTGGATTGCCACTGGCAGGATGAAGTCAAAATCCACTGAATTACTCTTGGAGAATATCCAATCCAACCTTGGTCCGATGACTTACTATTATTTCCAACATGCTGTGAGGCTAGCCAGTCTTTGCTCGAATACCTTCAGTGCCAGGGAACTAATTTCTTCCTAGAGTAGACCATGCTAGATTCAGAAACGATTTTAAATACAGCTAAAGTGGGCTTTAAAGTCCCTAATGTTTAAAATAAATTGCCTGTCCTGGCATCATTACTCACATCTGAAATGATTTATATACCAATTATTTAAGGGTTTTGTTTCTACTGTTTTGCATAAAGATTATAGATCAGTTGGATACTTGTTTTTTCCCTTGTCTAAGCATGAAGATTCCAGAACAAAATTTGGAACTGGCTGAACAGGCAGGATGCACCAGCAGTCTTCATTTATAGCCTGACCTTTGTCACCAGTTGTCATTCTAGGATGAGGAGGCCTGCTGTTCCCTCAGGCTACTCTTTTCCTGAGCCTGTCACTTCTCTTGCTTCATCTGGCTGACTGATCACTTGTGGGTGTTTGTGAATCTGTCATATGTGCTGGGCACTGTGTTTGATCCTAAGGGTACAACGATAAACAAGATAGATAGGCAAGTTATATGGCCTCCTAAAATTTAGAATTTTATAGGGGAAATATAGCAAGCAAGTAAAGAAAGATGACAATTCCAGGGAGTGATAACTGCTATACAACATTAAAACTGGGCAATATGACAGAGTGTTGTGTGGGGGTTTGGGAGACTTTTAGATTAAGCAGTCAAGGGAGGAGGTGGCATTTGAGTGGACCTCTTCATAGTAAACAGGTACTGGCCATATGAACATCTAGGCGCTCAGGGTCCAGGCAGAGGGAGCACTGGGCTTGCAGCAATTTGGTGAGTGTGAGGAGCAGATTAGTGAGCCTCCAGGGAGCTCCCAGGACATGCAGCTGGATGGGTAACAAGGCCCAGAAGCCAAGGAGAGAAGGTTAGATTCTATTCTAATTGCATCCGGATTCCATGGGAAAGCTTTGAGAAGTAGAATAACATTATACGATTTGCACTTTTAGAAGATCGCTTTGGCCCGCAGATGGATTGTTAGGGTGGCCAAAGTGGATGCAGGAGGTTAAGTCAGTAGAGTGCCTCAGTGGTGCAGGCTGGAGACATGGCGGTTGGAGACCTCCGTGGTGGTGGAGTGAAGAGGGCAGATGCATAGAGCACTCGGGAGCTGACAGGAGCTGTAGGGGACAAGGCTCAGCATAGAAGTCAAGGGTAAAAAGTACAAGCTCAGAGAGTACTCTTCCCAGGCCCACAGCTTTGTGCTGGAGCAAAACCCTCCCAAGAATCATTAACTGACTGTGGCCATCGGGTTAACCAATGTGGCACTCAGGTTGTCTTACTTTGTCTTCCTCCAACTGAGAAAACGTTCCCAGTGGGCTGTGAGCGTATGAGATGCTGATCAGGATCACTTTACAGGGATGCTATCTTCCTTCAGCTCCATGAAGGAGAGATGCAACAAGTCACTAGTTACAAAGCAGAGTGGACTGAAGTGGGGCTGAAGTGAATGTATCAGTGGGGCCTGGGCCAGAGCAGAGAGAGGAGCGGTTGGTTTGGTGGGCACATCAGGGAAGACTTTCCAGGGAAGATGCTGTCTGTAGGAGAACCGGAATGATAAAAGACATTTTAGAGCTTTTGAAAAAAGGCAAAAGGCATTCCAGGAATAGGTGGAGGACTAGGTTGTGGATGGGGGGGCAAAAGGGGCACATAGTAGGATCAGTGAGTAGGAACACAAAGTAGGGTTTCAAAACAGACCTGTGGAATGAGTGCCTGGACTCCCACTGATGCTGTATTTGGAACCTGGCCATTTACTCTCTGCCTGACACCAGCTCTTGAAATGGGATTGTCCCTGGGACCTGAGATGTGGAGCTCACACTGCCCAGGGAAATAAGCAGGAGCCTTTCACCTTGTGCAGAGAACCGAAGGGCAGGGAGGAAACCAGCTTCTCCCACGGGGCTGATAAAGGTGACACTCGAGATTGTGGATGGCGAGCTTGTTCCAAAGGTACCACTGGGTATCCAGGCCGCCTGGCAGTAAATCACGCTGCTGCAGGCCTCGGAGCACAGAGCTGGCCGGCTGGGCGCAGCGTGTCTGTGGGAGCAAGGACAACAGATCTGGGAAGTGTGATGCATGTCATAGAAGCCCAGAGCCTGATGGAAACCCTGTGCTGCCCAGATGGGGAAACTGAGGCTCTGTGCAAGCCATCGCCCCCAGCTGACATAAAATTAGTGGCAGCACAGGTGCCACACCGTGACCCTGATTGCCTTAAATTAATTTTCTACTTTGCCTCCCGCTCATTCCCTGTCTTTGAGGTCAGAGTGTTTTGCAGCCTCAACTTGTATTCAGTCTGGTTCCAAGACAGCTGCTGGCATGTACCACCATGGTGCCCCTTCCGCAGCCCTACCTTTGCTCCCAGGGGGCAGGCTGACTGCTGGACGGAAGCTTGATGGGTTCCCCTCCCCAAGGAATCACATCTTTATACTGAAGTCCTTCAGTGCAGAGAAAGGACCCTTCAGGTATGGTCCTTGTTGAGCTGTCTTTAAGGTCCCTGTCGCTGAGCAAATCTACATCAAGCCAAGTTCCACTGGAAGGGAATGGAGCTATTCCTGGAACTTGATTTATTTTGTGGTGCCTCCCCAGAGGCGAAAGCATCCTTTTTGTCCCTGTAAGCTGTAGTCTAAATTGTTCTCGACATGCTTCAGGGACAGATGGTGGCTTTGGCTCCTGCTCTTTCCCTCTACCTCCCCAGAACCTTCTCATCTTATGGACAGGGTGGTCCTTTCTGTTGGAAATGAAAATGGAAGAGACCAGCTAACCACAGGGAAGCTGGGGTTGGGGTCCTGTGTAGGAGGAATGAAGGGGGTGTGGGGTGAAGACGTGTGGGTAGGTCCATAGAGAGAATGGTGGCAGGGAGCTGAGGATCTGAGGGGGGTGGATGTACATTGGGGCACTAACAGGTGAGGGCAGGGAGCATGGAGGTCACGTGGAAGAATCAGTGACCTTCACATGAACCCCGTGCAGCGGGCAGGGCTGACCTGGTTACAGTAATATACTTCGACAGATAGGAAGAAAAACTGTAGCTGGGGGCAGGACGAAATTGGAACTGGAGTTGAGGCGTGCAGACTAAAATTTCTCCAGAACTTTCCATACCTTCCTGGGCTATAGTCAAGTGGCTAGAGTGACAGTGTCTGATGTCCCGGGGATGCCACCCCCCGGTGAGCTTCAGGCTCGTGAAACCTGCACCGAATCACGGTTAGAGATGTCACCTTTGGGCTCTATTATTTTTCCTCCAAATGAAGAAAGAGAAGTAGCAGTAGTCTTGTAAACCTCAGAGCTGGGGTCTAGCCCCTGCCTGTTTGGTTTTCAAGTGTCTACACTAAGCGTCATGTCTAAGGTCAAGTCAACAGTGTCACATTAGAGAGTCTGGGCTCCTTAGGACAATACTTCTTTTATTTGCTCTAGCAAATATTTGGGCAAAATAATGGAGGCCTACTTAATATCCTTGACTCTATCCCCATAAAGTTAGAATAATTATCTTGGGCAAATTAAACAAAACTATCTTATCTAGTTCCTCTGTTCCTCACTCTTGATCCCCTTCAATGTCCTAAAAAAAGCATCATTATTATCTCCTAAAGGCTAATACATCATGGGAGATAAACTAGACTATCTCCTGATCATGCGAAATTTTAATTTCCCCCCAAACATTATACTGGTCACTATGCAGACCCACGGAGAGGCTGGGATGTGCAGTAGGAGTGAGGGCTTTGCAGTCGGGTGCACCTCTCCCAACCTGCCCGCTCTCTGACCGCAGGCCATTACTCAGTCATTTGGGCTTCATTCTCCCCTGCGAAGCTGAAATGAGTGGCGAAGGAGAATGGGATGGGATCAAAGGGAGAAACAGGTGCCAAGCGCATGGCCGAGGCCAGCTGGTTCATAGCTGGTCCTCACCGAACTTTCGTTTTCACGTCATCACTGTCTCCCAAATGAAGAAATGCTAGGCCCAGAGAGCAAGGGAACTACACAGGGAGTTGGTCCTTTGTCAGGACCGAAGCCCACGGCCCTGCATCCCAGACGCCCTTCACCCCTATATCTCGACTCAACCACATATTCTCCGGGCAGAAACAAACCTAAATCGTCTCTGGGAAAACAGGATTCATCCTGTTGCCTCCTTGTGACCTCAATTCCTGGGATCTCAAATCGTTATTTCTGCCTCCCCTGACCCCTCCAGGCTGTGCCTGGGAGTCCCCGGCCGCCACAATGTGCATGTGCATTGCTGGAGAGAACATGCTTGTCACATGGCCACTCTTCCTCCTCTTCTGGGGGGCAGCCTGTCTTCATGAAAATAGGATGGGGGAGGGGAAGGGGGAGGAGGAGTATTGGTTTGATCTTTATCATCATTTATCCGGAGCAAACTTGAATTGGTTTCTTTGGGAGGAAAACTTCCTCTGAAGACCCACAAGGAAGCAGAAGATAGTACAGCCACTCAGGCGGCCCAAGGGAGGCACGAGATTACAGGAATCCCTTCCACTCCTGCTGGCTTTAAAGCACTCAACACTTTTCATTATTACCACTCAGTTCGATCCATTTCAGCAATCTCGTGAGGCAGGCAGGAGAGAAAGTCTTAGTCTTAACTAGGTAAACTGAGTTGTGGGGGAATTATAGGCCATACAGCGACAAAAATCAATTATGCCTTTGTTCATTCAGCAAATATTGATGAGCTATGATGTGCTGAGCCTACCTTAGTCATGGGGAGATAATACCAGACACTTATCTGGCCTCAAGAAATATGTGGTAGTGGGAAAGACCAGTACAAGCACATAAGTAGAAAATGATAACATAGCATGGTTAACACAATGATATACATATGCCAGAAAATTAAAGGGAGGGGAGGAGGAATACCCAGTTTAGCCGGTTGGGAAGTTGTATCAGAGAAGACTTCCTGGAGGAGGTAACACTTGAGATTTGAAGATTGAAGAGGTGTAATCCAGATGAAGGGGTTGGGAAAACAGTGTAAGCAAAGGCATGACCTGGAGAAATGGCTTGTGAATAAAAAAACCAGGAGTGGGATTTGAGGAGACTGTAGCATTTAGATTTTGGAGTATCTTGAATGCCTTGATTTTATCCTGTAGTCATGGGGGATGGGGGCAGAGTACAGGGGCACTGAGGGTTTTAGGTAAAGGGAAGCAGGCTTAGTTTTACTTGGATTAGAACTCAGATCTTTGATGTTCTGTTTCAACACTCTGGTATCCCAACTTCAGCTCTTCATAGCTGGGGACACTTGTTCAGCCCTCATCATTAGGTTCAGCCTTCCTCAGGCCCCTGGAACCCATGGTTGGCCCATGCAGGAGACGACGTCTCTAAGGCCATGCAGTCTTAGTCTGATCTTGTGTCTTGGTTCTGCTCTTTGGGCTGTTCTCTTCTGGGGACCCACCCCTCACCCTGCTCTCAGCTCTCAGAAGGGCCCTCCTGCATATCCAGTCCTCTCCATCATTCTGGCTTTAGTTGCCTCCTCCCACTACCCCCACCCCTGCCACATGGGAATAGCCCTCCTGCTGTGAAGTTCTGCTTTGATCTCCTCCTTTTCTTTAACCCCAGGGGGCCCAGGGCCTGGAACAAGGATTCTGCATCTCACAGCCTGGATTCTGGACTTTTTTCCCATTCCCTCTTACCTAACTTTCTAGTTTTTATCCAAGTTCCCCTCCTCTGAACCCCCCTACCTTTGAGACCCGCTGTCTGTGCTCTCTTCTAAGGAATGTGAGCTGCTCACTGGGGTCCAAATGGTTGCTAACTGTATGTGGCCTCAGGAGACATCTGCAAGCCCCACTGCCTCATCTGTAGATCGAGGATAATATAGGGCAGTGCTGTGACTTTTAAATGAGATAATGCATGTAAAGCACTTAACATGGGAAACACAGTAAATTATTATGAGCTTTTATTTCATCAATATTGTACTAACTTTATAAAGCATCTCATTCAGAGAGTGGGGAAAATGGAGCAGCATAATTAGACTCTGCTGAAAGTACAAACACCATTAATGCATCTAATTTTAGGGGCTTTTAGGGAGGTGGAAGGGAAGTTGGGGAAACTTCAGTGACAGGCATGGAGGTTAGTTGTCAGATAACCCGGGCTCTGGTTGACCCCAGCCACTAACTTCTCTGTGGCCTGAGGCACGCACAGCCCTTTCTTCCTCTTGTTGTTTCTTTCATGTAGTAGCTGATGCAGTAGCACTAGCTGAACACTCTCAGCTGCTCTCATCTGCGATTCTGCCCCTACAGCCTACACTTAGTCCTTCCTCAGCCTCTGCACAGTCTGGACCCAGCGCTGAGGTGTCTCACCAGGCCTGGGGTCTGCCATGGCCACCAACTACTGCCTGGGAGAGGAGCTGATGGCTCTACTGCCCGTCAGACAGGTGTGAGCCCCCACTGCCCCATGCTGGCTGCCTCTCTGCTGCATCAGAAGTCGAGGCTGGGAGCCTGGTGTGCTGCTCCTTTCTGCTGCCCTACATAATTTCTTGAGCTCAAGACCAATCTGGGGCATTTGTTATGGGTTTTGCTGGACTCAACACTCTTGTTTCTTGCCTTAGCTCCTCTGGGGGGTTTTGTGCCTGCTCAGCCAGCAGTTGGCAGGGGCAAAAGATGGGCCTGGGACCAGAAGAGTGGGATGGAAAAGAAGTAAGGGAGGCCAAGAAGTGGGTATGCAATATGGAGTGGGTGGGCAAGTGGTGGGATGGAATGGCTGTGACTGTGTGGAGGGATCAGTTGGTGGAGGAGAAAGGGGAGGGAGAGGCAACTGGGAAGGCCAGCACCAGTGCCCGTCACTGAGAAGGCACTGCATTAATATTTGCTGAGTTAATGTTCAAGAAAATTGGGAATGGGAAAAAGAGTTAGAAAAATATAAAGAGGAGTGAGAGTTGGGGCTGGAGAGGAAAAGGGATTAGAGAGAAAGAACTACAGAAATACCAAGAAAAATATAAAGAAAGAGAGAAATGGAAGGGAGGAAGGACGGAGGAAAGGAAGGAAGGAAGGAGACAAAGTGAACAGGAAGAAAGGAGGGGAGGGGAGAAGTGAGGGATGGCGGGAATAGTTGAAGGTGGTTGTGGCAGGCAGTAGAGTGAGCACCCAGTGAAATCTGAGAAGTGTGCTGCCTATGGTTTCTTCCAGACCCTTTGCTCCAGCCGCCTGAAGTTCCAGCATCAGTATAAGAAATTGTGCGTGTGCACACGTGTTAAGGCAGTGTCCTCTGTCAAAATCCAGAATTTCCTGAGCTGGGAGGAAATGGGAGGCTACCGTCAGGTCAGCTCTTCTCATGGCCCCCTGACAGCAGGTTTGGATGAGGTGCCCACGGAAGGCGGATAAGTGAGCCTGAGCAGGACCCTGGGCCACATTGAGAGGCTGAGGTGGACAGGCGAGCACTACAGGGGCCCAGGCCCCACGGCGGGGAGTGGGGGCCTGAGGACACTCTCATGTGTGAGGTCCCCTGACTTCTACGTCACCGGGTCCCTGCCCATCCTGAGATCTCAAGGGCCTGGAGATCCCTGCTGTGGGATTGTACTCACCACGGGTGGCAGCAAGGGGATTTTTTCCTTTTGAACCCAGATGAATATTTCTTTTTTTTGAACAGTTGTATTTGTGCTGATATAGTTATCCCCAACTGATGTAAGTGATGCTGGTTTTCCATTTATAACGGTGATAAAGTCTCCTTGTTAAAATTTAAGTAAGGAGAGCTGATGTAAAGAAGAATATTGCCCTGGCTGTTGTAGCTCAGTGGATTGAGCGTGGGCCTGCGAACCAGACAATGGCAGTTCGATTCCCAGTCAGGGCACATGCCTGGGTTGCAGACCAGTTCCCTGCAGGCCAGTTCCCAGCAGGGGATGCAGGAAAGGCAACCATACATTGATGTTTCTCTCCCTCTCTCCTTCCCTTCCCCTCTAAAGATAAATAAATAAAATATTTAAAAAAAAAAAAAGAAGAATATTAAAGAAGCGATGACTAAGCTGGCATCAGACGTAACAAGATGGTCTAGGAAAAGCTGGGGGGATGCGTTTCCTGTTAAGACCCCTCATTTTACAGAGGGGGCCAGTGGGGCCAGAGAAGGGAAAGGACGGGCTCCATGGAGCAGACTTGGGGGGTGGGGCTGGGCTTGAACCCAGGTCTCCCACTCCCAGCGCTGATCTTTCTGTTGGCCTGTGCTGCTCTGTAATCCTCTGATAATCCTTCTCAAAGCGCCAAGCAACTGATCCGTTAATTAGTGGCCTGCTCGACAAATTCTAAACATCCTATTGCTTCCATTCAAGGACGAAAATAATACATTTGCCTCATAATTACATGTCAAAATAGCTACCTTTGAACTATGTCAGAGTTTCACATGGTATGATTGTTGCAAGTTGCTCCTTGATTTGTAGAATAAATAAATGTTGAGAAAATGACATATAAATCAAATTTGTACAAGTCAAGTTCCATTTTTCCACTCATTTGCTTTATCCTAGAGGTGTTTTCTCTTAATTTTTAAATTCTTTCCAGTCGATAATTGCTGTAAGACCTATCTTTTCCTTTGTAAAGATGAGAACACTATGCTGAGAGCCTGGAAGAATGAGTATCGTTCTGCCACCATCTCTCAGTGTGGTCTTGAAACACCTAGAACCCCTTAATCCCCAACTTCCCCAAATGAGGTGAAAAGTCTCAGGGTCTGAGGAAGAGAATCTCTGTGAGCCTTTTTCTGTGCCTGTAATATCAGAGGCTTTTCTGATTTATGTCTTTGGTTCTGATTGGCTTTCTCTCCTCTTTAGCCTCTTCATGGTCAAGAACACATAGAGGTTGAGCCACTGAAAAGAACAATTCAAATCAAGTCCATGTCAGGATTGGCAGCATGGAAGCAGGGAGACCTGGGGAGGCTGAGGGATGGCACGAGGTGATGCACTGGACGGCTTTGGAATTGTCTTTTCTGTACCCCTGTGCAAGGAATCCCCCTTGCCCAGTCAGAATCATTGCCAAATGACCGATCGGCTGTATTGTGCTATGATCTCACCCCTAAGACACTGCTGATTGGTTCAGGAGCCAGCAGGCACCTGTGCAAACCTGGGCTAATCACTTGTCTCATGGGGAGTTTGACTCTAGTCCTGACAAAGAAAAGATCGACTCTGTCTATACTGGTAAGATACATGTGTAAAGCTGTAATGCTGTTAATAGTCACTTTTGGTTTTAGCCATGAATTCTATGATCCTTCTGGGAAGGAGCAGGCCTGACCTGAAACAGACACACAGGAGGAAAGAGAAGAGTGAAAGAATCCGACTTCTGATGGCACTTAAGGCTTTAGTCCTATTGTTTCTGAGGCTCAACGTATTTTATCCTGACCTTCAGTGAGGCAACCCAAGGTCCTTATAAATTATTCCTCAGTACACTTTTTGTTGATAAGGCTGGGCTTGTTTCCTGCACCAAGGGGATTCCAGCAAGTTACAGTGGCCCCAACCCAGACCCACCGAGTCAGAATCTCTTGTGCTGGGTTCCAGACATTGAGGCTTGACATAAAACGTCCTTTGATGACTGTCACGTGCAGCCAGGCTCAAGAACCTGTTTAAAGTCACATGAAGATGAAGCAGGAAGCCAAACAGAGTGGAATGTATAAGGATTCTCCCAATGATTCAACTTCAAATAGTCAAGGGCTCTTGAGTGCAGTTTCACATCTGGTCCTCTGTCTCCTCATCTGCTCAACAGAGAGAGCATCCTTACCTAACCTGCTTCTCAGAGCTTCTGTTCTGAGCTAAAAAATCACACTGTGGCAGCTTTATGCTCTCCCAGGAAGCTGGCTTCCTGCTAGAGATCGGCAGGCAGGAAGATCACTAGGGAGCACTCCCAGGAGCCACGCCTGGAACAGGAAAAAAAGGAAGCAGCTTGGCAGGGAAGACAGAGTTCCCACAGGGAGCTCTGATGCTGGGAAGGCCGGCTGAGTTGCTTGCATCGGCCTGAGCAAGGCAGCCTTTATTCCCATCAGTTCCCTGTAACAGACAAGAGCCATTCTTCAGCTGAGGACTTCATCCCTGGAGGGGCATCTGAGAGGCACAGCTTAGAGTTAGCCCAGTACGTGGGGCCCATTCTTTGAGAAGTAGAGGGGACGCCTCCTCCCCCTGGAGCCTCTTCTACCTGTCAGAGTGGAGGTCCCCGCTGTGGACTTAAACAACCACCCAGAACCTCCAGTCAACCCCTCTCCCAACCTCAGTCCAACCAATTTACACATGGTTTGGCTTTGTCTTTGAATATTATTATAGTTTTGTCTATTTGTCTTTGCTACCATTGCCTTAGTTCAGTTTGCCATCATTTTATCTGAATCATTCCAACAGATTTCTAATTGGTTTCCATGCTTCCTAGAATCTCTTTCTGAAATCCATCCTGTACATGCCTGAGATGTAGAGTGTCTCAGTGCCCTACTTATAACCTTTCAGTGCTTCCCACAGCCCTTGGGACATAGGCTGGATTGTAGTGTCTCCTTCGGAGTCACCCTCACCTGGTTCTGCTGTCCTGTTGTTGCTCACTTCCTCACACCAAGCTGTTTAGAGCTTCGATCCTACAGGGCACTGTGCCTTCTGGCCTTTGCATATGCTGTTCACTCTTGGAATGAACAATGCCCCCCTCTCTAGTTAATTCACATTCATCTTTTAAGACATCATTTCCTCCAGGAAACAATCTTGGACTCTTGGCCTTCCAGAGCTTTTGCCCAATAGAACTCATCTCTGCATGTTATTGTGTTTGCTTCCTATTGTTAACAACTATAATTCTAAGATCTAACATTTATTGACTGCTGACTTGGCACACCGTGCTAAATTCTTTACTTAGATTATCTCAGTTAATCCTCAAAATAACTTTAAGGAGTGAGTACTACCATCATCTCTATTATACAGATAACCAAGTTGACCCTCAACAATGAAGTTCCTTGTTCAAAGTCATGCAGTCAGTGTAGTTGGGATTTGAAATCAAGGCTGTTGACACAATTCTTGTTTCATTATTTTTTTCACCTCACTACCCAGAATGGTGCCCATGTAGAAAAGATCTTTTCACCTCAACATGGCACAGTGTCAAGATCATGGTTTGTTTTCAATAATTGGTTTCCTGCACCTTATAAAATAACTTTCAACCTATTTTAACATATGTTATTATAATAGCAATACTAGTGTTTGATATACTTTTCACCACTATAAGGGAAAGCTAATGGAGGCTTTTAATTTGTTAATAGTGCCCTGGCCCAGAGGCCCCTGGGTTCTGATCCTGGACCGGTGACCACAGAGGCATGACACCAAGATTTGACCTAAAATTCACTACATTTATTTTTTATCTTGGTAGAGGTGACATATGTCGATTGATTTCTCCACTTGGTAAACATAGATCTTTATAATTTCTCTTAATTTTCAGATTGTGTGTAGTAGGTTAAAATAAATAGCAAACACCTGTTAAGTGTCATCTAATCCTCCCTGTACCCTCCCCACAAACCCCAGCAAAATAGGTTTTATCATTTCAGTTGTACATGTTTGGAAACTGAGGCTTGGGAAGTCAGAGTGACTTGTTCAAGGTCACACAGCTCACACGTGGAAGAGCCAGGACTCAAATTCAGGTGTATCCAATTCCCACTCTTGGCCGTTCCACCCTGTCCCTCTGCAGTCCCGCCCGCCTGTGTTCCCGAGAAGTCTGGCTGGTCCCCAGAGGTCTGGGCCGCTTCTTAATGGGCACTAATGTTCTCAGGCACCTTCAGTGGCTGGTGCAATGGCTCCCCTGGGGGACGGAGGTGGCTGCTTGCCAGCTCCAGCTCCGAGTCCTTTAATTAGGTAATTAACAGGTAGCTCCCTGGGGAGCCAGGCAAAAACACTGTGGCAGAAGCTTGAGCAGAAAGGGAGCTGCTGTTTTGGTCTTGTCCAGGTACATTTGCAAGAGGGACCTGAGTGTTTGTGAAATCTATAGAGACAGAAAGTGTGTTCGCGTTTACCAGGGGCTGGGGTGCCTGAGGGGAGGCACTGTCGTGGTGATAGTTTCACAACGTTGTCAGTGTGTTAAATGCTGTAAGTTTTTAAATGATGTCATGCGTATTGAACCACAATGGAGTTCCATATGTATAGGCCAGATTTGTGGACTATTTGCAAACAGGTGCAGTTCTCCCACCCACCTCTGCGTGTAAGATGGCTTCTTACAGTCCCTTGGGCAGTAAAACACAAAAACAAATGGCCAGCAGTAGCTGCCTGTGGCCTGAGTGTGGGCGTGGTTTGCTTTTACCCTCCGTTAATCCAGGGAGATAGCAGGGCGTGGTAGAAAAAAGCCCGGACTTTGGGGTCCAGTAAACCCGTGTTTGAATCCCAGCTTGCTATTCACTTATTGTGCTGTACAAGGCAGTACTTAACTTAGCACTGAACCTTGGTTTTTTCATCTGTAAAATGGGAATGATAATTGTACTTTCTTTATAGAAATGGGTGAAGATCAGAATTTTTATCTGTGGAGCCAGGTGATCATAAAAGTTGACCATAAATGTTAGCTGCTGCTTCTTTTTTTCCTCCTCCTTTCCTTTTTTCCTTAACTCCTCCTCTACCTTCTCCTCTTCCTCATAATTAAACAAAGAAGAAATGCTCTGACTAGGAGAAGAGAAGGAAGGACAAAAAAAACAAAGGCTTGGAAAAACAGAATATTCTGTAAATCATAAAGAGACAGCAACAGCAACAATCTTAATCGTTTGGATGTATGTAGACAGCACTGTAAAGTCTTCCAATTCTCCTCGCACTCGTGGTCTCCTTTATTCCTCACTAGTATTCAAGTAACACTCAGAACAGGCTCCTTGTCCCCACTGGGCAGATGAGGACACAGAGACTCAGGCAGGTCAAGTCAATGGCTCCAAACAGCTCTAGACATGGCAGAGCCAGAACTGAGGCAAGAACAGGACTAACTCACTCAGACTCGCTGCTTTCTGCAGCCTAAGCTATAGTCAGAGCTGCTGAAACACAAGTTCATAACATCTCTCATCAAAAAGGGTCACAGTTTTGTCATGCCAGGAGTCTGTCTTCCTGCGGCACCAAAGGATTCTGTGGGAATATCACACACTGTCCTGATTCCCTCCGCCACGGGGCATAATCTGAGTAAAGATCATTAGCACTGTCATCTGGAGTCCTGAGTTCTAGTCCTAGCTTGGCCACGAACCTAGCCTTGTCCTAAGCCTCCAAGAAAACAGCTCAAATCACAGTAATGTCATTCACTACCATTCATTCATTTTTCACTCAACAATTCTTTAATGAACAGGTATTCTGCTAGGTGCTAAAAATAAATACAATAATGAACAAGCAGAACGTGGTTATTCCTTCTTCCCTATGGAGCTCATGTTCTAGTGAAGGACACAAATAAAACTTTTCTCCCCACAGAGCAGAGAGGTGTCTATTTTCATATTGCAAGGCCCTGTCCTCCTAACGCACTTCTGATAAAAATCTCCTTCACACCCCAGCCTTAAGTTTTCTTATCTGAAACACGAAGTTAGATCATTTAGTCTAGTCACCAGGAGAGCACGAGAGGCCTGTCACCGCAGCAGTGTTTTCTGGGGCTCAGATCAATAACAGACAAATCAAAAATTCAATCGAAAGCCATATATGGAAGACTCAATATTTGAGAAATAGGCACCTCGAGGCCATTTTTCCTGGACTCACAGGAGTAGAGCAGAAATAGAAACCACCATTTAAAAGAGGAGATACAGCTTCCACCTTTTTCAGATGGTTTTTTTCTTATTCAATTTCGTTTCTTTATGAAACATAAATACACCTTAGGAATAGAAGCATTGGAGAAGATTGAAAAATGATTGCATTTTCTCTTCCTCCCCTACTTTGAAGCGTAAAAGTCATATTCACTTTCTTTTTATTTACCAAGAAACTCCCAAAGCTTGGTAAAAGTAACCAGAAGTATGAATTGTGTTTAAGAAAAGGTGAGGTCTCAACACCCCTCTGCCCCCTGCCCCATCCCCTCAGGCTCCTGCCTGGCCCCCAGGCTCTTCTCTTTGGAGGGGCTGCTGCCGCCTGGGAAAGACAAGTTCCAAAATCCCTCCGAGCCCTCAGCGTTCAGGCCTTGCCACAGGGGGGCCTGGAATGCATCCTGCTCCTTTACTCTTTGAGGGCAGAGTTCAGACTTTAGAACCAAAATTGTAGATTCAAATTCCACTTTTCTTCTTATGATGTGGCTTGGGACAGCTCAGCCTCTTTGAGCCTTGGCTGTTACCTGTGCAGAAGGGGTTTATCATGCCTCTCTCGAAGAAAGAGGGCCACAGATGCCTTGGCTCAGGGTAGGTGTTCTGGAGAAATTACACAGGCAAATCTGTTCATACTGCAACAATGATGACCTCAACTTTTTAGGCTTGAGAGGACAAACCCTAATTCTCCCCCTTTCTCGTTAACTGGTGGACAAAACCCTCAGCGCCCGTGCCATCTTGGTGGAAGGTGAATTTCCCCAGGTGATACCTGGCTACACTGTGTCCCCAGAGATGTGCCTGCCTCTCACTCCCTGTGGCTTGGCAGGGGCAGGGTGCCAATCACAGGACCCTCTGCATCCCACAGAGTCCACAGATGGGCCAAGACAGGCTGGTCAGACGTTTCTTCCTTTGAACTTGAATCTGGGTGGAAACACATAGGAGAGGCAGGAGCCAGAGCTGAGCCATCCTGAGGCTGCATGAGTAAAAGACAATTCATAATTCCACCCATAGGAAGCTTGAGACCTTTCTTCTTTCCTGATGTCACAAAACCATGACATGTAGGAGAGTCACTCATCCTCTTTTAACACTGAGTAAAACCCAGTGCCGCTCCATTGAACTCCCTTTTTCTGTGCAGGGGTTAAAGCAGCACCTGTTGCTGAAAAACACTCTGACATATGACAGAAATACCCCAACATGGATTGGGGCTCTCCCCTTTTAATGTAGTGTGACTACATGTATTAATTAATACACCTGGAAGAGCAAGGGTTAACATCTTGGATCTACTAGGGTACACAGGGAGTCTTTGGGCTCAAAGGGGTCTCAGAGGGCATCCAATCTAATGTCCTCATTTAATACCCCCAAAATCCAAGACTAAGATGGAGTGTGACTTGGTCATTGTCCAAAGTCATTTGGTGCAGACCCGAGTCCAGAATTTAAATTCCCTGACAACGAGCCTCATGTTATTCTGCCTGTTGCCATCCTTACCTTATGCTTGTGGACTGAATGCTTTGAGCTCAGCTTCTGCAAGGCCCCAGTAATAGTTGTTATCCTCAGAAAAGCTAGTGAGCTTTCCCTTGTGTCATGGTCCACAACTGTGACCCTGACCAGGTCGCTGGCATTGGAGGCTACTTGTCGAGAAGGGAGGATGGGGCCGGCATGCGAGAGTGAGGTTGGACCCCTGTCCTTGTAAGAAAGAGCTGCGCCCTTTGCTTTTCTGCCCTTCCATGGACTTCCTGACCCTAGCCACTAACTTGCCTTCTCGGCCTGAGATAGATGGAAGACTCCCATTTCTGAAATAGCAAAAACTGGGAGAGAAGTCCATTAAATGCTGGAAGAAATAGGAGAGACACTTTGCTTTTCCCATTGAAGGTCTCAGAGAATCCTGACACAAACCCAAAGGACAAGGCGAACACTAGCTCTCTCTGAGCAGCAGGAAGCAGAAGGAAAATAGCCTGGGCAGCCCTTGTTCTTGGGAAGCAAGATGGGGGTTTAGTGTGGTTCTCTCTCTCTCTTGGCTTTTTAATCCTAGCCCAAGGATACCTTCATTGACTTTAGGGAGCGAGAAAGAGAGAGCGAGAAACCCAGATGTGAAAGAAACACTGATCAGTTGCATCCTGCACATTCCTCCAACTAGGGACTGAACTCACAGCATAGGCACATGCCCTGATGGGGAATTGAACCCACAGAATTTTAGTATATGGGGCGATGCTCCAACCAACTGAGCCACACCGGCCAGAGCATAGTGTGGCCCTCTTAACCAAGGGGAAAGAAGCCAGCAAGGCTAATGTGTGCTGAGCACTTCCTGTGGGGCCAGGCAGCAGCTTCATGGTGTTAAAGCCCCATAGCCACTGAGGAGGAAGTATTTCCATTTTATAGATGAAGAATCAGGCTCGGGAAGGTGACTCCAAGGTCGCACTGCTGTAGTGGAGCCATGCTTTAAACCAGGGTGATCGTCAGTCCCAGCACTTCTTCAGTATACTCTACAGCTTCCTACCCACCACAAGACTGAGCCCTGACACATTCTCCAAGTCTGCAACAAGCTAGACAGTGTCTTCTTTCTGCATGTACAGACTGGGAGGAAAGTTCAACTTGGCAAATTTAATCATTCCGTTTTCCTCCTCCCATGAACCAACCTTTACCAAGTGCTTGGAAAGGGCCACTTAAATCCATAGCCCAAGAAAAATGTATCTTTGTGATTAATATGTGTTAAAATGAGGAGTGACACGGTAATAAAATGGGAAAGGTTTGGGGGCCTTCAGGGAAATCCATCTGACTGTGGGCTGCAGTTTCAGTAATGAGGCTGCTATTTGGCGGTCAGAGAGGTAATGTTTTGGGATGCAGGTGGAATGATTAACAAGGTGGATGCATCTGCCTGGAGGAAGGAGAGGTGGAGAGGAAGCGCCTGTGGGGAAACGGCTCAGGGTGGGAGGCCACGAGCCTTTTCTGCTTCGTCAGCAGGAGCCATTCAGGAGAATTTACAGGAAGCTCAGATGCCAGGAGTGGTTGCTCTCTCTCCTTCTTCTCTCTCGAATTCATTCAGAATGTGTGTGTGTGTGTGAGAGTGTGTGTGTGGGGGGGGACAGGGATGATGGGAGAGAGGCCAGAAGGAATAGAGGATGTGTTTCTTTTGTCCAGAAGTTTAAGTTCAATAACTCTTCCTCCATTTAGATGCAGGGCTGGCTTCCTGGAAAGTGAAGTGATGACTGTTGTATGGGGCACTAGGGTACGATTAAGGGGGGGTTACTACAATTATATATAGCCAGAGGACCTAGGAGTACACAAATCCTGAAAAAGATATATGCAAAGATAACTCTAATATTAGCTGAGTTTTTTTACCTTTAACCCCAAAGTAAGGGTGGGCTGGGTCAGGTGTTAGCTTCCTCTTGTGAGGAAGGAGGAACGTGAAGCCCATATTCCCCCCAAATTTAGGTACCTGCCAGTTGAACACTAGGAAAACTTATGCCTGCTGATAACAAAGAGAAAGGAGCAGAGAGAGAGAGAGAGAGAGTAGTTTGGAAGGATGGTATCCTGCTCCCACCGCTTCCTCGGTGAAGCTGAGGCCTGGCCACTATGTGCGAGGAAGAGAAAACATTCAGAAAGTGGAGGTGCCTGAACCGAGGTCCTCCAGGAGGTGGTATTGAGCCTGTGTGTCTCTGAGAGTACCACCTTCAGAAGAAGCAGGCCAGTCCCTTTTCTGGGCTCTGGCTCACTGACTAATCGTGACCCTTCTATGTGTCTGTTTGGGGGTGGAGTGAGGGAGAGGAGAAGGTGGTGGGGTTCATGCCTCACAGCCCAGTTCATCCTTGGAAGTGGGGCAGCAGCTGTGGAGGTGCCCACAAGGCCAAAGGGAAAAGAGTTACTGCTACTCCCCGTGTTCATAGTCTTCTTCCCTAGTTACATCTTTCTGGATGAACGGAGTGGGCTCCCTCATCATTCTGTTCTGTTTGTTGTCAGAATGATCAGCTCTTATCTGAAGCTCGGCCCTTATCCTGTCACTAAATGCTCAAAAACATGCCATGTTCCTTGCTAAAAACATGGTCTATTGTTTCTAGCAAGCAGTGGACCATTTGGCCCGCTTTCTATTTTTATAATAAAGTTTTATTGGAATGGCCACACTCACCATTTGCATATTATCTGTGCTGCTTTCATGTTATAATGTCAGTGTTAAGGGGTTGTGACAGAGAGCTTATGGCCCACAACATCTAAAATACTATGCATGACCCTTTATTTAAGAAGTGTGCCACATCCTGGTCTAGAGAAATGTGCCCAAACTTCTCTTCCTAGAACTTCAGCTCCTTGTCAGTGTGGTCCCAGGTAATTCCCTTGTTTTGTTTACCTCTGTTCCTCTTCAAGCACCTTATATCCTAGACAAAGTCTTTGTGAATCTCGTTTAAGAAAATCTTGCCATCTTCAAAATTATAAAGACGATCTTATAAATTTTCTTCTATAAGCTCCACTGTTTCTTCTTCTACCTTTATATCTTAAATCTATCTGGAAAAGCTTGTGTGTGATGGTATGCATAAGTAGGAATCAAGATTTGTTTTTTCCCCATATGTATATGCAACTGATCTAATTTTTTTATTGATTAAAATATTCTTTACCCACTCTGCTACAGTGTCACCATCGTCAAATGTTAGTTTGCAATTTTCTTGTTTACTGTGCAAGGAAACTTCTATGTTAGAAACCTCTCTGTATTAGAAGAGTATATAATCTATGATAGCATCAAAACCCATCTAATTTCTAGGAATAGATGTAGCAAAAGATGTATAACCTTCTACACTGAAAACTATAAAACAAAAGATAAAAGAAAAATAATTATAATATACGAGAGGGAACCCCCAGAAAACCAGAATTATCTTGTAGAGGGTGGGCCCATTATGGTACAGGCTTTGTCCATGAGGTGAGTGTTCTAGGACCCCAACCCAACAGCATCAGTCTACCAGCTGGTGGTGTTGTGAGAGGCTGCATTTGGCTCCAGTGAACTTTTTTTGAAGACTCTTTCAATGCATTTGTCCACTTCATGATGGGTGATTTAGAGTGCCCCTGACCACACCTGCCATGTACTGAGTGTTCAGCAGTTTTTGACCAAAAAATGACATGACTGCTGTTGTAGACCGCTCTGCCTAGTTTTAGGAATTGTATCTTGATCCCTTGTGGCTAAGGACGAGAGGGAAAACCTCTGGAATGTCAGCCGCAGGAGACAAAGCCTGTCTCTGGTAGCAAACGCTGCCTCAGTTTCCTCTTCCTGCCCCTAAAGCTTGGTCAGAAGTCAATGACGGGAAAGACCCCTCACAGCAGGGGGCAACCTAAGCCAGACTCCATCACTTGGTCACTTGGGAGGCCTTCATGGAAGAACTGGGGGGGGGGGGAGATGCAACAAAGAGCAATAGACTCTCGCCACCCCCCCGGCTTTGTTAAAGCCACAGTCCCCCATGTCCTCTGGGAGAAGCGCTTCCTGGCGCTAATCCCCTTAAGCCTGAATACCTGTTGGGGAGAGGTGCAGCTCCTTGCCTTGCTAGAGTGTGTCCTGGAGTAATTTCTGACACCACAAAGACTTTCTGATAAACCTGTGAAATCTGTTCTGCTAAGAGTGCTTTCATTCATATGATAAGGGTCTGAGAGGAAATGAGTATAACTCCCAAAGTTTCTGCAACTCTCTTCCTGACAGACACTGACTCAGACTCTGAAGCACTCAGATTTCTTTGAAATGTTATCTACTGTTTGATCCTTGCTGTCCTGCATTCCTGTGTAAATAAAAGGCTATGAAGGAGGGCGCTCAGGGCCTTTTTCTCCTTGGAGAAACTGGCCACTGCTGGCCTTTTTCTCCCCTGAGAAACTGGCCACAGCCCACTCCTCCTCCCTAAGCAGATCTCAGCATGTCTCAGCCATATATATTCATTCTCGTGTATGTGGCACTCGGGGGGACTCGCGAAGAAGTCGCTCCCATAGACTGCCATGTTCCACCCTCCCTATTCACCCAATCTTGCCCCTAGCAACTTTTTCTTTTATTTCCCTGAATGAAAAAAGTCCACAAAGGGAAACATTTTGCTGATGTGGAAGAGGTGAAACAAAAATGGCAGAAGCACACATAAAAGGCATCAAAATTGACAAGTGCAAAAACTAAGTGCACAGCGGAAAAAATATCTCACAGGTGGATTGCATCAAACAGAGGGTACTTTGAAAGTGACTGAAGTTTAAACATGTAAGAATAAACACACAATTTTTTGTAAATACCTTTTTTGGGGTCCCCCTCATATGTGTGCATATACATGTGTGTTTGTGTGTGGGTTCAATAGCTTTCATAATCAATCTCAACATTTGGTAGCATATTTATGTGGCTTTTTATTCTTTAAGATTTCCTTGGCTCATGTTGGCACTTTAAATTCTCATAAAAAATTTAGGATTAGACAGTCAACTGGTATTTAAAAATCTGATTTAAAAAATTCAATGAGATTTTGAATGGAGTTACATAAAATTTGTAGGTGAATTTTGGGAGAACTGACATGTTTACAGTATGCCAATATATGTAATCTATAAACATATTTCTCCATTTGATTAGGTCTCCTTTTGTTTTTCTCAGTAAAGTTTTGTAGTTTTCAGTGTAGAGATGTAGGAATTTGATGTTTTGGATGATATTGTAAATAATATATTCTTTCAAATTTTTGTTTTCTAATTTCCACTATTACCAAGAGGTGAAAATTTAAGTAATTTTTGTAAATTGACCTTGTATCTAGTGACCTTGCTTAATTTACTTATTAATTCAAATGGTTTACTTGTAGATTTTATTTTTGGACTTCACATGTATATTTTCCCTGTTTTTATGCCTTTTCTCTCCTTGTTTCACAACAGCAGCCAGACCATCATGATGTTGTACAAAAGCAGTCCTGACGCACAGCCAGCTGCTCTTGAGCTTGGGTGTGTGTCGCCCACCCCGACACGACTTCTCACTTCATTGATCTGGTCCTGAGAAACTCTCTCAACGGAAGAAATTAATGGGCTGGCAACTGTGTGCAAGGGTCCCTTAGGGCTGGGCAGAATTATTTGTTGCCTCCTCTTCCCTTACTGTATTTCAGAACTGATCTTCAGCTACATGTGGAAGACCAGTCTGCTCAATGATTCTCCGGGTGGAGTGAGTTCGAAGTTCTTTTCTTGGTGTACAGAATGAGGACATGATCACCACTCTTATACACGAAATATTGAAGATTTTGTTTGCACTAGTTTATTTGGTGGCACCAACGATTCTGTACAGTAGCCATCATGATTTCTTTTGCACGGACAAGTAGCCTGGGGGTTGGAAATTACAAATTTGACCCAGAACACTTAACTGGAAATAGTAGAGCTGGCTTTTCAACTTAGGTGGTTTGATTCTAGAGCCCTTAACCACTGAGCCATAGTGATTTGCTTACAGCCAGCTGAAATTTGCCTCCTTGTAATTTCTTTGAGGCTGTACAGAATAAGTGTCTTCTCTGGCCTATGCAAATCCTTCATGTGCTTGATCGTGGCTTTTATCAGCCTTCTGAGTAGTCTCAGAAGAGAATATCAGTCTTTGTTTTTGTCATCCCTTGCCTGACGAGCTTTGAAAACCTCCTTTGCTTTTCTAGTTAGCAGGCTCCTTCTCAAAATTCCTCCGCAGCCCTGGCTGGTGTGGATCAGTGGATTGAGTGACAAACTGCAAACCAAAAGTTTGCCGGTTCAGTTCCCGGTGGGGCATGTGCCTGGGGTGTGAGCCAGGTCTCCGTTTCAACGTATGTGAGAGGCAACTGATTACACTGATGTTTCTCTCCTTCTCTTTCTCCCTCCTTTTCCCTCTCTCTCTAAAAATAAATAAATACATTTAAAAAAATTCCTCTGCAGGCATGGTGGTCAGGGCAGGTCATTATGGTGCTGTAATGATGTGAACTGTACAGAGAGCACCTTACTCTTCTTTACTGTGAGCTCTATACTCCTTGTAATGCATCTTTGAGATGGAAGCTACTCTTTACAGATTTCAGAGATCAAAGATTTCATTCCAAGCTTGGCAAAGCTCTGCACTAGCTTTGTGACATTGGGCAAGTCTCTAGATCTCCCACAAGCCTCCATTCTCTTGTCTATAAAATATGGGACCGTGAATGCTACCCTGGTTATCCCCCGGAGGATAGGGGGAGACTCATTGGCAATAATGGATGGGGATGTTGTTAGCAAACTGTGAAGAGCTCTATCAATGTCAGTTATTTTTAGCAGACACATCACACTGTTGACACATAGTGAGTGAATATCTACACAGAGTGGAGCTGAATTCAGTCATAAAGAGACTGAACAAAAGGAAATGTAGTGGCGTTCAGGAAACAAACAAACAAAAAAACAACCCATGAGAGTTGGGGTGTGTGAGGGAGAGAGAGGGCAGAGTGCAGCTGACCCCAGAGAAGGAGGACAGATGCAAACCAGAATATTCATCCTCCATTTGGGGGAAGCTGCCATGGTCCACAAGGTCCAAGGGGACCAGGACATCATATCAGATCTGGCGACCTGAGATGCTGCATTGTGTGTTTTCTTCCAGTGAAATTGTGAGGCAGAATCATTTCTTGCCTCCCTTCCCCCTCGTCCCACCAGGCTAATTATTATGAAAATTCCCTGTCATTGCTTTGCAACGGTCCACAGCCTAACTAATTTAAAAATGCAAATGAACACTCAATTACAGTCAGCTTTGGAGTCCATTTCCTGCCCATGCACTAGAGGAGGTAGGCAGCATCTCTGCAGCTGGAAATCAGTCTCGGGCATCCTGCGTGATGTAATGGTGACCAGTGGCATTGCTGCTGACGTCACGAGATGCTCAGCAGATGGAGGGTTCCAGCAGCACTGTGGACCCCCACCTTAGGCCCGTGGCGTGCTGCAGTAGCACATCATTTCTCCTGCAAACCAAGGGGCCCGCCCCCCTGCTGTCTGTCAGCCCCACGACAGGGCAAGTGATGAGCCTGTTCTAGTGGTCGGAGAGCTCTGCCTGTCCACTGTTCCTCCTGGCTGTGAGCTTTGGTTCTGAAACCTGTTTAATGATTATGATGACGAGGACAAAAGGGGCCCTGCCTGCCAGCTAATCCTTATGCGATTGGGTCGCACAGAGCATGCCTGGGACTGGGCCTCAGGGATGCCCTGCTTTACATGCAGGTTCTTGGGACTCGCCTCAAACCTACAGGATTGGAATTTCTATAGGTGGACCCCAGATGCGTCTCTCTCTCTCTTTTTAATCGGTCTCTTAAGATAAATCTTATGCATGTGAAAGTTTGAAAACTACTGTCTACTTTTATAAAATTATGGACCATTGGGGTAGAAAAAAGCCCTAGAGACTGCTTAGCCTAGTGATTTTCCAGCTTGGTGACTGCACATTAGAATTATTTGGGGAGATTTTAAAACTTGGTGCTGGAGGGTGGACTCCACACAAATGCCATCAGAATCACTGGGGTGGGGACCAAGGCCATGAGTGTTGTTTTATTTTTATTTTGTTTAAGCTCCCCGGGCAATTCCAGCATAGAACCAAGCCTGAACATGACTGCTGCAGTCCAGCCCTTTGATTTTACGGTTGGGGACAGTGGCTGCCCACAGAGGTGCCATCTCAGAGAAATAGTAGGGACTCCGAGAGAGTCAGTGCTCCAGACGAGATTTCCTGACTTCTGATTGGTATTGCTTCTTTTTATGCATTTATTTTATTTTTTGGTTTATTTTATTATTTTTATTGTTTTTTCCCATTACCATTTATGCCCCCTATACTCTCTTCCACCTCCCTCCTCCCCCCCAATCACCACACCTTGTCCCTATCTGCGAGTGCTTTCTCTTTCTTTCTTTTTTGCTCCATCTCATCCCTCCGCACCCCTGCCCGCATAGTTGTCAGCCTGTTCTCTATGAGTCTGTCTCTATTTTGCTGCTTAGTTCAGTTCCTACCATACCAGCTTTCTTCTCTTTGTTGAACCAATGACAGCCCTGTTTCCCTGTGTTCAATTTCATCCCATAAAAAGTAAAATAGCACATGATGGTTTTCTTTCTAAGCCAGAGAGTGTTCCCTTTCTCACAAGGTGAATCTTTGACCTCACTCAGAATGACCCCTGATTGGAGCTATGACCTAAAGGTCAGCCGCAGCTGTAAACTCCCCCTCACTTTACCCTAAGTACGCAGAGGCCACCCTGTCAACTGGAATAGGCTTGTTGGGAACACAGGCGTGTAGCTATGGCATTAGCCCTGCACATGTGACTTTTGAGCAAGTAATTAAACCTTTTTCATTGCTCCTTGTCTTGCCCCACACAGAATACACACAACCACACTGAAGTGTTTAACTGAGAAAGGGACTGTGTTTCAATAACAGCCTGGTGATAGATGTCCAGGAAATACCTAATGAATTAAGTGATTAATTCAGCATTGCAAGTATAAACATCACAGGATCATTTCCAACTTATCTTCTCCCCCAAACAATTTACATATTAAAGCCTATTTCAAAAGATTAGTCTGCAGTGAAATTTATGTATATGCATGTATTTCCAGCCCCAGTGAATGGCTTAATGCTGCCTAATATACATTTTCCACAACAAAATTTTGGTGAACAAAATAATTTGAACTATCTTTTAGAATGTGATATAATGGAATTTCCTTTAGACAGGTCATAATCTTATATTCACTTATCCTAAGTCCTTCGGACATTGTGTAAGAAGAATGGGCAAGAAATTTAAAGGATGAGAAATATACCAAACCAATGAAAATGCTTCTTGTGTTTCATTAATACATGAGCTGAGGTTCCAGATTTTGTAACTTAACAATGGGACTTTTATGTAGAAAGATCATTCAATTATCGGTAGGATGTACACCTTGAAGTATTCTTTCCTAAGTTCTCCCTTTCACTCAGTTATACCAACAACCATATTTGATCAAATTTCGGACTTTGAGTCAAATGAGTTTTCAGTTCATGACCAGTGCCAATGGCCTGTGGATGTGACCAGGACATGGTCTGGACAGTCACTGACACATGTCGATTGACGTGAGACAGATGCTACTCAGGATTCATTGTTGTTCTGAAAGAGACACACTCCCTGCCACCCTGGAACATGTGGCCTGACAAGAGAGCCAGGCAGCAGTGACTGAATGATCACAGATGGAGCTCAGAGAAGAGATGTGTCTCTGTGACAATGTTTGATGGAGAAATCCTGCCCAGACAGGAAGGTGTGCCTGAGGGAGGACTGAATGGATGCCTACGTGAGGAGGGGCAGGGATGCGGGAGCAGGTTCCGGCACAGGCAAGGGCCCGGCATAGGCAAAGGCCTGGCATAGGTAGGCAAAGGCACTGTGGGAGAAGCAAGCTTGAGTTTGAGGATCTGGAAGGACTGGAAGCTGGGAGGGTCATGGGTACGGTGCACGTAGGGTGGTAAAGACTCTTTACCTTAGGTAGGTTGGTCAGCGTGTAAGAATTGGATGAGGAGGGTCAGTCTAATGCTGACTTTGGGGTTCAATGAGTGATCTGGGTTAAGGCTTAATCCGGGCATGATGGTGAGACTGCGGCCAATGCAGGAGTAAGTCTGCAACCGTTCAGCCGTGCATTTCTCTACAAACACTTAATGAATGAGTGTCTGTTGTGTTCCAGGTGGGTGGGAGGTGGGCCAGGCCAAAGGAGAGAAAGTCACTCAATAGTAGTGGTTAAACCTGTCAGCGGTCGGCAGATAACCTTGGAGTTGCACTGGGACTACAAAATGTGAAAATTTGTTCATGTCATTTAACTTCTCTAAGTTTCCATTTTATCACTAGTTAGAAGGAGAGTAAGAACACATTTTTCAAAGGATGGTTGTGAGGACCAAATGAGTTAGTGTATAAGAAACCACCATGGACTACCAGATGCATCACAGATATCTAATATTAGCTACATGCAAATCAGCTACAGCCATAAGGAAAAAATCCTTGTTTCTAAGTCTGGACTTTAGACACTGAGGAAACCCCTTGAGCACCTCAAGGGACATTTGTGGGGGAACAAGAGCAGGTTTTCTGCAAGCTGCATCATCCACCTGAGGGACTCAGCTGGCACCTCTCTTGTCCCTTTAGACAGCTTGCCACTGGCCGGGAGGGTGGCAGTGGGCCAGTCACTGAGTTTAAATAGAATTTTCTTTGCAAATTTACATAGCAATGAAGTTACCAAACTGCTGTGTTTTTTTTCCCAAATAAAAGACAGATTTTAAGTCTATTATACCAATGCAATTGAAGATCAGAAGTAAATGAGGGGTAATGAGGGGGGTATGCTGTAGCTTTTGTGCTGGTGGGACACCCTGCTCTCCAGACCCCTAATTAGGTAGCTTGGTGGAGAAATTAGGGAAGAAGTTCTGCTTGCAGTATCCCTATGCTCAAAACTGCGAAGATGAGCTGGATTCGTAGAGTGATAGCAGCTCACGGTTGGGAAACTGGGAGCCCCATGTTCTCTCTAAGGATGCTAATGTAGCAACTTGGATTTCAATTAAGATTCTGCTATCCCCATGATGGAGTCCTCTTAATCCTTCCTCGGAGGTGCTGCCTGAGTAATCCAGCCTTGCTGCAGGCTGCATCTGGCTTTGTTTAAGCCCAGCTTTATTGCCAGAGCTCTCTGAGACAAGCTCGCCTGCTTGGAATCCACATGTCCCCTCCTGTTGTCTGTGTGTGAGGAATTGCAATGCTACCACGTGGTGTGGGAGGCTGGCTGGAAACCAGAGCTGGGAACCGCCACAGGAAGTCCCTGGCCCACTGGCCACCTGGCTTCCTGTTTTGGATTGTTTCCTTGCCTTGGTGCTCCGAATGTAACAGTGGCTCTGAGCCAGGTGGAGGTGGCTTCAGTCTCTGGTAACTCCATTAGTCCCCACTCAAGTCATGCAAAGGGAAAATAATAATATTGCCCTGGCCAGGTGGCTCAGTTGGCTGGAGCATCATCCCATGCACTAAAAGGTGGTGCATTCAATTCCCGGTCAGGTTTCAAGTTCAGTCCCTGGTTGGGTTGTGTACAGGAGCAACTGATCGATGTTTCTCTCTCATATGAATGTTTCTCTCTCTCTCTCTTCCTCTCTCTGCAAATCAGTGAAATACATTTTCAGATGAGGCTTAAAAATTATTTTAAATAATAATATTTGATGAGAAAAAATTGCAGATATTTTATCAGCCTTTGTGAAAGGAGCATCTTTAAAAAAAGACTTTGCTTTGTAAAAAATATTAGTCATGTAACATCTAGATACTCTGAACGTAGTTTAAGATGAGCACTGGGCAGATTCCTACCCTGAGCCTCTCCTATGCGTATCTCCCCCACTAACACCAGGTCCTCCTTTGCTTACTCAACAGTGACCTTGGTTCACTCAGAAGTGCAGAGTGGAACTCTGTCTGGTGATACTGATCATCCTCACATCCAGGCAGAAAAACGAGCGTCTGTGACAGAAGGTTGGTAACAGTGTGCTATCTGAAGAGAGTGGAAAATAGAATTTCGCTTGAAGAATATTGGCAACTGAGTATTATTTGCAGAATATTGATTTTCCAGTGATGTTGTAACAGCTTTCTTGATAGAATTGTTTAGAGAGTTCTTTTCTGTGGGCTTTTTGTGTGGCACTTCCACTCGAGTGAATTCATAGGCCAACTTCATAGGCCAACGTCATTGATGCTAGGCAGAAGTTGCTGACTTACAGTGCCTCTGAATTTCTCTGTCATTTCCAGCTGAAGTCGAAATTCTCCCTGATGTCTTCACTTAATGAGGACCTCAGGGTGACCTAGAGACTCGAGCATGTCTGTTTTTATTGGAGAACATAGAGCAGCAATGAGGTAATTGTGAAGATGAGGTCCAGCTTTCACGGCAAAATGCCCGTGGACTTGAAAGAAGTTGAATGATGCAGTTGTCATCATCCGTGAAGGGGGCCAGCTGCCCTCTGCATAGAAATGTGGGAGGTAACAACATTTCCTTTTTGCTTCAGTGAAAAGCATTGCCAACCAAACCTGGGTTCGGTCTCTATTCCCAGCACCCCTGAGCTGGGCGCCCTTCTTTCTCTGTGCCCAGTTTGCTCAACTGTAAATGAGGTGTTGGACCAGACGTTCTCAGGATTCAAATGCAGTGGAGAGGGGCTGGGAGTCCTGGAGCCTGGGCTTCAGGCCCATGTTCAGCACTGACTGGTCTTCAGCTTCCAGACAGAGTTTGGATGAGATGCCTTCAGGGTCCTTCTCAGTTCTGTAGAGTAGATGGTCCACCACTTGAGCAGGAAGGCGGTGATCATATTCTGGCCCCTGGACCAGTCAGCTGCAAGCTGCCTCGTGCTGAGAACCTAAAAGAACAGAGTGAACTGTGACAGAGGATGGTTCATCCTGTCCTTCAGTAGGCACTTCCCCCACATTTTCTTGGACCACTTTGGGCATGCTCAGAGGTCTGGGCCATGCTTTCTGCTCAGCTTTGCAGAGCAAGTGTGAACAAATGGCAAAACATAGGGAAGGCCATTTCTGTCTGCACTGGAAGGTGTTTGGAAATTACCATCTGCTGTAGGAGACGAGGGGATTGCATATGGAGAGACATATGATAAAGCCAACTTAGTTCGATAGTTCAAATGAAAAAGTTTTGGGCTGCAGTGGCAAGTTCATATAACTGCATCATAGCAAAAGTTAATGGAAACTCAGCTAGAGTCACCTATCATGATACAGGAAGTGATGGTTACAGCTCTTTGCAGGAGGGAGGGAGTGCCTAACTCCAAAGGATGTCCCTGGAGATGGGATTCAGTTTTGTTTGGGAGGGGACTATTAATACAGGGCATGCCTAAGAAGAGAGACAAAAAAGGAGATAGGTAAAAAACAACAATGACAATAACAAAAACCACGTTCTATAAGGAATAGTTGAAGATCTTGGGTAAGGGTCGATCAGCTGAGTGACGGGGAAGAACCCATATGAGGAGGGGCATATGACTACTAAGAGGCGAAGGGGAAAGACCACCCTTCCAGATAGAACAATAGTCAGTGGTAAGGAGGCAAAAATGCTGGCTCAGGATGAAGGAAAAAAACGTTAAAAATTTTACAACAGTAGAAGGAGTTTTTGCACTGAGTACCAGAGCTCCTTGTCTCAGGGATGGGGTTGGGTTGGGGGTGCTTCCGTGGAGGCTGGGGGGGTCTGCCTTCAGAGATGTGATGTTGGATGGGAGACTAAGGAAGGACACTCTTCCAATTCTGTTATTTTATGGTGGATACATCATTATGATTAAACCTGGAAGTTCCAGTTGTGGTGCCTTTATGAACTGACAATGTGACCCTGACCAGATCATTTAACCTTTCTGGACCTCAGTGTGTGCATCTTCAAAGTAGAGGTGGCAACCCCTGTCTGACAGTGTCTGACCATGATGTTACAGAAGGCTTGCGAGGGTAAGATCAGGCTCGTGAAAGTGCTCCAAACAGGACCCGCAGTGTGAAGGATACATTCACCTCGTCTCAATTCTCCGGCCTCTGTCTTTGAGGTTCAGGGTCAGACTTGCCTGGGTCGGAACCCTGGTTCCACCTCTTGCTGGATATGTGGTCTTTGGCAAGTTATTAAACTGGCTGAGCCTGTTTCCTTCTCCAAGTAATTGGGCCGGTATGGATAATATTGATCACAGAGGGTCATTGTGAGAATTAGAGGTGTGAAGCCCGGGCAGTGATTGTGGCAGAGCCTGCCACAGAGCAGGCCCTTCCGTGAGGTCCGCGCTGCTCACCGTGCCTAGGGCCTCAGGCAGCGTTTATGCTTGTGTGGCAGGTGGAGCCGGCGGCTGGCGGGACTGTCGGGGTGCAGTGCAGCCGTCCCGAGGGGCTTGAGCCCACCTCTGAGTGCCCAAGGTGGCAGGGAATGTCCATGCAGGTCCCTCAGGGGAGCTGCAAACCCAGCCACTGAAATTTGTCAATTTGGCGACCCCAAATGTTTTATTTTGGAAGCTCATAATATTCCATCATAAATGTTTCATAATTGCCTTATGAATTATTCACCTGCAACTTAATAACCTTAAATTTTATGAGATTATTGTTTTTATGGGAGAAACACATTACCAACCTGGGACTCAGCTGTGAAGAGAAAGTGCTGACGTTATCAGTTTGTTATCACTATGCAGTGGACGGTTTTTTGGTAACTATGAAATATAGAACATTAATAAAAGAGCAAATAAAACACTAAAAGAGGAGGAAAAAAATCCTTATATTGCTCTTAAAAGATTTTTAATCTCAAAGCTGTGTTTGCAAAGTTTTTACCTATTGCCAAGAAGCTGGCCCACCTCCATTACAGTGCTGTCGTTTTCACGGAAAATCATCTTTAGTTTCCCTTCCTTACTTATCTGGCCCTTGGCCCTCATGCACGTTGGTCCATTACTCAAAGGCTATTCTAGCCTGTATTCACTAGTAGTTTTTAGGTTGCTCTCACCCTCTCGCCATCCCAGACTGTCGGGGTGTCAGTCCTGGAGTGTCCCTGGTGGTGTGGAAGCAGAGTATGGGCAGAGTAGAAGGAGCAGTCGCTGGGAGGTCTGCGTCTGCGTCCGGACTGTCATTTGATTGATGGACAACCTTAGCAATTCAAATGAGTTTTCTCAGCCTTGGTTTTCCTTCAGATAAAATGGGGGTAGTGATGTCCATTCTACCAACCTCACAGAAATCTTGAGGAAGTCCAGTAAAGTCATAGAGGAGACCGTCTTTTAAAGGTAAAGCACTATACAGATGTAAGGAGATGGCCCAGTATCTCAGGTGGGAAAGGCCAGGGTGTGACTATGACTGAGCCCAGGGGAAGGAAGAGCAGGTAGATCAAAAGAGAAAGCCAGTGCCAAGCAGATAGTGGTAAAGTAGCTTACTTCTCTATTCAGTTTTGAATTTTTATTGGGAACAGAAAAGAACAAAGCAAGACCACCCTGTCCTCTAACACCAGGTAGGATGCTTACTCACCAGCTGTTACTGAAAAAAAAAACAACACCACCCTTTTATTGCAAATCATGGGGTGGGTATGTGCACCCTTTTTAGAATCAAAGACTAGAAGGAAGACAACAGGAGTCATGAAAGGGCTATTTCAGTGTCCCCATTTTGCAGATGAGAGCACCGAGAGGGGAGGGGAGATGTTGGCCCAAGATTTCATGGTGAATTAGAGGCAGAAGCAGGGACCAAAAGCCTGATGTTTGATTTCTAATACTAGGCACTTGTGTGCCTTAGAAAGTGTCATGAACATGCTAGAAGAGGGGCCTCTGGAATGGAGGGCAGGGGGCTACTAATAACAGTGGGATGGAGGCGGGTGTTGAGCAAGGTTGGGGGCTGACAGGAGGGAGCTGGGAAATGTGATTCTGCTGTAGGCAAATGAGCCTCTCAAGCAGAGCTTAGAAATCAGTGGGGCATTTTTTTTGACTGGCTAGAACTGAGTCATCCAATTAAAACAGGAACAGGTGCCCCAGAGGCTCCAGCTCCTCTTCTTCCCCACAGTTTGCACTGACTTCTAATAACATTTTATTAAAATTCTCTGGGTCCTGATTAATTTTCCTGGCTACTTTCTTTCTTATTGCTCTCCTGGCCACGAGATGAGAACAGCGAGTGCTGTAACGAGTGGAGCGAACAGTCGGGCTCAACTCATTTGGTCTAAATGACTCTCGGTCCTCTGTGATGGAGCTTTAGGGACTTGTCCCCATGCATTTTGGGGGGATGGTGGAGATGACACCTGCTGGTGTCTGTGAGGATAGGGCATTACCAAACTTACCCCCCGGGGTATCATCTATAAGAAGATTATTGATTTGGTCACTTGAGGATCTGCCCATTGGCTAAGGGAGGATGACAAGTCACGTCTGCTGTGGGCTTAGCATTTTTTTCTGTGTTTCTTTTCTGGGTTCCTTGAGGGTCCTGGGCCTGTGCATTCTTCTGACACAGTGCTGTCAAGATCTGTTTTCCCAAAGGCTCTGTGAACAACACGAGGGCGGGCACTACCTCTTCCTCACAGCAGATTCCCAGTCTCACTAGGGTGGCAGCGCATAGCAAGTGCTCAGGAAATGGGGGAAATGAAACAGGTGTTCATTTAACGAATGACTCTTGGCTGACAAACATAGGCTTTTCCTATTAGTGTTCACTACCACCCTGACTTCCATTCTTGTTTCCATTTTACATGTCATTAAGGCCAGGCTCAGAGGGGTTGCCTAAGGTCACACATGTAATACATACAGTTTTGTACGATGTAAAAAAGAACAAGATCTTTCTACTGCTTAAACATGCTGTCCACTTCTAGCAACAATGTCTTTTCTCTGGAGACCTGTTGAATTTCAGCCTTACCTCCCAATGAATTTCAGCCGTAGATCTCAAATGAAGTGTTGCCTTTGAGAGTTATGCTTTGGACTTACCCTGATGGCAGACAAGATGCTACAGTATCAAGCTCGCCCTGTACTGAAAGTATCTGATGGACCAAGAGGTGGCTTTGGAAATGGCAAAAGTGGATACAGTGGCATATAAACTGGAGTCTTAAGGAATTGTGGTTATTAGAAGAGAGCATAATTCAGGAATTATCTTGTCTGTACAATATTACAGTTCTTTCTACCCTGCCAACGTACATGTGAAATTATGTATAATTACGTAATTATTAGTATTGAATAATTATGTAATTATCGGTATTCTTAATGGTTGTGGAGGTTCTACTGGATGACAGAGCTATGTTAGTTAACGAAGCAGGCAAGATGGGAAGACTGCAAAACCCTCATGTGTAGAAGGAATCAGGGAAAACAGGGAGCAAATAGAAAAGCAGGACCAAGAGGCAAGTCTCTGGGAGCCAGATCAGGGATGGAAACACTTAAATGGAACGCACTTAAAAAGAGAATTTTTGTTTGGTGAGCATGACCAAGGGATGGGCTGCAAAGGGTCAGGGAACTTTTGTGCAGATGTCTGTCAAATTTGCGCATGTTTATTTCGCTGGAAAGAAGATGCATAGTTTTCACTTTCCAAAGTGGTCAGCAACTTTTGAAAGGATTATGAACCAGTGGGTGGGGCTAAATAAAAGCAAATCAGGGTGTCCTAGGACCAGTGTTCCAGAATGGGAGGGAGGGGCCTGATACGGTCCCAAAGGTTGCATTTGACAGATGGGTGTACGGGCAGGCTCTATCGGCTAACATTTATTGAGTCAGTGATATGTTCACAGTGTTCCTTTAAGCCCCCTTTAAGACCCTTTTCAACACTACATTATGGAATCCTCACAAAAGTGCTTTGAAGAGGACCCTGTAGTCTCCAGTTTATAGGTTAGGGAAACTAGGCCTTAGAGATTATGTGAGTCACCCTAAGTCACATCATTTACAAATGACAGAGCTGTGATGGGGACTGGGCCAGCCGATTCCTAAACTTGTCATCCTAACTATACTCTGTGTGGCCTCTCTGGGGGAATAAGGGAAGGATGTCCATCAGGGCTGATAGGAGATGGCATTTTTGTATGTCTTCTGAGGTCATGTGGCTGTATGTCTCCATGGCTGTCTCTAGAGGCCTCAGATTGAGTGATTAACTGTGGGAAGAACCCTAGTGGGTAAGGGCAGGGGCTATGCTAGTCCCAGAGAACCACCATGGGAAAGTCACCTCACAGTGGCACAGCAGCAGGAAGCTCCTGGAGATTGGAGTCGCCGGGGGAGCCTTCTGTTTATGAAGCAGTTTTCTGGAGCAGGCTACTGGAAAGACTGGGAGAGTTGAGGCTCCACTTTTAGAATTTACCCAGAAAGGGTTGCACGGATGCCCCTTTCCACCGTCATGTGGGCCCAAGTGGCCTTCCCAGGTGTTTCTCTGTTGTTTAAGCAGCAGCAGCAGCAGCAGCAGCAGCAGCACAGGACAGTGGGAGGAGTGGGCTCTTGAGCCACATAGGCCTGGATTCCACTCTCAGCCCAGGCCCCTCCTGCTGTGTACCCTTGGTCCAATTTCTTCATGGCATGGAGTCGCCTTTCCCTCCCCTGTGAACCTGCAGTTAGTGCCACCCAGTGCCACCTCCCTCACAGGGCTGCTGTGAGGGTTAAATGAAAGGATGAAGATAAAGCAACTTGCAGGTAAGAAGTACTCAACATATGGTAGCTGTTGATTTCCCTCCGACCCCGAGGAAGACCCGTGTCCACCATTTGCAGAAATGCCCCCTGACCCAAATAGATTCCTTTTTTTTTTTTTTTTGGCCAGGCCCTTAACCTCCTTCTTAATGTCTCTCCTCTAATGCAAGATGAACTTTGCTTCTTCCAATTCTACATACACTCTATTTTTCCAAGGAACCAGGGAGACATAGCCGATTGTTAAACTTTTCTCATATACTGTTCTAAGAAGATTACTAACTTAATTCTCACAATGCCTTTTGAGGTCATTATTATTATCTCCATTTTACATACTAGGGAACTGAGGAACTGAGAAAGCTAGTTGTCCAAGGTCATGTTGCTCATGACATAATCGTAATGCGAACCAGGGCAGGATGGTTCCAAAGCCTGCATTATATGACTCCAAAGATCTGCTACTAAGCCTTTTTAAAATAAAGGCTTTATTTATTTTTAGAGAGAGAGGAAGGGAGGAAGAAAGAGAGGGAGAGAAACATCTAGCAGTTGCTTTCCATACATGCCCCAGCCAGTGACCAGGCCCTCAAATCAGGCATGTACCTTGACTGGGAATCGGACCATTGACCTTTTGCTTTGCCGGATGACACATACTGGTCAGGGCCACACTGTCTCTTGAGGGGTTCTTGTGACAATTCAGTGACTTACATAAAGAGCTTGGCCCGGTGCTTTATACTTAGTAATTTCTTGGCCTTTCTTTCCTTCCGGTCCACATGTAGGAGGAAATGGGGCTGTGAACACCCTTAGAGAAATAAAGCCACCATTCCTTGCCAGGGTCCCTCAGCGGGATTTTCGATGGTCCAGAAAACCCTTTACATAACAGACGCAGTGTTTAAAGCCCGGCAGGTTAGGCATTGGCCCAGCTTCTGTGGCTTACCAGCGGCCCCTAGTGGCCAGTGGCTCCAAGTGCTTCGCCTTCTTCCGTGCTCTCTATCCGCTGGCTTTGTGCTCTCCAGAGGTTTAACACACTCCACTATTTCCCACTCGACACGTTTTGCAGTATTGGACAGAAAACAATGGCAGAGTCTATAACTCTTGGCACAGAGGCTTTTACAATGGGTGATTTAATCTATAAAATAGGGAACCTAGTCTGTCACTGAGGCCTTTTTCTCTTTTTCACATCCCTGTCCACAAACCTGGGAGGTAGCCAGTACCATTTTCCCTGGTTAGCTGCTGGGAAAACTGAGGTTCAGAGCAGTTAAGTAACTAGGCCACACACTGGTTAGCAGGAAACCCACTTCCCCCCACCCAGGTTTGCGTGGGCACAGGTCTATGTGACCTTTGCTCGGGAGGCCTTGGGGCACCTGTGTTGTTCATTGGCACGGCAGTGGTCTGGTCTTGGGAATAAGGAAAACTAGCACTAAAGGATCATTCTGTGCCAGGAGAATACTAAGTGCTCTTATATGCTCTTGTATACCCCGTTTATTCTTCTTAGCCACCCTATAAGATAAACATCTTCAGCTGAGGAATGAGAATGTGGACTGTTGACAAGGTCAAAACTGCCAGAGGTCATACACTTCAGCTGGGCTTTAGGACCCAGGTCGTTCTAATCCAAAGCAATCGCTTTAATTTAGCTGTTTATGTTCAGCTAAATTTTAGCTGTCTAAAATTTTGATTTATTTTGTGTACGTTCTCCTTGTAGCAAATCCAGGTTGTTGGTCCTTAGTATTCACTCACCTGAAACATCCCCTTCCCGCTCCTGACCACGTGTGAATGAGAATTTGGCTGGTAAGAGCTCAGGGGACTGTGGACGTGTGCTGGTCCGGGTTCCTCAGAACACAGACTTGTAGTTAGGAGAAACCCCACTCTTCTTTATGTGTCTGATGCTCTCCAATACCCTCTCTGACTGCCAGCTGGTCATTTCCTGGGGTCCTGCAGGATCTCAGAGGGGAAGCGTTGTGGACAGTTGAGTAGAATGGTCATGAGGCAGGCTTTGGGGTCAGGAGACTGCAACAGTTTCTACACAGTTCAAGACTCAGTCCTCATCCGCTAAGTGCGCACAATGGTGCCTATCTCCGGGCTGTTGCAGGAAAGAAGTGCGATGATACATACGATATTTGTAATAGAGGGTAAGTCTCGCTGCTGTGTTGATGAGTGAGGGGACACATGGTGATTCGATATGGTTTGTTAGGAAGGTCACCACCAGCAGCACCACCCAGGGAGAGTGGCGGCCCCCTGTCTGGTGTTAACGGTGAGATTAGGTTGTTTCTCTTGCAGCATAAAATGGACTTAGGGGTTGAAGCAAGAAACAATGTACTGAGGGAAGACAGCCAAAGCAAAGATGTCCCTTTCCATAGGGATAAAGGGGGTGGTGACAAAGCCTTTATCCAGAGCCATACCAGCCAAATTTCTTGCCAGAAGAATATCGAGTCTTGGGAGCAACAAGAGACACAGCCATGAAGGAATTAATTTGCCTTGAGAGGAATTGCCTTGACTTAATGGCTTTATTGAATTCATGGTTTTTAGCCCATTGATTTCCGTTTACTTTCATTCAGAACTATGCGGGAGCTATGCCATTACTTTACCTGGCCGTAGTGATTAGCTAGTGTCCCTGCTCCTCTAGCCCAGCCCCTCTCCTTCTTTCTTGCCCCTCGCTTTCTGTCCTCATTTCCCCCATCTCAGTGGCTGGGCTGGGCATGTGTCTGTGATCCAGGCAAACCCTCTGAATTCCTTGCTAATTGGAAATAATGGCATCAGGTGGATCAGTGAGGCCACCTCACTCTTGGGTTTTGTTCTGGTTATAATGAACCTCTGGCTTTAGGATTTGTTTTCTTAACATCGAGCTTTGAAAAAAAAAAACACTTTTAATTTGGGGTTTGTTTTGGATGATTGTCCTATTTAGCCAAACTAGGAGTTTTTAGTAATGTTTTCCAAACTTCAAGGTGCACCAGAATCAGCTGGGCTCTTGTGTTCAAGGACATTTCTGGGCTCAAATAGTTTGACTGAGTAGGTTATTCTTCATTTCAAAGGTAGGGAACCTAAACCTCAGAAAGTTTAAGGCATGTCTGCGAATTCCGATAGCTGGTAAATGATAAGGCTAGGATTTCAGCCTCAGCAACTGACTCCCGGGGCCACATCCTGATACTACGCGATAAGAAATGCTTTAAAATTGATTATTTATAGGCCTCTTCTGTAGAAGTTTAACAAAAGTAGAACCACTAATAATTGACTGATTATATTAGACATTCATTAATTCCCATAGAATGAGTAAATAAATGCTCTGTTAACATGTGACTTCCAGTGAATCCACAGGTTAAATTTTTTTTCCTGAGTCTAGAGAAGACAGACAAGGTACAGACAGCAGAAGTTTGCTCAGCGAACACTGGCGAATCTGGTAGAGAATTCAGTCTCTTTCATAATGAGTATTCTGGTCATACCATGTGCATTTCAGGGGGAAAAAAAGCCCCAGTACATTCAGGTGTGCAGGCAGCCAGGACTCTCAGTATGAAGACATTTGTGTTGTGGAAAGAGGGGACAGAAGTAACCAGCTCACAGTAAGACCCGATTCTGGGAAAGGATAATGCTGTGAACTCGTTTGCTGGGGATTGTCTTGAGTGTGTTTGAATGAGATTAGGATCAGCTAAACTCACTCCAGAGTCTCAGGAGCCTTAGGCTCTGTGGGTTGACCATCACTTATAAAGTGATGTATCCAGAAAATATACAGCACAAATCAGTCCTGCTTTCCTCTTGTTTACCATGGTTCACTACGATACCCTTAGTGAGCATTCCTGTACTCTTTCCCTCTCCCACTCAGTTTTCTGGGTAGTTTTTAATCTCTGAAATGCATGCCTACATGTAGGAGAGTGCTCTAAATTTGAAGAGTAGCTTTAAAAAAGCAAATTTACCCTCATCATTTATTATTAGTTGCCATGTTTGTTGTTATAAATGTCCTTAAATCAGGGCACACCTGGATTTGTAGGAAAGCATGCAGGAAACTTCTTAAATGAGGTCCTAGGATTCATTTCATATCCAATTTACCCAACTATTTAATACCTTGTCAAATAGATATTGATGGATTGGAATATTATACACACAATGGAAGATGATTCAGCCTTAAAAAAAAGAAGGAAATCCTGCCATTTGCAACAATATGGTTGGATCTGAAAGGCATTGTGGTAAGTGAAATAAACAAGACAGAAAGACACAGAAAGACAAATACTTTATGGCATCATTTTATGTGGACTCTAAGAAAAAAAAGAACTCATGGAAAGCATAGACTAGAATGGCAGTTTGCAAGGGACTGGAAGTTTGGGGGAACTAGGGAACAAACTCTCAATTATAAGATGAAAATGGTCTAAGGATCTAATGTATCACATGGTGACTATATTTGATAGCATTACATCACAGCAAAATTTGCTAAGAGAGTAGATCGTAAGCATTCTCAAATAAAAAAAGTAAGTATGTGAGATGATGGATGTGTTAATTAGATGGTGTGATCCTTTTATCATGTTTACAGACATCAAGACATCATGTTGTAAACTTTAAATACATTACTATTTTATTTGTCAGTTATACCTCAATAAAGCAGGAAAAAAGAGAAGTACTTGAATAATCAGTATTGACTGAGCTGTGAGGACCACTGGGACTTCAGTGGCCCTAGCTCGTGGGAAAGGATGGCCTAAGACTGGGCAATAGTCTAATTTGTTACACCCAAGAGGCTGCTCCAGGCTAGAAAGAGGCCAGTGCTCAGCACGTAAGGAAATTCAGTACAGACAAGTCTTTTCATTTGCAAAGAACTGCAACCATTCCAGCTGGTTGAAGTGCAGGAGAGTTTTGAAAGTTTATAGGGACATTTCACAAACATGAAGCCCAATGATATACTTTGCTTCAGAAAGGCATCTGCTTTGCTGAGAAAGTCCTTTGGCTCAAGTTTCCTCCTTGTCTGTATTTCTCTCTCTCAATACAACTTTCCTTTTTTATTGAATTTATTGGGGTGACATTGGTTAATAAAATTATGTAGGTTTCAGGTGTACAATTCTATAATACATCATCTGTATATGGTATTGTGTGTTCACCACCCAAGTCAGGTCTCCTTCCATCACCTTTTATCCCCCTATGTGTTCCTCCACCTCCCCCAGCCCCCTTCCCTCTGGCAATCACCACACTGTTGTCTGTGTTCACGAGCCAACTGAGACAACCTTCTGGTGAGAACAGGGAGGAAAATGAGTCTATCCGTGAGTCCACATGACCTTTCAGGTAAATCATCCCTAGTCTTTGATTACTGTGTTTTCTTTGTCCAGACTCTCAAGGAAGAGCACTGATTATGCACTGGCTAATTAGTGGCTTGGCTTTCCTCACGTTGCCTTTTTGTGTGTTGGTTTGTATAGCTGGCTGGGGCTTGCAGTGGATCATGTGCTAAAATACACCCACCTTCATTCAACCCCGTTCAACAGGGTTGGGAAGGAATTTCTCTGAGAAGGAAATGGGGGCTTATTCATATCCCAATTTATATCCAAATTTATATCCCACAGTGGGTCCCAGGAGGCTGTCCTCTTTAAATAGTGACATTGCCTGGAACCACAGAGGCGTCATGTGTCTGCCCCTGTCCTCTATGTTAAGCAGAACTCAAACCAGTGGCTGAGAGTTTGGGTGACAGAATTTAGTCACAGAGCAAAGAGGTTGGAATGTGTGTGGTCAAGACTCTGGTCCAGCAGGCTTTGGCTCAGAACAGAATCCCAGTCTTGGAATGGGAGTATGTACACAAGATCAGGAACCAACGTCAAGGTGCTGTCAAAATCACCTGGGAGCTTGATTTCAGGGCATACACCCAGATCTAGTAGTCTGTTGAGAGAACTCTTTTGACAAGATTGGGGGTGAAGTGAAAGGAGGGCAGGTTCAAGAACCTCTGACTAAGTCCTCAGCTTCCTGCATACACCAGAGCCTAAGCCAGCCCACGGTACCCAGAGGCCGGGTCCCCTCCCTTGTAGTCCAGAGCTCTTCCCTTTATCATATCTTCCTGCTGTCTTTCTAGTTGAAGAAGGATGTCACAACGTCCTTTTGTATCAGAGAAATAGGTTTGTATTGGTGTGACAATTAGCTTTTATGCAACAGGGTTAGGCTGGGTAGGACCCAAGTTCATATCTTAGGAGATTGAATTTTTCATCTGATCTATGTGTCAGTAGTAACTGGGCCCTAACAATCAGAAAAGTTTAGACTTTAACAATTAAAGTTTGCTTTGAGTGTCATGCACCAACAAAAGTTTTTTATTGCTGATGTTACATGTCTATGCCGGATCTTCTGGAGCCCTACTATGAGCTTCTTTAACCCCAGGTCAAAGGCTAGTTGCTGGGGCAGAGGAAAATGAGACCAAGGAGAAACATACCTGGGCTTTTGAAGTTTCCATCCCAAAGCAGTCACACACATCAGTACAGTTCCCACTTCATGGCCCAATTGAAGCCCTTCCTTCACACAGGTGAAAGTGCAGTCCTACTATGGGCTGCAGCAAAGAGACCCATACACTGAGCCTTGCACAAGGACTTGGACTCATTTTCTTCTACATCCCCAGCATTCAGAATAATGTCTGGCACATGATAGGTTCTTTAAAATATATTGAATAAACAAAGGGAGGAAGAAATATATGAAAGCAAAGTAATTCTTATCCCCCAGGGTGAACGTTGGTTCCTGGACACAGTTCTGAAATGATCTTGGTTCAAAAAATATTTGAACCAAGAAAGTAACCCCAGGAAGGACTACATTTGGGAAATTTTTCAAGTATGGGTTATTTATGATGGAAAATCTCCAAGCTTGAGGATTTCCCAGTTGCTTTTTTATCTCTGTATGGGGTTCATTTTTTCATGTTTCTATAAAGAATGTTTGGCAGGTCAGCTTGAATAGTTGTCTGATTCTCAGGGTATTAAAGTGAGTGAGGTAGAGTGTAAGGGTTGTTCACGGAATTCATGAGAGCTGAGAGTAAAGCCCCTGTGCTGAAAATTAATTTTGCAGATAGATATTGTGGGGGTCCCCTTTAACCAAAATTATTGCCTTTCTTGGGGTTAACATTGGTTCCTACATGAAATGTCTTTCTCCCAGCTTCGCAGGCACATTGAGATTAATGGCCACTTCCAGTTTCCTGCTTTGTCCTCAGTACCCATGGATCCTCTGAGCCACTTTATGCCACAAGAACAAATGTTTGCAAGTGCTCCTTCCATTTTGGGGAAATCTAAAGCCTGGCCCATAATTTGGCTAATTTGTAGTTGATCATGGGGGAGATAATGAGTAGGGAAAATTGAGGGAGCAGGGGACAGAGTTGCTAGGAAACAGATTCACTTCTCACATCCAGACCAATAAACTAAAGAAATGGTGTGAATGAAGTCTAGTTACTTAAAATCTCAGTTCCAAGGACACACAAGCACAGAAAAGTAGTGCCACAATGAGAAAGCACCAGACAGTGGCAGAGGCGGGGGGACAAGCGGAGCATCATGGTTCAGCAGGGGATGGATCTTCCTAGAGCAGACTGGCTGGTTAAATGAGGACCTTGATGGTAAGGGCTTAGCACAGCATCTGCATAGGGAAGGGGGTCAGTAGATATTAACCAAAATAATCATTAGCATTATATATATATATATATATATGTGTGTGTGTGTGTGTGTGTGTGTGTGTGTGTGTAAATAATAAGTTACTGTTAGTCTCATCATCTTACAGGTTCTGGTTCTTCCCTGAACTGCAAACATGTCTTTTGTTAGCAGTTAAACGATGAGTCTTTGTCTCCTCATCCCACCTCTACATGCGTTGTTGGAAGGGTCAGTGAGGGCAGGGGTACAGAAGCAACTGAGTAAACTTCAGGAACATTTATGGACATAAGTTGTTCTCATCATTATTGCTAACAGCCAATCCTAAGACCCAAGAGGGATTTTTACAGAGATCTCAGGGCTGTTCTCTTCTTTCTCAATCCCTCAAACCCTGGTCTTCTGAGCAGCCAGCCAGGAACTCGGACCTCTGTTTCCTCAGCCCAGCGAACCCGCTGCTGCTGGCGTGGCTGTGTGTCTCTGCACCGCACTCTGGGAAAACGCCTCAAGAAGGAAGCTGGTGTGAGTGGGACAGTTCCCTGCTCTTGAGGCTCATAGACCTGCACTGGTTATTGTCCGATATCTGAAGATAATAGTTTGATATATTTTGTTCCATTTTTACAGCAGAGATTAAGTCTGATATCGGCCAACCCATCGAGGCCAGAACTAGAAGTTGTCCTAGCTTCCTGGATGCTTTGACTTTATTCTGCTATATGACACACTGAACAAAGAATTAGCCAAGTAAACAGAAAAATTATTAAATAATGGCACATTGTGATAAGTTCTGTGAAAAATACAAACAAATACTGGCACTGAAATAAAGATGAAAGATGGGGAGGGGAGGACAGGATTTTGGATGAGGCTGTGCTGAAGATGTTTAAAGTTGAGGTTTATCCCTGGCTGGTGTAGCTCAGTAGATTGAGCGCGGGCCTGCGAACCAGACAATGGCAGTTCGATTCCCAGTCAGGGCACATACCCGGGTTGCAGGCCGGTTCCCTGCAGGCCAGTTCCCAGCAGGGGATGCATGAAAGGCAACCATACATTGATGTTTCTCTCCCTCTCTCCTTCCCTTCCCCTCTAAAGATAAATAAATAAAATCTTAAAAAAAAATAAAGTTGAGGTTTAAATGATGAGCTGGGCTTTCCTTATATGGAGCAGAGGGAGCAAGGGAGAACAGAAAAGCATGTTAAGTAGAAGTGTGAATTCTGAATGAGTGATGTTTGCTAAAATTTATGCTGTACAAATAAGACCTAGAGTATTTCATTTAATCTGAGTGCTGTGTTTTAAAACAGGTAACTTACTCTAAGTGCTGTGAGAAGGAGGGATTGGAGACCTTGAAGGGGGGGCGGAATGAGAAAGCCAAGGCAGGGGCTGGATTTGGGGCAGTGTTTGGGAGAAGGCTAGGTGAGTGTCAGCTTCAAGTACCTGAGTGCTGTCATGGAGAGGATTGGTAATATTCAGGCACATATGTGGCAAACTACAGCCCAAGGGTCAAACCTAGCCATATAGCCTGCGAACTAGGGATAAATTATTTTAGATTTTTTAATGATTGCATTTTAAATGGTTATGTTAGTACAGTAAATCCTCACTTAATGTTGCCGGTGAGTTCTGTGACTTTGAGCAAAACGACTTATAACAAAAGTAATTTCACCATAGGCTAATTGATATCAGTGAGAGTTCAGTTCCTATGGCAGCTCATCAATGCTGTTACTGAATGATGCTGAACCAAATGACATTATTTGAGGACCTGCTGTCCCTACACAGTGACCCCAATTTTGTTGCTTGGCCCATAATGCTTAAAGTGTTTATTATCTTGGCCTTTTAATGAAACATTTGCTGACAATATGCTCTGGATAACTGCAGGAATTTAATTCACTGCAGCTAAAGACATGAGTAGCAAATTGGAATAAAAAATTCCCTATGGGAAAGTATCTTCCTGGACAGGGTGCTGGAGAGACCTTCCTCATGGGTGTTGTCCTTGACCCTCATCTCGTCCTGGGCAGTTTTCTTCCCACACAGCTCTTGCATGAGAAGACAGCATTTGGCTTCTTGAGAAGAATGGGGTGGCGCTGGGCCAACTGGCTGAGAATCTGACTCTGTGAAATTGGATGGTTTTCTATTTGGATGAGACAATAGTTTGATTTGAAAACACCCAATTAGTGACTGTAGCTAATACATTGTTTCACTGAATTAAATTATTTTATCATTTTTCCAACAGGATTTAGAGTACAGATAAAGTTCTTGAGTAACAGGTTAGTGTCTGAAATGAATTTGTTATAGGTCAGCAATGACCAGAGCAAGACAGGTTCATAGTCTAATGAACTAGGCTAATTCTCCAGGAACTAGGTAATGAGCCTCAGTACAATACAACAGTAAAATACTAACTTCGGAGCAGTCTTTCCAAAGCAAAACCCAAAAAAGTGATGGAATGTCCTAGAATGTGGTATACACTTCATTCGTTTGTTTATCAAGTAAGGAGCTCATAGACTACAGGGGAGATAGACAATATATTCCAATAGAATATAGGACCTGCACTTAGTTTTTGTGTGTATAGCATCCTGTCCACAGTGCTACAAAACATAGAATAGGCATGTGTGAGACTCTGAGGTAGGCCAGAAAAAGTTTTTAGAAAATATGGTGCATGGATGAAATCACAAAGAATGGTTCAAGGTTACTCAGAGGAAGGCAGTGGGGCAGCTGTGCAGGTGTGTGGAAGGATTTAGGCAGTAAACAATCAGAGTCTTGAGAAAATTCAGTGCAATTTGACAATTTTAGAATGCTCTGTATGACTAGATCAGAGCACTGAGGAAGGATGCTTGGAGGGTCAAAAAGAGGCAAGGCCATGTTGTACCAAGGAGTTTGGATCTCATCCCGAGGGCCATGGGGAGCTACTGGAAGATATTGACCATGACTGACTATATGTGAGTTTTAAAAAGATTGTTCTGGCAGCATAAAGGGAGTGGGGCAGTGCAGAGTAAGACCAGAGCTTGGGGGAGATGTGAAGATAGCTGTTGCAGTTTTCCAAGTGACAAATGATAGTTATGCAGCAGTAGTAAGACTGATGGGAAGAGGGGGTTGAAACACCATGGAAGTGAAACCCACAGGGTTGATTATTCTTGGATGTGTGCTGTGAGGGAAGAGGGGCCGTGACTACCATTCACTTGTATCCTCTGTGGGATGACCACCACAGGACAGATACATAAAAAAAATCACATGCCAGGGAAGGGATGGTTAACCATATAAACAGTTCTGGGAACCATGGGAGTGATGTCTCAGGAATCAGTGAAGGTTTCATGGCTGAATAGGTATTTGAGATCATAAAGAGTTGAAACTTTCAGTCCTGCCCACCCCACCCCCACCTCTGTGCAGGGGAGAGGGACTAGAGATTGAGTTCAGTTGTCAATGGCTAATGATGTAATCAACCATGCCTATGTAATGAAGCCTCCATAAGGCTTGGGTTCAGAGATATTCGGGTTGTTGAGCAGATGGGGGTGCCAAGAGAGTGGTGCACCTTGGGAGGGCGTGGAAGCTCCTCACCCTTGTCCCCATGCCTAGATCTGTGCATCTCTTCCGTCTGGCTGTTCCCGAGCTGTGTCCTTTTATAACAAATAGGCAATCTAGTAAATAAAATGTTTCTCTGAGTTCTGTGAGGCATTCTAGCAAATTAATCGAACTTGGGGAGGGGCTTTGAGAGCCTCTGGTTTTATAGCCAGTTGGTCAGGATGTAGCAGCCCAGGCTTGTAACTGTGGTCTGAAGGGCAGGGGCGACCGAGGGCAGTCTTACAGTACTAACCTGTGGGAACTGATACTGTCACTGGCTGGGTAGATCATGTCAAACTGAGCAGAATTGTAGAACACCTGCCTGATGCCCTGAGAATTGTTTGTTGGTGTGGAGAATGCACCCACTCCATGCTGGAAGTGGTACCAGCACCTATGTAATAGGTACTCTGTATGTATTTGTTGAATGAATGGATATTATTGAACGGTTGAATGCTGGAATGTCAGAGTTTAATTGTCCTTAAGAAACTAATCTGGTTCCAGGACTTCCACCAAGATGGAGGCGTAGGTGGAAGCACTGTACCTTCTCACACAATCAAGTTTAAGAACAACAAAGTTTTAGCAACAAAAACGCAGCCAAACCACAGAAAATTGAACTATATGGAAGTCTGACAACAACGAACCCTTCAGCAAAACTGGTAATAGGGGCAGAGCCAAGAGTGGGCTCAGGCAGGAAAGATCCACCAGACCAACCCAGGTGCAACCCAGGCGCACAACCCAGGTGTGCCAGCAGCCGTGGGTGGATCCCAGGTGTGGAGTAGTGGGTGGAGCCACTGAGGGCTGATCGCGGTCACACATTCGCTCACAGATAAACTGGTGAAGGAACGAGCGGTGAGACAGACTGTGCAGGCCCCAGTGGTGGGAAGTGGCAGAGGGAACCCCCATTGTCCCTCTCTGACCCCACCCCTACATACAGGGTCACAAACCAGCGACCTGGGGGGCCCCACCCTGGTGAACACTTAAGGCTCCGCTCCTCATATGTAACAGGCACAAAAACAGATCAAAACATGGCTCAAGAACAACTCAGAGCCCCAGAGCCCATAAATCTAAGCCATGAAGAAATAGCCAAACTTTCAGATGCACAGTTCAAAACACTGGTGATCAGGATGCTCACAGAACTGGTTGATTTTAGTCACAAATTAGAGGAACATATGAAGGCTAAACTAATTGAAATGAATGGAAATACACAGGAAACCAATAGTAATGGAAAGGAAACGGGGACTCAAATCAAAGGAGTGAACCAGAAGGAGGAAAAAAATGACCAACCAGGAAAGGATGAAGAAACAAGAATTCAAAAAAATGAGGAGAGGCTTAGGAACCTTCAGAACATCTTTAAACATTCCAACATCCGAATTATAGGGGTACCAGAAGGGAAGAGGAACAGCCACAAGTGGAAAACTTATTTGAACAAATAATAAAGGAGACTTTCCCCAATCTGGCAAAGGAAATAGACTTCCAGGAAATCCAGAAAGCTCAGAGAGTCCCAAAAAAATTTGACCCAAGAAGGAACATACCAAGGCACATCACAATTATATTAGCCAAGATTAAAATGAAGAAGAGAATCCTAGAAGCAACAAGAGATAAGGGGACAGTCACCTACAAAGGAGTTCCCATCAGACTGTCAGTGGATTTCTCAAAAGAGACCTTCCAGGCAAGAAGGGGCTGGAAAGATGTATTCCAAGTCATGAAATCCAAAGACCTATAACCAAGATTGCTCTATCCAGCAAAGCTTTCATTTAGAATGGAAGGACAGATAAAGTGCTTCTCAGATAAGGTCAAATTCAAGGAGTTCATCATCACCAAGCCTTTATTATATGAAATGTTAAAGGGACTTACCTAAGAAAAAGAAGATAAAAAAGATGAACAGTAAAAGGGCAGCAAACTCACAGTTACTAGGAACCACACCTAAAACAAAAGCAAACTAAGAGGACAGCTAGATCAGGAGCAGAACCATAGAAATGGAGATCACATGGAGGGTTAGCAATAGGGGAGTGGGAGGAGGAGAAGGGGGGAGAAGGTACAGAAAATAAGTAGCATACACGGTAGGCAGAAAATAGGGGGGAGGGCAAGAATAGTAGGGGAAATATAGAATCTAAAGAACTTGAGACACATGGTCATAAACTAAAGGTGGGGAATAGCGGGGGAGGGGGTGTGCAGGGTGGAGGGGAATGAAGGGGGGAATGGGACAACTGTAATGGCATAATCAATAAAATATATTTAAAAAAAAGAAACTAATCTAACCATCGCAATTGACTGATGGAGTACCAGAAAAAGGGCATGACTTATCTATGTGTTTTTTATTATTTATTCATGTTGCCCAGCATGTTTTCTTAGCTTGATTATTTTGGCAATGGAGAGCAGCCTGGAGATAAGGAAATGCCCATGTCTGTAAGTGGCTGAGGCTAATTTTTCTAAAATTATAAGAAAATCTTGTGCTTTTGATAAGCATGCCACTGAACTACAAAGATAGCATTGGTTTTTATTTATTACTTTTACCCTAACCCTTTCCTAGTTTACTTTGTACAATCTGTTCTACCCATGGACAATTGAATCTTCAGAAATGTCAACTTTGATCATGTATTTTCTCCCCCACTTAAATGTGTCATCCTGTCTTTAAGTGACTACAAAGGGAAGACCAAAGTGCTCAGTCTGGCCCCAATCTTTCCAGCTCTATTCCCGCGTCCTGGCCCATGGGCCCGAGCTTCTGGAATTTAGATGCATCTATGAGTCACTTAGGAGATCTCAGAACAATGAAGATGCTGATTCAGCAAGTCTGAGGTGGGAACCAGGTTCCTGCCTTTCTAACAAGTTCTTTGGTGATGCTAATAAAGCTAGTGGGAGTAGGAAGGCCCTGGCAATATTGCGCCCTCTCCTACATGCCCTCATCCTGTTTCATTGTTATGTGTTTAGTAACTGTCTTTCCTTCACTGCAGAGTATGTCCCAGAGAGCCTCATTGAATCTGTCGGTTTCACAGTTAAATCCTTTGGCATCTATCAACATGAATCTGAAATTCCTAATACTCTTGCTTTGGACAGGACCTTATTTACCCATCCCTCTTGAACCATAGGCAGTGAATTGAATCCAGAAAGTGACCTTCTTTCCAGGGAGACATCATGAGTTAGTGCAGGGCTGGGACTAGGAACTGGTCTCTGAAATAAATACCTACTATAGCACAAAACTTCAAGCAAAGTTCTTGAAGGAGAAGTAGCACATTATTCAGACCTTGCCCCTATCCTCCCCCCCAGGTATTGGATGCTTAGCATAGAACTCCCACTGCAAGCCCTTTGGCAAATTGCAAATGTCTGAGAGAAGACAAGAAATACCCCAGGGGCATTTCTCAGGGTCCACCAGAGGCTCCACAATTAGACTAACGGCTTATAGGATAACTAGAGTGTAGCCAATTGAGAAGGATTGACCTAATTCTTCCTTTTTAATTACCTTAATTTTATGCATCAGGTAATTAACTGAATGACTTAGTGATTATAGATGCTTTTTCTGTCTCCAGCCAGGAATGGAAACAAGTTGCATCAGAAATGCAGGTGGGAGAAGGAGGAGGATATTAGGGCTTGGGAATTTTGATAGGCATCTGAATGAACCCCATGTTGGAGTGCAAAGCTCACCCTGGAATTTTACATCTGAACAATGTATTTGTCTGCCTGGAAGGAGGAAAATACAGGGAACTCCCCAAAGTAGCTTCTAGAAATAGATCAGGGTTTCTCAGCTCTAGCACAATGGACATTTTGCACCAGAGAGTTTTTTATTTTGGGGAGCTGTTCTGTCCATTGCAGGGTGTTTAGTAGCATCCTTGGTCTCTACCCATGGGTAGCACCCCCACCCCATGCTATGACAACCAGAAATGTGCCCAGACGTTTCTCTCACCCCCTGTGAGAGAACAGGAGAGCATCATCCCCAGGCGGGAGCCCCTGGACTCGACCACTGGTCTGGCTAAAGCTGTGCACATCTACTCAGCGGCTGAAACAGCCACTCAGGGTGCATGGCAGCAATTCCACACAGCACCGTCCTCACAGATTTCAATGTTTGGGGCCAGTTATTTAAGATTTTGGTAATATTTGCAATGCAAAGCTTCGGTCTTTAATAATGAACTTTTGTAGGCTAAAAGCCTCCCCATTTAAATACAGCATGAAGAATTTGCAAAAGCCACATGCCCAGCAGAATACCTGGTAGCTTCAATATCCAAGAAGCCGATCCACTGCTCACCTTGATCTCCATGTTGTCATCAGTAGCTGTATTGCCTCTGAAATCTTCAGGTGTCTTTCTGATCACCAAGTCCTATGGTTCTGACTTGATTAATCACCTGGTTCTCCAAACACTGTTTTGACCCCACCTGAGTCGCCAATGTATCAGCCTCACCGTTTTGCATCACTGACCACACCCTCTCTTATCCATATTTGCCTCTCTACCCAGGTCAGAGTCTCTTGCCCATCATGTTAATCATTCCTTGTAAAACCCTTCAATAACTTTGCATTACTAGCCCTATGATGTGTATGCCTGTCTAAAACCAGTGCAGAATGAATTTCATTTTTACCTTTTCTGTATCTATATCTAAACAGATACACATCTGCACTTAAATGGAAAAGCCACCCAGTATAGTAACTGATCCATTTCAGTTGAAATTCAAGACCACAAAACTTGAATGGACATTTACACTGCCTAGATTTCTCATCCTAGTGAGTCTGTTTTCTTCTCTTTGGGACGAGTCTTTCATACTCCATACCCTCTGATAACTGCCTGGGAAAGAGAAGCAGCAGGAGCTGTCATGTACACCTGTCAAATCCACACCGTGTCTTTATTCCTACCTGTAGTCTCTATTTTCCATCCTCTCACTGCTTTTACTGAGTGTCAGTCTCCTCCAGTGCTTTCTATCCAAGTTCCTATAACTTCCTCAAGCATTTTACTTCTATAGTTTCATCTGCATCTCTATTTCCTCCTTTCAGTCAAGTCATCCCCACCGCATGGAGATATACTCTAGTTTCTCACATTGTACATCAATCCAAATTCTGCTTCTTCTACCACATATTTCTCTCTTTTGTCCTTCACAGGAAATATTCTTGAAGGATTGGTCTAAACTCACTGAACTGAGTCTTAATCCCCCACAATTTCTTTAATCTACTCCCAATATGGTTTTTACTATCACAATCTCCCTAAAACCATTTCTGTCCATGATCATCATGTTGCCAAAACTAACAGGCCTTTCTTTGGACTTCTTGCTCAACAATTACTGTTGACCACCCCCTCCCTTTTGAAACTCTCTATTGGTTTCTAGGATACTGCCTTCTCATAATATTTTCTTACCCTTTTATATCCTCCCTAAAATATTTTTAATTATGGTTGACGTACGACATACAATATTACACTCGTTTCGGGTGTACAACATAGAGAGTCCACATTTATATACCGTACAAAGTGATCACCACACTGAGTCAAATAACCATCTGCCACCATACATCATTATCGTGGTGGTATTGACTCTATTCCCTGTGCCTGTATCCTTTTTTTATTGTCTTAAGTTTTTTTCTTCACAAATCTACCTTTTATTATGAGTTCTCCACTGATTGGGCCAACTCTGTCTGCACATTTTCCTACTGGGACCTCATCCACCTCCTGGCTTTGAACGCCAGCTGGATGATTACGGCCCCCCGACCTATATGTGCGCCCTCTATTCTTTCCTGTGCTTCCACACTCGCATACCTATCGGACTCTTTCCTCTTTGTGATTGGATGTATGATATGCATGTCAGAATAGCATTTTAAAAACAGAGGTTTTGAATTTTTCTTTCTTTTCCTTTCATGTTTCCCCCAAGACTTTCTCGTATCACTAAATGGCACCTTTAACCACCTTAGAGCCCACTCAGGCCAAAACCACTGGAGTCGACCTTGACTTGTTCCTTACTTATAATCCTTCATCATGATGATGTTTCATTCTGTTTCTGAAATGTATCTGCTTTCCCTGGTCAGAGAGTGACAGCACTGAAAACTTGTCAACAGTGGCAAGACAGATTTTGTTCAGACCACTGTGGCAGGGGAGAGAGACTCCAGTGTCAACTGAGCTCAACTCCAACAAAGACAAAGGTAGCTGAGGCTTTAAAAGGGAAAAGAAACCAAAAAGGGAAAGGAAACCAAAAGGGGCTACAGGGAAGTGAAAAGGGGGATCAAAAAGGATTCAGGGGGCTATTGTAGACATGAAAAACTCCAGAAAGGACTAAATGGAGAATTACTGAAAATGGTTTGGCAGTGTGAGTTGGAGCAATGCACGTTTTGTGGTTTGGAAGCATTTCTTTTTCTTGTGCAAAGATTTAGCATGGGTCTGGGGTGACTTTAGAAACATGGCCTAGTCTAGGTGGAAGCCAGGTTAAATTAAAGTCTCTTAGCACAGTATTCATGCAGTTTCTTGTACCACAGATCACAACCTCTTCACTGCCACCAGCTTGTCCGTCATTTGTCATCTGGACCTTTGAAAGAGCCTCTTGGATGGTCTCCTTGCACACATTCAATCAAATCATGTGTTCATTCATCATTGGGAAAATGCAAGTCCAAACCACAATGATGTACAACTTTATACCTGCTGGAATGACTGTTATAAAAAGGACAGACCACAACAAGTGTTGGTGGGGGTCGCAGAGAAATTGGGATCCTCCCAATACATTGCTAGTGAGAATCAAAAATTGTACAGCCACTTTGGTAAACAGTATAGTGGTTTCTTAAACATTAAACATTGAGTTACCGTATGGCGGAGCAATTCCACTTCTAGTTCTTTATGTAAGAGAAATGAAAGCACCTCCACACAAAAATGTGCTGAAATGTTATCATCTGTCCATTATACATTAGCAGTGGGGGGCTTTGCTCATTGCAGCCACTTGGGGACCTTGGATAGGGAAGCAGCCACCATTTGTACCACCATTTGTTAATTGTTATTCCAGAGGGAAAACACAAGTCTGGTAGATCTTACATCAGCAATTAAGTGATACACATCACTTCTGATCACAATTTAAAGGCTAGCATTAATCACAAGGCCTGATCTAACACAAGAGCGAAGAAGTGCCATCTACATGTGCCTGGAAGGTGAAGAACCAGAAGTGGTCAGCAGGCATACTAACGGCTCCTCTGCCCATGCCCCTGCTGTTCCTTTGGCCTGGAATGGTTTTCCTTCATCTCTGGGTGGACCTAGATCCTGCTCAGCCTTCAGTTCCCAGACTTGCCTGGGAGAACTCCTGTGACAGTCTGTTCCAGGCAGTGCCTCTATCTCTCTCACAATCCTTTTGAGTTCTTTGCCCCAGCCCCCAAGGTGTTATAACCCTGCTTATTTTGTGATCTGAAATTGTTTGTTATATTTCTTTGCTTGTTTTCTTATTGACTAACTCATCCCACTAGAATCCAAACTTTTCAAGGCTGTAATTTGTATTCTCTGTTTAATTCATTACCAAATCCTCAGCATTTGGAACAATGCCTAGCAAGCTCATAATAGAAAATCGATAAATATTCATTAAATGAATGAATGAACACGCTTTCTTACCTCCTGAGCATTTTTCATGCTGTTCCTTCTTCTTTTTCTTTCAAACAAAATACTATGCATTCTCTAATGTTCAGCTTAATGTCATCTGTGCAGTAAAGCCTTTGATTTCTCTATAATTATTGGTCAGAGGTAATTTTTAACTCAGCCATGCTCTCATAACATTTTACTTATCCTTTTTTCATAGTGGATACTCTGCCTTTTGTCCTTATAGTTGTATGCATGATTCTGCAACATTTCCTATCTCATACTTTGAATTAGTTGTATAGAGCACCGTTAAAGCTAAGTGGTATGTCTTCTAAGTAGATCATATCCCAGTGCCCAGTCCATTCTACAAACAGTTGCTGAATACCTGTGTTCCAGGCAGTGTTCTAGGTGCTGTGGACAGAGCAGTGGACAAGGTGGACACAGTCCCTGCCCTCACAAAATGCACTTTCTATTGGAGCAGACAGACCAACCAACAACTTCAGTTGTGATAAACACTTTGAAGAACATTAAAGTAGGTTGGGGAATGGGTAGATAAGGAAAGGGAGTGTTGGTCAGGGAAGGATTTTTATGAGATGTGATATTCGAATCGACATCTGCATGAAGTAAAGATTCAAACCATCAAAATGTCTTGGAGAAGCCTGTTATGGGCAGGTAGGACAGCATGCACAAAGGCCATGAGATAAGAAAAAGCTATTGTGTTGTGGGATTGATGAACAAGAGAGTGGGGATGGGACTGGGAACAAGAGAGGGAGTTGTTGGGAACACAGACATTCTTTTTTTCTTTTACTGATTCTCGAGAGAGGGGAAAAGAGGGAGAAAATGATGGAGAGAAGCACTGTTGTGAGAGAGAAACATTACCTCTTGCACATGCTCTGTCTGGGGAACAAACCTGCAACTCAGGCATGTGCCCTGACTGGGAATTGAACCCGTGACCTTTTGTTTGCAGGACAACACCCAACCAGCTAAGTCACATAGGCCAGGGTGGGGCCACCCTTAATCCAGGGCCTCTGTAAGCCATCAAGTGGTGTTTGGTTTTGTTCTGAGTGTGTTGGCACATCATCAGTAGAGTTTGAATAGATCAAGATTTTTTAAAGCATCAAATCAACTATCACTCCATTTCCTGTGTAGACAATAGTCTGTGGAGACAAAAGTAGAATCAAGAAAACTAGTTACTAAGCTATTATATAGATCCACTAAGAGGGGAGGGTTTAGGTTAGGGTGGTAGTGAAGAAATGCTTCTGAGTGGATGGAAAGTGAGTGTGGTATCCAGGGAGCCACGTGAAGAGCATGTCTCAATAAGGAGGAGGATGCAATAAGTCAATGCTGTGGGGAGGTCTAGCAAAAACAGGCCTAGTACTTGATACCAGGAGTCATCGGTGAGCTTAGGAGGTATGGCTTTCCTGCAGTAGTAGAGAAGACAGCTTCACTGGAGTGATTCCAAGTAATGGTGGAAGATGAGGAAGTAGAAGCAGCTAATATAGACTCTGATGGAATTTCACTGTAAAAGATAAGCAGGTAAATGGAGATGAAGTGTATAATGTGCATAAAAATGATTATTTAATGGATCAAAAAAATTGAAAAGCAACATTCAGATGAAAAGGTAGAAGAAAATGGATTTATTTGTAATTATTGATCACTCTAATCTTAAATGGAAGCTTAAGGCTGGCCTTTCTCTCTACTCCTTTACCAATCTGCATCCACATCTCTATCTGCCCCTTGTAGATTAGGAATGAAATAGACTTCAAAGACCAGCAAGGCTACCTTGCTAATGGTGAAGATTCTAGAAGCAAGCATAAAAGAAAAACATGTAGATTCACAGTGGACAAAGGCTCTCATCGCTTCTAGGTTTGGTCTCTCTTGTTCCCATCCTTTCGTGGTCATAATACTTTTTTCTCCCATTTTGGGTTTCTGCCCAGAGCTTTTGAATTTCACTTTCCAGAAAGCCATTATCCTGGCTATAATGCTTAATTGGGGAGATAAATAGATAGGGGGGAGAAAGAGAGAGAGAGGGAGGGATGCAAAACAAAACAAAAACTAACTTTAACTGGTTTCTGTTTTACTGGTTTAGAATTAATTAATTCTATCCCTTTTTTACCTTCCATACATTTTTTCTCATCAAAGAAATAAGACCTTAAAAAAAAGGATTAGGTTGTAGACCTAGGGAAAAAAATGCAAAAACAACCGCACAAAGTCACTTGACTGTTTTTAGCCTTTACCAGGGATTAGCAAACCATAACCACTCATGGAACAAAGCTGGCTTGCTACCTGTTTTTGTAAGTAAAGTTTTATTGGACCACAGCCATGCAGATTCATTTACATATTGTCAGTGGCTGCTTTCCGCTACAATTACAGTGTTAAGTACTTATGAAAGAGAGTCTATGTCTGTAAAAGCCTAAATATTTACTATCTGGCCCTTTACAGAGGAAGCTTGCTGACCCCCCTAGTCTACACTAACATTTCCCAAAATGTACCCCCAGCAAGATGGTCTCATGGAGATACACTGAACTCACAGGCCCAGAAACTCCAAGTTAAACACAGTTAATGAAGCAAACTCACTGCAGGACATTACAGAGCCTTTAATATTCCACTATAATAACACAAGTCTCTAAAAGGGGGGTAAAATGTGCTTTGCAGGTTTAAGGATGAAATCTTTGGGAACTGAGGATGGTATTATGGTTCTAATTCCTAAAAATGCCCAAATCTGGCCAAAAAGACACCCGTTCTCTTCACAGAGTCCCTGGAAAAGTAACGTCCTAGGGAATGTGCAGTGAGAACAGCGGGGGGCCACGTTGTTTAGAGCTCTCTCCAGTGTCCAGCACCCAGCGTAGGGCTTTCCTGTAAGTGGCCATGGAAGCACTTAAGGCAGACAAGGGGCTTCCTGTCCTCCCCCTGGTTTACAGCTTGGAGTTTTATCTCATACTAGGCTCATGGATAAAGGATGTTGAAGGAGACGGATGGGGAGCAATATGGCAGGTTGGCGGAGCAGGCCCTGGCCTGACTTATGTGCTTGGAGGAGGTGGAAAGGAGAGCGAGCAGTCCCAGCCACATCCGCACACAAGCCGCAGTTTCTAAATGGAAGCGTGGGGGAGGGGGTGGAGCCTTGTTGATGCTTTTAAGGCATAGTGGTGGTATCTGATCATAATTGACCATAATTGGTCAATATTCTAGAACTTTGAACAGAGTGATGAACAACTCCTTCCTATATGCAAGTCCTGCTCCTTTGTAGGTGCTGAGGACAGTGAAAAGGGATGGGCAGTTGGGGATCATTAAGAGTGCCCTGGTGCGGGAGAGGATGCTGTAGTGTGTCCGTCTGCTATAACTTGCTGATTTTTCCTGATTTGTCTGAGTTTAATATTTTTTTCTATTTCATAGAATTCATAGTGAGACCAATCTTCTAGGACACATGGTTGGACAATGTTGGCCTAAACTAGTGGTCCTAAAACTTTAGTTGGCATAAGAATTTTTGGAATTCTTGTAATAATTTATATCCCTGTATTGCACCTCAGAGGTTCCCTTTCAGCAGATGCAAGAGGCTGTATAGTCTTAACGAGCTCCTCGGGGGTCCCCAGTCAGGCAGTCCTCTGGCTGCACTTTGAGGAACAATGGTCTCAACATTAGCTAGAGAAACAAAATAAATCTTTTTTATTAAACTTTTTTTTTTTTAGTGTTTGCACTAAAGCTTGCAATATACATTTAAAATGAATCCAAGTCTATTTTTACCCTTTTGACCCACTCTGGCAATCTCTGTCTTTTAATTGGTATATTTAGACCATTGACATTTAATGTGATTATTGATATTGTTGGATTAATATATACCATATTCCTCAATGTTTTCTATTTGTTGTCCTTGTTCTTTGTTCCTAGTTTTGTTTTTCATTCTTATTTTGCCTTTTGTGGTTTTAATTGAGCATTTCATATGATCCATCTTTTCTCTCCTTTCTTGGCATATTAGCTATACTTCTTGTTAACTGTTTTTTAATGATTGCAAAGGAATCCTTAAGCTGTATTCCTACTTTGCAGAAAATGCTGGAGTAAAACTCCAGGCTGGTAACTAAGCCTGAGTTTCACTCCAAAATCACTTATGTTTTTTGGAAACCTCTAACACGGGAGGCAGTTGGTCTAGATTTTTACTTTGAAATTTTGGCAAACCAAACTGAGGCATGATTAACAAATTGGACCTAGAGAAATTTAAGTCTTAAGGACTAAGGAGTTCTTTGTGTTTCAGAAAGAGTTGAGTGATTTTCACAAAGAAAGCTGTATCGAGAGGAGTTCATATGGTAAGACCTCAGAAAATTGAAGATCCAGTTCTCTGAGTTGTTTGAGTATACTTTCTGGAGAGTCATAACATCTTCTTTTCTGTAAATCACTAAGAACATTAAGAAAGGTATGGATGACAGGAAGATCTTAAATAGTTTACAGACAGCTCACAAGGGAAATGGAGACTTACTGGCACAACTAAAATGGAGCTGTCTGCAAAGGAAATGGTTTGGCAGGTAGCAAGCCAGAGATGTACAAGCCCAAGGTAGATGGTGGAGGAGACCGAAATGTCTCTTTAGTTCTAGGATTCTAAGTTGTAAAGTCCTCATTAGCTCTGAGATACTGAGTCTCCTGAATAATCATTACATGCCATTTTGTTGTGTTGTTGGAAGACAATGACAGTTTTACATTTTATTTCTGTGAAAATAACTCTTATGTCCACTTGGGGGTAGTAAAGTATTTTTTTCAGTATCTCTAGGGAGTCTTCAGTATTTCCTCTGCAAATGCATTTGATGTGAGTGAAACCAATACCAGCTGGGTGTTGTGCCATTTCTTCTATTTTGCAAGTGACAGTTTGTTCTAGTGCATAAAAAAACACAGTAGGAGTTATGGGCAAACACAGGTTTCACTTCCTTTTTTAAAAATTTATTTCTTGTGATGCCCAAAGAGTTAGCAACATACAAGCAAAAGTTGTTTTATTGGCAGATATACACAGAGGCTGAATGACATTTGAGTTAATTCTATAATGGTGGCCACATTATCTTCATTGCACTTCACTTCCCTCCCCTCCCCTCCCCTCCCCTCCCCTCCCTCCCCTCCCCTCCCCTCCCCTCCCTTCACTTTTTACTTCACTTCACTTCAGTAAGATAGTTCTAAACTTGTTTGAAAGTTCCTGGGTTGTAAAGATTTGCTAACACTTGAATAATTCTCCTCCTCTTAAGTAATTTCAAGATTTTTATATTTCTACTGTCATAACAGTAACATAACAAGCCATGGCAAAACTTCTAAAATAATGCATCTTCATCATCTCACAGTCTTTGTGGGGGAAGAGCCTGGGTGTGGCTCAGCTGGGCACCCGGACTCGGGGTCTCTCCAGAGGCTGGAGTCGAGCTGTGCACAGCCTGGCAGTCACTTCAGGTGTGACTGAGATAGGACCCGCTTCCACGCTCACTGGCAGCTGGCTCTCCAGAGAGAATGAAGAGACAGGGAGAGGGGGACCACGCCCAGGAGAGAGGCCAGGGTCTTCCTGTAGTCTAATCTCGAGAGTGGCATCCCACCATTTCTGTCATAGTCTACTTATTAGAAGGAGGGCAGTAAATTTTACCCCACACTCAGGGTGGGGGGTTACACAGGACATGAGTACCAAGAGGAAAGAATGCTTCTAGGGGTACATTTTATAGGCCCTGCAATACAAGTGCAGGTTAGACAAGTACATGATTTAAAGTTGTTTCTCTTTTGGAAAATTACTAAAACAATGTTCAGTAGTTAATCGGATTTCTGTTTTGTAGGCGGAGTAACCAGAACCCATCTTGCACTGGTGTCAGGAGACACGAGTTCTATCCTCCCTCTGTGCGGACCAGCGGCAGACACTCAGCCAGGACAGCCCCGAATGGTGGTGTCCTGTCAACCGAGAAGCCATTTGGTTATGCTCTGTAGTCTGCGGCCATACCACTCTGAACATGCCTGCTCTCGTCTGACTGCATACTCTGTAAGTCCCCTTCTAGTTTGGTCATTCCTTTCCAACAAATAGATTCTTTTTGAAGGGACCCTACCCTTTTCCCTTTTGGCAACAGTTTCTCAACCTCAGCACTGTTGACATTTTGGGTCAGATAATTCTGAGTTGGTTTTCTGGTGGTTGGGGTTGTTGTCCTGGCTATCGTAGGATGTTGAAATGCACCCCTGGCGTCTCCTCATGAGAGTCAGCAGCAGCGCTCCCTTTTTGACGATTAAAAATGTCCCCAGATGTTGAGGACCACAAATGTGGTCAGAGCCATACCTAATCTGGTATACAAAAGTGATTTCCTTTTCTAGAATACCCTGTTTTTTTTTCTATAAGAATAAAAAGCTGTAAATTAATTACTACACGTGTTAGTAACTTACACATATTCACAATTTAAAAGGAAAGTGATCTTTTGAGGTAAGAGTTCAAGGCCTAGACATGAGAAGGTATTTCTTGTGACTGTGTCAGGGGTGGGTGGGGATGGTGATGGGACACTATTCATACTAGGCATAAATCATACGTATTCCAAAAAATAAATACATACCTAAATAAAATTACCAGAGAGCGATTTCCAGGAGCTACAGTAGAGAATGTGTGGAAGGAAGTACACATGAGTCCCGTGATGGTTAATTTACGTAGTAACTGGACTGGGCCACAGGTGTGCGGCGTTTGGTCCAACATTAGTCTGGGTGGGTCCAAGAGAGCTTTCCGGATGGCGGTGCAGGTAACCTTTCATTTCGGCACGTGTCAGGCACAGCGCAGCTGTCAGCGCCCCTGAGGCTGGTCTCCTTGTCCTTCATCTCTGAGCGGGCGTCTGGGCTCGCAGGATCGCAGCGGCTGGGTCCTTAGCCCCGTCTTCTAACTGGGGGAGCCCTGCCTCAGACATCTCCTTCCCCAGATGAGGACAGTCCAGAGGCCTTCACAGGCAGGTAAGGTGCTCGGCCGTCCCTGGCAGCCTGGTGGCTGTGGGTTTGCTGACTGCCCCATCAAAATACGGATTAGCCTTTCGTGCAACCGAGCAGCAGTCTTTCACACGTCTTCCTGCCTCCATTACTAACGCAACCCCCGCAGTCAGTGATGGAGTCTGGGGCGGCTTGCTCACCTGGTAGAAAAGGCTACAAAGTACGTCCGACCCATTTCCTGGTGCAGAGTTCACTTAGCCGTCTTACATTTGGATGCTGCCACGGGGGTCACATTTGTTAAAAACTTAAAGTGAAATGGCATAAAAATATTTTCATAAGGCAACACCCACCCCTATTCCTATTTATCCTTCTCCTACAAACACTTGTTATAGCACTTCCTAGGCATCAGGCATGACCCTAAGAGCTTTATACATGGTATATTACAGTTTATTTTACCTCGTGTAACCACCACGGTATACAGACAGTGATCATGTCTATTTTGTAGATGGGGAAATAGGCACCAAAAGTTTACATAAACTGCCCCAGGCCACAGCTGGCCATGTTATTTATAGGCAGGATTTGAACACAGGCTCTGGTGTTCATGTTCTTGACCGGTGCTGTTTGCTCTCTGATCTGTGCTAATGATGTAGTGGGAAGTAAATGAAGAGGCAGTGTTTGCAGGTGACATTCAAGAGAGGCTTTTCCAGAGATGTCAATGAACTAGAGTTGCTGGAGTTCATGCAGTTCTGGGCTCAAACTCACTGTACCACTGACTAGAAGGGTGTCCCTGGTCCTGACACACTGCTCCTTCTGGTAATATCGTGCATTATCCCCCTGGTGGGGCCAGGGCCTCGTGGTGAGTGGAGTCTGGGCCCTGACTTTGGGACTGCTATGTGACTTGCTTACCAGGAGAAGCACACAGACCAGGCGGGCCCTGTGTCTCCTGGCCGTACCCCAGTCTGGGCGGGTGGAGGAGCCACCCCAGCTCACCCACAGATCCCAGAGTGATATGTCAATACTGTCGTGTGTCTCACTCAGATGTTGTTTTTGCTTGTCTGTCTTCCTAAGTGTGAAGTGAGGGTAAGCCTCACTTTGTCAGCTGGGAAGGGGGAGTAGAAATCATACCTCCCTCTCAGTCAAGCTATGAGAACTTAGTCTCATAGGTAAGAAGAGTACAAATGGATGTATGAAGTAAAACTTTTTTCAGTGTCCATTACTAAAGACTTGGTAGTAAAGTTAGGATCTATACTATAATTTTCAACATTTGCATAGGGAAATATGAAATTATATTAAGGTATTTCTTCTGTTGGTATAATATTAAAATAATCAAGCTTTACCCAAGCCCGATTCTCTGTGTGCTCACAAGCCATTCTTACCTATGCATCAATGTAGGCTTCTTAACAGATAAGTTCTTTCATGTCTTCGAATATAAGGAATTACCCCTTTCTAGTTTTTATTTAGACATGCTCAGTCGAAGCAATCTAGCCTGCTGTACTCATGGTGTATCTTTTTCACGTGTGTATATTTCACCAGCGATGGCGTAATTTAGGTAGATGCAGTGAATTCTAGGCCATGTATAGATTAGTTAAAACTTTCAAACATTGACATTACCTAGAAAATATTTTCAAAGTATCACACATATGTACCTCTAATGCAGAGTTCAACTGGGATTTAGTGATTTAAAGGGGATTTAAAAAGAAAGGGGATAGATTGTTTGGATGGACCGAACCATTGCTTGGTTTACCTAATTTAGTATAACCTCAAGCTTCCTTATAATGTTTATGTCATGCATTTTCACCATGTAAAATGTGAGGTCTCTCGCCTAGTAGAGAGAATGTGGAAATTTTGCTTCTTTTTCCAATGAGTCCTCTGAGATATTTAAAACAGATATATAGGGAAGATAACAAGTAGCTCTGTTGCTATTTTCTGCACTAAAATAATGGACAACATCCAAAGATAATTCCTCTACTCTAGCTTAATTATAAAATCCAGATAAGGTTCTCATGTCCTAATTAGCATGTTTCAGCTCACAGGTGGCAAACACAAGGCCCACAGGCCGAATCCCACCCTCCACCTTGTTTTATCTAGCCCGGCACCTTGTTTCTACCCAGCAGCAGCCCTGCCCCTAGTTAAGGAGGAGTTACATTTATACAGTCCTAAAGTTACATTCGGCCCTTTTAAGGCAACCTTGAGGCTGATGTGGCCCCCAGTGAAAATGAGTTTGACACCCCTGCTTTAGATTACTGTATCTCATACCTCTGTGTCAACATCTGGCCCACTGAGCCACAATTTTAAGTGGTCTGTAATTATAACTGTTACTGGCCATCTATTCTACAGACAAATTACATGCATTACAGCAAGATGACAGGTTGCTATCATATTATAGTTAGTGGTGTGCTGATGTGTGCTGTTGGCTAGTTTCTAGAGTGTAAATGTTCCCATTGTAGCTGATTTTAAGTTCCCACTCATTTGACAACAGCCCCTGGAAATTCTTATATATTAACAATAAACTTTTGCCAACTAGCCCTAGCCAGCACCAGCACATCACTGCACAGCTTGAGACTTATCCATACCGGATTCTTATGCTGGAATAATGATACTCTTTAATTATCCTGCAGTGCCTTCATTCAGCTGCAGTTCTTCCATTAAGAGAATGTCCTTATGTATGACTGTTAAGGGCACTTTACAATAGTGGTTATAATAATTTAAATCGTATGCTACTTTGAGAGGCTAATCAAAGCTATTAACCTTGTCTCCAAGAAAAGAAGTACACACAGAGAATTACGAGTGCAATTTCAGGGGATTCTTGGACCTCCTGACACTTGTGCGGGGTTTCAGATGAAGAGCCGCTGTCCTCTCTCCAAGCCAGACAAACCGGCTTGGCCAGAAGCTTTCCGAGTATCAGAGCTGCAGGTGCCGAGTCCGTGAGTTTCTGCAGAGCTCAAGCCACTGTCTCTCTGCAGCGGAGTTAGTTTGCCAGCATTTTGTGAATCGTGTTTACTCTCTGACTGAGCTCTTTTAGCATCGTTCTAAAACTCAGAGATCACAGGGAATTTGGGAGGAGATGAAGAGGTGAACTGATGAGGAGCACTGAAGAGTTTAGTTCTCGTGTCTCCCTTTGCTGTGCTAATTTTGTGCAGTTATATAAACTAACTCCAGCACATGCAACATTTCAGTTTCCACCCCAAACTGTAAGCTTTCTATATGTATATGTGCGTGTATGCATGTGCATGTAGATAAAACCTTAATTAACATGGATTGTTCCCCCCTTTTTAATCACAGGCATAATTAAACCTGTTGGCACCTGACGTGGCCAAGCACCTTTTTAAATAGTTCCACAGCACTTGTGTTTATGTTTTGTAGCACACCTCACAATTAGCTTGAAACAATGAATTCTGTAGTGGTTTTCAAAAACAACCCCTTTTACTAGGCTTAAGGTTGGGAAGTTTGCAACCTGACACAATGCACACACCCAATGGGCACTCAGTGAAGATCTCCTGGGTGACAGCATTAGTGAGTAAGTACCTGGTAATTCAAGGGTGTACATTTTTAGGAGACAAAGGTAAATGAGGAGAAAAGACACACAAAAGGAAGATCAAAGTTTTAACGAAGCAACCAAATTACTAGCTTCAATTTTAGTGTTGTTTCTTTTTCTATCAACCACTGTAACAGCAACATCTTTAGTCCTGGGCACTGGGAGTTGATTTTGAGGATAATGGCCCTACTAGATTTTCATCAAGAGTGCCTCTGCTTTAAAAGGTAGGAAGGAAACTGCATTCTCTGTTTCTGAGGTTTGGCTAAGTCTTTTCAACTTAGTCCTCAAATGACCAGAGAGAATTGAGCTCACCAAAATAAATCATCACTGGAAAATTCTGATTCATTAAAGGTGGCTTGTATTTAGCAAAAAGGTTTAAAAAATATTGAATCACTTGGAAGATGACTGTTCAGTTAGGAAATTGTGACATCAGAGTCAGAGACCCCCATCTTCCAATAGGATGGGTCGTTCAGTTTAGGGAAAATTTAGTGGCTAAGAGCTGGGACATGCATAGCCCAGCATCAGTAAGCCCTGGAGTTGGGAGGGGCCTTCTTGCGGGCACAGCGGGTATGCCACTGTGAACTCCAGTGATTCAATGGCCCCCTGAAGGTCAGGCATCCTGTCAGAAACAGAGTCTCCTGGTTCTTACCGTGCAGTGCACACTTTCCTCGTGTTTACTGAGCATCTACCACTGTGACAGACGTGTTGCCAGGGCTCCAGCCGTGGCAGAAGTGGACACAACACACCTCAAGCCTTTGATGAACTTACATTCCGGCAAAGCCACGACACAAATCACAGAAGTACAAAGCAGAGTGAAAAAAAAGTGTAAGACACATAAACAAGCAGAGAATTGAGATACCACAGCTATTCAAATACTGTATTTTGCTGGGTATAATGTGCCTTTTTTTTGCCCAAATTTTTGAAGGAAAAATAAGGATGCACATTATACTTGGGTAGTACATGAAATACCTTGTATCTGTTCTTGTGTTTTGTAATTATTTGCTACGTAAAATTTATTTTACCATCATATGTTAAAAAATAAATGCTAAAATTTCTTTATAATACAAAAAGAAGTATCTACATATAAATAAGTAAGTAAATAAATAAAACAGAATAGAATAAAAAAAATTAAAGATCTTTTTCCCTGAAAGTGTGGGCCAAACACATTTCGCAATTACACACAGTGAAATATGTCACATGAAGCAAGGCTGTCTGGAGGAGGCCCCACACCCAGACAAATGGTGAAGGGGGGTGGGGCAGCCACACGTGAAGGCTGGAGGTAAAGAGGGCATTCTGTAAGCAAATATGAGCAGCTGGGAAAACTGGGGCACATTTTCTTATGAAAATACAGTTTCACCAGAATATACTGCTTGAGATGATATGATAGAAGATGAGTCAGGACAGTAGATATTTCCCATATTATACATACGCATGGAGAGCGTCATATAGGTAATGTACGATCAAGTAGCCCAAAGTCAGGGGTTTGAGACCGAGAGTTACCATTTGACGTGTCTTTTCATCAGGACAGCAGTAGACCACACTTCTGTCTACTTACGAAGTTAGAATGTACACATCTAAGTCTAGACCAAATTAGGAACACAGTTGAGTTTGCATTTGGTGTAGTTTATGTCTCTTGTGAACTTCTTCCACCACCTGCTGTCCCATCCCATTCTTCTCCAAGTAGAACTTGTATCCAACCTCATTCCTGTGAGCACTGACTGATAATGCCTCAGGAATGGGGACAGTGGGCAGGACAGTTGTCAGGAGCATTTCTATGTTAGCAGGAGGACTCTTAAAGTAAAAGGCTTTGGGACTCCAGGGAATCCCAATATAATGGTAGAAGAGAAGGCAAAGGGAGAATAGTTTGCTGTGGAGCCACACTGGCATGGACCCTTCAGCTCGGTCAGGAAAGCCGAATCTACGTGTCTTCCTTCTGTGGCTGACAGGGACCACTAGTTGTTAGAGTGACAGCTTGATGCAGAGTGTGGGTGACTCAGGACCAACCATTCCCAAGAGTGGAAAATACCACAGCATAGCTGCCATGCTTAGCTTGTCATGTTCTCTTCATAAACTAGTGAAGGGGCTTCAGGCTGCTAGGATAGAGGAAAAAGAACTAAAAGTGGGAGGTTCTGGGTTTTAGATCCAGATTTAAGCAGCACTTTTCACATTCGTTTTTAAGAAACACCTGGCAATGAACATGTAGTTTTCAGAGCCATTTCACCTCCTTAGTATTCTGTGAGAAGGCATATTTTTGGGCTGTCCTTCATGGAGGCAGAGAGCAACGTCAAGCATTTGCAAGCTCCTTTCTCGGTGCCTGTTCGATACAGAGGGCTGCAGGGAGGTGAGGGCTGCAGGCTGGCAGTTGGCAGGGGACCTGGGCACCTGCCTCTTCCGTTAGCTCCACCAGGGGGCATTCTGTCAGGAAGATGTTCCGCTGGGCAGGGGCCCCTGATGGATGCTGCTGCTGGTGCCACTGCTTGCAGGAAGGAGAGATCACATTCTGGAATGCAGTTCGGAAGCGGTGGGAGAGTAAGTTATAGATTATGGGGTTGACTGCTGAGCTCAGGTAGAAGAAGACACCTGGAATGCAGGAGATTAAAGACACAGGGAGAAGCATAACTGTTGAACAAAGGCCTAGTATCCCCGTGACTGCCTCTTTGGGAAGCAATAATACATACAAGATTCTAACTGAGGATACAAAATACTCTACCACCTGTGTACACAGAAATCAAACACAGAAAGATTAAAGCGTCATGGCAGAATTTAGGCCAGTGAGGGATCTCACGGAGATGTTCTGCAACATCCTTTAATCCCCACTTGTTTAATTAAAGAACATGTTCCCACAGCATTAATGAGAGATGCTTAACTATCAGAGGAAGAGAGATGCTTTTGTCCCATTGGAGTTGTGCTTAAATCTATACTTTGAAACTTGCAAGTGATGGAGGGATGGTAGATCAGTCAAGGCATAGTCCCTGCTGAGATTCCTTATATGCTTAAAATCTCTTCAAAGAAATATTTCCCAATGCTCTTTCTTATTTGGCTTTTTCCCTTCAATGGTTCTTCCCACCTAATTTCCAGCTTTATTAAGTAACTTCATTTTGCCATTTACTTTCTCCACTGAATGCCTTGCACAGTGCCACTTTCTTATTTGCTATAGGCTCATCCTTTATTACCATGTCCTATTTTATTTCCCTAAAGCCCAAGAGGAGCCTAAAGTTGAGATTCAGAGAAACTAGCTTATGATTGTGGGCCTTGTTTATTCTGTGGTCTTCAATTCTTTTTCTGCAAAATGGAAATGACAGTACAAGCCTAGCCCACCTCTCTGGATTATTATGAGGATAAAGCTGCTATCCAGAGAGGGGCTGAGAATGGCTGAAAATGTAAAGAAAATGATGGGTACTGTCACCAACATGCTCATCACTGTCCTCATGTATTCAGTTCAGGACACTGAGAGAGCCATATGCCTTGTGCTCAGAAGTGTGGAGAAAGAAATATAGAAGGAAAGCATTTCTATGGACTGTTAATTCATTTGATAAATGTTGATTGAGCTCTTATTTTGTGCCAGGAACATTGAGATACATCAGAATGTAGTGTATTTAGACTTTGTTTTCTAACTTTTATAGAGACAAGCTCTGCCTAATGTCAGTCATTAATAATAAGATAATACCAAATAATATCTGTTAAGAGCAAAATATGTGATACCAACAGCCATGCTCTGGAAAGTCACATAATGGCATAAATACAAGGAGTATGATGGTCATGGAAGATTTAACAGGGGGGTTGGACTCTAGCCAGACCCTGAAATGAATAGGAGATAGTTGGGGAAGGGAAGAGAGAGGACTGAAGGTAGAAGGCATCGCATGTACAATGTCTACTCGGGAATAACACAGAATGGACAGAGCTCTCTAATTAACCAGTTTGTCAGGCATGTAGTCAATGACTGGGAGCATGGAACTTGAGGATCAAAAGGCAGGGTGGGGGTCATTTCTGTAGCACTCAAGGTTTAATCTGGTTGGTATTTATAGGGGAAGGAGAGAGAAACAATATCTTAACAGGAACGTGTTATACGTGTCATGATTTGGACATCTTAAAATGGTTGTCTTGATATATTTGGAAAGGTATAGTCAAGTAGTCAAGTCTCATGAGATCTCATCATGTTTTCTAATTTATTTAAATACTCCCATTTTTCTCAGATTAAAGAGCTATAAATATTTTTGACATTTTGCCTACAATTATAAATAGTTTTCCATGGCAGAAAGTTCTAATGTCCAAGTATAAGCTGAACACAAGGTCTGATGAGTAGAAAAGAGGGTGTAGAAAATAAATAATATACACACCATTAAATATACACATGAATGTTCTTGTTTTTGCTCTGTGCACATTTGGAGCTTAACTTGCACAGACTGGCCTTTTCTTTCTTCTCTGAACTAGCTGGTGACCAGCAGAGGTACAGGGACAGGCATGGTCTGAACCTGAGGCCAACAGACACACTGACTGAGAAGAAGGGATCTATGTGGCTATTTCTCTGCTCCATTTTAGCCAAAATAACTCTGAACTTGAAGTTAGATGATTTGGTCCCAACCCTGTTTTCACTATTTGCCAGCAGCATGCCTTCGGGCAAACCATTTCTTTTCTGTGGAATTATTTCTTCAACAGTAAAATGGTCATGATAATATGCACTTAACCTCATTGTGATGATTATAGGAAGGTATATAGCATTTTAGAGCTTAAAAGCCTTTTCATTAGCTAGCATTTTATTTGCTTCTTACCATCAGCCCATGGTTTTATAGAGCAGGTGTTATTGCTATTTTATAGTTGAGGAAACAATGGCACAAAGGAAGCCATGTCCTTAAGAATAGTAATGATGAAAGTGAAATGCAAATCCAGGTTCTCTGACTTAGTGACCTGTCCACCTCTATCTGTACTATATCCTGTGGTATCTTCAATAAGCACATTAAAGTAGCCCAAAAGCAGAGACTTCCGCCAAGATGGAGGCGTAGGTGGAAACACCTTGCATCCGTGCACAACCAAATCTAAAAACAACAAAGTTTTGACAACAATAAATGCAACCAAACCACACAGAAAATTGGCAATACGGAGTTCAAAAACAACAAAATGCTCAGCTAAACCGGTAAGAGGGGCAAAGCCAGCAGCAGAGCAGGTTGGCCAAAAAGATCTCTGACCTGGGTGGTGTGCAAGGAGCCAAAGGCGCAAATCCCAGGTGCGGGCTAGCTACGGGTGGACACAGGGAAGAGATGCAGCTGGCTGTCTGTGGTGGGTCAGCATTTGCATGCAGATAAACCACTGAAGAGGCGAGCATTGAGACCTTGGGCTCGAACATTTCCTCTCAGATAAACAGGCAGGGGCGAGTGGTGGGACGGACTGGGCGAGCAGAGAGGACTGCCATTGCACCCTCTCTGACCCCGCTCCCATATACAGCATCACAAACCAGTGACCTGGGTGGCCCCGCCCTGGTAAACAACTAAGGCTCCGCTCCTCATATGTAACAGGCACAAAAACAGATAAAAGCATGGCTCAAGAACAACTCAGAGCCCCAGAGCCAATAAATCTAAGCATTGAAGAAATAGCCAAACTTTCAGATGCACAGTTCAAAACACTGGTGATCAGGATGCTCACAGAACTGGTTGATTTTAGTCACAAATTAGAGGAACATATGAAGGCTCAACTAACTGAAATGGATGGGAATGCACAGGAAACCAATAGTAGTGGAAAGGAAACTGGGACTCAAATCAAAGGAGTGAACCAGAAGTAGGAAAAAAATGACCAAACAGAAAATAATGAGGGAACAAGAATTCAAAAAAGTGAGGAGAGGCTTAGGAACCTCCAGGATATCTTTAAACGTTCCAACATTCGAATTATAGGGGTACCAGAAGGGGAAGAGGAACAGTCATGAGTGGAAACCTTATTTGAACAAATAATAAAAGAGAACTTCCCCATTCTGGCAAAGGAAATAGACTTCCAGGAAATCCAGGAAGCTCAGAGAGTCCCAAAGAATTTGGACCCAAAAAGGAACACACCAAGGCACATCATCATTATATTAGCCAAGATTAAAATGAGGGAGAGAATCCTAGAAGCAGCAAGAGATAAGGGGACTGTCACCTACAAAGGAGTTTCCATTAGACTGTCAGCAGATTTCTCAAAAGAGACCTTACAGGCAAGAAGGGACTGGGAAGAGGTATTCCAAGTCATGAAAACCAAAGACCTATAACCAAGATTGCTCTATCCAGCAAAGTTTTAATTTAGAATGGAAGGACAGATAAAGTGCTTCTTGGATAAGACCAAATTCAAGGAGTTCATCATCACCAAGCCCTTATTATATGGAATGTTAAAGGGACTTACCTAAGAAAAAGAAAATAAAAAAGACGAACAGTGAAAGGACAGCAAACTCACAGTTATCAACAACCACACCTAAAACAAAAGCAAATTAAGAGGACAGCTAGATAAGGAGTGAACCATAGAAATGAAGGTCACATGGAGGATTAGCAACAGGGGAATGGGAGAAGGAGAAGGGGGGAGAAGGTACAGGAAAAAAGTAGCATAGACCGTAGATAGAAAATAGATAGGGGGGAGGGTAAGAATAGTAGGGGAAATATAGAATCTAAAGAACTTGAGACATGTGTTCATGAACTAAAGGGGGGAATGGTGGGGGAAGGGTGTGCAGGGTGGAGCGGAACAGAGGGGGGAAATAGAACAAATGTAATGGAATAATCAATAAAAAATGTTAAAAAAAAAGTAGCCCAAAAGCAGACCCTGATGCACCATGGACAGTACCCTGTATCTGGCTTTCGTAAGGAGCAAACACTTGCTAAAACAATACAAGATTTCAGGGACTTGGATATTTAATAAAAAATAACCAATTCAATCATGTGTCCATTGGGAAGAAAACCAAAGGAAGCACTCCTTAGACCATTCTCCTGCTGTAGTCATCACATGGAGTTGAGGTCTTCCATGTAGCCGCATCTAAAGTACTGACCCAGTGTATTTATGTTGGACCACTAACATACTTAATTGATATTTAAATAAAATAAAAATCACAGTATGGCAGGTCCCCATGATAAATCCAGACAGAACCTACTGCTTTAAGCAAGATGAAACACCTGTATTTACCTGGATGTTTGTGATGCAAAAAAGGAGCTAAGATTTTACCTGACACCACGTGGATGAGGTTGAACACAGCAGCCAGGGATTCAGTCCACTCCTCCACAAAGCTGAAGAAGAGCCGATCAATATGGAATGGGGTCCAACAGATAGCAAACACTAAGACCAAGACAACTGAAAGAGAATGATAAATGAGAGAGCAAAAGGCAGTCAAAATGAGGATAGGTGTCAAATGCCCATGAGTCCACCCATTCCTTCTAGCATTTCCCCCTCTATCTCTGTTATAATTATTATAGATCATCTAGAGCATGAGGCACCTCTATATAAAATTTATACACAAGAATGAATCATGTAGGATGTGCGATCAGTTTTCCATATGATTTCACAAGATTCCCCATGTAATGTAAATTTCCTTTAGAACATTTAAAATAGTGTTGAACTTAATTCTGAATACATTCTGTTGTGGACAGTGAATTATGTTGCATGGACAGTGCTGAAGCCACATAAACTGGTTATATAAATAAAATGGTTGGGTTCAAGCAACTGGTGTCCTTTAAAGTCATAGATTAGTAAACTAGTCAACATAGTATGAATTTATCTTGTTACTCTAGAAAGAATTAAAAGCATTTCTGAATTCAGTCATTTAAACTTCTGTAAGGGTGAGGGGGGAGAGGAAAAGAGAAAAACTGTAAGTATAACATTGCTTTACAAGCATCTTTTGATTGGAATGGAGACGTGTCTATTATATTGGATGTTTCTAGGGTATAGAATTGCTTCCAGTTTCTTTTTACTTTTTATTTTAAAATAATTACAGAATCACAAGAGGTTGCACTTTCTAGTTTCTTATTTTCAGCTCCCAGGACAGCAATCGGTACTACTGCAGTTACTCTTTGGGGCATTTGATCTCCACAAAGACAAATGTATTTTTTTCTTTTCTGAAGTTATGAAATACTTTCCTTTTCCAAAACGTGATGCTTGAGATTTGCCTCAAAACAATCTTATTGGGATGAGGGGAGAGACAGGGATTTAGATGAAAGACGAGTAGCTGTGAGTTACTAATGTTTGAGACTGGCTCCTGGGTGTGCGAGTGTTTGTTTCCCAGTTCCCTGTGCTTCGGAGCACATCTGTGCACTGGGTACCATTGTCAATAGTGCAGGTATTTCCCGTCGGCATTAAACACGTTCAGAGTACATTGTTTGTGTGGTGTGGTTTTGGGGCTATCTGGAAGTTCCTTCTGAGTTTACCCCTCCGAGAAAAAGTCTCTAATCTGCCCATTACTGCCTATAATTCCCTTAAATGAAAAGTTTGATTTCTTTTAAAACTGAACCTCCCCACCAAAGGCAAATACTTTACAGAACATTTTATCATCATGATTTTAATGTGAATGTGCTTCAAGTCTTTTTGTGAGAGTAGATTATGATCAAGGAGAAAGCGGAGAGATAATGAAGACATGAGATTTCTTAACAGGGAAAGGCAATGCCAACAGGGTCTAAAACATTTCCAGGAAGATGACTGTCAGAGTCAAAATGACAGACTTTGGTGACTTGCACAGTTTTTCTTTGCACATAAATGCTGTATGGCTGTGGTGATGCTTCATATACATATAAGCCCGGAGGGTTTGTTTCTTCCAAGTCTTAGGTTTTGACTTGGAAAGTATATCATGAACCTCTTTCCCCCCATCACTGTCTCCTTTAGGGTAGGGCTGGACCAAATATTTTTATAATATTATTTTGAGAGAGTATGGATCAGTGCCTGGATATATAATTTTTAAATATCTTCACTGCGCAAAAGGGTGTGATGTTTCATATAAAATCATGCAGTGTCGTAGACGGAGTGACTATGAAGAGATGCTCCTGGACACTGTCTGTAATCTGGAGTTAAAGACCTCATGGAGTCCAAGAATGAGGTTCAGGGGTTTCCTGGTTCCCTGAAATGAGTTGCCAAACATTTCATGTCTGTGCATTTGCACATTTTCTGAGTGGTACATTCACAGTTTTCATTAAATTTTTAAATAAATTCTTAACAAAATAGGTTAAGAAGTACCTACTTATTTTAAAGGGGGAAAGAGATGTTCAAAAGCTCATGGAGTAGATGTGATTTGCCAGGCCCCATGCAATGTGTTACAGAGGGTGCAATTCAGTGTGTAGTTTTGAGTTTTAAAAATGTAAATATTCAATGGAAATCAAACAGTTCCTGGAAACTTGAATGTCTAGGAAAACCAGATAATGTGTTTCAGGAGAGTTTTGGTCCTGGTCCCAGAAGCACTTTCTCTGTACCAAATGCAACTCTTTTGCTTTCATAAACACAAATAAAAAAATGGAGGACTCACATAGCATTTTGGTGACTGATTTTCTGGAGGGTCTTTGAATATTTGCAGTTATTTCTTCTGCCTCAAGGGTTTGGTCTTTTGTTAGCTGCAAGGGAAGTGGAAAGAAATGTTAAGAAAGAAAACATTTTTTTCCTGTGTTAGAGAAGTGTAACTCTAACATTCATTCTGCAGACCAAAAACTGAGATATAAAATAAATATAAGAATTGTCAAAGCTTAACAATAAATTAAAGGTGGAATTGGATCCAGGTCCTGCATCCATTCATGGATGGATCGATGTGGCTAAATTGCAGTGCGGCCATCTCTCATTTGCTATCTGTAAAACCCCTGTTATATATAGCATGTTAATAGGCATTCCACGCAAAAGGTGAAATTATAAAGTGAAAAAATGTTAGATAGGCTTTTCCCATCCATTCATTCATTTATTCATTCAATAATTATTTGACATGTATTAGAATGTAATCCTGTTATATGGTGCATAGACAGCAGAAAACCAAAACTGGTATTATTTTTGTTTTATGAGGTCTATAGTCTTTATTGTGAGTCTTCATGTTTCCTATGCTAATGGACATTAAGATTCTGTGTAGGGGATAGTGTATCACCCTTCCCTCATACCCACATTCCACACCCTACATTTCTCATCCCAGCTTAAGGGGGATAGTGCTTTTCTGACTAAAGAATACCTTCCCCCAAATTGTAAAATACCTGGTAACATCTTGAGAAGCACAATTTGGGAGATTCTACTTTACTAATATTACTAATAAGTGTGTATGTTTTGCATTTAGAAGTTAAAAATACTTATCCTTGTTGGACGATATGGTGATTCTTGAAGTAGCATCTGAACTTTCGCAATATTAATACTGCCTGTACATGCAACCCTTTCATGCTTGGTTAAAGTCCCACCTACTCCTGAAAGGTTTTGGTGCCCAGTATAGCCCACTGTTCTCTCCTTCTTCTGAACTCCCATAGCACTGAAGATCTACCTCATTCATCTAGTTGTGGAATTTTCTTCTCTTTAACTTATATATTTTTATTGGTGACGATAGTCAGCCAGATGAAGGAAGCTTTAAGGACTCATAATAAGCTACCACCACATATTCAGAAAATAGTACACTTTATCTTTGCCAATTGGTTCTCTGGGATTTATTCTCCTCTTTTCTTGTCAATAGTGCCCTAATTTTCCCTTAGAGAATTTATTCCTTCTCCATTCTTAGAAATTAATTTGGATGGGCATGATCCCTTTTCCAGCTCTCACTTTAGTCCCTAGATAATTTAGCTACTAACTATCCTCAGTCACAGTGGTGGATAATTGGGACCAGTGAGATTTCAGATATTTGCTTATGTCGCAAGGAATAGAAGTTTCATTTCTCTTTTATTGGGGCTGCTAGAGGGAGCCCTTCTTGTTCTCTGCAACAACAGCTATATATTTTTTTCCACCAGAAGGAAAGTGCTCAGAACCACTGTGTAGCTCTTGAGATTGAAACAAACATCATAGAAAGAAGAGCAAAGAAACAAAAATAAAGCTAGATCTGGGTGACAATGTGTTTTATTAGGATAGCTTTCACCAAGAGTCAACTCTACCTCTGGGCTTTCCCAGTCTGTACTCCCCTTTCATATTTTGCCAGATTGAGTTGGGGCCCCTCATTAGCAATGTAGAAAGTCCTGATGAACGGAGAGAAGCCAACTTAATTTATATAGTTTTAGGATAAATTAGGATGGATTTGTTGAGTTTTAAGTAGATACATTCCAATTCAAGCTGAAGAAGAAATTAGTGTGGTTGTATGTAACAATGGAACAGACCACTCTGCAAATCAGTCTGCTTCCTGGGCTGGATGGCATTTTTAGGATATTTCATAAAAGGTATTTAAAGTTAAATAAAACTTGGAAGAGAGGTCATTAAATGTTGCCTACAAAGTTCAACAAATCACTGTCCCATCTCCCTAACAAACATGGAAGCTCCTAGAAGTCAAGTGGCTTTCAGGACCCCATCAACCCTCAGGTGTCCGTGGGGGTGATTAATACACCTGGCTGTATCTCTCTTGACTATATTGGTGACTATATTGACTACATATGCCTGTGTCTTCACTTGAGAGATTCAAGTTATCGTGAGATGTGACCTTTCAGAGTCACCTAGAACTTGGAAAGAAATAGGGGGAAATATGGTGCAGTTATTATGAATAGTGGGAGGAAGCCAAAGGTGACAAGACGTAATTAACATAATAGTAAAACAAAAAATGCAGGTAGAATGCCTATCTCTGTTCCTGGCACATGACACCCAGGAAACTACATGTTATTGTCCTGAGTCCACTCAAAAGACCAAAATGAAACTTTGATGAAATAGAGTGTTTTTTTTAATCTTTGGGCCTACATGCCTAGGTTTCTGAATCCCTTCTAGAAATTCTTCCTCTCGAGGTACTCCTGCCCACGCACAGTGCTTGTGCTGGTAGGAGGCAGCACCTTCAGAAGCACAGGTGCAGGTGCACCTGCTTCAAACTACAAATCACCGATAATTCCTCTTTAGTTAAATCTACTGAAGTTTCTAATTTGTTCACACTTTTTAAAAAAATGTGTCATTATTACAAGAGAGTTATTACATTATTTAATTTCAGCCCATAATTAAGAATAATGGAATGTTATTGAGATATATTCATTGTATCTTTGGCTGGGTTTAACAGTTTTCACTGGGAATTTCTCTACCTCAAGGAACAGTTTCCTTGAAACATAAAGCAAACAGTTCATGCAGTTCTTTTATGAACAGGATTTCTATACAACATATTTTGCTCTGAAAAGAAAATCATGATGTTTTAATCACTGCTTACTTTTCAGTTCCCTTAGGTTAGAGCGACACAACTAGCCAATGGGAGGAAGAGTGAAAGACTGAACATCTATGCATGTTACATGTTGTTCTAACAGAGTTCTAGGGGCTGACACAGTGGAATAGAATCCAAACAATTTGTCTATCCAATAGTAAATGCTGCTTTATTTTTGAATGATTTTATTTCCCTTCAGATATTTGGCAAAGTAAGATATTCAACATTAGTTATTCCCACCCACCCCCAAACTTTTATTTTAAAAGTAAAGTCACAAAAAAAGTAGTGAAACATTGTGGCTACTATGTAAGAAGTTTGGAAGTCTTCCCACCCCCTCCCTTTAGCTATGGAGGACAAAAGGTGAAGGGGAGGGCCATGGGGGACAGATATCATTCAAGTCGACATGTGATCCTGATCAGTTGTTTATAGGGCCACAATCACTCCACCAGCTGTCCGTGTGTATTGTCTGTGGAGACTAAACTTCAGAATACCAAGATATTATCCTAGCTATTGTGTAAATATCTCTACGGTCTGAATAAATTTTTTATTTAAAAAATTTGTTTTACTCTGTTTGGCATGGATGAATTCTGTGACAGTTCGTAATGCATTGCTCTTCGACTCAAGCATTAATGCTGTATGCAGGTGATACAAGGAGTTTGCAAGAGCTTCATTAAAACGTCCTCCCAGATGGGAGGAACTTGCTCTGGGATTGTCTACTTTCTGTCTCCATCATGCTTGAAATTTGGAGAGCAGCTCAGTGGAGACTTGAGTCGTGGATTGAAGCAACACTAAATGGTCATTGTTGAACATATACAGGGCTCTCCTACTGTGTCCCTGGTCCTGGGATTTCATCAGTCTTTGGTTTTTTGCCTTCTGAAGGCAGTGGGTCCCATAATTTATCATAGCTTTAGATTTGTCAAGGGGATTGATAACTTAATAATCCTCAGAGTTGCTTAGGCCTTTTAAAAATCATTTAGATTGACTTCCAGCAAGATGGAGGCATAGGTAGACACACTGTGCCTCCTCCCACAACGAAAATAAGGATAACAACAACTTAAAAACAAAAAAACAACCACTACTAACAGAAAATTGAACTGTATGGAAGTCCAACAACCAAGGAGTTAAAGTAGACCCATTCATCCAGACCAGTAGGAGGGGCGAAGTCAGGGGGCTGGGTGGAGAGGGGTCATGGGGAAAAAAGCAGCAGTTGGCAGACTCAGCAAGATAGTAGATTGTAGAGGGGCATGGCACAGCGCATTTGGTCCACATTGGCACGCAGGTAAACCAGGCAAAACTGGACATCGAGACAGACCATGTAAACCAGGGTCCCAGTGACTGGGTTGCCCTGCCCAGGTAAACACTTAAGGCTCTGCCCCTCACTATGTAACAGGCCCATTAAGACAAAAAAAAAGAGGCCCAAATGAAAGAACAGATCAAAGCTTCAGAAAAAATACAACTAAGCAATGAAGGAATAGCCAACCTACCAGATGCACTGGTAATCAGGATGCTCACAGAATTGGTTGAATTTGGTTGCAAATTAGATGAAAAAAAAAATGAAGGCTATGCTAAGTAAAATAAAAATATATAGGGAACCAATAGTGATGGGAAGGAAACTTGGACTCAAATCAATGATGTGGACCAAAAGGAAGAAAGAAACATTCAATTAGAAAAGAATCAAGAAACAAGAATTCCAAAAAATTAGAAGCTTAGGAACCTCCAGGACATCTTTAAATGTTCCAACATCCAAATTATAGGGGTACCAGAAGGAGAAGAGGAAGAGCAACACGTGGAAAAGTTAACAAATAATAAAGGAGAACTTCCTTAATCTGGCAAAGGAAATAGACTTCCAGGAAGTCCAGGAAGCTCAGAGGGTCCCAAAGAAGTTGGACCCAAGGAGGAACACACCAAGGCACATCATAATTACATTAGCCAAGATTAAAATGAAGGAGAGAATCCTAGAAACAGCAAGAGATGAGGAGATGGTTGCCTACAGAAAAGTTCCCATCAGACTACCGGCTGATTTCTCAAAAGAGACCTTGCAGGCAAGAAGGGCCTGGAAAGGAGTATTCCAAGTCATGAAAGGCAAGGGCCTATATCCAAGATTGCTCTATCCAGCAAATCTTTAATTTAGAATGGAAGGGCAGATAAAGTGCTTCTCAGATAAGGTCAAGTTCAAGGAGTTCATCATCACTGAGCCCTTATTATATGAAATGTTAAAGGGACTTATCTAGAAAAAAGATTTTACTTTTACTTATGTACAGTAAAACTCACAGTTATTACTGTGACAGCAAACTCACAGTTATTAATAACCACACTTAAAAGCAAACTAAGTGAACAACTAGAACAGGAACAGAACCACAGAAATGGAGATCATACAGAGAGTTATCAACAGGGGAGTGGGAAGAGCAGAGAGGGGGAAAATGTACACAGAATAAGTAGCATAGATGGTAGGTAGAAAATAGACAGGGAGGGTAAGAATAGTATGGGAAATGTAGAAGCCAACAACTTATAAGTATGACACATGGATATAAACTAAAGTGGGGGAATGTGCATGGTAGCAGGTTTGCAGGGTGGAAGGGAGTGAAGGGCAGAAAATGGGGCAACTGTAATAGCATAATCAATAGAATATATTAAATGAATAAATCACTTAGATCAAAAAGGCCCTTCGAGATAATGTTTCCAAGTCTCTTATTTTGAAAGTAGAGAAGTTAAGTCAAGCAATTAGGGGAATAATTTATTTTTTATTTTTAAAATATTTATTTTATTTATTTTTGGACAGAGGGGAAGGGAGAAAGAAAAAGAGGGAGGGAAACATCAGTGTGTGGTTGGCCCATAATCCAGGCATACGCCCTGACTGGGAATCAAACCAACCACCCTTTGGTTCACAGGTCAGTGCTCAATCCACTGAGACACACCAGCTAGGGTGAGGAGAATAATTTGGATTCCTTCATTCATGGAGAGAAAGATATTGAGGCATCCCTAAGTATAGAATTTTAAACTGGACTACTTCTGGGGAAGAGAAATCACCATGAACCCTGAGCACCTACATAAGGCCAGGTGTATCTCGGGAATCAGGGAGAATTTCCCTGAGGGAATGTCAGTGAAGTGTGATTTAAAGGATAAGTGAGAATTAGAAAGGTGAAAGGAACTTTAGTAGTAGACAGTAGGAACATTTCAGGCAAATATATATATAGCAAAAGGCATATAGTATGTGCAAAGGATGAGGCCAAGGATGTAGACAAAGACCTATGTCCTGACTTCAGTCTAGAGACCTTTAAACTCCTCTAGGAGTGACTTTGTGAGCAGAGTCTCTTCCTTGTGTCACTTGGGTAGCGCCTCATTCTTCTGAGAACAAGGTGCTGGAAGGTGCATTACATTCACAAAGCAAACTCAGGTGGTTTCTAAGCTGTTGTTTGAGCTGCCACTTAGCTCCTGATACAAGGTAGCTATAGCATCATGACAACAAAATAAAATGAAACTCAGAGTTAATTGAGGGGGGGTGTATGTGTTTCCTACTCAAAGGTAAATATTTCTTCCAAACTGACCCAAGATAGGTGATTGTTTGGTGTTGGACAAGATGGTATTGATCAGTTTGGGGTGGAGATTTCTCATAGGACTTGTGGTATTTGGAATCATGCAGAAGTCGTTTTCCCCAAGTGAAATGCACAGGGCATTCTGAAGACATGATTGTGAGCTAGTCTGGGGTGGCACGTGTCTGGGAACATAGGAGCCTGCCCTCCGGGAGGAGACGGGCACAACTCTCTGTCTGATTAGATTTTCTCCTGTGGCCAGACATCTGTGTGCTTAGAATTTGTTTTTCCTACTTAAACCTTGCCATTCACCTTAGGCCCAGTGGGTATTCACCAATGATGTGAGAGTATATTAATGATCACATCGTATATTGCATCAGAACCATATGGACATACATGATGTAAATGTGATGTCTACTTTGTTTTTATTTCATTTATAACTCACATTGCTCCTGCTCACAGATTTTTTCCTTTTTTTTTTTAAAAGAATCACAGACAGAGTATCAGGAGCCTTAAATATGATCTGATATGACCTTTTCATTTTATAAATGTGAAAACTAATTCCAGAAGAGAATCACGTGGATTGCCTAAAGGCATAGTATATGTGAGCTTCAGACCTGAAAGTCTAAATGGTCTCATGACTGTTCCCTCCCCAAGCTGCTTTCTTAAATGAGTATAAAAAGTCAGACTTCATCTCCATAACTTTGAATGCAGTAGAATTATATAGTAGAAGAGGAATTATGTAGTAGGAGAGGAATTATATAGACTCACTCTTACTCTCATCAAAAATAGTTTCTCTCAGCTAATTTAGATCCAGGAAAAAAAGAAAAAAGAAGAAGGAAATCAATTTACCATTATGAGCACAGGAAAGGAATCTCTAATTATAAGATATGTTGAAAACTCAGTGACAATTTTCTATTAACACTTGCTGTCTCTTATTCACACTGTCTTCTACTCTATCTTATATATTCTGTTTACCTCCCCATCCCTAAATCTCCACCTTCTCAAGAGAAGTTCAAGTTGGTCTGATTTAGGCTGTGTTTTTGCATTTTAATCTGACATTTCAGCCAGAGTCAAAGCAAGCAGAGGAAAGGGTCTGACTTTAAAACTATACACATTTGTCTTGGAGTGTAATATAGGCAAGGGATAGTTTACGTCATACTCAGACCAAGTTCCTGCAGAGGAAACTTTCCATGCAGCAGTAGATCCAGGCAGGAAAGTCATCAGGGTGTGAAACAGTCCCTCCAGGGGTGACCACCTGTGCTGTTTAACATGAGACTTTATCTCAGACCTACTGAATCAGAATTTCTCTGGGGGAGGGGCCTCCACATTGGTACCCACAGTAAGGTTTCTAGGTGATTTGTTGGAACACCTAGGTTTGAGAACCACAAATACAGAGGCAAGAATAGTGAAGGTGAGTTAAAGGAAATAATGTATCATTGTGGTTCCTATTTGTGCAATTGAGGCATGTCTTGTAACTTCTGCATTCCCCCTCTGAGCTCATTCTGTTCTTCTCTATGCTCCCTTCCAATTCCTAATTTTCTCCAATTCTAAGTTTTTCTTAGGAAACTTTGAGTCAGTGAGAAAAGAAGGGATGCCGCTCTAAGCCAGCCATTGTGGATACTCACTCTGAGCCCCATCAGGTAGTAGAGGATGCTGATGACAGTCATGGGGAGGATGTAGAAGAGGAAGGAGGTGAGCTGGATGATGAGATTATAGATCCACATGGGCTTGATTACGGTACAGGTGGCAGAGCCTGGGACCATGGACCCATTGGGGAAGTAGTGGAACTTGATGCCGTGGATGCTGGTGTTGGGCAGGGAGAAAAGAACAGAGAAGCTCCAGATGAGGCCCAGGACCCGGAGGGCCCTCCGCCTGGTGCTCTCCAGCTTGGCGCGGAAAGGGTGGCGGACGGCCACATAGCGCTCCACGCTGACTGTGGTGACACTGAGGATGGAGGAGAAGCACACAGTCTCGAAGAGGGCTGTCTTGAAGTAGCAGCCCACGGGCCCAAAGAGGAAGGGGTAGTTACGCCACATCTCATAGACTTCCAGGGGCATCCCAAGGAGCAGGACCAGGAGGTCCGAGACAGCCAGGCTGAAGAGGTAGTAGTTGGTGGGTGTCTTCATACTCTGGTGCCGGAGAATCACCAGGCACACCAGGAGATTCCCAGTGACACCAACCACAAAAATCAGCGTGTACACCACGGCTATTGGGAGGAAGAGGTGGCTGCGCTGGGGCCCACAGAGAAAGGTCAGGTAGTCCTCGGTGCTGTTTAGGTATTTCTCGAATGGATCTTCCAGGTTGTGCTGGGGGATCCAGGAAACATTCTCATAGTTTTCCATCACTAACATTAAAATCCAAGACCTGAGTTTCTTTTGGTATGAGCCTCTGTTATCTGGTTTGGCCCAAGATAAGCCAGAAAGGAAAGAGAAAGCAGACAGGGGAGCACAGACTCAGTGCAGGAGGCCGGAGAGGGTGAGTGCTTCTGCAGGGATGGATCTCTTTTGAAGAGACCCCAGACAGAAGCCCCGCCCCTCCGCAGGCTGTGGGCCAATGAGTGTGTGTCAGACAGAGCAGCGGACAGCTTTGCTCGGAGGGAGCAGGAGAGGAGGGGAAAGACATTTCTCTGAATTGGAAGGAGCTGGCAAAACAGCGCTGAGGGACGGTGACACTAGCTTAAGGTGTGGGCACTCTGAGCAGCGCATTTTGCAAAGCTGTGGGACCCTGGGTGGAAATACAAATTACAATTGTAGGGTCACGGGCAGAGGAGTTCAAATCTCTATTGATCCCTGTCACCTGTACAGCATGACAAAAATGGGAGATCAAGAGATTTCTCAAGTTACCATGATCCTTTGGAGATTTAGGGCTCCCTGGGGAACGCATGATCAATGTGCCTTTTTGGTTTTGATTGAATCAATAATAAAATTGAAAACCTGAAAGAGCACTCACCTGTCATCCAGCCCTGCCTGCTCTCTTGCTGTAGCAAAAGGCAGTGAGGTTTAGAGTCAGTTACACCCACAGACATTCTGTCAGACTTTGGGGAAGCTACTCAAACTCTCAGATCCTCCTTTCCTTATCTGTAAATGGGAGTTTTACCCATTCTATTTAACAAATACTTCTTGAAGACTGACCATGTATAGGGCAGTGTTCCGGGCTTTGTAGAAACATCAGTCACCAAGCAAGACAAAGTCTCTACCTGCATGGAGCTTTCCTTATAGTGGGGATTTCTGAAAATATATCAGCAAAGTAAAATAACAAGATTTTAGATAATAATTTCTTTTGTAAAGAAAAAGGAAGATAAGGGGCCATACAAAATAAGGATGGAGGCATTCTTTTATGAAGGATGCTCAAGGAAGACATTTCAGGAGAGGAGTTCTATATGATGAAAAGTCAGTCATAAAAAAAGCTAAGGGAAACTGTATTCCCAGACAAAATAGCAAGTGCGAAGGTCCTGAGGCAATAACAGAAACGTCAGGGATACCAGTAGAGCTGAAACTCAGTGAGTGGACTGGAAGAGTGTGAGTGATTAGATTGAAGTGACTGGCAGGGACCAGACCATATAAGATTTTGTAGGATTTTATAAAGAGTATGGCTGTCATTCAAATAGCAGGGACTTTGGATCTGATTCAACATGCAGAGAGGAATCTTTGGAGGGCCTTGAGTGGGATAATTAAGAAGGATGAAGTTTTAACAAGATGGAGGGAGGAAGCCAGTACAATATTCCAAGTAAGAACTATTAGTGACTTGGATTACTAAATTAGCAGATTTGATAATTATCTTTAAATTTGGGGATATTTTTGCATGGGATGATACGTTATATGGTTGAGAAGATTAAATGAGATGACACAACACACCTTATACTTAGGAGATGCTTAATAAATGTTAATTGTTCTTTCCCTTCTACTTGTTTAATTGATGAAGCAGACTGAAAAAGTAAATTGTTCAAAATAATCTGTGAGGTACTGAAACTATCAGGGAAAACACTTTGTAAAGCGTATGATTATCTAACCACTATACTGTACACCTGATACTAATACAAAATAATACTGAATATAAAATGTAATTTAAAAAATTTTAAGAGTAATCTATTAGTCAAGACAGGACAATTTATGCTGCTGTAACAAATGACCCCCATATCTCAGTGGTTTAAAAAAGTAGCATTGCATTTCTTCATATACCACACAGTTACCATTGGCCAGCGGGAGGCTCTGTCCCACAGTACACTCACAATGGGACCCAGGCTGATGGAGCAGTAATTTCTGGGACTTTGCTGGTCATTGTGGAAGAAAGAAAGGGTGCTCTAGAAGGTCTTAAGTAGGTAATTATATGCTCTAGCCCAAAAGTCAGTAATACATGCAGCCTTTGATCACAGCTCACAGCTCATTGGCCAGGGCTAATCATCTGTCCACTCAGACACAACAAGCATAGGAAGTGCTGTCTTACCACATGCACAAAAGGTGGAGACCCAGGAAAATTTGGTGGACAGCCATAACAATGACACGGATAAACAGAAAGTCATGGCAGAGCGAGAATTGGATGTTTGAACATTACAAACTTGAATATATATTTTGATGATGTAGGACACAAGTTTAAATATTGGGGTATGATATCTCTTTGGGATGTAAGGGTCATTAAAATGATAAAGGTGGGCAGTAGCAGATTATAAACTACAGGCTGGGGGAGATACATGATACATAGGATGACAGATGAAAGATTCGAAGGCATCTCCACATTGTGCCTGGATAGGTCTAATCAAGCAGAATGTTATCTAATAAGGGATGCAGAAGCAGGCTCCACACAGAGAGATGGTACAGGAGTGACAAAGGCATGGACTCTAGGGTAGGCTTGGGAGTCAAATCCTGGTTATGCCTCCTGCTAGCTGAGCGACCATAGGGAACTTACTTAACTTCCACGAGTCTCAGTTACCCCATTACCAAAATGAGTGAGTTAGCAGAGTGCTGCCTTACAGGATGGTTAGTAGAGCAAAATAGTTCCTGATGAAATGTTCAATATATATGTATTATTTTAAATAATACAGCATTTAAAATACATATTTTTTAATATTTTTTATTGATTATGCTGTTATAGTTGTTCTATTCCCCCCTTCATTCCCCTCCACCCTACCCCCCCATCCCCACCATTACCCCCCCTTTAGTTTATGACCATGTGTCTCAAGTCCTTTAGATTCTATATTTCCCATGCTATTCTCGCCCCCCCCCATCTATTTTCTACCTACCGTCTATGCTACTTATTTTCTGTACCTTCTCCCCCCTTCTCCTTCTCCCACTCCCCTGTTGCTAACCCTCCTTGAGATCTTCATTTCTATGCTTCCACTCCTGATCTAGCTGTCCTTTTAGTTTGCTTTCGTTTTAGGTGTGGTTGTTCATAACTGTGAGTTTGTTGTCCTTTCACTGTTCATGTTTCTTTAACTTCTTTTTCTTAGATAAGTCCCTTTAACATTTCATATAATAAGGGCTTGGTGATGATGAACTCCTTGAATTTGATCTTATCTGAGAAGCACCTTATCTGTCCTTGCATTCTAAATGAAAGTTTTGCTGGATAGAGCAATCTTGGTTGTAGGTCTTTGGATTTCATGACTTGGAATACCTCTTTCCAGCCCCTTCTTGCCTGTAAGGTCTCTTTTGAGAAATCTGCTGACAGTCTGATGGGGACTCCTTTGTAGGTGACTGTCCCCTTAGCTCTTGCTGCTTCTAGGATTCTCTCCTTCATTTTAATTTTGGCTAATATAATTATGATGTGCCTTGGTGTGTTCCTTCTTGGGTCCAACTTCTTTGGTACTCTGTGAGCTTCCTGGATTTCCTGGAAGTCTATTTCCTTTGCCAGATTGGGGAAATTCTCCTTTATTATTTGTTCAAATAAGTTTTCCACTGGTGGCTGTGCCTTTCCCCCTTCTGGTACCCTTCTAATTCGGATGTTCGAGCGTTTAAAGATGTCCTGGAGGTTCCTAAGACTCTCCTCATTTCTTTGAATTCTTGCTTCCTGACTCTTTTCTGTTTGGCCATTATTTGCTTTCTTCTGGTCCACTCCATTGATTTGCGTCCCAGTTTCCTTTTCATTGCTATTGGTGTCCTGTGCAATTCCATTCATTTCAATTAGTTTTGCCTTCATATATTTGTCTAATTTGTGGCTATAATCAACCAGTTCTGTGAGGATCCTGATGACCAGTGTTCTAAACTGTGCATCTGAGAGTTTTGCTATTTCTTCATCGCTTAGATATGGGCTCTGGGGCTTTGAGAACTTGCGACATTTTTGGTCTGTTCTGGCCCTTTAAGTGTGAGAAGCGGTGCCTTGGACTCCCAGGTTGCTGGGTTGTGAGGCTGTATGTGGGGGCGTGGTCAGAGCGGGGAAATGGCGGCGCCCTCTACAGCCGCTAGCCGGTGGGGACCACCAGGCCCCGGTCCAACCGCTCACTCCCTCGCCTTTCCGCTCGCGCACAAATGCGTGGCCACAGTCAACACGCAGCACCGCTTCCCCGCTGTCTCCTTCGTGGTCCCTCGCCTGGTGGCTCGCTCGGTCGCTCACTAGGTCCAATCCTGCGTTTGGAACCCGTGCGTCTGGATTCGCGCGTCTGGATTCCACACCTGGGTCCGTCTGACCGGAGTCCTCCTGTGCAACCCCTCACCAGCCGCTGGTTTCGCCCCTTACAGGTCAGGCTGAAGAATTTGTTGTTAACGGACTTCTGAAAAGTTCAATTTCCCGTGTTCTGGCTGTGTTTTCTATTGCTAATATTTAGTTGTCTCTAAACTTGGTTGTGTGAGGGCACGGTACATCCACGTATGCCTCCATCTTGGCGGAAGTCCTAAAATACATATTGAATAATGAGCTATCTAATAAGATAATTTTATAATGAAAATGTTTATTTTTACTCAGGTCAAAAAGACTATTGATTGCAAGGTTGGAATACTGAGAGATGTGCTTGGAAGTGCGAGTGTGGAAAGGCCTTCTCAGTTTTAGTGAATCATCAGTGCAGGACAGCAAGTCAAAGTAGCAGGTAGGAAAGTGGGGGCACACCCATCCCCACATCGCAGTTCTCTCCCTCCTTCAAGTTGAGTTGCAATAAAAAATGTAAAAATGCCAACACTTTGCAGCGTGATAGGTGCTCTTCCTTACCTCTCCCTGAGACTCTCCTGCTGTGGTTTGTCATTGGTTATTTCAAGAAAGAGTCAAGGCCAGTGAAAAAATGGGGCATGGTTAGTAAGGTAGCATTGAATGGAATTCCTAATCTCAGCAGGTGGAAAACCTGTGCATAAGTTCTAGGTCTACCACCAAGAGTTCTCTGTTTGGTCTAATGTGTCCTTGGGCAAGGAATTTTATATGTGTGTAGTTCAATGCCCTCATGCATAAGCGTATGGGTTGTTGTGAGTTCCAGTAATACTTTGGGAAAATTCTTAGTAGGTTCTGAGAGATTTTGTGATTTCTCGCTTAAATTGTCCCTCTTCCCACTAAAGATGTTGAGATGTCTTAGTCACTGTTCTACTTCCATGGCTAGCATCATGTTGCCGCATAAAGAGCATAAAGGGCCCTGGCTGGTGTAGTTCAGTAGTTGAGTGCCAGCCTGAAAATCAATGTGTCGCTGGTTCAATTCGCAGTCAGGGCACATGCCTGGGTTGTGGGCCAGGTCCCCAGTAGGGGGCACTCGAGAGGCAACCACACATTAATGTTTTTCTCCCTCTCTTTCTTCCTCCCTTCCCCTCTCTAAAAATAAATAAATAAGATCTTTTTTAAAAAGAGCATAAAGAGTACTCAGGCAAGTTCGGTCAAAGGGGTGGATACATGTATGAAGGAAAGCAGAAGGATGGAAGAAAGAGGCAAGGACAGCAGGCTGGCTGCTTGTATGATGTTAGAGTTTTACTTGTGATAATCAGGTTTCCTACGGTCTCTTTCTGGTCTTCTGATCTGAGTTTTCTTCCATGGGTTTTACAATATAATGCACTAAACTGGTTACCAGTGTAGAGAAAAGAACTGGGCTCTGCGGTCAGGTGGATGCAGGTTTAATTTTGCTGCTTGAAACTGTATGGCCTTGGGCAAGTTACATGCCATATCTAAGCATCAGTTTTCTCATCAGTGAAATGGAATCAGCAATTCCTGATTTAGGATTGTTATATGAGGACTAAATGGCAAAATAGCTTAGCATGCTGTTTGGCATACAGCAACACTGAATAAATGCTGTTTTCCTGAACTAACAGTTTAAGGAAGTTGACCTACTAATGTAAAGATCTGATCAGTGGCTGGTATACTGGTACACTGTAGGTATTCGATAAGTAGTTTGAAGGAGAATGTGTAATTGTAACTAACATTGATTTTTGTCTTCACTCAAATTTTAGCTGAAGATGATTTGTAAGTCTGTCGTTTTTATATGATTACATTTTAGTTTTTTAATCTTCTTTTTTAAAATGTTGGTTGTATAACTTTGTATTTTGAAACTGAGATTTTTTTGTTTTGATCTACAATTAATTTTTGTAAATGTTGTAGTAGAACCTTGAAAAGAAGATATATTTTTGATATGAAATAAAATCTGATCTATTGAGTATATCTACTAACTTTATCTTATGGACTGCATCTGTTAATTTTCTTTGTTGAAAAGCATTAACAATGCTGTAGAAACTAACAATCAAGCTAATACAACTTGTTTACCTGTGGCATACTGGGTAATTCACAGAATTGAAGGGTGAGATAAATAGCCTAGCCCCAAGCAGGAAAGAAGCCAGGCTAGCTATGAGGAGCCAACCCTCATGGACTGCATCTTTGGGATGCTTTCTTCTGTGATGCTAATTTTCTACTATATTCTCTCCCTTCCGGTCTCTGCCTAAGAGTCAAATTCACCACGTAATGAATGAGATTGGGTTAGCCTAGATTTATTGCCTAATTCTGTGAATTACAGAGGAAGTCAAGTTTCCTACTAGAGGAAGGGAGAAGTAAACCAGACAGGCAGTAACAACACAGCTCCACTGCCTGACCAGTGAAGGTCACATCTTTACATCCTCATCTAGCTATCTGTTTCTGATCTGCCAGCTGAGCTGTGGGTGTATTTAGGATTCACAAAAATGAAAACATGGTTTGCTACATATGAGAACATGGCTGAATTCAGGGTTCTCACTCTTTCCCTGGCTTTGCTCATCTACGGAGAAAGAGAGTATGGCATGACTCCTAAATTACCATTTCCACCATCACCACCACCACCACCACCACCACTGAGCATTTTATTCACTTATTAACATTTTAAGCTATTTATTAGGCACTATTCTGGGTAGAGTTCTTCCCCTGTGCAGCTTGGAATCTAGTGGCATGGCAGTTATTTAATCACATAAACACCCGAATTGATACACAATTACAATATTACAATGAGAGGAACTGTGATAAAAGAGAAACCATTGGACTTAGAGGACCTATCATATGAGACTTGGTGTTGTCTATCAGGGCAAAGAATTCTCTGAGTTTGTAGGGATATTGGAGGATATGTAGGAGTCAGCTAGGTGAATAAAGATCAGGGATAAAACTTTAGGCAAAGGGATGAGTATGAAAGGATCCATGCCTGGCAGAAGCATGATTTATTTGAGAAAACAAATGTAGGGTCATGTAACTAGAGTGCAGAGAGCACATGGCAACTGGGTGACGTCTGTGCAGGTCATTTTTAGAATTCTGTTGTTTAGCCTAAGGGTAATACAAAGCTATTGGATCATAAGCATAGAGGTGATATTACCAGGTTTATATTTTGAAACAATACTCTAGCTGCTATATGAACAGATTTGAGGGGATAGAAGTATATGCAGGGTATATCAAGAGACAACTGTGGGAGTCTATGAGATGAAAGGGGGCTTACACTAGTGTTGTGGGGTAGAGATGAAGATAATTCAACAGACTTGGGATATCTGTAAGGAAGTAAAGCAAACCAACTTGGCAGTGGGTTGGATATATAGAGTGTAGGAGGGGACACTGTCAACTATGGTTCCTAGGCTTTGGCTAGCATAATGAAATGGAATACTCATCCACTGAATGATCTGTAGAATAGATAATCATCCGTTCAATCATGCCAGCCACAGTCTAGGCCTGTTCACACTAATAAAGAACAGCAGTGTAGGTCTGAGCTTAGGGGGAAAGATCATGGGATTAATTTGGGCATGCTGGCTTTGATCTGCCTTTGTGACAGCTGTGTGTAAAATTCCAGGAGATGTTGGGCATAGGTGTTGCAGGGAAGGTCTCAACTAGCAATAGAAATGTGTGACAGTTTGCTTGTAAAATATAATTAAAACTGGTTGCATAGGTGAGGTTGAGTAAGGAAATGGTATAGCTGTGAAGGTGGTGTAGCTTGAGTCTAAAAAAATTTCAATATTTGATAGCAAGAAAGAATATAAACCACCTAAGAGCTAAAGAAAAGGAGTAAAACCAAGACTGGGTCAAGAAGGTCAGGTCCTCTAAAGAGTAAAGACAAAATCAGTCATGCCTTTATGAGAGGTATGTAATTTCAATGACGGGGGAGTGTGGACTGCACAGATATAGAGACAGAGAGAAGAGAGGAAATGGAGGATTTACTAATGAGCACAGTTATAAAAATTACTTTGAGAAGTGTGGCTGTGAAGGGAAAGAAGAGAGATTAAATCGTGACTAGAGGGTGATTTTGAATTAAAGGAAGGATTGTTAAATAATGGAAGAGACATTTAAAAGCAGGAAAATGCATTTTAAGAAAGAAATGAAGAAGGAAAATGAGAGGGAGAAGGGAGAGAGAGAGAAAGTGAGAGAGAATATGAATGAATGAGAATGAATGAATGAGGTTAAATGAATGAAGACTTAAAGTAAGGGAACACTGCGTGTGTAAAATTCCAGAAAACTCGGGAAAGAGAGCACACTCATCACAGCTAAGGGAATTGGCCTTGGATAAGAGGAAAATACAGCTTGTCCATTGTGAGAGAAGAAGGGATGGTTTTTATATTTTGCATCAGAAAGTTGAAGGACTTTGGCCTGTGTCTGGTGGCTTTTAGGGGTTGTGTATGTGTGTGTGAAGTGCTTAGCAATGGTTTCTGCTAGAAGTCATCAAAGAGGTGACAGGGAGAGAGAGAGTTAGAATGGAGGAAAGACTAGGGGTTGGGTGGGAATTTGAGAATGGAGATGATTCAATTAGGCTTATTAGCAAGTAGGAAACTGAGTCCATAAGAAAAAGTACTCCTGGCTAGTGTGGCTCAGTGGATTGAGTGCTGGCCTGCAAAGCAAGGTGTCGCTGCTTCAATTCCAAGTCAGAGCACAGGCCTAGGTTGCAGGCCAGGTCCCTATTTGGGAATGTGCAAAAAGTAACCACACATTGATGTTTCTCTCCCTCTCTTCCTCCCTCCCTTCCCCTCTAAAAATAAGTGAATAAAATCTTTTAAAAAATAAAATAAAATTCATTAAAAAAAGAAAATGTAGTAAGTTGCTGGCTGACCCCTTTAACTGGTCAATAAGTCAGTCAGCACACATTTGTTGAGCCTGGCATTGTCTGGCACTCAGAATATAGTAATGGGTAAGAGGGAACTTCCTTCTCTTGAGGAGCCGACTTACTAGTGATGGAGGTGATGAGTGATGTAAGCTCCCATCCACGCATCTGTTAGAGATTGGCCAGTGACTACCACGTGCAAGACCTTATGCTGCATGGTAGGGATAGAAAGATGGAATGAGAGCATTGGGCACCCCCAATGGATACTTTCCTCACCCCTGAAAGAGTTCAAGCTCTTCAGTTCCTTCTTATTTGCTGCAAGTGGAGAAAAGATAGAGTTGGACCCTGCAGCAAAATAAAGCTCCTCAGTCAGAGGCCCACATACCACCAAATGGGTCCCCATACATGGGCACATATAAAATATGAGTGAGAAACACATACTTGCATGATGAAGATACAATTTATAGTAGATCACAGGGCCAAGCCTAATGAGAAGGTCACACATCAGCAACAAAAATGCCTGCAACATTCAAGTCTTGACAAGGGAACTCCATGTAGTTCATTTCCTCTCCTGGTGAAACCCTTCCAATAAGGCTGAGGATACAAGCACTTCCTTCCCCTTTACACTTTACAGGCTCTGTCCTTGTTTATGCCCAGCTCATTATACAGCAGCTGTCTTCATTACCATCTCATTTTTTACTGATTGGAAACATTGCCGTGGTGATACAGGAAGATAGGCCTGAACACAGACCAGCATGAACTTATTCCAGGTAAGAGGCAGTGGAGTGGTAAGGAGTCATAAACCTCTCTCCCATCTTCCTCATGTATGTGCTTCTTCAGTGAAAGGCTGTTGGAGTTCATGGAGATGAGCCCTGACCAGCAAATGGGATGAACACGGGTCCTCACACAGCTACTTTATTTTATTGCAATTAGCCTGTTTCTCATGAACATATTCTTGAAGACTCCCAGGTTAGCAAAGACATAGCTCAGTTCCTTGAAGAGCTGACAGTCTTGATTGTCCCTCTCCTGCACAGTCCTTGGTGCTTGAGGTGTCACAAATATACACCACTGGTAACAGACAGGACAGGGAAGTACACGGGTGGCTTCCTGTAACCCTTTGCTACCTTTAAAAAAGTTGGCTCTTGACCTCTGGAGAGGACTTAGTTTGGGTGTTTGTATATGAGATCCCGGACTGTTAGTACTGTAGGATGCTTAGAAATAATCTAAGGTGACTTCTTAACTTAGAGATGAGGAAGCAAGGCCTAGAGATGGGATGGGCCCTTTCAAGGGTCCCAGTGACCTAGGGGCCGGTTCAGGGAGCTGGAATGAGGAGCCTTTTTTTCTTTCTGTATCTTCATCTGATATGTTCATCCACAAAATTCTGCTTCTTATTAATTAAAGGCTTTCAGAACACAAACCTTTATATCTTTGGTGGGAAGGAAATTGATGGAGGTGAAAATAAATCCAGAAAATAACTAAATAATGTTTTCCTCCAAACATTAAACTCGATTTAGCCATTTAAAACCACTAACCCGAGCCTCCAAATAAAGCCCAGCTCACCCTTAGGTTGCTATTAATACAGCCCCAAGGGGCTGGACAGGTCGGTGCTCAGAGCTGGCTTCTTAGCCCGAGTCCTATCACATTGACTGCAGCCCTCTTGCTCTTCCATCTCAATTATCTTAGTTTCCAAATCCATTAACACAGGGCATCAGTTGGTACATTTTCACCTGTTCCTTCGAGACCTCACATGCCATTTACTTGAATCTGGCTGACTCCACATTATAGGATGATAGCAGAGTCTTATTGTGACATTGAGTTAGTTTTAATTTAAACTAAGCCACATGGGTCCCTGAGAGACACTGGTGAATCTTGGCAGGAAAGATATATTTTCTTAACAGAAAGGGTAATTTGTGCTGCTTTTTTTATTCATTGCCAAAGGGTGAAGATCTGAAAAGCTTCCTGTTTGGGAAGAGGCTTAATAAGAATTATAATGAAGTGAGATTGGGGTAGACATCAATAGTCTTAGAAATAAACACTGACTTCTCGTGGATGGAGCTTCAGTTTCCCGGTATATGAAGATCAGACTCGGAACTACCTCTCCGGTTGGGACTGCTCTGAGGAATGGATGAGAAGATACAAGAGAACCAGGTAAAGGGCTGTCATGTTCTCCAGCCTTTACCAATCACCCTGTCTCTTTGGGGACACTCAGGAAAGCTCCTTACTCTCAGGGTTAGTTCAGCTCTGATTGCTTCTTCAAAAGGATTTTATGTCCATCTGCTTGCCATTCCCATTGGTGATGTGAGGTAAACATGGGAGAGTAACCTGACTTGTTCAAGGTTTCTCCATGCACACAGCTGGGATTCCTGACTTTTGATCTTGTCTGGGATTGACAATGGTCTTAGCCTGTATGATCTTGAAGAAGTGACCTTCATAAAATATAGAAACAATCAGGTGATTTCCCAACTTGAAATCCTGCACTAGCTTCCCTTTGCTATTAGAAGAAATTCAACACTTTCAGTATGTCTTGCAAGGTCCTGCAGCATTTGGCCCCTCCTCACTTCTATCTCATCTTTCTTCATTTATGCTTCTACCTAATGCATTTTAGGAACAGAAGGCTTCATTCAATTCCTCCAAGACACCTTCTTTTCCTGCCTCAGGGTCTTTGCATGTGCAGCGACTGCAGCCTATAATATTCTTTCCCCTGAAGCCTTTGCAAAACTGCCTTTTTTCATATTTCAGTTCTCAGCTTAAATGTCACTTGCTCAGTGACTTGCCCTGAACACCTCACCTAAAGCAAGTACACTCTATTATTTTCTGTTATAGTTGTTGGTTTGTTACTTTCACAGCAATCTCAGCTTGTAATATTTTTTCGTAATAATCACTTTCTTCTATTGTGTTTATTTGATTTATGTCTTTTTGACTATTTACCCTTTTGGGATGTAAGTTTTGTGGAAGTAGGAACTATGTTTCATTTACATCAGTGTTTTCAGCACCTAGCACAATGACTGGCACCTGGAAAGCACTCAGTACAATTTACTACCTGAACAAAGAAATGAAAAATGTCACTCTCTGAGTCTTAGGTTCCTCATAGATATAAATGCACTATGACAGTATGGAGCCTACTTGTTCTCAGAGCTACAAATGTGAGAGATATGTGGCTCTTCCCTTCAGTGGTTAACACTTGCTGGTTTCCATCAGGAATGCTTCTTTTGCTTTGGTTTTTTCTTTTATATTATTTATCTGACTGTTTGAGGTCTACGTTCAGTTTAATATTGAGAATTTGCTAAACTAAATGTTATAGTGATGAGAACACTAGATTGGAAGACAGGAGATCTGAGTTCCAGACTTGGATGTGCTTCTACTCACAATATGATCTTGGACAAGTTAGATGCCTACTTTTGGACCTCAGTTTCTGCTCTGTTTGTAATGAGTCTTTGGGAATAGATGAGCCAAAGAGACCATTGGTACTTGGAGTACTGTCCAGCTTAGATTGTTTTTTATCCTTCTATCAGTTAACCCTGTGGGCAGCCTTATAAGGCAACTATTTTTTAAATGACCATGGCCACCTAGATTTATGTTTGTGTATGTGGGTTAAAGATAGAAGCCCCATTAATTAATTTATCACTATGCTGTAAAACTTGTGATCCCTGAGCAAAAACCAAGCCTTCAAATATCTTTGCAATGAACAAAATATTCTGAGCCCTTGATATGTGCTGGGTGCTTTCTGAAATACACTGGGAGCCGAGAGCTCTGGCTAAACTAAAGGGAAGAGTGTTATATCCCCATGTTGTTCTCCATCTGCTGTGTTTTGTAGGGCTGCCAGGATTTTCCCAGTATGACTCCTCCAAATTTCCCATGTCATCCCAGATTACACACATCTCTGCCCTGGCAGGAAGGCCCTCATTTAGAACCAGTTTTGGAAGTAGCAGAAATGTTTGACATCAATTCAGTTTTTGTGTTCATCACTCTGCATCCAGGGGCAAATCAGAGGGAGTACAACCAATAACACATCTTATCTCAGGGGTGCTTAGAATTTCTCTCTCACACTACAGTCAACTATGGTAGAATTTTTCTAACTCTGACATTCTCATTTTCCTAATAAATAAATGGAGGCCCAGAGAGATCATATGATTTACTTTATGTTTCCACAGCTGGTAAATGACAAAGCTTTCTGTAATACCTGACATATCACTATATAATACATTTTTTGAGTTTTGCTGCTTTTTTTGACTGTTTGTTTCTGTTTTTAGTAAGAGCCTGTTATTAAATTTGCATTTCTCTAGGATAAAAATCATGCTAATCTAGAAGCAATTGACACTCTATTCAGGGTAGTTGAGAATCAGTTGTTAGTGAGGTCAAAGTGTCACCCAGCAAAATGCCTGGGGCACGAAGGGGACCAGAGTCCATAGTGGAGTGGAGAGCTCACCCTGGATTTCGCTAGGTGGAGTTTGTGAGTGACTCTGATAACTGCCTGTGTGTGGTGTGGGATGAGAACCTGCCCAAAGTGGATTAAAAAGAGAATAGGCTACAAGGGAATAAAAGGATACTAATGTTTTATGGGATTTTTCTAGGAGAGCAAAGAAATGAAATAGCTGGAGAGAGACATAAGGCCAGAGGGGAAATCTTTAAAGAATACAGATGGAAGTGCAGCATGTTTGTTTGTTGCTGGAAATGACCCGAAATTTAGGGGCAAACTGAGGATGAAGAGAAGGAAAGGTTGGTCATCACAGTAAAGTCTCGGGTTGCTGAGGGGTTGTTACCTAGTACACAAAGTGAGGACTCGGTTTTGTATAGGTGCAAGAACAGTTTCTTTGTGGAAAAACAGGTAGCTTGAGAGATTTGGTGGTGGAAAGGTGTGATCATTCTCTTTTGGTTGCTTTGATTTTTTTCTACATGAAATAAAAACTAATTCAAGGGCTGAGAGGGAGCGAGTGTTGAACATTTCAAAGATGACAACATCCATCTCAGAGAACGGCAGGGAGAATTAGGGGAATGCAGTGAAATCATTCAGTCATGCTAAGGGCTCGCTGAACGATTGAGTTTGGTGGTCATAAATTTAAAGAGAGACAAGTTAGACCTACAGGGAGTTTTCCTCCGGCCCCCTTGAGCAACCATACTTGAGTGTAGTTGCAGAGTAGGTAGAGGACTGAGTTAAACTGAATTTGGGGTTTTGTCAAGCAGGGCCATAGGAGGAGCAAGGGGCCAGGGACATGGTGTAATATACAAGGTGCAGCTGTAGAAAGTGGCTGTGGAATCCAAAAATGACAAGGAAGGAGCTGAGGACACAAGACAGGTATTGAGAAGTAAAAAGTGGTGGGGCCAGTGGGCTGGAGATCCTGCTGGGGGTCAAAGCATTTGTAGAGGAGACCAAGGGAGATTATTAAATTAGTTTAAAAACCAAGAGTACCTGGCTGGTGTAGCTCAGTGGATTGAGCACAGGCTGCAAACCAGAGGGTTGCCAGTTTGATTCCCAGTCAGGGCACATGCCTGGGTTGCAGGCCAGGTCCCTAGTAGGGACCACATGACAGGCCACAACATACTGATGTTTCTCTCCCTCTCTTTCTCCCTCCCTTCCCCTCTCTCTAAAAATAAATAAAATCTTTTAAAAAAGCCCAAGAGCAGATGTTTAAAAATTATTTTATAAGCAATGCAGTTATCAGTAAAAACAAGGTCCAGTGTATGGAGAAAACTGGAGTAGAGGTAGTAAAGGGTGGTGATGAACAGGGGTTGGATGGTGGCATTGACATTGGCATGTAAGTGATCAGGAATGCTAACATAGTAGTGGAGTAGAAGATGAAGAGTACTGATGTGTGGTGGTGAGACGGAGGGACAGAAGGGTGTTGAGATCATATGCTGAGATATAGTCTTTCCTATAAGTCATCCTTTGGTCCCTGCTCAGATTGTCTGACCCAGGCTTTAAGAAGCCAAAGCACTGAGCCACCTGTATGACTGCCAGTCCTCCAGGTGACACTGGCACTGAGAAATAGCAGGGAGCCAACACAGGGGACTATGCTCTTCCGTCAGACTTTATTAATGTGGGTTCACTCAGCTTTTATTAATGCAGATTTAATCCATATCCATAGTAACTTAATAACAATACTAATCACTGAGAAACAAATCAGTAATAACATCATATGAGTGAATCAGGGGATAACAAACCTGAGTCCCAGAGACTCGGTCTGCAGGTCTGGTAGACAGCACGGTGAGCATGGAGCTGTCTATATGTTATAAGGAAGAATCTCCAGAGCCTGGTGGGTAGCAGGACAGATGAAGTCCTCAGTCCAGCAGGGCAGAGCCTCCAGCTGATGCCAAGGGAGATCAGCATGGTATGGAGCAGCACTCTTGGTGTGTGGAGCTCGGCTGTCTCAGCGGCATTCTGGAACCTGCCTCAGTTATACCCTTGAGAGTGTGCACTCCACCCTCTGGGCCTCTTGATAAGTGTCTTGGCACCCCTGGTGCCAAGTGGGGAATTTCCCTAGGAGCCTATTGATGGGTGGTCCCACTCTGTAGACACGGCTGTTCTGATCACATGTACAGATATCTTAGCTGTGTCTCCTTACCAGGTGTTCCCGGTGTGACTTCAATAGTCTCCCTCTTGAACCAAAGTGTCATGGCTGACTGGCAGCCATCATGATTGATGTGAGTGACTCCATTTTGTTTTGTATATTTTATGCTATCTTGACCAGACCAATGTCACTCTATTGGTCCTGCTCTCCTCAAAAGGGAAAAGAGTAAGACAGGGAATTTGAGACTAAGTCTTCAAGAACTAAGGAAGCTAATGGGAGTAACAGGTGACTGCAACAAAGCAGGATAATGAAGGGGAGAGCTTGGTGGCATGTGCTTCACAAATGGCAGGATTTTTGAAGGAAGAAGGAGGAAATTGACTCTAAACGATTGTGAGGAGCATGGAGGGCACTTAGCCTCACCTCCAGGCTCTGTGCAAGTTGGATGTGGAACTGAAAATGGCCTTCATTTGAGAGGCCTGCAAGGAAAGCAGTTTTCCCAGAAAGGAGCCAGGTTTCACAATAAGCACACGACTCATTATGTGATAGAGAAGCTGAAAGGAGATTTGAGATACAGCAAATTTTTCTGGTATGAACCATAAGTTCTAGAGAACCCTGTGGAAGAGCTGGAATGGGTGGTTAATAATGGCTATGAAATCCTAGCAAAGGATACACACAGCTTATCTAGAGTAGAACCCCTTAAACTTTAAGGCACCTATAAATCTCCTTGGGATCTTGTGAAATTTCAGGTTTAATATGTTTTGTGGGAAGGAGGGGGAAGAGGGCCAAGATTCTGTTATTTCTAACATGGTCCAAGGTCACGATGATATTGCTGATCTGATGACTGCATGCTGAGGAGCAAGGCTCTTTAGGCTTGGACCAGTGTGAGCAGTGTCAAGGCTGGGACCTGGGCAGGGGATGTCAAAGGTCCATTTGATCAAGGACACTTGGAACTGTGCACTTTCCTTCATTTCAATGATGTTTAATAGTTGCCACCATTTCTGGAAGATCAATTTTTCTACCTTTGAGGCACTGTCCTCCTCAGAATCTGAAGCACCCATGTTTAATATATATTTGCTCCACTGAGGGTATTATCTTTGTTTCACAAGTGTGTGCATTATCCAACAGGATTATTTGGTCCTTGGAGTCAGACACTGTGGGGAATGGTGAAATATTATCAGATCATGAGTCATAACACCTAACTTTAATTTCCATTTCTACCATTAACTACCTATGAAAAGCAGTGGAAAGATCATTTACCTTTCTGATCATTTTTATATGTGCAGTGGGGATAATCATGCCTAGCTGTCTTTTATAAAATTCAAATAAGTTACTTGATATAAAAATGTCCTATAAACTACAAAATGATATAATATGATGATACTTATTACCGAGCAAGTATTTCTCTGGTACATACCAGCATGGCATACTGGCTTAATTGATCAGTGCCCGTGCCCAAACAGTAGTGAAATATTTTTAATATAAGCCTTGAATATTGTGTTTCATAATTGTTATCATTTGTTCTACCTATTTTTTGTAGTCAGTGTTAGCAGAAGACAGGCATGAAATAGTTATTGGATTATAGAGTGGGCATTAACAAGGTGGGTAGAACATCTACACCAGGACACGCTGAGTAAAAAGTAGAAGTAATTTCCAAAGTCTGTGGAATGAGTTCTTTCTAAGGATGCTTATGTCAATTACCAGGAAGCGTTAAGGTGTCAGTTCTTGTTCCCTTAACAAATTTTATAGCGATCTTGCTTCAGATCCTTACCTTATTTTCCTCTTCAGATTACACTTTGTATACTGCTGTTGACTGATGGTTGATTCATGTAGGCATGACCTCAGCCAAGGGAAGACTGCTAGAGATGGCCAAGCTATGATTAACCTTACTCATTTACTTTGTTCTGGAACAAAATTCTCTGTTTGAAAGTATGTTCTGGGGACTCAGGTTAAAAGTTCCTCAAAGGCTTCTCAGGTAGGTTACTATATGGAAAAACAGTTTTACAAATACAGTCTGTTCCCATAAACATATTTCTATTAATTTGTGTGTGCGAGGAAGAGGGTCTTGCTTCAGTGAGGATTGACTTCCCCAGGTCTCTGGAGATAAGCATGGGTTTTGGAGTTTCAGTTCTGGATGTACCTTTATTAGTAGTCAGATCTCACCCAGGTTACTTAATTTCTATGAGCCTTGGGTTTCTTATTTGTAGGACTGGGACTAGTATAGAATCTGCCTCAGAGGACAATTGTATTGAGACAACATGCATGAAATGTCTGTTCTAATGTTTGGCTCATTTTAATTTGATTGCTTGGCTCTTACTGTTGAATTTAGAGTTGTTTATACTTTCTGCACTCATGCTCCTCATCCAGGTTCTTACACAGTAGTTATAGTAATAACAATAACCAGAAACACTTATGTTAGGCCAACATGGATACACTCACCAGTATCGATGTATCGCAACATAATTTTGCCATGTGAAATAAGCCAGACCCCTCTTTTCCAAAAAGCACTTCCTATATATTCCATTTATATACAATTCTAGAAAAAGCAAACTGTAAGGACTGAAAGCAAAGCAATGGTTTCCTGGGAAGGGAGCAGGGAAAGGTAGGGAAGAAGACTTAGAAAGGCCCATGAGAAAATTTTGGGGGGAATTGGATACGCTCATTATCTTGCTTGTGGCTTCACAGATGTATACGTTCATCAAACTTACCAAATTACACACACAGAATTTATTGTATGTCAGTCACACCACAAAAATGCTCTCAGAAAGAGAACTTCTGGTGGCTCCCACCTCCATTGCCTTCTCTGTATTTTGAAGACTGGGAGGCTGTCCAGAATTTCACCCCAGCTCATCCATGAGCCTCCCCTAAGACTGACCCTTCTGAGCCACTGAGACTGTGTTCACTTTTTGTTTTTTATCTCATCCCCTTTAAGGTTGCAGGTGTCTGTCTTCCTGCCTCTCTGTTCATGGTATTCTCCCTCTGTATAAGGCCTGCTCCTTTGTTGTCCTGAGAGCTGTACCCCTTTCTAGGGAACCCCCAAAACTCTTGTTTCATTCATTAAGCATCCACTTGTTGGGTACCTGTTATGTCACAGCCTCAGGCTAGGAGTTAGGCACCCTTCAATGGCTGAGACAGCTCTGCTTCTGCTCTCAGGAGGCTCCAGGCACTTCCACTGTTGCACACTTATGCGAGCATCCATTATTTTTGTCAACTCAGCCTTTGAGCACTTTCTTTGTTGTGTGAAAATTTTCTTTTGGGGGTCCTTGGTGGGAAGCAGGACCCATTTATTCCCTAAGGGTGTTAGGATTGCTCCCTGAATACAGCCACCTTGTTTAAGACTGCCATTCAAAGGCTCCTGGCTGCTGCTTGAAGTTTTGAGAGAGGAAGGCAGAGGCCCAGCACAGTGTGGGTGGCAGCAGAATCTGAAGTTAGTGGCACAAAGCAAACACCCAGTGGTGGCTTTGCCAGTGTCATTGTCCTAAAGAGACAATGTCTATGGGGAATATTTGGGTTCTTGACCATGTTCAGATCCTTGTTCTTCAGACTTTCTCCAGATAGCTATTGTCTCAGTCAGTTCAGGCTGCTACAACAAAATACCATAGACTGGGTGGCTTAGACACAATGGAAATTTATTTCTCGCAGTTCTGGAGGCTGGAGGTCCAAAATCATGGTGCCAACATGGCTAAATTCTAGCAAAGGCCCTTTTCCAAGATGCAGACTGCTGGCCTCTCTCTGCCCTCACATGGTGGATTGGGCTAGGGTGGTTTATGGGGACTCCCTTATAAGAGCACTTACCCCATTCATGAGAGCTCCACCTTCAGTGTGCAAAAGCAAGTCTCATAGCAGTCTGGGTATAATGCAGACCTGATTTCCCTATGGGAAAACCTCTCCAAAGGCATGGTCCTGTGTGCCACTCACTCCCCTCTGGTTTTCCACGTGGGAGCTGAGCTACATTTCCACGCCATGTGAAGTGGTTCCCTACACTTCAGGACAAAAGCATTCGTTCTCATCATTTGCTGGTCTACCCAGTGTCTTAATTTTAGCTTCCTGGGCATAATGATAGCACCTAACCTATTGGGTTGTTATAAGGTTCCATGGGATGGTCCAGGTAAATTGCTCAGTACGATGCTTGGCATACAGAGGTGCTCAATAAATGTTAGCCATTCCTGGCTTACTAAGGTGCCTTGATACATAGATAAAAATCCACTCGAGCCAAATGTGGTTGATTAATGCTTACTGGAAAGCATCAGTGCTCCAGAGTCTTGGAGGGTGACTATATCAGCAAAGAAAATGGTTTTGTACGGTAATATTACATTATCATATCAGAAAAGACAGAAGTTCAGAAGCCCAAACATTTGTGTGTGTGTGTGTGTGTGTGTGTGTGAGATAAAAACACACCAGAGTGTGGAAGCCCAGAAAAAGAGGCACATCAGTGATTTAGGTGGTGAAAACTCAATGAGTGCGCATGTAAGTAAAGCAAGCTGAAGGGGAGATTCCTTTTTGGGACAATTAACCATTGGGTCATAATTATGTAGGGAAGAAAGCTGGACTAGCACCAATCTAAATGCTAAAATGATGATTTAATTCTGAGATCCCCGTTGGCCCCACCATGTACAGTTCTCCAGAGGTAGAAGTAAGTTTGCACTGTAAGACATGGGTGGCTGGCATGGCTGAGAGGGGCATGAGGGCTGTGATGACTGACAGGTGGAAACTCACAGAAAGCATAGCTTGGTTTATTCATCTTTAGTCTCTCATTGTTAGCTCATTCTTACCTTACATCTTGGGGTCTGATGGAAATTCAGGTAGAGAAAAAAGCTACTGAAACAGCATTCTTCATCAGCTGGAAACATATTAACTTGGTTGGTCATTTAAAGAAAAGAAAATATGGTTAGGGCTCATTCTCAGAGTCATTATCCATGATGCAATGGTGATGCTTCTAACACCCCCACATAAAACATTCAATGCTTAAGATATTTAAGAAAAATGGAAAATTGCCTTTTATCTTAATGAGTACAGAGCCAAAAAATACCCTCTGTCATTATGCTAATTATCTTCTCAGCATGTGGACTGGTTGGCAGTATTCTCCCTGCGCGCCTAATGGTACATTGGGCGTCTGTGGGCTGAGCCCATTCAGTGTTCAAGGGGGAATAGGGACAATGAAGTGAAGGAGGTGCAGTGTTTTATGCAGCAGGTTTGATTGCAATTATAGACTCATTGTTTGCTAGATCCCAGCTAGTACCTCTGTGGCAGAATCTGCCTGTCTCCAAACTTCTGCTGGAGGCTGGATAGCAGCAGAGGACAGGTGAGAGTGGGAAGGCAACTGCTGCGACCTGAAGGAGAGTGTCGTCAGACGGAGTCATTAATGCTGAGGTTGGAGCTGGATATGGAAGTTCAACATGAATGAAGGGATGGGGTTGCTCAAAACAGGCCATGGGGTCCTCTGGGGTAGGGATGGCCTCTCTTCCTGCCTTTGGTTCTCCCTCCTTTACTTCCTATGTTCATCCTTTCCACCATTCCCTCTCCTACACTGCGAGAGCCCTAGGCATCTGAGAGGCTACAAAATGAGCAGGACCCAATTCCTGCCACAAGGAAGTTAGAACAGCACACTTCTAATGATCCAGATGACTTTGAGCAAGTCTCTTTACTTCTTGGTCCTCTAGTTTTCTCTCATTAAAATAAAAACCTAAGGACTAGAGGTGGTTTGTAAGGTCTTCATAGGTCTGAGGACCAGAGCTATAATTGGTGTGATTCCATCCAGATCTCTGACTCTAGAATTATGCTCTTAACCATTCTGCTATTTGGTCATCAATAATTAGAGTCATTATTACATAGATGTGGAGTTATTTGCTTCTCCTACCATTTTCCTACAAGAGAAAGTGTCAGCACAGTACAAAAAGCACAGCCAGTTGTGGTGCAGGAGGCATGGCCAATAAAAAAAGAGTGAGAAAGTCTGTGAAAACCAACTTCCCTGGGCTGCACAAGCCAGTGATGGAGATTAATTTGCTTTTCCTTGCTTGGTTTGCACCCACGCTGGGCCTGCCACTGAGAGACAAGGCAGCCCTGGTTCCAGTTAGAATTACAGAGGCTCAGGGATGGAAAGAATTCGAGAGAGCAGCCAGTCCCCTCTGTATGATGAAGGCACCCTCTCTGTAACATGAGCTGTTGTTTTGTACCCCTGTTTCTGCTGTGACACCTCCTTGGATAGGAAATCATTACATCCAGTCTCCAGGTCAGCTCTGCCTTCCAAACTCCTTGGCTCAAGCTCGGCTCATCCTAGATTTGTTCCTTTCTGTTTATCAGCAAGGAACCAATGTGCTTGTTTTTCCATACTGTGAATGTGTATCTGTTTGGAAGCAACAGTTATAAATCACATACTTTACTTTCCAGTCTTGCTACCATCCGTTAACCTGGTTATACCTACTCATTCTTTAGGTTTTAGTTCACACATTACTCTTCTGAAGAGACCTTCTCCTGTGTCTGAGACAATATCAGGTCCCCTGTTTTATGCATCCAGATCACCCCAAATTCTCTTTTGCATTGCATTGTATGCCAGAAGTTATATAATATGTTGAATGTTCTCACTTCCCACAAGATGATAAAGCTTTTGGGCAAGGATTTGTCAGTCTCTTTTGAACCTGTAACCTAGGCATTGTGCTTATTCATTCAATTCCAAACTTTTGTGGATAATCCTCTGGCTATCAATAATAGTGCTTGTGAACAACAGAGATTCAGTTCCTCACTGTTTGGAATTTGGAGTCTAGTTGAGTGTTCATCCTTTTTCCTGTTCAATTACTATCTCATAGCTGTTGGCGATAACAGCATTTTGCTGTGTGACCCCTCGGCACAACATTTTTCTAAGTGTAAGTCGGTGCAGCATGGTAGTTCACAGGTATTCTCACTGCCCTGACTTAGTTTACAAACTGCACTTGTCCACAGTCAAGCAGCAGTTGCACAGTTGAATGAAATCAATGGCATCATTCACTGCTTTGTTTTTTCAGCCCCCAATTCCCTGTGCAGTTCAGGTTCCACTTATCTCAGCATGTGGGATAATGACAACGTCGGCCATGGTACAGGCACCAACTTGGGGTCAGAGTGACTTGGGTTCTGTAGCACCCGCCACTTACTAGCTGTGTGACCTTGGTTAGTCAGTTAAACTCTGTAATTCTCAGTTTTCTGAGAAATATTAATTCCTACTTCATATTTTTAAAAAGGGGATTAAATGAGAAGTAGTAGCATTAGCATGTAACAATTATGCGACACTTACGAGGCAGAACTGTTCTAAGGACTTTACATACATTAACTGATTTAATCCGACTGATGAGGTGGATGCTGGCATTATCCCTGTCTTACAGACGAGGCAGAGGCACATGGAGGTTAATGAACATGCACAATGTCACCTTGCTGGTGAGAACAGGCCCGAGAGGGGAACCACGGTGTCTGGCTCTGTAGGCCACGCTCTCACCAGCTTGCCCATGACTGCCTCTGGATGACGCATGCAGGGCCCTCAGCATGTTGCCCAGTGTGAGGCGTCTCAGCCTGGCTAACACAGCCTTGTGACAACCCTGCATTGGGTTGCCTGCTTTTCCTAGGAGACCCCATCAGATGAGGGAAGCATTGTGAACACTGCAGTGCTGCTTATCCATTCTCTTGCTCCAGCGAGCCCTAAGCCCAGGCTTATAGAAGCTCTAACTGGCCAGATTGACAAATGAATGGAATAAATAGATAAAGGAAAAGGGAAGTCATGGAGTCTAATGAAGGAAAATGAGTATCTGATGAAAAACCTGTCGACAAGCTAATAGAGTCGGTTCCTGCGTCTTCCATGTGAGTCCCTTGGCTCTGAAAGCAGCAGAGCTGTTGGTGGGTGTCAGTGACTACACTCGTCAGTGCCTTCCTGGTGCCTGTCCCACTGGGAGTGCTGAGAATTGGAGCTCTCTTGGAAGAGGGAAGACCTGCGCTGTGCTCCCTAGCTCTCACTCCAGTTCTCAGGTGTCTCTTCTGCGCTTTCAAACCCGGTTTGCTGGTTCTTCTGTTTTGCAGAGGGGACTGCTCCCTTCCCCGCTTCCCCATGCCATCCCTGTGACTTTGCCGCTCTCCCTGTCCAGTCTTTGTTCTTTCCCCTGAGGGCTTTACTTTCCCCGAGGGACCACCCCGGGTGCCAAGTCATATTTTCACTCACGCACTCAACAGATATTTCCTACCCAGGGTTGGGCACTGGAGGTAAATACAGGAGAAGACAAACATGCATGGTGCTGCCTTTTGGGTGATGGTAGTGACTTTTGATTGTAGGTTCCGGGGAAAGATTTTAAAGTTTTATGTAAAGATTGTGATCCAACTTGCATTTTGAGACAATCACTCAGGCTGCAACATGCAGATGGGTTGGGAGGGACAAGAGCAGGTGATATGAAAATAAGAGGCAGGAGATGATAGAGATACCAAGACCCCCAGCTTCATACTTTTTCTCTCATGAATCCTATGTCATTTGAAAGTTTCTTCCTGTAACCCAGAAAATCCCATCTTTAGCTCCTTGCTGAGGTCCACATCTGACCACCACCCTTCATGCCCTGTGGAGAGCCTCCCTCACACTCAGTGCTCATAAAGAGTCTGGATCTCAGCACTGCAGAGTTGAAAGGGCCCCTGGAAGAAATCTAGTCTGATCACTTGACCTTACAAAGCTCAGGCAGGTTAAAAATTTGCCCAAGAACCTGCACTAAATGAATGCTAAAGATTAGATTTAACACTCTAATCTATAGAGTTAGAATAGTTCTGATTCTAGAATTAGAATTAGAGTTGTAGAATAGTTCTATACAATTAGAATTAGAGTTATAGAAGAGTTCTATATTAGAAGTATAGAATAGTTCTATAACTCTAATGATTAGAATTAGCATCCTAATTCCACCCCCAGTTGATGAGTGGTCCAAGGAATTACTGAATACAGAAATCTTTACCCCTTGGTTACAGTTGGAATCCTATCATGAAATTGGCGAGGAGCCAGGGTTTGAGAAGAAAAGAATAGGAAGAGAAGGGATAGACTTAAAAATGAAATAAATAGCTTACCTGCTCCTCATACAAGGCCAGTTTACATTCTCATAGCAGTGAGGAGGTCCAGGAGTTCTAGACTGGTCAGGTGAGAGCCAGGGGGTCAGGGACAGGCTGTGACTCCCTGGGCGAAAGTCTGGAAAGGGGCCATTGAGCATCTTGGTGATAACGGAGAACCTCCTTCATTTTTTTTTTTGTTCTCCTTCTAGCCTTGCCCAGGAACACAGATCTTCCCTCTCATACAGCAGTGTTTTCTTTCATGTTTTAATGCATGCACAATGAACTCAGCCTTTTTTATGTGAATGTCTTTGGATTGGGGACCAAACATTTGCTTTAGTGATCTAGCTCTCCTGTTCCACGTAAGATCTTGAGGAAATAGCTCAGTCTCTCTGAGAATTCATTTATCTCTGAAACCATCTAAAAAGTGGTAATGAGCTGACACAGCTACTGTCAGGCTGACGTCAGGCTGACGTCAGGCAGAGTTTTTCTATGCTCGACCTGTGGACCACCTGTCAGACCCTCCTGCAGGTTTGTTAGAAATGCAGATTCCTGGGCCCTGCTCTAAACCTTTAAATTTAGAATCTCTGGCAACTCAGAGTTGGTGGTTTCCAAGGGATTCTGATGTGCATTCAGGTTTAAAAACCACGAAATAACTTGAAAAAGTGCTTTATACTTTGTAAGGTGATATATAAGTGCAATGTTAAGAAAATTTATTTTTATTCCCAAACTGTCCTGGTCTTTGCCTCTCTCTGCTCAAAAATCTCTTTAGAAAACCACCTTGGAAGGGGTCCATGGCAGCACCACCTGAATGAAAGTGAAGAGCCACCTGACAGGACAGTCTGCTTCAGGCTTGACTCATCGGCGTTTAAAGAAAATTTTGTAATGTTGTTGAGTGTGGGTAATAACTGGATGGGGATTCAGGCAAGAAAACTGAGACACGCTGTTGAGCAAAGGAAACATCTCTGCAGGTGAGAAATAGCAAAATGAAATTAAGCCCAGGGTTCTTTCTGAATGCAAGACCTGTGCTCTAAGATTTAAAACATCTAGTTTGCTCTCATAGAGAAAGTGAATATTGAGTCTATACTTTCATCATTGCTTGTCTAGATTTCTGCTGTCCTTCAATTACTGTCCAGTTGGATGGCTTTTCTCATATCTCTTTGTATTTCAAAGTCAGGAAAGAGAACCTAGGCTAAGTCATTTCCTTGACCCCACCAAGAGGCTGTTGGCTAGGCTGATGTGGGATATGCCTCATGAGATGGCAGTGAGCAAAGTCCCTGGGCTGAGGCCACCATCTTCTGTTCCAGCACTGCCTCTCTCTTTAGGAAAGTACTGACCTCAAGATTTGCTCAGGTTTGTGCTGTATGGGAACTTGGGAACTCCCAGACCAACTGTCTGACGTCTCAAGAGACATCACAGCCCACTGACAGAGGTGTCCTGGTAGAAGCTTTGACTTGAAGATCCGCTTCTTGCATTTTGTACTTTTAAAAAACATTTTCTCTAAAGAAATTAGATTTTTTTTGAATGAGCACAATGGAGCAGAGAAAGCTATAAAATATCTGGGATTTATGGTGTAGCTCAGGAGTGATTTTTTCCCAACTCATCTAGGCTGAAATTACTGCAGTTTTTTCCCCTAGAGCTTCTTTGAAATTTATTTTCAATTTAGACAGAGTACCTGTAAAAATAGGATGCAGAATGATACTGCAGTTTCTTACGAACAGTCTGGAAAACCAGACTGCACCCTGCTTGTAAACAAACTCAAAACTGTCCGTTGTAAAGCCTCACTTGGATTGAGACTCCAGTTTTTTAGTCACTTTGCCCTGCTCTATTATTAACTCTTTATTCAGTGGGTCCCGCATCAGTGTCTTAACAGGCTTTGGTGCTGCTTTTTAAGGTGAATTCAGGAGGCCCAAAGATGCAGCACGAATAAAAAGTAGTTATGAGGAGACCTGGATTTTAGTTCTGATTCTGTGCTTCTGTATATTTTGTCATAATGAAATCATAACCTTTTGGTCCTCAACTTTCTCATCAATACAGTGGGAGGAGGTTGAATTATATCAGTGTTTCTGATCCTGTGTTTTCTAGAACAGAACTAAAATACCTAGAATGAATTGCGTTCCTGAATCAACAATTTATATATTTTTAATGTGTTGTGTGTCCCCTAACTGATTCCAGGGTCTAATATTTAGAAACAAACCTATAATATCCCAAATCATGTGTATTTGAAGGCTTGTTGCCCAGGCTGGGTGGCTCAGTTGGTTGGAGCATTGTCCTGCACGCCAAAAAGATTGTGGGTTCGGTTTCTGGTCAGGGCACATACCAAGGCTGTGGGTTCTATTCCTGGTCCGGGTAGAAAAAACAAAAATAAAACAAAGGCTTGTTAATTGGGTTTCTAATCAAAAGACTAAGTAAGGACACAGAGACCTAGGTTTGCAGAGAATCACTGTGTAACCTTGCATGTGCCATTTGCACTCACTTCCTGTCTCGGTTTTCTCATCTGTCACATTCTCCATCAACATCCTGCCACTCTCCCGAAAGTCAAATGAAGTTTACACGTGTCTGAGCTCTCTTAGTCACGTGATTCTGATAACCATTCACAAGCAGACTGAAAATTCATGGAGCTTCTAAGTAATTTTAACTTTTTTTCAAATAAAATATTATCATAATGTGGAGTTTAGTTTGAATCTGTGTAAAAAGAGGAGAGTGACAGGACTGACGTAGCTGTCTTCTTGTCCGGAGCACAGTCACATCTGGAGTGGCAGGTTGGTTTCATCTGTGGGGCCAGTTCAGTTGATTGTAGTGGCTGTTGAACATGAAGAGGGCTAATGGTAAAATCTGGGATCTGTTAGCCATGTCTGGCAGGCAGCTGGGAGTAGGGAGTAGCAGCATGTGCCCCACGTGTGGGCTGACTTGAACCTGCTGCACCCACTCTTTCAAGAGGATCCATGCACACAGATGGAGCTGGAGCCAGGGGCTGTGATGTTCTGCCTGTTGTGTTGTGTCTTGATTGTGTCTGTGGAGTGCTTGGGAAGTCTACAGGCCAAAACCATAAAAAAACACATGATCCCAATCAAAACTGATATCAGTGAGAAACATGTATACCATGATAGGATTATGTGTGGTTTGAATGTTCTTCCTTTTTTTAATCCTGGAAGTTCTTATGTTTGAAATCCTTTTCCTGATCTCTCTTTTTCATGGTCCAGTTCATGTTCTAGTCCTTGCATGAAGCTCTTAGAGAAGCACATAGCTTACCTTTCCCAGGACAGGTAAGATGCCCCATGGCACCTTGCACAGGCATAGGCGCACAGTAAGTCATCAGTAAGCAGTAGTTGGGTAAACCAATAGACGAATCACGAATTATAGTATAGGAAATAATAGTATAATATATGAAACATATAAATATGTTATAAGTTAACATAAGCAGTCATAATATAGTCATAATAGATGGTTAATATTAATTTTATTTGTAGTTGAATGTATTTTTAAGGAAAGCTTCTGCATGGCTAAAGAAAACAGTATTAAATTAAAAAGACAACCAACTGTATGGGAAAACATATTTGCCAATGATACCTCAGACAAAGGTTTAATCTCCAAAATATACAAAGAACTTACACGACTCCACTCTAAGAAGACAACTAACCCAATTAAAAAATGGGAAAAGGACTTGAAGAGACACTCCTCCAAGGAGGACATACAGAGGATCCAGAGACACATGAAGAGATTCTCAATATTGCTAGCTATCAGAGAGATGCAAATTAAAACCACAATGAGATACCACTTTACACAGGTCGGGATGGCTATCATAAAAAAAGCAACAGACAACAAATGTTGCAGAGGTTGTGGGGAAAAGGGGACCTTAGTTCACTGTTGGTGGGATTGCAGACTGGTACAACCATTATGGAAAATAGTATGGAATTTTCTCAGAAAAATAAAAATTGACCTGCCTTTTGACCCAGCAATTCCACTGCTAGGATTATATCCTAAGAACCCTAAAATACCAATCCAAAAGAACCTATGCACCCCAATGTTCATAGCATCACAAGTTACAATAGCCAAGAACTGGAAGCAACCTAGGTGCCCATCAGTAAATGAATGGATCAAAAAATTGTGGTACATATACACAATGGAATTCTATGCAGCAGAGAGAAAGAAGGAGCGACTACTCTTTGCAACAACATGGATGGAACTGGAAAGCATTATGCTGAGTGAAATAAGCCAGGTGTTGAAAGACAAATACTATGTGATCTCACCTTTAACAGGAAGCTAAACAACAAAACAAACAAACAAGCAAGCAAAATAAAAACAAAGACACTGAAATAGAGAACAAGGGGACAGCGACCAGAGGGGAAAGGGGAGGGAATTTAGGGGGAAAAATGGGAGGGATTTAGAGGAACAAGTATAAAGGACACAGGGACAATAACTAATGGGGGTGGAAATGGGAGGGAGGTGGGGAGCACGGGGTGGGGTGGGTTGGGATGGGAGAAATAGAAAACTGTACTTGAAAAATAACTAAATCAAAAAAATTTTTAAAAAAAGAAAATTTAGGGAAAAGGAGCAAGCAGAAGGACCCTATTGCTGTCCAAATGGATTTATTTTTTCTGAATACTAAAAAGTCCATTGTTTGGAAAAAAACAAAACAAACAACTCCACAGGGAGAGGTGAACGGGGACCTTCGTGAGCCTCATCAGGAAATGCTGGTCTCCAGGGTTTGCTAGTTAGCCAACCTTTGAAGCTCAGGGCAGGAAGCTCTTAGCACGAAAGTGGGGTTGCCCAGGACACTACAATTGTATAATCAGTTTTGTGTTAAAAAAATAACTGGAGTCAAAGAAGCAAAAATATTTCAAATAGAAATGGGTCAGGAAACAGTTTTGTTTCAAAACTTATTTTCTGAGTTTTGCAACAAAGATTTGCTGCATTGACTCAGGCTGGACCTCTGGGGAAATAATGAAATATTTCCACGTGGGTCCAATGTGTTCTCTCTCCCTCCTGTTGAGCGCATTAGCATGGAAATTCTAATCTATCCATTTCTTTCTGGCTTTCTTTGTGTTTATGTTCAATTTCATCCTCTAGAATATGAGCATGATAACAAATACCATGTACGTTTGTTGTGAGAATTCAATGAGATTTGTATGTAGACAAGCTTCATAAATGAGGAATATAAAATACAGTATAACAATGTCATATTATCACATTTCTCATCTGAGTGTGGATTAAATACCTTCTTTTAGGAAAATATAGACAAGGTCAGGGAAAAGTATGGTTAAGATGGATAACCTAGTTAGGTGTGAATTAGGAAACAGAAAAATCCATATGAAGTCGATTGGTTTTTATGGCAGTGTCTCATCTATTAGAATGTAGCAGCACAGAGAAAAAGTCTGGAATAGCCCTCATTTCCTTCTACCCTTGCCAGAGAACTAGAGATTTCTTTAACCCGAAGTATGAACACCTACTACATGCCAGGAAGTGTTTGAGGTACTAGGATACACTGGTGAACAAGACAGCTGGGACTTCTGCACTCTTGTCAGAAAGGATGATGAGAAAGGGAGGAGGAGACAATCAGCACATTAATTAATAACATGCTATCAACTATTGGTAAGCACCATGAAGAAACAAACACAGGGCTGTGATGGAGTGTAGATACAGTAGGGAGAGTGCTGGTTATGAAAATCTACTACTGTGGGCAATGTCACTGACTGATGGGCTAAGCTGCTGCACTTGGTATCCACTGCCTCATTCATGCTGAGGTCCTCCTCCAAGGGCTGCCCCCAGCAGTGGCTCAGCATGGTGGGGAGACTGAGGCCAGCCCAATGCCGTGGGATGTGGGGTTCCTTCTACGCTGATGGTGGCTTGAGAATGTAGCATCCATCTTGCCAAAACTTTGTCATAACTGCAGCACAGTCTAAGGTGCGTCCTACTTAATTCTCCTTCCCTTCCTCTCTTTTTAGGGGTCAGATTTACATTATGCATTGTGATGGCTCCCCCTGCCCTTCCCAGGCGTGTCTCCCAAGACATCTCTTACATATCTACCATCTCTTGGTGTGTGCTTCTTGGTGGACTTCGGTTAACTTGGGGGAAGAATAGATCGGTAATTTCAGTTTGTCAGGCAAGGCCTGTTGAAGGAGGGGGTAGTTGAGCTGAGATCTGGAGGAAGAGCGTTTCAGAAAGACAGAAGTCCAAGTGTAAAGGCCACAAGTCAGGAATAGGCTTGGCTTGTTCAAGAATCAGGGAGAAGGACACTGAGTTGGGATGTGTTGAGCAAGGGAAGGAGTGCTGGGAGGGAAGTTGAGAGAGGGAAGCGGGGACCCAATCATGTTGTATCTTATGGGTCATGCTTATGAACTTGGGATTCATGTTAAATATGATAGGAAGCCTCTGGAGCATAGTAAGCAGGCAGGTAATCTGAGAGTGAAGCCACTTTCTGTGAACATGTATAAGCCTTTTGACTTAGGTGACCTCAGGAGACTGCAGTGAGGTTTCCTCGGGCAGACCTACATCTGCTTTAGCCACTGCTAAGGCATCTTCCATCTTCCTCCATCCAGTAAGGCAAGAGAAGGAAAGTTTTGACCTTGGTCACTGGGGGAGCTGAGAAAAACCTACCATCATGAGCTTACCCATGGTCTTTATATCTTTGATGTTTCTGTTTTTAAGATCAGACTTGGGAGGACAATGTCAGATTGCTCTGTCTTGTTAACCTTTAGAATACTTTTAATTCAATCTTTATAATTTCTTATTGGATTTGAGGTTTTATTCAACAATGCTCCATCTCTCTTTATGCTCTCCTAATGTGGTATTTTCATTCTTCTCTTACAGACACTGTCTGCACACAGTACTTTTTGATCTTATTGCATTTGCTTGCACAGGCCTCTGGCTTGTCTAGATCTCTTCTTGATGCAAGACATTCTTCTATGTGTATAAGACATTCGTCATGATGTTTAACAGGTGAAGTTAAACACCCGTCACTTAATGCTGGATTGACAGTATCCTGTCCCCCCCTTGGGACAGGCTTATATGTACAGACTCTTGTAATTACAATAATGGCAGACACCCATGCAGGACTCCAGCAGCATGGCCTGTGGAGCATGGCTGGAGAGTAAGCCCTAACGAAGCAATTTTCTTGTACTTTAGGGAAGTGATCACTCAACTGAGGATGAATTATTTACTCAGTAGCTATCATGGGCCACCTCTGACCTTGGTGTGGGGATACAATGATGACCTGTATATACAAAGTTCCTGCTTGTGAACCTTAGTTTTTGGTAGAAGGGAAAGTGCAGAATTAAGGGAGGGATCAGAAAGCCTGGGCTTGAGGTCTGGATCCACAAGTACCTTTGAAGCTGCAGTCCTTGGGCAGACTCATGACTGTAGTCCTAAGGTTCACCTTCCTTAAACAGGGACGTGACTGACACCCGCTGCCTCAGGGTGGTTGTAGGGGCCCAGGAAGCAGTGAGACGTTCTACTTCTTTTCTGTTTTATTTTGTTTTTAAATAGACTTAATTCTTTAGAACAATTTTAGATTTACAGAAAAACTGAGAATACAGAGGATTTCCATATACTTCTGCACACAGCTTCCCTCATTTTAACACCTTATATGAGTATGGTAAATTTATTACAATTAATGAATTAATGGGAACATATTACTATTAATCAAAGTTCACACTTTATTAATATCTTGTTAGGTTTTACCTAATGTTCTTTTTCTGCTCCATGATTTCATCCAGGATGTCACATTATATTTAGTTGTCATGGGCTCCTCCTGGCTATGGACACTTCTGAGGCTTCCTGCAGCTTTTGAATAACCTTGGAGAGTTCTGAGGAGTACTGGCCAGATACACTGCAGGAGGCCCCTCTGTGGAAATGTGTGACTAGCTCTTCTCATGACTGCACTGTGGTTACAGATCTTTTGGAGGAAGATCACAGGCATAAAATGCCGCTTTTATCACATCATCTTCAGGCTACATACCATCAACATTATTTCTTACTGTGAAGTAATATCATACCTGTGAGGTTCCTGCCTTGGTTTGTACAGTTGGAAAAGGGTAGAGCAGAGGCTTCTAACCCCAAAGCTTGTGTTCCTCAGTTTATTCAGAATTCATGCCTTCCCCAGCTCTCAGTAAATAATAGAAAAGTCTGATATGCCAACAAAATGGTAATGATTTTATTAACCCAGAGCTTCTTGATTTGCTCCATTGTCTTTGTCTGTCACTACACTCATCCCCCCACACAGGCAAAGACAATGGAAGTTCAATCTGCTGTAAAATAAATGAGAAGGGAGATTAAAGGGTCACTCCTTTTCCTGGCTGCCTCTTACTTCATTGCTTTACTTAGAGAACATTGCTAAAGGCTCTGTGTTTTGTAACTACCTTTTATTACCCTTTGCCCTTGCTTTTAACTTTTTTGGATGATGTATAAAATGTGTTTCAAACTAATAACCATAATTGTATGTAGCAATGGAGTGTTCATCATATAGCAGACACCGGCTAAGTAATTCATTTGCTTCATTGCTTTTTCACAACCCTCAGAGGTAATTTCTATTATTCCCATTTTACAGATGAGGAACTTTCAGGGAAAGTTCTGTAACTTGCCTGGGACTCTGCAGTTAGTGAGAGGGAGGGATGGGGCTCAGGACCTTTGAAGGTGTCTTTGTTCCCTACCTTATTAATGACTTCCACAGATGTGTTACCTCCCAAAGCAGCGTAGTCATTGTAGAGAGACAAGCTTGGTATTGAGGGTTTGGAAGAAGCCATGCCAAGCCACCAGACAGACTGGCAAACCTGTAAACACAGTTACTGAGCAAAAGGAATCGAAGGGAGGAGGAACTAGTATATTTCCCCCTGGTGACATGCTCTAATAAGAACAGCAGCTGCTCTGGGGCACTGGCCCATTATGTTGAAGTGATAATAGTGCAATTAGCTCTTTCTTCATTTTCCCATGTTAACCCAGGGGTAAAACGGCACACTGAGCAAATATACTAAATTACATTGAACTTAGTGTTCAATTTGAAACTCTTAGCTGCTGGTTGCGTGCAGATTAGCAGGCTCCAGCCAATTTTTTTGCCCATACTCACCACCCACCCCCCGCCCCGCTGCTGCCATCCTAAGGAAAAACCTCAGCCACAGCCCTATTGTTTTCCTTTGATGCAGCATGGCTTTCTGCAGGCAACTCTGAGTTGGCTCCCGAGAGGTTTCCAGAGAGAACTCTCAGCATGAGTTAGCAGAGGGAACGTTACACAGTGACCAATAAATGTCTTCGGGGAAGAATCTGCACGGGGCTGGGCTCAGGGCAGTGCTGGGTGTGAGGGTGACGGCCATCTACACCGAGAGGACGTTTGCCTCGGGGTCCTGATCTCGGCAGCATCGCTGGCGTGATGAGGGTCGTGACAGTCCAGGAAGACCGAAGGGGGACCCCCAGCACTTCGGTACCCGGTTCCCCGCAGAAATTCATCTGGTGTCTGGTTCAGTGGTGATCTGTGAGCCCCAGAATTTGCCGAGTGTTGCTAACATGTGGCTCTGTGGAAAAAAACAAATTGTAGAGACTGAGGTCTTGGGCCTATTAAGGTCACATTTATACATTTGACAAAAGTTCACTAGAGACTTAATGAAGTGTCAAGCACTGTATTAAGTTTGGAGTTCGTGAGGAAAAATGAGAACAATTCTAAACCTCAGGGACATCACAGCGTGAGACTGAGACAAGTATGTAGTGATGTGTGAAATAGTGTAATTGGTTAAAAAAAGTGTCAAATCAGTGTATGGAAACATGCTTCTATTATGATCCTCCAGCTGCAGCAGACCAAAAACGAGAGGGGTGTCTGCATGTGTGTACGAGAGAAGAATTGCTGAAAGAAAGGGAACTCATTCCGACTTACACGCGGTGTGAGGGCCACGGAGGAGGAAAGGGAGGAAGGGCCGGGCAGGAGCCGCTGGAAATGTGGCCAGGGGTCAGCTCTTCGCGCCATAAGGTTTACAAGCAGTTTAAGTTTGGGGGAGGGGGATGGTATTAATAGGAGTTTATTTTTTATATGTTGAGATTTGTTCCCTGTATTTTGTCATTTGTAATTCAGTTCTTTTAAAATTTGTTGACTGTATTTTTCCATCACTATTTAGCATCCCCTCCCCCCTGCAAACAGCACGCTGCTGTGCATGTTCATGATCCTTTTTCTTTTTTGCTGGATCCCACCACCCTCTAACCTCACCTCCATAGTGTGTATTCACCCATTTTTTAACTGGGTGTTTTGTTTTGGGGTTTTTTTGGGTGTTCAGTTTTGTGAGTTCTCTATAAATTTTGGATATGAACCCCTTATCAGATATATCAGTGAATATGTTCTCCCATTCTGTGGGTTGTCTTTTTATTTTGTTGATGTTTTCCTTTGCATCAAACTAAAACTTTTTAGTTCGATGTAGTCCCATTTGTCAATTTTTTCTTCTGTTTCCCTTGCCTGGGGAGGTGTATCCAGTAAAATACTGCTATGGGTAAGGTTTTATATCAAGGGCAAAGGGAGGCTGTCGAAGTGTTTTAAGCAGGGAGTGGGTTAGGGGAGGAGGAAGAGCATGAGTTGAGTAGCCTGATCATATCGGCACTTTCAAAATACACTCCAGTAGCTACGTGAAGAGTAGCTGGTGTGTTCAAAACTGGAAGCCTGAAGACAAGCTAGGAGGCTGTTAGTGCAACCCAGGTGAGACATGTAACATGACAGTGACTTGGACTGTGGCACCATTTATGGTCATTTGCACCATCATTAGTGATAAAATGGGGGACTTCTAATTTAATGAATGTGGCAGATGAAGTAGAGCAGGACAACAAGGACACTCCAATTCCAGCCTTATTAGCCACGTGACATAGAAGGATTACTTCAGCTCTTTGGACTGTGGTCTAAAAAATGAGGGCAATAACTCCTACTCCATAGGGCTGTGTTGAGGTCAAACTAGATAATGTAAATAAAGAATCTAACACGGGGCTTAGTGTATAAATGGCAATTTCCTCCTCACTGCCCCTGTGTGTGGCAAGAATTTAAGGTGCATTCCTATTGGAAAACCAAGTTAACTGTAGGGAAAGTTAGGTTTTCTGTCTCTGTGATTTGTCTTTTCTGTTTGCTCTCAGCTCTTTTACATTATTGCATTGCATGTAAGTAAACACAACTTTAACTCAAGGATCTTAATGCAATAAAAAGTTTTATTAACCCTTCCGATAGGGAATCTCCATACCCCTAGAATGGAGGATTCCAAGTAGGTTATGACCAATGTATAACCAATGCCTAACTAGGAAAATCATTTTCTCTGGGTGTGTCTGTGTTCTTTTGTCCCTCTCTCTCTCTTTGCTTCTCTCCCTGTTTGAGTGTTCAGTCAAGGGACCTGAGGAGAGAAGAAATACTGGGAGTTTAGTCATTCTAGAAGGCTCTCCCAATATTGACCTTTGTTTGCTACGTGGATTTCCTGGAGCCATCTTTTCATTTCTTTCCTGGGCAGCCCCTATAAAGGCCCCCTTTCCCCTGGGCACAGTCCCCATCTGCTTCAGGTAGCCAGAGTCATTTTCTCAGGCCTGCACTCACAGAACCCTGCAGTGTCCACCTCCCTGGGGCTTTCTCTCGAGTCATCTCAAGATAAGGAGCCTTCCCTGGGGGTAGAGAGCCAACCCCCCTCACTGCTGGGGTGTATCTTCGATCACAACTGTGGACCCAGCTTAGGACAGTATTTCCAGGGGATTCCAAGCTGATCTCAGAACTGAGACCCTGAGTCCTGGAACTGAGGTTACTACATCAGGACCAAGGTTATACCCCATTTTATTGTGGACAAGAAATACCTCAGAAGCTTGTTAAAATACAGGTGCCTGAGCCCTGGGCCTGCTATTCTGAATCAGCATCTCCTGGGTTAGGTCTAAGGAATATTTATTTATTTATTTATTTATTTATTTATTTATTATTTAAAATATATTTTTAGAGAGGGAAAGGATGGGAGAAAGAAAGGAAAGGAAATATCAATGTGTGGTTGCCACTTGAGCGCCCCCTACTGGAGACCTGGCCCACAACCCAGGCATGTGCCCTGACTGGGAATCAAACTGGTGACCCTTTGGTTCACAGGCTGGCACTCAATACAATGAGCCACACCAGCCAGGGCTGGAATGTATATTTTAAAAAGTACTCTGATCTAGATTTTTTATTTCTAAAGTATAAACCTTAGACTAGAAACATGGATATTACCCGGAAGCTGTTGAAAATGCAGAATCTCAGGCTCCACCCCAGACCTCCTGAACCAATCGGAATTTTTAACAAAATCCCCAGGTGATTTGTTACACAATAAAAGTTTTAGAATCACTGTTTTAGATCAATGGTCTCCAACTGGGGAAGATTTTTGCCCCTCCCACACCCAACCCAGAGCAATATCTGGAGATATTTTCGGTTCTCATAACTGGGGAGGCGCTACCGGCTACTGGCACATAAGTAGGCAGAGGCCAGTGGTGCTGCTACACACGCATGGGACAGCCGCCCACAACCAAGGACAGACTATCAGACCCAACGTGTCAACAGTACCATAGTTGAGAGACCCTGGGCCTGAGGACTGTAATGAAGACGGTAGACTAGTCTGGGAAGCCAGCCATTTTTAAAGGTTTGGAAGAAACAGTTACAAGTTTGGGAGTGAATAGAAGGCTTTGAGCAGGCTCTACACTTCAAACTAGAGTGAAGGGGTGGGGGTGGGGCTCTGGGTCCCAATGCTTGGGTTTGAAAGCCAGCTCTGCTACTGAGATGCTATATAATCTTAAGCTACTTTGGAAATAAATAAAGAGCAACCAAGTGAGAATAAGCAAACAAACACCATTTATCCTGAACTTGCTATAGCAAGAAAGTCCACCACTGTGACTAGCGTTTTTGGAGAGAACTCAGGCCAGACAGAGGAGTGGGAAAGAGGGGAGGCTTCAGGTGTTCCCGAACTGGAGGCTGCTGGCTCACTGAGTGCTGGGTATCTACCTGATTGATTAGGGGGACATGTGTGAACCTAAGTTGGAAGTAGGGCCAAAATTTAGAGAAGCTGTCATGTATTAGTCAAGTCCTGGCCATTGGAGCTGATAGTTACAGAAGTTACTATTTTGCTTCCTGGACTGTTACTAAATAAAGTAATCAGGCTTCTTAACCAATGTGACTCATCACAGTCTGGCTTCCTGGGCTGTTTACTCTGGAGGAGGGGACTGGTTTCCTGGGAAGATGGCTGCAGGTTGTGGGTCAGAGCTCTGTTTTATATACGGTCCTGCCATTGTTTATTGGTATGATCAGTCTTTCTAAACTTCTCTGGACTTCAGTGTTTCCTAATCTACACAGTGATAATAATAATAGGGCTGTAGTGAAGAGGAAATGAGTTAACTCAGAGAGAGTTCTTGGAGTCCCTCCAATAAGGAGTGAGGGCTGAGTGAGTCCCAGGGGCTGTGACCCCAAGCAGTCTTGATACAGGGTACAGTCAGGAGGGGGACCCCAAAAGGGATTTGGAATGGGGTCCAGAGCTCAAGGTGTCTAGGAAATATTGGAGAAACATATAAGATGTCCTCACCCCTTCCCCCACAGGTGTGAGTTGGGGGAAGGGACACATGGCGCAGGAACGTGCAGGGCTGTTTTGCATGGCCACAGCCTTGCAGCTAATCCATGACATGGTCATTTAACATATCTATAGCCTTTGTTGGGTCACTTGGATATGTTAAGTAGCTGTGGCCATGCTTGGAGCCAAGGGGATGGAAGTCACTTACCTCCAAGATGTAACTGGGGGGCTGTAGTAGACCGCTCTGCCTGATTTTAGGAATTGTATCTCTACCCCTGTGGCTAAGGGCGAGAGACGACCTTTGGAATGCCAGCCGCAGGAGACAAATCCTGTCTCTGGTAGCAAACGCTGCCTCAGTTCCTCTCCCTGCCCCCAAGGCTTGGTTAGATGTCAATGACGGGTAAGACCCCTCACAGTGGGGGGCAACCTAAGCCAGACTCGATCACCTGGGAGGCCTTCATGGAAGGACTCAGGGGGCTGCAACAGAGAGCAATGGACTCCCACCCCCTGGCTTTGACATAGCCTGAGTCCCCATGTTCTCTGGGAGAAGCACTTCCTGGCTCTAATCCCCTTAAACCTGAATACCTGATGGGGAGAGGTGCAGCTCCTTACCTGGCCAGAGCATGCCCTGGGGAAAAATCTGGCACCACAAAGACTTGCTGATAAACCTGTGAAATCTGCTCTGCTTAAAGTGCTTTCATTCATATGATAAAGGTCCGAGAGGAAATGAGTATGTCTCCCAAAGTTCTTGCAACTCTCTTCCTGACAGACACTCACTCAGACTGAAACCCTCAGATCTCTGAAATGTTATCTACTGTTTGACCCTTGCCACCCTGTATTCCTGTGTATTACAACCCAATAAAAGGCTATGGAGAAAGGCACTCGAGGCTTTTTTCTCCTTGGAGAAACTGGCCACTGCGGGCCTTTGTCTCCCCAGAGAAATCGGCCATCCCTCCTCTCCAAGTAGATCACATCATATCTCTGTCATATTCATTCTCCTCCGTGGCACTGGGGGGACCTCGTGAAAGTAGTTGTCCCCACAGGGGGCAGGTCCCCCAAGTTGCAGCACCTGCCTGGGAACTTGGAGAAGATTGGCTCCATGACACGGGGCCATACCTGCCCAGACTCACGATGGCAGCCCAGTAATTTTGGAATAATACAGGAATGCTGGCAGGTGTAACTGATTGTAGGAGGAGTCGGAAGTGGGGGTACAGAGGAAGATTGGTGTGGGAATTTAAACCCAGACACAGCAGCCACTGAAGAGAGAGCCACACACTTTTGGCAGAGTGCAGACCCCCTCTCTGCTTTGCCAAGAAGAGAGAGAACCATGAGGCTTAGACAGAGTGGGGACCCCCACAGCCATGTAAGAAGAAAAAGAGAGTGCCACGTGGCTTTGCCAGAGTGAAGACCCCCTCTTGGCTCTGGTGGGAGAAAAGAGATCCATGTGGTTTGGCAGACCCCTGCAGCTTGGATAGAAGAGGACCACATGGCTTTAGGGTGCTCTCTTTGGCCGAGTGGCCTGGGAAGCAGGAGAGCCTTTGCCTGGAAGAAGGGTGAAAGAACTGTTTGCCAGTGGACCACGAGAAGGTGCCAAATGGCTTTGGATTAATTGAAGATCCTGCCTGGACAGCAACACACCAGAGAGTGGCAGTAGCCTGTAAACACAGCCGTGTGCTTCTTTTTCTGAGTTACGATACCCTGAATTAGGGCAGAGGAAGAAGGAAGCACTGTGTGCACCCTAAAGGACTTTGATATTTTGGTGAGGACATTGGGGCACTACTTTAAGTTTGTATGGCTTTAAATAAACTTTTCCCTTCCTTTTCACAAATCTCTGGCATCAAGAGACATCTTTCCTCTGGCAGTGGACAGACGAGCCCAGTAGGTGGTCCAGATGGTGTTAGTATACTGTCCTTGGGGTGGGGGAGCTGTTGTTCTGTAACAGATTTTGGCATCCCTGGGTGGGACAAATGTTGCCCCCCCCTTGGACCTCTGTTCTGTAACAATCACACCGAGGGGTCTGGACCTAAGAGCACAGATAAACACAGAGTTTTGAGAAGTGGCTGCCGGCAACAGGGTAGTCCTGACATTTCAGTATTCTCAGGATGTTGTTACATTCCACTCTCTCACAAGCAAGAAGGGTTGGAGACGGTTGGGCAGTCAAAGATGTTTTATTGGCCAAAGTTTCAAAGTTTTAACTGCGCAGGGGCGAACTCTCGGGGTGTCCGGAGACACGGTGCCAAAATGGCTGCAAATGAGAGTCGCGCCTAACACTTATAGGCTAGGGTTTTTATAGAAGCGGGCAAGCAAGCGGGTTTCCAGAAGCAAAGGTGGCAGTTAGCGATAGGCTAAAAGAGCTCAGGTGTGAAGCACTTAACAACAACTCCTGACACATGAAAGCCCTCTATACGTTTTGACCAATTCCTAACTCTCTGGAACACCTGCCTGGGGGTGGGTGCAGTTTCTAAACAACTTATTTCCTCCTTGACTCTAACAATATGAGACTGTTAACAGAGATCTGGAACTTCAGGTCAGACCAGTAAGAGTCCATTGGGTTTTGAATACTTAACAGCTGTGTGACCTCAGGTACATGCCAATCTTGAGTTCTTTTTTAAAGTAAGGATGGTATTAGCATTTATTTGTGAAGGCTAACTAAATAAGTCCTATTGAACACCCAACATGGTACCTGGCAGAGAGCAGGCACCCTGTAAAAGTGAACTTTATTATTGATATTATCACAGACTCAGCCAGGAGCCAAAGTTTCTCTGTCGCTGGACACAGAGCCCTCCCATTGCATAGCCAGGCCTGCCCTCTGGGGTGGTGCTGGTTCCGGACCCACTGTTTTGGTCTGGGCAGTTCAGATGTCCTAGGCACACCTCGGTGTTTATCAGGGAACAGAATCTTTGTGGCTCAAGCAGAGAAATAGATGTCTGACTCTTCCCAGGAGATTCGTATACACACCAGGGCTTAGCAAACAAGCCCCACTCCCTGCTGCTACCCTGTGGGTGCCTGGTGTTTCTCCGATGCAATCCCAGTCCCCCTCACACCTGCTGTGAGTACAGGAAATGCCCCGGACCTTCTGCTTATATAGTCAGGATGGGGCAGTTGGGAGATTCTAATCGCAAGTTTCGGAGCTGGCTGTCGGAGTTTGCTCTCCTCATCTGGGGGTAAGTAATGGCCCGTCCTGTTCTGGGCTCTCAAGGTCTTGTGACGATAGCCTCCACCTATACCTTCGGGCAGCCAGGTAAAAGAAATATTGAGGTCTCTGGGAGCAGACCGAATCAGCAGTGAGAAGCCTTGTTACTGAACAGAATTTCCATTGGTTTATATTGGTGTGTTCTTTGGATTTGGAGAGCTAGTCAGGGCAAGGTCAAGTGCTACCAATGAGGACAGAGGTGACTGCAGCCAGTGGTTTGCTTGGGACCTCATGAGAGAGGTCCCCAGGGACATGTCTGAATCTGACTTTTCTGGGCTCAGGTCAACTTTGTTCTAGGGGCCCAGCCAGCACAGATGAACCTGGGCTCCCGGGAGCAGGTATTGGGAACATAGCATTACCTTGGGCCTATTTCTGCTGGTTTCTGGCATTCTGAGGCCTTAACAGGGTCTCTGAGTCTCCCATTCCTGTTGGAACAGTCAGCAGCCTTGGGGGAACTGGAATTGTCCTCTTGTGCTGGCACAGGGCAAAGTTGTGATACATTAGGGGCAATTGGTATCATTTTGAGGAGGTTGCGGAGAGAGAGAAAAGCTTGGATGATCCAAGGGCTTACCTTTGGGTCTGTCCCTGGAGGCGATGTCGAAGGGCTTGCTAGCTGAGTATTGAGCACTCAGCTGTGGCTGTCACTCAGGCAGAGCATGGAGCATCGCCCCTGGTCCCGGGGTGGGAGGAGGGTGCCTGCTATCAGCACCTGGACTCAGGCTGAGGCCCACAGGCCACAGAAGACTGAGGATGACGTGGGATCGACCAGGGGCTTTGTGGATGCAGTAATGTCAGGTGGCTGCTTGCAACTGAATCTAAACTGACGGATGGGAAACAAAACAAGAAGACTTGTGTGTGACATATAACTGTGACTTTAGATTTTTCCTTTATGGAGCTGGTTCTTAGCTAATTTGCGTCTATATTGCAAGTCCTGGAATTTCAAATGATGCCACTTATTTTGACTGTGACAGAAAGAATTGCCAAAGAGCTTGGTGTGGGGTTTTTTGAGTGAAAAAGGAGAGAGACTCATTCAGCTTGATTACATGGGGGAAATTCTGTTCTCACTGCCTCCATAGAAAATTATTTTCACTTTTGAACCACTAAGTACTTAAAGCAAATAGGCTACTTTTCTGTGTTGGCAGAAGGCCAGGCCATCTCTGTGGGCTGGTCTGAGGTGTTGGGGACTACAGCTGCAGAGAACATTCAAGGGAAGCCTGGAGTATGAGGGACAGAGAGGAGCCAGCAGTTTCCAAAGGACAAAGGGGCTGAGGTGGATGGACAAGAAAAAGGCAAGGAAGAGCTAACAGTGTCTGAGAAGGAAGGGCAGGAAAAGAGAGAGGCTATCATAAGGATGGATAGGCAGGAGATGATAACTCCTACACTAGTGGAGAAGGTTCTTCAGAAAACTATAAAGTGATGTAACACTGTGACCTGGAAGCGTGATGAAATGTGAATTGGAAATATGCTACAAATTGATGTGATTCTATTAGTACAGAGAAGTTAGGAAGACAAAACCGTTGTCTGTATTCCTGGCAGGACGTCTCTGCAGCTGACAAATGGGCACAGGTGACTGATGGAAGTAAACTATTCGTGGCTCGCTCCTCCCCCGTCTCTGCTCTTGTGAGGGAAGGGGAAACGCGGAAGGTGCTTCTCCTCACTTCTCGGTGGTAGGAGAGAGAAGGGGTCTTGCTCTTTTATATTGGATTGGCCAAAATGTCCATTCAGGTTTTTTTTTATGTAAAATAAAAGACACATTTTTCATTCTCACAATAACTTTCTTGATTTGGATATTTTGAGTATGTTGGCTATCTCCTGCTATTGGCTTCTAGTGGGTAGAGACCAGGGATGCTGCTAAACATCTTCCAATGCATAAGACATCCCACAGCAAAGAATTATTTGGCCAGAATGTTAATAATACCAAGAAACTTCACAAACCACTTTTGACACATTCAGTCACTGCACCTTCTCATACAATGCATAAATCTTTTTTTGCATTGCAGTCACCTTTTCACCTTTCTTGAAATAATAAAGCATAATACACCAAGAACAATATGATGTGTTTTCTTCCATCTTCATTAAAATGGCTGCACAAAAATTCCTCAATTTTGATAATTTTTTTAATTGCACACAGATGTGACAGCTTTCACAATACAATCTAACAAAATTGTTTGATGTAAAAACAGCTAAGCACTAATAGAGCCATCGTACAAAAAAACCTAAATGGACTAATGGGGCAACCCAATCTGTGTGAGAGAGAGGTTGACTGTTAATGAGTAAATGAAAAGATGAATTTGCCACGAACCACCCCCTGCACTCCTCTGCAGGAGTGTGCACAGCTGCTGGTCAGCAGTGGCTGCTGGCAGGCTGGTGGTTACAGTGTTGTGGGGGAGGTTTCAGAAGCAAGTTACCAGATACCATCCAGTCTATGTTTCCAAAAAGGTCCCCTCCTCTCCGCTGTGGGAATTATGTTCTTATTGGCAATAATGTCTCTTCATGGGAACTTTCCCAGAGCCTGATGGAACAATCGAAAATATCTTTTCTCTCTAATTTATGATGAGTGGGCAAGGGTGGCTTTGCTTGGGAAGTTTTTTCATTGAGGCAATCACAGTCTCTGGAGAGTAGAAATCCATAGCATGGCAGAATCAGACAGAGGGTGGCTGCATTTCTGTGGTCTTTGCTCATTGTTCCGTTTGGCTTTTAGGCTATGCACCTGTATCTTTACATAAAGATGCTAGTTTTGTGGTGCTCTGCTAATAAGAGCAAGAAAGATAAAGTGCCTCTAGAACCTAGATGCAGGCTTGGGGAAAGACAATGGTGGACACATCTGCTCCCTGAGCCTCAGAAAGATTTAACTGAATGAATTCTCATGAAGTGATGAGGTCCAAGAATGCCCCAGGAGCCCATTTAGTCAACATTAATAACTAAGCAAAGCCCAGAAACATGTGACAGATGGGCAGATCACCGCTTAGTCAACTGGCTTTCTTTGATTCTTCTTTCAGGAAAAGAGAATAGCATAACAAAGCTGAAAGGTCATTTAATACAAAGATCAGGATGCCAAAGAAGAGAAGTTTTCATTTGCAGCTAACCTCCCTCTACAAGTGGGCTGGATAGAACTAACACTCACCTTAATGCTTCCCAGGTGAAGGTGCCAGCAAAGGCCGTATCTTTTCTGTCCTACATCATCCCAGAAACAAACAAGCAAGCAAGCAGTCTGCCTCTCAGAAACTATGCCCAGGAATAAAACTACAGCTAGAAAGAGTGCACTGTGTTAGAGGCTTCGAACTCTGGAGTTAAAATTAGAGATGTTCTGTCCAGCCTGGGGACTATATTGAAGGTAAAAGTGTTACAGAAGAAGGGGCAAGTGGGGTACGATATACTATTACTGAAAGGACCCCCACTAGGTTTGCATTGTCCGCTGCCAAAGGAAAGATGTCTCTCAATGCCAGAGATTTGTGAAAAGGAAAGGAAATGTTTATGTAAAGCTATACAGACTTAAAGTAGTTACCTAACATCTTCATTAAAATATCAAAGTCCTTTAGGGTGCACACAGTGCTTCCTTCTCCCTCTGCCCTAAACTGGGGTACTGTATCTCAGGAAAAGAATTAGATTCAGTTTCCCAACACCATCTGCTGTGTCATTGGCCAGGATTAAGCCACATGGTTCTCCTCTGCAAAGCTGTGAAGGTCTCCACCCTGGCCAAAATTGCATGGTTCTTCTCTCCACCAAAGCTGCATGGTTCTCCCCTCAGTGGCTGCTGGGTCTGGGTTTAAATCCTCGAGCCAGTCCTCCTCTGTAGCCCCATTTCCGACTCCTCTCACAATCAGCCACACCTGCCAGGACTCCCATATCCTCCCAGCTTTACTGGGCTGACATAGTGAGTCTGGGCAGGTGTGGCCCCATGGTGTGGAGCCAATCATCTCCAAGCTCTCACACAGGTACTGCAACAGGGGCTGGGGAGTTGCCTCCTAGTTACATCTTGGGTGGAGGCCACTCCCTTCTCCTTGGCTCAAAGCATGGCCACAGCTGTTTAACATATCTATGAACCAGTTAAATGACCATGCCAGAGTTTAGCTGCAAAGCCTTTGCTGTACAAAATAGCTCTTGATGGCCCTGCTCCATTTGTCCCTTTCCCCTAACTCACACCTTTTGGGATAGGGGAGGACATCCTATATATCTTTCTAACACCTTGAGTCCTGGACCCCATTCCAAATCCTTATTTGGGCCCCCTCTTGGCTGCACTTTGTTACAAAAGGAGCAATTGGATGAAGTTGAAAGACTAATACCACCTTTTCTTAGACTTTTTTTGTTTTTTAAACTGTGCTTCAAGTAGCAATTTCTGTCATGCTTATAAGATGCATGGCACTTTGATTAGCACACCTTGAAATAGCATACACACTTCTAAGTCAACACTCTTATAGAGATCCCCAAGTAGGTAGCTTTTTAGCTATTTTTCCTGTATCTGTACATGAACAGGTATAGCATACAGAAGTTGCATAGTCATTGACTTCTAATGGAAGTTTTCCCACACTTTATTTTATTTTGGGGGGGGGCATATAATCAATGAAATTTAGAAAAATAAAATTTAAAATAAGAGGAACTAGGGCAAATTAGGCATTTATAGCATTTCCCATGGTTCTGTGCTGGGAATGGGCTGGCTTGGTCCAGGGTCTGCATTTCAGTCAACTTCGTGGTGAGTTTGCCAGGTATCTCGTGCATCTGGATTTTCCGTTGTTTGTGTCTCAGCCAGAGGCCTGGCTCGTTGTCAGTCTGTATTGTTTTATTTATATTTCTTAGGCCTAAAACCCTTTGTAAATGGCTGTGAATAGTTATACCTTTAAATAGAAATAGTTTGCTTGTGGAAAATAATCATATTCAGTCAGTCAGAAATAATCAACTACATTAGAGAGTAATAGGATGACTTTTAATGTTAAAAAGTGATTCTTCTAACATGGGTTAAGGGACCATTTTAACTACTTTGCTATTCATCCCACGTAAAAGCTCCAAAATACTTTAGCTGCAGGCCCCAGGGAGCACAAACCAGCCTGGCAGGGGCGTGGCTTATCAGGTGACTTTTACTCAGTGAAGGCAGAGAGTGAAGTTATTTATCTCCTTGTAGAACTACTGTTTTCTGAGCAGGGTATAAGATTCACCATCAATGTTTAAGGCTGCTTTTAGTTTAGTGAAATGTGTTCATTTTAAACATCGCATGATATTTCTAAGTGAAGAAAACAGTAGGGATAGTGTAGAGAGAATCAGCATAGAAGTCAGAATTTCTGGGTCTGGGTTCCAGGTTCACCACTTACTTCTGTCATCTGTGGAAAAGAACAGTGTACTTTTAGTTAGTCATCTCTTTGTTTTCCATGAAATAGTCACGCAAAGGTGCCGCATCTCAGATGAGCACACGTTCTCCCTCATCCCTTCTCTGTGGCCCTGAAATTCTTTGTCAGCCATCCTGCTGATGTTCAAAGTTTGTTTTGAGAACTGTGACCACTGACATACCTGAGGTGTTTATTAATATCCCCATCCCCCTCCTTCAGAAAACAAAATTTTACGAGGAAAGAAAAACCATGTAATCTGTGTTTTTATGGAACCACCCAGGATAGATCCCCAATTGTATCAGAGTCTTAGAATGACGACATCAATATTTTGAAAAATGTCCCAGGTGATTCCAAGGTGTAACCCAGACTAATACATACCACCTTTAGAAATTAGATAAATACTAGTTGTCAGTAAATGTTTGCTAACTGAAAGCCCTGGGCAATTTTCCAGAAATGTCAAAAATGTACCATGTTATAGTTTGAAGCATAACCTCCCATTTGCTAAACCTCCCTGTGTTTAAGTTAATGGGAGAGGGAGCATGAGATTACTTTCTGTGATTTAAGGCAACTCTATAAGCTTGGAGGGGAGAGAGGAAAGAGAGTGAGCATGAGATACTTGAAGGAAAGCAGTGGGAGGATGGTTTTGAGGGGCAGGTCACCTCTGCTGAACAGCCAGGGGCCTCTGCCTTGAGGACGGAGGAAGAGCAAAGGGCCAGAGCTCCAACGAGGGTTTCACTCTCCTGTTTGGGAAATTGGGTCTCCTTGTTTAGGGCCGAGGCAGCGCCTAGAGCGGCTCTGCTGGTGGAAAAGGGCCGTCTGACTTGGAGACCCCATGTCTTTGCCCTCTGGACCTGGAGTTGCCAGTTTGTCTTTCAAAAAAGTTGTCGTGTTACTCAGCCATTTAAGGACATGTATTTTCTGGGCAATATAGAGTCGATGTTTGGTGCAAGATTGATCTGAGGTAAATTACATGTGAGAGCGTGCGACCTGAAAATTCTGATTCGCTGGTCCCTTACACCAAAATCTGTATTTTTTTCCTGGAGAAATGGGTATTCCTAACCTCTTCTTCTTGCTTTAGTTATGTATCCCATACTAGTAAATGTGTCGCTTGCGTATAATTTATAAACTATTATGAGAGTATGCAAAATATGAATGTCACTGAAACAGAGGCACCTGTGATGTTTAAAACCCTTTGAAAAATGGCTCCCCTGTCTCCTCTCTATCCCTGTCCTGTGAATTGACTTAGGGTTGTGCGTTTCTGTGTTTGGGAATCATGGCCTTGCTGAGTTGGTGTTAACACGTTGTTTCACAGCTACACCGGGACAAAAAAGGCACCGATGCTTTGGTAGGTTGAATAATGGCTCCCCAAAGATACCCGTATCCTAATTCCAGAACCCATTAACATTGCCTTACGTGGCACAATGGACTTGCAGATGTGACTCAGTTAAAGACCTTGAGATGGGACGATGATTCTGGCTTTTCTGGGTGAGCCCAGTCTGCTCACCTGAGTCCTTAAAAATGGAAAAGCTTTCCTGGCTGAGGTCAGGGGAGATAACACTGTGGAAGAGAGAGCTGGAGAGACGGCAGCATGACACGTATTCAGCCCAATGTCACTGAGAAAAGAGGCCACAAGCCACAGAATGCAGGCAGACGCTGGAAACTGGAAAAGGCAAGAGAATATTCCACCCTACAGCTTTCTGGAGGGGACAGCCTTGGGAGACACACGTCAGCTTCTGACCCTCAGAGCTGCAGGACAATAAACTCTCGATATTCCTCTGCCCATACACCTGTGCTAGTTTGTTGTAGTGGCGCCAGGCACTGAGCCACCCACTGCCCCGGACTGAGGGTCCGGGGACCTGAGGCCTGGCGGGCTCCCTCATGTAGGAAGCTCTCTGCGAGCTCTTCCGCTCTGTGAGCTGCTGTCCCCTCATCGGGTAAATGAAGCAGTCGGTTCAGTTGAGTGGTTTTCAAACATATTTGTCCACATAAGTTTTCTTTGATAGAAATGTCCACAGGAGATGAAGCTGCTCCCAAGCAGGGAGGAGGTATGGAGTCTGATGGGTGGAAGCAACAGGAGCTGCCTGCCGAGGGAAGGCACTGGTCTGTAGAAATCCACAGGTCTGCGTCTCTGGGCATGGATTCTTGAATAATATGCTTGGGAACACTTTGAAGGAAAATGTGTCTGGTAGGGTTGACAGTCAGAGCAAGCATCCTGACATTACATTGTCGGACAACTGAAAATAGTGGGCCCAGTCTGAAGTGGGTGCTCCTCTTCCTGAGAAAGCACACCCCGTATGTCCTCAGCAAACCAGGGTGAAATCAGAGTGGGGAAAGAAAGCTTTTCTGAAACTGTATTAACATAAAACATAATTTTGCATCAAGTTTTTAAAAGTTCAGGGGGACAACATTGAGTTGTTTTAGAAGATGCCAAAATAATTTATTTGACCATATCATTGACTGTTCAAATGGGCGTATAGTGAAGTTAGGAGCTAACCTGATGGACAAATGGTTTGTTTTTCTGTTTGCAGCCTTTGGTAAACCTCAGCATTTTCATGCTGTTGCTGTTTTGGAGGATTATTTCCAGTATATATGGAAATGTTACTTTTCAACTCAGAGCTAGAGTTTTTAGGTAAAATGGGGATAGAAGTCCTATGATTCCCCCCAGAGGAGGTGGGGTTATATCCTCTGGAGGGACGGTCACAGCTGGAGCAGGGCTTTGAACCACAGTGAAATGCTGGTGATGGAGTGGCAATCATGCTATGACATATATGTATACATGTGCATACAAACATGCATACATACACATACTGGTACACATACTTGCAATACAAAAGCATACTGGTTATTAAAATTAACGCTTAAATTTATAAAAAAGAACATCTAACTTATTTGTAATCTCACCACCCAGAGACATAACACTGCTTCTGTGAGTCTCCTGGTCTTTTTTCTTTGCACCCAAATTCTTCACATATTCACCCTCACTCACAAAAAGAACTTTATTGTCATTGTCAAGACCATGGTGTTTAAAGTTAGACAGCACTAGGCAGAGGAGTCTGCACTCATCTATGTGATACGAGGCGAGTTACTTAACCTTTCTAAGATTTCCTCTACTAAGTGAGGAAGGTGACACACATATTACTTGTGGTGTTGTCTCAAGAATAAAAGGGACAATACTATGATTTTAGTTTTTCATTAACCATTACAGTTACCCAAGATCTTTGAAAAATTCTGATGTATGTGCCCCCTGCCACCCGCCTTCCCGGAGAGAGCCTGACTTAATTGGGCTGCCCAGGCTCGGTTTGTTTGCTCATTTTTAAATGTGTCTCGAGGCAACTGTGGCACAGCCGGGACTGAGACGCTCTGCAATAATAAAAGCAAAGCTCCTGGTACTTAAAACCCAGAAAGAACATTAGCATCATTACTGTACTGTGCTTTTTAATAAAACAGATTAATAAAACATGTTGTCACCTGCATTTCTTTTACTTGCTATATGAAGTACAGCTTTTACTGGCAAACATGTGTAGCCGCCTTATTTACCATTTTCGTGGCTGCATGGAACTTGGTGGTATATTTACTTATTAGCTGCACATTAGACATTTAAGTCATTCTATGTATTCCACCATGCTAAACAATAATGCAAAGAGGCTTGTGCCTATAAACTCTTCACAGCCGTTCAACTATTTCCTCAGGATCAGTTCCTAGAAGACACAATGTTGGCTCAGAGGGTCTGGACATTTTTGAAGCTTTTGAATGTTGCCAAGTTGCCCTGCTTAATGGAATGATCAATATAATTTAGGATGCATTAGGGCTCCAAATAAGAAAAGACTTGGCTCAAATTGACTTAAACAATAGAGAAAATGTATTGGCTTAAATAACTGGCAAAGCTGGAGATTGAGTGAGTTTCAGGGCTAGTTTGTGTCAGCATTTCAACGGCGGGGTCAAGGACCGGTTTGCGTCACTCCCCATTTTCCCTTGCCTTGTGCCAGGCCTTCTTCCAAGGTTGAAATACAGTGTACATACAGGTGACATATTATAGAATTGTACACTGAAACATACATAATTTTATTAACCAATGTCACCCCAACAAATTCAGTACAAATAATAAATAAAGCAAATCAACCCCAGGGCTGGGAACACTTCCTGGGGCAGCAGGCTCTCTCACCTGGATGCAGTGAGAAAGGGTCTTTTTAAGAAGATTTCTCTAGGAGAACAAGTAAGTTTTCTTCCTCAAAGTTTCAGCAAACCATGCCTATCCTCTTATGGGTCTGATTTTTGGATGGGTCAGGAAAGAGAACAGGCTGGTTAGCTTATGCCCAAGTCACACACCCTGCCCTGTGAGTAGGGCTTCTTCCAGTGCTCCCAGATTGCAGGGGAGAGAGAGGTTGGGATGCCTCAAAGGAAGGGGTGCGTGAGAAGGGAGAATGTACTGAGGAGTCAACCACCATGCCCAAGACGGACAAAATCTGAAAGAGTCAGAACCTGATGGTGCCCACAAAGTTGACAAGAAAGAAAGGAAGGAAGTTTATGGGAAATGAGGCTTTGCATTGGGGTGAGTGAATCTACCAGAATCTACCACTGGCAGCCCGAAGTCGTCCCATGGCTGTGGAGAAAAGCAGTTCACGTGCCCTGTGCCTGAAAACCCGCCCAGATGTGGTGCGATTGCTGTGTCCACACACACACGGTGAATTTTTGCAGATCAGTGGGGTAACTGTCACAAGGCTGTTGAATAGAGAGTTGTGTATTTTCACTCAATTGTTTTAGGGAAATTCATCATCTGTCCTCACTGTTTCATCCACAATCTAAACTATAAATTTATTAAATGCAGAAACATAATATATTTTGTGATAAGAGAGAGAGAAACCAATTTGTAGATGGCACAGTATCTTAAAAACTCCACGTGTGGTTGATTATGAAAACTTCGTGCAGACTGTCGAGGGGCTCAGTAGGCATTGAGTCATGGTCACGTTGGTCTCTGACCGATGCCTGTGCATGGACAAACCCACTCATTGGTGAACAGCTGAGGAATGCTATGTTTCTGAGAGTCCTGAGCCCCTCCTCACCTTCTGTTGGAGTCTGGGGACAGGCATTGGGAAAGCTCGTGATGTGACTTAGTGCCAAGGCATTAACTTGTGTGGCCAGGTTCTAATTGGATTCCACCCTGTCACGAAGGTGTTCTTACCATGTTTCCCCGGGTGCTGTGAGTCTAGTGATTCCTCTGACAACATTCCAGCTTTCAAACCCAGACCCAGAGGAGTCTGGGATGTGGAAGTATTAACATTTAGATTAATTTCTCACGGCAGTCATGTTAGTGGACTTTGCTCTTTTGCAGCCCACTTTAAACAGGTATAACTATCACAGTCTCCAGTGGGCCTTTTAAATAGCAATGGTAGGATAATGTCTACAAAAAAGGATTGTATCAATTCAAAATCTACCCTCAGCATTCGGCACAAAAACCTGGGCCTGTTCAGCAGCACTGAAATACATCTGTAAAGGTGTCGGTTTTAGTATCCCAGGGACCTTTTAAAGACCAGTCAGTCCCTCCAGGTGTCTCAGTGAAATGATTGCTTGGCCAGGTCAGAAATGTAATTTTCATGACATGCAAGACAAATTGTCCTCATTTCTGCTTAAAATCTTTCAGTTGAAATCAAATATGCATTTACTTGTTCAAATAAAACTCTTTGAAAGAGAAAGTTTGGAAAAAGCTGGGAAGTTACAGTTTTGTTATTAGATGAGTTATTCCCTAACATGTAGTTGAAACTCATGTATAATGAGAATGAATTTTGTTCCGCATTTCTCAGCATGAAATACCAAATGGATTCACTTCTCAGTATCACATTGAATTAGACTCTGAGACCCCACATTTTAGCTGCTGAGTTTTTGGGCATCTTTTCACTTCCTACCTTTACACGAGGATTAGGGCATCCTGTCTGTCTCTGGGACATGGCTGAAGGGCTTCCATTTACCCTGATCACTTAACGAGTTCACTGTCCGAACCCAGTGGACCATCTGGGGAAAGGCGATGCTTCCCTTCGTCTCTGTTCACACTCAATGCTGACTATTCACGACTGCTCCTAAACAACAATGGGAAAGAGCTGCTAAAACGGTAGCAAAGCAATAGATTCTTCCCTCAAGCCCACCTAGTGTCACCTATTTGATTTCTGAGACTCATGACTGTTGGCACATAACTTGAGCATGTGATGACAACCAGATGTTAGCACACAGCCAAAGAACTCTAGGAGTAAGACTGTGAGAAGGTAGTCAGAGAGTGATACTTTCTCCAGCTCTTCAGCTCCTCTACCCAATCAACAGGGCAGGCCTTGCCTGGCAGGTTAGGACCTGGCCACTGCCATGTGTTCCCCTCCCTGCGCCATCCTTGCCTTCACTGGGCATCTAGTGAAAGATGTGTCATATCAGACAGTGTAACTCACCGTGTAGGTGTAGGACTCTCCACTAACAAAATTGTGTCCCTCCAAAGAAAATGCCAAGCCTGTTTCCTTCTTCCATTGGTAGAAACTCCCTTAAAAAATAGGCCTACATTGGACATTGGTGATTGACCCCGAGTGAACAGCCATGCTATTGCCATCAGCTCCTGATTGCTACCTGGAGATCCATGTTGTTCCAGGGAAACTGACCCAAACCCCTGAGAAGCCCCACCTGCTGAAAGGGGTGCACCGATGTTGCTTGTTACTCAGCACAAGCCTTGCGATGGGCAGGAAGTGTTCTCCTTCTCTACTCTCTGTCTTGAGCAGGCCCTGTACACTTGAACCTCAGGGGTGAGGCTTTTTCATGGCTCCTGTTCTTCTCTGCAGGGCTGGCACACTCTTCTCTGTATCAGAGTCTTATTTGAGAGCAAGTTTCCTGGCCCTCCCTTAGTGGAAGATGTCTTTGGCCTGGGACTGGGGGTAAAAGTTTCCCACCCTTATCAGGAAGCTAATAGCCTTTTCTGATCTCCCTAGATTCCATTGGGAAAAAGTACATGTTTGACAATATAGTTGTGTGTGGTGTGTGTGTGTGTGTGATGTTAGGCCAGAATAGGCCCTTTTTTACATTGCTGGGCTGGGTGCCTCTATGGTGAGAAATTTCATAATATCCATTATTTCCAATCTTAGAAATCTATTTCTAAAGTATGCTGGAACAAATGAAACAACACATGTGCAAGGGTTTTTTTGTGCCATGATTGTTAAACCAAAGAATAGAACCATCTTGTTGAATAAATGATCTATCTATACAATGGAGTATTATACTTCTATGAAAAATTGCAGGAAGATAATTATGGCGACACAAATATGGAGTCACTTCCAGTCTGTATTGTCAAGTGGAAAAATAAGAATGGTAGGCGGGCAGGTAACTGTGACTGTTACATTGCATATGTCACCTGCTTAGCCTGTGGTGCCCAGCAGTTCAAACACCAGCTGCAACTGTGAGAGCAGCCTGTAGATGTGACTCACATTTACGTTCAGCTGGCTTTACAAAGGGTGAGCGTAGCAGTGGCATCTAAGTGAATGCCAACTGCCAGTATTTCCCATTGGGAACTGGGGTCTTTGTCGGAGAAGGGTGAGGATGTGGGGGAAACTGTAGAAGCCAGATACTGCTGCTAACTCCATTCCCATTCTCTGAGGATCCCTTCTCTTTGCACGGCCTGGGTTCCTGGTCCTCCCAGGAAAGGCAGCTCATTCGGTCGGTCGCTTTTGCTGGTACCCAGCATCCTAATAAGGTTTTTGTGAAATGCCAGCGGTCACAGTCCACCTCTTCTGTCTCACCCTGCAATTAGTGGCTTTGTTGGCAGCCTTCCCTGTTCTGGTTTGAGAAAAACTGAATGTTACAGAAATTGTAGAGGCATTTATAGCTACAGACCAGGTATTAGGGTGATTGATTACTATATTGGATTTGGAAACTTCTGTGTGAATTTATTCATTGTTTCTTTCCTATGGTATAAAAGATTTTTTAAAATTCCATACCTATTAATTAGGGGAAATGGCAAAGAAAGAAATGTGCTTATAGATAACAGAGTAATTTTTCCAGTCAATTAGAATGATTTCAACTAAAATATAGTGAAAACTTCTTATGAGCCAATTACTAGGAAAATGTCAAGACAAGATCTTGTCCTCACCATCAAGAAGATCAGTCTGGTAAAAAGACATATGTTTGCACTGATATTATAACATGTTGTCATACATAAAAATGGGTAGCAAGGACTGGGAAATAACTACCTTCAGATTAGAGGCTGCAAAATGGAAAGACTTCTCTTCAGGCAGATACAAATATTTCGAGACATGAAAGGTGAATGCACACCATGGGCATGGGGGCTCTTGTGAGAGGTGTATTTGTTTTCTAACGCTTTACAGCAACTTACCCCATACTCAGTGGCTTAAAACCACACCTGTGAATTATCTCCCTTTCTCTAGGTTAGAAGTATGGGCAGACTTCTCTGGGTTCTTTGCTCAGGTTTTCACAAAGCCAAATTCAAGTTCATCCATTCTGCACCCTCATCTGGGGCTCAGATCCTCTTCCAGGCTCACATGGTTGCAGGCAGAATTCGCTTGTGATTCCAGGAGTGAAACTATCACTGTCTCAGCCAGCAGTTCTCAGCTCCCTCTAGGCCCCACCACTCTTTGCCATGTGACTCCCTCTATGGGCAGGTCACGTCATGGACTCTTCAGGAGGGTGGCCCCTCTCCACTCAGAGTTCCTGACTCTTCCCACCTGACCGAATTGGGCCCACCAGCATAACATCCCTTTTGGTGAACTCACAATCAACTCTCTGGGCACCTAACTACATTGGTAAAATCCCTTCATTTTGACTATGTAACATCACAAAATCACAGGATTGGTGTCTCAGGACCTCCGCAATATTCTGTGGTTGGAAGAAAGTTACAGACGCTGCCCACACTCCAGGGGAGAAGACGATAGGAAGGTGCGAGTCACCGTGGGCCATCTCAGAATTGTGTTCACCAGGGCAGGCAGACTTAGGCTGGAACAGAGTGGGATCATAAGAGATCTTTTTCAAAATTCTAAGGGGCATGGATCCTGTCTGGTAGGTAATGTTAAAGTGTTGTTAGATTTTAATCCACAGAGGAATGAGATTTAATAGAATAAAAGGTAAGTCCTTTGGCTGTGTGCAGAATGACTTGCAGTGAGCAGAGGTCTAAGTGGCTGAGTCCCACTGGCCTCAGGAGTGCAGCGGGGATGACTGCCGTGAAGACCAGCAGGAGGGCGAGAGGCTGGAAGTGCTGGGAAGGGAGGATGGGTCAGGCGTTCGTGAGTACTTGGGTATGGAGGCTGATACCATAACTAAGAAGGCTGCTCTGTGTATTTTTGTTTATTTTTTTGGACCATAATATATTTTTATTTAATGCTTTTAATTTTTTTATTTTATTGTTTATGCTGTTACAGTTGTTCCAGTTATTTCCCCCTTGACTTGAAGAAAACAAAAAAGATACATGGAATATGGTCTAGAAAGGACATTGGTATATCTTATGAAATAATGTGACTGAGACTTTAATTTTTTTTGTGCTTAACGAGGCTGTATTTCTGTGGAGTTCCTAGAAGTGGTCTTTGACGTGGGCACATAAAACACACATTGTTAAATGGAGATCGGAAATAGATTTTCTTGTAAACTTTTATGTCAATAAAACTTCAAATTACATAAGAGTTGCAAGAAAAATACAAGAAACTCCCATGTGTCCTTGATCCAGGCCCCCAGTTTGCCTTTGGCCAGGTTTGCTCCCCGCCCTCTGCTTCTCTCCATGGGGACAGAGGCCCATGCACATGTTTTTAACCATTTGGGAGTGACGTGTGGACACCATGCTTTTTCACACCGGAGTTCTTTGGTGGCCATTTCTTAAAAACCAGGTTTCAACTCACTAGTATTTTGTAAAGAACACTTGCATCTTTGTTCATAAGGGATATTAGTTTTTAACACTTTAATGTCTGTGTTGGATTTTTGTATTAAGTTATATTGGCCTCATAAAAATAATTGAGAAGGGTTTTCCTATCCCATAAACAAAGGTGTAAGATTGGCATTAATTTTTTCTTTAAACATTTAATAGTATTCACCAGTTACACTATCTGGACTTAGAATATACTTTTGGGGAGAGTAAAATGAATTTTATTTTTCACTAGATAAAGAACTCTTTGGATTTTTAGTTTCTTCTGTATATTTTATTGGTTATGGTGTTCAATGAATTTGTCCATTGTATTTTTGTCACTAAATTTATTGGCATAATTTTGTTTCATTTTCTTTTATTATCCTTTTTAAACTTTTTATTTTGAAGTAATTGCAAGCTTAAATGAAAGTCACACAAAAAGGTATTTGCATACCCTTCCATCAGATTCCCTAAATATTAATATTTTAACACATTTGCTTTGTTTTCTCTTTCCCTCCCTCCCTTTTATACAAGTATATTTATAAAGTATAACATAAATATTATGTAACATAACATAACATAAATATAAATGTTTTTCTGTGTACCGAGTAAGTTATAAATATAGTAACTCTTTACCTCTGAACACACCAGTGTATATGTCCTAAAAACAAGGATATTCTCTTTCATAATCACAATACATTTTCAAAATAAGGAATTAACATTGGCACAATACTATTATCTAATAAACAGATCCTATTCAGATTTCACTAATCATTTCACTAAATACTCTTCACAGCAAAAGGAAAAAACTCAACACAACCCAGAAAGTCTAGTTCAAGTTCCAGTCCAAGATCACACCTGTCATTTACTTGTCCAATCTCTTTTATTTCCTTTAATCTGAAGTAGTTCCCTAATTTTTATTACCTTTCATGACATTTTTGTAGAATGTCCCTCAATTTGTGACTTTTCAGCAATATTTTTCTTGTTACTAGGTTTTAGTTGTGTGTTTTTGTCAGGACTATCTCAGAAACGGTGATTTTGGTAGACGCGAAGATAGGTTGGCTTGCACAGTGTGCATCATTTGTGTGCAGAATTTGTCAACAAATTCCTACTTTTAATAAGAACACATTATTCATTCTTCTATGAATGCACCCTTTGGGGGTTCATGTTTAATAATATTCTGGTTATGAAAGTCTGCTACTTTGAAAGTGTCCCTTTTTGTTGGCTAAATAATTACAAGGATGATTTTGATTATTTAAAAAGTCATATTTTTGTATTACAGTTATAATTGCCTCGATTCCCAAGGCAGCAGTCTGTCCAAATTGGCTTTTGTAAAATTCCGGCTAAGTAAACTCACATAAAAGTCTTATAAATGGGGGCTGGTTTGGTTGGAAACGTATCTGCAGCCTTTGTGCCCTTTTTGGGACGGGGGTACAGTGAGTGCCCACGCTGTAATTCTAATGGCCCCGTCAACTTGCTTACAGATGCATTGCCCTATGTGGCTGATTTTCACCTGTGCTGAATTCCATCACTGCCCAAATGAGATCAAGAACCTACTTCCCTCCCTGCCCAACCACCAAAATCTAAAGACTAAAATGTCAGGGTCATAAGGCAGGAAGCTTTGATAACAGTGATGTCAAGTGGTGTTGCCTACACTGGGACCCAGTGGCCGTGAGTCTTCGGTGACTACAGTTGTGCTATGTAAATGCAGATGGAGAAGAACAGAGGAGTGATGAGATAGTGATACTGTCCAAAAGACAGTAACTACAGAAGAGGGTCAGGAGTTCTCATCACTGGGGGCCACTTAGCAGACCCTTGGACACATGGCATCACTTATTTGAAAGTTTCTTGTGCACTTACTCTGTACCATGTAAGGACTATTTTCTAGGAATACTGTTAAGATAATCAAGGCACCTACCTTCAAATGGTTAAAAAATCCAGTGTTTAAATTGCTAGGCAAAGTGCTTCCAAATCTTAAATATTATAAATAACACTGCAGTGAACACAGGGGTGCATATAACCTTTTGAATTAGTGTTTTGGGTTTCTTCAGATATATTCCCAGAAATGGAATTGCTGGGCCATAAGGCAGTTCCATTTTTTATTTTCCTGAGGTATGTCCATACTGCTTTCCACAGTGGTTGCACCAGTCTGCATCCCTGCTAACATTCAGTAGCTTTTGATCTTGAAGACAGTGATCCAGGCTTCCAAGGTGTGAGTCATCTTACTTCTTTGAGTTATGAGAATAGGTTTTTTAAACCTGGAAGGACCCTTTGATTATGTGTCCCAACCCTCCTCTATCATAAATTTCTACACCAATTCTAAAGAGGTGGAGACTTGTTCAAGGTCTGAAAGTGAGTTAAGTATCAGCCATTAAATGACCAGAACTTACCCTCCTGGCTCCTAGGTTTCAACTTTTTCCGTATCACAGATGTGCCTTGCCTTTTATTGCCTCTCTCTCAAAAGTTTGGACCACGTAGGAGTCTGAATAAGAAAACAGTCTCGGCAGAACTTCCGCGGTGTCCAGGAGTTACAATTCTCTCCATCCAGCAGAGATGCTGACGTGCTCAGAGCTGTCCTATGGGGAGGGGGCGTGAGTGAGAGCTGCTCAGTGTACTTTTATTCCTGAAACAGCTGGTACTCACAGAGGGAGGAATGACTTGATTATTTGTTTGCTAGCCAGGCTTTTTCAATAAGCATTCTGTTTATATGCTGCTAAAAGGGAAATAAATATTTCAGAATCCCAGAGTCACAGGACCATTTATCATGACCATCCTTTCCTCTTTGCCTGTGATTAAACCCTCTTTTAATATCCCCACCAAAGAGGGTCATATAGTATGTCTGTTAGAAAGTCTTCCACATGAATTTTTAAAATTATTTCCAGCTCTATTCAATAAATATTAAAACTAACCCCATTTACAAATTAAGACTTGGCTCATAAATATTAAGAAATAACAATTGGTAATTGGCAGAGTAAGAATTAGAACTTAGTTCTGTCAGAACGCTGAATTTGTGCTCTGTGTTCTCTCACATCAAATTTTGCTTGCATACCTCCAATGACAGGGAACTCATTAGTACTCAGGGCATTCCTGCATAGCTTTGGGTTGTTGTGATTATGAGAAAGCTCCTCCTTTAATGAGGCTGAAATTTGTTTCTGTTAGGCTTCGGGAAACAAAACTTACTTTATTTCTGTGATATATGTAGGCACAAGTGTGATTATTTTTTCACCCAATAATCCTTGAAAAACATGAAGTGAATTCTCACTGGTACCTCCTTGTCTTTTCTTCCTCATTATGTATTCCCATGTCTTTGAAATGGTCCCTCGTGGGTCAGGTCTTCTAGTTACTCTGCTGTTCAGTCCGTCTCCTCTGAACTTATTTCTATGTAAATGAGCCTTAAAGTGAGGCTCCTGATAGGCTAAAGTCCAGGGCTGGGTAAAATTTACTGGGGAAAAAGAGATCATGCACTATGGTAGCTTACAGAATATGGAAGTGTCCTTCTGTTGCACAGAGGAGCACTCTGAGTCTCCAGCATTGCCCTATGACCCTCAGCACAGGCCTTCAGGGTTTCTGCAATCTTCACTTCCCAGCCCAGCAGTTCGAGGACAGAGAGCGTGCAGGGGCAGTGGCCCATCTTCAAGGACGTGACCGGAGGTTGTGCATGTCGCTTCCAAGCTTGTTCAGGTGGCTACACCTAAGCTGTAAGGAAGATGGGAAATTTCACCTCCACTGGGCGGTTCCACTGCTTGTGAAAACTCAAGAGGTCCTCTTACTGAAAGGGGAGGTGAACACTGAGGATCCCCCCAAAGTTCTGCAGAAGAGTGAGAAGCAAAAGGAAAGGAGCCATCCAGGGAAAGAGCCTTGCTGGCCAGAGCAGGGAAGTAGGAACCAGAAGTTTGGGTTCCGTCTGACAACCAGAAAGTCATTTCACTTACTAACTTTTCCTTCAGCAGTTCTATAAGGAGTATTAATTGTGCTTCCTTTTTCTACTTCACAGAGATATTGTGATTTAGTTATAAAGGTGATTTCACTTGCTGAATTAAATGGCTTTATACTGGAAGTATAGCCAATGTTCAGTCACTTATTCCTGAAGTGATGTGTTTTGAATGTGCACATTATTAGGACCCAGAGAGGTGGAATTGTAGAAGACAGGATTCTCAGATTCAAGAAATGATGATGAAGTTATTAAAAAAAGAAACCCATTTTTGTGTGTTAAGGCTTGTCAGCAATTTTTGTCCTCCAGGTTTGATGTACCCTTGAACAAAAAGAGTTTGCAGTTAACATTTTTGTTTCACACTGTTCAGTAGAAATCAGATATGGTTGTTCCCCATTGAGGGTTTTTTTTTTTAACACACAAACTGGTTCTGATAATTCTTCAACGGAGACTTCAGTGATATGCTAATTGGTTGCACTGCGGGTGAATCTGAGCATTTAGAAGTTACACAGGAAATGAGCCGTGTGCTCCGTGGAGCCCTGGGCATTTTTATTGAGCCTTGATGATGCAACTTATACTCACAGACTAGAGTGTATGACCGAGGGGGAGAAATGTGGCTTCCCCAGGCAGGATTCAGCATCAAACAACGCCCACCTGCTCTCTGCCCCCAGGGGTTTCCAAACACTAGGCTGTGTGGATGCATGACTAGGTCTCAGGCTGCCCCCCGAGCCAGGCCTGTTCCACGTGTTACTACTTTGCTTCTCATCAGCACCTCTGCCTTCTCCCCGTGCTTCTCCATCAGTTCATACTGATGGAGAAGCACCCTCGCAGGGTGGTCTGTAAGGGACAACATTCTAGCTTTGTATTCCTTTTGGAAGCCCCACTGCTGCGGGGCCTGCAGCAGAGAACCTGCCCTTGGCTCTTCCTCTCTAACAGACTTTGTTACTGGGAGCGCCCATGTGCCCAGTGGAAGGTTTCTCTTACACATGGGGGTGGGCCCACTAGATGTGAGCAAAAGTCATTGGCCAGAGCCTCCGTGGAAGCTTTGAAACAGCAGTAAGTGTGGTGAGGTGCGCTGTTCAGCTGTTGTCCCTTCCCTTATTCTTCTTCCTGGCATGTGGACATGGTGGCAGTTTTTACAGCAGCTGCTGTGAGCTAAGGATGAAGGAGCAGACAGACGGGGGAAGGGGGGGTGGAGCTTGAGTCTCTGGTGACTCACAACCACCATCCTGGCCTGGGGTCGTCTAGTGCCTGATTTCTTCTATATGAGAGGAAGAAACGACCTATGCATTATGTTTACTACAGTGTCTTAGAAAGAGTTGTGTACAAACAGAGCCCGAGACAGGGACTCTGGGGCAAACATACCAGGGAGAGAGCCGAGCAGGGAAAGAGGAACCAGGAGAATAAGACTGGGGTCTCATCTTCTTTTTCTTAGATAAGTCCCTTTAACATTTCAAATAATAAGGGCTTGGTGATGATGAACTCCTTGAACTTGACCTTATCTGAGAAGCACTTTATCTGCCCTTCCATTCTCAATGAAAGCTTTGCTGGATAGAGCAATCTTGGATGTAGGTCCTTGTCTTTCATGACTTGGAGAACATGTATAGTAAAATGACAGCAAACTCACAGTTATTAACAACCACACCTAAAACAAAATCAAACTAAGCAAACAACTAGAACAGGAACAGAACCACAGGAATGGAGATCACATGGAGGGTTAGCGACAGGGGAGGGGAAAAGGTGCAGAGAATAAGTAGCAAAGACAGTAGGTAGAAAATAGACAGGGGGAGGGTAAGAATAGTATGGGAAATGTAGAATCTAAAGAACTTGTGACACATGGACATAAAATAAAGGGGGGGGAATGTGGGTGGGAGGGGATGTGCAGGGTGGAAGGGAATGAAGGGGGGAAATGGGACAACCGTAATAGCATAATCAATAAAATATATGTAAAAAAATTAAGAAAAAAGAAGTACCAGTTGGTGGTTACAAAAGTTATAGGGATATAAAGTATTTCATAGAGAATATAGTTCATATTGTAATATGGTAATAATTATGCATGGTGTCAGATAGGTACTAGATTTATTGGGTGATCACTTCATAAATTATACACATATCTAATCACTATGTTATATGCCTGAACCACTAATATCATATTGTATGTCAGCTGTAATTAAAAAATAAAAAATTATGAAAAAAAAACCCAAGAAAAGACTGTGGTCTCAGATAAATCCGGTCTTCTTCTGATAGAAGGTGATGTGGGGGCCTCTGTACTGTACCTCAAGGCAAAGGGCCCAGCCTTTTGGACCACAAACAAGGTAGCTACTGGTTGCGGGCTATCCCCAGAAGGGGTTCATGTACAAGTTCCTGGGTGAGGCAGCTCTTGTTTGCTGGTACCTCACAGAGTCTGGAGTCTGGCCAGGGCTTCTCAATGTCTTTCAGAGCCTACCTCTTGCATTGCTCACAACCTCTTATTTCTCACACGAACTGTATTACATCTAGTCACAGCTCTCCAGGATTCTGGGCTCAGAATTTTCAGGAGGAGGGTTGGCAGGATGAACTCCAGAGCTGCTCCAGCTGGTTGCGAGGCGGTGTCCGATACTCATGGCCTCCCTTCCCCACAACCCATTCCAGATGAGTCTGCGCGCGGCCAGGTCATCTCCAGTATTGGTGGCTTGTCCTGGGATGATTCCGACCTTCCTCCCTGGGAAGTCGGGGTCCCCTGGTTGTCGGGCCCTCATCAGGCTGTGGTCACTGCACCTTCCCAGTTAGAGGTAAAATTGGGCCTGGGGGACTCGAGAGATGCCCCAGTGGATTACCTGGGTGTCAGATATTTCTTTCTGCTTCTCCTAAATGAGAGAAATCCTACCCCTCATGATCATTAGGGTTCATTCTTCCTGACAGCATGGAAATTCTTCTCTGTGGTTTCCAGTTTATTGACACAAAACCTGAAAGTAACTGTGTGGCACATTCACTTTAAATTCAGCAGCTGGAAGTGTGTCCTTTCTGGGAACCAGCACCCCTAGAACCAGAGACACTAAAGTTGTAGAGAGAGGAAGCACAGGTTCCCCAGCTGGTCACTGAGGATGACGGTCCGAAGGCTCACTTCTACATTCCCTTTCCGGTTACTCGAATAGTCATTGTATTCCTTTTTTTCCCCCTTTAAATTTTTTATTTATTTATTTATTTTTAGAGAGGGGGTAGGGAAGAAGAGAGTGAGAGAAACATCAATGTGTGGTTGTCCCTTAAGCATCCCCAACTGGAGACCTGGCTTGCAAACCCAGACATGTGGCTTGACTGGGAATTGAACTGGTGACCCTTTGGTTTGCAGGCCGGCACTGAGCCATGCCAGCTGGGGCCCTTTTTTTTTTTTTCCAGTTTTACATAAATACCATCACTCAGAATGATGCTATAAGTATGAAAGTGCCTTTGTATGTTTTTTTTTTTTAACCTATTGAACAGAACAGTGTTTTACTGCTAACTTAGCTGGTGATGTTATTCCCTAAGTGCACTGTTTGGAATGAGCCCACATAGGATGCCTGTTGGTTTCAGAGTGGAGCATCCCCTGAAGGACGACACCCGTCCCCACAGGGCGTCCTCTCCAAGTGGCATCGCTGCATCTTGAAGAAGCCAGTTCGTTACTCTGAGAAAGGCCAGCAGTGCCCGAGAAAGCACCTGCCTCATGTGTGGTTTCCTCAAAGTTACCATATTTTGCTGTGTATAATGTGTGCTTTTTGCCCAAATTTTTTAGGGAAAAATAAGGATGAGCATTATACATGGGTTGTGCTAATTCCTTATCTATATAGTGTTTTTAATCTCTTATTTAGGTTTATGCATGAAAAGTGTAACTCTAGAAAGCAGCGATGATATCCATATGCAAAACAGTACCCTGGAATATGGTCATCGGTTTTGTTTCTAAATATAAATAAATAAATAATTGAATTAAGAATTAAAATGAAAGATTTTTTTCCCCTGAAAGTTTGAGCCCAAAATGTGGGTGCACATTATACACAGGAGCAGAATACATGGGGCAGAATATGGTATCTAGTAAAGGATTACTTGCCATTTCTTTTAAGATTGTATTTATTTATCTTTAGAGGGGAAGGGAAGGAAGGAGAGAAATATCAGTGTGTGGTTGCTTCTTGTGCGTCTCCTACTGGGAACTGGCCTGCAGCCCAGGCATGTGCCCTGACTAGGAATCGAACCATGGTTGTGTGGTTCACAGGTCTGCGCTCAGTCCAGTGAGCTACACCAGCCAGGGCTACTTGCCATTTCTGCAAGCCCAGAGAGTCCAGGGTTAACAGGGGTTCTAGGTATTTGCAAACATCTACACAGGTGTCCATATAGCAAGTGGGGGGTTTCTTTCCTTATTGGGGCCTGACTTGGGCATAAAAGACCTAAGATGATAACTCAGCCTTCTCTCAGGTTCTGCCACTGTCCCCATAAATGCCTGGGCCTGATCTTAGCTTTGTCTGCTTTCCAGTAACAGGACATGGGGTTGTTTTTTTTAAAAAAAATACATAGCATTATTAAAGGCTACTTTACCTGTTATGTAATTCACCCATTTGAGTTCTCAAATTTCACACAGTTTGTTATTCTTTAAGTCACTTCACCACGTTGTGGGTTTGCATCATTGCCACAAACCAGGTTCAGGCTGCTGCCACCGCCCCAGCGAGGCCCTCACCTGCCCTTTCACTGTTAATGAGAAGGGAGGGTCTTCTCCATACATCCTGAGGGGCGGTGGCCTACTGTCCAGCCCTCTGGAGACCAAACGTCCTTCTCCTGGAATGTGGCTCCAGACCCAGACTGGGGTGGATCAGGGGCAGCAAAGGGCCTGAATGGGACAAGTGTTAGTACCTTCTTGACCAAAAACAGCCAGCGAGTGGGTGCTGTAAGTGTAATCCATGCCATCGCTCCCATCTCAGCTGGAAACACAGAGTGGCCAGACTTCAGCTTCCTGAACCAGAGGAACATTCGAAGCACCAGGGAGATGTACCATAAATGCAAATTCTTGGGCCCCGCGGCCAGAACTTGTCTTTCACCGGTCAAGGGAAACAGATTCATCTTCTTGGGCGAATACCTTGAGGATTCTCATAACCCACTAGATTTAGGAATCATTGCTCTGGGCACTGTGCATGTTTGCTTTGTTTTGCTTTATTTCGTTTTGTAGCAGCCATGCATTTTTTTTTTTTTCAGGAAACAGTTGTGGTATTGGGTAACAAAGGGTTAGATATGCTTTTGTACCCATGGTTTCTGGATAGACAACAGGATCCAGCACATCATTTATTTCACATTCTGGGTATAAAATACAGATGCGTATCTCTCTTCTGAAGCAGAAAAGTATTGCCTTTGCCCTCAAGGCTAGGCCCATAAACCTTCAGTTTGTGGGATTACAGATCAAATACAAGGTGGGCAAAAGTGACTTGTAAAGGTCTGACCCAGAGGTAAAGCAGCTGAAGTTCATATCACATCAGAAGTGTAACATGGGAGTTGTTGGAGTTTTCAGGAAACTTGTTACTTCTGCAGAATTTCTATGCATGAGCCCAGATCATCTTTTATGGTTCTTTTCAGCTTTAGAAGCTCACAGCTCTGATGAAGTGAAATGACAATTTAGACAGGAGGGAATGTTCGCACACGACACTGGTCAAGTACAAGTACTAACGTCTTCACCCTGGCTCTCTGGAAATGAGTGAGGAGCCACTGAAGATAAACTTCCCCAACTCTCCCCACCCCACATCAGATTTCTCAACAAACCCTGACATCTCTATTTCTAAATTATATCTGGAATTGAACATTTTCCATCATGTGTTTCTGCAACCATGTTGGACAATGTCTCTGCCAACTCTTTGCTGGATTATCAACAATACCTTCTAACTGGGCTCTTTCTAGCTCTTGCCTCCTACTAAACATGCACACACACACACACACACACTATTTGTATCACAACAGACAAGCTGATTCTGTGACAATACAGTCTCTGCTAGAAAGCTTCCCGTCACTGTGCACCTCCCACGGGGTAAAGGCCCATGTCTGTATCCGGACCATAAGGCCCCTCTTGTCTCCCCCAGCTTGTCTCCTGCTCCTCTTGCCTTTGCTCATTCTGCTTCTGCCACATTTCTTGAACATAGCAGACAAGGCCCTGGCTCCAGGCCTTTGTACCTGCTGTTTCTTCACTAGAGTTTTCTCCCAGAGATGTGTGCCTGGCTCTCGGTCCTTTCAAGTCTTTGCTCAGCCGTCAGCATCTCAGTGAAGTCTTCCTGGGCCGTCCTACTTCGTAAGAGCTGAATCCTGCCCACAACACTTGGTGTTCCCCCTCCACGCTCTATCCTGTATCCTCAGCACCTAACATTATTTGTTACATGTTTTACTTGTGTATCTTATTTGCTGTCTGTCTCATTAACTGGAGTAAAACAAGCTCTATGAGGACTGAACGGTGCCTGGTTCTGGGTGCTCGGTAGTTAATCGGAATTAATGAGGAAAAAAAGGTCTATCATACCATTGTCGGTCACTTCTCCATTTTAGCCTGGGAGTCTCCTGGTTTATGTTGTGAATGTGATGAAATTGAAATTTTCTTTCTGAGAGCACAAAAGAAGTGGAACGGCTCACAGAATCAGAGAAGACTGGACTCTGATCGAGCCTATTCAGGTCATCAGCACCCTCTGACTTGGGTTATCAGGCTGTGAGGGCTGTGATGGGTCTTAAACATCATCCAGTCCAGCCTGGTGTTTCACAGGTAAGGAACCTGAGTCCCAGAGCAGAGCCGGTCAGGCACGAACGGCGTGGGCTGGAGTGGGGCCCAGTCCGCCCCACCACGGCACAGCGCTCTGCTGGGGGCCGCTCTTGCTCTTCTGTCCCAGCTGACATTTCTGCATGACCTTCAAATTGAAATGTTCTTAAAACAGTGAATAACTGTTGTTCTCAAGAAGGGAAATATTTTGGATTTTAGCAAAACCTTACTTAGCCTTTCATACTTAATTCTTTCACACCCAATCAATGACTTAAAATATTCCTGTACATTAATAGTTCATATTATTTACTTTATATAAACATAATAAGTTTTTTTTCAATTTTGGCAAGGTGCTCATGTTTTGAGAACTCTTAAGAGCAAAGAGTTACCACTGTATTCATTCACTTAAGTCTTTTTCAAATGCCCATTGTATGTCAGATATTGTCCTAAATCCTGATGCTTTAGTGATAACTAATACAGTCCAGGCCCTTAGAGAGGAGACAGGTGACAAACCATTAGCAAAAAGATTTTCAGATAATGGATATGCTTTGAAGAAAATGAAATAAAGACACACAATAGAGATTGTTTTAGGAAAGATTCTAAGCGGGTGCCTTATGAACAGAGGCCTGGAGAGGAACCTGGCAGAGTGATGCGGACAGACACTACAAAGGTGGAGGTCCTTGTGCTAGAGTAGGACTGTCATGTTCCAGGAAGAAAGAAAGGATGCATCGACTGTGGCATTGGGAACACAGCAGGTTGTAGAAGGTGGGGTCAGAAAGGCTGCGGGTGTTCGACCATCACACCTCAGTCCCAGTGACGATCTCGGGAAGCCATCGTGGGAAGCAGTTAAAAGCAGAGTAACCTGCTCTGATTTACATTTTTTAAATTCCACAATGGCTAATGCATAGAGAACGTGACTCAGAGGAACAAAAGTAGAAGCAGAAAAAAAAACAGGTCGAGGGGGGAAACTCAATCAAGAGACTCAATCATGTGGCTTGTGGGAAGGTGGTTTTGGTGGAGGTGGAGCAATCACATCACACACCTGTGGGTACCATGCTGAGCGCTGCTCAGGCACTAGGTCTTACGAAGTGTTGGGGTCCATACAAGCTCTTCCTGGTGTGACAAAGTCAGAAGTGACTGGGAGACCTAGCCAGTTCCATCGAAACAAGGTACATGTGCTGTGTGCCTATGGAAAAGTGCACTTTGTGAATTATTGATTCAAGATGCTATTTAGCATTTATGTGGAAGGAGGATTGTTCTGTGGCCTGGTAAGTGTGATGAACAGACCCCGCAGATTTCCATCTAGAAATTCACTGTGTACAATAGCATATCGAAAATTCTGAGAAACCTAGCAGTAAAGAAAGTCTTTATCTTTCCCACACTTCTAAAATCCTTTGATGAAGAAATCCCGGTTTTCTTGTTTCCCTTTCTCACAAAACAACTCCTAGTACGCTGAGGGGCATGGCTTTGAATGAACAAAATCAATGGCGAGCGAACCGGAATAAGAAGGTGAACGCTCTGCTGCTGCTCCTGCCTTCCCTTTGGACACGTCACTCTTCCTGTGGGAACCTCAGTCTCCTCATCGGGGAGAGGGGAGGTGAGAATACTTGGCCACTCTCTTCTTTTACCAAGTTGTTTTATGTAGAGCTGTTTCCTTTGTGAATCCTCAAGGGGCAGTTGCCTTGGATGGAGCTGCCCACTCAGTTTCGGCCATAGTTTGGGGTTACTGCTTTCATCCACCCCTCATCTCCCTGAGGTGATCATTACTCTTTATACCGTGGGGCATTTTTTATCATCTTTATGTGCAAAGGAAACTATGAATAACCAGCTCAGAGTTGCTGACTGTCCTCGGAGGAGGGCCCTGGGACTATGAAGGGTCTGAGACAGGCTGGATTGGAAGCGCCGTGGATGTGCTCACTTGGATGTCACTGGGCCCCAGTGCAGGGGGGATGGAATGGGCTTTGATACGCAGCCTGTGTCTTGTAAGCCCATTGGCTTCAAATCTCAAAGGCTGAATTTCTAAGCAAAAAGTATTGACAATTGAGAAAAGACTTTCTTGTTCAGAAGACGCCCAGCACTCTAGAAACAATGTAAATGAGCCAGCCCCTGCATGAGCTCTGCGCACCCAAACAAGTCTCCCTCCCTGTCTCGCTCTGGGAATGGGCGTCAGTCTCTGTGTTTCTCAGGCCCTTCAACATCCCCGAGCTGTGCCTTTGGGAACCACAAGCAAACCGAAGGAACAGGCAGAACAATGGGAGACTTGCAGGAGGCTGGTGAAGGAAACCAGGCTGGGAAGCCACAAAGGCCTGGAGGCAGGAGAGAAGATGAGAGCAGGTGAAGGGAAGGATGATAGAGAAACACAATTCAGAGGAGGAAAGATGGAAAGAGGAAGCATTTTCAAATTAACATTTTCTCTCTCAGTTCAAAGAGACACAAAGGCTGCTAATCGAAGTCCATTGGGCTCCATGTCCTTTCTCTGTTACCTAATATGGTAGCAACATAAAAAATATTAAACACTATCCCCTACTGTAGAAATTTTGTCTTTTGCGGGTCAGCGTCTGAGCTCTCCCCCCTTATATTGTATTAATCAGTTTTAGCAAAGGGTTTGGACATAGCATGAGAAGCGAGAGAGGACAACAAGTGAACTGGAGAGGAAAGCCCCGCTGGGGAAGATGCAGCTGGTGTTTGCAGATGCCAGGGTCGGGAGCTGAAGCACAGGGAGTCAGGAGGGGGCTTGATTCGGTGAGGCCCAGAGTGAACAGGGCAGAGGAGAAGCCTCGGAGCAGGTCTGGGCTTTAGGAAAAACGGTGAGTGCAAAGACAGGGGAAGAAGATGGCAAGGAAATTTTCTGTGCGCTGTGCATTGGAGCTCCTTGTACAATGTCACCAGGGAACAGCAGAAAGGCTGGAGTCACCTGTCTCTGCTTCTGGAAGCCGTTTCCTGAGTCTGAGAGCAAAGACCAGACGCATGAGATGTTTGTGTTCAGATTCCTCAACAGGTGGAAGGGGGTGAAGACGTTTGAGGGTGAATGGGAAGAATGTGTACACAGAAGTAAGAGCACAGTAAAGGAACTGGGGCATGTTTCTTGTTTCTACCCAAGATTCAACTTTCCAAGCAGGATAAGGTAGATCGGATCTAAGTGCGCTTCCCAGTCGTAGAAGTTCTATGATATTGTGTTGATGTTCATATCTCTTGACAAATCCGATTCCTGGCATTTTTGGAAAAACATCGACAGCAGCACCTTTCTGGCTCACTGTGAGAGTGTCTTCTGTGCGAGAAGAATAAATTGAGCCGATTTCCTGGCCTTAGCATTTGTGATTGAATGACTCAGCACCTTTGAACCACATTCTAGAATAGTCAACAGCAATTCTCCACGCGTATCCCAGCACTCTGCTTTCACTAGCTTCGCTCCTCCGAGATGTGTTTCCCATCAGTGTTTTTCATGTTGCTTCTTTCCTGCATCCTCAGCTGCATTTAAAGAGCCTGGACATAATAGAATCTCCATTCTGTTTCTTTCTCTGTAAGTGACCATCAGGGCTTTGCAGGGTCAGCAGTAATCACCCTAGAACTCTGTGCTGATTAGTGTACCAATTGCAGTGTTAAAATTTGGTATCGTTTTAAGAAAAGTATCAGCCCTGGCTGGTGTGGCTCAGTGGATTGAGCACGGGCCTATGAACCAAACAACCACGGTTCGATTCCCAGTCAGGGCACATGCCTGGGTTGCGGGCCAGTTCCCAGCAGGGGACGCATGAGAGGCAACCATACACTAGTATTTCTGTCCCTTTCTCCTTCCCTTCCCCTCTAAAGATAAATAAATGAAATCTTTAAAAAAAAGCACCAGCATGAGGAATTGTTTCACAACTGTGATCCACAAGACACTGAGCATGCCAGATCCCATTTAGCAAAAAGCTTCCAGCATCCGGTCGGTGTGCACACTTGGGGCAATCCTGGCATGGGACAGAAGGCCTGGGCCTCAGAATAGGGGACTTGGTGTTCAGTCCTGGGCACTAGGCACCCCGTGCGACCTCGACAAGCCTCTGAAGCTCTGCAGGGCTGCAGAATGACGGCCACACGAGTTGTCTTCTCTGCACGACAGGGGTGCAGCCTGTCCTTTCATTGTAGTCAGTGGTTTAAAGTCCTGGATGTGTAGTTAGAGAGCCTATACTGGAATTTCAGCTCTCCCTGCCAAGGCCATGTGACTGTGTTGAGTTATTAAACTTCTCTGAGCTTCAGTTTCTCTTTAGCTGTGAACAATGTATTTATCTCATAAGGCTGTGAGGATTAGATGAGGTAGCTGATGTAAAAGAAGTAATTACCATCAGAGTACTGCTTAAATATAAGGCCAATCACAACCAATAGCAAACTATAATTAGCAATGAGAGCGATTATAATTATTCAACTGATTTTGAAAACACTGGTAATGGTGTCAGTAACAACAGCAGGAACTGCTATTAATCGAGCACTTGTTTCTTTCCATAAATTATTCCAAGGGCTTTACTATGTTATTTAGTTCACAGAAACCCCTGTGAATTAGGGCTGTAATTAGCCCCATTTTTACAGAGAGAGATGCCGTGGTTCCCAGAGGTTAGAGTCTCTCAAGGTCTCCCAGTCCAGTGGGTAAGGGGCAGAGTGGGACGTGCTCCTGCTGTGCCCAGTGCCAGTGACATTGAACCTGACCTCTGCCCTGAGTTGAATGTTCTTTTCGCCGGGCCCTTGGTGCTGTCAGCTTGTCCCGGGGGCTAGGGCAGGGCTCTCTCTGCAGGCAGCATGGTTGGTAACCCTTTCAGAGGCCACCAGCAGGTCACCATGACGGGAAATCCCACAGGTACAGACAGGATGAGAAGCACTGGAGGCACGTAGACTCTCTAGCCATTTTTTTCCTTCCTCAACGGCAGTTTTTAAATTTACATGTTAATCGTGATCGAAAGGATAGCGCGCCCTACCCTGACTATAAAGAGAGGATTTGCATGAGTGCTGGTTCCTGATTTCAAGAACACGGAGTGGACGGCGCTGAGCTCTCAGAGGGCCCACTGCGTCATGAGGGTGGTGACGGCGGCAGCTGAGGCCTGGGAGGTCTTGGAAGAAAATATGGACAAGATTGCCATCTAGTGGAGTCTGAGTCAACTTCAGCTAAAAAAAAAAATGAGCTGTTTTAGTGAAACTTACCTTAAATGGAAAAGAACACTAATGGATGATGCATTTAAACACGCAACGGAGGGCAGACACCAGGTCAGACCAGTACTGAGGCTGAGTTCTGAGTTGGCTCGTCTCAGAAGACAGAGGCCAGAGGCCATGTGACGGGTTCAGGTGCGCAGGACGGGCACTCAGACAACCCGAGATTAACCTCTCCCTCCCTTCACAGCCCAGGGACATGAGCAACCCATCCTAGACCACACGGGTGTGACGACTTGTAGCAGGAAGGCCTCCTAAGTCCGGTGCTCAGACTTGACCCTGGTGTATAGAGCAGGACGTTGTCCTTTCTAACATTCAGCTACAAGGAAAGGGACCCGTCCCAAATTGTATAAATTGTCCCAATTAGCCACTACAGACTCACAGTTACGGCAGAAGACAGATGTCAGCAAAGATCAACTTTCCCACTCCCCCCGACAGGTCTCTGCCCATCAGGGCAGCACACGGTGTTGGAACACAGCACTATCTCGCCGAGGGGTCAGAAGCATGTGCTGCTGGGGGTCTGATAAGTACACGCGCGTGAGTGCACTGTGGGGCTCCCTATGATTGTGTCGACTTTTACTCTATTGCCATTGTTGTATTGACTCTTTCTCCTGTGCCTGTGTTTTTCATATAGAAGAGGTAGGGAGGAGGGGAATTATAAAGCATTTCACCAGACGTAAATGTCAGTGTAGGTATTTAAGGCACGGAGACGTCAAGCAACCCCCTATCTTGTGTCATGGCTGTGTTCCTTCCCGGCTGCACGACCTGGGATTTTGTTTGTTTGTTTGTTTGTTTTTCCTTCATTTCTGGAATAGACTGTGGCAACACGCCCTTCAGCCGAGTCCCCGAGAGGTTCTGGTAATGAAGCGCAGCGCAGTGCCGCTCTGCAGGGGCTCCTGGGCTGTCTCTGTCTCCGTGCTCCTCCCCGAGGGAAGTCTTCATGTTTGAAACTGTGTCCCTGGCCTTTGCTCCTATGATTTCAAACCTGCAGAGAAGTTGAAAGAATAGTTCCCTCCATACCCCAGACCCTTCCCCGTTACACCCTTTACTCCCCAAGTCTTCTGCATGCACCGCTTAAAAATAAGGGCATTTCCCACTATAACCAGAACATCATGAACAGAACAAAGAAAGTTATAATATTTTTGTAATGTTGTCCAATATTTACATCCACATTTCTTCATTGTCCCACAAATGTTTTTACAGAATTATTTTTCAACTCAGGATCCAACCAAGATTATTTCGTTGTCTTGGATCATTATGTCTCTGGGTTCTTGTGTTCTGGGACAAAACTAAATGTTTTCATTTTCATGATGTTGACTTCTGGGAGATTTCAGGGGGTAGATACACCTTTTGGTGATACTGAGTTTGATCACTTGATTAAATTGGTGACAGCTAGCTAGCTCCGTTGCAAAGGTGTGTCTTTTCTGGTTATATTGAGTGTTTGTGAGGTGAAAGTTTCATGCTGTTTGAACATTCTGTCCTCAAACATTTTTGACCCAGCTGAAATGTTAATACAATGGAGGTTGAAAGTGGTCATTTCTTTTTTTCTACATTGTTTATTTGGCAGTCCTTCAAGAAGAATTTTTCCCCTTCTCTTTCTTGGGTACTATCGTGGACCCAAGATTTTTTAACCCAGTGTGGTTTAATCCACTGCCATAGTTTTCTGTGTATTAAAGCCCAGGTTGGCCCAGACTTGGCACCAAAAGCCCCGTTAGGCTGGCTGCTCGGCTCCTTTGTGCACTCGACCACTTCCTTGCTCCCTGGCACACGCCGTCCCAGGCTCATCTTGTATCTTCTTAACCTAACCTGGCATTAGTGCTGAAGGGAACGGGAATGATATTTAGAAACTGAGATGTGAATGCATGGGTGAAAACTGAGATGAAACGCTCTGTAAACATGTATATATATATATATTTATATGTATATCTTAATTTATATATAATTTATATGTATATATATAAAGATATATATACTTAATATATATCTTTATATGTATATATATCTTTATATATATAATTTATTTATTTTTAGAGACAGGGGAAGGGAAGGAGAAAGAATGGGAGAGAAGCATCAATGTGTGGTTGCCTCTCATGTGTCCCCTACTGGGGACCTGGCCTGCAACCCAGGCATGTGCCCTGACTGGAAATTGAACCAGCAACCCTTTGCTCCACAGGCTCGTGCTCAATCCACTGAGCCAGCCAGGGCACTGTAAAGGTTTTAAAAACCCTGTTATGATGAAAAATAAGATGTAGGGGAAAATGCAGCTGACTTTGGGTAGTTTGTTAAATGACTCTTCTGCCTGGTGAAATCAGACTTCAATGTAATGATCCTTTCCTCATAAAATACCAAAATGCCCTCAGTCCCTCAGGATTAGGATCATTTTCTTCTAATATGAATGCCTTTGGAGCCTTAAATTTTCCAGTACTCACCACACATCTGAGAGTTCAGAGTCTATGTCACCTGAAAGCTCATCTGGGGAAGAATCTGCCTCCAAGGTCATGGGGTTGTTGGCCACATTCGGTTCCTTGCAGGCTACCAGACCGATGGCCTCAGTTTCTTGCTGGCTGTTGGCCCGAGGCCACCCTCATCACGTGAGAAAGGGCATTTCATGACATGGCACCTGGCTTCTTCAAATCCAGCAAGGAAGTGAGAGAAACATTACAGTTATGTAGTCAAGAACAAATTTAATCTCACCTCCTTTATTGTATTTTTAATGGGAGCAGTTTCAACCCATGTTCAGGAGGAGGGGACTACACAAGGGTGTGAATATCAGAAAGTGGGACCGATGGCAGCCCCCTCCGGGTCTGTGCTCATGCATGGGTTTGCCACTGTGCTGTGAGGAATCCGCTGACACACACAGGAAGGGTAGTATCGGGTGGTTATACATCTATAAAGAAAATGCTTGGAGAGGTAGGATGGAGGGTTGCTGGAGGAGACATGAGCCGGAGTGGGCAGATGAGACCTCTGCAGGGAGGTGAGATTAGCTGTAATTTGAAGCATGAGAAAGGATTAGTCCTGTGAACGTGTGCAGTAGACAAAAGGATGGGTATGTGCAAAACTCTGAGATGACAGTAAATTAGTGATGAAAGGAGGCCAGTAAGCATGAGAGACCACAGGAGTGGGTTAGAGAGGTAGGCAGCAACCAGACCATTTGGTGAAGGCTTTAGACTTTAGTTATTTCCAGTTTGGTGCCAGTAGAGGGAGTTAATAGGGAAGATGAAATGATCTATTCTTTACTCCCATAGGATTCATTTTGTGAATGGACTAAAGGGGATAGTGAAAGCAAGGGGGTCAGTCTGGAGGTGATTGTAGTGATTCACCCGACAGGTGAGGACTTAGCCTGGGGTGGAGGCAGTGGATTTGATGGGCAGTGTTCAGAATCTGTGCATATTTGAAAGTGGGGTCTATGAGATTTCCTAACCGGTGACATAAGTGACAGAGAAGTCAGGAGGGGATACACACACTGTGTCTGAGCATTTGGGGTGATCAACACAATCAGTGTCTTCCAGGATTTTCTTTTTAATAGACTGCGCATGTAAGAGAAACTTTAGGTTCCCAGCTAAGTCAGAGAGAGTTAGTTCCCTTGTATCCTGCCCTCACTGTGCACTGCCCCCCTGGCTCTCCGCAGTGATACATTTGTTCCAGCCTCTGACATCACCACTGACACGTTGCTATCACCTGCAGCCCACAGTTTGCATTAGGCTTATACATGACGTGGGTTTTGACAAATACATAATGACATGTGTGTAGCATTATGGTATCACACAAAATAGTTTCACTACCTTCAAAATCCTGTGTTCTGCCTAGTCATCCCTTCCTCTCCCTCATCCCTAACTCCATAGTTTCACTTTTTTCCGGAACATCACATATCTGGAGTCGCACAATGGGCTTCTTTCCCTTCATAACATGCATTTGAGGTTTGTTTGCCTTTTCATGGCTTGATAGTTTTTATTTTTAGCACTGAAACATATTCCCTTATCTGGATGTTACCTCAGATTATCCATCATCCACGGAAGGGTATTCTGGTGGCTTCCCTCTTTTGGCAACTATGACTGAAGCTGCTTTGCATGCCGGGGGCAGGTTTGCGTGTGGGAGTGAATTTTCCACTCATCTGGGGCATGATTGCTGGATTTGTGTAAGAGTACGTTTAACTCTGAAGAAACCATGTGCATTTGATTGTACTAAATTTCATACCCAGGTCCTTGTAATGGCCTCATCTGTCATGTAAGTGCCACCACAGCTAATAGGTCATCTGCTACTGCCACTTGCACAGTAAGGCCTTCTTTTCTACTGCGTTACAAATTTGTCCACCCCTTCCCCAATGTTAGTCTCGTGATGTGGGCGCCATCTAGTGGACATAAAGCAAATATCGTTTCTTAGAGCAACAACAGCAAAAAAGATTCATTAGGAATGAAGAATGAGAAACTGGATTCCGTTATGCGAAGTAAGAAAGGCATTTCAGTGATTTGGACACTGAGCAAATATTTGGACTGCAGTGAAGTCCAAAACCAGGAGAGGCATGGCGGAGAAAACAAATCAGCAAACATTAATCAGCAAGTTAACATCCTGAATCTCGGCATTTACTCACCAAAATGATCTGGGGTCTTCATAGATATGCAGAGCTTTTCCAGGGCGTGTGTGGTGGTGGTGGTGAAATAAAAAGAATTGAAGACTAAAACATGGCCTTTACATCTTCTAATTCTGTTGCGGGACGAGACCAATGGTGGACACCTGCAGGAGGTAATTCCACATTAAACTGCCACCATAGATTACAGTTTAATAGGGGAGAAGGAAACCCAGAGGGCAGAGTGCTCATGCAAGGCGTCCCCAAACGCTATAGCCTGACGTGGGTCCTGAAAACAGAAATAAGAGATGGGTAGGTAACAGGAAGGGCATCGTGAAAAGAGGGTAAGGTCAGTGCAATAGAAGGAAAAGTGTGAATCACAGAGACACATCCAGGCGCCTGTATCCACTCGTTCTAATTCATTGGGAATTAAGAGGAGATGGGGGTGGGGGGTAAGTGAAGAAGAGCAGAGCTCTCTCTCTAGTTAGGGGTACTGAAATGTAATTGGAATAGCAATGAAAGATATCACCAGTATTACAATGATCACAGCAGGAGCAGACACAGAATGTACAGTCCCTGTTCTAATTACTTTTGCACATATTATCTCACTTAAACTTCACAACAATCCTATAAATTAGGCATTGTAATTTTCTTCATTTCAATTTGAGAACACTGGGACATCAAATTTTTCGTAACTTTTACTAAATCATGAAACTAGTAAGTGGCAGAGCCTGGATTCACACCCAGAAGTCAGATCTCAGAGACTATGCGCTCCTGAATTCTGCCAGGCAGAGCAAAAGCGCCAGGATGAACAGATTCAGGGACTGAATTGTGGGCCTGTTTTATCATTTACGTAACTTGGGAAAATCTCTGTTTCTGGGCATTCATTTCTTCATCTATTTGGGGAGACTCTTAAACCACATTACCTCTAAGGTATGTCTTAGTTCTGAAATACATTGGTTATATTTAACAGAATGTTCAGTGTTTTGTGTTGAGAGTTGGATAACTAAAATAATCTGCAGTTAGAGAATCCCGCTACTTAAGAATCTATGTTCAGATTCATGGGCAATGGTCTCCTGTGGATCACATCACACCTCTTTTCCGATCTAAACTGTCGAGCCAGTGTGGCGGGTGGTTAGATCTTTCCGTGTGGAAACTCTGTTGCTCTTGTGGGGGAGGGTGGTCAGCCCTGCTCTGGACAGAAGTGCTGTAGGGTCAGCCCAGTGGAAAGGGCACAGCGGCCGTCTCACCGTCCTCTGCTCTCCCCTCCCTTTGCACTTGTATTGGTTGAGTCCGACTCACGCAGCTCTCTGGAATCCATCTGAAGTTCTGTGGAATGGACGCAGTGTTCCTCCAACCTTCCCAGAGCTCTCACTCACCACCTTGATCCTAACTCAGGACGTCATCTTTGTCCTTGGAACTGCCTACAGTGGCTTCCCACCAGGTCTTTCTGCCTCCAGTACCTCCTTCTTCCAATCCCCTTTTTCACAAGTGGGTGGGGTAACCCTTTCCTGTTACTCATCAGATGATACCCTCCAGCTGTTTTTTGGTGCACTCGGGACAGTTCCCAGAATTCTTACTTCTTGAACAGCGTTTAGGAGGTATGTCCTGTTCTGACTAGAACTCACTTTCCCCTGGCTAGATCACTCTCTACCGTGAATTTTACCTTTCAGCCACTTCATAACACACAGCCTCCCACCTTCAGGATTCTATTCAGGCTACTTCAGAACAGGACCCTCCACAAACTCCCACCCAATGGCTACCCCGACCCATTGCACCTGGCACTAGGTTTCAACTTAGATTTCACTGTCATGGAAAAACACACCTTACACTTGTCCTTGAGGTGCCCCCCCACCCCCCGTGCTACACTTCTGTACACCGACTGTGGCACCTGCCTCACTGTGACACCGTTACCTTCCTTTCCCAATGGACTGTCAGGACCACGAAAGCAAGAGCTGTCCTGCCTCACTCAGGATTTTATTCCCACTTCCCACTTCTTGGCTTTTAGTCAGCCACAATTTATATTTGGGGCTGATCTTTAAGATTTTCTCAGATGTTTGGGATCTCCCCCGCCCTTTTTCCCTGAGAGCGATGGTGCACTTCACATCTGGTGGAAATGTCGTGTGAAGTTGGCCATAGTCCGTAGTGGGTTTTACTAGGATCATCTGGAGGGACCAGCTTTGGCAGGTTCCCAAGAACGTGAATATCTATAGTTCTTTCCTCTTGAAACTCATCAGATTCCCGAGAGGAGATTCTTCTAATGTCTTCCCTGAAGGCATGAGCCTGGCTGCTAGTTTCCCGAGAGCCCAGAAGAGGCAGAAGGTGCCAGGACTCAACATTCAATGATAACTGTTGGCGATCTGGGAAGGGAGGAGTATCTGAGAAGGAAGGAGGAAAAGAACCAGGTGCCCCTCACTCACAACCACAGGCGGTCTGCCTATGGCTGGATCCAGCTTGGCTCCTTTAAGAGGCAAGACAACTCATTTTGCCATAAAGATTAAAATGTTTATTAACACATTAGACTAGAAACTGTTATTGAATTGAGACCAAGTTTTGTGTTCTTCAAGATTGCCTGACTTTTTAGTACCCAAAAGACACAAGAAAAGTCTTGCAGGCTGCAACAATTTCACCTGAGAAGAGAAAGGTCCCCCGCTGAGCAAGAGAAGGGAGGAAATTGCAACATTTATGTTAAATCCTCACGGTTCCTGCTTATTTCAATGCACAGTTATCCATAATTAAAAATCCAAAGTCAGCACACCAATCTTCTCTGCTAAAATGCAAGGATCTCAGTAGCGGTTTTCTCTGATCACCCTCCCTGCAATTTACGCGTCATTTTCGTGAAGCATTTATCACTTCTGAAGCCCGCAGGTGGGTATTATTATTTTTGTAAACAACATTATGTTTACTTTCACATTTGCCAACTTTGCTCCCATTTAAAAAATCTTCCAACTTCTAGGTCATCTTTTAATTTTTCACAATTATAAAGCCTTTAAGAATTTCTTTATTAAAGTTCTGCTGCTGGTGGAAAGCTCTTAAGAATTGTCTGAAGAACATGTTTAAGTAGTTTTATTGGTTGCATTTCTAGATTGACATGTACTTTTTGGTTTATATTTCCGATATTAAGAACCTACCGTCAGCCTAATTGTAATTCATTGCAGGAAATTCATCTCTTCTCACTGGCTGATTTTAAATCTTTCTCTTGGATTTAATGTTTTACAATTACATTATCAGTTGCCTAGGTGTGCATTTCTTGAGATTTTTTTCCTACTTGATATAAAACAGTACTTCATCTTTCTCTCTTTTTTTTTGAGACCCAGTTGATGTATAACAGTTTCTGGTGTTGAACATAATGATTCAATATTTTTATATATTGCAAAGTGATCACTACAATGAGTCTGGTTATCATCCATCACCACAGAGTTATGACTTTTTCTCTTGTGATGATAACTTGTAAGATTTATTCTTAGCAGCTTACAAATAGGAAGCAAAAGAGTGTTACACACTGTGGGCACGAGGCTGTACCTCACACCCCCTAAGTGACTTATTTCATAAATGGAAGTTTGTGTCTTTGACTGCCTTTACCCAGTGTTTGCCCTCCCCGACCCCTCCCCCCCACTGCTAGCACCCCCCGACCTGCTCTCTGCATCTCTGAGGCTGGTTTGGTCTGGTTTTAGGCTCCACATATAAGTGAAATCACACGCTATTTGCTTTTCTCTGACTGACATCTCACTTAGCATCCTGACTTCAAGGTCCATCCATGTTGTTGCAAATGATAGGGTTTTCTTTTTCTCTGACTAAATAATATTCCCTTTAAAAATATTTTATTTATTTGTAGAGAGAGGGGAAGGAAGGGAGAAAGAAAGGGAGAGAAACATTGGTGTGTGAGAGATACATCAATCAGGTGCCTCTTGTGTGCCCCCAACTGGGGAGCTGGTCTGCAACCCAGCCATGTGTCCTGACTGGGAATTGAACTTGCGACCCTTTGGTTCGTAGGCTGGCACTCAATCCACAGAGCCACACCAGCCAGGACTGAATAATATTCCACTGTGTTTGTGTGTGCACATGTGTAAATGCATGTACATACACACATTACATTTACTTATTCACTCATCCATCAGTAGACACTGAAGTTGCTTCCATGTCTTAGCTGTTGTAAATAAAGCTGCAACCAGTATTTTTCTGAAAGCTTAGCAATGAACTTAAAAAAACATTGTTATAATTTCTATTATAAGTTATCTGGGTCTTCTTAAAAACCCAAGTTTACCACATTGTTCAGAAGCAAAGCCTATACTGGAAGTTTTCATTTCCGTCATGAAATGAGCTGAGAAGTTGCATCTCTGTGTTGTTCGGTCACAGTTTGTGAGTTCCCAGGGTCACTGCTGCTGCTTCTGTTTTCATGTTTGATTCCGCTTTTTATTACTTATTTCCAGTTTTATTGCAGATATGAGGAAATTAAGTTGATATTCTCCCTGCTCTATAGTTTTGTTTTGTTTTTTTTTTAAGTGTTTATTTGTGCCTGATATGGTAGTTTTGAAAAAAATATTAGTGCTGGAAAGCAGCGGATTCTATCTCACAGTGTATACTGATAAAGTCCTCTGAATAGTAGTAAATTATTTTCACCCACTTGGAATGCCAGGTGACATGGGTTAGTTTCTCACCGCTTTTGAAAATCTCTCCTTCATCGTCTTCAGATGCTACTCCGTGGGTATCATTATTGTGTCTTTTGGTGTCAAAGGTTGATTGATGGCAACTTGCTTTTTGTGGCTTGTTATCTTTATCATTATAAAGAGATCCTCTTTCATGGACACTTTTACCATCTAAGTAGCATGTTGACCACTTTAATATCAAAATTTTGTTTTATTTTTGTCTATTTTTATTTCAGACTTGTTTTATTTAAATGGTATAGTTTATAATAATCACTATCTTTTTATGCATATTCCATCACACATGTTTCTACCATTAAAGCAATGTATTGCTTAATTTTACAAAGTTTGGGATTGTGTGGAAATAGAATGCTATGCATTCACGCAACAAACATTAAGCACTCACTCTCCGCCAAGACTCTGAGAGACTGACCACACAAATGGGAAATGGCCAGACCGTAACAGAAACTGAACTCGGACCTGCAGCGGCCTTCCCCGGACTTCAGTCCCTTGTCTGTGCTGACCAGCCGGGGCACCAGTCTGCTGTGAGGCCGCCGTGGAGGAAGTCAGACCGTGCCGTTTCTTGGGGCTGCCCCCTGGGACTCACTGTGTTCTGTGAGTGCTCGTTCCGGTTTGGGTGCCTCCTTGTCCTCTCATGGAGTCCGAGTCATGCCAGTGCTTCCTTGCTGTGCTAGTTTGCTTTTCCTCGTGTTAGGGGCTCATTTCCTGTGTCAGGACATTCATGTTTCACTTTCCTTGATAGAGACAGGCATTGGTGCTGGACCATTTTCTTCACTATCTCTCACAGCTCGTGTCTCCTCCCTTCTTTCAGAGGTTTGGTGCTGGGTTCTTGCCTTTGCTTGCTCATCTTTCAAATGGTCCATCATACTCAGTCCAGAACAGTGCATATAGCTTATTGAATGAACTGGATTGGGTAAACCTCAAACTGGAAACCATTTGATCATTTTTTGCCATCACCATCCGCCATGTCAAACCTCTTCTCCATGTCCCTGACAATACCCTGGGCTTGTACCATATACCCTGACTGCCACTTCAATAATAATCAACAATCTTATTTTCCAGGTACAAAAAAATGGCATTGACTCTAACATCAGAGCACCAGGTCTTCCAGTTTTCAACTTTACCCATCTCTTTCGGTCAGAGCCTGATTCAGCCTGGGATGCATCCAGTGCGGAGGTCTGGATGTGATGGGTTAGCTTTGCCACTTAACTAGTTCACCTTTCTCCTCTTTAAACTCCACTCACACGCCTGCTTTGGGCTTCCACAGGACTGCAGAAGGGGCTGTGAGGAGAGGACAGCGAAGTTAGGGCCGGTGTGGTTTGTAACCCGGTGTTGGAAACTTAGGTAACTGGGGCCCCGAGAGGAAAGGGGTCTGCCTGTTCTCTGGGTGTCGCCAGCCAGGACCGCAATATGGGATCTCAACTTTGGCCTCTAGACTTGGGCCTCAGGGACCTCGGGCTCTCTTCCTGAGGCCAGGTGCTCCATACCTTGATGACTTACTGAGTGTAGAGGGATTTCTGCTCATCTGATCTCACCTGATTCTTCCTGCTGTCTTGGTGGGGTTTCCAGGTGCGGCATAAGCCCTGGTGGATAGTGCATGCTTTTTTTCTCCCAAGACCAAACAAACCTCAACCATGAGTCTGTATGTGTGAAACTTTTAAGAAATAGCCACCAGATGTCACTCTAGACTAGCATTTGTCAAATGAGAGCACGCTGTCCATTGTTTCCAAATTTGCTTGAGAGGGTGGGTGGAGAGAATGAGAAAAAAATAGATGCCCTGCATCCTAATATTTCAGGGCATAAGGAATTTTCTAGAGCTGCCTTAGGATGACAACCAACCATGAGGACCAAATGTGAAAAGGCACTACGGATGCAGCTCGTAGGTTATTACACTTGGTGGGATAGGGATCAGTCAGGCATGCAATTCACAGAACGTGGCCCCGCTGCTTGCCAATGAATAGACTGAGTCAGGGGAGATCAGAGTGAAGGAAAAACGCAACTTCACAAGAGGGGAAATCATGAGTCTTGAAGGGTGTCCTGGGTTCAGGTCGAACAACTCTAAGACTTGGGAGAGGCCACCTGATGGGTTGGGGGCGATGGAAGGGCTGGTGAGTTGCAATCTTAGCTGCATGCATGACGGAGTGGTTGGAAGGTCTGTGAGGAGAAGAGGGAACCATACTGGAAGGGCGAGGTCAGAGAAGGGTGAGATGGTGTGAGGCCAGCAATGCAGCCTGGGCATGAGGGCTGGTGGCCCAGGTCCCAGCTCTGCAACAGTGGCTCCTGGCAATGCTCTAGGGCACACTGCATAGCCTTACTGTGCCTCAGTTTCTGTGGTAATAAAGTGGGAAGATCATATACCCACTTCAGAGGGTGGTGGAGAGCTGAATGAGTTCATATCTCCCAAGTGTTTAGAAAAATATCCAACATGCAATAAATGCTACATTAATTTGTCGAATAAATAAAATTTTGCATGGGACTAGGGCCTAGGAAATAAAAAGAAGGCTAGTGATCAAACATAGACCTGGGATGTGCCCAGTTGAGTGCCTGTTCACTAGCACGATAGCCAGTTTTTATCGCAGACACTGCATGACACTTAAAAATGTAAAAAAAAAAAAACACCCTAAAACTAAGTGTTGACATTAACTTCTACTATGTACTGAGCTGTACCTAGATGCTAGCAACTAATTTAAGCCATTTAAATGCGTTACTTTATTTAATCTTCTCTAAAACTCACAGGATATGTATTATTGTTACTATTGCTATTTTGTAGGTTAGGGAGAGAGTAATCTGTCCAAGGCTATACCAACAGTAAGTGGCAAGGCTGGGATTTAAACCCAGAGACTGATGGTTCAGCCATGACTCTGAAGGTATCCTATGAAATCCTATTCTTTCAGAACCAACAGGGACCTTAGTGATACTTCAGTTTAACTCTCCCATTTTAGAGATGAAGAAACCGAGTCTCATAGATAGTAAGAGATTTATCCAAGGCCATTTGGTTGACCGGTGACAGTGTAAGAGCCTATATATTCTGTTCCCAGTCCAGTTCTGATAATCCGAGGTTTGGAAAGTCAGCTAAGGGAGCATCCGTCCAGTGCATTATTAATTGTATTATTGTTTGAAGAGACTATGTCACACAATGTCTTCTTCACCAGGGCCACGAGTGAGAATGCGGCATTTTCTTTTTTCAATATGGTAGTCTACCAGCGATCGAACATTGATTTCCACTGTGAATGCAGATGAAATACTCCGTTTCTGGTCTGCCCGAGCACAGCATGCTGCTCCTTGTTTCGAGTGCTCCTCTGTGTATTTTCATCTGTTCTGTCATCCATTCCCCCATTAGGAGGCTTGTTTCTAATAGCAGAGCTGAGGGGAGGGTGAGCAGATGTCATCTTTCCACAATTTTTTTCAATCGCACCAAGTTTTGCCCTTCCACCAATTACACAATGTAACAGTGATTTTGCCCTGCACACTCAAATCCAAGGCAAGTCACTTACCTCCCCACCAAGTCCCCACTTGTCCCAACTGTCAGCCCGATTGCCCTGTGTGTAGAAATCCTGGAGCTGCCACAGATAGCCCTTCGAGGCCTTGACAGGGTGTTTTGGTTCCCGTCCGTCCTCTACCAAAGTGCCTGTCATAGACTCACATAAAGGGAGAGAAATGTCTACTCAGGGCTGTCTGCACTTGTTCTGCGTGTTTGGATTTCTGCTGGCATTTTTATCTTGCTCCTGGGCTCCTATGAGCTCTGGTTGTGTTGCAGAGGTTTCTGTTGTTGAGACCTTTTTTCAAGAACAGGAACAAACAGGTGGAGTGGGAAGCTGCCTGGGGAATGTAGCTTTTAGTGCAAAATGTGAGTTTGCTAGTGGACCTGGGTTTCCGAGCTGTCATACCCCTGGGGTCACCTGTGCTAACGAGTGTTGATGCAATGAGATTCGGGGAGTAACTTACAGTCTGTTCCATTCTGAGAGGCATGGAGCACTTTAACAGAGTAAAGCCACCGAGAAAATGAAATGTGTTTGAGTGATGTTTCCCAAACTTGCGGAGAGCGTGGAACCCCTATTACCTAACATGTTCCAGGAAAACTGCTTCCTGGAGCACTGTAGGAAATGCTTGTCTGATTCAGTGAATAGAGGTTTGGATACCTGATAACTAATTTCCAATCTTGGCTTTGTAAGCTACTTAGTTGCAGTTAGTATTACTCAAAATAACCCAGGAAGTCTGTTGCTTTGCCAGATTGGGGAAGTTCTCCTTTATTATTAGTTCGAATAAGTTTTCCCCTTGTTGCTGTTCTTCTTCCCCTTTTGGTATCCCTATAATTTGGATGTTGAAATGTTTTTTTTTTGTTTTGTTTTTTTAAATTTTTATTTATCTTTAGAGGGTAAGGGAAAGAGAGAGGGAGAGAAATATCAATGTGTGGTTGCTTCCCATGTGTCCCCTGCTGGGAACTGACCTGCAACCCAGGCATGTCCCCTAACTGGGAATCGAACCACGATACTTTGGTTCACAGGCCCACACTCAATCCACTGAGCTACTCCAGCCAGGGGATGTTGAAATATTTAAAGATGTCCTGGAGATTCCTAAGCCTCTCCTCATTTTTTTGAATTCTTGTTTCTTCATTCTTTTCTGTTTCTCTGAAATCCAGAAAGCTCAGAGTACCAAAGAAATTTGACCCAAGAAGGAACACACCCAAGGGGGAGAATGGTGAGGGAGGGTTTGTGCAGGGTGGAAGGGAATGAAGCGGGGAATGGGACAACTGTAATGGCATAATCAATAAAATATACATATATATATATTTGTATTATTTTAATTAAAATTTTTTTATTGATTATGCTGTTACAGTTATTCTATTCCCCCCTTCATTCCCCTCCACCCTACCCCCCGTCCCCACCATTACCCTCCCTTTAGTTTATGACCATGTGTCTCAAGTTCTTTAGATTCTATATTTCCCACACTATTCTTGCCCCCCCCCATCTATTTTCTATCTACTGTCTATGCTACTTATTTTCTGTACCTTCTCCCCCCTTCTCCTCCTCCCACTCCCCTTTTGCTAACCCGCCTTGAGATCTTCATTTCTATGTTTCCACTCCTGATCTAGCTGTCCTTTTAGTTTGCTTTTGTTTTAGGTGTGGTTCTTAATAACTGTGAGTTTGCTGTCCTTTCACTGTTCATGTTTCTTTAACTTCTTTTTCTTAGATAAGTCCCTTTAACATTTCATATAATAAGGGCTTGGTGATGATGAACTCCTTGAATTTGATCTTATCTGAGAAGCACTTTATCTGTCCTTCTATTTTAAATGAAAACTTTGCTGGATAGAGCAATCTTGGTTGTAGATCTTTGGATTTCATGACTTGGAATACATCTTTGCAGCCCCTTCTTGCCTGTAAGGTCTCTTTTGAGAAATCTGCTGACATTCTGATGGGGACTCCTTTGTAGGTGACTGTCCCCTTAGCTCTTGCTGCTTCTAGGATTCTCTCCTTCATTTTAATCTTGGCTAATGTAATGATGATGTGCCTTGGTGTGTTCCTTCTTGGGTCCAACTTCTTTGGTACTCTCTGAGCTTCCTGGATTTCCTGGAAGTCTATTTCCTTTGCCAGCTTGGGGAAATTCTCCTTTATTATTTGTTCAAATAAGTTTTCCACTGGTGGCTGTGCCTTTCCCCCTTCTGATACCCCTATAATTCGGATGTTGGAGCGTTTAAAGATGTCCTGGAGGTTCCTAAGACTCTCCTCATTTCTTTGAATTCTTTCTTCTTGACTCTTTTCTGTTTGGCCATTATTTGCTTTCTTCTGGTCCACTCCATTGATTTGAGTCCCAGTTTCCTTTTCATTGCTGTTGGTTTCCTGTGCAATTCCATTCATTTCAATTAGTTTTGCCTTCATATATTTGTCTAATTTGTGGCTATAATCAACCAGTTCTGTGAGGATCCTGATCACCAGTGTTTTAAACTGTGTGTCTGAGAGTTTTGCTATTTCTTCATCGCTTAGATTTATAGGCTCCGGGGCTTTGAGTTCTTCTTGAGCCATTTTTGGTCTGTTCATGCCCTTTAAGTGTGAGGAACGGAGCCTTGGACTCCCAGGTTGCTGGGTTGTGACGCTGTATGTGGGGGCGTGGTCAGAGCAGGGAAATGGCAGCCCCCTCTGCTGTTTTGCACCGCTGGGTAGGAGCAGAGCCTTAGGTGGTTCACCAGGGCCGGGCCACTCAGAGTCGCTGGGTTATGAGGCCGTATGTGGAGGTGGGGTCAGAGCAGGGAAATGGCGGTGCCCTCCCTGCTGCCTGCCACGGGGACCTGATGGGTCCCGGTCCAATCGCCCACTCCCTCGCTTGTCTATCCACACACAAATGCAAGATCACAGTCAACATGCAGCCCTGCTCCCTTGCTGTTTCCCCATGGTCGCTCTTCGCTCGGTCGCTCACTAGGTCCAACCCTGCGCCTGGATTCTGCGCGCCTGAGTCTGTCTGACCGAGTTTTCCTGTGCAACCCTGCTCCACCAGCCGCTGGTTTCACCCCTTACTGGTCAGGCTGAAGAATTTGTTGTTAACAGACTTCCGAAAAGCTCAATTTTCTGTGTTCTGGCTGTGTTTTCTGTTGCTAATATTTAGTTGTCTCTAAACTTGGTTGTGTGAGAAGGCACGGATATCCACCTATCGGCATAATCAATAAAATATATTCTAAAACTGATCCAGGATTGCTGGCCAGTTTGCAAACAGCTTGAGGCTAAACTACATTACCTAAGGAGCATGTGCAGATTGTCAATCAGTTACATCCATTACGTCACTAAGCATGCTGTTTGGGTCAGCTGATTTTTTTTTCCTGGCAACACTTTCTTGGTGTGGGGAGCCATATCTGCTGATTTATATTCTATTACAAGCCTGACACTTTGATTAATATTAGCTGCAGTGATTTTAAGTAAATCACTTGACATTTTTAATCATAATTCTACTTTCTCTCAAATTACTGGGTTAAAAAATAAGCCAGTTCTATAATTCTAAACTTAGTGATCTTCTGGGAGCCCAGGGTTTTGGAAAAAACCTGAGTACCTCTGTTCTAAACCTCTGATGTAACCCATGAAGACAGTAAGGTTTGGATCTGCAGCTTCACATCCAGTTTAGAAGAGAGAGACATTTAATATTTTCTTATTCTGTTATAATTATATGTCCAACAACACTGACCCACAGTTACTTTCTTATTGTTGTTCCCAGTCCATGGGTATTATGGGTAAATACAGAGGCTGACCGTCCACTGCAGCGATGTTGACTAGTATTTAAGTTGCGCTTGCTATAGTGGCATATCTAACTTGATGAGCAGAAGTTTCTGGCGTGGTCATAATCTGAGCTACAGAATGAAAGTAATTGCAAGATGGAACAGGATTTGAAAAGCAGCATGGTATTCTCAGAAGGAGCCTGGGTTCTCGAGCCAGGCAGACCTGGTTTTAAATTCCGTCTTCATTGCACACTATCTCAGTGACCTTGGGCAGTTTTATTAGCCTTTATGGGCATTCATTTTCTCATCTACAAATGTCATAGGTTCCTTAAGATTAAATAAGATAATGCTTATTTAAATCTATAAATAAGTACCTATTTATACATTTTAAAAAGAAAAATGCCTGGGATGGTGTGGCTCAGTTGGTTGGAGCATTGTCCCATAAATTAAAGGGTCACAGGTTTGATTCCTGGTCACAGCATATGCTTGGGGTGTGAGTTCAGTTTCAGCTTTGGCGTGTGCAAGAGGCAACCCACTGATGTTTCTCTCACGCTGGTTTTTCTGTGCCTCTCTCCCTCCCTTCCTCTTTCTCTAAAATCAATAAGTGTGTCCTCAGGCGAAGATTAAAAAAAAAAACAAAGAAAAAGAAAACCATCAATGAGAAAACAGAGAATACCAGGTTAGAACACAAGAAGTATTCAGAAAGAGCATGTGAGGATCATACAATGATGGCTCTGAAAATTCTGGTTTGACACAGAGAGGGAATCGCCCACTAAAATTGCTCAGATGATGCAATGGGTGAGGAACATAGCTAGAGGTTTGGGGAGTATGGCACCCATGTTTATGGGCCAAGGAGAGAGTCAACGGTGGAAGTGTGGGCACGGGTGGGAAGACAATCAGCATTCTGGGATAGAAAATGGCGACATTAATGGGTCCTATTCTAGTCACGGATCAAGGCAGACCAGAGCGGAGCTCCTGACAGAGCTCTAGTGGCTGCAGGTAGGTTGGAGCAATGCTGGAAGGGGGACTGAGGGAGGCGTCCTGTGAGTCAGTGCCAGAGCGCCCTCTAAAGGCATCACCCTGCATGGCAGAATTGAGCTCGCTTAATTGTAAGGGAAATAGACCTGTAGGGACCTGTAATTGCACAATATCTCTCAATGTTACATGGTGAGCTCTCTGTAATTCTTTTCATTTAGCAATAACTCATGTTCATATAGCACTTCTCAATACCGAAAGCACTTTTACGTGCATTATTTCTATGAGGGAGTCACCACTGCTAATAGTCTCTCCAAGGTATGGAGGAAGAACCTGAAGCTCAGGAAGGTCCAGTGGTTAGTATAAGGACACACAGCTTATTTTGGGGAGGAGCAGGATTGGTACCCAAATTTCAAACTCATATACTTAGCTATTCTCAGAATGTAACATTGTCTCTTCTGGAGAGTGAAGGTTATCTGTTAGCACCCATCCTGCTCCCCTGTACTAGACAGAAGGAAACAGTGGCAGAGAAGTGTCCCTAGAAAGGTCAGCAGAGGTGCAGCTGGTGACTGACATTGCTGACTGCACTTAAGGGTTATGTCTCAGAAGAAGCCAATTTGTTGCTGTTAGCTCTGAAATAATGGCCCAGTTGAGAGCAAGTATTTATTACAGAGTTCTGTGTTACCTGTGGACAGTTAAGTCAAAGAGGGTAAGCTTAGTTGTACTCAGCCTACCATTCGCCCTTTCCATGGCCATGGCAGACATTAATAATCGATCATGATATCTTCTCCCCTTCACTGTTCTCAATTTGCTGTTCTTGGCAGGCACTGCTCATTGTTCAGAGTTGGCCTCCCTGCACCCCTTTTTCTTTGACAATCACCATACTGTTGTGTGTCTTTGAGGTTGGTTTTTTTACTTAATCTCTTCACCTTTTTCACCTGACTCCACAAGCCCCCCAACCTCTGACAGGTATTTTCTGTATCTATGAGTTTATTTCTGTTTTGTTTGTTAGTTTATTTTGTTCATTATATTTTAGATATGAGTGAAATCATAGGATATTTGTCTTTCTCTGCCTGCTTATTTCACTTAGCATAATGGTCTCCAGGTCCATCCATGCTGTTGCAAAGGGTAAGATTTCCTTCTTTTTTATGGCTGAGTAGTAGTCCACTGTGTAAATGTACCACAGCTACTTACCCACACTCAGCTACTGAGGGGCACTTGGGTCGCTTCGCAGTTTTGGCCGTTGTAACTAATGCTGCAATGAATGCGTTTTGGGGGTTCTTCAGGTGTGTTCCCGGAAGTGGAATCACTGGGTCACAGGCAGTTTCACTTTTAATTTTTCTGAGCTAACTCCATACTGCTTTCCTCAGTGGCTATTTATTTTATGTCTTTGAGGATATTGTCATTTCTGACAAAGGGCCCTCCCTGGTAGTCACTGGTGAATTTCCTTCTTCAAAAGCATGATTGTTATGCACTTACTTCCTGCAATTCTAAATATTAATTTTATTTCAGGGACCCAGAGAAGTGAATCATTTCCTCTAGGAAAGAATTTTTTTCACACATTGTTCATTGTTAGTAGCTCAGAAACCAGCTATATTTGACTCATCAAATGTAAGGCAGTGCTGCAAATGAGTCTCACATCTACCTCATAACAGAGCCCTTGGCATTCAATGCAACAAAGCGATGTGAGGGCGCAGAGTTGTTCTAGAGAGCCAGGGGTGTGTCAGCCACTCGGGCGGCTTCCTCAGAGTATACCTGCTTATATTTTCATTCCTACATGCATTCTTACCTCCCACCCCCAGTCTTCCTTTAGTCTGGTTTCCCTTAGGTGGGAGGGGGAGGGGCAGAGGACTATGGGAGGTAAATGTACATTTCTGAAAAGTTCCTCCAAGTGATTCTGATACCTAAACCTCTTTTTCCTCCCAAATGAGAACATCCCTATAATGGAAATAAAACTTAAATTTGAAGTTAAGAGACATTGTTGGAATTGACTTTTTTGATCCTGCTACTTTTCCTTGGTAACCTTGGTCTTGACTCCTATCTTATTTGGTTGCAAATGATGGAAGCCCAAGTCAAAATGGTCTTAGTAAAAAAAAATTAGGGGGAGAGTTTTGGGTTCACATGCTGAAAATGTTCCAGATTGATTCTTGCTAGCTTCAGGTTCAGCTGGATCAGGAATCCAAACACTATCACAAGGACCTATGTTTCTCCATCTCTTTACCTCTTCTTCCCTCTGTATGGGTACTCTTCTCAGATTCTGTTGGTTAGCCTTAATCACTTTTGGGAGGGAGAACATTTATTTCCTAATAATCTCCACTCTTTGGCTTGACTTATCTCTTGTGACTTATTCCCAAACAAGTCACTATCACCAGTGTGGGTAGAAATGCATAGTTTGCTTACTTCTGGACAAGGAAGTTACTATCCAGTATTTTCCTCTCTCATTTGGGTTTCCTGTGGCTGGCATCTGTAATGTTCCAGATGTTAAATATTGTGTATATTTCTTCTCTTCTTTGATGACAGTTTCTCTCTTAGAGTTGAGCAGGTGTGATTTCTACTGAACTTGAAAATCTATCATTGGAAAAGTAATAGGTTTTCCAAGGGAAAATAACACCAAAAGAAAAGGAAACAGATAAACATTTTCTAAAAAATAATATCACTGCTTTGGGTCCTAGTTTTTCCATACAGAAAAAGGAAATATAAGTCAGTCGATCTTATGAGTGGCCAAATCATTTTAATTGTCCATGATAAGGAACAGAACTTTGTAGCCTTTTGCAGTACATATTATATAAATACATGTACCTACATAAAATAAATGTATGCATGTGCCTAAGCCCGTCTGTGAGTGCATGTGCACCTGTCACTCAGCTTGCATGGAAGGTAACTGAGACTCAGAGAAGCCCCGTGGTCCCACTGGCAGAGGTGACAGAGACAGTTCTGTGTTTCCCACTGAGGAGCTTTTTTTGTAACTAGATTATGCTCACATGTTCATTGCTTACACTTGGCATGTTAACTCTTTAAGAGGGTTTTACAATTTATGAGAGTCTCTTTAGAAATAAGCCATAAAGGTATGCTGGAATTTTAGGTGCTATTACTGGAAGTGGTCAGGTGGCCATGACATTGAGAAGGACCATGGGGGCCAGAGAGGGCCTGTGCCATGGTTTGGGGAGGGAGGAATTAGTTTAAAAAGCATCTGCCTTAGTTTAAAAGCATCTGTCTATTTTGACTGCTTTTTTAAATCTGTCTCGCCGTGCTCTTGTTTCCAGGAGTGTCATGTGTACTTTCCTAAATGACCTCTTCATCACATTTTTAACAATATTTTCATCCCAACACATTATCTAATCAAGCGATGAAAATCGTGCCACTCTTCTAGAACACAGCTTCTCCCTGCTCCCTAGCTGTGGCCCTTACAGTGATGTGTCAGTATATGAGTGAAAATTTAGATTGGAGTTTTAAAATAATTTTTAAATCATACTATATTAGGTCCTTATGTATTTTATATCAAGTTCATTTGTTGCTATTATTGTATATTCCTAGAACTGGAATGCTCTTTCTCTTCTGCACGTTTTGCAAAGGGTTGACACAGAAATTATTAGGTAAAGATTTGGAATCCAAGCCATGGGCCCAGAACAGCACACTGTGCCTGGTTCATGTGAAAGTCACTTATTGAATGCCTATTCTGGGTGAGGCTGCAAAGGACATAAAGATGAATCTCTGTCTTGCAGAGGTAAGTCCTGTGCATAAATCACTGCAAACCAGGGTGGGTAGCAATATGTGTCATAGGAGAGGAATGGATAGATTCCTACGAGGGGTGAGAGGATGAGGAAATTACTTGGCCATGGGCTATGGGCTGCTGTGGTTTGGCATCTTTGAGCTAGAAGTAAATGACTTCTTTTCTTTTTTTTTTAAATTTTAAATATATTTTATTGATTATGCCAGTACAATTGTCCCCTTACCCCTTCATTCCCCTTTACCCTGCACACCCCTGCCCCCCACATTCCCCCGATTTAGTTCATGTCCATGTGTCATAGGTTCTTTAGATTCTACATTTCCCACACTATTCTTGCCTTCCCCCTATCTATTTTCTACCTACCCTTTATGCTACTTATTTTCTATACCTTCTTTCCTCTTCTCCTCCTCCCACTCCCCTGTTGCTTAACCCTCCATGTGATCTCCATTTCTATGGTTCTGCTCCTGATCTAGCTTTCCTCTTAGTTTGCTTTTGTTCTAGGTGTGGTTGTTAATAACTGTGAGTTTGCTGTCCTTTCACTGTTCATATTTTTTATCTTCTTCTTCTTAGGTAAGTCCCTTTAACATTTCATATAATAAGGGCTTGGTGATGATGAACTCCTTGAATTTGACCTAATCTGAGAAGCACTTTATCTGTCCTTCCATTCTAAATGAAAGCTTTGCAGGATAGAGCAATCTTGGATGTAGGTCCTTGCCTTTCATGACTTGGAATACTTCTTTCCAGCCCCTTCTTGCCTGTAATGTCTCTTTTGAGAAATCCGCTGACAGTCTGATGGGAACTCCTTTGTAAGTGACTGTCCCCTTATCTCTTGCTGCTTCTAGGATTTTATCCTTCATTTTAATCTTGGCTAATATAATTATGATGTGCCTTGGTGTGTTCCTTCTTGGGTCCAACTTCTTTGGGACTCTCTGAGCTTCCTGGATTTCCTGGAAGTCTATTACCTTTGCCAGATTGGGGAAGTTCTCCTTTATTATTTGTTCAAATAAGGTTTCCACTTGTTGCTCTTCTTCTTCCCCTTCTGATACCCCTATAATTCAAATGTTGGAATGTTTAAAGATGTCCTGGAGGTTCCTAAGCCTCTTCTCATTTTTTTGAATTCTTGTTTCTTCATTCTTTTCTGTTTGGTCATTTTATTCTTCCTTCTGGTGCACTCCCTTGATTTGAGTCCCAGTTTCCTTTCCATCACTATTGGTTTCCTGTGCATTTCCCTTCATTTCAATTAGTTTAGCCTTCAACTGTTCCTCTAATTTGTGACTAAAATCACCCAGTTCTGTGAGCATCCTGATCACCAGTGCTTTGAACTGTGCATCTGATAGGTTGGCTATCTCTTGGTCGCTTAAAACTATTGGCTCTGGAGCTCTGAGTTGTTCTTTCATTTGAGCCATATTTTTTTGGTCTTGTCACACGTGTTACGTATGAGGGGTGGAGCCTCAGGTGTTCACCAGGGCGGGGCAGCCCAGTTGCTGGGTTGTGATGCTGTATCTGGGGGTGGAATTAGAGAGGGGTAATGGCGTTTGTTCCACTCTCTCTTGGATTTCCGCATCCTCTGCTGTTTCCTGAAAGCAAACCAGGCCTCCCTGGAGCTGGCTCCTGGGTGTGTGGGCCTGTGCACCCTCCAGGACCCTCTGGGTCTTTCCAACAAACTCTGTGACCCTGGAAGCTTCTCCCGGCACCTTGATCCTGGAAGTTTTTTCAATTGGTGCTTTTAGGCTTAACTCCCAGTGCTGGGGCCCTAGCCTGTGCAGTCTGTCTCACTGCTCGCTCCTCTGCCTGGTTTATCTGCGCAGGAATGTGTAACCGTGGTCAGCCAGCTGCCTTGTACCCTCACTGGGTGTGCCTGTTGCCACCCTGCACCTGGGATCCGCCAACTGCCATTTGCACTCCTGGGTTGGTCTGGTCGCTTTTTCCTGTCAGGATCCCTCCCTGCCAGCCACTGACTTTGCCCCTCTTACCGGTCTGGGTGAATGCTTCGTTGTTGTTGGATTTCTGTACAGCTCAATTTTCTGTGTTTTGGTTGCACCCTTGTTACTAAAACTTTGTTGTCTTTAAATTTGGTTGTGTGAGGAGGCACAGCGTTTCTACCTATGCCTCCATCTTAGCCGCTAAATGACTTATTTTCTAATGTGGTTAGTCTAAAGTCAAAAGCATGTTCATATTTCATTCTGGGCATAAGAGAAGTCTTTATGGAGGAGGAGAGGTGTAGGCTGAACCCCCAAGAGATGAGTAAGATCCAGAATTAAGACAACTCCAAGAAATCTTTGAAGAAGGAATATTTTAACCCATTTGCCTTCATTTGATGCTTACCTTGGGGTGAGAGCTATGAGTCAGAATGAAAAGTAGACACCCCAATATAGATGTGGGTAGAAAGAAGAAATGCTGAGCACTGGCTACCGCCTGGAGAGGCAGGTCACCCTGAGGTGTGGCGGAAAGGCCATGGGAGTTGAGGGGGAAACCCTGCAAGTGCTCCTAGGTAAGTGTGTCAAAAATCCACCAAGAGCAGCAAGAGACCTATGGATTAAGAGAGAAGGGACAAATAAAGTGGGAAGGCAACATGAAGGGCAATGATACAAGTGGGGATGTTCAGTAAATGGATGCAATGTTCCCTATATGAAATTGTCACTTTACTTTTACATGTGAAAATAAGTTTATGGAACAGGAGAAGATGGTCTGGATTTTCTCACCATCAATGGGCCCCGTTTGGGGTGTTGAGGATATAACAGTGAACAAGAGAAAGCCTTTACCCGAGGGAGCTTATACTCCAGTGCAGGAGGGGGTAAGTCAAGCAGCACCAGTGACGTAGGCGGTGTGTTCTGTGGCAAGCCGTGTCTCAGGGATGGGCTCAAATCCTTCTCAAATCTACTCCAGCTGTCCATTCTAGTTCTCAGTCCCCATGCTTTCCTTACTGGTGGTCATTCATTAATCCTTTTATTATTTCTTCAGTTCATTCACTTATAGATTTATTCCACAAATATTTGAGCATCTACCAAGTTCCACCCGTTAAGGTGGGCACTGGAGTGTGACGGTGAGCAGGACAGACAGTGGAGCCCAGCCCTCAAGGGACTTGTATCTGAAAGAGTCATCCTCTCTGATGGAGGACACGTCGTCCATGTGCGTGCTGCTGGCATGGCATCCACTGGCCACTGCGGCCACTGGGCTTTGACATGTGACTAATATAACCAGGAGACTGAGCTTTTAATTTTATATCAATTAACTCAAGTGAAATAGCCACATGTGGCTAGTGGGTACTGAACTGTACAGCATAGTTCTTGAAGGAGTGCTAGATAATAAACTAGTGATAGTTTAAAGAAATTGTTATGGGTTATTTTAGGCGCTATAAAAGAAAAAAGTGAGATCCCAAGTTAAACACAAAGGGAGAGGATATATTATTATAAGAGGTCTGTTTAAACTTCTACCAGATTTAAGTTGAGATCTGAAGGCTGAGAAAGAGTTAGAAAGATTATTGGGGAGGAGATGGGGGGAGAGTCCACAAAGCGGGAAATTGCTTGGCATGTTTGAGGGATGGACAGAGAGAGGATGGAGCCTGCCACATGCAAAGTAGTGTGTCCATGTGGAAGTTGGAGGGGAGGCAAGAGCCATGGCCTTGCGGAAATCAGTATGCGGGCTGCTCCCATGGAGCCCTGTGCTGTCTCTGAAGCATGGCTGGCCCAGTTTCCCAGCCCTTGTGGCTCCTTCCTCATGGATCCTTCTCCACAGAACCCCAGTGCCAAGGGCACCGCACAGCACCTGTTCCTCACATGGGGTCACCTGCCTCCTCTCATGTGATTTACTGTGAAAATACCCTCACCTACCCTGTAATAGTGCATTAGACAAGATGCCTGCTTGCGAGAGTGTAGCCAACTAAATACTAGCTAGAAATGTTGTTTTTAATAAGAGTAATCAATGAAAAATGATTACAAGTAGGATAAAAACTATTTAAAAAAACAGGACCTGAAACCTTTGAGAGAATACCTGGGGAGGGAGAGAAGACAGTAGGAAACTGAACTAAAGTCACTCGACTGCATTTAAAGCTGCCGGTCCCTGCCTGGAGGTCCGTTCACACTGCAGATGAGGGACGTGTGCAAGGAGACACAGTCACTACACAGAGTTAACGCCCGGGTGGGGGTGCCGGCGAATAGCTGTGCTTCTCAGCTGCCGTTTTTCTCAGCTGCATTGGTTTAAAAATTGTCAAAACATTGCATTTTAGACTGTAGTTTACTCTGGGGCAATGTTTATGTACTTTTTTCTCTACAAAATCATAGTACATTCATTTGGGTTCTAGAGGCAAGAGAATCCGCTTTAATAGATAAAGATGAAGAAAAATTGCAAAATGTCATGATGCACTTTGTTCTATAGAAATAGAACTTTTCAGCACAATAGCAGTATGTACTCCAGCTGTCCATTATTAATCTCTAATGACTAACATGGACTTGAATGATTTTTTAAAAACTATCGACTAGTCCAGCACCAAATTATACCTATATTCTATATTGGCAGATATGTTTCCATAACTCAATATGGTGCTAAATAAAGCATATAAACAAGAGCATATATTTTGAGCTAATCGTCATATCAAACAGTTCTCTGAGGCTTTGTATCTGTCATAATTGTTTCCCAAGCACTGCCATTTCACACTCCCAGCAGCCCCGAGAGAAGGTAGGACATGGGGCAGCACCTGCCTCTTCCTTACAGGGACCCTGCGGCCAATCCTCCCGGGCCCTGGGAGACTGAGTGGTGGACGTGTGGACAGAACTGGAAAGCAGGATGCAGGCCACTGGGCCCTGTGCCCTTCTTTCTGTGGAGGGAAGAAGGGTGCAGGTCGGCCTCCACACCTTCGTTAATATTCAGTGTTTTGTGCTAGTAGAGCCATGGACTGGGTTCGGAAAAGCCTTTGGATGTAGAGAAGGAAAGGTCTGTGTATCAGTTAGGAATCTTTGTATTACAAGTAACCAAAGTGCAACTCATGTGGGTCTAAAAAAGTCAAGGGACTCGATTGGCTCCTATAACTAAAAGTCCCAAGACGTGACTGGCTTCAGGGATCAAACAATGAAATAAAAACATCTCTCATCTCCTTGAACTCCGAATTGGTCCCATGGTCAGATAAGCCCCCTCCTCACTTAACTCATGTCGTACCAAGGGCATTCCATGTTTTACAGAGTAAGGAGCACACAGTGGGAAGAGCACAAGAGTGGCAGTTAGGACACTGATTCAAGCCTCAGCTATGCCCCAGCCTGTGAACTTCAGCTGTCAGCGCTGAAGTCGGAGGGGTGAGCCTCAGCTCCTACAGTTGGCATTTTCAGATGAAAGGCTACCGTGTGGAGGGGGTGTTGGAGGGGAGGTTGCCTTGGCCCCAGCATTTCCAGGAAAGATGGTTCTCCATGTTTTATGTGCCCACCCCAGAGTGACCTGTTTGGTTTGAGCAATGGAGTGCCAACTGTGCATCTGTGTCCCCTAAACCGTGGAGCAAGTGCAGCAGGGGACACCTTAGAAAAGGGGGCCACCGATGGCTGGAAGTCAGTGTGTTTGACGGGGAACGCATTCCTGTGCCTCTCAACCCCAAACTGCGCAGTGTGCCACCCTGCACCCACTGATCGACAAATCGACTCTCAATCTCAGCCTTTTGAGTGCCATGAGCTAATCCTTTTGGCTAACTGCTCACAGAACTAGAATTCATCCCTCTGCTCTTCCTCTCATAAGGACTCCCCAGCCATGAGCTGCCCGAAGGGGAATTGGGCGATTCCAGATGGCTTTGATCCACGCCAGCTCTCTTCATTATGTAAACTTGCTTTCTGACAGCTCACGCAGAACTGTCACATCTTGAAAGAGGAGTTTTCATTAACTACTTTGCCGCTGCCAAATGGCATCAGTGTATTCTGCGGCCCCTGCCAGGATGTCAGGCCTGCCTCAGCCCGCAGCTCCTGCCTGGCACCCACCATCGAGCCGAAGCCTCCTGTTCTTCAAAGATCAGTGAATCTCATGCCTCAGAGTAGAACAAGGGCTCCTTCGACGGGGGAGGGTCACGTGGCCAGTGGCAGCACTGAGAATAGAACCCGAGTTTCCTGCGTGACAGACCGTGCTGTGCTCTTTGTGTGATACTCCCCCATCTTCAAAATCTGAAATGTTATTTTAAAAATATGAACTGTGTGAAGTTTGATAGGGGGTGTGTACTGATGATGAAGAGAAACTTGGCCACAGCCTTACTTCTCTCCCTCACCTCCCTGCCCCTGCCGTCAATCGGTACATTCCACTTGTTTTCTCTCTTAAATAATTCTAAGTGTCTTTTCCTGCCCCCCGCTGTCTGGGCCCCGTCATCTTTCCCCTGGGCTACTGTGCAATAACATCAGGGGGCTCTCCGCTCTGAGCAGACCGAGATGTTGTCTGGAATACAAGTCGAGTCCTGCTGGCCCCCACCCAGAACTGTATGATGGCTCCTGCCGCCTTGGGCTCAGCTTTGACTCGTGAAGGCACTTGCTCACACATCCCCAGACCCGTTCCCCACCACAGCACAGTGACCTTGACTTCTTAGAAATAGCCAACTCTCATCTCTTCCAACTCAGGGCCTTCGCCTATGGTATGGTCCTTGCCTGCAATGTTACTCTCCTCCCGTCCCACTTCCTTCAATTGAACAGTGCCGCTCGTTCTTTGGGACTCAGCCCAGAGGTCTCTTAGCCAGACAATCATTTCCTCACCTCTCAGTCTGGCTTGGCTGCCTGTGCGATGTGCCTCCACAGCATCCTCACTGTGCTTTCGCCCCTGTCAGCCTCCTGACACACACCGCACATGCATGCGCACACACGCACACCCTTCACTGAGAGCACATTTAATGTGGACTTGGAAGCCACGGGGAAGGAGCGCACCGGGGAATGGGGAGCTCTGCCTTTCACGGGTTCTCCCCTTTTTCCCTCTCTCACATCACTGCGGAGCAAAAGGAAGCCTCCCCTGTAACAAACGCAAGTTGTTATCCATCAGGTTGTTCCTCTTTGTCATCAGTGTCCTTCAGCTTCCACACACAGGAAGTGTTTCCCTGGGGACGTGAGTGAGGCGAGGGGCCTCCCTTCCTACCTCCAGTGTCGGTTCTTCTTCTCAGCTAAGTGACACTTATTTACAGAGTCTGGTCCCCAGGGGTGATGCACATCTAAACCAAAATTGAATTCTTGAAAAGAGTGGCGGCATTCCAGTGGTGAAATGTCAGGAAGCACCCTCAGAGCGCCGGGATGGTGGGGTGAGCAGAGCTGTGAGCCCCCCCGAATCTCGCCTGGCATGCGCCTGCCCGAGGTCCCAGGGCCTGGCAGGCAAAAGAAACGTCAACATCATATTTACGATCCCATGACTGGTTCTTTCAAAAAAGTCTTTTTATCCCCACTACCTAAAAATAAATTAAGTCTTTTTTTAAAGTCTTTTAAAACTCCAGTCGTGCATGTGTGACACCATGATTGTGAGTCACTATTAATTCTCCTCTGGATCCAGTGAATAACCTCTTCAGCAAGTTTATGACTTTAACCCTTGTTCTTCCATAGTTGATTCTTACCATAGTAGCTGGAATAGTGTTTTAAAAACTCATCATAACACTCCTCAGGACAACCTTCCAAAGGCTTCTTACTCCCCTGTGAGTAAAAGCTAAGCCCCTAGGAGGCCCGGAGCCCTGGGACCTGCCCTGCACCACCACGCTGGTCTTCCTCGCTACTCATCCCGTCTCACCCCGCCACACTGGGCTGGGTGCTCCTCACACCTGCAGGGCCAGCTCCTCATTCACGACTTACTAGTGGTTGTGTGCTTGGCCAGGCAGACTGCACTCTCCACCCCAGCTTCCACACAGTCACCCCTGCCAGTCTGGGCTCCCTGCCTCTTCTCAGCGGGTCTGCCTATTTAAAACTCTCTTCTTCCCAGTGCTTCTGACCCATCACTGTTCTGTTTCTCTTGTCACTCTGATCTAATCTATGGTACCATTTGCCTGTTTGTTAGGCTTGTTTTCTCTTTCCCTAGATAGACTGTGATCTGCAGAGAGACGGGAGCATCAGCTCTTCTCCACTGACATGGCCCTGTCATCTAGAGTCACTAAATACTGGTTGGGTAAATTAACTGAATATCGATTACTTTATACTTTCACCAACTTATCTTAGCTTTTGAGAATTTATAAAATCCTTCATTTCAAACTTCAGTTAGTTGCAGCTGAGGATGTCACAGCTATTCTTGTATCATTCAGTTCATATTCAGAATTGACATTCTATTTTGAAAACACTCTGACAAAGAAAGTTCTCGGCGACCTTGTAAATCCTCCTAAGGCCCTTTGTTATCTGCCATCCTACTGATCTTTCCTTTTACCCCTTTGTACTGGTTCTGATTTCCTTAACCAGTCTCATCCTCCCATCCAGCCTCATACCATGTCCTGCCTTTGCCTCTTTTCCTTAGACACCTTCTGAGAGCAGACTTCTCTCCCCTTTCCAGCAGTTTCCCCATTCATCCAGCAACACCAACTTCATAGAATATAGGCGTGGCTAGGAAGATGCGGAAATTAGTTTTCTGGCCATTCTAAATAGACATCAGAGTCTATCACTAAATATATGTTTGATGTCTAGGGCAACCCAACTGCATCCTCAGAGCTTCTGTATTTTCATTATATATGATTTCAAAGTGTTTACTACTTCCCCAAACTCAATGGCTTCCAGTTAATTTTCACGCACCTGCGCTTTGCTGGACTCTCCGGGGTGGTGGTTGGGGGGCGGTGCTTCATGTGAGCTGAGGTCACACAGCCGGCTGTGTTCACTGGGGATCTAGAACATGGCCATGTGTCCACAAGGGTCCCTGCTCTTCCAGGGCCCCCTCTCCCCTCATGGCCTCTCACCATTCAGTACTTTGTGCTGAGTTTCTTTACAGTATGGAGGCTGGCTTCCTAGAACAGCATCAGTTCTGGGGAATTCTATTGGTTCCAAGCAAATCGTAGGGCTGAACCAGATTCAAACAGATGTACCTGTCAGTGGGAGGAATGGCAGGCAGGCCTAGATGCAGATACACTACCCGGCCTTCTTCTGAGAACCAGGCAATAATGAGATAAAGAGTGCAATTCAGAAGGGGGGCAAAGGCAGGGATGCAAACGGCTGCCAAGGCTTTGGCCGATCAGCCAGTGTGTGTGCTGGTGAGAGCGTGTGTGGGCAGGTGGGTGGGCGCGTGGGTGGGTGGTGTAAAACATTAAGCGTATATAGGGCTCAAAGTTCCCAAAAGCATAACCCTTTGTGGGACAATGTCTCCAAGAGACTCCTGCGTCATGGTGCTGTGTAGTGATCGCTATGCGCGGCTCAGGTATCAAGTAGGGGGCTTGTCTAGTTTTGTGTGTGCTCTGTTCACGTAGATTTGGAGAAGTTTAATGCATTAGAGAAACTTTGTAGGAAAAAAAGACTACTTTTTAAATTCAGTTTGGGAATTCAAAGGGATACATTTTAATTAGGCGAATGAAATTCACTCACAGATAATAGTTGATTTCCTATGCACAGGAGGAAAACATGAGTCTTCTCTGTACTTTACAAAGTTCATGCATTTGCGCACAGGCCCGCACACACAGTAGGGGCTGGATACATGACTACCGATCAGAATCGGATCACGAGAAGAAGTCAGAGGGATAGGGATGTATCATTGTATCTGAAGGCGAATTTCCTCTCCTATAGAGGTTAATTTTACAGCTTCTAACAACATGAACAATAGACTTTTTCACAGAAGTGGTGGTACCTGGGTGGATTAATTATGTTTTTGTTCCCATTAACTTGTGGCAGATATGCAGGGCCCACTGCACAGAACCTAGGAGCTGCTATTAGTCACATTCTTGTTGCCAATCATGGGGAGGAAACTGGGTTAATGAGGGAGCCTGGTGCTTGAGCACCAGAGTCTGTGGTGGATTAGACAGTGAGTGATAGGACGGAGGAGGAACAAATGCATGGTCTGAAAAATCAAGGGGTAATTGAGTGATTTCCAACAAAGGAGACAGAAGGGAAATTCTCATAGGAAGAAGAATGCAGTCCTACGTTAGAGAACTTGACTCACCTCTGCCGCTCTGCTAGGCATTGTCAAATGCCTGGAACTCAAGTTCAGCTGAGGCTTTTAAACCATGGACTGTGTCACACCAACTTTCTGTGAGAACAGCTGCAGGCGTCTCCATTGCCCAGCTCCAGCCTTTGGCAAGAATCTCACACTCCATGTCAAGAAGCTTGTTTCTCTGTCCTCTGCTCAGTCACGCCCACTGAGAGTGAATTCACTCACTGCTTAGTTAAGGATGCAGTTCCTGAAATTAGAAAGGCTTTTGTGAACCCTGGGTTCAGAATATACCAAGTGCTTTCCTGAGTAAGTGACTAAATATCTCCAAACCTCAGGCTGCAAAATGCTCACCGGGGTGGAGGAAGGGACACTATTAACATCACAGGATGGATTCAGGGATTAAACAGGCAATGCAGTGCGGAGAAAGCACTCATAAGTGTGCCCGGCCCACATTCACTTCTCTGTAAATCATTACTAATTTCTTAATTTAATCACCCAAATGTTCAACCTTATCTTTGCATTGAAATAGCACATGGGAAGGTAGTTCGCATCCTCACCTTCTTAGATGTTTGCAGTGGTTCTGTGTAGAAGTCATTGCTGTTCATCTGCTAATGAGAAGGCCATGACCTTGTGCTAGTGACTCTGAATTCTCTTCCTTTTGCTGGCAACAAATGAAATGCTATCTTGCTAACGAGGCCTGCTGGGCAGCAATGTTCTTGGACAAAATAGTGCCTGCATCACCTGTGTCTTGCCCCCTTGGCCCTATTCATGGTGCCTCTACCCCCACATGGTATTTCTCACCGTCTTCACCCAGAAAGACTCGGGTACCAGCCATATGTATGCTGGAAAGGTGACCCGTGAGTCCTCTCTCCTGAGGGTTTTAATACTTTAAGTGGGATCCTGAGGGCATTAGGGCTTTTCTCACTAAAATGAATTCCAGGCATGAGGGGACAGATGCAAATAAAGTCCGGGATCATTCAGGTCCACAGCATGGGGGTGGCTAATACCTTCTACCTGCACAGACTGACATCCCTTTTCCTGGGTAACTGGGGGCCATGGGGAAGTTCTGGCCACTCGGCAGCCACAGGAAAGGAACCAGGATATTTAGACATGAACAGATTTTTATGGAAAGTGGGAAGGTCATAGAATCAAGGACTATTAGTGCTGGAAGAGAACCACTCCATTCTAATCTTCTCCTGCTCTCAGAGGGGATAGGTTGGGAGTCTAACCTGAGGTCCATGGGTTAAATCACTGGGCTCAAAAGCCAGAGAGACTGTGTGTCGGAACCTTCTCTAGGACCCAGGATTCCTAGCGCAGGAGCCAGGGAGTCCAGACCTGCAATTGACATCAAAGGTCAAAGACCCCAGCTTCCCTCTGGAGTGGTTTAGATTCTCAAGCCCGTGAAGAATGTGCTAGTCTCCTCTTTGGAATGACTTCCTGAGAGTGCTTAGGTACCGTTCCCGTCAAGGGTGGTTCTGGAGGCACATACAGGTGGAGTGATCTGTTCTATAAGGAGAAGTGAAAGGCTTCCCCATGCCCCAGGCCTGCCCAGCACCAGGAGGCTGCTAGGGCTGGGGACTGGCCAAGGACGTGACACTCTCTGTCTGTGTGTTGCTCAGACTGCCCTGCCTTTCACACGAAAGCGAAAGGCGAAGGAAACGTGGATGCATTCGGAGATTTCTTTCACATAACCAAAGCAGGGCTGGAGCCAACAACCTGAATTTAATTACTGTTCTGACAGCTGGGAGGCAATTAATCCTTCTTTCACTCCTCCTTCCTCTGCCCTAGCTTCAAAGTGCCATTTCTTTTCCCCTCCCTCTTGTACTAATTAGAACATGCTGTAGGGTGAAAGGTGACCACTGTGAAGCGAGCACCGTGTGGCTGAAGCCCCTTTGATAGCAGAGAGGGAGCTCACCGCTGCAGGAGGCTGATCCCTCCAACAAGAGGGCATCTGCTTCCGGTACCGAGAGGAGCTGGGTGGGAAGCTGGCCCCCGTCTCACTCTCCCTCCTGCCCACCCACTCCATGACTCGAACAAGTCACTTGCTCTCTCCGTGTAGGTTTCCACGTCTGGGAGTTAGACTCGCAGCTTTCCCATTGCTCAGTGTGTATCAGAACGTAAAATAGAAGTGAACCTGCTGAGAATAGTGAAAGCATCGTTCCGGTGTCTGAGAGGGAACTGATGTCTCTGTCAGCTCAGCGGCCATAACAAAATACCCCAGATTAGGTGGCTTAAACAGTAAACATTCCTCATAGTTCTGGAGGCTGGAAGTCCAAGGTCCAGGTGCTGGCTGCCTTCTCCCTGTGTCCTCCAATGGCTTTCTCGCTTCAGCACATACCAGAGGGAGAGAGATGGGGAGATTTCATTCTCAGAAAGCTGCCGGCCACATTGGATTAGTATCCCGACCGACCGTATGACCTCTTTCGAGACCTTCATCAATTCCTAGAAACCCCACCTCCAAATACAATCTCATACTGGGGGTTAGGGCTTCAAGATAAGAATGCTTGGAAAACACAATTCAGTTCACAGTGCCTAAAAAAAAAACAGTGCCTTCAAATAAAGCCATGGACTAGCCATAGAGACCCAGGACCCAGACTTTTAGATGATGAAGAATACAGAAGTAACACATTTACATGTAAGGGTAAGTCACACACTCTTCTCTCTTGGTGAACTGTCCCCTTCGCAACATCTCCTTACCAGCAATGACAGGCTCAGCTTCAGCCCCAGGACCAGAACCTTGACAGTACTGAAGAGAGAGATTCAATATTCAAGGTCAAGGGTAAGAGGCCCATTGGCACCTCCTTCACAGATCCTTCCAATGTGGCATTGAGCTTTCTGCTGTTTGTCCTAGGGGTTAGATCGCCAGATATGTTTTATTTTTTTAAAAAAGAAGTTGAGCCCTGGCTGGTGTGGCTCAGTGGATTGAGTGTGGGCCTGCGAACCAAGGGATTGCGGTTTGATTCCCAGTCAGGGTACATGCCTGGTTGCAGGCCAGTCCCCAGCAGGGGACCCACGAGAGGCAACCATACACTGATATTTCTCTCCTTTTCTCCTTGTCTCCTTTCATTCCCCTCTAAAGATAAATAAATAAAAATATTTTAAAAAAAGAAGTTGAACAATTTTGGAATTAAGAGTGAGGGAGACTAATCACCCAAGGGGAGCCGTAGTGGCAGTGATCTTTCCTAGTCACTGGCCAGCTAGATTTCAGAAGGAGGCTGTAGATTTCCTAAATCCCAGTTGAAATGATAGATTGTTAATTAGCTCCTCCATAATTCCTTTCTCCTATTTAAAGATGATTATGGCCTCAAATCTCATTACATTAACTGGATAATTCTTTCCAGATGTAAACTACTTGTAGAAGTGGAAAAAAAAAACAACACAATAATTCAGCTTAAATACATACTTCTTTTCTCCAAGTGCTTTCAGTCCATCTGGGCCACATTCCTTATTCACACCAGCAGCGGGCTGCACCCTGCCTTCCCAGCCCCCCAAATTATTGCTTTCTGGAGAACCATAGGGTCTATAGATGAATTCTCTGCTTATTTCATTGTAGTTGAGACTTTTCCCAAATGCCAGAGGTAGCAAGACGTGTGAGAGAGAAAAGATACCACCCAAGAAATAAATCACCAGTACCCCGATATTCTGAAGTGCAGACTGTGCTATTTTCTGCTGCCCTCTTTACTCCTGACCAATCTTGCGGCTTTTGCGGAATCCACTCCCCGTGCCAGCCCCCAGGCTCCTCTCTTTAAGCTGTGGGGACCCAGCTTGGACAGAATGCTAAACAGGAGGTCTGCAGGCCGAATCTTCCTTTCCACTTGCTTTTTTTGGTCTTCACAGTGTTTTGAAAATTTGAGAAATGTACACATTCTAGAGTTCTGGCTTCTCTTTGGAACATCTGCAGATGCGGCAGGAATGGTCCACATCCCTGCATAGAAACGATCGGCCCGTTCTCAGCTGTGGCTGTCCACTGCTGCGCCTGGGTCCCCACCACCACGCCAGTGCACTCGTGTGTGTTATCTGCCCAGCCTTACAAGTGACCCCGCATAAGCCGTCCTCAGGCCCCTTGCAGCTCCGACTCACGTTGTGTGAAAACTTACCTCTCCATCCTGTGGAAGCTCCCAGCTTAAAGGCCAAGCACGTGTCTGAGGCTAACGTCACACCTGAGGTGGCCCTGACCCTGACACTCATTGCGACCTGGCAGGTTTTTCTTGTGGTTTGTGTCCTGACTCTTCACGTCATCGATTTCTCAGGGGCTGTGTCCAAATTGATCTGGAAATATAATAGCATGCTTTGAACCAAGCTTATGGATTTGGGGGCTACCATTTTTCACCTGAGGACCATTTTAAGCAGATCTACTCCAAGTAATAGTAGTAATAGTGGTAATAATTATTACTTATTAGTAACAATAATTGTTATATCATTAAAGCATGGATTTAAAAATCATTTATTGAATCTGATCGTGAGTCAGCGACCTTAAGCACAGCATTGGTATTGGGAGGGTGGGCACCCTCACCTGCCCTTCCCTGCAGACCTGGCCTAACGTCTAAACATGCCCCAGTGTGCAAAGGGAGGGAAAAATGTGGTCCTTGGGAAAGTGCCAGATCTTTTGAAAGAACACAGAACTACGGTGTGAGATGAAAGTCACAGTTCTACTTGTTCTGTAAGAGTGTGAAAATCAGATTTCCCCCCACTAGATCAAAATGAAAAGCAGAAATATAAGAATCAGTGGTTTATGGAACAACTCTCTGCTGCCACCTCTGAATGACACCCACTGTCCTCCCTGAGGTCCCACTGCCAGTTGCCTGACTGGACACTTCACTGCCTGATCCTTTTTATTTCACTACAAACACAAACTAACTTGATAATCTCTATCATACCTGGAAGATTCAGGCAGGTTGAGTGCCATGCACAGGCCATGCAGCTGGAATGTGGGTCCTTGACACGGGAACTTTTGATCACAACCTTATTTTGCCGCCCCTGCTAATGGGAGGGTTTGCTCCGAGGTCTTTTGGAGCCCGCCAACATGCCCAGCACAGCCAGGCTGTGCTTCGGAGTGGCGGAGTGGCAGAGCGGCGAAGTGGTCAGACCGGGCTTGTTCACCTTCTTTCCCACGTCTGTGAGGAGGGTTCATGATGAACCTGGAGCTTTTCTTTGCCCTCAGCGAACTTTGGCCAGGATCATTGTTAGTATATACAGGGTCCAGCTCAAATAACACCCCTTTTTGATTGCAAAACTTTTTATTACAGAATCATAAGCATGTAATTCTGTAACATAATAATATCACACTCAAGCACATCATATGACATTTTAGGTGAAATGTTCAAATTAAAGCTATAAATTATTATACCCACATTATTGCCCCACCAACCACTCAGAAGCAGGCGTTACTTCTGCTAGACTCGGTCTATATCCCTAGAACTCACAAAACAGCGAACACAAGTGAGACAGCAGGATCACATCTGTTTTTCCCATAGATATCTCCAATGTCCAGAAAAATCCTGCACTCTTTCGTAGGCAACCAATAAATATTTATTGAATAAATGTATGTATCTGCGATGAACCAGTGAAAAGATTTAGTACAGGGAAGATCGTTCATGTCTAAAAGAAGCAATGTTACGTTTCTGAGATTTTCACTTTGTCAGACAAGCTTACTGCTGCAAGTTATTGCAATTGCCATGTGAGCAGGGAAGATTGTTCGTGTCTAAAAGAAGCAATGTTACGTTTCTGAGATTTTCACTTTGTCAAACAAGCTTACTGCTGCAAGTTATTGCAATTGCCATGTGAGCAGGGAAAAAGCAGCTTCATAAATCAGCACCATCAATCATGCCAAGTGCCTGTTGGACCCCATAGAGGGTGCCTGAGCTTGCTCCTGCTGCGGACACTGTTTTGTGGTCTCGTGTGACCACCAGGGGGCAGTGGATGTTCACACAAGCTGGAATTTGAATCCGTTCTGAAGGATGTGGTGACAGTTTGTGTGGTCTTAATTCCTCAGAGATGTCTTCATAGTGCTTACAAGCGCGCATTAAGATTGCTTTTTAACTACCTGCACTTTCAACAAATTGCATTGTTGTTATTGTTTAATATTTAATTAGTGAGGGTAAGAAGCAGGTTTGGTCCTTTTATGAGGCTGACAGTGATATAACACCGTGTGATAGGAAGGCAGTAAATGGGTAAATGACATGCCTTACCCACTGTATACTTCCTCTTTCGGGCTTCCTCTGGTGAAACCATCAACATGTGAAAGGCTGGCTCGGACTTTATTCCATGGCTAGCACATAAGCAGCTCCCAGTTTCAGGAGTGAATTGGTGCGATTATTTATAAAGTAGAGAGCAGAAGGCTAGAATCTCAGGGGTAAGAAGGAGTCTCAGTGTGTGTCCACCTTCCTGGTCCTGCAGCAGCGCTTCCAACAACAGACCCCATGATGCTTTGCGGCCTGTGCTCATTTCACGGACTTTGGAGGCATGATGGACAAGGGCCTCCTCCCTTGCTGCTGAAGGGTTCATTGTTGCTTTTTGGAATTTATGTTCAGACCCTTTGGGCTTATTTCTACTTCTTCCAAAGTGAAAAAAAATTTACTTGTGTCCCTACTGTGTTTGGGGAACGTACTCTCATAAGCAGGATTTTGAAGCGATGCTCGGAACAAGGTCACTGGGCCTGATGAGCCAAGGCCTCACTCACAGCTGCTGGTGCTTGGGACAGGTTGCTGTCGACCGCTGCCTGATCCTGTTTCAGGGGTTCAATTTCTCCTCCATTTGTCCCTAGAAATCCCTGTGTGTGTCTCAGTTTTTCTTATTTTCCTACAGGTGTTTTTACTTTTGTTCTGGTTTTTGTCTGGACTCCTGGAAACCCAGTTGTGTGGGAGTCGGCCAGGGCTGCCATGCAGTGCAGCTCCAGGGGCACCAGGCACCCGCCTTCCATGTGAGCTCCATGCCTGGAAACACAGCTCCAGCTGGAGGTGACGAGGCTCCAGAGGTGGCCCCAAAATGAGATCCTGGTCTAGATGTTCTCTTGCAAGATGTAGCAAATGCATCTCAAACCGAGGCCCAGAAAAATGTTCATTTTAACAAGCTTTGAGGGTCATTCTGATACAAGTGATGCATGGACCGCCCTTTGGGAATTACCGTCTTTCCTAGAAAATTCCTTCTAATAAGGCAGGGGAATAAAAGCAGTAAATAGAAGTACACTGGTACTTATGTAGTGGCAGTTTTGTTTCACATGCTGAGGTAAGCATGTGTGGTCTTACTAATTTACCTTGATTAAACTCTGTTCAACTTTCAAAAGAAGAACTAGAACCCCATTAATTATGAACTAACTCTCCTATAATCCAGTGGTCTCAGAGCTCAAAAATGCCTGTACTAACAGCCAGTTGAGTCCCAGATCTGGAGCTGGCCACCTGGGGACACTGTCAGTCTCTAGGGAAGATACACATTCCCGGGACCCACCTGAAGCTGACTTCTGGCTGGTCTCAGCCATGTGTTGTCCAACCAACCAAAGTTTTGAAGTGAATCCACAAAGACATATTTTTTTAAATGTGGAATTTCTTGGTTTGTAAAATGTTGGCTGTAAGGTCAAATTTATAATAAGTACAAACAAGGTGGGATACACAAAACCCATCCATGGGCCAGGTCCAGACCCTGGCTTGCCAGCCTGCAATCCTAATCTAATCCCTGGTAACTGCTGCTAGTTTTTTGGTGCAAAGAGGCCCTTGGGTATAATGCACAGTGGGTAGCATGCAAACTGCAGTCGAGGGACTTGGTTTTAGTCTCGGTTCTGCAATACATTAGCTATGAGACTTCAGTACTTTGCCAGGTGTTTCTATCAGCATTTTATCCGAAAGAAGAAATGAGATTGATAATGCCTTCCTCAAAGGATTTCTGCAAGAGCAAAGTAAAATACTGTGTGTCAACATTTTCCAAGCATTGGTAATTCACAACCAACCTTCACAATTCTTGCCCTATAATGTACCTAATATTTTTTGACCACTTTTTAAAATCTAAAATATCTACATTGCTCTCAGTCAAAGCAATCATATCTGTAGAAACATGGGTTCAAACTACATGTTTTTTCCCTAATCATATGATAAATGAAAACAATTTCAAAATGTTTTGGCTATGTACCTTTTTATACCTTCACAGTTTTCAGTGCTTTCATAGACTAGTGCATTTATAAAGTAAAATACAACCAAATAAAATAGCAATGAGTGGGAATAATAGCTATAGTAGTAACTTTACAGTAAATGTTGGGCATTACTTTTAATGAGGTAAAAATAGATTTTATATTTATGAAGTTATTTAAACTAGGAGCTCTTGGTTTTATTTATTTATTTTTTCATCTTCAACTTGGGGCTTGAAATTTCTCTTCTACTTTTAATAAAAAGCAACAGAGGGTCAGTAAGATCCAATAACCTAGGATGTATTTGATATCGTAGTTCTTATTCAACATTGATTTGTACATTAATAAACTTTTCAATTATTTAGCATCTCCTTTTATCTTAAAATGGATTTTTGTATTACATGGTTGGTGTCTTTCCGATTCCAAGGCTAGAGGTGGCCGGTGAGGGGAGGCAGTTACTACATTTCCATTCCTAAGCCTGAGCCACGGTGTTTTGTTCAACAAAACTGTATTGAGATACACAATGGGTGCTGAAGATATAGTAGGAAACAAAACAAATTGTTAGTCCTTCTGAAGCGTCAGTCTGGTGGGGGAAGAGGTAACTGAATATATTTACTCCATTAATGGCAATAAATGCTATGAAAAAGAAAAGCAGAGTGGGAAGAGACTGATAGTAGGGATCGGATACTTTTTCAGCGGTGTTTGTCTGGGAGGTACTCTTACTGTTGCCGTTTCATTCGGATCTGAGTAAGGTGAGCAAGTAAGCTGTGAGCTCCCTAGAAGAATGGTCCAGCGAAAGAGAGAAGTGTGAAGGCCCAGAGGGAGGTGGGTGTTTTGGAAGACGAAAGAAGCCTGAATAGCAGGAGAAAGGAGTCTGGGCAATGAGAGGGCTGAGTAATGGGGTCAGATCAGGAGATTCGCAGACTAGTGTTTTTTCTCCAGCCTGAGTAAGTGGGAGGCCTTTGGGGGATCTGAGCAAAGGTGATCTGATCTGATCTGATTTTGTGCCATTTGTCTAGTTACTGTGTAGAAAAGAACTGCAGTGGGGGTGAGGGTAGAGTGGAAAGGGGGGACCAGTTCAGAGACCACTGGCCTGGTCTAGTGTGAGGTGATGGACTGAGTGATGGCGTTAGAGGTGGGGGTGATACAAGTCAGATTCCAGATACATTTTAAAGGGAGAGCAGATGGTATTTTCTGATGAAATGTCTGTAAGATAAAAGAGAAAGTAGAGTCAGAGATATAACTCACAGGTTTTTAGGAATGGGAAGAGCATCAGAATAATAGTTTCAATTTACTGAAAGTTTCATCTTTGCTAAGTCTTTCGGGGCTTTTCCCAGAGAACACCCTGATATAGCTTACTTCCCTAGGTGGCAAAGGCTAGTTAAAATTCGTGCCTTCTTATTTAAGTGCAAATGATCTGGCCAGTGACTAGCTTTTGTTCCAATGGCAAACTCATCAAGCACGAAGCTCCATATAAGCCCAGGATAAAGTTTGCTTTTGATGATTGTTCTTTTCTATGTGGTCTTGAGCTGTAATGATGTACAAGCTGTGCCTGCAAGGAGGAGAATTTCCCAAAAAGGCTGAATATCAAGTGAAATAATTCAAGTCAAATTGAGTTATGTGTCCCTTTCTTGCCCACTTCTTATTCCCATAAACCTAATCACTCAGTTTCCTGGCACAATTCATGGACATCAGTCAGGACTTCTCCTCTTTGTCTTCTTCTAAATAATATGTGCCTTCACACTTTAAATATTATTAACAAGCCTACTAACATGTTCCCATCAACCCTGACTCACTTGTATTACCCCCTTTCACAGCAGAGGAAACCGAGGTTCAGAGACTGTGATGGACTCCATGGATCCTGGAAATGTGGTGCTGAGGCTTCGAGCTGGGAGTGTCTGACCCCCAGCACTGGCTCTCAAAGGCCTTGCCGTTCCTCTGTTGCTCTATCACATCAGCAGCAATCACTTTGCTCCCACCGCTCTGCTTCCTTTACCTTTCCAGTGGCTTTCATTAAGATGCTTTCTTAGAGAACGGGTGATGCGTTTGGAGCAGGAGACCCATTGCCGCTATTCAGCCTTGGCATTTTTATGAGCCTCATTTTTTTCCCCTGAAATGCTGATATTCAAATATTATCACTGACCTTCCTAAAATATTATCCCCTTTGTAAAGCCGTCCATGATTACTCTCATTAGAATTTCTCCCTCCTTGCATTTTCCTCTCAGGGTACTTAAGCATTTCTACGATGGTACTTACCAGAGTCTGCCTCTGACGGTACTGGCACAGTGGTACTGTAGTTTCTTATTAGTGTCTGCTCTCCTATTCAATGTGAGCTCCTCACTCGCAGTCAGGACCATCTCCTTCTATTCTTCACAGCCCAGCACTGGCACTTAAAATATCAAATTCCTAAAGCACAGGAATACGATACATTTCTTATATGTGCTTCCCAGTGCCTGGCATAAGGCTGGATACAAAGTGGGTATTAAATATATCTTGAATTGACAAAGGGAAAAAGAGAGTTCCTATTTTTCGCATTTGCTTTTTTTAAAAAAAAGTGGATGGTCAGCTTCTCTGGCCTTTGCAGTCTCATGAATTTCCTTTCACACCGACGTTTATATTTGTGTCAAACGAGTTTCTCCAGGATGCACGTAAGCCTTGCTGAGGTTCGGCTTTCTCTTTCATGCAGCAAAGGCTGAGTCAGCGGGGAGACTCCTGCCATCCACCCCCAACTACTCCAAGCCTCATGCAATTTTTATTGGCCTTCTCCTGGCCAGCCAAACCAGTATAAGCTTACATAAAAATTCAACCCTCTGGCATCTGATAAATAAAAGAACTCCTTGGCCAAAATATACTTTTGGCAGGAAAAGAACCCCAAAGCCATCCATGTATTCATACTTAAGTATCCATATATCCATGTAGCCATCTTGGTTACACCACTCCAGTGCCCATCGTGCATCAGCCCTGTGTCATTTGCTCACCTGGCAAGTCTTGGCAATGAGAGGGGGCCGGGTAGAAAGATAAGAATACCAGGCTTCAAGTAAAAAGATTTGGTCTGATATTTCCATCAGCTCTCTGATGGTTTCTGCCTCTGCAAAATGAAATAAAAATAACATGAGTTGCTTCTAGAAATAACTGAGGGCACATGAAAGTACATATTCACTAATGATAAGATCATTTTATTTATAAGAGAATCCTGACTTGATCTCTCTTTGCAAGATGATCATTAGGGTAAAGTGGCGAAGAGGGGCATGAGTGCCAAGGCCATGATACATATACAGCATTTGGCACAGTCCCCAGTTTGTGGTCAGTGATCGATGCAGCTGCGGAGGTTGAGTTGCTGCTGTTACTGATTGAGTCATTGTAACCAAGTTCCTTGACTTTATCCCTACCATGCAGATGATACCATTTGTAGAGTTGTTAATTATTAGGAATTTTGAGTCCTCTGGATAGATTTTCTCATTCAGTGCACATAACAACCATATTCCTTCTCCTCCTCATTTACAAAGAGGGAATTTATGCTAAGAGAGATGGTAAGTTATTTTCTGGTAACTTTTAAATCAGCAGAGCTCAGTTAGTTGTGTTGAGTTTGGAACACAGTCCAACTCCAGAGCTCCTACACCTCTTGGCTATGAGTACTGACCACTGATGACCGCGTCTCTGACAAAAAAAATATATAATTCTGGAATTTTATGGTAATAATCTGCCTTTGATCTGTGAGGTAGAGAGAATATATTTATAAATTCTATATTCATAAATTAGGAAAATGAGTGTTAGAGGTTTGACATGACTTGATCAGTAAACTGTGCTGCTTTTCAGAATTGTAGAATTCTTGGGGTTCACTTTGTTTAAACCTGTCATTTGTTTTATTTTTTAATCCTCAACTGAAGACATGCTTATTGATTTCAGAAAGATGGGAAGGGAGGGAGAAAAAAGCCAGAGTATATCAACGTGAGAGAGAAACATCGATTGGTTGCCTTTTTATATGCGCCCCGACAGGGACTGACCGTGCAACCCAGGCATGTGCCCTGATTGGGAATTGAACCCTTGACCCTTTGGTTCGCAGGATGATGCCCAACCAGCTGAGCCTAATTGTCTGGGATAAACCTGTCATTATAATGCAGAGACTTTTGCAGGGAGATGGTATCATTTAATCAGTGTTATATAATAAGCTGGTACTAGCCTCATGACTAAAACATATTCTCTTTTTAGTCACATTCATTAGCAAATTGGGCAAAGAGCATTTTCTATGGTTATACATTGAATAATATTAAATGATGTATGCACTTTTGAAATATCTAATGAACATTCTAATCCACCTTAATTTCTTAATTATACATAAATATGGTGGCGGTTCAGTTATTTCCCGTGTAATTTGAGATTAAATTATAGAAAGATATTTGAGGATTCACCAAGAATCTTTATTAACACCTTGAACAAAAAGAACCTTACAAATGAACCCTTTTGCAGGGGAAAGAATTATTTGTAGAGGCCAGCAGGGAAACTGACTCCTTTCTTAAACTAGAGACACAGGAGGTCAGAGTTCCATTGACCTTACAGGTCTATCATGGAAATAATGAGGAGGGCTGAGCCTTTGTGATTTGATAATGGGATCCCACTGTTCTATCTGTAACCACGGATTCTGGAAATATTTTCCCCCTATTGGAACAAACCAGTCATTACCAAAACATTTTTCCCACAAAAACTCTAACAGTTCTTTTTTTTTAATCCAAAATTTTAAGGCCTGCCAATGATAATTTTGAGATCAGGTTTTTCCCCCTTTTTTCTTTTCTTTTCCTCTACAATGACACCCCTAGTAATGATGGTGATACTTAAACCAAGTAATAATGACTCATAAAAACTCTGGCACTAGACAAAAATGAAGATGCCAAGTTTGAGATTCTCTCGAGATTTGCCAGCAATTATTTTTTGCCATCGACTGAGGTGCTTCATCAAGACCTTGCTGTATAGCTCAGTGGTGGCTTTCAGAGGGGAGTTTAGGGCACGTGAAATGTGGGCACTGAACCTGAAAATGCCACAGTAGCTCTTGTGGGAGAAAAAAACATACACTCAGGATTGTGACAACTGCTATACAAAGGATGCTTGCTGACGTCTCTGGGGAGAATGGTACACAGCCCATTGTGGATGAGTAAGTGGAGCTGTCCGTGGTGCTGGACAAAACCCAAGAATCCGGGCAAAGCCATCTGGATTATTCAGGCCTTTACAATAGGGGCAATCAGACTTCCTCTAAGAGGACTGATTGCGGGTCTTGTTAACAGGGAGGAGTTAGTAATCAATGTGTTTAATCACAGCCTGACAATAACTTCTAGTAAACAGGGACTTAAGAAAGTAAAAACATTTAAGACATGAGTCAGGGTTCTATTGTGTTTGAAAAGTTTTGTCCCTTGCTTCGTCCTTAATCTTCCAACCCAGGTAGACTTTTTTCCTATCTGATGTCTGACTCTTGTTTTTTTATAGTAAAATGCTATGGATAAGGGATACTAAAACCTATAGTGCACAGGATGTTCGCTTCATGGAAACGTAGGAGTGGAGTCTCTAGCAGTGGAGATGACTATGGTTAGTGCTTATTGTTAGGCCAGAATAGTCACTATGCATGCTTATTTCAAGTCAATGAATACAAGTACACTTGTAGAATTCTTTTCTTTGGGGATGATTTAGAAAAATTCAATTCAGAGTTCTAAATGATATTGGACCTAAAGAGCTATAATGCACAATCCCTGATGTCAGAATATAAAATAAGGTGTAGAAATACTTTATTATCTAATACACATTCACTGAAAAGCAGAAAATGCTAATTCTTTACCCAGAGGTGCAGTGAATGTAATAGAATTGTAAGCCAGAGAGAGAGGTTGTATATTATGGTAGAAAAAAAGATTACATATAGAAGATGAAATTTGAAAGGGTCTTTGATAGGAAGACCATATTTAAATAATCATTAATGAGTCATGCCTAAACATCACTTCACCTGTCTAGTAATGTTCTGTTTTAATTGTGAAAGAGAAAAGAGGGATTTAGTATAAAGTACTCAAAGTTTAAACCAACAAAGGCAAACTGATGACTTCAAAGTTTTACAACTACTCCAGGTGTTTTGCCTAAGCATTTTATTATATATATCTGTATAGGTTTTCAAAGGCAATGAAACTAGATAGTGTTTTGCTTGGCTGAAGGACAAGCTGCTCAGTACACATTTTTGTATACCCAGCAAGCATTATAATAAGTTTATTAACCTTCAGGCATTTGAATTTGTGGCCTTTGGCCTAAATGGTAATGAGTTTATCAGATTTATTTCTTCTGGAGTCAGGGCTAATGTGGGCAGAATGGCAAATTGAATGCTTTGCAGAAAACATTGAAGGAACATTAAAAGAAAGCAAATGGTTATAGAAAGGAGATTATTAGATCCCTTTCTATAGAAGTTACTAGCTCCTCTTTTAGTATATAAACAGGAAACTGAAGCCTAAGGTTATAATTAGAGGTACAGAGTGAGCTCATAGCTAAACTTGGAGCTTGGTCAATGGACTCCACTACCCTGGTGGAAGATGGGTTCAAAGATATGTTCTTCCTAAATTTAAATGTTTACTTAAGAACTAATCATTACAGGATTAGCCAACAGGTGAATCTCAGATTCAGGCACAGAATTGATATTTATGGTGATGATGATGATGATGATAACTCAAGCCAAGCAAACTTCAGGGATACAGGATTTGAATCAGCAAGAGAGGGTACAGATTAAAAGGCATCAACAAGCTCACTGTTCTGATTAGTTGGGTGAGGCACTAGGCAATCTATTCAAAGATTTCTTCTGGTGTTGCCTCATGTTGAAACATATTAAGCAGAAACATATTTTTGTTCATTATTTCGCACTGAGAGAGAAAACTGTCCTAACTACTTCCTTGTCACTTGTGCTCTGACCTCCGACTAGCAATGCATTTTTATTGTTTGTCCTCTCTGCAGCTGGGATTTCTGGTGCTTAAAACCATTTATATATAGGGAGAAATGTTGACATTAGCAATGATTCATTGAGTAAATTGACCCAAATTTACTGGGACTGTAGGTCAGTGTGCTGATATCAATTCTCTCAAACAAAACTGCTTTGTCAAAATACAGATCAGTGAAGAAAAATTCCCTATTGTTTTCCCCTTGAAGAAATCATTCCTGAATCTTTTGACACAGAGTGCTAAATATTTCTCAAAGTAATTATTTTTTAGGAAGATCTGGCTTTGATAGGTTCAGCAGTTGTCAATAAAAAAAAATGCCAGTGAAGAATGTCTGATTTTCTAGCTACAAACAAGACATTCTCCATTCATGAGTTTGTAAATGTTCTCAGGATAGACTGAGGCATACACAGTATGAATATAATATAAAAATAATGTTCAAAATTGATTTCCTAAGGAGGAGCTGCTGAAATGCCTACATTGGACTCTTCTGTCGTTAAAGTTGCATTAAATGTTTCAATCTCATGCTTCAATCTTGGATACGTTCTATTGGTAGACCAATAATTAATGGAATAGACTGAGAAACTTCAGAACTACCTTTATTAATTTGATAACATTTATTAAAAAATATAATCTACATTATGGGAAGCTCTTGATAAGTGATGGGAGGCAAAAGTTACTTCCCTCTAAGGCAGAGATTAAGAAACTTTCCCTGGAATGGGCTAGACAGTAAATATCCTCGGCTTTTTGGGCTATATGGTCACTGTTGCATGCATTCAACTTTGTTGCTGTAGTGAAAAAGCATATAAACAATACGTATAGACAATATATCTATCAATGGACATGGCTTTCTTCCAATAAAACTCTTATTTACTAAAACAGGTGGTGGACTGGATTTGGGCTATAGTTTGCCTGTTTCTTTTTTAAAAATTGATTGTAGTGGAAAAAAAAGATGTAAAATGATAAATGATAATAAATGTTCCAGGACCATGATGAAATCGTATAAGGGGTACTATGGGAGTACAGAATATAAGTGTAGCCTAGTCTGGTAACAGTGATACTTATGGAAGTCTTCCTGGAGGAGGTGGTGTCTGAGATAAATTCTGAAGTAAAAAGGAAGTTGGGTGAAGAATTATCTGTGGGAAAAAGGAGGAGTTAAAGGATGTTTCACTAATGGGAAATAATATGAGCTGAGGCATGTGTAGAGAATTACATAGAGATGTGAATTTTTTGAAGCTTAAAAGGGCAAGCCAAGAGTTAAAAGTTTTTCTATGTGGGTATGGTATTCAAGTGAGAGAAGAGGTTGAAAAAGTTAGATCAATAGGTATCCAGTGAAGGGTCTTAGGCAAGGCACCAAGGCATTCAGGTTTTCATCTTATATAAATACCTCTGGGGACCATGCAGAAAGGATTAGAAGAAAACCAACAGAGTCCATGATATCCTTAGGATTCTGTCCAGATGAGGAGTTCTGTCCAGATGAGGAGTTCTGTCCAGAAATAGGGCAGCAGCGGAAGGTATAGAAAATACAGGGATCAGATTAAAGAAGCATTTAGAAGCTACAATCAGCAGAGTCCATAAGGAGTGATTAGCAGAATGATTAGACTGCATGTAAAGGTGAGAGAAAGATGAAAGTCAGGGATGACTCTTTGACTTAACAGCCTTGTGATACCACCAGGTGACCCAGAGAATATTGGCAGGAAAAAGCAACTTAGAGCAGAGGGAGTAAGTTTAGACAAGCTGTATTTCAGGCAGTTCTGGGATATCTCATTGAAGTCGTTCAGCCTACAGTTGAATTTATGTAACCAAAGGGTTAAAAAGGAACAAGAGAGAGCAGCTTCTGGGAGGAATACCACAGTACGTTATTTTCCAAGACCGGAGGAATGAAGGTGAGGGCTGCTATAGATAATGTAGGAAAGTTAATGGTCGGGGTTCAGGTAGAATCCTTTCTGTTCATTCTACTTAACTGTGGGGCGGATCTTGGTTCCCAGGTGTTGTGGGGACTCTTCCTACATAGCTAACACATTTCATTGTAAGAAAACTAGGCTTAATAACAAACTAGCATATGACAAAACACATATAAAAGAGGCATACCATATTTCCCTCCATTTTTTCCCTCTTTTTATGTTGTGGAGACATAAATTCACTTGGCGTTCAGGAAAGCACCAGAGTCGACAGTGGTTTGCTGGAGCCATTCCATGTGTGGGCCCTGGGGTTGCTGGGTCTGGTTTAAATCCCAGCTCCTACCCTGACTATCTGAGTCCCAATTTAGGTATTTAAGCTCACTTCCTTTTACATACATATGTGGGTAATTTCATGTAAAATAAATCCTATAGGATTATTGTCAAGATGCAAATCAAATTTTATAGGTGTTATGAGGAAACCAAGAAGTACAGAAGTTAAATATGTTGTAGATTCGTGCTCTGGAATGACAAGTAGGATTTTTGCACTCAGAAAATAATAGTGTCAAATGTTCTTCTGATTTACTGTTTGTATGGGCAAACAAAATTTACAGTTGATTTATAGGTACCATTAAAAAGCATTTATCTATGTAAACCATTAAGTCAGGTCAAGAAAATTAGGATGGAGTGAGGTTGACATGTTATCTGCCCTATAGGAGTTTTTACTCGGCTCTGTGCCCCATCCCCCCCATGTGGGAAGCATGTGCTCATACTAATGTGTGTGGGTGCTGCATGCTTAGCAGCAAGAAGCCAGGGGCAACCCGTGACTCTAGTCAGGGCCCCTGACTGACTAAATTCGGTTGCTCCAAGCTGACTGAAATGCATTTTCTCCTCCTTCTGGGCAGGGTCTCTATAGAGACATAGTAGCTGCGAGTCCATGGCCTCATCTGGTACAAAACTGCTCTCTAATGAAAGGCCTAGAGCCAAAGACCTCATTTCCTGTCCCCAGAGTCTTCACAGATGGAAGTTAGGGTTTCTATTTCACAAAGCAAAAATCGGAACTACAGTCTGCTGCTCCACGCAGTAAAGCACATTCAAAATCTAATGTCCCCTGCTGCTGACCTTGTTACTGCTGCTGTGTTTTTTCAGCATGGTTATGTCCCCTTGTGGCTGTGTTTAGTTCACTGCAGGGGCAGACACTTGCTGGCCTGGCAATGGCATTGCACAGAGCCCAGGGCTGTTGGCAGCGTCATGAGAGGAAAGGAATTTGCGTGGGGCCCGGCAGAGCCGGGTGGCCACCCATGGCTGGTTGTAGGGACAACTATTCACCACTCTGGACATTCCCTGTATGCCCTGTACAGGAATGATCACTAGAAATCCATTCATAGATCCACATTCTTACGTTATAAACAAAGAATCTGAGGCCCAGCAAATTAATTGCTTGCCTAATTTTATACAGCCACTGGTGGAGGTAGAACCCAAATCGAGATCCCACCCGAGAGACTTTTCACAGCCTCGGGTTGTTAGTGTCCATTTACTCATCTCTAATTGTCACTCAGTTTATTATGAATCAGTGTTTCTTTGAGGTCGGGGTTTCTCCAAGTGTCATCCCTGAGAAATCTGCTTCAGCATCTCCTTGTTGCCTATTGGTATGCAGATTCCCAGGCCCTGTGCCAGGGCTGTCATTTCCATGGCTTGGGAGCTGGAGAAATGTACATTTTCAGCATGCATTTGATATGATTCTTATGGGATAGAGTTATTTTTTATTTTTAAATAACTTTAGATTTGCACAAGAGTTGCAAAGTTAGTACAGAGTTCCCGTGAACCCCTCATCCCGCTCCTCATGATGTTATCACCTTCCCTAACCACATAGTACAACTATTGAAACCATAAAGTTAACATGAGAAAAATACTGTTAACTAATAGACTCTGCTCAGATTTCACAGGTTTTATACTCACTTCTGTTGTTATCCTAGGACCCCACTTAGAGCCTCATGTTGCTTATAGTTGTCACACAGGCCAAGTGTTACTGCTCTGGGTCACAGTCCCACGTTTCACATTTCAAGTCAAGCACTGGTACAGCTGTTCAAGTGAAGGTTGCAGTGACAGTTCTGTGTAGCGATGCTGCAAAGACTCGGTTACAATGAGAGGAGACACAAAAGATCACTCGGTCTTGATCCGTCATTTCACTGATGGGGACACTGCATTACAGAGAAGAAATGTGAGTGCATTTGTAGAAAGATTGGAACTGAGCCCCTGTCACTTGGCTCCAATGTCCTGGTAATCTTTGTGAATACCTGTTTTTGATTATATATTTTTTCTTTATTCTCAGAGTGAGGATTGTGAACAGATTTTAAAAGTCACCCTGATCTCATATGATTCCCCAGGTATCCATGAGAGGAATGTTTAGTCTAGTTTCTCCCAATTTGGGGGCCAGCAAGCAGGTTCAGAGAGGGAAGCGGGGCTCCCCAAGGTCCGATGGGTGGCACACACCTGCACCACGTCCACACCCCTCCGAGCTGACTCCTGAGTCACTGCTGCTCTGCAGCAAATGTGCCTCCAGCCCTGAACTTAGGTAGTTGGTGCTGAGATGCACATTTTGTGTATTCAAATGGAACACTTGGAGGAATGGTATTTATACACAAATTCACACAGAGCACTCAAATGGGGAAACTTTGAGAACCCGGTGTATTTAGGGATTGTAAGTGGGAGGTGTGGCCGTGGGAAGGGAACCCACACGAATGGGTGTGCAACTCTGCACTTGGCAGGAAGGACCAGATAATTCCATTTTTATTTCAAATTTAGGTACCTTGCCGTTTGTCCTGAGAATGAAATGAGTGATTCCTATGAATTTTGTCCCTCCTCACAGCTTGGCATGCTTCTGAGGAAATAATGCTTTGTTTCTGGGAGAATAAGTACAATTTAAGACCCTGTCGCTCATGCAGCTACTAGCGAAGCTGCACACAGGAAAGACCAGGCTCTACCCCTGCTGTTAGCTCTAACGCTAGTTTGGGCCCATAAGCAAATAGCTTTTTCTTTTGATGCTATGCTGCAGTCACCCCAAATGTAAATGAGAGGGTGGAGTCAGTGATTTCTTGGGTGAAGCCATAGCTAGGATCAGTTATGGGAGGGTGGCGGTGGTTGGAAGGAGCTGGCATGTTGAGCACTCTGTATACCATTGACCAATGGACGTGAACTCACGTGAAAAGGTACCAACCTTTTTCCATATTGTCTGTGACTCCCGATGTTTTGCTTAACACTCTTTCCTCCAGGATCTTTCCATCAGAGTATTAACAAAAGCTATTTCCATGCATGTCTTTATGTTTATTTCTTTAAAGGTATAATGAGTATAGAAAGGTCCCCCTGCTTCCCATCCAGCCATGCCTCCACTCCAGGGTCCTGTCCTGAATTCCTGCTCATCCCAAGTTTCTAAGGCTGAAGTCTCTCTCAGCAAGCAAAATGAAGTGGCTTCACCTTCTGGGAGGCTTCCGATAACAAAACAGGGCCGAGTGGGCAGTCTTCTGGGAGGAGCCATAGAAAGGCAGCTCTAGAGGCCAAGGAAGCAGCCATGGCAAATTGTGAAATGTGGCTATTGTGTCTAACATCTAACTTTGTATTTCCACACCCCTGCCTCAAATAATAAACAGACTTAAGGGGTTGCCCTGCCAATAGGATTTGCCTTCTAACAGGGGAAGTTAAAAGACCCATCAGCCCAGAACGATCAATCTTTAAAGGTTAGTTGGCCTTGACAACCCCCAAATCCAATAATATGGGGATTTACTTTTCACTATATGCTTAAGGTTAACCTCAGGAGTTGCCTTGGTGAGTTTACTGGCACCTGAAATACACGACAAACAAAAATCCACCACCACTCTCCTGTATTATCCTCCGTGGGTCCCATATTAACTTTCATCTGTTCAAACCAGGACCATGGTGAGAGAACAGTGATAGCATCACGTTCTCTGTAGGAGAGTTCTATTTGGGCTGGAAACCTGTTTGGATATGGACACAGTTTTGACTCATATATTTATTTGGGGTAGCTGGAGTAGAAAGGCACCTTGCCAAGCATGCAGACAACCATAGATATTACTCCTTCTGACCTTTCCTTACATTGATGCGTACATCAAGTATAAAGATGAGGAGTTAATTGCCTAAGAAAACAATTTAAGTAAACAGAAGGACTGAGCTTGAAAATCAAGTGTCAGATATGGAGGAAAGCACACTCCCTATAAACAACTGCTTAACTTCATAGCTTCAACAGGAGAGAATCTGCTTTCTTAGATGAGTAGCCTTTTTCCAAGGCCTGTTCAATTTCAAATGCATTGCAATGCATTGATTTTGCACAATACCCTATGCAAGATCTGTAAGAGGTTTGCCTTTGTTTGTTTTCAAATTCTCAGCCAATAGTATTTTACAGGTATTCTGAAGGAATGGGTGGTTTCTATTTAGCCTAACAGATATTTTTGTGGGTCAGAAAGAAGCAAAAGGCATTGGAAGAAAATTCAGTTCTAAGATTATTGGTGGCATTTCAGGGTGTTGTATGAAAGGAAGGTTTGGTGGACCAGCAGATCAATGAGGACTGACAAGGTGGTCCAACCTCATCATGGAAGAGCTGGGCTGTCACGTCAGCACATGAGGCAAGATTCGAGTTTAGATAAAACAGCCTTGAAAGTGTCCTAGGCAGGTGGCATAATACCTCCAAAGTCCAATAGGACCACTTTTCCCTTCCAGTGACATAATACATTCCTATTTTTTGTGGATGAATATAGATAAAGTATTCTCAGAGTTGTGTTATATGAAATAAGTAGTGTCTTTAATTGCAAATTATACACATCCTTATACGATGCTCAGTCTGAGAGATGCAGTTGAGAAGGCAACCTGCTGAGGAAATAGTCACTATGCCTCCCATCTCACACTCTCCTGGGCCCTTTGCTCACTGGGGGGGATGGAGTATGGAGTCATGCCCTCTGGGTCTCCCACCCCATCTCACCTTCTCATTCCATTCTTCTCTCCACCTCTCCAGGACGGGTCCAATTGACTTGCCTAAATGCATGTAAGATATAGAAAAACATAAAACCCGGGTTTCTGACTATGGCTAGGCTGATATTTCTCAACACCCCTACTTTTCTCTCCCCTCTTCTCTTTCTTCCACATGTATTTAGTTTGTGCCAATTTGTACCAGGGACTGTAGAAAGTGCTTAAGTGAGCCAGAGTCCTATCCCTATGGAGTTTGTCGATTTATAAAGGGAGTGAAAACACCATAATTGCTGATATACTCATTCTGTGGAGAAAAATAGAATTCCAGAGTACTTAGGGATCATGTAACTGGACAACTAACTGCACCAGACTCAGGTCTGGGGGAGCAGACTCATGCTACTTGATACCTTCGAGAATTTAAGCTCATCACTTAAATGACTCAACTATAGTTTTCTCAACAATTGCATTAGTAGGTTGCTGTAAGAGTTCAGCTGAATTTGTAGAAGTACCTGGTAACCTATGAATTGAAACCTAACTTATTTGTGCTGTTGTTAACCATCTATCCTGTATCTGCATTTGTGTTGGGCTCTACTGGAAGTGCCTGACAGGTAGAAGATCCAGACTTGCCTTTTTATCCTTGGGAAGTCAGATTAGTTCAGGAGAATAATGAAGGGATTATACTGTAGGACTCAAGCTATATACCATGCATGAGTTCAAAGAAAGGAGGAATCCATCAAAATGGGCAGAAATATAGGGCAGTCTTCAAACAGGTGACTGGATTTTGTGAGTTCATCTAGAGTGAGATGAATAATCTGGAGTGTTACAGGAGGTGTAGGGGGAGAGCGTGTTTCCCTTCTTTCCTTCCAGGTTTTTTGGCTGGTCTAATAATTAAATTGACATAAAAAATTAATAGAAGAAAATCAAATTTAAATTTGTATATACAGAAGCCTATAGAAATGTGAGGCTCAAGGAAGTAGCCAAAGCAGGCAGATTTTATGCTCTTTAGACAAGAAAATAATACACGTGTGAAGACAGAACAAAGAGGTATGGTTTTGGAGTAGCAAATTAGTGAAGAGGTAACAGGGTTGGTTTATACAGTCTTCTCAGACCTCAATTCCCTCTCTCTCTATCTCTGGTGATACAATGTCTTCTAACCTCCTGGTAGCTTTCACATGGGAGATTTCCTGGGGCCAGAGGCACAGAGGAGGTGAGAGTGTCTTTCACTGGCTGTATCTTAGCTAACTTCAATTCAAAATCATCAATATGCGCAAGTGACATATTTTGGGGTGGCAGATTCTGCTCTCCTTTAGAGGGGACATGAGATGGAATAGGTATGAGTATAAGGATGCTATCACAGTGGATTAACTTATCATAGGTATGGAGGAATGACCTCAACGTCAGCTGAGCAAACTACTGTGGGGCCAGAGTGTCTGGGTTTCCATTTCAATGATATTTCTTCCCACAACTCTAAAACATCAAAAGGTCCAGCTTCCAAATACAGACCGCTAAAAGAAAGTTGCATTACTCTAGTGTTCTTATTTGTAAATGCATATGAGAATGTTTTCTCTACTGGTGTCCAACCATTAGTTCCGAAGTTACGAGAAAGAAATCTATTGCTTCTTTTTGGGACAGCTGTGACTGTGATAAGAGGTTCCATGCGTCCTTCCCTTCTCATATCTCGTTGTTTTCTATTACCTTACTATTCCATAATTCTGCAGTTTCAAAAGTAGGTGGAAACAGTTTTTGAGATTCTTTTATGAGTTCTATATAGCATGTACTTTTTCTTAAGGTAAAATGATTCTTCCTTTCTGATCACCAAATTTCTTCACTGCCAGCTAAGGCATAACTTTGGTGGTTACTGAAATGGAGATTTATAGTCATACCCATCTGGGAAGGTGTTCAAAATTCATTCTCAGGTATTATTATTTTATTATATTTCCCAGCAAACATTTTCTGGGCCACACAGTAGAACATGTAATTGTGTACTACTGTAGATTGTATTCTAAAAGGTTGCTTGGTTATTTCCCTATTTTCAAAGACATTTCAAACCTAAATCCTATATAGTATTTGTATTTCCTACTTAAAATGTTTAGCAGAGAACTGGGTATATAGCTTTTTTATTTTTCTTTGCTGGACATTTTGATGGACACTGTGTTCAAGTTTTTGATTGATCAAATACTTGACAGATCAAGCTATAAATAAATATCAGCTGAAGGAATGATTGAGGTTGCTCAAAATACATGAAGGGGCTCAACATGCCATGATCTTGGGTATCTTCATATCAGACTAAACTTTAGACCAATGTGCATGCAGAGTGGCTATGGATAGTCCAGGGTGGACATCTTCATAGTGGACTAAACTTTAGTCTGCATGTGGCCCAGGATGGCTATGAATGCAGCCCAACACATAAATTTTAAATTTACTTAAAACCTTTCTTTTGCTCATTAGTTTTCATTAGTGTTTGTGTATTTAATGTGTAGCCCAAGAGAACTCTTCTTCCAGTGTGGCCCACAGATGCCAAAAGGTTGGCCACCCTGGACTAAAGAAAAACAGTGATTGTCTTTGGGAATGCACCTTGTGCCTGCTGTGGAGTAAGATCGTGTGAATGTGAATCCCAACTCCATCACTTAAATAGCTGGGACGCTGGCTCTCTTAGAATGTGGACAATAATGGTAACCGCCTCACGGAGGTGTGCAGATTAAATGAAACAATGCACATAAAGTAATTTGCACAGCTTAGAATATTATTAGCACAAATTAAATGTTAATTTTCATTATCTTTGGAGTGTCCTATATAGGATGACTTTATTTTTAATGCCTAATTTGGTAGGGGGATTTTCCAACCCATTATTTTCAGAAGGAGTCATCAATCCATTAGGGTTTGGCTGAGGCATTTCTCCCTGAGGATCATTACAGTGGAGGACAAGACCTCTGTGGTCTTAATTATTACCTGTCCTGCACACTTCGGTTAAATTAGAGCATTGCATGGAAATCGCTGAAGGCAAATGGCCTGGAATTCCAGGCTTTTGGGCAGCTGTCTCCTCCTTACAATTGAGGGTTTAATGTTCCCTTGCTTATTGCAGGGTAAACTGGAGCTCACTCACTATGATTCTTTACTTGAATTTCAAGATCTAATCAGTCAATATTTGCTGGACCAGAAAGCCAACCACCCATCCCTTGGATCATGGGCCTAAATTGCTTCCTCTCCTTCAAGTTGTACTTTATCAGTGTGGGTACCCTCAAGACTTGCTACCCGAAAGTCTTCAGACCTGTCAGCTTGAAGAAATGTCTTTTTCGTCATTGTTGTTAAATTTTAAGCCCTAGAGGTATCTAATGGAAATAGCTCTTGGGGTAACTACTGGGTAAGAAAAAAAATGGTCTCTATTCAAGGGGTCCCTTTAATAGCAGCTGTATTTACTGGGGGAGTTGGTGGGGTTTTGTTCAGTAAGAGTTATTGCAGGCGTCCAGTTGCTCAGAAAGCCCATCCAGCACAGTTCTTTCATTCACACCGTGGGTGCTCTGCTTCAAACTTTATCCTGAATCCTGATACTTCTTCCCATCTTCACGGCACCTCTTCCAGGCCATCATTTTCTCTCGCCTTAAGGTACTACAGTCACCTCTTCCCCAACTTCCCTGGAACAGTTCATTCCTCACAGAGTAGCCAAATGATCCATAATAAAATATAAAGCTACAGCAGTCACTAGGCACTGGGTCCTGTTTGTTTGTTTAAAGTAGCTTTGTTGGGATATATACTATACATATGATAAAATCTACCCCTGGTATCCTCAAATGATTCTGTGTCAAAAATGTAAATTCACTGAGGGACAAATCCTGTTTGCGGTGGGGCACACTCAGTTCATGAGGTCTTGGGCACCTGAAGGGAATGGATTCTTCTCTGTGGAATTACCTTGGAAACCACCGAAGCATCTGTGGAGCCAGTCTTGCCAAGCAGTGTTTATTTCTTTGTCTCCCCCTCCGCCCATGAGGGGAGGGGGGCTGGGGGCCTGGCCCTGGAGTCTGGCCCCCAGTGAGACTCCTTTGTATTTCAAGTAGAGAATCCCATAAGTCACTCAGTATATTAACTCATGTGAAAACGCTTTTATGGCTTACATCAGCCATTCATTGAAGGCACAGTCTTGATTTTATGCTTAAAAGATATACAGATAGTAATAGCTTTGGAGAGTAGAAATATATTTGTTTATTGACTTTAAGGAGAAGGATTTTAAAAAGGAGAAAAAGTAGTGCAGTGTTTTTCTGATTAGATTAGGAAGTATCGCCCTGGGCAAGTGTTGGGTTCATTTAAAATGTAAATGAGCTCCCACCATCATTCACTCCGAGCCCTCTCAGCCTCCATTATGTGAAATCAAATGGGTTTTTATATTGATAAGCTGTTCCGCTCACAGCAGGCTGTTCCTTCTCCACACACTGACAGTTGTCCTGCTTCACGTTCTCACTGGCTTCCTGTTAGAGAGCAGGCCTATTCTACCTGGTGTAACAGGGGCCATCTCTGTAGGAGGGGGACATTCACACTTGCAAGAGGCTGTCAGTTACCAGGCCTTTCCAGTGCCACCCTCTGAGGAGACCCAGGGTGAAAAGGTCAGCAAAGAGAATGCTCCAGTGAGGGACAGAGGGTTACAAAGTGATGGTTCCTGGGGTCAGAGGAATGGGCAGGTGAATCACAGGAGAGGCAATGGTTTGGACTTGACAATGAGTGATCACAGTGTGTGTGGGGGCAGCACAGAGAGGAAGGAAGAGCAGCAAACTGCAAGCGTGGGAACTGGGTGTGTGCCTCCGTGCAGAACCTCCATCTGGGGAATCGGTGCAAGTCGTTCTGCTTGTAGGTCCTCAGTTGGTTTTCCCGTCTGTCACGTGGGTGGTTTGGATGAGCTGACTTCCTAGGCTTCTTCCAGCTTCGCTGCTCTGCTGGACAGGCAAGGCCATGCATTTCAGTTTCTATTTGGTGATGTGTTTATGGTGTCATCCAAGGCCTTTTGTTGTAGGTTTCCACATCCCTTGTATTTACATGAGGTGTGTTGTCTGTGGAAGAACTTGAATTCATGTCTCAGCACCCTTATTTGTAATCTGTGGTCTGTAAAAGAGACATGTGTAAAGTAGAGTGATTACTACCTGGAACCTGGATGTCCATGAATTTAACCAGTACTTCAAGGCAAGGAATTAAGGAAGAAGCACTGCCAGGGAGTGGAAAGTTCTCTTAGGCTCCACCGAGGAAGAAATGTCAATGAGCCACAAAGTTAGGCAGCATAGAGCTTTATTGGGGTTTGCGAGCCAGGGCGAAGTTCCCCCGCTCCCAGAGTGGGGCTGCGGAAGTTGCCCCCAAGCAGGGAATGTGGCGGGGTTTTATTTTGGTTGCTCTCTTCATGGGAGCTGGGGATTGGTCCCCTCTGAACAGAGCAGCAGTACATCATTGGTGGTTCTCCTGGGGCTCAGGTTGCTATGCGGATAAAGCCCGCCCTTTTGGCTCTCTGGTTTGACATCTTTTCATAGTTCAGCTGCTATTTTGTCCTACCCCGCCCATCTTAACAGGGAGAAGGGGCCGATTACCTGGATGACCTTGGAAACATCCTTCCACCCCTTTGAAATGCACAGTAGTGATGTCTGCTCTGCCTGCAAGCACAAGGCACAACTAGGTTATCATTTTAGAGTGTCCGGAATACCAAATTCTCTGTTGTGGATCACATGCATAGCAGTCTCTGTGAAGAACTGAACTTCATCCCTAGATGCCTCTTGCTCTCATTGAAGCCATAACTGTCTGTTCAGTCTACCCAGGGAGGCAACAAGGTGCAGTGACTGAGTCGAAATCCCCGAGTTTGAGTCCTAACAATGTCACCTACCAGCTCCTTAACCTTGCATCTTTCTGGGCCTCAACTTCTATACCTCTAACATAGGAGCTACAGTGATAATAAATGTATGAGTTTTCCTAAGAGTAATCTGAAATCATTCTTGTACATTGCCTTTCTCAGGATCTGATGCAGAGTAAGAATAGAGTAAAAAAGAAATGTGGTTCTCATTCTCACATATTTCAGAACCAACTTTAAGTGTGCCACCTTCTCAATTAAGGCACTTTTTACTACTTTGACCCATAAAGATCTATTCAGTCTTAAATGATAGCAATTAATACTTTCACAGCTTAATTTAGCTGTTGCCTACACACTATCTTGGAATAGCCCTAACGGCAAAACTTTCAAATCATATAATAAGCTCCCCAGTGAAAGAGGAGGCGCCTGAGACAAGTTAAGTGTCTTGGGCAAAGTGAAGCAGCTAATAAATTGCCTAGTCCTTATTTTCTGGCTCCAAGGTCACTCAGTCCCCCTCTGTTTCTCAGAGCACTCCTTCCCTCCTTAACCTGGTTAAGTCTGGTTGTGTTTTCTCCCAGATGGTGCTAAGAAGAAGGCACTTTCTCTGGCAGTTGGTAACCAGGCTTGAGAGATGCCACTGCTAAACTGACTTGTCTTGAAAATATAGACCTGGAGATTTCCTCCTCTGAGCCCCAGTTTTCCTTCCAAACAGGATGGCAGTGGGAGTGACTAGCAGAGCTCGGGTGCTGGAGCCATGCAGAACTGGTGCTGTCTCCAGCTCTGTGGCACTGAGCAAATTACCTGCCCTCTCCAAGCTCATTTCTCCTGAGCTTTGGCAAGATATTGACCCCACAACCCACAGAGAGCTGTGAGGCTTCAATAAAATTGTGCGTGTAAAGCACTTTGCCTCAGCGGTTGTATTTTTGTTGGTGGTGGTGCTGTTACCTTAATAGCAATACTATTGTCTCTGGTAATTGTTATCGCACAGTGAGGAGGAGTATAGGCTGTGGGGGCAGATCCCACTTGGAGGTCAAGACCACATCCATTTCTCACTAGCTACGTGACTTTGGGTTACTCAGGTGTAGGATGGGATGTGTGATGATGCCTGCTTTTCAGGGTTGGCATGAGGATTAAATGAGGTGTTTTAAGGGTTTTGCACATTGCGCATATGCGAGCATTCAAAAATTAGCTGATATAAATCATAATGCTAATATCTACCAAGCTTTAACTTCTGTGATCCCCTGGTGATAGAATGGAGGCTTTGGGAAGAAATCAAGTTTATGCAGTAGAACTTGGTGAAGCCATCTGTGGGTAGGCGTGGAGTAAATAGCCTCAGATGGAGCCTGCCAGACATCTGTCTACAGCCAGGGCAGTGGCCTTTGCAAAAAACAAATGGGATGTGGAGGCTTTTGGCCTCCTTCCCCAGGACCTGCTTCTTGGCACTGATGCTCAGACCTTTGCAGACCAGCTGGCTAAATGAAGTTTGGCCGGCTCTCCCCACCCTGCTCCTCACATTAGCAAATGGAAGGAAATGCACAAGAGGGCATTTGCGAAGAGATGTGATGAAGCTGGAGACTCTGTGGTCAATAATGAAATGCAACATTGATGAGGCCTTGCTGGAGGGAATAATGGAGACCAGGCAGCAATGGCCAGTAAGAATAAGTACTCTTTGCAAAAGTGCTTCCCTTTTATTACAAGGGGCCTCTGATTAGATGTGTTTTAACAAAACCCTCAGGTAAATCACAATAATGTTCGGAAAGCACAAGACTAAAGGATTTCTAAGGTCCCTTTCTGTTATAATTTTTTAGGACTCAAAGGGCTTAGAATAGTAAGAAACGAAAACCAAGCAGCATCAGTGATACTGCTGTTTTATTCCCTCAGAAAAAGGAGAGATATTGACCCTGTTAGGTAGCAGCTAGGCATGAGCAGCCGGGGTGGAAATACAGCAGGGCCCCGCCTACTGCAACCTCACAAAGAACTTAAAACAGGAGGCTAGGAACAAAAGGGAGACATGTCTCACCAATTAATTCAGCAGCCCTGAGCCTGGCCCAATAAAACAGCGAGGTGTTCTGAAAAATCAAAAGAAAAACTATGATAGCACAGGAGGAAGGGAACCCTTGAAGTCCTATATGTATTGTTTCCACTCTGGGAAAGAAAGCCTTTGAAACTGTGCATTAATCCCAAGGTCTGGAAAGAGGAGGAGGAGGGGGAATCTAGAAGCTGGTTACAATCATAAAACCCCTAAAACCACAATAGTTGGGGCACTCAGACTAGTTGGGCACCCACTTGCAGCTTCGTGCTCAAGTGTATTTCATAAATAAACTTACTATCTCATTTCCACTATATGCGTTGTCTCTCGCCTGAGTTCTTCTCTTGCAAGTAACGCAAGAACTGAGGAGGAAGAGTACCCCTAACTCGCACCTCCCCAACAACAACCCCTGTTTGTGATATTGACTGCAAGCTCCCTACTGATGTAGTGAATAGATTTTCTTTTTCTGTTAGTTGAAAACTAGAGAGGCAGAAATGTCAAGGGACACAAGATTACTTATTGTATTCAGAGATCTTAAGCTTTGTTGTAGTCTCCAGCCATACCCTTCCTTTTCTGCTCCCTGGATATTCTCATCTATCAGCTACTTGAGGCTGCTTTCAAGAATTCAATTAGAAACAAGCTAGGAGAAGGAAGGTGACTCCCGAAAGGTAGTTTGAGGTAGTGCTGAAAATGACAGGAGTAATGGATGGCAACTGTACCACCAGAAAGAACCCCCCAAATATGTAAAGAATTTAGTTAAATGAAGCCTTTAATGGTAAGTGGTATTCCGAGTGATTTATTACATGGTTGAATAAATATGGGAGAGAGTTACTTTATTCATATGTATAAAATACGTCTCCTTCTTTGTAGCCCAGTACCTGAAGTCAATGGAGACTATTGCCAGTGAATTTATTCTTTCTTTAGCTTTTCCAACAAAAGTTTATTGAGCATCTATTAGTTGTCAGGCATTGTACTGGGAAAAAGAATGGGGATTTCATTCTTTTAATAGTTATATCAAGATATTATTCACATACTGTTTGATACATACATTTAAAATGTTGGATTCAGCCTTAAATTTGTTGAGGCTAGTTTTGTGTCCCAACATATGGTCTTGAAACCCATAAAATCTTGTGACCATTGTCATCCCAATAACTTTAATTAAAAGTTAAAAAAATAAAGTGTAGAATTCAATGGCTTTTAGTATATTTAGCAATACATGTAACTACCGTCACAGTCTATTTTAGAATAATTTCATCACCTCAAAAAGAAGTCACATACCAGTTATATATGGCTCCCGTGTCTCTGCCAACTCCCAGTCCTAGGCGATCACTGGTCTACTTTTGGCTGTACAGGCTTATCTGTTGTGGACATTTCATATGAATGGAATCATATACATGTGTTCTTTTATGGCTGGCTCTTTTCATGTAGCATAATGTTTTTAAGGTTCTTTCATATTATAACATGAATTAGCACTTCATTACTTTCTAAGGTAAAAAAGTATTTCATTGTTTGGTTACGTTACATTTTGCTTATTTATTCATCAGTGGGTGAACACTGCATTGGCTACATTACATACAAATTTTCTGGGTGGACATGCTTTCATTTCTCTTGGGGACATAGCTAGTAGAATTGCTAGGTTGTATGGAAACTCTATGTTTAACCACTTGAAGAACTATCAGACTGCTTTTTCCACAGTGATGGCACAAAATTTTACTCTTGATGAACTTAAAGAAACAGAGTCAAACTGGAGGTGGCGGCATGTGGGTGTTTGACAATATGTAGTCTGTCTCTCATCGCCCATCCACTTCATCCTTCCCACCTCCATCTGTTTAGGCTCCTTAGATCATCTCTTTCAAAATGTTATTCCTCTACTCAAGAATCTACTGTGGAAATCCAATGACTGGTGTGATTAAACCCTCCAGGTTAATAATAATCAAGGCCCCCATATTATGCCATAAACAAAGCACAGTGGTTTGGGCATAGAAATTAACACTAAAAAGACTAGGGTTTTCATTCAACCTTGAAACTTTTTTTGCCTCATGATCCTATTTATATAATTAATTTACTTCTGCCTCAGTTGTTTTGTGTCTTAAATAGATTGCTATAAAGATTTTAGTGCAGAATGTTTAGTACAGTTTCCGGCATATTACAGCTACTCAGTGGGTAGTGACAATATAACAGCAATATAAAATAATAAGTTGTATTTCTATAAATGAGCTGCAAACATTTAGAAAATGAAATTAAAATATAACATTTACAAGAGCATAAAAGATACTTATAAAATCTAGGAATTAATTTAACAAAAAGATCTGTGAGACCCCTTTGCTACTAGCTCTAAAATGTGCCTAGAAGATTTAAAGGAGACCTAAATCTATGAAGATAACATGTTAATGAACTGGGAGACTCAATATCATTTTGATTAAACACAATCTCAAGCAAAATGTCAAGATTTTTTTTGTGGAAACATACTGTTATTTTTAAATTTATATAAAAATACAAAGTATTTATAGCATTCAAAGACATCTTGAAAAAGAACAAAGATGAGTTATGTTGCTTGATATGAAGATTTATAAGCCATAGTAATCAAGGCAGTATTATATTAACACAAGGCTATACACATTGATCAATGGGGCAAAGTAGAATCCAGAAATAGATCAATACACATATAATTAATTTCAATAAAAGGTCAAAGGCAATTCAGTGAGAAAAGAAAAGTCCTTTTAAGAAATGGTGTTAGAATAACTGAATAAACATATGGAAAAAATGAATCTCAATTGTGGGGGCAACATTCCTCACAAGTCCCCCCAGCCACCACGGATGAGAGTAAACATGACAGAGACATGATGTGATCTGCTTAGGGAGAAGTGGCCATTTTCCCAGAGGAAAAAGGCCTGAGCAGTGGCCAGTTTCTCAGGGGAAAAAGGTGTTGAGATCCCTCCTCTAGGGGCTTATATTGGGTTGTAATACACAGGAATACAGGGCAGCAAGGATCAAACAGTAGATAACATTTCAAAGAAATCTGAGGGCTTAGTATGAGTCAGAGTCTGTCAGGAAGAGAGTTTTAGGGTTTTCTGCTTGAACCCTAATCATATGAATGAAAGCAGATTTCACAGGTTTATCAGGAAGTCTTTGTGCTGGCAGATTTTCCCCCAGGACACACTCTAGCAAGGCAAGGAGCTGCATCCCTCCCCATCAGGTATTCAGGCTTAAGAGGATTAGAGCCAGGAAGTACTTCTCCCAGAGAACATGGAGACCTGGGCTTTGTCAATGCCGTGGGGGGGGGGGGATGGTGAGAGTCCATCGCTCCCTCTTTGTTGCAGCCCCCCCCTCAGTCCTTCCATGATGGCCTCCCAAGTGATGGAGTCTGTTTAGTCCCCCCCCCCCCCCCCCGCCCCGTGAAGGGTCTTACCCGTCATAGACTTTCAACCAAGCTTTGGGGGCAGGGAAAGGAAAGTGAGGAAGCGTTTGCTACCAGAGACAGGCTTTGTCTCCCGAGGTTCACATTCCAAACGTAGTTGCTTGCCCTTAGCCATAAGGGGTCAAGATACAATTCCTAGAACCAGGCAGAGCGGTTTACAACACTCAGTTCCAACTTCATGCCATTCACAAAATTACTATAGATAAATTATAGACATAAACATAAAAGTCAAAGCTTTGAAGCCTTTGAAATAAACATAGAATAATACATTTCTGATCACTGGGTAGGCGGAGGATTTTAGAGATGAAAGAAAAAGCAGTAATTACAAAAAAGTGATAGATTTTATAAAAAATAATCCACGCTCATTGAAAGAAAATAAAAGGGTCTAGCTATAATCTGGGAAAAAGTATTTGCAGAGAACATTTTACAGTGAACTTGATCCAGAGTAAATAATGAACAAGCCAGAAATACAAAGACAAGGAATACAATTAGGCAAAAGATCTGGACTCTTCACAAGAAAGGATGTGTGAATGGTGAATATGTCCATGAAAAAGGACTTAATGCCAGCAGTTATCAGAGAAACTCAAATTAAAGCCACAGTGCAATACCACTTCCCTGTGGCAGCAACAACTGCTGGTGGGAAGAGGGAAGTGGAGGAACCAGAAGTGTTATAAACACTCACGGAAGTGTTTATATAATGAACCACCCCCTTTAGGAAACAGCGTAGTTGTTGCTCCTAAAATAAAACATACCCCTATTTCTGCTGACCCAGAAATTCCACCTTTAAAATTGACCTCTAAGTATCCACCTCTAAGTTCATTTCTAAGAGAAATAAACATATATCTTCACAAAAGGATTTGAACAAGGTTATAGCAGCTTTACTAGTATATAGTCAAAAAGGCCTTACTAATAATAGCCAAATGACCATAAACAGGGCAATGAGTGAACAAGTTGTGGCATATTCATATAAAAGAATCCTCCTCTGCTACATAAAGGCAACAAACTATTGATACTTGGAAAAATATGGATGTGAAAAGGTTATGTTGAACAAACCAGTAAGAAAAAATGAGAACACATCATCTGATTGTATTTATATGAAGTTCTAGTTATTGGTGATAGAAATCGGAACCATAATGGCTGAGGAGTGGTGGAATGACTGAAAGGAGAAGCAGGGGAATTTTCTACATATTCATTGCAGTGTTGGTTATATGGGGGTATCCATTTGCCAGATTCAGGTGCTCGTTCACTGAAATCTGCGCATTTCTCTTCATAGACATTTTACCTCAAAGAAAGAGACAGCTTTAAATTCACCCTTGGAAATTTATTAGCTTTGTGTACTTGGCAATATAATTTATCTCTCTGCATCAGCATCTTTATTTCTTTAATGGATTGTTACAGGATATAAAGAGTAATGTATGTTAAATGCTTAGCTATTTTTGGCACATTATAGACACTAAGACCAACTGCATCATCAATGCAGCTAAATTTCCAACTACTCAGATACTTGCTGTAATCAAATGAGAATCTTGACAACTTTTGCACATCCCCCTATGCATTTTCTCTGTGCATGCTGTTCCGCGTGTGTGTCTTCTGGCTTGGCAGAAAGTTACTCATTGATAGTGAAGGCAGCACTTGCCGCCTGCCGAGTGCTGAGCTGATCTTGAACAAACCCTTCTACTTCTTTCAGCTTTAATTTCTCATCTTGTTTTCTTATGCCTGGCTGTATATTAGAATCATTTGGTAAGGTTTTTAAATTACACTGATGCTTGATTCTCCCATCTATAGATGCTCATCTAATGGATATGGTACATGTCCCAGGCATTTGTATTTTTTAAAAGCTGCCCAGGGATTTAAACATGACATCAGAGTTGAAAGCAACTGGGTCAGGTGGTCTTTAAAGACCTTTTCAGTTCAAATGGGAGCCTACAAGCTGAAAACATTCAATGTTTTGGTTAAGCCACATTTTTTATTATTGTTCTTAGTGAGGTTGTTGTCATTGGACTACAATATGCTGAGGCAGAATGCAATTTCCATCTGAATATCAGCATTCTGCTTTCTATGCCTCATACCCAGCCTTTTCATCTCATTTTTAAAGTAAAGTATTAGACTTTCTTACTTATGGTGTTATTCATGGTCTTTGCTTCTAAATATATTCAGTACCTCCTATAAGGAAAGGATTTTTTTCTTTTTCTTTTTGTAGCCATTGTTATTTTTATTGTCCTCTTCTCTGAATGGAAGCCATGATCTTACTCATCTGGAAAGGCAGACAGACTGTGATAGTGAATTTTGAATACAATCTTTCATCCTGCATTGCTCAGATGCAGCAAGTTGGCTAGAAAATTGTCCCACGCAGCTATTGTGTCTACTTGCTGTATCAGCAAAGTAAGGCAAAGGAAATCTGATATAAAGCCTTCTGAAATGCAGAAAAATTTATTTGTTTTTAAATCTGGAAATTGCAGAACAGAGGAACAGTAGCTTTATTCTTTTCTTTCCATGTATAATAAGGTATTCAACCGGGTGGAGCAGATGAGATCGCTAACAGCATTACAAATAGCTTGATGAGGTGGACTGACTTTGCAAGGGTAATGATTTTGAATTCACAAAGAGAGGGAAGAATGGCATCATGGGATTGCTCCTGAAGCCCCTTTTGGTTCCAAGGCACTGGGCTATTGGTGCCCACCTTTGAAAAATAATTTGCTATATTTACCAAATGGTTGACCGATTTACCAGATTTACCAAATGGTGACAGTACAATTTATAGCTCAGAAGCTGGTATGGGTGGGACATATTTTTGCTCTTTTGTGGGGATAAATAAAGGAGTAAGTCCTATGATGATTGAAGTAGGTGGTATGTGATCTCAGTTGTCATGCCCATTCAGTGAGGTGACATGCTACCACACTCCTTAATTTTGATTAAAGAAAAAATTCCGTGGCTTTTTTAATAGGAAAAAACCCTCACTCCTCTTCCCACTTTGTAACTTCTTGTGATTAGGAAAGGAAGCACACCAAATCTTTCAAATTGGTGCCTAGTAAAGATGAAAAGACATCTTAGCATGTATATGATTCTGAGTTACTTAAATGCATGATTAGTAAATGCTAAATGTCAGGCCACCTGCCATGAAGCACTTACAGAACGATTTGTAAATGTGCTGCTCCTTGAACAGCTCAGATATTAGTGGTGCTCACTTCTTTATAGATATCTTAAAAAAAATTAGGACAGGTTTTGGAACTTCCACCAAGCAGTCATGTCTAATCCTTCTTTAACATGATAGATCTTTCTCAGTAACAGGTAAAACACAGTAACTCTTTTCCAGGTCTTCAATCTTTCTTGAAGCAAGGCAAAGAATAAATAAGTAGCTGTTGTTATTTAACACAGACCTAGATTGCATGAGGCTTTTGGGGGATTTTTTTGGCAGCCTCATTTTTTTTCTTTTTCTGTTCACTCAATCTCCATGGCTGGTTAATTCTGTCACTTGAGAATGCGATTCAAATAGAGCCAGGCTGAGTGTCAAGATGTCCCAGGTTCAAGTCCACAGCCCTCTTTCTTGCCAGCCATCAGCCCATAGGCGTTGGTTATAAGAGAGATTGAGACATGCTCGGTGCATCCCGTTCCTCCCAAAGCAAACTGGGGGCCATGGGAAAGATAAGCTGGTTTTAGCAGCTTGGGATAATAGTTCTGGATCTGCTCAGAATGGCTGGGTGATCTTGGGTAAGTTTTCTAAGTCAGTTGTTGTAAAGATTAAGTTGATAGAGTACCCTCATTACCCATCTCAGAGTTCAGTATTAAGCATACTGTTCTTTTAGGAAGGTGGGTACATCATTACATTTTTGGACTGGCAGAACTGTGAAACCTTTTCAGCATTAAGTGTTAAAATTTCAACTGCCCTTTCCTTTACTTCTCCACTGAATTTCTTTGGGCATGAAAGTCCCTTTCTTTAATGGTCTCATGACTTTTGGATATGTGACTTTTGGATATGTGTTTCATCTTTACTGCATTGTAAGTACACAGAAGAACACTATTGGTTGTTAAATTCTGTTAAGTTTAGTTATAAACACAGGGATGGGTAGAGATAAAAATAGAGGCTGCAATTGTAAAATCCTGTTGTAAACTAGGGGATAACAACCAATGATCTCAGGCTATTAAGCTGTCCTAAACATTTAGCACTGTGCCAGGAGGTCCTCACATAGGTGTTCAAACCCATAAAAATGTTGTCAAGAGTGACATCATATTTGATTCCTCACTTCTCTCTCTTCATTTTTGGGCAAGGTAACACATTCAGTTAGTGGTTGCTAACCTTCTGGAAGCCAGGCCAGCATTCAAAAACTTGGATGTGAGAGCACATCTGCACTCACCTCCCCACTGGTGAGCAACGGGCATTCTCGCTGTAGTGCCCCTTCCTGTCAAGCCCCAATGCAGGCAGCTGTACTGCTCCATATTGGCTTTATAGTCTGTTGCTACCAGCTGACAGCTGGCATGGGAATGAGTATCCTCATTCTAGCTTAATATTCTAGAGCTAGATCACCGGGGTTCAGGTTGAAGCTCTGCCTTTTCCTCGGCATAATATTTATGATATTATACACAGTAGGTCCTCAGCATAACTTCTGTGTTTTAGTTCCATTATCCACAAAATGGATGTAATAGTACCTATTTCTTAGAGTCGTTGTCAGAATTCCATGAGATAATGTGAAGATGTTAGAACAGCATCTATACATAGTTAGTTCTTAATAAATGGTGGCCCTCAAGTGAACCCCGTGGCCCTTTCCTCTATGCAGTACCACCTTCAAATATACAACTGAAAGCCCATTTAATCACTCTAGGTGGGATTTGGCAGTGGGTGATGCATGTGATAATTACAGATATTAAGTGTACGCTTGTATTTTGGGTCACGGTTGATTCCGCTGTGCATTTGGGGAGATGACTCTAACAAGATAGTGATTTATGTTCCTATAACTTACTGTTTTAGCTACATTTGAATAGGACCAAAATGGACACCAGCCCAGCTAATGATAGAAATTCAGGTAAACGGCTGAGCGTTTCATCCTCAGTTCTATTCTTAGAAGTACAGAAAAATTACTAGTTACTTTAGGAAGCAGGAGTCGGTCATGCTGACCTTTCTACTGGCCTTTCATCCGGTCTTTCTGATTTCCTGATTCATTTGTGGTCAGCTAGCTTCCGTCTTCATGTCTGTCTTTAAAGTATGTGTGTGTTCTGTTTCTGCACTTATTCAGACAGCTTTGCTGAGACATATATGGGGGAGTGTGTGTGTGTGTGTGATTTGTGGCAGTGTGTTTGTGTTGTGCCTGGACATAGGAGTTGTATCTATGGAGAAAGATGAGGAGACTGTGGATTTACCCAGTGCCCTGTGTGTGGGGGGAATGTGCACCCACATCTCTCTGCATGTTTGCATGTCAGAGTCTAAAGAACAGCCACTCCTCAAGTTGGTCTTTTCTTTAAACTCAACCTGTTCAATGTTATTGTTCATTTTCTTTTCCCCTCTGCCTCCTCTTTTCCTATTTCCTCTCTATTATTTGTCCTTCCTTGTCTCCACAAAGTTCACCCTCTCAGATGGTACCCCCCACTCAACAATTTGTACTGTGTCTACGTAGAGCTGAGTGCCTCCTTGTATTCACCTGCAGAAGGCTTCCCACATTCGATCCACCTAGTTTCTCAATGGCTCTATGCACAACAGCTCATGTTTACCCAGTGCATGCACCACTTCAGGGAGTCTTGGGTAAAACATACCCAAAAACTTGATTTCAACTCTTCTCTTCTGCTCCTTGACAAAACATTCCCTGTCTGCTAGTTCCAGCAAGGGAGGTGGGTATAATTGTGCCCCTGTAATGGTGGGGAGTCAATAACCCATGGGTGTAGAGTCAGAACTAGACCCTGGTGTTCTTTTTACAAAGTTGTGTCTATGGAGGGTGGGGGAGGAGGGAGGGTTCAATTCAGACATAGCTGTGGGGCAGGGTGGCGTCTATCAGTAAAATACTCCCAGAACATTGTTTCACATCCTGGCCCTTTTTGCAGTCCCAACGTGGTTGAGACTTTGCCCATCACAGGCCTCTGTTGATCAACTGACATGATGTCAGGGCTTGAGTGAGGGGTGTGTCTGTTCCCTGTTAGTAGCTGTCCTTGGAGAATCAGGTTCTGGGCAAAGGAGTCTTCTGTACTTCATACTTAGCACCCATGTTGACAATGTGCCTGGCAAAATTAATAGTAATATTAATCATTATGGCAGGTCGTGAACAAAATCTGTCAGCATCGCAAAAGATTCCCGCTGTCTGCAGCCCTTACGTTCTGTTTGCAGTTCTCATAATTAAGTGTCTCAGAGCTCTGTTAGAGAAATAACAGCTGAGTTTATTAATGATAAGTATGAATATGAAATTATACAAGATACCATTTGCATAATGCAAACAATAGAATTAATTATAAACTTAGAGAGGGAGAGGGTTCTGGCCTGTCAGTGAACTCTAAGCCTAAAACATTCGTTTTAGGAAAGTTTTGTGTTTGTTTTCTGGCAACGACATTGACCTACCAGGTGTCCATGGGAGGAGGACACAACTTGGGCATCTAGAGGATATAGGCTTAAATATGATTGCTTTATGTCTCATTTCCAGGTTGACAAGCATAAAGCTAGTGCCTGAGAGAGGTAAAGCCCTTTACATTCCACAATACTTTTTTAAATCTGTGCATGGTATCATTTAAGACTTAAACCACACAAGGGAAGATAGGTCAGGTTTGTTGAGGGCATGAAGTTCCACAAGCTAATGGACACCTGTGAAGATGTTACTTTAGCTCACAAATATGCCCCCTGCAATGGGAACCAACCCACCTCCTATTGGGCCATCGAAGTGGGCCTCAGCAGTGGTATCTCAAATAGATGTACTCCCTTTGTCTGCCTTTTGGGCCTGGGGAAGACAGCTCACACTAGCTGCCAACCGGATCATTGGCTGGGAGTTAGACGAGGAAAGGAGAATGAGAACTGAGCATCTGTCTTTCCTGGTGGTTGGACCTGTACCATGAAAATTTGGGTTACCTTGTCCTCCACCATGAGAACAGGGTGGGGGCAGAAAAGAAAGAGAAAGAAGCAGGTTGACAGAAAGAAGCAATAGTGAAAGGAAACGCATACCACTCCCTCTCAAGCCTGCAGTGTATTTTTTGTTCCTTTTTATTTACTACTTAGGAGGCCTTGCTGTGTTCTTGCCCTTGGCTTTCACAAAATGCCCATGGATCCTTGAAATATACAACTTGTCATATGTTTTTGATTAAGGGAGCTTTAGTGTGTTTATTGTTAATAAACAGATCCTCAACTAAGATAAATAATTTGTCTAAGTCACAAAGCTAGTGAGTAACAGTGTGAGCAAAAACTCAGGTTTTCTAGGCACATCTCTGCAGTTTTCTGTAGCTCTGAGGCTGCTGCCCTGGTCCCCAGTCCTCACCTTCTAGTTCTGAGGGTGGAGCCCACTTCAAGGTTCCCATATCTGAGTTTGGGATGATAGCATTCTGCTTGGCTTCTCGCCGGTCCAGATGTCTTCTATAAGGATGCTTCTCAATGCATTCAAAGTCTACAGGATGGAAATGCAGACAACTGCCATTCTCTTTGCTTATCATTTTTCTTTTTTTTAAAGATTGTATTTATTTATTTTTAAAGAGGGGAAGGGAGGGAGATAGAGAGGGAGCAAAACATCAAGTATGGCTGCCTCTCACATGCCCCCTACTGGGACCTGGCCTGCACCCCAGGCAGGTGCCCTGAATGGGACTCTAAACTGAGACCCTTTGGTTTGCAGGCCAGCACTAAATCCACTGAGCCGCACCAGCCAGGGCCTTGCTCATCATCTTTGCTGGTGTCACTTTCACCTCATTGCATTTGGCAATGCTTTTGACATGAGTGACATTAGCCAGAGCACAAATCAGGTAGCATCTGCTGAGGAGTAGGGAAAAAAATTACAAACACATTTATAAAAGGGAAAACAAAATCAGGGTGACAGCCAGGTTGTCTTTTTCATAGTCTCTTTTTTTGAGCTTGGGTTTAGGATGGATGGCTCCAATTTTTAGTGTTCAGGTTTAACTGTTTCAAAGGCTGTCTCTAGCGTTTATCACAGAGGAAACTCATAACATTAAGTAGCTATAGTAGAACATAGGGTTATAACCAGGATAGCCACGTGGTCCAATTTGTCCAGGATGATTGCAGTTTATAGCTGTTGTTCTAGCAAAATTCTTAGTAGAGCCCTTTTCCGTTTCAAACTGGCCCTGACTTGGATGACAGACATTTGATCATGCTGGTCATTGTCCCCATTTGACAAACCACCCACCAATAATATTTACTGAACTCCTACAAGGCAGGGTCACAGGTGGTGTGAGCTGTGTGTGCAAGTACTCGGGGTTACAACAATAGCAGAAAAGAAGCATAACTTCTTAATGATGGGACTGGAGAGAGTCTGAGTAGATAACTCAGGTTCACATCCCAACTCTGCCATTTGCTAACAGGGTGATTACGAGAAAATTAACTTCTCTTCACAAGCCTCTAGTTTCTCAAGTAGACATGTGGACCATAACAGTATCTTCCTTTGGGGTGTTGTGGGATTGTTATGTGTGGAAGTAATTAACATAGTGCCTAGTGGAAACTAAGAACTCAGTAAATGAGAGCTAAGGTAGGATTTGTAGCAGCAGGTCCTTCCTGGATTAAAAATCTTTGGACTCAGCCTTTGTGTCTGCCTGCCATGCCAACTCTGTGACATGTTGGATAGGGCTAATCACAGAATCCCAGAGCTGTAAGACTGTGCTCTTATCCAGCGCCATCCCTACCACTGGTGGATGGTTGGTAGGTAAACAGTGTTCCTCAGAATCATTCATCACATTTGTTCTCCACATTTTCAGATAGAGTTGTGACAGCAAGGCAAACTGTGCCGTGGGCTTAGGAGAACAGATGGTGTCAGGAAAATCTAACGTGTGATGGAAAAATATGGCATGCTTTCTTCCAGCGTAGGGATGGTGGAAACAGTGTGTACTAAATAATTCCTCCTTCCGGGTGGGGAGGGGTGGGCAGAGAAGGGAGATTGTGGGGTACCAACACCAAACTCCTTTACAGAAGATGTCTAGACTGCTGCCTCTCTAGAATTTCCTCCCTGGACCTGAAAAGTTACTAAATTATGTTAAATGCTATTTGAACATATACATCTTAGACATGCACTAGGGACTCTTTCCATGAGTTGATTGAGAAGTTTGGGACATCTTAGGACCTTGGCCAAAGAACATGGATCCCTAAAAAAATAAGATATAACATAAAATATATAATTTGAATTACTATTGTTATTATCATTAAAATTAATGACCAGCATTTACTGGGCCCTATATGCCAGTTCTGAGCTAAGAGTTTTATAGGCATGATTTCATTAAATACTTACAACTAGACTCCCACATGGGTGCTATGCTAATTCCCTGTTTGCTTATAAGGAAACTGGTCTGAAGAGGCTAAAGGTTACACAGTGAGTCACTAGGAAAGAGGAGAGGTTATTTTCCTGGGTCAGTCTGGCCCCGAATTTTATGCATCTGACTATTATGCCATATGCTGTGATGAACTTGCCCTAACGATAATAGGTTATGAACTAGGCAAGCAAAATGCCTTTGATGATCATCATAGGCAAGTGTGGAATAACAGTGAATAGATGAAGAGGAATTAAAATACTGAGGGCTAAGAGCACATTTCTGGGTTGCCTCAGTGTTCCTCCTGTCTGTCATCTGAATGACATAAGCCCTGACCTTGCAGTTGGCTGGCTAGTCTTGTTTTACAGGGAAGGCTTTGTATTTTTCCTCTGGAAGACATTCCCAGGTTTTAGCAATACTAATGTGCCAGAATGGTCTTCCATTCTGGACCTAAGGTGATGGTATTTAGCCTACCTAAAATATAGGAGGCAGGAGTTGGAACACAAACTCTTTTTGCTGTATTGGGTAACACAGTTCCTTATTTTTCTTCATTTTCATTCTTTAGTTCTATAAATATTTATGATTTGGTCTCAATGTCAGGCTCTGTGGAGGCATACATAAGACACAAAGGCAAAAGAAATAGACACAATACCTTTCCTTTTTAAGTTTATCTTGCTTTTTGCTAGGAAAACCCAGAAGATTATGAAACCCTGCCCTGTTCAATAGTGGGGTGTATTAATTGCATTTTGCCAATCATCTCTTTTTGAAATTCTTTGCTTGCATAGGTTTCTAGATGCATTCACGGGTTGTCTCCTAACAAAGCCACAGAGACATCAGTAATGGAGTGTTTAATGGTTGATTGCCTTGATTCAGGAAGATAAGAGGGTCACAGCTTTGCTGGGTAACCCAGAATAAATTGTTACATTTCTCCAAGCTTATTTACTCATTTAGAAAATGACCTTTTGCCCTCTTCTCTCTGCAGGCAAGCCACCAAAATCAAATCATCATTCATGTGAAGGTGCATCTGTCCCAGAGTTGAAAAAGCACCCGGATGGAGCCTGGATGGACAGGACTCCGAAAGGCTTGTGTTGAAGAATAAGCTTCATCTCCTTTATCCTGTCTACCTTTAGGTGCGTCCTCTCTTCTTCTTTTAAGTGGGAATGCCATCCCCTCTGCTGCCTGGTGCAAGGTGAAGATCAAGTGAGATGGATGCAAGGGTTTCTACTGAATGGAGTTTAAATCTGAACCACTCAATTGATAGGTGTGAAATAATTTCAAAGTATGTTTGTGTATCTTGCAATATTAGGTGACTTCTCTGGGGCTTGTATGGGACAAGAAGTTGGCAATGTGAACTCTTCTCTGAATTCAGATGCCCCTGTACAGAATGCCTTCTGTAATGTAATGTCTGGGGAGTGATGAAGTGGAAACACAGGCAAAGTCATCTATCAGGGTATGAAATAGTCCATGCAATATGAGTTGGTTCTCAAATGTCTACTCTCCCTCCCTGTTGAGGAGAGATGTCTGTAGCTCATGACTCCAAGTCCCCAAAGCTCAGCAGTATGCTGAGAGTATGCTCAGCAAGGAGTTGTTCCCTGTCAACAATAAGCCTTAGTGCAGCAGTTGGACTAGTAGGAAAAGCCTTTGTCTATTAGGAAGCCTGCAGAGCTTGGTTGCTAGGCAACCCAGTCTGGAGGCAGCAACCAGTGTGCAGCACAAGGGAATCCAGAGGGGTGAGCCTGGGAAGTCGGGAGAAGCAATTCTTAGAGTCAGCTGGGGCAGAAGAAGAAAAAGCACTGCCTTCTACCCAGGTAAAGAAGTGGTGCATACCCTGAAATAAGTTGTGCATTTTAGCATCAATTTGCTAAGTGAACATTCAGTGGTAACTACAGCCAGCTGGAAAACTGTGATCTTGGGTAGGTGACTCTTAAGCTTCAGGTTATCTGGCAAAAGCAGCAAGCCAAGAAGCCAGGTACCACTACTCTCCCCATTCCTGCTCCTGCAGCAACCACACCCCACTCCTTAAATCAGAGAAATAGCATTCTGATCTGTATAGACTGTATTTGCATGAAAAGATGGGAAGAGAAGGATATATTACAAGAAACCCAGGAGCAAATGGTCTTTGAAATTCCCTAAGATTGAATAAATAAAATGACTACTTGTTCCTAAACATAACTAAATATTTACACAGGACAGAATATGCCAAAACACAGATATGGGGGAAGTTATTATTCATATAGCCAAGCTCTTATGACTCCTCTATCTTAAAATATATTCTTGAGTAGCCTGCCAGAAGACTTGAAAAATGCAAGAGTAGATACTCTGGGGGGAGATAAGGCAGGATCTACTCCTGAGTCACTTGATAGGTCTGACATATCAAGTAAACATTCACTAATTCTCAGTTTAAGCCTGACAATGAATTTGAACTGAAAGGAATGAGGCACCCCCCACAGTGGAATTTGCTATTAAGGAGTATCTGGAGTTGAGAATCGGCTGAGGCTGGTGAAAGGTTTTCTTAGGCTCCACCGAGAAAGCAATGCCAATCAGCCACAAAGTCAGGCAATAAAGAGCTTATTGGGCTTTGTGTGCCTGGGCTAGGTTCCCTGGTCTGCAGAGTGGGGCCAGGGAAGGCGCCGCCTGAGTAGGCAGTATGGCAGGGTTTTATTTTTGTTGGCTCTCCATGGGAGCTGGGGATTGGTCCCCTTTGAACAAAGCAGCAATACATCATTCGTGGTTTTCCTTGAGCTCAGGTTGCTATGTAGCTATTCGTTTTGGCAAAGCCTGCCCTTTCAGTTCTTTGGTTTGATGTCAGCCATCTTTTCCAGATTGCAGTCCAACCACCATTCGGATTGTAGTCCAGCCACCATTTTATCCTACCCCACCCATCCTGACAGCTGGTACATGCAGGCCCAGGAGGATTGAGGTGTTACAGAGGGAAGGCAGCAGATCCTAAGATTTGCAGATTGGCAGATAGAGATTTGGAGCAGGACATGTTCATTATTTTTGCTGTTAACCTTGGACCTGTTAACTAAATTCTTTGATGTGCAGGTGACTCACCAGTACAATGAGAACAAGAATAGTATTTACCTGTGAGAGGTGCTATGAACTTGAAATGAAATAATGCATACAAGTCACTTAGCAGAGCACCTGACGTATCACAAATGGTGACTAGAGGCCTGTCCATTCCAACACTGGGATCAGTGTCACAGAGTAAAACTGGGTCATATTACGTGTTTTTTTTTTTTTTTTTAAGAAAATGCACTCACAGTTTGGGGATAGAATATTGGTATGGGAAAGTACTATAGTAGGAGTTGGGAGACCAGGCTCCTGTGGAAGTCAAGGTCACTGCCAGACAATTGGGGTTTGGATGTGTAATTGTGACAGCTCATAGGTTTCCCCCAAAGCACAGGTACACACCCAAGATCACTGCCCAAGCACTACAGAGCTCTAGTCTAGACAGAGTTCAGGAAAACAGCTCCAAACCCAGACACTTCCTGGTGGAAATCTTTGCAGATACCAATTCTCTCTAAGCACACTCAGAGCCTTTTGTGTTCTTGAATCTGGGCCTTGCACTTGACAAGTGGTCTGCCTCTCAGAGCAGTGCATTTGCATACTGTTCCCTTTAGGGTGGGCCTTTCCCTCGATGTGTCCTTTGCCTCCCAGGCTGACCATACCCATAACAAGTGGCCTAGATGGTCTTTGAATCTACTCTAGCTTGTCTTTCATACGGTTTTCCTAAACTGCTCTTAAGAGTCTTGGAGCTTTTTATTCATTCATTCACCAAATAATTTTTGTTGAATGCCTACCAGGTGCCAGGCCCTATTGAAGGAACTACAGTAGCTAATAGAAATCATAGAAAAAGATCCACAAAAACATATACTAAGATGTTAACCATGGTGGTGATTCCTGAGTATGAGATTATAAATAAACATAAAATAATGGATGGCAAGGAGGCTAGAGTAGCAATTGGGAGACCAGGGAGGAAGCCATTACAGATAGGGATAAGTTACTTTTAAAGGCTGATTCAAGTGGAGTTGGTGAGAAGTTGATATATTGGAGGTAAATTCACAGGTCTGGGGGCAGGACTTACTGATGATCTTGGAGAGGCATAAAGTAATCAAGAAGGATTCCTAGGTGTTTGGCCTGAGATACGGATAGAAGGGGCGGCATGTTCTGCAATGGGGTAGAACTAAATCAGTCTAGTCTGGTTTGGGGGTTTTCTTAGAGGGAGGGTCAGGGTCGCATAGACACCCTGTGGATGGGTCATGTATAAAGAAATGTGTTATTTTTAGTTTTTCATCTTCTTAGATGAGTTCCCATCAGTCTTCAGAGTTTCATTCAGGCCAAACCTTGTCAAGCAGTTACCGGAACATTTGGTTAAGAAGAGGCTGAATGAATGAGGACATGTCTTAAAAAGTCACCTGAGACACCAGGTAGGCTATAAATAGTGTAGCACAGGATGCTCTGTGGAATAATGGTTGCCTTCTTAAGCCTCTCCACTTTGGAAAGTCAGTGGCCAGTACTTGAGATGGTCTAGTGAAGTACAACTCAACTGCTCACCACAGACAAAAATGAGACCACTGAAGAGTAGAAAGAGGAATGAAGGTTGCTGTGTCCAGAAAGCAAAATCAGACATTTTGGAGAGAGACTATCAATGTTTATAGTCATTGGTTGGAAGAAGGTTTTTTAGCCTGCAATCATTTACCTAAAATCCCCAGTTAATTCAACTCCTAACAGCTCTGTGATCATGAGTATATCATGATAATTTCATAGCTTTGTAGAACTACCTGGAAGACTTCTATGCTGAAGTGAAGGCAATATGGATTTTTCATTAATTGTAGCAAGAAAATGTTTGGTTAGTTATGAAGAAGAGTTTCCTAAATAGTAAGTCAAGACTAGAATGGGTGATTTTTTTTAAAGGGATTTCATCCACTGAGACTATTTCCTAATTTACAATTTTATGGCCAAGTCCATAAAAAGCAAAAACAACCAAACTCTTGAAAGGCAACTCCATCCAGTGTATTTTTTTAAAACCTGGCCCATAACCAATCTACCCAGATGCAGCACAGCTGAATCAATCCAGATGGTTCTGTGAAAGAGCCAAACTGAGCATTTCAGATGTGTCACCAATTTGGACACTGAGATTTCAGACCCTTGACTAAATAGGAAATCTGAGATGCCAGTTACAGGAGCTCATGGGCAACAAGAATGAAAAAGATGGGGGCAGAATGTCAAATGGTGAGCAGGTATGGATTTTAAAGGAAAAAAAATTCCCCAGCCTTCAGTTGAGTTTGGATATTCAACCTAGTTCTTTCAGTAATGCTCAACTAAATTTTCTTAATTAAAAAAAATTTATAGTCTCTAAACAACAAAGTCTCTCAGGGTACATGCTGTTAGCATTCTTACTTAAGAAGCACAATGTATAAAGCACTTGATTGTCTTAACAGCCTGTACGGAATATTTGGGTAGATTGCCTCGAGGTTGGCATTCTGTAGCAGAGCCAGACTATTAAATTATAACTGCTCTAAACATTTGCTCTAAAAAATACCCATAGAAAGTAATAATTTTCTAACTATCTCACTTGGAAAATACCTAAGTCAGATATATGGTATTTCATTCCTCAGTTATGAAATGCAGGATTGGAACAGTACAGTTGTGTTACAGTAATTCATGGGATTGCATGGGAGCACAAGTCAGGTTAATCACTAGGGCTCGAGATGTTTCTAGTGGGTTTTCTAGGTGAGTGAAGGACCGAGAAACATGCCAGATTGAGTGAGAAGTTGTAAGTAATGCAGAAGTGCCTTTAGATGCTGTGAGGAAGCCCAGAGACAGGCCCGAGCCCCTGAGCATGGTTGCTCCTTGTTGGTAGATCTGTTCTTAGAAGAAGAAAGAGCAATGCCAGAGATGAAATAACACAGGGCACAAAAACTCTCCTGACAGAATCATCCAGAACAAAGTTCTGGATGCTCTGACTCTATCAGTCAGATTCAGTGGGGCTCTCGCAAGGGGATCTTGAACTTCCTTTCTCTAAGTTTGCATGTTCTCATCTGTAGAAGGGCTGATTATGAGAATTACCTAAGCTATTTCTATATAAAGTATCTGTACAGGGTTTGATATCTAAGAAGTCTTGAGGTTAGCTATTTCTAATATAAATACAATAGTAATAAAGAGAGTAGATGAACCAAAACAAAAAATCAATGAAAAAGCAAACAAATAGTACAGATTTTTCAACTTAATGCCAACCACATTTCTGAGAATGCTATTTAGTAGGGCCTCTGCTCTCCTCTCTGATGACTGAGGGAGCTGCTGAGTAATGGATGGGTGGGGAGCGCACACAGCATGGATGTGGGGGAAGAGGGACATTTCCACACCCAGGGCAGGTGGAGCGGGATGGTGCGGGAGTTCATTGAACTGCTCACAATAATGTGTGGTCTAAAACTTGCAAATTGCTTATTTCTGGATTTTCTATTAAATGGTTTCAGGCCACTGTTAACCACAAGTGACTGAATCAAGGAAAAGAAAACCAAGGATAAGTGGGGACTATTACATATCCCTCAGGTTGGGCAGGGAATGGAATTATATTACTGCTTGCATGGGTATGGCTCACGGAACATGCATAGTCTGTCTTTTTTTTAGTAGCTCTGGATTTTTTAAATCCATAGTCCAAATGTGATAAGAAAAAAAAACCCAGTTGTCTTAGAACTTCATGGGGCCTACAGAGATAAAATGACTAAATCCTATGGTGGATTCACCGTTAGCTCCCTGATTTTCTGGTTTTGTTTTAACTACTTTTAGTTGAGGATCCTGACATCAGTCTGACTCTGCCCTGGGGCAGAGCCTGTCAGGCCCGCTAGAGCTCTTCTTCACCCCTAACTATGCTAGATCTGAGTTTTGTATCTTTCTCTGAATGCCTAGAATCTGCCTTTGTCTTCCATGGAATTGGCGTTGAACACATGTAACGTGTTGGCTCTCTTGCTTTATCTTAAGTTCATTCCTCATAACAGTCCTTCTCTGATAGGCCGGTCAAGTGTCAACAACCCATACACACCGAAATCCATTGGAAGACACATGGTGTTTGCAACTTGCTATAGCCCTAATAGTGTAACAGGGTGCAGCCAAGAGGGGGCCCCCCAAAAAGGGATTTGGAATGGGATCCAGAACTCAGGGTGTCCAGGAAATATTAGAAAGATAAGATGTCCTCACCCCTTACCCCCCCTTACAGGTGTCAGTTGGGGGAAGGGACAAATGAAAAAGAGCCATTGAGAGCTTTTTTGCATAGATAACCTCTATAATGGTCATTTAACATCTCTATAACCTTTAACTGGTTTCATAGATATGTGTGGCATTGCTTTGAGCCAGGGAGAAGGGAGTGACTTCCACCCAAGGTGTAACTGGGAGGCAACTCCCAGACCCTGTTACAGTGCCTGTGTGAGAGCTTGGAGATGATTGGCTCCACGCCATGGGGCCATGCCTGCCCAGACTCACTATGGCAGCCCAGTAAAGCTGGAAGGATATGGGAGTCCTGGCAAATGTAGCCGATTGGGAGAGGAGTTGGAAATGGGGCTGCAGAGGAAGATTGGCACGGGGATTTAAACACAGACGTGGCAGCCATTGGAGAGGGAACCACACACTTTTGGCGAGAATGGGGACTCCTGCAGCCATGTGAGAGAGAATCACCATGTAGCTTTAGCTGAGAGAGCCACACGCTTCTGTCAGAGTGGGGACCCCCACAGCCATGTGAAGATGAGTACCACGTGGCTTTGCTAGAGTGGAGAACCCTGCAGCCATGTGAGAAGGACAGGGAACCATGCGGCTGTGGCAGTGCAGAGAGAGAGCCACACACTTTTAGACAGAGTGGGGACCCCTGCAGCCGGGGGTAGAATCACCATGAGGCTTTGGCAGAGAATCACCACTTGCTTCTGGCAGAGTGGCGACCCTCCCCTCCCCTGCAGCCAGTTGAAGAAGAAAGCCATGTGTATTCGGTAGAGTGCAGACCCCTGCAGCTTTGGTAGAGGAGGCCCACACGACTTTGGGGTGCTCCCTTTAGCCACGTGGCCTGGGAAGCAGGAGACTTTGCCTGGAAAATGGGTACAAAGAGCTCTTGCCAGTAGGCCATGAGAAGGTGCCACATGGCTTTGTATTAATTGGAGATCCTGCCTGGGTGGAGACACAGGTGATGGTGCCAGCGGCCTGAAACACAGATGTGTGCTTCTTTTCTTGAGTTACAGTACCCCGAATGGGTATCCTAAAGGACTTTGGTATTTTAATGGGGTTATTGGGTCACTACTTTAAGTCTGTATAGCTTTAAATAAACCTTTCCTTTTCTTTTCACTAATCTCTGGCATTGAGAGATGTCTTTCCTCTGGTGGCAGACAGATGAGCCCAGTTAGTAGTCAGGACAGTGTTAGTATACCATCCTTGGGGTGGGGGGCCCTGTTGTTCTGTAACAGTTTTTGGCATCCCTGGGCGGGCCAAATATTGCCCCCCCTTGGACCTCTGTCCTGTAACAGTAGCACACACCAGTATATGATACCATGTTTTACTGATGGGGGACCAAGGGTCTGTGAAGAGCCAGCCAGTCACATGGCAGAGAGCAAGGGAATTATCCTCAAGTTCTGGTGTTCTGACTGTAAATTCGGTGTTATTTCTATTCCGTCCTGCCTGAATGTTTCAATTGCGGAGTCTGGGTACAAAGAATGATGTGAGAGTGACAGGGCTGGTCAGCACTGACTCTGGGCAGAAATGAGTCCCCAAGGCTGTGATAGGCAAGGGCTGAGTTGGAAGGGTGTTGTCAAGCAGGCCAAGCCACACACATCCCAGTTTAAGGGTGATCACTCACACCTTGCATTTTGTGGAGGAAAATCCCAACCCTCCTATTTGAAAGTCTTTTTATCCTTATGATGGTAATGTCATGTTCTAGCGAGGAATGCTTTCCTGCCCAGTGGGTGGTCGAGCTGCATTCCCTAATCTTTTGTTAAATATAGTTCCCCCAATACAGTATCTCAGTTGACAGTTATTAATTGCCTGGTTGACACCAGACATCAAAGAATCGGGAACAAATAGGAGATGCCACAGATTCATTTAGCAATCAAAGATAACTGCTGGATAAATAATGCCCAGAGCAGATGTGTTTTCAGGATGAATGGCCAGTTGCTGTGTGAATTACAGTTCCTGAATTTCTCCTCTTCATCAGCCTGCCAGAACACTCCAGAGGCACTTGTTTGAGGCATTTCAGAAATTGGCTTTTAAATTCTTACTGCTGCTTAACGATCAATCCTCTTGGATGCTGAAATGCATTTTCCTCTCTTGTGTCTTTCCCCCTCTACTGTGCATTGAGTTTTTTTCTGGTCATCCTAGCTGGTGTAGCATCTGTTACTGAAGAATTCCTGGGCTCTGCGAATACCAGTGAAAAGGGGATTTGTCTATGGTAGGATCCTGTCCCCACCCTCCTCCCCAATCTCAGCAGCATCATTTAGAGAGCTAAGACAGTGGCAGCAGCTCTGGAGGATCAGGCAGTCTCAGAAAACCATGCTCTTTGTTGTTCTTGCCTGAATGGCGACATAGCTGACGGTGCTGGCAGAGTGTTTGGAGTTGAAAATGTGGCCAGAGGTCTGCTTTCCCAAATCTCTACCTCCTCATGCCACAGTGCCTGCCTTGTGCTCTGTTAGCATTTACAGAAGGTTGAGTCAGTGAAGCTCACTGCATGCTGTCTTTCTTGGTCATGGAGGATGACTGGTATGTAGTAGAGGGACAAGCAGAGGTGCCTGCAGAGGAGAGGCAGGGACTGGCGGAACCATGGTGTACAGAGGAGTGCAGGCCCTGCAGAGACTAAAATCCTCCTCCCTCATCACCATCACCATGGTAAATCTTTAGTTTTCGAAGGGCCAAACTTGCAACATCTGTGGGCAAAATTAGCCCCAGGCCTCCTTTTTGTAACTTCTTGACCAGTACTTTCCAGTTTGCAAAGGGTCTCTTTTTCTGTGCCCTGAGCCTCAGGACAACTGGAGACAGACCTCAAGGCTGGTTCTCTTATGCAAATGACAGCGCTCAACTCCAGGACTTAAAGGAGCCCAGGGAGGGGGTTAGGCTCAAACCCAGTCTCTGTATCTACACCTCCAGGGTTCTTTTCCCTGTGCTTTGCCCACCTCTCTCTCACCTTCCCTTCTGGTTCCCTTTTCTTGTCTAGGCAACCAGGGTCACTACAGTGATTCCAAGTCTGGGAGAGCTTGTCTGGAGTCCTAACAGTTTTTTCCTTCCACTCCAGGTCTTATATTCTTGCTGTGACATTCCAGAATAATTGTTAATGTGTGTGCCTATCAGTGAGCCATTCTAGATGAATGATAAGATACACCAGGAGTTTCAGGCCTGCATTGCTGGAAATACTATGTTGACCGTTGTTGTTGTTTTTGAGAGGGAAGCAGTAAAAGAGTGTGTGTGTGTGTGTGTGTGTGTGTGTGTGTGTGTGTGTGTGTGTGTACAGTACATAGCATACACATGCAATCTGACAATAACTTAAAAAGTAGGTCTAACTTCCCTCGGCCTTCCTCATTTACACACTGGAACTAGTAAGTGTAGAGGATGAACTGCGAATGTGTAGACCTTGGATTAAACTGTAACACCGCTACTTTCCAGCTGTGTGACTCTGGATAAGTCCTTCCAACTATGCTCAGTCTCCTCAGCCATACAATGGGCAGTAGCAGACTTCCTGTTCTGAGGGTAATGCATACTGTAATGAGATAATGCATCTTTGTGAGGTGCTGATGCCAGCAAGTCTTCAGTGGGCGTTAATGACACAGCCCTGGCAGGACAGGGTAGGGGGGACCTGTGCAAGGCCAGGACGGTCAGATTGTTACAGAACAGAGGTCCAAGGAGGGGCAATATTTGGCCCACTCAAGGATGCCAAAAACTGTTACAGAACAACAGGGGCCCCTCCCAAGGACAGTATACTAATACCATCCTGACCACCTACTGGGCTCGTCTGTCCACCGCCAGAGGAAAGACAGCTCTCAATGCCAGAGATTTGTGAAAAGGAAAGGAAAGATTTATTTAAAGCTATACAGACTTCAAGCAGTGACCTGATGTCCCCATTAATATGTCAAAGTCCTTTGGGATAACCACAGACACCCACAGTGCTTCCTTTTCCCCCTGCCCTAATTCGGGGTAACATTTCTCAGGAAAAGAAGCACACGTCCATATTTCAGGCTTCTGGCACTGTCAGCTGTGTCGCCGTTGAGGCAGGATCTCTAGTTACTCCAAAGCCATGTGGCACCTTCTCATGGCCCACTGGCAAGAGTTCTTTGTACCTATTTTCCAGGCAAAGTGTCTCCTGCTTTCCAGGCCAAGTGTCCAAAGGGAACACTCCAAAGCTGCGCAGTCCTCTTCTACCAGAGGTAGAGGGGTCTGAACTCTGGTAAAAACCTCATGGTTCTTTCCTCCACCAGAGCTGCAGAGAGGGTAGGGCTGCCACTCGGGCAAAGCTGAGTGGTGATTCTCTGCTAAAGCTGCATGGTGATTCTACCCCCAGCTGTGTGGCTTTCTCTCTCCACTGTCACAGTTGCGTGGTTCCCTCTCCTTCTTACATGGCTGCAGGGGTCCCCACTCTGGCAAAGCCAAGTGGTACTCCTTCACATGGATGCAGGGGTCCCGCACTCTGCTAGAAGTGCATAGTACTCCTCCAATGGCTGCCGTGTCTGGGCTTCCTCCCCAGAGGGAGTGCCTGATGCTTGTCATCAAGCTAAATGCTAAGGCAGCAAGGCCATCTGACCATTTCTTCTGATCGAGGTATCAAGAGGGGTTCTTTTTATCTTAAAATTTTCTTTTTGGTTCCTGAGGTTTTGATAAGGTAACTCAGATGAGTTCCATGACTACTATCTTGGTAAGTAGCTGTCACCTGGCAGGCCAGGTGTGTTCCCAACTTGGTTGGGGTTGACCCCATCTTCCTGTTTTTAGTTAGAAAGTCCACATCACTCAGATCTGAGATGGGCACCTAACTGTGTCCCTGTACTGGGTGTGAGACATTAGGCAAAATATTTGACTTCTCCAAGCTTCAGTTTCATAGTTAGGTCTCAGTTACTGTTTGTGAAAAAGTTAGCATTGGTTAGCATACCTTGAGTGCCAATTAGTTAATTTCCTTCAGACCTAATCATGAAAAATCTTGTAGATGTTAGTTGCAACCTTTCACGCACGCGCTTTCTCTGTGTATGAATGTATGTATGTGAGAAGGAAAAGTATATTGAATGTATTTGGATAAATAACTTAGACCCCAATGCTATGTCCTTCACATTCTGAGAGGAAGAGTGAGCAAGAAAAACAATGAAGTTGTTAACCTGAAAATCAAGGCAGCATATATACCTGGGGGCTAGTCCACTCATGAGAAATTTTCTGTCTTTGCAAGTTTAATACCAGAAGCCTAGATAATTTTTAAGGGCTGTGTCCTTGCAGTGTTCCTCCAAATCTCCAAATCAGAAGAAACTGTACAAAGGACTCCAAGGGTCCCCAGCTAGGAGAGCTTTGAGAATAATCTAGCGTGATCCAACCCCAGGGCCTGAGTGCCCCCCTGCAGACCCCCTGTCTGCTGCAGCTTATGTACCTGGGGCAGTCGGGGACTGGTTGCCTTTCAAGGCTGTTTATTCTCATCCGAACTTGGACAGCTTGGGCTGTTCCATGCAAATCTGATATAAGACAGACATGTTTGACTCCTCAAAACATTTAGAAAGTCAGTTCTTGCTGTCACAAGGCACACAATGATTCTTTCCTCATCAAGGCAGTCCCCTCCTTTGATTCAAAGAGGAAACCACAGACCTTCGCATCTTTTCTTCCCAGTTAAACCACCTGAGGCTGTCCAGCTCCTCTACACGCACCATGGTTTTACGGTCTTTCTTCTCCGTGGCAATTGCCTTCTTAAAGCACTGGCTTGGCAGCCCAGTGTCTTTCTTCAGGCCAGCACCCAGAGAAAACGCACACGCTGCTAACCTGAATCCTGCATCCATCTCACAGCCCTCAGAACCTTACAGGTACAACCAGAGTCTCAGCCTCCTCTTCACAGAGCTCCTCCCAGGTCACATCTTACCTCCCAGGGGTACCCTTGGTTAACCTATGTATTTAAGATATGTGTGTCTTTCTGTCCACTGGTCTGGAGATAATTTTTACCTGGGTGCTTTTATTCCCCCAGACAGAAAAATAATTACTCATCTCAAAGAATGTTTTACACAGAAAAGGGTTTGGATTTTATAACATTGAGCTAGGTCCTTCCACTCCCTGAGCCATTACATAAAATAGGCAAAAGCGAAGACCTACCAAACAACCCAAAACGATTGCTGAGAAGATTTAAAGAGCCATATACATTCTTGTGCAATGCCAGGCCCGTAAGTAAGGACTCAGGAAATGGTGCAAATTATACATTAATAATGGTAGATGGTGACTCCCAGAGAAGTCAAGCCCATGGCCCCTCAAGTAAATCTCTCTTATTTTTCCATAATTTACACATACCAGAAGTTATTTGTGTCTACCAGTGGCTTTATTGCCTCTGGTTTCATTCTAGAATGATGACCAACCTCTTCGAATAACCTTTGTCTAATACTTCAATACTTAATCATCCTGCGGAGGTAAAAGAAATGTAGCCCTTGCCTTAAAATTCATTCTTTGATCTCAATTTTAAGGCACATGAACTTCCAAGAGAAAGAGAAAGAGAAAGGAAACATGTAGGAGCCATGGGAATTTTATCTTCAGCCTTTTGAAGTAACACTGTTTCTCATTTTCTGTCTTAATACTGTAGTGGGAAGATATAAAAATGTTATCAGAAGGAACTAGAACCATCTCTTTAATTATAGAAGACTCTAGTTCTATCTATGTATACACTGTATTCACTAAAAAGATGATCTTCTGAAAGCTAATACTCTTGACATAAATTGAAATTTCAGAGCCTGTATTTTAGCTTTGCTCTGAAATTACACAGCCTACTTGTCTATATGGAGTCAGAATTCCACAAATATTGTCCTGCTTCCATGGTGTCTGATGAAAAGTGGAATTTCATGCACAATTATATGTTTTTTCTATACGTTCATAATACTTCCCTTTAATAAGCTATACTATATTTTAATAATAGAGTGTTTAACTTATTCTTTGAAAACAAGGAGTTATTTTCCCATTTCACAGCTGAACACACGGAAGCTACTTTAATTTCATAATCCAGAGTTGTTAGATGGAGTTTATTGTGCTCTTCTTTTAAAGGGGAGACACAATGATGACTGTTAAGTGAATAAGAGTCATTAAAACAGTAGCAATCTGATATTATACTTCAGGGATGATAGAAAGTTTCCAGTGGTCATAGGACATTTGTTGTGGGCAGTAAGGACCGGCTTCTCTGCAGCATTCTTTCAGTTCCTCAGCATCCCTAATAGACAGAGGGGAGCCATGGACAGAAAAGGAGTTTTTGAAAAGTGATTTATGCTGTGAGATGGAGCGAGCAGATGTGTGTGCATCGTGCCCTGATCCAGTCCCTTCATCCTGACTGTAATTGCAGGTTCTCTCCTCTTAATGAGGCTCGAGTGTCTCACATTGCTTCACAAAGAGCCTGTATACAGGCATGAACACACATGCCGCACATAACGTGATGAGTTCTATGAGAAATCAACGTTGCCCTGGAGGTCCCCAGTGTGGGGTGCTCCAGAAAGGACTGTGACCCTTCTGAACAGACAAAGCGGAAGTAGTGTGGGGTGAGAGCTCTGGATAGGGGAACATGCATGTGGTGGTCAGCCACGTCTAGGTGGTGTTTACAAACTGAAACCAGACGAGACCAGTGGGGGAGTGAGCAGAGAGAAAGAAGAGGAGGGAGGCATGGCTCAGTCCCACATTAAGAGGTTGGGAGAAAGCAGCCTAGGGCATGAAGCTGGAAGGGGGTAGATGCAGAGCCAGGACCATGTGGTATCCTGGAAACCCAGGGAGGAAAGTGTATCAAGGTACATCTGATTTCATAGGCAAGAAGGAAGGGGAATGGGACACGGATTTAGTGACATGAACTGAGTGGCATGGACTGAGCAACACGTCTAGAGCAATGGTGATCCTAAAAAGAAAAGTTCTGTGGGGAGGGCGAGTAGAAATCTAGTTGGAGTAGGTTCCAGAGAACATTGGAGGAGAGGCTTGGAAAGAGGGAGGGTTAGATCCTTCCAGGATTCATGCTGCCAAGATGAGCAGAGACATGGGGAGGCAGCTGGAGAGGTAGGATCAGGTATGTTGTTTCAGTGTTACTGGGCTTTTGAAGATGGAAAAAATGTCATGTATGACCTGAGGGGAAACATCCAGAAGAGAAAAAACAAACCCTGGTGATGTGAGAGAATGCCTGAAACGGCATTGGGCACACAAGTACAGGGATTGGTGGAGGAGAACGTGGAGAGGCAGGGAAGGCTCCCATCACCTTGCTGTGGGGCCCCAGGGCACTGGCCTGGGTTGGTCTGCTGTCTGTCACTCAGCACCAACTCTGTTGGGTTTTAGGAGGGTTACATAAAGGTACCTATATAAAATACACAGAACAGTGACTGGAACATATAAAAAAGCTCAATAATTAGTAGTTGGTATTCTTCCATTATTAGGCAAAAAGTCAGCTTCCAGTATCATAATGGGATTTAGTATGAGGTGTAGCCTTTTGCAGGCCAGCAAGATCTGCCTCAGCTTCTTCTGAACTCTGACCCAGAGAATGGGGATGCTCCTCATCCATGGGAGAAGCCAGATGTGGCTAGAGCCTGAGGTTGGTAGTATCATATTCTTACTAGTTCTTTGTTAGGCTCAGGCTAAAGACATTAAAATTCTATAGATGTTTAGCTGCTTTTTACATAGGTTATTTAATTTCCAACAACACTTTAAGATAAATAGTATTATTTTCCAACTATTATATGTAAGGGAACGAAGAGTCAGAGAGATGAAGTCCCTGTACAAGGTGTGACATAGGTGATCAGCAGGGTTGTGAATCCATATGGCTTGATTCTACTGCCTCGCCAATTAGTCCCTGAGTAAGTATTTACAATGACCACGATGCCTTCTTGGTCTCAGGCATTCTTACCTGAATGTTCCTGTGCAGAGGAAAACATTAAATTAGCCATGCTATGCCTTTAGCAAAGAGGGAAGCACACTCATTAGTCATCAGCAAATGAAACAGAAGACAAAGAAGGCTGCTGGGAAGAAAGGAAGAGAGAGTGAGCCATGAAACTTTCCCCCAAAGGATTCATGGGAAGAGAAGAATTGTGGAAGAATTATTGGGCGAGAGCTTCCTATGCTGAACAAGGGTCTCTTCCAGAAAGGCCTGAGGATTAATGAGTTAATCATTTGATGACATTTAATCAAGAGCCGGGAATCTAATCAATGGCTGACCCTTAAAAACACTGGGGTACTGGTCTGGCTGCTTGCCTGGACTGTCCACCTGTAATTAGCAATTATCTCAGCTGAGGAACCCTGTGCCCCTGGGAGATTTCAACAAGGAATAGCTGTCTCTAAGTAGAAATTTCACCCTTTGCCTCCATCACTTGTATTAGGCAGTATGTTTATTCAGTTTTCAGAGTCTTATTGGGCCCATTTGATGGAAAGAGCTGACATTAGACCAACAATTACCATAATGAGGAGAAATAATGAAGCCCTCCTAAAGGCAGGTACAAGATCCTAAATATCCTTCGTTTTCATCTCCTTCATAGCTTCCTCCCCTTCTGTCAATCTGGAATGTGGCCTTATTTAATTATGTTAATTGTAGTTCTTTCTGGACTGAGCAGAAAAAGAAGCCCAACCCAACATGAAGCAGAATTTTAGCCTCAACTCAAATCTGAGAGTTTTCCATGGAAACTGTTTCCTCAGGATAAAGAGAAACATCAACCCTGCCTCTTCCAACAGCATCTTCTCTGGACCCCGCTTTGGAAGGCGCAGATTCACATTGTTGCTTTGCCCCTTTGGGTCCATGGCCTAGCGACTTAATGCTCTCTAGGCCATTTCAGAGGGGGATGGTCAGAAAAGGCCTTTTGTGGAGGTGGCATTGAGCTTAGAGCAAAGGGATCCCTTTTCATGATAATAGGGAATGAGTGCATTTACAGCAAAGGAAGATGCTCTGGGTCAGTGTGGCTGAACACGTGAGCCCCAGACAGAGTGGCACGTGCCAGGTCAGAGAGACAGACAAGGACAGGGAGAGGTGTGGAAGCTTGTAGTCTCTATGCAAGGGCGCCCCATGACAGGGTGTTAAGGCCTGGAGTGACAGGGTCCAAGCTACCTTATCAAAAACTCTGTTGAGTTTCTGCGTAGATGCCCTATTAGGGGTAAGTGCCAGTAGAGCGCTTAGCGCAATCTTTGAGAAATGTCAGCTGTTATCATTATCTTGATGGCTGTTCTCAGTGAGAAATGTAGTCCCAAGGAGGGCATGTTGGAATTTTCCATGAGAAGGGGTGCTTGGTCTCGAACCACTAACTTCTCGGCCCACAGAGCCTCTGGTCCAGTTCTGTAGGACGATGCACTCTCACCACCCCCTCCACACACACCCTCCCCTGAGCCTGCTGTCCATCTCAGGTGTATTGGGTGGAAATAACGGCGAGGGCTCCCGCACACCCATCTCATCTCCTCCTGCACAATCACACTGTCCCTGGGACCATATCCAATTCTGGTTTGGTACGCGGATCATTAGAGAACCCATTTCCGAACCAAATGGAGAAACCCAATATTTGCAGATAAGGCACTTTTCAGAAAAGTCATTATAACCTCGATTGTAAAAGCTGCATGATGGAAAGCAAGTTACATTTTCTTACTTGTTTATTTGCTGCTATTATTAATGCCAAGAAGTGGCCTTGGACAGCCCTGGGTGCCTGGGAAAGCATCTTAAAAATTTCATCTCATTTGACCTCAGCACTCCAGTGACTCAGGTCAAGTCAGATTGATGATTTCCAATTTGGGGGGTAAACAATGAGAACTATGTGACATGTCCAGGCCCTTAGACAGCGCTGAACAGGGACTCATCTTGCAGATCTCATTCTGGTGTGGCTTTCCTTGTCCCCTGTGTTCACTCCCTGGCGTTATGGAGAGCAGGAATCCTTTAAAGCGCTGCCTAGAGCTGAAGTATCTAAAAATGCCATGTGGAAAGCATGCCAGTATTAATTTCATGGTATTACTAGAGGGAGGGAATTCTGAATTTGTGTTCTTAATGGAGAGAAAATGTAAGTTTTCCTCATGTACGAGAAGCCCAGGTTTCATTTAGAAGCCAAATGGGTTTGGAAAGGATTTGCTCTCTCTAGCACCCGATCAAGCCCACGAGGGGGAGAGAATGAGCTGGCTGGGTGTGCTGTGTTTTCAAGCTATAATGCCCATTGTCTCTTCCATGAAGACCCCCAAATAAAGGCAGGACTGAGAGTTTGAGGAAATTTAAGGAGTAGACCAGAACAGGATTCTCTCTTCTGAAATGGGTCAGTACCCTGCTTGTTTCTGTGTTTATTTTGTGAAGCATTATTAAAGGGCACTTACAGGGCAGCCCTCACACCACAAGCCAAGCACCTGAATACTGTCTGCCCAGTGAATATAGCCTCGTAGTTACACCCAGCTGAAGGGATAGAGCACCTCCAGCAGCCCAGAAACTGTTCATGAGGAAAGTAAGGATCCATGTTGTTGAATATGTATCACATGCTGAAGAGACCTCCCCTTCCATTTCAAAGTGTGCTGACAGGAGCGTAGTGCACGGGCTAGCCCTTGGCCGTCTGTTTGGTCTGTGCACCTGCATACTTATCCTTGTGTCAGCACTGCACTGTCATGATCGCAGTGCCTTCAAAGTGAGCTCAGAAAGTCAGGTAGTATTGTCCCTGCACTGTGTTGTTCTTTCAGAATTGTTTTGGCTGTTCTGGGTCCATAAATCCATTGGGGCCAACTTGTCAGTGCCTTCTTGCCCCCCTGCCCGACACTCTAAGGCAAAAAGAAAGCCTTCTGAAAGTGTGCTAGGAATTGCCTAAAACCTTGGTGCATTCGGGTAGACTTGCTCTCTTCATCATACTCAGTCTTGAAGCCCATGAACTTGGCATGTTTCTCTGATTACTTAGATCTCCTCTAACTGTGGTTGGCAACATTTTATAGTCTTCAGTACATAGGAATGCATTTAACAACAATGAACAAGCCCAAGGATTTGATTCTTTCTGATTCAACTGTAAATGGAATAACTTTCTTAATTGTATTTCCACATGTAATTATTAGGGTCTAGGCATGGAATACAAGTAACACCAGCACCACTTCCAGACAACAATGTCAGAGATCAGTGATTCCAAGAAGGCTGGTGGATACACAAATGAATTGCATTTTCACACACAAGCAACAGTAGTGAATGTGTGTTTGAGACCCCTCATAACATTACTTATCTAGGAAGATGTCCAAGGACAGATGCACAAAACCCCTCCTCAGAGAACTACACAGCATTCCTGAGGGGCATACAAGAACACCTAGGTAAGGAAGGCACTTCACACTCATGGATCCAGTGCCCACTCTTTCACAGATATCATCCCTCTCTGTATTTCATCCCAATAAAAATTACTGCAGCCATTTTTCTGTGGAAATGGACAATCTGATTCTACACACCCATATAGTCCCAGAGACTGGCTTCCAGAAATCAACACTAATCCGCCAGCACCAGAAACTACAAAGAATGATGCTGATGTGGGCTAGATGGACAGACAATGGGATAGCCTACAGAAACTTCCAACCAACAGACACAGCTACCTGATTCACACACAAGGCACCCTGTTGACTAGTGGCAAAATCCTCGTCTGTCCAGACATGGTGCATGCACAGCTGCCCCCAGCAACACAGCTCCCTCTACCTTATGTCACACATGCAAGCCAACTTTGGAGCGGCCAGAGACATAACTATCAGAAACACAGTGGCCAAGTTCCACATGGTAATAGATAACAGAATGGCTTCATGGCCTGGAGGGAGGGAGGTTGCTAATAAAACAGAGCCCAAACAGCACTAGTCATAGCAAAAAAGACCAGTGCATTGGACTTCATTAATATTCTGCTTTAGGGTCTCATTTATGTTACTTTTTTCCCCCATATGCTGAGAACCTTTAATTTAAAGATGCAGAAGTCAAATATAAAAGATACTCATTTTCTATCTATCCTGGTAAATTCTCTATTTAACACATTATGGAACTTAAAATGACATGTGTGCTTTAACTGATTATAAAGCATTGCATATCTTTGCATGAAACTATTCAAATTGCATTACTGTATGAAGTTCATCCCATCGATGTCATACTACTACCTATTATGGTGTAAAATACTTTCACAAATGTATCACTATAGCTCCCTTGAAACCATTTTCCCCTCTGCTTTTGGACAGCTGTAGGTTTTCAAAAATTATCCCTGCATTTATAAAAGAAGATTGAAATTCGACAATAGACATTAGGAAGAAGAGTCAATTACTGTCTTCTTCTGTCACAACACCCTCCCCACCACACTCCTCTCTCATTCCTGATTGACTGCCCAGAGAAAAACAGCTTTCTCCACAACAACCATACCTGCCATTGACTATATGTAGTTTGGTGATTCTTCCTAAGCAAAGCCATATTCACATTTACAAAAGTAATTGGATGACAGCTTCCTTAAAGTCAGGCACTACCTCAGATACATTCAGGTGACTGGTCTGAGATGAACAGCCATACTGTCCATTATCGACTTAACCTGGAGGGCTTCCAACAGGACAGTGGCTGAGTGAGTCCCACTGGGGCCTATGAAGGCCCCACCTACCTCTGAGCATGCTTTGTCACCACGACTAAGGATAGGGAAGGTGACTAGGATGATAGGCCACAGGGGCCAGCCCAAAGACTGACGCCATACCACGTTTTCTTGCAGCAGAAGAAAAGGAGCACCACGCAGGCTGGAATTACGGAAGGGCATCTGTGGCAGAGGAGAGAGCGCCTCACTGTCTCGTACAGAATGATGGAAGGAGCAAGGGGAAAGGTGCCTTGCATCATGAGTAGGGAAGGAGTCAGGGTGAAGATTTGCTGGAGTGATAAATGGTAGGAGAGGGGATCAGAAAATTACATTGAGATGCTGGATTAGGAAGGGTTTTGTCTAAGCCTACCCATGCATTTGGATTTCATTCTGGAGGCCACATTCTTGAGGAGGGGATTACTACTTCTAAATCTCCACATCTGATGATTCTTAAAACACAAACACAACAGCCTAAATGAATGCCGGAAGCTGGAATGGGATCGCCTTTACTTTAATTGACAAACTGCATGCTCCCTGTGAAACACCACATGAGAGTCAATTTGTTGGAGAAAGAGGATGATATCCTCTCCCCCCAGCTGTGCCTCTTAGATAACCAATGCTAGGACCCAGGTATTTATCACTTTATACTTTTATCCACAATCAGAAGATATCAAAATATATACATGCACACACTCAGTTCACTGTATAAAAAATAGATTTTATACCATATGATCTCACCTTTAACAGGAACCTAATCAACAAAACAAACAAGCAAGCAAAATATGACCAAAGACACTGAAATACAGAATAGGCTAACAGGGACCAGAGGGGAGAGAATCACAGGGAAAAGGGGAAGGATTCACAGGAACAAGTATAAAGGACCCATGGACAAAAACTAAGGCAGGGGGTGGGGGAAATGGGAGGAAGATAGGGAGCCCTGGGGGTGGGTGGGCAGGGTTGGGAGTATAAGACAGAAAACTGTACTTGAACAATAATTAAATAAATCTAAAAAATAATAAAATAAAAAATAGATTTTATACTTTCCAACTTCAAAAAAGTCATTACAAATACTAATAATAATACCTGATATTTTTCAGATTTTACTAAGTAGCTGGCCCTATTTTAAGGGTTTTATTTGCATTATCTCCTTTCATCTTTACTGCAACCCTGTCCTGAGTGCCATTATTTTCTCTACTTACAGGAAACTGAGACTCAAGAGATATTACATAACTTTCCTAAGGTCAGGCCAGCCACCCAGTAAGTGATGGAGCCAGACTCCAAACCCATTCCCTGAGCTGCTAGGCCCAGTGAGGTGTCCTGATGAGAGAGGGTAAGGTCTGCATCTGCAAGGGATTCTGTGATGATGGAGTCAGAAGAGAAGGGAGCCATCAAGAAAACCGTGGAGGTAAAAATCTCCATGTCCCTGTAATTCACTGCCTTTGTTGACAAAAGGGAGAGGGTTGAAGTTGAAGTTCCAGGTTTCTAGCCCCACAATCTGGGTAGAGGGTGGTGATTTTCAGAGAAGAAATCCATGAACTGGGACCAGTTTGAGGGGTATGTTTGGGGCCGGAAGAAAGGCCCTTTTCTCAACCTCCCTGCATCCCAGCTGGTTCTCAAAACAGAATTAAGGAGGCGTTCAGGAGAAAGTTCCTATCCTTGTTTCCCTCCCCGCAGACTCTCTCTCCCGTTCAAAAAGAACCTCATCTGATCTTTTCTTGAGGTAAGACAAAGAACTTGGCAAATGCTTAGCTCACCTCCCTTCTTGATTTTTTGTATGGAGAGCTGCACACCCACACACCACCTGCTCTCCACGTGCTGCTTCTCCTGTGCCAGGCTCAGGCTGGACTCCAGCCCCACACCTGAGCACCACTGAAGCCCCTGCGGGGCTTGGGGCTGGGCAGCTAAACATACCTGGGGGAAGGCATTCGTCCCAGGCCTCCTCCTCCTATCCAACTTTACCAGGAATATCCTAATACTTTTGGCATCCTCTTCCTCCTGTAGTTTTTCTCCACTAGTCCTGACCTTGATGAGGAGTTGGGGTGGAATCCATTATTGCATTGAAAACCAAACAGTGGTCTCCTGAATCAGATGCTCTTATAAGATATTCACATGGAGGAGATGTTCCCATAAGAACCTTCCCACACAAGTGCTAGGTGTTGGCCCAGGAGCACTTGGAAATATGAATCTATAGTTGACAAGATCTACATGAACAGAGGACTGTGAGAGGACAGATTATGGAGGGTCTAGGATTCCCAAGTAAGTTGTTTGGAATATATTCTCTGGCTTATTGGAAGACAGGGAGGCTCTAAGTGAATGTATATTTTGACATCTACTGAAACTTTGAAGTAATATAGCGATGGTTGATTTCTCTCCTTTCTCATCTGCTGCAGGCCTTTCTCAGAGCTCAGAGAAACATACCTCACTCTGACATTTAGAGAAGAGGAAAGAGAGGGCATTCGCACAGATGTCTGCAAATAAATTGCTATAACGCTGCAGCTGTATTAAACTGTCATAAACAATCTCCCATCGGGCCCGTGGATACAATGCTGGCTTTCAGCAGTGTCTCAGCACTCTGTGTAGCACCCTAAATTACGTCTGGCTTTGCCACTTGTCACAGAGCCCTGTGGATGTCTGGGCATCCACCATGCCATCAGAATCCCTCTGGGATGTCGATAGACATGAAACATGTAGACACAGTGACGTGCTGCATACGGATACAGCAAAACATGAATCAGTGGGAGAGGCAGCAGCGCTCGGTAAAACTTGGCCCAGGCTGACTTCCTGGGGCTTCAAAAACCAGGGAGAATTCCCAAACCTTTCCACTGGCCCACGGAGATGATGGCGTTGCCTGAGCTAGAGGTCATAAAGGCCATTTCTAGGCCCATGTCCACAAATGGAAGATCAGTGGCTATGGCACAGGTCTTCTCACCAAGAATGAGGTTTTAAATTACAGGAGCCCTGTGGCAACTTACAGCTCTGAGAGGCTTGTGTCAATGCCAGTGCTGCTTATTATTTATTATTATTATTAAATGAATAGGGCTTTTATCTCTTATATTTCTATAAGTCTGTCTTTTTCTGCCAAACATAAGTGTAAGAAAAACATTAGTTCAGTACTGTCGGTTTTCTTGACTGTGATAACAGTGGTGTGTTGATGGAAGAAAATATGTTTTTACTTTGCTAGGCAATTCAGGAGTGAGGAATTATGCTGACTAGCAACTTTCGATGTTCTATGGTGTACAGGTCCCTTTTATTTTTAATGGAAAATATGTACGTTGTGTAAATAACATAACTGTTCATGTTTTATGACTTGCAAAGTAAAACTTTCACACTTGCATACATTATCTTATTGGCCCTTGGCTCCCTAAGGCCCTTAGGATTAGAACTAAAATTCTGAACACACTTACAAGGTTACCTACATCCTCTGTAAGACTAATTAGACTAATTCTTCAGTGTCTTCCTGCACCACTCTCTGTTGACTAGGAAACTTGAGCCTTTTGGAATCTACAGTATCTCATGTGTTTTACCTCCTCAGGGTCTCTGCAAACTCTATTCATACTAAGTCTACATTACTACTCTTCTCAATGTATGCTCACAACCCTTCAGTAACCAACTCTTACAGCACTGCTCAGCTTTGGCTTGGTTATGCCAGAGTATCAAACAAATGCCCAATCACAACAGCTCCCAAGAATAAAGGTGAAGCTGTCCATCTTGTTTGGACTTTCACAACAGCCTTCTAAGGATGGTGGGAGATATGTTGCCTTTGCTGGGCTTCCTCCCTCATCTGTAAAATCCCTCCACGGCATGTTCATTCTTCCCACTTCATAGACCTTCCCCCTGTCCTCGGTTAGAATCAAGAGCCCTTTGGTGTGGCTTGTGTCAGCTGATCTTAGCCCAAAACTCTGGTCTTGCTTTGAATCCCTTTGTTACTGCCTCAGTTTGCTCCCATGATCATTGCCTCCTCCTGGCTCTTTGCAAATACCCCTTCTTTCAGTGATATTTTCTGTTTCTAGAAGGCTTTGACCCCCACTGCACATCTAACTAGGTTCTCTCCAGGTCCCAGCTGAGGCATGTTCTCATGGACAAGCCTTTTGAGTTTTCCAGTTTAAAGGTGCTTTATTGCTCATTGGAACAAAATTCCTTTTGTAGGAAGAGGCAGTGAGTACTGAGGCCAACCCTGCAGGCTCAGGAGTCAGACTGCTTGGGCCGGAACTTCAGCTCCAATGGTTCCCTGAACTTACCTGTGCTCATCAGGAGAGTGGGCATAGGAAAGATGCCCCCCAACAGGGCGAGGTTAATTAATGTGAAGGGGCAGTGTAGTGCCTGGCAAATACTAAGTAGCTAGTAAGTAATAATTATTATTGAATAACTTACAATATTTCTAATAATTTACTGTCCTAGCTTTGTGTGTGTATTTCCTGAACACTGCCTTTTCCAGCTGAAAGGCATTTGAAGATGTTAACCGATCATCCCCCTAACTCAGAAATCCTCTCTCTGATACTCCTGACAACCCCCTAGACCTTCTTTCAACAATTCCTTCAAAGATTTCACCCCATCACAAGGCAGCCTTCACTTTCTGTGGATTTGTGTTCCTATACACTCCACCTCTTAACTCTAGAACAAAACAATGCCACTCCTGTTTCCGGATGACACCTGCAGTTTACCTGGCAGCAGCCCAAGGAACGGCATCTCTAGTGCTTGTAACCCCCTGCCCCATCACTCTGCCAGTCAACTGTAAAATCTGGGGTGATCTTGGATGCCCCCTTTTCATGCCATGTGAGCCTGTGTGTTTTGTGGGGCTCAGTGATGAATGTGTGGTCAAGGCAAGGGAGGGGTGAAGACGAGGAGGTGGCCCTGCGAACGTGAAAGGTTAGGGTTCGGTCTCTCAGGGAGCGCCGAGTCCATGCTGGCAACACAAGCACATTGACAAGGTCTGAGGACAGGCTCTCATCCAGTGAGATGCTCCCAGATTCCTCCTCCTCATTTGCACACTGCCATCCCTCCGGGGCACCTACAGACTGCACCTGATGTGCAAGGCTGTGTTCTGAGTATGGAGCATGGGCACTGTGCACTCCTGGAGACTAGAGGCATGGAAATTTCCAGTCTGGATTGCAGAATGCATGTGCGAACTCACAATGGAGTTTGGGACTTTTGCAGGCATTGGTTTCTATCACCAAATCACTGAGTTTTTGTGGGCCTGTGGCCCGTATTTGTCAAGTACCCACTCTGTGCTTGTCATTGTCAGTGTTGAAATAAGAAAGGAGGAGGAAGGAAAATGAACTCAAGTCAATGGATAGAGGAAAAAAAGTGTAAAACTATGACATCTGGAGGACCCGCCTTCAGGTGCTGTTCGTGCTAGAGAGGGGTGGGAGGGAACTGCCTCAGCTGTCAGAGCAGAGAATCCTAGAACTGAAAGGAATGCGTAGCCACATGCCTCGTCCATTTTCAGCCTACAGGAAGGTGACAATCTGCTTTTTCTGTCCACTTTTGTGGCTGACTTAATTGTTCCATCTATTTTTCCTCCTTTCTAACTTTAATCTCTCCTGCCTCACATAAGTCCTTTTTCTCCTATTCCATCTGACAATCATAGAGACAATCTAATCAGCACACACTTCTATTGGAGAACTGCCAGGGCCATGTAGCAGCAGGAACAGACAGTTTCCGATAAGCAGGGAGGCCGGAGGTTCTGACTTACCTCCCGAGCCCACTTGCCTCTTTTAACAACATTGGTCCAGAGAGGTTGCCAGTGAGAAAGCCCAGGGAATAACAGCCAACTGCGCCTGAGTATTGGAGCCCTTAACAAACCCCTATCTTTTCTCCCCAGAGGGAGGGAAGAGTTGTTGCTTTTCTCTCTCAATTATTTTTTCAGGCTATTAAATTGAACAACCTCTGTGCCTTTGTGCGAGGCGGGTGTCTCCATAGCTCCTCTCCCAGAGACAGGATACAGTGGTGTCAGGAGTCGTTCTCTGACTCTGACCATCACCAGAGATAAGAAGGCGAGGATGGAAAAGCTTGAAAGTTGGCCGTACATGTCCTGGAGAGATTGATGGGACACGCAACAAGCAGAACGTGTGCCATCAGGTTCTATAAAATATGCAATTTTAATCCATTAAGCAGTTTATCTTTTGCACAGCTTAGTTGGCTGGGATAATTACTTTCCCGAGCAGTCCGTGACATGTATGAGGTAGAGTACATGCAAAATGCACCAACAGGAGCATGCCATTGTAAACTATGGCAGGGGGAGGCGTAGTCACTCAGGTTTTAGAAAAACGTGCTGTAGTCAGTTAATCTGGGAGGCTGGCTGAAAGTTTCTCTTTTGTTGGGAGGAAAACAGTTAAGCTTTGTTTTGTCTCCTACCAACAGCTAATCAAGCCCCGTGCTGAGTGCTTTTCAAGCACCACCGCAGGTTCAGAGAAGTTAAATGGCTTACAGATTTGCAGCACGCCATGTGTGGGCTGATTCTGGACCCTGGAGACTCTGCCCTGGAGCCCTGACCTCCATCCCTGAAATGAGCCCCTTGCACTTCCATCACAAACCAACGGCGTTACCGTGCACCAGCCTGTCCTCTCCTGTCATTCTCCCCCACGCTCTCCTGAAACATGCTTCCTCTTTCCCCCATTGATTGGATCCTTCCCGTGGGCAGGCACCGCGCCGCAGCCTCCCCCATCTGAAAGAACCTGTCAGACTTCATTTTGCCTGTCAGTTATTACCTCACTTTTCTGCTCTTCTTCATAGCAAAACTACTTAAGAGACTTGTTGATGTTTCCTGTCTCCAATTTCTCTTCTTTAATTCTCCCGAGCCCATTCTTGTGAGGCTTTTATCCCACTGCTCCGAACCCATCCCTCTGACATTCACCCACACATTGAAGCATTGGACACTGATCACTCCCCCTCTCTGGCAACAGTTTCTACATTTGGCTGCCATCAATCCATATTCTCCTCGAGTTCTTCCTTATTCACGGTCTATTCCTTTATATCATCCTTTGCCAGCTTCTCTTGATCTCTCTTAAATTTTTATCGAGTAATGGAGAACTGATTCCCAGGATGCCTTCTCTTTTCTGTCTACACTCACTCCCTTTGCTGTAGGTGAGTATCTTCATTTGAGTGCCCAGCAACCATCTCAAACTTACCCAGTGACACCCCCCACCCCCAATTCTTTGGCAAATCAGATCCATCTGTGATTATCCACGTCTCATTGATGGCAACTCCATCCTTCCAGTTCCTCCAGTGACAACCACGGAGTCATCTTTGAGCCCTTTATTTCCCCTATACCCCATACCTACCCTTTCCAGAATGCTGTTGGTTCTGTCTGCAGGATATACTACACTCTTATTGCTACTCATCACTGCTGCTGATCCTTCTGTTAGCCACATCAGCATCAAATTTTACCTAAAACACTGCAATTGCTTCCCAGATGCCTCAGCGTTCAGCCTTACCTCCCCCATCTCAGTCTCAATACCTCCATCACGTGATGCTTAAAAATTTGCCAGTCATATCCTGTCACCCCCCCCCCCCCCCCCGCTTGAAACCCTTCAATGGCTCCCCGTCTAACTCAGAAAACACAAACTCCTTACAAAGGTCCACAGGACCGTACCTGACATGTCTCATCTCTGGATTGCTCTGACCTTGAGACGTAATAGCTTCCTTGCTGGGCCTCCTGGCTGTTCTCGCTGCACACCAATCTCTTTCTCCTGGAGCCCATGCAGTTTGCTCCTGTGGCTCCTTCTTAGTGATGCCTTATGTAACTATTGAAAATTGCCCCCTCTCACATATGCGCACAAACCTTATCCCCATCCCCTGTGTTATTTTATCCATACCACTGGTTGTCCTTTACCTTAACATACCATTTAGTTACCCATTTGGTGTTCCATTGCTTCCCCTCAACTAGGAGAAGAGGCAAACTCCCTGAAAACAGAGGTTTTGTCTGCTTCCTTCATTGCCCTAGCCCAGAGCTTAGACCAGTGCTGGAAACCTCGCTAAGTGACTGGTGAATAAATCAATGGGTGACTACATCTTTGTTTTACCCAGAGATTGGTAGAAATGACATCACAATCACATATTCACGTTCTAAGTGGGCCGCGTGGATTAGTATTAGGAACTACAGCGTAACCTATTAGTTATCCTGCTGCTGGTCCCTTGTGAGAGGAAGAGCGTGTAGGGGTTATGTGTGTATTGCTGAAGCCACAAGACTTGTGTGTGGATTCTATCTACCTCTGGCCCTTTCTAGCCCTTTGATTCAGTTTCTAAAATATCTCGTGCCTCATTTTTCTCATCTGCAGAATGAAGGTAATACTATTACTACCTGAGAGGATGAGTCAACACGTTAATATACACAAAGTACTTATACCAGGGCCTTTCACAGGGTTTAGACCAACCCCCAATAAGTGGTGTTAATCATAACAATGGTGATACGCAAAAGATAGTCCCATTTATGCTCCTCAGGAGAAGTCAAAGAGCAGAAACTTTTAGCGATGTGATGTGTGAGCTCCAAGGCCCCGAGGGACACCATGGCTACCAACGCTGCTATGAGAGCAAAGTGCCAATCTTCTCCCCACGACAACAACAACAAATGGTAATTATTTTGAGTACAGGGTGTGTGCACTAACCTCTTTGTGGTAAACATTTCACAGCACACACACACGTGTCAAATCAACAGGTTGTACATTTTAGACTCACAGTGTTAGATGTTCATTGTATCTCAGCAATGCAGGGCTCGAAAGAGCAGAGGCACCGCAGACCATTCTGCAAAAAGCTGTTCATTTCCAAATGAAGCTACTTAAAACATATGTCATAGCCTATGAAATACATCTTAGTGACATTATATGGAGAAAATATCTATATCAAAAAGTGACCTGTGAGTGTAACAATATCAACACCAGTGATGAAGATTATTGAGCCCCTGCCCACTTAGGCACTGGTCTAAGCACATGACATGTGGTGACTTGGTGCTCACAATGAGCCTGTGATGCACATACTGCTAGCAGGCCTATTTTCAAAGGTGCAGAAACTGAGGACAGAGAAATGAACTAACTTGCCAAACTGTCATAAAATTATTGAGTAGTGAAGCCGGAATCTGCATAGTGACTCTAATAGAAGAAAAATCTTCCAGGTGTAAAGAAATGGTATTCAGTTCACTAGCCCAAAACTCAGGTTACCAATAACAAGCAGGACAGGTCACAAATGTAAAACATCACCTGTAGGCCCTGTGACCCACCCCCTTACCTCTCCCACTGTGGGAGCTCTCTGTGGAGATGACACTGAGGTTTTCGAATGTGGTGAAATGGGCTCTTGAATAATTTTTTCTCACAGCAAAGTACTGAAATTTGAAAATGATTTAGGCAAATGATTTAAACAGCAGCGTGGATACCAGCTTACCACCGAAATTACGTCATTGTTACTATGATATGGTTTCTAGACAGGAGAGGAAAGGAGTTCCAGTGAGGACATTGAGTCACTCTTAATGAACAGGGTCTATGCCACAACCACCTCAGGTGAGGGATGATTACTGGCACATCATTAATAATTGCACTGATTACTGTAGCACTTAGAAGGTGTGATCAGAGAGGTACACCAGTATTTGAGGCTTCATCAGGACCTGGAGTACCCATGGGACACTGTCACTCACTGGAATAGCATGTCTTATATGTGTTCTCTCAGAGGGGTTGAGATTTCTGGACCACGTGGTGAGGTGTAAATAATTGTAAGAAATTGCATACTGAAGGTTGCCCTCTGTACTCCAGAGGTTTGGTATTTAGGAGAAGAACTCTAGTCTTACATTCAGAGAATGCACAAAAAGAAGTACTGATTGTAAGGTCAGCTTGGGCAAGGGAGAGCTCATAGCTAGGTGATGGTCAGTGAAGATATGTGTCTGGGTCTTGTGTTAAACCCAGACACAGGAATAGAAATAGATGGGCAAAGGGAGGCCCAGGAGTCCTTGGGAACCCATCTTCCTCCAGACCCTAACTAATACCCACGTGACTGTTTATCACTGTTGGTTATTCCTGCTCCTCCTACCCCTTCCTCATCTCCCACCACCATCTAACTGAGTCCTTTGCATTTCTCTCCAGCAGACTCCCCATACCTTCAAAGTCTTCAAGAAATGTAGACTTCTGGTCAAGATGGCAGAATCAGTAAACACTGGGCTCACCACCTCCCATGAGCACATCAAATTACAACTAAAGCATACAACCACCATCATGGAGAACCACCTGGAATCTACCTGAACAGAAGTTGATAACTACAGATATAAAGAAGCCACAAGACTGGAAGGAGGGGTGGAGATGCAGCCCCTCCTAAGAAATGTTCTTCACCTTCTTACTTTGATTGAAACCTGGACTGCCCGTGAGGACACTGTTCCCTCTGAAGCCTCCTGGTAGTAGGCCTTCTGTGCCCCGTCTCTCCTGCCAGTGGCCTAAGGTCGGGGAAGTGCCCTCCTTGCTGTGTATTGCTCCTTCCAGACCTTCTCTGTTGTTTCCACTAAAGCTCCTACTTGAATGTCATATTATTGTGCTCAAATACATGTTACCCCCCCTTAATACATTCCTCAAATAAATCTGTGGTATCACCCCACATTTCTTAAAAATTTGCTTTACTGTCTTTTCCCTATTTAACCTTGCTCTTGGATTCCTTTTTAGTGAACTAAAAATTCACTAGAGAAGAATTTTCACACACACCCCTTTTCATAGGCTTTCAGTTCCAGAGGTTTTCCTTCTTTGATCTTTTTTCTCCTATTCATTCCTTATGAGTAGCAAAAACCATAGCTCCTCCATAGCCTCACTTTCAAACATTTCATTCACAACCCACCATTCCCTTTCCCTCTAGCTCTTTCCACCCTGTAAGCTGTCTTCATCCTTCTGTTGATCCCACAGTGACCTACAGCCCCTGCTCTTAGCAAAAGAGATTCCATGTTGCATTATCACTGTGTACACACCTAATTTCACGGGCTCCACAGAAGAAGTACGTGGAAGGGGAAAGCCGAAGGACATCAGCAAAAACAGCAGAGTAAGGATGTCTAAAAATTGTCTTCACAGAAACAACAGTACACTAACATAGCTGGTCAGCATCAGCTGTTTCAGAGCTCTATAAATTAAAGTGTAATAGACACCCTAGGAATGCTGACTTAAGAGCAACAGCGGCATCTAGGTAAGAGCAGTAGGCGTTGTGTCATTCCACCTCACCCTGTTTGCTTGTTGGCCCCAGCAGCACGGTGGCCTTGAAAACCTGCAGCCTGCAAACACTGAAAACCTGTAGCCAGGCAACCACTAGAGGGACAAGGATGGCACTGGAGCTCTTTCAAAACCCCATTATGAGAGAATTTATCATTATTTGACCTGTTTGGTGATTTCCTGGAAGACCCCACTAGCAAAGCTATCTTTATTTGATATAAATGAAGCTCAGCATTTGAGGCAGTGGATAAGAGCTGGGGCAAGTAATAGGCTAACTGAAAAGCTTAAACGTAAATCTAGGGAATGAGATGGCCACAGGGGGCTTTGAAAAGGCTGGCACATTCAGCAGAATCCAGAAAGTCACACTCGCACACATAGGACTGGGGGCATGCTCAGGGCTATGTGAATACTCAAGAGACAGCCTTAACCTCTCACCTGAGGCTAACTGAGAGTTTTAGCTGGAGAAGGATAAGCCAGGGTGGCTGACTGCCAGGCAGCACATTAAAAATGTGCTCCAACCTGGGCACAGAGGTCCTCAGCAACTGCTAGGAGATTTATGGTTCCAGGAATTGAAGGAAATCCCTGTCAATCTTCAGCTGACAACCAATCTACAGAGTAGAGGCTGCAGTGCCTACACAACCAAGAAGTAACTCAGGGAAGTCACTAAACAAACAACAAACCCTGATAATGGGGAAGAATCTGATAGTGAGTTGCCACATTTTTAAAAAAATGTATAGAGATACATACAAATGTATACATAAAAATGTATAGAGATACAAGAAAGCTAAAGCCTATATTCAACAAAAACTGTCATTCAGGAAGCCCAGACGTTGGGTATATTTGAAGAAATGATGCCTAAAAGTATTTGTAAGAAGTTTCAAAAACTCTAAGAATGAACTCAGAGATGTACAAGCTTAGACAAATAATAACAGAATGGTCAAAAATCAAAGAAAGACTTCATAAAGTTGCAAAAGAGAAGAACCTGAGCAAGTACAAGGATCTCCCATAATGAATACAGCTGATTTGTCACTAGAAACCACAGAGAAGTCAGTGGGATGACATATTCAAAGTGCTAAGAGGAAACGAATCCCACCCATATCCAGTGAAACCATTCACCAAGAATAAGCAGAACTGAAGACGAAAACTGAGAGACTTCATCACCAACTTGACCTGTCCTACAGGAAATACTACAGAGATCTCGCAGGCTGCCCAGAAGACACCCTAGGAATTAACTCTAATCTGTATAAGTAAAAGCACTGGTAAGGCAATGACATAGATCAATATAAAGGGGGTATGTTTGTTTATAACTTTTTCCTCTTCTCTGAATTAAAAGAACACTGCATAAAGCAGTAATTATGAAACCCACTGGTGGGCATACAATGTGTACAGAACTACTTTGTGTGACAACAGCCACACAAAGAATGGGGTGAAGTTATAAAGGACCACATTTCTGTGTACTTTTCAAATTAAATTTCATTAGTATAACTAGAGTATTTTAAATGGACACGACAAATATAATCCCTAAGGCCACCTCTAAGAAAACTAAAAAATATAGTGAAAGCAACAATGAGCAGATGAAGTTGGTCCACTAGAAATATCTATTTAATACTAAAAAGGCAGTAGTTGAAGGGTCGGGCTCATGAAAGACATGAACATTAAAGGGAAAAATGGTGCCTGTGCATCTACCTCTTCTGTAATCCCGCTAAATTTGAATTTCTCAAATCCTCAAGTTAAGAGGCAGAGATTAGCAAAATGGACTGAAAGGAAGCGTGGCCCAACTAAATGCTGTCTGCCAGCCATGTACTTCACATTCAAGCACACACACAGGCCAGAAGTAAAAGGATGTGGAGAGAAACCCTCTGCAGACACTGGCTAAAAGACAGCTGCAGTGACTCCACTAACAGCAGGCAAAATAGACTTTAGGACAAGTAGTGTTACTAGAGATTAAGAACAATATTTTATAATGATATCAGAAAATTTGTCAAGAATATATGGCACCTAAAAACAGGCCTCCAACATAAAGTAAAATGTATCAGATTGACTGAAGGGCTATAAAATTCAACAATAATAGTTGTAGACTTTAATATGCCAATGTAAACTATAGATAAAACTAGACAGAAGATCAACAAGGAAATAGAAGACTTAAACAATATAAACCAATAGACATAAAAGACATCTATAGATCATTCCATCCAATAACAGTTAAAATAAGTCTGTTCTTTTCAAATATACCTGAAACAATGTCCCAAACAGACCCTATGTTAGGCAACAAGATATATTTTGGTAAATTCGGATGACTGAAATCACGAAGAGTATGTTCTCCAAAAACAATGGGATGAAATTAGGAATCAGTAACAGAAGGGAATTGGGGGAATTTATCAATATGTATAAATGAAACAACACACTCCTGAATAACCAATGAGCCAAGGAAGAATTCACAAGGGAAATTTGAAAACACTTCGAGATTAATGCAAACAAAATAACAACACACACAGTTTATGGATGCAGCTGAAGTAGTGCTCACAGGGAAATTTACAGCTGTAAATGACTCAATTAAAACAGAAAGACATTTCTCTGAAGAAGACATACAGATGGCCAGTAAACCATGAAAAGACACTCATCATCATCAGTCATCAGGGAAAGCCGATCAAAACCACAGTGAGCTATCGCATCACACCCACAAGGATGAAAAAAATTTCAGACAATAACAACGTCAGAGACTATGTGGGGAAAGTGGATGCTCCTCTGTTGCTGTTGAGACTGTAAAATGCTGCAGCCACTTTGGAGAATACATAGTTGGAAGCTCCTCAACAGGAGCCTCAACAGCAAATGAAAATAAGTGTCTACCTGAACACTAGCACACGATGGCCACAGCAATGGCCAAAAAGTGGACATGACCCAGCTCTCCAACTCCAGTTTTGTATAACTAATACATGGACACAAAAAATAAGGTATATTGACACCTTGGAATATTATTCAGCCACAAAAAAAATGAGGTACTGATTTATGCTACAGTATGGATGAATCACAAAAGCATTATGCTAAGTGATGAAGCCAGATATAAAAAGCCATTCATTTTATTTATTTTTTAATGAATTAATGGGGTTACACTGGCTACTAAAATCATATAGGTTTCAAGTGTACAATTCTATAATACATCATCTGTATATTGTACTTTCTCTTTGCAACCCAAAGCCTAGTCTCCTTTTATGAATGCATTTTTGTTGCACTTACCAAATAAGCAAATCTGTAGAAACAGAGGGTAAAATAGTGGCTTCTAGCTGCTGCAGAACAGGTGAAATGGTGCAGTGACTGCTAATAGGTAGAAAGTTTCTAAATATTCTGGAATTAGTGGTGTTAGATGAACAACTTTGGATATTCTAAAAGCCACTAAAAACAGGGTGGGGAGTAACTGGGAGTGGGGGGGTGGGTGGGGCAGAGGACAGCAATGGGGAACAATCAGGACAACTGCAATAGAACAACAATAAAATAAATAAAAGTGTAAGTTTTATAGTATGTCGAACTAATTTCCATAAAATTAACTTGCAGGTCAGAAATAGAAATAGCAATCCTGACCGGAAAGGCTATGAAAGACCTCAGGATGGGATGCGTTCACACTGAAGCCATACCATGAGTGCTCTGCAAATAGGGAAACGTTGCCTGGGGCTTGGGATGAGACAGCAGGGGCAGGAAAACATGAAGCATGGATCAGAAATTAATGCTTCTCTCCTTGGCTGCAAGGTAATACTGGGAATCGAGATTACAGTGAGTAGTTGCACCAAGGTTGGAGAAGAACAACAACAGATGTCCGTGTATGTTGCAAGTTAACTCTCTCTGACCAAATGAAATTATGGAGCACACAAAGCAGGCTCCATAATGACCTCGAATTCTGCTTTCATTGCTCTTCATTTGGTGCATCTAGCATTGAAACATGGCGAGTTGTCCAGGCTAGAGAAGTAAAGGAATCTAAATCCAGAACCTGGTCTCCTCCTGTCCTACATAATTATGAAGTTAGCTCTATACTTCATATTTCAAAATACCTTTCCAGAGCTGAAGTTAGGCAACTCCAGTAAGTCTAAGCCACATTCCCCACACTCAGAGAAAGCCCACAATGGACAGAGAGCCCATTTCCCCAGAGTGGACCAAGAATGATTATATTGGTTGACAGTTTAGAGAAGTAACGTATTTTTCCACCTATAACAAGAGTTTGCTGCTCCACTGACTGTCTAGAAGCACAGGGTTTGCTGATACCCTTGGAAAGATAAGGGGAATGGTAAGAGAACTCTGGAACCCAGGGTATATGGGTTTTTGTTTTAGTTTTTATTTGTTTTTCCATCTGCAAATGAGAAACTGGATTTGAGATATACCTTTATGTTCTGCTCTCAAGTGAGCGACCACAGCTGTAAAATGATGCCACCCTGAAAGGAACTCTGACATCATTTAGTGCCAGGGGTGTCCAACATTTTGGCATCTCTGGCCCACACTGAAGGAGTTGTCTTGGGCCACACGTTAAAAATACAAAGACTAACAAAAACCTTATAATGTTTTAAGTAAATTTACGACTTTGTGGTGGGCCATTTTCATAGCCATCCTGGGTCCATGTGCCCTGGGGACTACGGGTTGGACACCCTTAAATTTAACCCATCCTTCTGTGCTTTGGCGAAATGATACTTATGTGATTACTCTTCTGTTGGAATTTACCCACCCCTTTAACCCATTTTTCACCTATTTTCCCCACCCCCCTCTTAAGGATATAGTTGCATACAGTTTTACCAGCTCATTTGTTACCTCTCAAATGGCTTTTGGAAGATGAGTTGAATTCCTGGCTCATCTCCAGAGGGAGTAATACAGGTCCCCCCTTGAGCTTCCTTTGTGTTATTCCTTGACTGGGATGAGAAAAGGGCTAGGAGGCACCGTTCCCTGTACTCCTCATCTCCCACTCCAGCCTCTGCTCTTCCTGCATGGAGTTCTCAGAACATAAACAGAGACAGCATCTTCTGTTTCTCTTGTCTGCACTTGGGTTACATGAAAAAGCCCAGGCCAACACACTGCATGCCTTGCAACTCAGTCACTAAGCTTTTGATCTCCTAGTTCAACATTGGGAACTAGGGAACTCCTAGGGAACAACATTGAAAAGTCCTTCTTTTCCTTTTAAAATGTACCCTCATCTCTCTTCTAGGAAGCCTCACTTTGAAGATTTATCTACTTATTTTTTTCCAAAATATTCCCTTATTCTGTCCCTCTTAAAGGATCACCTGGAAAAAAGTAATGCATGACAGACCTTCCATAAGATCTTAACTAATGTGGACACTCTTAGGGCCTGATGCTGGGCTGATCCCAGTGGAGGGATGACCTCATGGCTTCATAGAGCCTCACTGCAAGAAGTGACCCTGGAGACCATTCTCCAGGTGCTGCCAAAACACAGTCTGGATTGCCCCAGGCTCCCTCCAAGAATGACTCATGGATCCCTTTGGAAATGAGAAGGGAAGGAGGAGGAGCCAGGACTCTGGCTGCTCAGACCCTCCATCCAAACACAGTGGCTTCACTTTCTGGTGCTAGTGATAAAAGTTTCCACATACTGTTCCAGGAAAAGAAATGATACTAAGGAAACAAATATGCTTAAAAAATCACTGATACTATTATCCAACAGTTCAAACTCTTAGTGGTGGGAGAATACCAGCAATTTGTAACTTTCTGAAGATGGATGGTTTCACAGTAGGTGCTAAGGATTACACATAAACCAAAGCCACTCTTATCTATGCCACAGCCTGACACCTGAACTAGCTGCAGAAGAATGATACCTGGAGACCACTGGAGGAGAGTCCAGTGGGGAAACGGGTTTCTTCAAGGGCACATGGCAATGGGGGGACAGGAATAGGACCCGTGGCTGGTCCTCCTGACTCCCTCTGTCGTGGTGCTCCTGTGATTAAGCTATAGACTCAGACATGGTGCAGAAAACACAGCAGATGCTGCCGAGAAGGAACTACCAACAACCGTCAGCACCAACATAAAAAAGATTTCCTAAGAGGAGGTGGTACATTTACACAGTAGAATACTACTCAGCCATAAGAAAAGATGAAACACTGCCATTTGCAATGACATGGGTGGATCTTAAGAATAGACTATCATGGTAACTGAAATAAGTCAGACAGAAAAGGTCAAGGGCTATATGATGCCACTCATATTAGGGTTATGTAACTGAAAGCAACAAATGCACAAACGAAACAAGCACACAAGCAAACACTCATAGAAACAGACAAGAGCATGGTCGTTACCAGAGGGAAGTGAGTGGGGGGTAATAAAGGTAAAGGGGGTCAAATATATGGTGACAGAAGAAGATTTGACTTTGGGTGGTAAACACACAATGCAGTATACAGATTAAGTGTACACTTGAAACCTGTATAAATTTGTTAAACAACCCTATGCCAATAATTTTAATTTTTGTTTTCTTCATCCAAGCTCCTTGAGTAGAATGCTTTTTTAATAGAAAACCTGGTGAGGAGCCACAACACAGTGAACAGTAAAAGCTGAGCCTTACACTATGATTACACTGGGGGCTGCGGCCCACTGGAGTAAGAGGCTGCCCATGCTACATGATCTTTCTCTTCCTTCTCTTCCGCTTCACAGTGGCCCCTGATCCCTCAGGAGAACTCTTGGCCTCTAAGTGACACAACTGAATAAAGAGGAATGTACCAAAACTCAGAATGGCACGGCCCCTTCAAAGTTATAGGTGGGGTAGTTGTAAAATGAACTGTCTCGTTATTCCAACCCGCAATACAACACTCTTCTTTGAAGACAACTACTATTAAAAACCAGAAAGTTTAGAAATGGAAAACTGGACTTAGCAGGTACCATTTCTTGTGATATAACTTTGAGCCAGAGAGCAGCCACTAATTTGAAAGAATCTGTGGAATTCGGGCAAGCTTCAAAAGTTGACTTCCACACACAAACAAACTAATGTGGAGAGGAACCTGCTATCATAACCCCACAGAGTGGTGGGTCATGCAAACCAGCAAAGCAATTTATATCTGTCAACCCCCTTCCCTTTTCTCAGAGCAGAAAATGGGCTCTCCACTTACTAAGGTGGCAAGAAGCACCAGGTTTGGGAGTGAACCCAATTACCTGCTGAAATGTATATTACATTTTAACTCCCTCTGATCCTTATGGCATAAGAGGATTTAAATTCCATTCTCTGTCTTACTAACAGGCTCAGCTGCTGACCGCTCCCGCAGAGTGAGTCCCTTTTCAGATGAGTATCACACCGCCCAGGCAAGTGTAAAGGCAGTTAGCTGGCTGCAGGAAAGCCCTCGCTCCCTGGGTTTCCCACCGATTGCTCTCTCCTCCGTCCCACCTGACCAACCCCACCTGCTCTTGCCACCAGGCTTACACCATCTCAACCCTGGCTCATCAACCCTTCAGAAATGTGCTCAGAGGAGCCATATTTGGAGCTTCTCAGTCTCTCGAGCCAGAAAATCTGATTCGATTTCCATGCCTTCCAAATACAATACCATGTGTGGTCTGCCAAGCAGATTGCTGGGCACTTTTAATCAGTCATTTCATGGCGCAGGTCTGGGGACCCTGGGCAACAGTGGCCTTCCAGGAAGGAGGTTTAGAAAACGGTTGTGGAGAAGCAGCCCAAGTTGTGTGGCCTCAGGTTTTGGGGATGGATGCCTGAGGATGAAGCAGGTACAATCCCAGAGTACTTTACAGTTTACAAAGCACATTCATGCTCATTATTTCATTTCAGGTTCTAAACAGGCCAATGAGGTAATACACAAAAAGAATATTCTTCTGAAATCCTTTTCGTCAGTTAAAAAAAACTGTGTTCACACAGTCGCTAATCCAATTCTGTGCAGTAAATGACACAGCTGAGACTCGCAGCAGGGATTCTGCAGTCCCAAACCACATGCTGTTGGTATTTCCCTGTACGATGCCAACACCCACCACCACGGCTAACACAGCAGTGGACACGTTGTGAGTACTGCATGCCAGGTGCTCTGCACAGTGCTTTTCCTGAGTTATCAGCACAGACACTTGCCCTGTGAGATGGTGCTGATGGGTCCTCTGTCAGAAAAGTTCTGAGAGATCTCAATGTGTTTAAGTTTCCCTGTCTCTGAGCTAATTGCAGTCTTAAACTATGATGCTAAATTCTCCTTACCTATACAGCTACAGCTTCCTAAACCTCAGGGAATTAGCTCAGCTCAATTTTTCATGTCCACCATCAACACTACACAAGTGTGTGAGGGTCTCACATACCACACTCCCAGCAGCCCCTAAAATGCATAGCTCCTCAGGAGGCTGGAGAGATGGTAAAGTGTAACCACAGAAATGTGGTTTGATTCTATTTCAATCAACCAGTCAATAAATGTTAGCAGTAAGACAGGACTCTTTCTACATTAAAGAAAAATACTATTCTTCTCATCTTATCCTTCCTTCTCCCAGTCCCCACAGTCTACTTCAGTGATAATGTCACCACTTAGGAAGAAAGAGCACAGGGATACGGTGTTCCATGTGTGCCTTTGACTTGGGTGATGCACGGCTGAATCCTTTATTGTGTCCACTTCTTGAGAGGCCCTTCTGGTTCTAACATGTAGGAGTCTAAGGTGGGAGAAGGCCAAGTAAGAAGAGCCAGAGGGGCCATCTGAGAAGAGGATCAGGCAAAGGTGAGTGTTCAGTGTTCCTGGAGCTGTCTCTCTGGGAATTTTGAGTGAGGTGTGTGGAAGGGGCACCCTACAACCATGCTGGCTTGAATTGTGCAGGCCCTGAGAACCAGTGGTCTCAGTCTGATGCTGCTTCTTTTCACTCTAGACAGTAGAGTAGGATGTAAATTGGGGAAATGATTGTCACTGTAACTGTTTTGTAAGGAGATATTTCTTTAAAGAGATGAAAATATACATTTGAAGATGGTGTCTTTCCTTTCCTCTCCTCACCACTACCCCCTGTCATGCCTCCATCAAGGTCGCCTGATGCCAAGGAAGCCTTCCCTAACTCTTCCACCTGTCCACATAACCCTGTTAGCACTTACCACCATCAGAACCTGACAGACAAGCATGGGCTGTAGGTACTTACATTCTTCCCTAATTATTCATTTAGTCTTGTCTCATTTAACCTCAGAATCCTTGGGGTTACTGATCATATTTGTCATCCTCTTCCTATTGTATCTTATGCCTTCTGTAACTTACTTCAGTCTGGACAAACAGTGATAAATGAACCTTAACAAATGCCTGTTAGTTGTAATATACATGAAATTTTTATTCCCCAGTTATACATCTCTTATATACCCAAGCACATATCCTATGAACATGAGTTCAAATGTGGGCTGATAAATATTGATGAGAAAAGAAAATTTGCAAGTTCACTATTACTGCAGTACAATGCTTAATTTTCAATTCCTAACACTAATGTTTTCATACCTAATTTCTTTCTAAACCTGAGACTTCCGAACATGTGTACCTTTCCATAATATTTGTGGATCACATTTTGTTTTCTACACTGATCAGGAAGCCTGCCTGAACAAATATTTTTGTCCAAATGATTCCAATTAAAGAAGAAGCCCTTTGTTAAACAAACTGGAAAACAGGCTCAAAATACATATCCTTGGGGGTTAAGTCAAACAGAAACAATATATTGTAGCTTAATTTGTGTCTACAACTGGAGGAGAAGGGCTATTGCTGGATTTCACAAGTATTTTACATTTCTCAATTTCAGGGATCATTTACATTTCTCAACTTCAGGACAATGCATGAAATATCTATTTAAAAAATAGCAGAGAGAAGATGCCAAGGCTAAGTGATAATTTGCTATTGTCAATCAGAATATAAAGCCTTGGTGTTATAGCATGAAACATCTGTGAGAAGGAGCTTGGAGGTGAGCTAGTCTAATCTCATGTAACAGGTGAGGAAACTTAATCTTGGAACTGTTCAATGACTCACTCAGGGTCACATGACTGCATACACGAGATTGGTTCTTGTTCCAGTCCCATCTCCCATAGATGGAAGCACATTAGGAATACACAGATGATGGATATTAATGTAAGGGAGAATAGCTTAGGAAAACCTGCAGAATCTTTTCACTTATATTCATTTACTTTGTTTGTTCAAGAAAGGGGGAATGATGGGTCTTTTCAATTTAGAAAGTTCTACTGCCCAGGATGTTAATACACTATAGTAAATAGTCTGAGTGTTGAGAAGCCAAAGAAGGCCTCATTCCTATTCATCAGATGTAAATGTAATGGTTTGACTGCAGTTGTCATTAACTGGCTAATAACTATTTATGACCTCGGGATGCAGTTTCCATCCAGTTAATGGGCTACGTAGTACAGCTATGATTTTATCTCAGCTATTACAACTCTGTCTCAGTTGCTTGCATTAAGGGATGAGCAGGTTCTGCTGATTATCTACGTAATAAGAGATCATGTTCCAAGAGCCTTCAGAAAAAGTCTCATTAGACAAAATTGGAGTTGTGTCTGAGAACAAGCCTTGCATAATAACTTGTTGATTGTCCTAAATAACCCTCACGAATCACACTTACAGGAAATTTCTCATGCATTTTTCTCAGCCACATTTTCTAGCAATTGTGAATCACTAAGTGCTGGGGATTGTATCTGCTGACAATCCTCAAAGAAGATTTTTCCATGCTGCTTCCACTTAGCCTTAGAGATGGCACCCACTTCTTGTAGACACAATTTTAAGGAAGATGTATGGGGTCAATTCTGGCTGAGCTGGGTTCAGAGTGCAGAGTCTATTTCCAAGTGGTCGACTAGATTGCTTCAAAGGAAGAATAAGGCTTCGTAATGCCTATGTCTACTACCCTCACTCTCCTTCAAACCAATCTGCGCCTTCTCTTCCTTCTCCCTTTTCCCCCCACTCAAGAAACTGTTCTTTTTGAGGTACTATTTCTTTATTCAACCTGTATTTAATGACCAAAAATAATGTGTCAGGACTAGGGAAGATGTGAAAGAAGTTAAGGTAGGGTCCTTCTTCATTCTGACCTTGCAATTTAGTTTACAAGAGGAAATAGACATGCAGGCAGTTTTCTGGAATCTGACCGCTACTTCTTACCCCCACCATTTCTGTCTTGTTGCAATTACCATCCCCTTTTTTGCCTGGATGATTGCAATGGCAAGTCCGAACTGACGTCCCTTTGTCTATTTTTGTTAAAACATCAGTTATGTCCTATCATTTCTTTGCTAAAAATCCCCCATGGCTTTGCATCACATTCAGAATGAAAGTCCAAGTCCTCACCTTGGCCTGATATAAGGCCCTCAGTAAGCTGGCCCCATTTTTCATCTGATATTACGTCCTCCCTCCTGTCCTCTCACTTCATTCTAATTGACTCCACTTGCCCTTTGCTGTTCCTCCAACAATAAAGATTCAAGCACTTTAGGGCTTTTGCCCTCACTGTTACCTCTGCCTGGAATGTGTTTTCCTCTAGGCACACGTGATGCTCTTCCTCACTCTTCTTAGGTTTCTAATTCAATGCAAACTTAACAGTAAGGACTTCCCTGGCCAACCTATCTCAAACACATTCATCTCTCTCTTCTCCTTCTGCTTTATTTATCTTCTTAGCATTTAAACCACTCAGCTGATTGATTGATCTGCCTCCCCAAACTACGTAAGCTTGATGACAGCATGAAATTTGCACAGTTCTCTAGTATGTCCATAAAACCTAGAACCACACCTAGCACACGGTCAACTGCTAATACACTGGCTGCACTGGGAAACCTAAATGTTACAATGGTGAAAGGAGACAAATGCATGGGTGAGTGAATGAATGAATAAAAGGCTAAGATGAGCTCCCTGCTGTCACTAAATAATGTTCTGTCTCTTTAGTCTGGCCTTCCAAGTTAGGGATGCTTCCACATTCAAATAACAACATATTTAATCAGCAGTGGTTTCAGCAATAAAACCACCCAATTAGGTCATACAACAAGAAGCCTGGAGGGAATTGTCTTGGTCCAGTAGGTGCTAAAAGATGCATCACAGAGAGAACCTCTTTCATCTGTATTCTCACTACCCTTTCTATGCGGCCTTGTAGTTTCATGGCTATGAGGTGGTGGCTGTACAACCAGACTGTAAGCGTATATTCAAGGCAGGCCAGGTGGGAGGGGCATAGTGACATCTCACCTACTTTTCAGGAAAGCAGGAACTTTCACAGAAGCTTTTCCTACAAGACTTGTCATAACGTCTGTGTCATGTATCCATTTCTTAGTGCAGGAAAGTTTTCATTTTTCCAGCCTCTACAGTGAAAGTGGGCAAAGGAGACATGAGTTGTGCATGGTTTCGGTGTAGTCAATCTCCATTGTCTGTCACTCAACACCTTCCGTGATATAAACCCTGTCTGATTTTCCATGATTGCACTATGTACATAGTCCCTACTCCAACCCAACTCAGTACTTACTGTTCCCCAGACACTTCTGCCCCCTACCCCTTTTTTCCTAATAGGCATTTTTAGAACAGTTTTAGATTTACAGAAAAGTTGAGAAGATAGTACGGGGAGTTCTCATATACCACCCCCACACATTTCCCTGTTATTAGCATCCACCATGGAGATGGTACATTTCTTAAAACTAATGAAACACTGCTGCTGCATTATTATTAATTAATGTCTATACACTCTTCACGTTTCTTTAGTTTTCACCTAATGTCCCTTTTCTATGCAGGAGCCCAGCCAGGATGTCACATTACACTTAGGTGTCATGTTTCCTTAGGCTTCTCTTGGCTGTGAGGGTTTCTGGCTTCCCTGGTTTGTGACGACCTTCACAGTTCTAAGGAGAACAGGCCAGGCTTTGTAGAATGCTCCTCCATTGGAATTTGCCTGGTATTTTTCTCAGAGTTTTCATAGACTGGAATCCTCTGGGAAAAAGATCCGAAAGAAAGTTCCACGTGCCCCATGTCATACCAAAGTGCAACATAAGGTGTTTGTCAGGTTTCCCCATCATAAATGATTCCTTTTGACTCTTCACATGCTGTGTTCTTTAGAAAAAGTCACTGTGCACAGCCCACATGTAAGGAGTGAGGAACTATGCTTCCCCTCCCCAAGGGTAGGGTTCTTCTGCACAGGAGGCTTGTCCCTTCTCCCCCACTTATTTTTTCAGTCAGTTACTTATATTGGCATGGACATGTTGATATTTACTTTACACTTGGGGTTATAGTCTAATACTTTGTCTTGTTGGTGACATTAACTCTTTGTCTGTTGGCAGCTCTTTCAGTCAGCTTCTGTGGCCCATCCATGTGGGTGTTGAGTCTCAGGGCACTTTCTTACTTTTTGGCACTGCACAGTGCTCCAGGCCCATCTCGCATATTTCCTGCCCTGGCCCTAAAGTCAAACATTTCTCCAAGGAACCTGCTTTAATTTATTGGCAGATGGTATTTGAAATCAAGACCGGAATGTTAGATGTGCTCATGGCTTCTGGGTCCTCTCAAGTAACAGAGCAAGGAAATTTATGTATGTATACTGACCTATGAATAGTATACAGAGATCTGCAAATATTTCTGCATGTACCCATATGTACTGATATTGAGTTAAATATTAGTTAGTTCAGACTGATGTCTCCAACTCTAATCTACTACCACATGGATCATTCTAGCCTCCTTCCCTTGCTAATCTACAAACTCCCACTCCTACAGTGAAAAACCTGGCTCTCCACCATCTACCAGCCATGTGCTTAATCATTCAAGTTTACATGGATAACAATATCAGAATTGTTAATCCATTGGCCTGTGAGAAACAACTTCATCAACTACCATACAGCTATTGTGATGGTTCCTTCTGCCTTTACACTGACAGACACCACTAATCCCTAAGTTACGCAGGTCACTGCCTTGTCCTATTTAGTGAGGCTCTTTTGGGCATATTTAATACAGTTAGATTTTCCTGTCAAAGTTTTCATTCCTTCCTGGCATAACTCAACCTCCTAAATGTTTTTTTTAATTTAGATAGATTATGGTCTACTCCTTTATGCTGTAAATTATATGCGTTTTTACAAATGCAAATTATATTTCTACAATTACAGTACCATACAGAATATTTCCACTGCCTTAACATAGCCCCCATGTTTCAACTCTGTACCCTCTCCCTGAAACCCTGGGGACCACTGACCTTTTACTATCTCTATAGTTTTGCCTTTTTCCAGAATGTCATATAGATATAATTATACAGTATATGGCATTTTCATATGGCTTATTGTACTCAACATTATGCATTTAGGTTCCTCCTTGTGGCTTAATACTTCATCTCTTTTTATTATTAATGGACCACAATTTGTTTACCATTCACTTATTAAAGGGTATCTTGCTTGCTTCCATCTATTTATCCGTTTCTATGAATAAATCTGCTTTGAACACCTACGATCTGGGCTCTGACTGCATTTAGCTGTGTCTTTCCCAGTGTCAGTCTCATTTTGCTTTCTCACCAGTAACACGTGAGAGTTGTACTGTTTCACATCCTCAACGTTTGGTATTGCCATTGGGGGCAGTTTAGTCATTTTGATAGGTGTGTAGTAGAATTTCATTGTTGATTCACTCTCCTTACATTTTATGTTCTTGCTCACAATAGGAAAACACTCTCCCTACCATGTTATGTATCCACACTCTTCAAAGCCAACTCCAATGCCACTGTCTCATAAAGCACCTCTCAAAGCATCCCTGTCCTCCACTAAACGAACATCTTCCTTTCTTAAATTTTTAACACCCTTTATCACTAAAATACATTTTATTTTATTTTTTATTTTTAAATGTTTTTTAATTTATTCTTAAGATTTTATTTATTTATATTTAGAGAGGAAGGAAAGGAGAGAAGGAGAGAAATATCAAGTTGCCTCTTGTGAGTCCCCTGCTGGGAGGTGGCCCGCAACCCAGGCATGTGCCCTGACTGGGAATTGAACTGCGATCATCTGGTTTGCAGGCCCGCGATCAATCCACTGAGCTACACCAGCCAGGGCATTAAAATAAATTTTAGATATTTGGAAAAGACTATGACATCTTCAAGAATATTATAATATCACTTTCCACGTAAAAGTCAAAATTTTTAAATTGAAATATTTTCAATACTTTAGATGCTTATTGATAGTTGCTCTAAATGCCAGTGAGTTGAAAGCAACAAAGGTGGAGGGAAGTCAGTTGGGTTCATTCACAAGTGATGTGATTCATTTCCACATCCCAGTCTCACCCGACAGGGAATGCAGTCACTTTAGTCTCTCCTGCCGTGGGCCATTGCCGTACTTTCAAATGGTTGAAATAATGAATACTAAATCCGTGCATGCAGAGTTTCTACAGACCTTTTGCAGGGCACACTCTTTCTTTTTGTATTATAGTCATTTCTGCTCATGTCTTATTTTCCTTCTAAACTGCTAGCTCTTGACTATAGAATGTCTCCTATTCATTTTCTATTAATAAAACATTTATCAAATAAATACAAACAGTAGTTCTACAGAGTTGAAAAAGGGAAAAAATATTACCCTTTCTTACAAAAGAATTACCCATAGTTTAATTGATTCCTTGAAATTTTAAAGAAACCTGAAAAAGAATAACAAAACTCTAAGATAGACCCCAGATTTAGGTACCTTAGAGAGAAGGCAGCTCTGGCATTAATATCACAGCCCTCAGGAGGGGCACTGTGCCCTTTGTCTTCATGAAGGCTGTGGCAATGAAGTGGGTGATGGTGCTCAATGATCAGCTTGCTTGTTGCCATGGCAATGCAGCCACCCCAGCTGCAGTCAGCAGGTCTCCCTCTCTGCCACCCCTGCAGAGTGAAACTGCTCACATGGTTTTTTCTCTGTGTTTTCCACTAGGCACGCTGCCTTTTACTGAACACAGAGCAGGGCTGCGGCCTTGGATCTCTGCTGTGGACTAATCGAGTGCCAGATATAGGTAAGTATAAAAGGGTGGCCTAGAGAGCAGGAAGATCAATAAACCTCAGAGGATTTGGGGACATTATCTCTGCCACACAGCTAGGGATCTCATTGCATATTTCTTTGAAGGAGTGAGACATGTGCAAGGAGACACACTGTTCAAGGAAATCTTCCTCTGTCCCCAGAATGTGGCTCCACCATGTAAATGTTTCCAGAAGACAAATGGAGAACACAGGAGGCAGCCAGGCCTTGCATGGTGCTAAATGGGAGGCAGTTGCTCGGTCGAGGGAAAAGTCAGTGTTCCTGGGGGCCCCTGATGCTTTGCACACACAGGACAGGTGCTGGTGATGGCAGTGACAGTGAACGCATCTCTGGTGGCAGTGGAGGGTTAGTAAGTCATCTACTAGCTATCAAGAGCTAGCATGTTCCTTTCCTATTTAACAGTATTTTTAGCATCTACTTCCTGTCAGGCACTGGGGACAGAGCATAAGTCAAGACAGATGGGTCCTGTCCCTTGTCCATCAAACAGATCTTTAAATTCCAATTTGCTAAGCTCTTCCTTTGAGTTACATTATTATATTTAGACAGCATTTATTACAAATCATATATTTCCTGTAAATAATTATTAATACCCTTATCAATAATTCTAGTAACAAATCTCTATACATTTATAGTACTTTATAGCTTTCACAAAATTCACCATCTCCTGAATTACATTGTGAAGCAGGTCAAGCCAGAGTTTTCAGCCCCATTTTGCAGTTGAGAAAACTGAGGCTCAGGAAGTACCTAACTTGTTCAAGTGAAAACATCAGTATTTCAAGGTGTGATCTGAGAATTATCTACAGAGAATGATAGGAGAGGTGCTTGTTGAAAATGGAATTTGGGGGGTCAACTCAAAAGCTACTGGACCAGCCATACGGGTGGACTCAGGGACTTTCATTTTTCAGTCTTAAGTCTCCAATAACTCACTGACACATTCCTTGGTTCATTCAGGATTTTGACTCACATCTTCTGCACTTGATACATGTCCTACCCCATCACGCTGACCAGAGTGTGACCTGGGAGAATTGCTGCCCCTTGCTAACCCGAGACAGGTTAGAGACTTCATGTGTCTTTCCCAGCCCTTTTCCAGCTCAATGCTTCTGTGCAAATGGAAAGGAGGTCTTCAGGATCCTGATTCAATTTCCTCACTGCTACCCTTTGCCCCCAAAGGTGGCCCCTCAGAGCACAGAGCTGCAGTGATGCACTTAGATCATCAAGAGCCTCCTCTCATTGAACTGGTGGCAACATTTTTGTCCCTGGTATTTTCTACTTTGACAGCTCATCAGCAGAGCCACTGGAAGGTGGCAGGAGCCTCACTGTTCAGTTAACGCTGAAGTGTCACCAGAGCCTGTGGAGGAGGAGAAGAGGGAGACCTGTGTGGAGGCAGCGGAAATGAAAGAGCTTTAACAAGAAGACTAGCCATCCTTCAGGAGTCGGGGCCTCCCAGGAAGTCAAGCATGGAGCCCATGTGCAGTGGGGCACACTGTCTATTCCCAAGCCCCTGTTTTCCTGATTTCCATAGATTGTTCCTTGTCACTTATCGTGTTCCTCAAAAGTAAGGAATTATCATCAGTTTACCAAATTTGTGTAGAACATCCACCCTCCTATGGATTGCAGCCAAACAACATGGACAAGGACCCTAGCCTAGCATCACAGCACATCAATTAGCAGGGACTTCAGACTTAAAAGAAATAATTTTAAATAGACTTAAATAAGCAATACGAGATTCCACAGAGAAGTTAAGAAAGGCACATCCCAGAGCAAGGGAAGCTACCATCACTCGGGGCTTCTCAAAGTGCAGTCTGACAGCCACTGGTCAGTAACCCCTGGGGATGTTTGTTAGTGAAAATGCAAAATGCACAGATCAACCCACATATACAAGCACTATGGGTATGGGCCTGGCAAAGCTAAATTTTTAACAACTCCTTAGGTTGTTCTTTTGTACAATGAAATTGGTGATCTTTGGGGAGCATTGTGATGAGAGTTGAGGAGAGGGCATCAGGAAAGGCTTTTGGGAAGAAATGACATGTGGGCAAGCAAGGCAAGGCACAGAGCAAGGGGTTTGGGAATGAGTTTACCAGGCAGGGAAGCATCCTGTGTAACATTCAGAGTACGTGGAAGAAGGCACACAGTCATCTGTGGGCTGGGGGAGAAGAGCAGAGATAGAGAAAGGTAGGTATAAAGCCAGGTCTAGGAGGAGGAAGGAGTCTGTGGCAACAATTGGGTAAGAAGTAAAGCTATCTCGACAATGAGACCAGAGAGAAATGTGTGAATTCAAGAGATATTTAGGGAGTAAAATCAGCAGGATTTAGTGATGCTAATGGCACCCAATGCTGTGATGACCCATGTTAACTCACCCCTGAGGTCTGAGGAGAGTGAATGACTTGCACTGCTACTGTGCAGATGAGAATATGTTCTTTCAGGAGAGCTCCTGCCACCAGTCTCTTTTGAGGCCAAGGGCATGCTTACATCTAGACAAGGAAAGATTGGCTGTGGTAAAACTCCCCAGTTTGAGAGCTCAGAAGACCTTTGGTTTGTCTGGACTCTGACAGTAAATAAATCCCTTTGGCTTCATCAGGCCCTCAAGTTCCTAATTCTTGTCATTTGTATATACTCTTACCGCATTGTGCACTTTTCCTCTATAGCACTTATAATGACTTATGGTTAAGAGAGAAACACCTCCAATTATATCTTAAATATCCGTCTCGTCCATTAAACTAAAGCTCTGATGGTTGGGAGCCAGTAGGTCCTGGCCGTTACCTTCAGCTCTGAGTGCACACGAAGGACCTGTGACTCCTGCCCCTTGGGATCACTCTTTTCAGTACAAAAAGGTCAATGTGACACCGAGGAGGTAATAAGTGGCTGAGTCCACAGGCAGTTTAGATGTACAGAGTAAGAATGAGAAGGAAGGGAAGTCTTGGAGAGTTTCCGTGTTTTTAGCTTAGGTTCCTGGGCAGATAGCATTGCCACTGACTAAGGTAGAGAAATCTCTCGAAGAAATACAGATCTGAATGGTAAGACAAGTTGGAGCATCTCAACTATAATACAAACAGAAAACTCATCAGAGAAATGCACATTAAAATCACACCTGTCAGAATGACTTTCATCGATAAATCAACAAACAAGTGCTGGTGAGGATGTGGAAGAAAGGAACCCTTGTGCCCTGTTGGTGGGAATGCAAGTTGGTGCAGCCGCTGTGGAAAACAGTGTGGCAGTTCCTCAAAAATCCAAAGTAGAACTACCACATGACCCAGTGTTTATCTGAAGAAATCCAAAACACTAATTCAAAAAGCCATATGCACTGATATGGTCATTGCAGCATTACTTACAATAGCCGAGAGATGGAAACAGCCCAAGTGTCCATCCATAGATGAATGAAGAAGAGGTAGTGCATATACATAGTGGAATACTACTCAGCCATACAAAAGAAGGAAGTCTCGCCATTTGCAATAATATGGATGGGCAAATGCTTTTCAGGACATCTCACTTCTAAACCATTAACCATTTTGTCCTCCTTATCATTAGGTAACTTTTCTTTTTGACTGAATGCCATGGCTTCCACCTCTTGCCTCTGGTAGAACTCCTTTGTGAGTGACCCATTTTAGAAAGCAATTAGAAATGTTCATGCGTCTTTATGGATTCCCAAGCTTTTCAGCTTATTCCACACTGCCATGCCACAGCAGAGCTCCACTGAAAACAAAAGGATAACAATGCCTCTCCCCAGATTCAAACTCATCTACCTGAATTTTTATGGCATCCTTTCTTCCAAAGTATCAACCATGAAAGATTTCCTGATCCCAACTAGCTGCAGCTGACAATTTGGTTTCCTCTGTGAATGAGGAATTGCATCGCAGCAGGTAACTGGCTGGTGTTATACAGAAGAAGAAAACGTGAAATAATTAAGCAGATAGGAAGCTGCATGTATTTGTTATTGCTGTAATTAGCAATGTTCTGTGCTCTGACTTCTGAATTTTTGAGAAGGATGCTCCCTTTAAGAAAGGCACACTGCAGAGCCATACAGAAAAAGAGACAAAAATAGTCACTGGGGTCCACAATTCAGCGCCTGTGGAATCTGTGGGTTTCTTCTGTCAGAATCATTAAACAGCTTCTGTTTAGATGTCACTTCACCCTATAGAAAATTATAGCCCTCTCTGGATTCAGTAACTGGTAACTTTGTAGAAGTTCATAGTCATACGGCAATAAATAAATAATGTACTCTTTATTTTGCAGCCTGAAGCAGGGACTGACACACAGAATTACATCTCACTTTCTCTTCTCCACTTAGAATCAGGTCTATCCTTAGGACTAGAAAAAGATTAATATACAATAACATTAGAAAGTTATTATTTCCATTTTTATATCACAAAGGGTGAAGTCAGAGAAACTCCAGCTTTTGCAGTGCAGAATAAGCATTTTTCTCTTTTATGCTTATTGAAACTTGAGCTTTTTTTAAATCACCATTGTGAACATTTCTTGCTTATTAGTTCCTGAACATTTCCCCCCCACAGGTACAGTGAAAGCCAGCAAATATTTACACAGTGACCAAGACTGTCTCCTTGACCACACTCTGCATGCATCCCACTATGTAGGCCTCCAATAGGATATACATGGACTCACTTCTTTCAGTTGCCTTAGATTTTTAGCATTGCTTCTGACTTACTTTGATTTTATTCTTATGTGATTATGTGTCACCAAAGTCAAATTTACCAACACCTCTGCCCCATTACCTCTCTTCCCCTATGGTTAATGGTTTCTATGTATTTGATAATGCATTTTCCATTTTTATAAATATTAGCAAATATGCAATTCTATTTGTATCTCCCTTTTCCCTTGGGTAAGTGGTAACATATTTTTCTTGCCTTTTACATCTAATATATCCTTGTGCTCACACTATGGTCTTTTACAGAGATGGGGCTCATTCCTTGTTACTGGACTGTGAAGGGCAAATGCATCAGATTATTCAAACACTCCCCCACTGGTGGATGTGTAGGTGGTTTGTAGTCTTACAACAGTAAAGTGCTGCAGTGCACACTGTGATACATGTATCTTTTCATAGTTTTGTCTAGAATACCTTTAGCAACCATTCCTAGAGGAAGATTGTTGGATGCAAATATAATATGCATGTATTAAGACATGCCCCAGGTTATGTCAATAACCTACCCAGAGGATTGCAACAGTGTGCATTTCCACTAACAATACATGAGAGTGACTTTTAAACTCCCCACACAGCCACACCAATAGAGATGTTGTCAAACTTTTATATCTTTGCCAATCAGGGAAGTTAATGGTATCTCAACATAGTACAGAGAGGTCAAGTGTAAGCAAAGGGTGGAGCCATAGAAAGATACAGGAATGGCCCAGGTGACAACTGAAATGTAACTGGAGTCATGATCTATTCAGGAGAGAAGAATGACAGGGCTTGGTGTATGATGCAATTCAGAGAGAAAGGGAAGGGAATATGAGAAAAACAAAAAAATAGAAATAGATATTTTTACTTGTAGAAGAGCTTCCTTCCCATCCCTGCTCTTTAAAGAGTAATTTTTATATATTTCCCTTTCTCTAAGTGAACCACTTTTCTCTTTTATTTGTGAACCTGTTTTAATAACATTTTTTGAAATATATGAAAATACATGAATTAAATTGTGCTAAAGAGATTTGAATGGGTCAGGATGAATGTGACATTTGAAATGTGTTTAATATGAATTCCCCATCTTCCCATCCGGGAGTCTCCCCTAATCTTAACTGAGCTAAATAGAAAACCCAAACACGCCCTGTGGTCCAAATAGATTGTGAGAGAGTTTCATTAATCAATACTGATTCTTGGGTAGAAATACACAGTATGGGGTGAATTTCCTGCAGTTGCTTCCGGCATCATGTCTCTTTCCTTTCTGCCCTCACACTGCCCGCCCGGCTGTAGGTGCCCTGTCTGGTGGGACCTTCCTTCCTCCATTTCTATGGCACTTCTCTCGGTTCAACTCTAATTCAAACCTTACCTGCACTTTAAAGTTCACGTTTTACAGGTTCACCTATATTCTTAGAAACCTCTCGATATACCCTTAGTACCCATACAGGCCTTTTCTTTTAAGACTAAGGAGCACATAACGCAGTGAAGGGAAGATAGAACGAGCTGGGGAGGGGGACTGCAGTGCAGAGACCAGGAAAAAAAAAAGATTCAGTTAGAAGAAGACCGGGGCTTTTGTTGTTTGTTTTTCCCTTCGAATCTGAAGACAATTTAGCTTAGTGAACTTGAGACAATTTAACTTTTTGGAACCCAACTTTCTTCATGTGTGAAATATTGAGAAAATACCTTTCCTGGTTCTTCCTTGTTAAAGAGATGTGATTGTTAAAGAAAAACTTATGCACATGTATAGAATGGTACAAGAAGTAAACAAATGTGAAGAATGTCTTACCCCCTTTTCACATGTCTGTGTTAAACTTGTTTAATCTACGTACACGTTCAGAGGTTCAGACCAGTCATTTTAAGCCCATACTTCAGAACACAGACTTCAGAACATTTTCTAAAGAGTGCAGTTTTAGAAGTTAGGTTCTGGTGAAAGCCTGTTTAATCTGAACTATATTAGAAATACTACACACACACACTCTGTGTACATGTATGTGTTTGCCTGTGCATGTGTGCACATGTGCACAGTACAACATAGTGAATGGTAGAATTGTAGAAAACATCTACTAATAGGTGCTAGAAGTAAAAGTTAGTAAAAACAATCAAATTTAATCAGAATGATAATTTAAAAAAATTAATGATTACTGGTACTTGAAGAAAAGTGGATTTAATTAGAGGAAGTGTAGGAAGTAGATACCTTTTGCAGGGATTCTGAAGGACATTTCTGAACACTTAAATGCATAATTATGCATTATTTAGTATAAGAAAGTTCAAGAATAATCATTAACATTAGTTTTTTTCATGTTGTCTTGATGAAAGGTGAAGTGGCAAAATGAGAGAGGGAGGTTAATTCCTAACCCATTAGCAAGAAGTAGGAATAGAAAAAAAGGTTTTAAGGAACTTATTTAATAGGTACCACTTAGGGATTAATATGAGCCAGAGAAGTGGTCTTCTTATACTCTCAAAGTACTGACATTCTTATTTGTTTGTTTGCTTTGGTTTATGGTCAGGTTTTCTATCAAAAGATAACATACATATTTTCAAAAGTGCACACGTTCTGAGTGCTCACTTTGATAAATATTCATAATTTGAAAATGGTGCATAACTAGCAACCCGATCAAGAAACGGAAAATGACTCAGACATGCCTGCCGTTTTCACTGGTCTCAGGCACAGACACCGCCAGGGCTAAGCACTGTTCTGACTTCTAAAACTGCAGGGAAACCAGGCTTGCTTTTGAACGCTGTGTAAATGGAAGCACACAGTGTGTGCGCTTTCATGGCTGGCTCCCTTTCCATTTAGCCCCTGGTAGTCATCCACGCCTTTGTATGCAGCTGCCACGTGCTCATTCCCATTGCTGGATGGATAGAGCTCTTTTGAGAAAGTGTCTTCTCACGTGTCTTCAGTTATTTTTGTTGGGATGTCTGTCTTTTACTTAGCAATTCACAGAGTTCCTTGGAGGGTGTGAGGTCTTACTCACGCTAAGTCAGGATGATACATGACTGCCTGTGCAGGTGATTATTTTTTCTCACTCCATGGCTCATCGTTTCACTTTGCTCCCACTGTCTATTGCCATCAACCAGGAAGAACTTTTTCAGTTTTCATTTTATGTAATGCTTTATTACATTAAAAGTAGTACACTGCTTTTATTAAGCCTTTATCTATGCCATGTAGAGTTTTTCTGTTTGAGAAATTTTGTCTACCCCAAGGTCATGAAAATATTATTTTAATATTCTATTTATTTATTTATTTTTAGAGAGAGGGAAAGGGAAGGAGAAAGAGTGAGAGAAAAACATCAATGTGTGGTTGCCTCTCATGTGTCCCTTGCTGGGGACCTGGTCTGCAACCCAGGCATGTGCCCTGACTGGTAATTGAACCAGCAACCCTTTGCTTCACAGGCTCGTGTTCAATCCACTGAGCTACACCAGCCAGAGCTGAAAATATTTTGTTATATTTCCTTTAGGTGCTTGCTCACTTTCTTATTATTTATTTATTGACCTTTTCCTATTTAAATATGCAATTATCTGGAACTGATTTTTGAGCACAGTGTCAAGTCGGGGACTGAGGTTCATGCTGTCCTATACTGGAACTTGTATTAATTTATGTTGCTCCTCTAACACATGCCTGCACACTTGGTGACTTCAAACCACACAAATTTATCACCTTACAGTTCTCTGGGTTCGAAAGCTGACACGAGTCTCACCAGCTGAACTCGCCTTGTTGCAGGGCTGTGCTTCCTTCTGGACGCTCCAGGAGGGAAGCCCTTTCCCTGCCTTTTCCAGCTCTCATTCTTTGCCTCACAGCCATCTTCCTTCCCCTTCAAAACCAGCAACAGTCGAATTCTTCCACATCACCTCCCTTTTCCGTAGTCGGCTCCCCCTCTGCCTCGGACCACTTCTTTCTCCTTCTTCCACTTCTAAATACGGTTACAATTACATTGGGCCCACCCGGGTAATTCAGGAACACTTCCTTATTTTAAGATCAGCTAAGCAGCAAATGAATCTCATTTGCAATCTTAACTCCTGTTCGACATGCAAGGTGACACACAAATTTTGGAGATTAAGGAATGAGCATCTTTGGGAGGTACCGCCCTGCCTGTCACAGCACCCACGCCCAGTCCTGCCACCGCAATACAGTGCCGTGTCTGTCACCAACTGGCTTCACTGATGTCTACTCTCCTCTGTTCCAACACTCTTCCGGTACATTCTTGTGTTCATAATGGATTGTATTAATTATTGTGCTCAGTAGTAAATTTATTTAATAGTTAGGTTCTCGCACTTCATTTTTCTTTAAGATTTCTTGGTTCTTTGCCTTTCCACATAGATTTTCATGTCAGCTTATCAGTTTTAACAAATTGGTATTGTTTCAGACTGCGGTGAAATGACAAACTTACTGACAAAGAACTAACATTTTTGTTATATCAGTATTTGCATCCCATGTGCATATCTTTTTAAAATTGGGGAACAAAGGTATTTTCCTTAACTTCCCATTTTAATGTTTTGTATTCTCTGTGTAGATGTCACAACTTTTGTTAGATTTATTTCCAGGTATTTGATTGTTTAAAGCAATTGCAAACTGTTTCTTTTTTTAAAGTTGTAATTTTAATTTTTATATTGTATCTTGAGATGTTATGTTAACTTATTAGTTCTTATCGCTTACCTGTAGATTCATTTATTTTTTGTATGTACACTATTATGTTGTCTTCTAGTCCGATACTTTTACTTTTTTCTGTTTTTCCTATTACACTGCCTAAAATTTCCAGCAAAATATTGAGAAGTGGTAACAACAGGATTTATTGTTTCATTCCTGATACCGGACAGCAAGTTTTCAATATTTCACCAGAAAGTAGACTAAGTTCTGTGTGTACTTTGTAGATAATTCATAATCTGATAGGATAAATGCTAAGAGTTTTATATCAGTGAATTAGCATTGAATTTTACCAAATCTTCCTTCGCTTCAGTTGTAATAATGACATGGCATTTCTCCCTTCTTCTTTTAATAAGGTGATTTACTCTGATTGGTTTTGAAAAGTTAAGCAAATCTTACATTATTCAAATATACCAGTGGTATAACCAGCTATATTATCCTTCTTCTATATTATTGAATTCAAATTTCTAATGTTCTATTTAGGATGTTTATACCTACGTTCATGAGAAAGATTGGCCCACAGTTTTCTGTTCTACCTGGGTATATAGCCTTTTGCCTCTTTTTAAGCCTGATAACTTTTTATTGCATGCTAGACATTCCACTTGGAAAACTTCAGAGATTCAGGGTGATGGCGTCTTCTCCCAGATATGACTTAGTTCTCTTACTGGTAGGCAATTAGACTGGCACAGAGGCACAAGCACCTGGACTGAACCAGGAGTTACAATTTTCCATGGCCCAGTTCTAGTCTCTTCTGGTTTGCTTACTGCATTAGTTTAGTTCTTTACGGTCGTCAGCTGAAAGCCAAGATGTTTACAGAGCCCGCCCCAGCAGCAGACCTGAGCTCCAACTTCTCATTTGACAGAGTTCCCTGTCTTTCCAGTTTCTCCCTTCTGCTTGGATTATCATAATGCTGCTTTGTGCATTTTAGGGAGAAGATAAATTCATTGATGGGGAGAGTTATGCACGATATTAGACAAACTTCTTTGCAAGTCTATTTTCTCTGAGAACGGGGTCTCTCAAGTCCTAGCTGCCTTGGTTGCCCTTCAATGCCTTCAACTGCTATTCATTTTTATTTTATGCAATTTCTGTAATTGTTCTCAACAGGAAGCCTAAGCTGTTAAACTGTGCCATCATAACCCAAAGTGGAACTCTTTCTTTCATTTCTCCTTACAATATTCTATAACTTGTTTATCATTACTTTCATTTGACAGATGAGAAAATTGGGTCTAAAAAAAGTGATGTAACTTATTCAAGGTCACATGAGTGAGTGAGTGGTTGAGCTATTCTTATTTTTCTGATTCTAAAAACTGTGCTATTTAGAAAGCAACATAGTGAGGCAAAACATAAAGAATTTCTGGAACAGAATGATAATATGATGTACAGGAAGTATTTAATGCCATCAAAAGGTTCTTGGAAACTGCTACTTTAACTGAAACAGCATGTAATGAAACTAATTTTCCCTGCAAGCTAATCAATACAAGCAAGAGTTAAGCTTCTACAATGTATTTCTGGTCACAAAAACATCATCAAATTTCTAAATGAAGACCCAAAATACTGCTAGTCTTGAATACTAAAATAAATGGGAGCTATAAATACTTTTGAGAAAGATGAATAAAAACAAGTAAGATAATTCTTTCCCGACCCACTTTTTTCAGTTCTGGGTTCTTGGTGGTGGGAGCCAATCCCAGCAGCTCAGGGCACAAGGCAGGAGCCAGCCCTGGACAGGGCGCCCTCTCACTGCAGGGCCGCTAGCGCACGCGCACTCGCTCAGACTGGACGGTGCAGACACGCCAGTGCAGCCGACGTGCACACCGTTGGGACGTGGGAGGGAACTGGAGAGGCTGGACGAAACCCACACAGACGTGGGGAGAACGTGCGAACTCCACACAGACAGTGGCCCCTGCTGGGAACCGATTTTTTTTCTCATCACTGTTATAATAAAATGGTGTCAATGAAATCACATGGTTTGAAAAGCTGCTGCACTATACAAATATGAAAGAAAGTGGCAGAGAAAACAAGGTCTCTGAACCAGTTAGTAATTAACACCCTGGGTCCATCATGAATTGGTGGCAATGTCAAGAGGGAATGACAGTTAATCAAAATTTAGTCAATGCTTATATGACCTCTTCACTCAGAATCATTATACATTTCTTAAAAATACAAATTATTTACTCTATGTGTCATTATTACCCTAACCAGGCCAAATACAGCATTATATGAACTGCAGACAACTTGAATGGCAATGAATTTAATTAAGCTACCATGGCAGTCTTGCCCCTATTCTAGTTCACACTTTAAAAACTAAATATATATTCTGGCTCTCAATGTTTCTAATTATGAATGTTATGTTTAAATATAATGTCACATGGTCAGTTACAGAAAGATACCTCAAGTGTCTTCTCATGGAAAACCCAAACAAATTTTCTGGACTTTACATTAGGTTCTGGCAACAGTAGCTCTGTGTCATCTAACTTTACCTACCTGCAGCAAACCTTAGGTTACATCGGCTGATTGATAGTTGATGGACACACGACAACTTCACATCTACACAAACCTTAGCCAGAGGGGGAAGATACAGCCCTGAGTTCAGTGGAGTGACTGCATATGTAGCAAGAAGACACCAGAGACTGTTGAAAGACTTGATCCTGGTTTCTTCAAATATCTTCTACCTGCCAAGTTCTACTAAGTAAATCATCCTCTAACAAGACAGACTTCTTCCTGTTAAAAAGTTGCCAAAGCTGCTTAGAAAGTTAATCTGCTATTGATTAAATGCATGTTGCCAAGAGCAGGCTTATTACCTTATTTATGCATTTAGCATATATTTATTTAGTACCTGTTCTTTGAAGTATTAAATTTGTAAATCGAGTACAATATAATCCCTGCCTTCCTGAAGCTCTAGCTCATGATTAGGTACACTAAAAATAGCTTCAGCATAGCATAATAAAGAATTTTGATTTGGCAATAAAATACCTTGGAATAAAATTCTAGTTTTACAACTTCGTAGTTTGAGTTTAGATGATTCAGTCGATTTCTCTAAACTCAAGTTTCTCCTCTGCTAATTAAGCAACCTTGGAGTTGCTTTAAGATTTTATTGAGATAAAATATTTAAAGTATTTAGCACTTTAAATATTGTGCTAGCTAATTACAAGCACATACTAAAATTGTATGGAACCATGAGGACAAATAACTAAAAGAACATGAAGAAAGAACAAAGGTGGAGGCATAATGCTCCTGGATTTCAAACTATGTGACAAAGCCCTAGTTATCAGACAGGACTGGGTGTGTTCAGGGTGGTGTGGCCGTGTACAACAAAGCCATAGTTATCAAAACAGCATGGTATTGACATAAATATGGACACATCAATCAATGTAATGAATAGAGAGCTAAGAAGTAAACCCATAATTATGTGGTCAATTAATCTATAAGAAAGGAGCCAAGAATGCACAATAGGGAAAAACAGTCTCTTCAATAAATCATGGGAAAACTAGACAGCCACATGCAAAATGATGAAACTCAACTAGAATCTTACATGCTATGCATAAAAATTGGAGTTAATTTTAACTCAAAATGGATTAAGGATTTGAACATAAGAACTGAAATCATAAAATTCCTAGAAGAAAACAAAGAAAAAAAGCTCCTTGAAATAGGTTTTCCCAATTTGTTTAAAACTGAAACCCAAACCAGACAAATGGGACTACGTCAAACTGAAAGGCTTCTGCGCAGCAAAGGAAACCTCCAACAAAATGGAAAGGCCACCTACCGAATGGGAGAAGATATTTGCAAATCCTACATCTGATAGGGATTAATATCCAAAATATATAAAGAATTCACAACTCAACGGCAAAAAAGCCTCCACAAATTTCCTGATTAAAAAAATGGGCAATCTGAATAGACACTTTCTAAAGAAGACATACAGAGGGCCAAGAGGTATATCAGAAAGATGTTCAACATCATTGTCAGAAAAACATAAATCAAAAGCACAATGGGATATTACCTCACACATGTTTGAATAGTGATTAGCAACAAGACAAGAGATGACAAGTGTTGGTGAGGATCTGGAGGAAAGGGAACCCTGGTGCACCCTTGGTGCAAGTGGTCATTGGCACAGCCCTATGGAAAACAGTACAGAGGGTCTTCAAGAAACCGAAACTAGATTTAGCAATCCAAAGTGTTCTCCGATCCTTCTCCAAATCCTCTCACCACCTCTCTGCTTCTCCAGTCACCCCGGCCTCCCTGCTGTCCCTCGGTGGTCTGTGGGACTGATCCCACATCTTTTTTATGTATTGTAAAGATCTCACCCTTTCCATTACCACCCCGTTTAAAATGGCTATTTTAAGAATTCCTTCCCTGCATTGTTTTCCAACAGATCATTTATTGGCTGTCAAACACGCTAAATACATGAGTTACTTATTTGCTATTCCCATACAGGCAGGGAATTTTTCATGTGTTTTGTTTACTTCTATATTCCCACTCCCTACAACAATGCCTGGAACAGGGGGGAGACTCAATAGACATTCGGTGACTAAATGATTGGTAGAGAACTCAAGCCTCTGTCTTTTTGGTGATTTTCCTGTGTTGCTTAATTCACATGAGGCAGATATGAGTCATAGGCACTAAATATGCGGAGAGCAGAACATGGACCATTTTTACCTCATCTGCAGTGAAAGGGGAGGAAGCAAATATATTTGAGAGTCAGACACCCAGCTAACATCCCTGCGAAGCTCTTTGAGTAATGGAAGTGGTCTTTAAGCGCTCTCAAGCTGAGGCTTCCTCTGCTCTCCCCTGACACCCGAGCTGACACGGGCTGTTCCTGGTTTGTGGGTTCGGGACAGAACACACAGGAGCAGCAAGGTGGAAGAAAATACATCACAACAACTTAGTTTAATCTGGGCGGCTATATGTGGAACATTAAAAAAATTTCAATGGTAGTATAAATTGAAAATAAATATAACTAAAAGTAAATAAAAGAAATTGGAGCACACCCCTCTTAAACTAATTTTTCTATGTGCTTAGAATAAAAAATAGTATATTTGCTCTAGTTTTCTCATAGATAACCTTTGTCAGGTTAAGAAAACTATCTATTTTTACATCAATGATTTTTCTCTATTAAAAGCGTTGATTTGCCTGGATGGTGTAGCTCAGTGGATTGAGTGCGGGCCTGCAAACCAAAAGATCGTGGTTTGATTCCCAGTCAGGGCACATGCCTGGGTTGTAGGCCAGTTCCCAGCAGGGGACGCACGATAGGCAACCATACACTGATATTTATCTCCCTCTCTCCTTTTCTTCCCCTCTAAAGATAAATAAAATGTTTTAAAAAAAATCATTGATTCTATTGAATGCTTACTCTGCATCTACTGAAACGATCACACGTTCTGTTCTATCTGTTAAAGTGGGATGTTTCACGAGAAGACTTTCTAGGTGTGAACCATCTTTTCATTTCGGAGATGATCCCTACTTATTCCTCACATTTATATATTTACTTATATATCCACGCATAACTTTACATACAGTGTGAGTCAAAAGTATGTTTCCAGTTATTCATATGGAAAATAATTCAATAATTAATAACTAATAATAAAAAATAAACTCTCATGTACTCAAAACCATAAACCTACTTTTGCCCACTTGGTATCTAATGACTATGCTTTTGAAGTGCCTCTTGAAAGTTGGCAGAAAGACAAGAATGGTCTTTCTCACTACTTCTTGACAGTGTATACAGCACCGAGCCATGTAGAACAAGGAAACCGGAAAGAAGTGGTACAGGAGTCATACAGGAAGACGTCTTTGAGCTTACCTCAATGCACTGACTTTGTCAGTGCATCGCTGATCTACAAGGTCCTGTGTGACCAGAACTGCCTGCCTCTCCAACCTCCTTTCCTAACACCCCGCCTGCTCGGCCTGTACCTATGTTTTCTTACTATTAGAGTCTTTAAACAGAATATTTACCCCCTCTTTTTCTAGAATGTTTCCCCACTGGCTCTATTCATGACTAGCACCCTAGGCTTTACTCCCAGCTTAAATGTACCTCTTATACCCCTAATTATTTCCCCCCTTGCACTGGCCACAGTCTGTAATTTGCTTCCCCTATTATCGTATTTCTCAGATTAGAAGATGTACCACCCCCCCAAATTGGGGAGGAATAATGGTTGTTAATGCTGCTGTTGATTTCTGTTTACATTTACATTGGTGAAATATGTTATTTATACTATTAACTATTTTACCACATATTTTGCTTCAAAATTTTTCTTATTTTTTTCCTCTAAGACCTAGGTGCTTCTTATGGTCTGAAAAATATGGTAAGTTGTTAGCTTGGTATAAAAAGACTTTCTTGTTTACTGTCATGTCTTGAGAGCTCAGCACAGTGCATGGCACAAGACGTACTGCTCCATCAGTACTGGCAAAGGAGTGAAAGAGTAGATCAACACCTGTCTTGATGTAAATACTACCCATAATGTACAACATTTTCTTTCCTGGATATTTTTTGAGATGCATTATCAAACGTTATTCCTCTGTCTCCACTTTTAAAGAAACATAGATTAATTTTGTTTGTTTTTCAGACTGAGCCTGGTGTCATTATTTGGACATAATTTGGCTTCATTACAATCATAAAATCATAATACTATTACATTGCATTGAAAGGCCGAGGTTACACTTTAGACACCTAGGCTGGATCTGAGGTGCTCAGGAATCATTTCCTGTCATTTGAAAGTGTCTTTAGAAGGCAGCTTCCCGGGAGCTCCATGTACTGACTGCCTCCTGGTGAGAGGAGTGGGACGGAAATGTAAGTATCATATAAGTATCACATACAGGGGTAGCTATGTACACACACAGAAAATGATCTAGACCTGATTCCTATATAAAGTAGAGTATTTTATTTAAACTGGGATGTATTTTATCATTTACTTATAGATTTTTAGCTTTATCTAAAAGTAATTTATCATATAGTTATATAAAGCATATAATCATTGTATACACAATATAGAGGTAGTAGATAACTTATGTTACCTATCTAGTAAATATATCATCTCCTTTTTAGACAAAACGGTTTTCCTTGGAAAGCTATTACTGAAGAAATAGTGACTTAGAGTCAAGACAATAAGATGACCCAGACACGGTGAAATGTTTACCAAACGAACTAGTCACAAGGACCTACAGTTACATGTCTTCAACTGGATGCCCCTTCTCCATCAACCCTTTGATACAAGTGGCAAATCATTAATACTTGTAAATCATTCATACAACCTCGCACTAGTGAATTAAAAACCACTTTGTAAAGACTGTTCAGTTCCTGGCTAATGAAGTGACAGCTGACTTGCCCAGGCCTGTGGAGGAGGACAATATTGTCAAACAGTGACTTCAGATTTTTCTCCCATCATCTATAATAAGCCCCCACCTCAGGGAATGTGGCTCAACTATAAGGGGAATCTACATGACAAGATGCTTTCTTCTGTTGTGATTAATTTTTTCAACCACTCTCTGTGAAATTTGAAATGAAATGGCCAGGGGATTTCTGCTTCATTCTCTGAGTTGAAGAGACACAGATATCGGGACGTGCAGGGAGAAGCCGACTGGGAATCTGAGAGGTCAGGTGGAAGTTACCCGAGATATCCAGAAATGTAGAGGCAGCCTGACTATACCTCTGGCTTCCAGGGCCACAGGACGAAGTGGTTACAACTGGTCTTTCTCTTCATTTTGCACATGCTTGGGGATGGTGTGGAAAACATTTCTTGATTCTGCAGGGTCAAGAAATCTGGTCAGGGAGACACAGGTGAGAGTGGAAGAGGTGAACTCCGGTTTCATGTCAGAATCAAATGATGCCTGCCATGTTCCATACACTTTGCCCCATTACAGAGACACCTGCAGGTTCGCTTCTTTATGAAAGTCATAGCAATATCAAGTTAGTTTGGGGTGTATGCCCCAGTGATTAGACATTATGTAACTTACTAAGTGATCATCCCGGTAAATCTCTCACCCATCTGACACCACACATAGTTATTAGAACATTGTCAACTATACTCCTCTGCTGTACTTTATGTCCCCATGACTATTCTGTAGCTACCAATTTGTACTTCTTAATCCTTCATCTTTTTCACCCGTCCTCTGAATCCCCTGCCCACAATATTATACGTCAACTATAATTAAAACATTAACAATGATCTAAAAAAAGAAGTCATAGCAAGATTGATGAAGAAACCACTTTAAATAACCTACTAGAGTTCATGGTTCATCAAAAGTCTGTGCAGAGTAGCTGGTTCTGAACACTTGGCCCTTCATTCCTGTGTGCAGTCTGAGTCTCCCCCATGACCAGGCCCCTGTGGTCTGATCCGTGATCCTCCTTCAGTGCTTCAGTGTGCACCTCTCTCATCCTCACCTGGTCCCCTGCTGAGTTTCACAGCAGTCAGCGGAATAACATGAGCATGGAGACAACGGTACCAGGTATGAGGATGGGGCCCTGCCCTGGCCTTCTGCCCTGTGGAAGAGCCATTTCAAATCCAGATGCCCTGGCTTTTTAAATGGGATCCTGTTCCTGCTGCAACATGCAGGTCTAACAGGAGCATAGCCCATCCCCTTGACTTGGGGAGGTTAGGGTCAGGTGGTGCCATGTACTGCTTTTATCTTCTGTAACACTGTGTTCTAAATCAGAGCTGCCAGAGCATTGGTTTGGGAGGGGGCTCAGCACCCAGTGAGTGACAAAGTTCCTCGAAGCCCTGATATTCTAGGCTTTTGTAGCATCCCCCCCGTCACATGGAGACGGCTCACCGGCCAATTCGGTTACTTGCATGCCCTCAGCAAGTCACCCTAATGATCAGGATTGATGTGATCCTGTATCTCTATAAAATATTTAAGTGGCTAAGGGTGATTTTTTTTCTGATTAAAAGGGGGGAAAACCTTAAGTGTGAGGACCTAGGGGAAGAAATAAAACACCTTGATGCAGGCTTTCAGAACCACTTGGGATTAAGATCTTTGCTCTGCTGCTGGGTCACCCCTGGTGAGCCATTTCATCTGTATGTGCCTTGATGCCCATTTTTTATAAGATGGAAATAACACACTTCATTCACAGGGTCACTGTAAAGTTAAATAAGATGCAGTACCAAACAGTGTAGTGCCTGACATTTAGCAAGTGCGCACTGAAGGTTTGCAGTTATTATTATGTAATTTATTTATTTCCAACTATTTCCCTGTCACACCTGTATTTTTACTTTGGTTCTCTGGGCTTAATAACCCATTGGTGCTAAGGCTCTTCTCTCACACAAGCTAATAACACAAGCTCTGATTCACTTCCTTTTCATGGAGACTCTGCAGCCTCCTACACGGAAACAGCAAACTGGAAAACAATTCCTAATGCTGTGCATTACACGTGTCAAAAAACAAAGGGAGGAAAAAATACTCTGTCAGACCATCTTTAAAGTGAACATCGTGTGTTACCGGATTTGGGTGTTTAACTCAGTCGGTAATTGACATTCCTGAAGCTGTCTAAGCAAATCCAAGGTGTGACAGTTTTTGCATTTCCCCTGTGTTATATGCAGTCATTCACTCAGAAACTATTTTATTATACAGCAGAATCAAATAATTTTGATGCTAGAAGGGAGCTTAGAAATGGTGCATTACAATGCCTCTTTTTCAAGAGATAGGTCCAAAGAGGTTAAGTGCCCTGTTTTTAATTCCACAGTGACTAGAAAATAAACAAAGCAGAACAAAGCATCCTGCAAGGCAGCGTGGGAAATTGGATGATGAGAAGGTTCCACTTAGTCTCCAAGATCTCAAAGGTTAGCAGGAAAAAGAGACATGTAAACCAATAACTGTAATACAGAATAGAAAGTTGTCAAATGCTATAGGAATTTTAATAGGCCAGAATATTACTTCAAGCTAGAAGAAATGATTGAAGTAGAATCTTTAAAAAAATCCTCACCTGAGGATATGTTTTTACTGATTTGAGAGTGATAGAGAGCCAAACAGTCAGACAGACGGATAGACATCAATGTGAAAACAGAAACATCAAAGGGTTGCTTCCTATATGGGCCCCGACTGGGGATTGAACCTGCAACCCTCTGGTTACAGGATGACGCTCCAACCAACTGAGCAACAGGGCCAGGGCCAGGGCCTCAGAATATATTCTTGAGGCTGCTGGAAGCCATATTTTGCTACCTCAAAGGGTGATATTGAAATCTATTTAATACAAAAGTCATCAAGGCTGGAAGATAGAAACATACAGATTCTTAAACGACACCACTTGAGCAGCTGGATTCAACTGCATTGTAAGTGAATGCAATGCTTGATCTTTTTCTTCCCATAACTATGTAAATTTACCCAGTTTAAGGTGGGATTTTAATTTGCAAATGAGAGCAGTGGTATTTTCACTTGGCCTTGATGGGCTGGCAGACATCAGACTTGTGTGTACATGAGAAACAGAAAGTAGAGCTGTAACGAGGAGGCAGATACAGGGAAAGCACCAGTTTTTCTGGGCCATACAAAGCTACTGTTTGGTTGCAGTTAGAGTGAGTGAAGAGACACAGTGGGAAGATGATTTCATAAGTGTGGGACGGGATAAGATTTTGGCAAACCTTCAATCCTACACCAAAGGGTCTGAACTTGGAGGAGAAATATGGGACACCAGAGACTTTCAGGAGTTGTCTGGCAGAAGCAGAGCTGTGCTTTGGAAAGTCAGCAGAATCCTGTACCCGGGGTAGATTTATAAGGAAACAATTTTCTCCGTTTGGTTGGAGAAGCCGTGTGATAGACATGTTATTAATGTTCTTGCAAAGTCTCTCTTCTTTCTCAGAGGCAGCACCACACTTCCATTTCCTTCTTGACATAAATTTGTGTTCTGTGAGTCGATTTGTTCCACCGATGTTTTCGATTGCTTAAAATGTCACTCTTGGTTCCTGGAAAATTCCAGGGGTGTCATTTCCCATTCAGGCACACACATCCACTTCCAGTGGTTATTTATAACATCTAATTTCTCCTCCTTGAAATTGTCTTCAACTCAAAGTTTCTCAAACCCATCACCATCAGCTTAGGCTAACATGGGAAACATTTTATCCACCACAAGCTTGGCTGCTTTGGTGTATCAGTTTTTAATACTTCACGTTCTTATGAAATCTTTTTTCAACTTTTTATGGAGCCTTAAAAACTATTCCTTCCTTTGATCATCCAAATATCCTGTCAAATAACTAGGAAAGTTTTTACCTTACTTCGGCCAATTAGGTGACCATAGCCCAAAATGCTAAGCTAAATATTTAGAGACAGAAGACACTAATTACAGAGCCAGGCTGTTAACCCCTAACTTCAGATACTACCCCAGAAGTCTTTCCATGATTCTAACATAATTTTCCTAAGAAATTATAAAGTTGAAAGAAGACTGTTGCATCTAGCTAAAGAATAAATTCACATTGGGACATTTTTTTTTAGATGAAACGTGATGAAGAATTTTGTGATAGCAAACCTTTTAGAGTATAACTTTGGTAGTGATTCTTGAGGGTGAAGATTGACATGATTTCATGTTTATATTAACTATGGAGAGGGGGTAGTTTATATTAACTATAAAGGCATTAAAATATGTTATACTAACTACTTACCCTGCGGCCACTAATTTGACAATGACCTAAGAAGGAAGGGCTGGTCAGTTTTGCTCCAATAGGGAAACCTTGCATCTTTTCAAGAGATGCCTAAGAGCATTCCTTCTGAAACAGTGTTGTGCAAACTTCGACAGGCATCAGAATCACCCAGAGGATTTAGTAAATGTGCATATTCCTCAGGCCACCTGCAGAAATTCTGACCTGGTGGGCATGGTGGGGCCTTGTACTCTGTATGTAGTACATAACTGACACTCTGACACTTTGCAGGCGCCAAGGCCCTCTGCCCACATTGGCCAAGCAGGTTCTAGAGCCGCGTCATTGCAGTGAGATTCCTGTGGGGACAGCACGAAGAGTTCCTCCAACCCACATGTACGTACTATTGTCTGCTGAGAGTTAAACAGTGAAAAATGGATTCTGTGGGAGGTATGTAAAGTCATGTTAAAGAGTCCTTACTGACAACCAGATGGGACATGGGGGTCAATAAACAGTAATGTGTCCACCCGAAGAGGTCACTCAGAAATAAAAGCACAGGAAAACCGTGCCCCGGCACAGAGAGGAGCAGCAGCTGTCCAGGGATGCTAGTTCCTCAGCCCACTCACGGGGCTCCCAGCATCCAGGGTGGGCAGGGTCTGAGCTTGGAAATCAGCTGTGCGAGGCTCTGCTAAGCAACACCACCACACATTTGAAATTAAATTCCTTTTTCTGGTTTAGGCTTTCCAAGAAAACTTTGAATGGTTTTATGGTTTCTCATGTAGCTTTCTGTATAGAAAGCTAATACAGATACCCTAGCTCATATGACATTTTATTCACTTACAATGACCAATACCAAGGTCATTCTGGAGTCTATCAGTTTCTATGATCTTGACTAACGATGACAATACTGAAAGTTGGGTCTATACTTTGTTTACTAATGAAAATACAGTTTCTAAATTTGTAAGACTGGATCCTCTTCTGATGGAGCAATTGGGCTTTTTTTTACACACTGTTGGTATGTAACTAATTGATACAACTTAACCAGGAAGACAAACAATCCAATTACAAAAGTTCTTTTAGGCCTTCCCCCCTAATTGGTGCCCCCCAAATTTTATTATTGCATACATATTGTGTATCTGTGTGTGTGTAGGTTTATCTGCAATGTACATGTCAAGAGTGTAATCTTTTGCTCCTCCCTTTAAGAATCAATTTTTGCCTCCTTGGTGTCAATATCATACCTATTGAGCATATGTGCTTTCAAGATATTCCAAACCTAAAAAAAAGATACTCCAAACTTGATCTCTGTTTTGCAATTAAATGTCAGCAATATACAACATATTTTTCAAATTTTGCAGCATGCTTTCATTTGTATGTGCAATTATTTTCGGGGGTACTCTTAGACTGATGCTCTAAAAACAGCTGTGAGATTATAGTCATTTTATTTTTATGGAATAAACTCTTATCCATACTTAAAAATGTGGAATTGCAGATCCCGACTTGTTATTTAGCCCAATCAACTGATCTGATCTCAGGTTGGCACTTGTCTCCCTTGTTGAAAGTCACTGTCAAAAAGAGAAGGACCTGTTTTGTCTTATTGCTAGTTCCCAGTTCCTAGAACCATGCACAAGTCTTTCTAGACTTTGTAACTTTACTTTGTTATCACTCAGATTTGTTAAAAATCTCCTCATCCATTTCTCTGGGACAAGAGACTATTAATTTCATCCTCATCCCCGGTATACCATCTATTCCTTTCTCTGTTTTTTGTTACTGCTTCACTTCTTGTCTATACGTTATCCTCTTTTCGACCCATCAAAATTCAAGGCACATTTTTTCGTAAAGCATTCATAGCCCACAGTGACCTCCTTCTTGTCTATTCCAGCAGCATGCCCTCTCTCTAGTGCTCATTGGTATGCATTTATGCACTCCTCATGGATCAAGAATAGGACCCACGCACACTGCACCAAAGTGAGGGTGGAGGCTCTTTCCACTACTTTACCCATAATGCATAACTAGTCAGTCACCTTGATCCCACTGAACAACAAAGAAACTCAAGAGAGACACTCTAGTGATGCCAAGTTAATATACAAATAAAAGCTAATTGCCTCTTGGGTTTTGTTATCTTTGTAGACTCAGAGCCCCCAGCAAAACCTTCTTCACACAGACTATGCTCAGAAATAACTATTTCTTTGGTAAGCAAATGTACAAATGCATCTAACTAATGTGGATGCCTCCAAGAAACTGACAGCCCACATCTCAGAATCCAATAGAATCCTCAATGGCAAGGTCAGAGAGACATGAAGACATTAGGTGGGAGATAAATATTAATCACATCTGGGTGACATTTGTCTGATCTCTTACTGTCTCTGAATTTCTATTTCTTTGAAAAATGCTGAGTAATTTATTCTAGGACCAAATCCTTAGGTTTCCCTATATCTGAATTCTTAGAATAATTCTTTCTTATTAGTGCCTTGGATGTGAAGACATTTGCAGAGAGAACAGAAGACTTCAGTGGGCTCCCCGGGGCTGCTTTCGAATGTAGGGAAAGATGATTGAGCTCCCCACTCAATGCAGAGAAGAAATTTCTTACAGCAAATGCTGGTCAAGGTCACAGCATACTCTGTTTGCAGAGCAGGGCCCAAGCACTGGAATTGTTGAAAACATCTTTGAACCTTTGAGAGGAGCCATTAGGAGGCACTCCAACATGAAAACAGGGTGGGAAGAGACTGGGTCGCCATTAAGTTCTTCTCCAGCCACATGAGGCTGTGACTCGGATGGTCTGAAGGGGTTCAGAACAAGTCTCCCCAGAGTATTTGCCCACTTTGGCATTTAGACTATTTTGAACTAATGGCAATTAAGGCCCCCAAGACCCAGGAAGGGCTGCCTCTTTTCTTTACCCTCCTCTTCACTTCATTGCCTAAAATACTTCAGATGGAGGGCCAGGCTCAGGAAGAGAACTATCATCAGAGAGAACTAAAAAGAGTAAAGACCGAGTACAGTAAGCATGTGGGGAAAGCTCAGTGGGGCCTAGAGACGAAATTCCTCTTCGTGCCCCATTTTGTCTGCATGGCATGGCAGAGAAGTACCTTCTTCCTGTTAATCTGTTGTATGCCAAATGTTTGCTCTTTCTATTTCTTGTACATTGTCTTCTTCCCCTTTGAAGTCCCAGACCGTACCCCCTTCTTCTTACTTCAGGATGGCATATAAGCCTCCTAACTGCTCATGGGTCTCATATTTTTCTGGGGCCCCCATTTGTTCATAGTGAAATTCATTTTTCTCCTGTTAATCTGTCTTACATTAGTCGAATGATTATGCCAGCCAAAGAACCTGGAAGGGTGGAAGAAAAACAATTTTCTCCCCTGTAGGTCCATTCCAGCACTGGCTGCGTAATTTATTGAGCGTGTCATGTTCAAACCATACAGGCCCTTCCTGAAGGGCCCTGTTCTCTCCTCTGCTGCGGGCACAGGCTGTACACTCAGACCCCGCTGCTTCCTTTGCTCAGTGACAATCAGACAAAGCTATCATTGCACTGCAGAAAACTAGGAAATAGCTTTCAGAATTATTACTGCCGTGAAGAAAAGTGTTTGCTAATTTCCACCCTTGTCCTCCTCACAAAATTACCAATATGTTTACCCCAGATATGAAGTAGCTGTTTTGATTACAAGTTGTTTGAATATTACATTTCTTCCCAGGCAGCAACTTTGTACTGTAGGGAAATTGAGCCATTTCATGTAAATATAGCCTATGTTTCAGGAATATTTTAATTACCAACTCTAACTGGTACTTGACCTTTTTTTTTGCATGGTTTTATATATTGATTTTTCTAGAAATGTAACTATAAGAAAGTGAAGGGAACAAATGATATAGGGAGGATCCCTGAAAATAAAAATCCTGGAGAAAAATAGACAGTAAAATCTTAGACATCTCTCATGGAAATTTCTTTGCCAATACATCTCACAGGGCAAGGAAAATAAAAGAAAAAATAAGCAAATGGGACTACATCAAACTAAAATGCTCTGCACAGCTAAAGAATGGGAGAACATATTTGTCAATGATACATTTGATAAGAAATTAATTTTCAAAATATATAAAGAACTTATACAACTTAACATCAGGAAGACCAACAATCCAAATAAACAATGGACAAAGGACCTGAATAGACACTTCTCCAAAGAGGACATATAGATATGGCCAATAGACATATGAAAAAAAAAAAGCTCAGTATCACTAATCAACAGAGAAATGCAAATTAAAAACAAAATGAGATATCGCCTCACACCTGTCAGAATGGCTCTCATCAATAAATCAGCAAACAGGTGCAGGTGAGGATGTGGGGCAAGGGGACCCTTTTGCACTGTTGGTGGGAATGCAGATTGATATAGCCACTGTGGAAAACAGTATAGGGTTTCCTTAAATAATTAAAAATGGATATGCCTTTTGATTCAGTGATCCTACTTCTGGGAATATTTGCTAAGAATCTCAAAAGACTAATCAGAAAGAATACATCTACCCCTGTGTTCATTATTTACAATAGCCAAGGTTTGGAAACAGCCCTAGTACCCATCAGTAGATGAGCGAATAATGGAATTCGACATGGCTGTAAAAAAGAAGAAACTCTTTTCCTTTGCGACAGCATGGAAGGACCCGGAGAACATTATACTAAGTGAAATAAGCCAGTCAGAGAAAAAGAAGTACCATGTGATTTCACTCATATGTGGAATCTAATGAACAAAATAAACTGAAAACCAAAATAGAACCAGAGGCATGGACACATGGAGCAGACTGATAGATCTCAGTGAGGAGGGGGGACTGAAAGAGATTAGCCAAAGAACATACATATGCACATATGCGAAGCCAATGGAGAGAGTCGACAATGTGGTGAAGGCTGGGGCAGGGGGTCCTTGGTGGAGGGGGAAAGGGGGGAATGGAGGATATCTGTAATAGAGGCAACAATCAAAAATAAAAATAATAATGCTGAGACACCTTGTCCTCATAAATAAATATGAGATGAGATGTCAAGTTGTCAAACTCCTTTTGAGTTATGTGCCAAAAGTTATACACACGTCTACCATAAAAATTATGTTAATGATGACAAGCAAGTCAAGGGCAGATTGCATGTTGTTTCATTTGGCACTTTACTGAGAATCATTTACCACTTTACTAAACCATGCGATCAACAGCAATGCTGCTCGTAGTGCCTGGCTTGCTGAAGTCACACTCTCACATCAGCCTGCATTTGCAGCTGTGACAGTCATTGGGATTCTAAACCTGTGTGTGTATGTGTGTGTGAGTCCTAATTTCAAAACAGCAACTGTAAGAAAAAGTGTTGATTATATTCAGTTAGACATTGTCTTGCTTCTCTCAAATTCGAACACATTCATTACAAGTAGATATGGGTTCTAGTATAATTGTACCCAGGCGCTGCATAATATCTGTTTATTATAAATTGATTTTTTTTATTTCTCCTTTATGTTCTATTTAGAACACTATTTTGATTCTTATAGAAGTACACCTCAAAGCTGGTTATATTGTCTATAAACTTTTATGAGGATGTGAAAGGAGCACATTACGACTACTTGTTATATAAGGAGGGCTTTGGGTCTAGTAAGGTTGAACATGGATGAATAAATGGTGATGCTTGGATGTTTGTTACTCAGATTATCAACGCCACAAGCCAGGGGTCTGTTACACTTACAGTGCAGCCCTGATGCCCAGAACAAAGCATCTCGCCTGCAGGGACCCTTCGCTGGCTCCACAGACATTGGCCGAGCTCTGGGTTAGGCATCAGAGGGAATACGACCATGGATGAGGCAAGCAACCAATCAGTGAACGCGTAATGATGCACACAGGTGGCAGTGATGTGCCAGGAGGAAGACACAGGTGCAGAAAGGTAGCGGATGGCAGGGGTAACTTAGAGAGCAAGCCAAAGTCTGGCCTCTGTGAGAAGGTAGCTTTGACACCAAGGCTGAACCATGAGGAGGAGGCAGCAGTGTCAGAACCAGCAAGAGCATTTGCAGCAGAAGGAACAGCAAGTACAAAGACTAGAGCAAAATAGGGCTCAGTGTGATCTCAGCACAGAACACCTGACATGTGGCTGGAGGCTGGTGAGGAGCAGCAGAATTTGTCATCTCTTCGGCACAAGGACTATTTCAGGTTCATTATTTTTAAGAAAGAGTGGACACAGAAGAAGTTCTGGAAACAGAACTTTTGTAAGAGCCATTAACACTTACAAGGGAAATCTCCATCTGGAAGGCTGTCTGCCTGGCCATGAGAGGACGAGGGGTGACTAAATGTCTAGAGACTCTATCAGTCAGGAAGCCAGACACCAACATCTGCACAGCAACCCTGCGCTCCTGCACCTGCTGTGCCAGAAACCCTCCAGTGACTGGCTTCCACCCGACATCTTTTTTTTTTTTTTTTTGTCTTTAGCTGGAGATGGTATTTAAGGTGATGGCTTGGCCCTTTTTGGGAAGTTACTAAGTTTTCCCTTGTATACAGGATGTATACATGTTATTAAACTTGTTTGTCTTTTGTCCATTAAACTGTCTTTTTTGTATAGGGGTTCTCAGACAGGAATGCAGAAGGGGAGTGAGCAAATTATTTCCCTTCCTACAGTGGTGATGGAGATAGCAGGGGGTGGGGGTGAGAGGAGCTGACAGAGGCAGACAAGGGTCAAATCCTACTCAGCTTCATAGGTCCTGGTGAAGTATTCAGATTGTGTTCCAAGAATAATTTGAAGCTACTGAAGTGTTTTAGAAGAGAAATTTGGGAGAAATAGCAATATATGAAATGAACTCACTTTAAACAAGCTGCTAAAATTATTAACACTGTGAAGGTTGAGGTGTGAGGAAATGGTCTTACTCTTTTTCTAACTAGCCTGGGAACTTTATTTTTGCACTTTCTAGTTCTGCATTATTGCCTGGACATACATCACTTCATTGTGTCTCCATACCTGGATGTACATCAGGCCTCTGATTACCCCCTAAAGGACTCGCATAATTGGACCGCCTGACCTCCACCTGACAGACACCTGTTAACCAGAGCACTGGGCGTGACCAGCCCTCCTCGTGCACATTTTCCAGACCATCTGGAATCTACCATCCAGACCCCTGACACCTGACTGATAGTGGCCTTGGACTAATCCGAGGGCTGAGAATGGAGCACTGATAATTCTCAAGAACTCTCTCTTTACTCTAAGGACTCTAACTTTTCTTTCTTCTTTAGAACACTTCTGGGGTTTTGCCTAGCACTGTGTCCAGTTTGCAAACTCTAAGACCCTTCAGTAAATCTTAATCATTTTTTCCCAGCAAAGATTCCGGACTCTTTTTGAGTTTGAGAGTTTGACAGAAATATGATCCATTTTCCATTTTTAAAAGATGAATCTGGCTGCAGTGAAGAGAATGGATGGATTATCGTCATTCATAGATGCTTAATAAATAAATATCCAGTATACACATCCATGCATGAGTGAATAAATCTATGGATTCACCGGTGCACAAAAAGCCAAGGGCTGCAGCCCTGCACAGGGCTCTTCTGCCTGACCCATTAGTATTTTCCTGAGCCTCGGGTTCCTCACAGGAGAACAATAGGCCTTGAAGATCCCCCTCCAGCTCTGAAGTAATTCAGCAGCTCCTGCCAGCCCATCCTCCTGCCAAGGCTCTCAGGCTTCAAGCAGCTGTAAAGAAAAGCTGCTGAATGCCTCTGCTGTTTATCATCCTCTGTTTGGCATTTCGTCTGCAGCTGGGGCCCTCTCTATAAGACCACTCAGCATCTATAAGCTGACTAATTTCCATGTTGATTGCAGAGCTGGAAATGTATGCACTTGTCATTCTTATTCTTGGCCCAAACGCTCGGTGCTGACAGTAGCTCTGACGAAGGGGCATTGACACCACTTGCTAGTTATTGTCTGATGTGCAATTGACATGAGTGGGTTTGGGAGGATGCACAATTTGATAATCAGACCCCATCTGCAAAGTAATCACGAGTTACATCATGGAGAGAATGCAAGTAAATGCTGGGGGTGTGGCTCTCATTTTCAACTTTCCTTACCCTAGCAAAGACTGTGTAACGAGATGCTGCTGTGCAAAACAACTCCATATATTTTTTAATACAATGAGCATCTCTTAGCGTTTTGGATTTATACAAGTGTAGCAAGCGGCAGACTATGAAACAAAATGCTTTCATGTTTATGATCTCACTTTGCAAATGCATTATATTAATATAGAGTTATAAAGAAAAGTGTGTTTGATGAAGACATTCAAACCACACAGAAGCACATACAATTTAAAGATAACACACCCTGCTACCCCAGTATGATGCCGGGGTAGAGAGAAGGCTCCATATAACCAGACTACATGGATTTAGATCCTGTGTCTGCCTCTTGACAATTATCTGTCATAACTTCAGAAATATTATTTTACTTCTCTTACTCCAGTTTTCTCATCTCTTAAGTAAAAATAATAATAGCACCTGCATAATGAAGGATTAGTTTATGAACATAATGTAAAATGTAGATGTCAGGTTTAGGGTAGTATCTGACACATATTACGAACTTTATAAATATTAGCTACGCTCACTATCTATTTTATTACTCCTCCTCTCCAAAGCCAACGGCACCTGGCAGGTACGCTACATACATCTTTCCATCTACCATCTACTCAGGAAACCTTTTATTTCTATCTTCTTTCATTAAAAATGGGACCATAAGCTAAAACAAGTTTTTTACATTTCTTTTCTTCCTTAGTCAAAAGGTATCTTGGTGACTCATGTTCCTATCAGTATATAGGTCTGCAGCACTAATACTTTTATAGTATTAATTTAATGGATGAGCCAGAACTTACTTTTCTTCAGCTGATGAATATGTAGGTTGCCTGTGACTCTTTGCTGCTACAAATAGTGTTGCAATAAACTTCATTGTCACCATCTCTGCATGTGCCTAATAGTTTCTCTGCAGGATAGATCCTGAGAAGTGCAAGATCCTCTGGGTTGTGTATGTGCAAAGACTCTAAGGGGAAACAGGGTGAGTCAGTGCTATTGTCCACAAAAGAGCTGAATTCCAGAAGTTTAGGAATTTCACTAACTCCTCACAGATAGTGATACAGGGTGCAGCCAGGGGGGCCCCCAAGGAAGATTTGGAATGGTGTCCAGAATTCAAAGTGTATAGAAATATTGGAGAGACATATAAGATGTCCTCACACCTCCCCCCAGGGGGAAGAAATGAATGGAGCCAGGCCATTGAGAGCTGTTTTGCATAGCAACAGTTTTGCAGCTAACCTCTGGAATGATTATTTAACATATCTATAACCTTTAACTGGTTTCGTAGATATGTTAAATAGCTGTGGCCAAGGTAGTGGCTAGGGACTCAAGATGGGAACTAGGGGCTGCGCTCCTGAGTGAGAAGGGCTTGGAACTCAGGATGGAACTAGGGGCTGTGCCCCTGAGTGAGAGTGCGTGTGTGGGAGCTTGGAAAAGACTGGCTCCAGGACATGAAGGGTCCCTGCTTGGCCAGATGGGAGAGAGCCACGCGGTTTCAGCAGAGTGAGGACCCCCTCTTGGTGAGGTGAAAGAGGGAGCCACGTGGTTTTGGCAGGGTGCGGACCCCCTCTTTCCCAGGTGAAAGGGAAAAACCATGCAGCTTTGCCAGAATGGAGATCCCTGCAGCCAGGTGAAGAAGACAGCCACATGCTTTTGGTGGAGTGTGGACTCCTGCAGCTTTGGTAGAAGAGGCCCACGCGGCTTTGGGGTGCCCCCTTTGGCTGCGGGGCCTGAAAAAGCAAGAGAGACTTTGACTGGAACTGGGTACAAAGGACTCTTGCCAGTGGACCATGAGAGGGTACCACGGTACTTTGGATTAACTCGAGATCCTGCACAGTGACACAGCTGATGGCACCAGCAGCCTGAAAAAGGGACGTGTGCTCTTTTCCTGATTTACAGTACCTGGAGTTGGGACAGTGGGAGAAGGGAGCGCTGTGTGGGTGTGGGTGTATACCCTAAAGGACTTTGATATTTTAGTGGTGGCATTAGGCCTGAACAGCATTAAATAAACATTTTGTTTCCTTTTCACAAATCTCTGGCATTAAGAGATGTCTTTCCAATTGGCGGCGGACAGAAGGGCCCAGTAGATTTTAGTATTTTGTTTTTGGGAGGGGCCCCTGTTGTATAGCAGTTTTGGGCATCCCTAGGTGGGCCAAATATTGTATTGCCCCTCCCTTGAACCTCTTGTTCGGTAACAATAGCACTCTTGTGCACTGTGAAAATAAGACAAATACTCAGGTGTTCTGATTCCAAACCCGTGGCTCCTTGTATTGGATGACCCCAAATTAGATATTCTCTCAGGTACCTGATAACCTCTGTAGCCTGCAGAATCTTTCATAGTGAAAATCTTAATAGATTTATTAACTTCACTTCAGATGGGCCTGATAGGCTTGACAATACATGACTGCACAAAGCAAATGGGGAGGGGAGTACTGGAGGAGGAGGTATTCTTCTACTCTTGTAGGTTTTATGGCTAATCTAACAAGACAGATGCACAGGAGGAAAAAAGCAGTCTTAATTTCATATGTACGGAGGCTCCCTAAGAATGAAAGGGTCCAAGGACAATCAGTCAATTGAGGCTTCTGTGCCAGCCAGAGATAAGGAGAAGATGTAGATGTCTGAGATTCAAACAGGAAGAAGGAAATTCACAAGGCTATGGAAAAACAAATGTTTGGTAAACAAATGTCCACTATGCTATGCAGAGCCAAGGCGACCCAGAGAGGACATTGAACAAGATTGCTTGGCTAAATTCCCTCAGTCCACCATGCTCAATCATGAATTAAACTACAGAAAAGAAGGAGGTGGAGGAGAGGCAAGGAGGCACGGAAATTTACTATCACCAGTATCTTAGTTAACAGCTATTCACTCTAGGGTATCAAAATAAAATATTTCCTGAGATCTTGCAAGCATCTGAGAGTTTAGCAAGAAAAAAATAAGGAACCATTTGACTGGTTCATTGTAAATGAATCAGAAACATGTCTTGGGTTTCTCAATATGGGAATGTGGCTGGCAAAATTCATTCAAGCGGAGCCCATAGGACATGAAAAGGAGCGTGGCAGGCCGAGTATATATCTGTGCTGTCCTGTAAGCAATACAAATAACTCTTAAATTAAGCCCACACTTTTCCCCAGTGGGTCAGGAAACCTAACTGCATGATAGCAGCTTGCATTTTCATAGCTATGATTTTTCTCCTCAACGATCCTGAAATACTGTGAGCCATGCATCCGTTTTCCCTCTCCCTGCTTATACAGCATGATGGTTTTGTGTGGCAGAAAAAACATGAAAAACTTATTTATATATGTTATATATACACATATACATATAATCTTGTGTGTATATAGAAAAAATAGATGACATTCACTTAAGTTCAAATTTCAGATAAATAACAAACAATATTTTAGTGTAATATTTGAGGTCACATTTTTATTTTAAGAACTGTTTAAGATAGTTTTAGTATAAATATGTGTCCACAACATTTGGGACACGCTTATACTAAAAAGTATTTGTTGTTTATCCATAATTCAAATTTATCTGGGTATTCTGTATTTATATTTCCAGTATCCGGCAACCCTCGTTCTTTTGCTTTCCCTGACTAGATCAATGAGACAAGAGATGTGGTTTTTGAATTAGAGAAGGTTGTCTTCCTTCAGTGGAAAAAACATCTGGAATAAGGAAGACGCTGGAGGTGGCAGAAACTGTCCATCAATTAGTGGGGTCAGGAAGGAAAGGCATCCAGACTTGTGAGAAGGATGTAACCGTGGTTTTATATGCAAGACTTGGCTCGAGTTCTCCTGGAAGCTCCTTTCTATTTTCAGTACTAGTGTGGAATGGTTAAGTTTGCTTAGAAGGAACATGGCGCGCATTCTATGTGTGGGACTCATTAGGAAGGCAGAGCTCAGAAGGTCACTGGCCAGCTGAGTGGGCAGAGAAGGACAAACTTCGAGTGAAGAAGCCTGGTAGGAGTATGGGTTCTCCAGGGACAGTGGTGTCTCACAGAGGGTTGTGGACTCAAGGTCAAGGGTCCTTGTGAGGCTCTTACCCTCTATTTTGTTACAGTCCCAGTTCTCAGCACAGAGCTTGACTGGTAAATACTCGGTAACTTTGCACAGTAAATGAATAAGTGGACTTTCCTGTGTACAAAGTCAAAAAGTGGAACCAAGTCATGCAGAACTGTCACATTTTGAACCAAGTCACGTTTTGAATGGAACCTCGATTTCCAAAGACGTTTCTCTGGGTTTCCCTAAAAAGAAGGAGATGCCAGAAGCAGGCAGAGACGTGGGCACGTGGCTTCTACATCAGCCGGAGCACCTCCTTGTCTATTTCTCTTTTGCATTGAAGTTCCAATGAGATCTAGTTTAAACATGGCTCATTGCAAAAATTAAATGGTTATAAAACTATGTGTAAGATTTAGAAGAAGTATCTCAGTACTAAGTTCTTTTCCTCCACCCATATCCTATTCTTCAAAAACAAAATGATCCCCATGTTTGCTCAAAGCAGGAGGTGACTGAGAAGACACAGCCTGGAGAACAGGAGGAAAGAGCGACCTGCAAAAGGACTTCTCACTCTGGTCTCCAGCTTCCCCAAACGGTTCATCTTGGTAACAGCAAGCCTTGCCTGGGGTGATAATTACTTCCCGAATCCCAGTACAAAAATGAGGAGGAAAAATAATCGTGTGCAATCTCTCCAGCAGTCTGTCATACTGAAAACGCAGCCTAATTGATTCTGCAAATGCACCCAGGGAATATAAAACTGTAATCAGTTTTTCCGTAGTGTTTATATCCATAGTGACGGAAGCCTAATTGCAAAATTTATCATTATGCAATAAACTGGAGGGATCACAGGTATACATGACAGTCAGCAGGATGGTGGTAGCGGCTTTTGTGCAAATCACTGTTGGCATTTTCTGTGTTCAGTACACAAGCCGGCCTGGGACAAGCTCAGTTTTGACCATGTACAACAATATTCCAATTACTAAGTGTTTCAGTGATCTGTGTCATCTATTAAGTGTGCTATTTCTGTCCCCACCTCTAGGGAAGCTCTACCTGTCTCTAGTTTATCAGTTCAGGTGAGGATGTTACAGGGGGCAACCTTGAAAATGCCCTTGAGCCATGCTCTGGTCTGAGCAATAGGTCTCAATGGCTGCCCATTAGCACAGGAGAAATCCAAGCCGCTCGAGGTCCTCGCCTGCAGCAGCTTCTGCTGTGATCTCACCATGCACTCATTTCTCCACAGCTCTATCGGAGTGCTTGCCCATCCCTGAAAATGCAATTAACTTTTTCTTTTCTGATCCTTTCTTCATATTTGCTGAATATGCCTTAGGATTGATAGGCATATTAAAATGTCTCCATATAACCATTTTGACATTAGGCATTCTTCTAAGCTCATAGCTGCCCTTCAGAGTAGGGTAGCAGACTTCTGCTTTGGGGACAACAGAAAGGATGTAGTTTTCCCCTATTTCTCCAGTAAGGACTTTATATAAAAAAACAACCAGAAGATGAGTCTGAAAGGTGAGGAGAGGAAGGCAGGCCAGGCAGGGCAGAGTGAGTTCCCTGGGCTTTCCTTTTGCCTCGTGTATCCCAGACTGGGTGCTGGAGGAGCCCATGACTGGGAAGTGCCAATGGACCCAGCAACAGAATAAGACACAGAAAAATCAGCCAAAGGGAAGGGGAAGACAGGCCAAATGGAAAACTCCCAGCCAATAACAACTCTACTGCAGCCCAGCACCACACACAAACCGTGGCCTCACCTGCACCTGAGGCTGAGTGGGAGCCTGCACTGCTACCCTCCCCAGGCTGTAAGAGCAGCCCTGGCCTGGCCCCCACCCCTCCAAACCCAACCCTGACAGGGTGGTGCCTGGGAAGATCAAGCAGGAAGCCGGAGCTTTCATCCCTGCTGGCAGCAATAACCCCCACTTTCCATCAGTGTCAGGACAAACACATGGGGAGCCTGAACGAGCACCCGCACATAACAGTAAGGAAGCACTCGCGCCTCCTCCCTCTGGGCGCTACAGCAGGAGGCCTGATGGAGAGTCTGGATTTAACACCACTCAGTGGTAACAAGGCCAATCCTCCACCTCGGTGTCAGTGGGGACCACTGAGGAGCAGTCAGGGGGACTCATTTCTCCAGGCAGGGAGATCTCAGTGGAGGCCCATGGGGAGCCGGAAGTCCCAACAATGCCCAGCCAAACTGAGAGGGTCCCTCCCTCGGGTGTAAATGGAGGCCAGCTGGGAAGCCTGGAACCTACTCCTACCTGGCAGCAAGGGGATAGAACCCTCCGGCACTGCTCTACCTGTCTGATGTCAGAAAAACGAGTTAAAGCAAAAAAGTGTAAGTAAGATCCAGAGACACACTCTATCATACTCCAAATATCCAGATTTCCATTAAAAACCACTCATCACACTGAGAACCAGGAAGACCTCAAACTGAATAAGAGAATTAACAAACACCAGCAATGAGATAACAGAGGTGAGGCTTGTCTGGCACAGGCCAGACTTACCCGACGGTGATCACAAAAATGCTTCACCAAATAGTTAAAGACACACTTGAGACAAACAAAAGCAGAGTCTCAAAAAATAAACAGATGTGAGGGAGAAGTAAACTAAGCTGCAGAACTTCACATGTGATAACTAAAAGGAAAAGTCTGTGACTGGGCTCAGACTAACATGGAGGAGAAAGAAGGGAAAATTGGTGAACTGGAACACAGAATAACAGAAATCACCCAACGTGAACAATGGAGAGAAAACAGACAAAAATAATCAACAGAGCCACAGGGACTCCTATGTCCTCCATCCCAGAAAGAATTTATGTGGCGGGTTTTTTGTGACTACAATGAGATCAAATTACACATTAATACCGACAAGATACCATTGACGTCTGAAAATACATGGACAACAAACAACATGCTTCTGAATAATCCATGAATCAGAGAGAAAGTTGTGGGAGAAATAAAAAACTATTACACTGAATGAAAATAAAAAACACAACACATATTATCTAAGAAGATAGACTGGCCCTGGCTGGCGTAGCTCAGTGGATTGAGGGCGGGCCTGCGAACCAGAGTATCGCAGTTCGATTCCCAGTCAGGGCACATGCCTGGGTTGCAGGCCAGTTCCCAGCAGGGGACACATGAGAGGCAACCACACATTGATATTTCTCTCCCTCTCTTTCTCCTTCCCTTCCCCTCTCTCAAAAAATTTTAAAAAAAAGAAGATAGACTGATGGTGAGTAAGCGTCTGCAGAGACAGAGGCTCTGCAGCGCATGTCGTCAGGGAAACGGATGCTAAACCACACCGAGACGCCACTAGACACCTAGAAACACTGCGTGCATCCGGTGCTGGTGAGGAAGAAGAGCCAAGGGGCCTCTCATTCATGGCTGATGGGAGTGCAAAATGGTACGGCCACTCTAGGAAATTGTTTGCTGGTTTCCTATAAAACTAAATATTCCTGATACACAATCTAGTAATCACATTCCTTGGTATTTACCCCATAAAGTTAAAGACTTATGTCCATAGAAAATCCTGAACACAGATGCTTTTGGCAGTTTTGAATTCGTAATTGCCAGAACTTGGAAACAACCAAGGTATCCTTCAGTGGCTGAGTGAACACACAATCTGTGGTACATCCAGACCATGGAATATTAGTCAGCACTTAAAAGAAACGAGCTATCAAGCCATGCAAAGTCATTGAGGAACCTGGAATGCATATTACTGAATAAAATAAGCCAATGTGAAAAGCCTACATATGGTACAATTCCAACTATATGACACATTCTGGAAAAGGTAAGACCATGGAAAAAGTGAAAAAGATTGTTAGTTGCCAGGGGTTAAGAAGGAGGATGAGATGAATAAGCAGAGCGCAGAGAATTTTTAGGGCACTGGAACTATTTTATACGACACTACAATGGTAGATACATGTCATTATGCTAAAACCCATAGAATGCATAACACCCTGAGAGACTATAATGCAAACTACAGACTTTGGGCGATGTATCAGTTCATGAACTGTAACAAAGGAACCTACCACTCTGGTGGGGATATTTTTAATGAGGAGATTATGCAGGTGTGGGGTGAGGAGTGTACGATAAATCTTTACAACTTCCTCTCAAATCTACTGTGAACTAACAATACTTTTTAAAAAGTCATAAATAAATACACAGAAGCATAAGTGAGCATACACACACATACACACCCCATTCCAAAAATTTGTGTAACACAGCTAAAGCAGTGTGGTGAGGAAAACTTGTAACACTAAGTGCATCTAGTAGAGAAGAGAAAAACTCCCATCAACAATTCCTGTTCCAACAGAAGGAAGGAAATAATACATGTAAAGGCAGAAGTGAATGGAATTGAAACCAGAAAAAGGGGGAAAAATCAGTGAGGTGAAGTGTTGGCTCTTTGTGAAGATTAATGAAATTGATAGACTTCTAGCAAGACTGACAGGCACCCAGAAAACACAAATTATGATGATCAGTTTTGCCTCGGGCTGTTCTTACAGACTGTGCAGGTGTAAAAAGGGTAATCAGGGAGCACAATGAACAAGTCTACACAAACAAATTTGGAAATTTAGATGAAAATGACTAACTCCTTGAAGCTACCATAATACTCAATATGAAATACAGATTTTGAATAGCTCTATAACTATTAAGATAATTTAATTCATAATTTAAAAACTCTCAATGAAGTAATCCCCAGGCTCAGATGGTTTCACTGAAGGATTCTACCAAATTATTAAAAAGAAGTAACATGAATACTGCACAATCTCTTCTAGAATCCAGCAAAGGGAAAACACTTCAGTTTCTTCGTGAAGCTAGTGCCACCCTGATATCAAACCAGACAAAGATGATACAAAGAAAGAAAATGATAGACAAATGTCTTTCATAAATATAAGCACAAAAATCCATGCCCGGATATTATCAAAAGAATTCAGCAATCTATAAGAATAATCAAACACTGTGACCAAGCACAGAGTTTATTCTGGGGATGCAAGGCCAGCTCAATATTTTAAAAAATCTCTCAATATAATTCACCATATTTACAGGTTGAAGATGCAAATCCATGATGATATCAATCCATACAGAAAACGCATCTGACAAAGTCCAATAGTTATTCATGATTAAAAAAACCCCTCTTAGAAACAGGAAGAGAGAAGGATTTCTTCACCTGATTAAGAGCATCTACAAAAAAGCCTACGGCTAACACAGAACTTAGTGGCAAAGGACTGAAAGATTTCCCCAAAGATGAGGAATAGGCAAGAATATTTGTTCTGTCCTCTCTAATTCAACATGGTGCTGGAAGTTCCACCTACTGCCATAGACAGTAGGGAAAGGAAATAAAGGGCATGGAGACCAGAAAGAAAGAAATTAAACTGCCCATATTTGCAGATGATAAGATTGCCTATAAGTAAAATTACAAAGATTCTACCGAAATAAAAACAAAAACAAACAACACCTAGAATACATGCGTTCACATGAGTTCAGCAAGGCCAAAGGCTATAAAATAAACATACAAAACTTGGTTACATTTCTCTAGTTTATCAGTGAGCACATGGACATCAAAATTAAGAATAAGATGACTCAACTAAGGGGGGTGGAAATGGGAGGGAGGTGGGGAGCAAGGGGCGGGGGAGGCTGGGATGGGAAAAATAGACAAAAAACTGTACTTGAAAAATAACTAAATAAAATTAATTAAAAAAAAAGAATAAGATGACTCATAATAGCTCAAAATGAAATACTAAGATGTGTATCTAACAAGACAAGTATAGGACTTGCATGCTGAAAACAAACACTGCTTATAAATCAAAATATACCTAAATGAAGAGACAAACTGTGTTTCTGCATCAGAAGACTCAATATAGCAAAGCTGTCAATTCTCCCCAAATTGATATATAGGCTCAGTGTAATTCCTGTCAAAACCCCAGCATGTTTTTTTTTTTTGTAGCTATGGGCTAGTTTTTCTAAAATATATATGGAAATGCAAAGGAACCTGGATAGGTAATTCCATTTTGAAAAGAAGAGTAATGTGGAAGGAATCAGTCTATGTGATTTCAAGATTTAACACATAGCCTCCATAATGAAGACTGCGTAGTGTCTGCAGAGGTACAGACATGGATCAATGGAACACAATAGAGAGACCAGAAATAGACTTATCCAAGTGTGTCCAACTCGGGTTGGACCGAGGTACAAAAGGTATTTGATGGAGGTAAGGGAGGCTTTTTAGCACGTGGTACTGGAACATCTGTAGGCCAAACAAATTTAGTTTTTCAACCTACATCTCAATCTCACACCTTATAAAAAATTAGCTCAAAACAAAGCACAGACTTAAATGTCAAATGTAAAGCTGTAAACATTTTGGTTTAAAAAATAAGATAAAATCTCCAGGATCGAGGTCTAGGCAGAGTCTCCACAGACTTGACACCCAAAGCATGATCCATAAGAGACAAAAAATGAGAAAGTGGACATCATCAATATTAAAAACTCCTGCTCTGTGAAAGACTGCATTTTAAGAGAAGAAAAACCAGCTATGGAGCAAAACTCCTATCTGACACACAACTCCCGTCTACAAAATAGAAAGACCTTTTAGAGGGTGACACTAAAGTATCAAACAGTCAGATGACAAAATGCAAAATGTATGAATAGACACTTCATGGAAGAGGAAAAACAGGTAACAAATAAGCAGATGAAAAAATTTTCAATATCATCAGTCTGTAGGAAAATGCAAACCAAAACCACAGCAAGGTATCACTACACACCCGGCAGAATGGCTGAAATAAAATATTGTGAAGCCCCAAATATTTGTTAGGATCTAAAACGATGTGATCACTCGACCCCATTATTGGTGGAATGTGAAACAGCACAGCTACTCAGGAAAACCTTTTGGCAGTTTCTTAAAAAAATAATAAAACATGTAACTATGGTGCTGCCAAGCAATTGCAATCCTGGGCTTTGTCCCAGAGAAATGAAAATTTGTGTTCACACGAAGTCCTGTATCTGAATGTCTACAGCAGCCGTATTCATAACTGTCCCAAACTGGAAACAGCCCAGATGCCCTCTGACAGGTGAGCAGTTAAATTGTGGTAGCTCCACACCTTGTGATGCTGCTCAGGAAACAAACAAACAAACAAACAAACAAACAAACCCTTAAAGGAACTGCTGATGCCTGTGACCCTGTGACGACCTAGACGAATCTTTAGAGATAAGTTCTAAGTGAAAAGCCAGTCCAAAATGTTTGCACATATGGTGTGATTTCATGCATCTAGCATAATTGTAATGGTAAAATTACAGAAGTGGGCAGCAGATAAATGGTTTCTGGGGTTAAGGAGAATCTGAGGATGGGAATCAAGGGGGGGTGGGGTACACGGGGCGACATGCTCCTTGAGGTGGCGGGAAGGTTTGCTCTGTCATTTGACTGTCAGAGGCAATGCCTAGGCCGTGAACCTGGGCTACAGTTAAATAGTACATAGTACTATTTAGTACATATGAATAAATAGTACATAGCATCTTTGTTTTATTTCTTAAAACTGCCTGTGAATCTAATTATTTCAAAAGGAAAAGTTTAGTTTAAACATCCAGTAGCATGGCATAGAAAGAGGGGTGTATTTCGAAAGAGCAATAAGGGGCGGCTGGTGTGTTGGAAGGAACCCACAGCACACTTCCTCTCCTACCTGTTAGGAGATGCTAGTGCATAATCGGGCACCCTGACCACCATCGAGCCTTCTACCTGGTTGCTTTTCTGTGTTCCTCTTTGGTGCTCCTCTCTCTTCACTTTTCACCGATCTCCCCCACCTTCTAGGCCCACTGGTCGATCCTTGTTAATTTGCTCTTTGCCAACAAGTCTTCCAACGAAAATTTCAATTTGTGTACTGTGATTTAGTTCATGTCTATTATGTTTAAGGCATGAGGAGACGGCCGATTTTAGGGGGCTTAGCATCAGAACAGACAACACGGCGGGAATAATCGTGCCTTAGGGTGGGCATGCTCCAAGTGCTGAAAGAAAGGCAGAGCCTCAAGAGAAATAGAATAAGTGAGAAGTTACACGTTATTGACAGGTGTGGGGGAGTCTTGTGGTGAGGGGGGAACGCTCCCCCATCTCCAGGGTGGAGAGGACTGAAACGGCCAGAGGTGAGAGAAAGAACTGTCTGTTCCCAAAGCAAAGGCAGACAGTGGAGGGGCTGGGTGGTGCACATGGGGAGAAACAGGCTTTACTTTGACGGGTGCACAGGGGTCTGAGGAAAACAGCCAAAGAAAAAACAGAACAGGAAAACAGGGGCCAAATCTGGGAGGACTACAGATCAAACGAGGTCAAAATTCCTGTGCTCGCCAACACACCCAGTGTAGAGATGCAGCAGACTCATAAACACATCAATTTTAAAGCCAGAAGAGATGCTGAGAAAGGGACCTTCTCTTTACTTTTTATACAGAGACTAGGTAGCTGGGTCAAGTTCAAGAACTGGGATGAAATTCAAGGATCCTGCCACTTATTAAATACCATGCTTTTTCCCAGTTCCCAGGTATCTGCTTTCGGGCACAGAAGCAGCTGATAAAGATGACCTTGGTTCCTCTACTTGAATCCCACTTTCCCCAGACCCTGCACCAACAGCGACTTTCTCCTCAGAGTTCAAGTCTCAGCTCAGAAGTCACCTTAGAAGGGGGAGGCCTTCTCTGCCCCTGCTGTTTGGAGCAGGCCCTTTCTCACTGTCCAGCCCACCAGCCTGATTGTCTTCACAGCTGGAACCGCACTTTGAAACTACTTTGTTCCTTTACCAATGTATTTTTTGTTTGTCTTCTCCTTTCAAACTCCATCCTCTTTCTCTGCTTCTGCCACAATTACATCTTGGATGACTAGCATTATTCTGAACCTAGGAAAAAGAAAGAGGGAGAGACCAGCAGGAAGGTTGAGAAGGAGAGAGGAAACCTGCAAGGAATTACTACAGGTTAACTAATTGTGAGCACCACAAATTGTGAGCACCCACAGTTTGTGAAACACTGCGCCGGAGGGTATTGAGAGGAATACAAGAGTGAGCAGACATGAATGACACACTCCTTGCTCACAAGATGATTAAATCCCAGGGTGAAGTCAAAATGCACCTAATTCATTTACCAGATATAAATAAAACTCCAACTAGGATTAGGGCAAAGAATGAGGATATAAGTTGCTATGATTGCATATAATAGCAAGACTCGATCTTATCAGGGAGCGATGCACTTGGAAAATGATGCTTGAGCCGAGATCAGAGAGCAGGGGTGAGGAAATGAGGTGAAGAGAAGAAAGAGCACACCAGGAGGAGGGACAGCACCCCAGCCTCTGAGTGTACGCGTCTGCTTATGTTCCTGGGACGGGTTCTCCGGGCAGCCTGCGTGCCCGACAGTCTGGGACATGTCGGTCTAGCTGGGTTCCTGGACAGATGAGGGCCATGTGAGGATCAGCGATGCCAATTAATGACCATTTTTGTGCTAAAATCATCATTTGTTAATATCAGAATCAACACCGACTAGCTAATGCAGCTTTATCTGTCCGCAGTAAAATTTTAATTTGCATGCTTTATGACACTAATAATTGTACAGTATCCAGTAGCTAGCTTTTAAAGTCCGCTTTTCTCTCTACTCTTTTGATGCAAAGTGGGAAGAAATTAGATTTTTTTCTCTTCTCTCTCCCCCCTAGAATTTCTCTTTCCTCTGGGCATTGCTGTTTTCTTTTCACATTTCTGTTCATTTACTCACTTGTTAACTTAACTGACATTTGCTACGTCCACAATGGGCCAGGTCCATGGCAGGAATAGGGGGAATCCTAGCTCCCAGGAATCAGGCACGTTCACAGGCTGAACAACCTCTTTTCTTTTACGCTGAAGACAAAAAACCTCCCCTACTTGCCATTCCCCAAACACGGGATGCTGCTCCAGGTCTTCGTGCGCGGGACTCGCTACTTCCTGTGCCGGGCTTTTCTCCCCCCTCCACTGCACACCTGACGATCTTTATGACTGGGTTAAGTTTATTTCGTCTTTGAAGCCACGAGTCTCTCAGGGTTATTTTGACTGCAACTGACAAAATGAACCAATTCTAACTAGTTTATGTTTAAAGAGGAAATTTATTTTCTTATATAGGTGAACAGCCCTGGGGAAATCTGGCTTCATGAATAGCTTGTTTTAAGATAAACTAATGTCATTAGGAACCAGGTCTCTCTTTTTCTTTCCTATTTTGGCTCTTCTGCTGCACATACCCCAGCCCCTATAAAGTGCTGGTGTCACACCTGATAGGGAAAACAAGAGTATTGTCCCCTAAACCTCAGAGAAAGGTTCTGTTCTTTTCCACCGGCCTGTTCTCAGGACTGGTCTTGCACCAGTTGCTGTTACCAGGGGAAGGTAAGACTCTGATTAGGCAGGCCTGTCCCATGAGAGTCTTCTTGGCCTGTGGGGATTTCTTGAGTCCCTCTTCATTCCTACCATGTGGCCCTGCTTTTCTCTAGCCGCCCCCCTCCATGTACTTATAAAATTGTATCTTCTATACACTTGAAAACTCACCGTGGCAGGTGAGTTGGAGAAAAGGATAGGAGCGCAGTGACAGGGATGGTAGAGTCTATAAGAGACTTACCTGCAAAAATATTAATAAATCAGTATTCCTTTGTTAGTGGCTTTCTCTGTTCAAAGTATCATAGGAACCACACAAAACTGTAGTTGAGGAGATATTGTCTACTCTCAAGAATCTGGATGACAGTGTTACCAAACATGATTATAACTAACACATCATTAATGCACATATATTATGGATCAGATGTTTTGCTGGGGGCTTTACTAACATTTTCATTTAAAACATAACCATGCATTGATTCATAGATGGAAAAAAGAGACTGGAAGCGAATAATCTTCTCCATCTTTCAGCATGTATATGACTAGATTGAAATTTGAGTCCCATGCTAAGTAAGAGATGAGGATGCAGCCGTACACACAACTTGGAAAGGCACTGCCCTCACAGAGCGATGCAGCCTCGGCAAGAGAGTTAGACACCGTTCGGACGATTGTGCCCACCCAGACCCGCTCACAGAGAGAACAGTAGACGGCAGAGAAGCACAGGGCGCTCTGAAAACATACAGCAGGGCCCCTCTGGGGCATCCAGCAGATTCTTGCTGAGAAATTATGTACTAATTAAGGTTCTGGGGACAGTCTAGGGTTAAAAACATGAAGAAAGGAGGAGTATTCTAGACAGAGGGCCCAGCGTGGTCAGATGTTCTGAGGGGCAAGGGAACACGGTGTGTTTGAGAACCGGAAGCAGGCCAGAGCAGCTGGGGCACCGAGACAGAGCCTGGCCTTGGAACGGACTGGTGTGGAATCGAACTGCGAAGGCGGTGGCCGACTGCGCAGGGCTCTGGTGGGCTATGACATGTATTTCAATTTCAGAGTGACCAAAAAATATTTGCAGGGTTCGGAGCATAGCAGTGACTTGATTGTATTGGATTACAGAGCAAGAAAAGAAAGCTAGAGAGCAAAGCAACTAGGGATGTGTTGTCTGATCTGGAAGGCAGACTGCCGTGTGTCAGCAAGGAGGTAGAGACATGGACTGACTCAGGAAAGCACCAGGGAGTAAGGTCAGGGGTACTTAGTCATGGCAGTAGGTTTCAGACTGAATAAGGGAGGGTAGGCTGAGAAAGAGGGAACTGTTGGCATGAAGTCAAGTCAGGTGACCACTTCTACAGGGGAACTGGGGAAGGCAAAGAGGACCCTGAAGGCGAGGCAACTGTGTAATCGAAAGGTGAGCAACAGGCCCACCTGAGGTGGTTTCATGAGCAGAAAATTGGCAGGGGCCTTTTGGCGAGAATACACAGTGGAAGATAAAACAGGAGGGCAGGATGGGAGTAGACCAAGCAGGGTCTCAGGAACCCGGCTAAGGTGTTTATACATAATCCGGTAGCAGGAGAGAACCATCTAAAGTTGCCGAGAAGAGGAATGTCTTGGCCAAGTAAACATGTCAGGAAACTTCTTGTGGCATTGTACAAAAGAAGAACGGAAGGGCACAAGGAAGGGGAGCAGGGGAGACTTGGTGGGGAGAGGAGCAGTTAAGGAAGCTGAGGCCACATGTTCAGAGAAAGACAGAAAGAGCTTGAAAAAGGATAATGGAGACAGAAAGGACAATCAGAACCCAATTCTAAAGTGATGTGAATGTTCTCTCATGTCGCTACTGTGAGGTTTGTACATAAAAAGAGCTATTCGCTGCCTGGGGAAATTTAAGATTTAGGGAAGAGTAAGATTTGGTTTCATTTCTAGAAGCCCAACTAAGTCGTAAGAGACAGAAAAAAGCTATAGGATTTCAGAAGCTACAGGATTTCAGAAGACAGAGGCAGAGGGCTGCCTCCACTTGAAGGGATCGGGGAACACCTCAGAGAGAGAGGCTAAAAGAATTCAGAATGTGGTTTTAGTTCAGTGACAGAAGAACGAGAAGTGATTTTAGAGGTCACAACTCAAATGCCATGTCTCCAGAAGAATGTGATTTTGACATTGGCTTAGAATTGTATCATAGCATGTCTGATTCCTTGGTATGATTTTGTGCCTCTTTGTTTTTAGCACCTGCCAAATAAGCACCTTCTATAAATCACCCTGAGACTTGCAGCCCTATTCTGAAGTAGTTAATGAAGACGGTAATGAGATTGGGCTGTACTCTGATCCCAGAAAGCCCCTCGTAGACACTCTGACCTCCCTGCAGCCTAGGATGCCACTCATTATCACGCTTTGCTAGCTTGGCCATTACATTCTTTGACAGTTTTCAATCCTGACAACAGTGCTTATATCCAAGCTGATTTACAATTAATCTCGGAGGCAGGCTTCCATCAAACTCTGTCACACAATTTCTTGAGATGCCAACATGCAAAAACACAATGCATTTGTTTTATGTATGACAATTATAATTCTGTCGGAAAACCAGCTAAGGATTTCTAGCATTTTTGTCCTCATAACTCCAAGTAGCATATCCATTTATATTCATAGCCATGGGTCTGATGGCTTTGTTAGAAAATGAAGTCCTAATAACCAGTAATTTTTCTAGAATCATAGAAACAAAATATTTTGCAATAGGAAGGGGACTAAGAGGTCATCTGATAATGACGCTATAATTTGTTCAACAGTTTTACGAGTCCTCAACCATTCTTCTCATCTGCCCCACGGGACACACTGGGAGAGAATTACCGTCACCACTCTGCAGTGGAAGGAACTGTGTCTTTAGAGAAGCAACACTGGCATCTGCTCCTGAGCCCAGGTCTTCTGATTCATGGATGACTGCTAATCTAAGTACTTCAGTGCGCTGTCTATGGAGTGTGAACACTCTCGGAGGGCTGTCCGAGTCAAACAGCATCAGGGGACCGGGAAGCAGAAGCATCTGAAGCACTTGGGTGTTAACAAATTTGGGAGAGATGGAACGGCAGCCAAGCGGGAGAGCGCATGTCTCGTCTAAAGACAATAACACAAAACAGAGTCCAGATCACTCTTCCAGCTGAACACACCTCGTCTGTGCACTGAATCTGCCTTCTGGCTGCCAGGCCATGGCCCTCACTTCAACAACAACAACAAGCTCACCCAGTTCCAATTCCCTCTGCTTCTAGGATTCCTATATATTTTATTTACCTTGGTGAGAACGTTTGATCATTTTCTCCCTATGTTTCTTTGTCAAGTAGTCACATCTTCAGGTTTTTATGAGTGTTGTAGAGTCACATTGTATCAGGGAAGCTCAGGCATGTGGCTGTCATGGTCGTTAAGATGGTATATGACATGTGAAACAAGAGGCGCAGCTGAAATGGCCAGAGGAGCTCAGCAGAGCTCCTGGAAAAGGCTTCCTGGAAAAGGCGGCCCTTTGGCTGAGCTTGAACATGGGTAGCTCAACCAGTAGCCTCCCCTGTGCAGTATAAAGTAAAACAGGTTTGGGGTGAATACAAATATGGAATTCATAGAGCAAATCAACTATGCTCTTTTAGAAGGTGCAGCACAGGGTCCATGATTGACATCCAGAGAGGGCCCTAATAGCAGATTTCTTTGTGTTGACAGGCCTGTCTGACATGGCTGCCACAAAACCCAGAATGACCACAGGCAGCAGCCACCTCAGGAGTGTGTGTGACCACACACTCTCAAGGACTCCTGGCGGTTTCTGCAGGCTCAGCTGCTGGAGCAAAACAACTGCACGTGGGCTGCTGATCTCACTGTGCATCCAGGGCCCTTACACAAGCAGCAGCGAGAGCAGAGCCTCATCACGCAGAACCGGGACTTATCGCCCTACAGTTACTACTGTGAATCATCCTGCCCCTCAGAGTCTGTGTCCCACGGGCCTCGAGTTACATTATTTTCAGTTTGATACACTGAAGTTTGAGAGGCTAAGGAACCCTTAAAAACTCACTGATCGCAAGGGTTAGTCTATGACCCCCCAGGAACTCACATGGAAATACAGTCCGAAGAGTCAAAATTAATTTTTAAACACTATCTATTTTTTTGGTATGTCACTGAAGAAACATTAAAAGAAGACTCAGTTTCTATTAACCTTCTCATATGACTCTGCCTCCTCTCTTGCCTCCAGCGCAGAATGCATGCGGTGCTCTAAGAGTCTGGATTTTCCTCATCTCTTATGTCAGTGACCCTAACATAGTTTATTAAATCTTTCCTCTCCTCTCTCTTCATTTTGGTTTTATCTTTCTTAGACCATACATTTCCTTGTCTATTACAGAACCCCGAGACTAAATCCAGGAAGGCAGGACATTCTTCGAGAGCAGTGCGGAATGACTTGGGGGAAGACTGTGAACACACTTTTGGATTTCACCATAGCTACCAACACTTTTAGAGAATTACCTATTTTTAGAGAGTTAGCTTTTTAAAGTATGATACTTAATGTAATGAAAAAACCAACACCATTTTATCTTCTGGCAGCTCAAAATTAAATAGACACTAATTAATAGAATTTCTCAATGCCTCACTCCATTGTAGTCATGGGTAATGTAAGAGCTATTTTGTATTCAGGACCCAGAGAGCGGAAACCACACATTTAAACTCAGGCAATATGTATCCAGCTCCCAGCACTGCTGAAGAGCTGTCTGAACCGGAAATGGTCTCAGAGCCCAGCAGGCCTGTGGGCTCGGCCTGGGGTGGAGTGGACGGCCCCCAGTGGGCACCAGGGCACAGACAAAGCTACAAGGAAACAGTGCATAACGTTATGGGAAAACAACTGTATCTGACAGTGAGTAAAGAATGCAACAATAAGTTTCAGAGTAAAACAAGCGCAGATACATTTTCCCCAATAAAATAAACAATTGGAAGCCACTTTAAAAATAAAGAAATTAATATTTTGCAGTGGGATATGCTCCCACCCTTGACTGGAGTGTAAATCCATGCCCTTTTCATTCAGGACAGTGGTTTCCAAATCTGCGTGCGCACTGCAGTGACCTGTGGTGCTCTGGGTGGGGGGGGGGTGCCCTGGTGCACATGAAGCCCACCCCCCCAAACATGGTAGAATCAGGATCTCTGGACAAAGTGCCTGGGCATCTGGGTTTTCTTATTGTTGTTACTCGCTTTGTTTTTAACGTTAAAGCTCCTTGGGCACTCGAATGTGAAGCTAGCACTGAGAACCCCTGCCACAGGAGGCAATTGGCAGACCCACAGGAAAGGCGCCATGTAGCAGAGTCTTTTCATGTCATGCCCACGGCACCTAAGGCTCAGAATAGGAAGAATCGCACTTGAGTCACACAGCACATTGCTGCCAGAGCTGAAGCCGGAATGCAGATTTCCCGCGGCCTCTGCGGTGTTCTTCTCTCTAGTACATTTATCACCACAGCATTTATAATCAGCTGGTGTCAGTTTCATAGACATTAGCTACATGGCACTACTTAGAGATAAAAAACCCCAAGCCTAAACCATTGAAGAAAGTATTTTCCTATATGACAATAATTAAGCAACCAGAAGTATCTGGGCTGCTGCCCACAGATTATTTCCATGGACAAAGCCTGACTTTGAACTACGGTATCTCCCCATGTCCAAGTATATGTTTATTTTTTAACTGAATAAAGAGGCATTCAGGCACACACTGCCCAGTCCTAGAAACCCTAAGGAGAGCAAAGAGGATCCCACTGTCCAGGGCCCTCAAGGCCCTTTCTAGTCCAGTGGAAATGGCAGGCATGCCCACGCCTGCTACCAGGTGAGGCAAGGAACAATGACAGACCCAAAACTCAGATACCAGCACAGGTGGAAGCTGGCGGATCAACAGGAGAAGAATGATGCTTTAGACTGGGGCAGGGGACCAAAAATGTTTCCTGGAAAAGGAGGCTTTGAGCTTGTTCTTGAAGCCCGAGGAGCATTTGATTTGGGTAGAAGGAGTGTGTGTACCCCACCTACAGTAGTCAGAGCGAAGCTGGGGATGGGTAAGTGCAGGACTTACAGCGGAGCTACATCTCACACAAGGTTGTGCTCTCAAAAAGATATAATGAAGAAACCACATAGAAAAAAAGTGCCCTTAAAATTATTTAAATCTCCCACAGAGTAGGATACATATGACATTATGCAATTAAACTCATACAATAATTCCCATGCACAGGCGCAGAGAAGGAATGCTGAACAAGCCTAAAGAACAAGAGAGGAGAAGTCTCTGTGGTTTCCTGGCCATTCAAACGTCTACCTTCAAGGTAAGAGTCTTACTTAGCAGGGTGGTGACTCCCTAAAGGTTCTTGCTTGCCTGAAGGGCTTGTGATGCTGCGTGGTACACAGGACAGCTATGTTTGCGGGGGCGAGGCTTACGTGGGGTAGAAGAGTCATACTTGGCTCAAGAAAGTGCAGCTTAAACTTCTCCTATGAAATGAATATTGAGATGAATAGTGAGGGCAGGATCCTAGGGTATGTGAAGCACCGATACATACAGAATCTATCCCGAGGAATATGCCTCAGAATCTATTACAAGGAGTCAATACAGAATGTGCAGGGGAACAGAAGCCCTGGGCGCAGCATGAACCCAGCTATTCCAGGAGGTGAGATTTATCACAACCAGCAAACATGGGACTCAATGCAGAGTTGAACGTGAGCCCCCTCTACTAACCAAAATGACCTGTTTTATTGTTTTTCCTGGAAGTCAAGGAAGTGGGTGTGGCTGGGTAAGAACAAAACTGATGGCTAGGGAAAGTAAGGAGTGAGGGCTCTGGGAACAGAAAGCAGAATCAGTTCACATAAGATAGTTTCTGACACAGGGATGTAGGACTGGTCTCCATCACCCAGGAAAGCTGCAGAAAAGGGGCTTGTGTCATAGGACCCTCGGCTGAGGTTGCGGTTACTGCAGGAGCTCTAGACCTGTCTTTTCACCACTTACTTTTCCCCTGGCCTTTAAAAAAATGTTTTTTATTGTTGCTCAATTACAGTTGTCCTCATTTTCCCCATCACTCTCTCCTGCCCTGCCACCCCCACCTTCCACATTCAATTCAATCCTCCCACTCATTGTTCCTGTCCATGGGCCCTTTACACATGTTCCTCGACTCTCCCCGGCCCCTTCTTCCCCCACTACTCACCTTCCCCCACCCCTCTGGTCACTGTCAGTTTGTTCTTTATTTCCATGTCTCAGATTCTAATTTGCTCACTTGTTTGTTTTGTTGATTAGATTCCACTTATAGGTGAAATCATATGGTGTTTGTCTTTCACTGCCTGGCTTATGTCACCTAGCATAATACTCTCCAGTCCCATCCACGCTGTCCCAAAAGGTAGGAGTTCTTCCTTTCTGCTGCATAGTATTCCATTGTGTAAATGTACCACAGTTTTTAAATCCACTCATCTACTGATGGGCACTTGGGCTGTTTCCAGCACTTGGTATTGTAAATAATGCTGCTATGAACATTTGGGTGCATAGGTTCTTTTGAACTGGTATTTCAGGGTTCTTAGGGTACAATCCCAGCAGTGGAATTGATGGGCCAAAAGGCAGTTCCATTTTTAGTTTTTTGAGAAAATTCAATACTGTTTTCCATAGTGGCTGTGCCAGTCTGCATTCCCACCAACAGTGCACCAGGGTCCCCTTTTCTCCACAACCTTGCCAGCAATTTGCTGTTTGTTGATGTGTTTATGATGGCCATTCTGTCAAGTGTTATCTCACTGTGGTTTTAATTTGCATCTCTCTGATGGCTTCCCCTGGCCTTTTTTCTCTTCCCCCTGATTTCTAACCTTATACCCTGGGATTGGCTTTTCTTTTGCTCTAGGACTGGAAGTAACGAACTGAGGGCAGAATGGAGGTGCCACTACTACTGTGGCTGCTGCTGTCTTTGAGGTGCATTGTGGTTCTGCACAAGCCTGTGCCTATACAAGACTCATTATAAAGTTGACTTTCTTTTACCATGTGGTATTCACACAGATATTAAGAGTTACATAACAATGAATTGTCTGGAAAAAAAAACAAAGAAAATGATTCCACTTACAATAGCATCAAAGACAATAAAATACTTAAGAATAAATTTAACCAAGGAGATAAAAGATCTCTATAAGACATTTGGTAAAAGAAATCAAAGCAGATACAAATAAATAGAAAGGTATCCTGTGTTCATGGACAGGAAGAATTAATATTGCTAAAATGTGCATACTAACCATGGTACTGAAAAAAAAATAGACACATAGATCAATGAAACAGAACTGAGAGCCCCAAAATAAATGTATGCACATTTGGTCAACCAATAGTTGACAAAGACATAAAGAACACTCAGTGGAGAAAAGGCAGTTTCTTCAATAAATAGTGCTGGGAGAATGGGGTATTCACATGTCAAAGAAAAACACTAGGCCCCTATCTTACTTACATCACTCATAAACATTAACTCAAAATAATTAAAGACTTAAGTGTAAGACCAGAAACCATGAAACCCCTAGGAGCAAACACAGGAAGAAGTCCCGTGACATGGGTCTCGGCAATGACTTTTTGGATACGACACCTAAAGCAAAAGTGACCAAATGAAAAATAAATGAGTGGGACTACATCACACAAAAAAGGTTTCTGTGCAACAAGAGGAATAACAGAACAAAAAGGCGATGTACAAAATGGGGAAAATGTTGGCAGATTATATACCCAGTGAGAGGTTAACATCCAAAATCTAGGAACAAAGCTCATATAACTCAACAGAAAAGCAGCAACAACAAACCGGTCTGACTGCAAAGTGGACAGAGGGCCTGAATGGATGTTACTGCAAAGTAGGAGAGCTAATGGATGGCAGACACATGAAAAGATGCTCAACGTTGCTAATCATCAGGAATGCAGACCAGGACCACACACCAAGACCCCTCGGCCTGGCCGTCATCAAAAAGATAAGAGCCCTCGCGTGCTGGCGAGGTTGTGGAGAGAAGGCCGTCCTTGTGCACTGCGTGTGGGACTGTCAGTTGTGCAGCTGATGTCTTACTTGGAAAATTTTAGCTTGAGATAAAAAGTTATAAGTCTAGCAAGTAATGTGTATGTTAAAGCTTTTGTTTCAGAAACTACAGATAAGGCCCATCCTGGCTCCTGGGAAAAACAGCGGACCTTCTGGGGCACTGGCTAGAGATTACCAGCTATGGACAAGTTGGAGGCATCCGGGCCTTTTGTCTTCCAGGGGAGCAGATGACCACCCCTACTTGGGAACCGCTAACTGCTGAGGACAGGAATGTTGCAGCTTCTGAATCTCAAAGCACTCACCATACCTTGTTTGTCCTCCTCCACCCCCTCATAAAAGATCTGGCCAGGAAAGAGAGGGGCAGATGGTTGGTTCGGGTATGAACCCACCACCCTCTCAGATTGCTGGCCATCTGAATAAAGGGCCCATAAAAGATTCAATCGCTGTCATTGCTTATTGGGTTTGGTAGTGACAGGCAGCCTGAACACTGGTGTCTTTTCTGGTTACACAGCCACTAGGGAAAACAGTATGGGGGACCCCCAAAACATTTAAAAATAGGACTACCGTATGATCCATCAACCTCACTTTTAAGAGTATACCTGGAGGAAAAACAGATCTGTGTTGAAGAGGTATCTGCAACCCCATGTTCATAACAGAATCATCTACAATAGCCCAGACATGGGACAAGATAAACGTTCATTAACAGATGAATGGATAAAAGGGTTGCGGTGCAGTTATGCATTGGAATACTATTCTGCTATGGAGAAGAAGAAAACCTTGCCATTTGGGACAACCTGCATGGACCCTGAGGGCATTATGTTAAGTGAAATACATCACCAATCATCAGAGAAACGCAAATTAAATACACAATGAAATGTCACCTCACACCCGTCCAAATGGCTAACTCAATAAATCAACAAACAAGGATGTGGAGGAAGGAAACCCTCATGCACTCATGGTAAAAATACAGATTGGTACAACCACTATGGAAAGCGGTATGGAGGTCACTCGAAAAATTGAAAATGGAACTGCCTTATAACCCAGAGGTTTCACTTTTGGGAATATATCTGAAGAAACCTAAACCACTAATTCAAAAGAATATACTCAGTACTGTGTTTACTTAAGCACTATGTATAATAGCCAAGATTTGGAAGCAATCCCGGTGCCCATCAATAGATGTGTGGATAAAAAAATCTGTGGTACATTTACACAGTGAAATACTACTCATTCATAAAAAAGAATGAAACCTTGCCTTTTGTGGCAGCATGGATAAACCTAGAGGGTATTGTGATAAGTGAAATAAGCTCATCAGAGAAAGAAGTACCATATGATTTCACTTACATATTATATGTGGAATCTAAAGAACAAAATAAACAAAATGGAAGCAGAAAATGGGTGGTTATCGGAAGGGGCAGAGGTGGGGGAGCTGGGTGAAAAAGCTGAGGGGACTAAGCAATAACACTGGTAGCTACAGAATGATCGTGGACTTTCAGATCACAGCATGGGGTGGGTAGTCAACAATACTGTGACGGCTACACATGGGGCTGGGGGGCAGTGCTGGATGAATCGGGGTGACCACTCTGTAAGGCACATGATTTTCTAACCACTTTGCTATACATCTGAAATGAACACAGACTAATACTGAATGTAAACTGTATTTGAAAAATTAAAAATAATTTTAAAAGAAAGAACCAAACTCATAGAAAAAGACCATATTTGTGGGTACCAGACAGAGGTGGGAGGAGAAAGTGGGCAGGGGCGTCACAGGCGCAAACTTCTGGTTAGAGGACAAGTAAGTCACGGAGACACGATGCACGCCAGGATGGCTGCAGTTAACACCGCCGTGCGCTCTGTGCAAAAGCTGCGAGGGAAATAAACCCCGAAAGTTCTCATCACGGGGAAGCTCTTTTCTTTTTCTTTTGTATCTATAGGAGATAATGAATGTTCACTAAACTTACTGTGGTAATCATTTTACAAAATATGTAAGTGGAATCACTGTGCAGTATGCCTTAATCTTACACAGTGCCGCCTCCCATCAATTATACCTCAAGAAAATGAGGGAAAAAACAGCTAAGTGAAGGTTCCAGAGAGCAAACCATCCGGGGCAATTGAGAAGAAATGATGATAAGTAGCAGGGAGGAGAGTTGAAACACGGAATTTCTTTTCAAGCTTCCTGGAGATAACTGGGGGAAATGTATGCCTAAGAATCAAAACGAGCACCCAGAGGAAGAATCTGTGGAGACACAAAACATTCTGCAGGAATACGTCACGTGTGCGCATCCTAATCCGTCAGACATGCCCCTAAATACAAGGGTGTGCTGTTCCAAGTGCTGTGCCACCGCCAGGGGGCCTAATCCTCCTACCAGGCTGTGACACGCCCCAACCCCCACCTACCCCCACAGCAAGGGCAGGAACAGAGCCCCGAGATTCTTTGTATTCTCAGCTTGGTACTGAGAGGTGCTTGTAGATGTTGGAAAGAAAGAAAGCAGAGAAGTAGGAAGATTAGCTGACTAAACACCTGCTTCCCAAGCTTGTTATACAAACAAAATATTTGTGAATATGTTTTATACTGTGTTTTATACACAGTGTGCCCATAATAAATGTGAGCTGAATTTGAATGTGACTAACTCTCTAGAAATGCTCATCAGGAAGGGAAGAGTGTTGTTTCCCCGAATCTTTAAAAAAATCCCAGCCCTCAAGGAAACCGGGCATTCCTCCTCCCGATGGAGCTCGGCGTTGCCCAGGGGCCTGATGTGAGCTCTTCCTTTGCTCCTGGGCCTCGGAACCAAGAAGGCAGAGCCTGGCACCTTCCTTCCCCATGTACCTTCCTCGTCAGCGCAAGCATTGTGTTCGCTTGTACGCTCGCCTACCCTCTTCCCAAGCTCTCAGCGCTCTGTCTCACTTGTATCTTTTAGACGGCTTCACTTCTAACTAATGTCTCCTGCCCGTGCTGAAAGACAAATTGTTACAGAGCTTTCTAAGAGCTAATATAAAAAATGCTGTTCTTTTTTTTTTCAAGTGAGGTGCTAGCACTCACATTGTGATACACTGTACAATGTTCCATGCAGCCTTTTCTCCTCATGATGAGCTTCCTGGGTACATACCTGTCTATTATGCAGATTGCCGGGGGCATGACAGCGACATATGCAAATGGAAAAACTGCTGGTTTCTCAGAGCTTTTACAGCCAAACTTCAAAAAGGCAACAAATGAACAAACAAGGCACACAGACAAAATCTCGCAGGCACAGACAGCAGTATGGTGGTTTCCAGAGGGAGGGCAGTGGGGAGGGAAATAAAAGGTAAAGGGGGTCGAACATATAGTGATGTAAGAAGATTTGACTTTGGGTCGTGGGCATAGTGCAACTACAGGTGATGTATAACAAAGTTTTACACTTGAAACCTATATAATTGTATTAATCGCTGTCACCCGATATTTGTGAGAGAACAACAGCAGGTACTGCATGAAAGATGGCAGGGGAATGCAGGCAATCGGAAGGCAAGTGAGGATGAAAAAGAGGACAGTCTGGGACAGAATGGGTGGGGCACTGCCTCGGACATGGCACATCCCAGCTGCGTGAGTGAGCAGCCAGTGGTGGGCCCTCCAAAGGAAAAGGAGGAAGCCCCTCCCAGGCCAGACTGTTCGGAAAGGTGGGAGCACAGGAGGCTGTCCTTTGGGGTCACCCTGACATAGCCGCTGTGGGCACCAGACTGTGTACATGTGTTTGAGAAGCTGGGGGATAGGGAAGAGAAAGGAATCCCCTAGCACATTCCAGCAGAAGGCTAGCAGCTTAATGGCACATGAACTGTAACTGCGGTCAGGATCGGTTTGTGGAATTCCTGAAGACAGATCGCATGTGGGTGACAAATTGTCTGGAAAGGCACAGCTTTGAATGTCTCAACTCCTCAGTGTTCCACATTCGGCTCTCCTGACCCTGACCTCTATCTGTCTCCTCTCACCTCCCTTCACTGCTCTGAAAACTGAACTCTATGCTCCAAAGCCACTAGGCTTTTGTCCGGCCTTTCTTACTGGATTTTCATGGCTCTCTCTCCTGTGCTCAAATCTCTCTCCTTTGAGGAGTCGAAAAAAAAAGCACCGTACACAGAGAAAGAGGTTTTATTTTATTCATGCATGACCATAATAGAAACATTTTTTAAATATATTAAAACTATAAGATCTAGGATCTACTTTGATTTTTTGTATCTCTTAGGAATCAACTTTTTTACATTAGTCGACTATTTTCTAGAGCAGTTTTAGGTTCACAGCAACAATGAGAGGGAAGCACAGAAACTTCCCATACACCCCCTGTGTCACATGCACAACCTTCCCCACCATTGACATGCACCAGAACGGCACATCTGTGCAGGCACACGCAGTGACACGCTGTCACCCAAAGTCCGTAGTGTACAGCAGGGCTCCCTCTCGGTGCTGCACATGCTTTGGGTTTTAATAAAGGCGTAGTGGCACACAGCATATAAAAGACATTCAGCACCCTAAAAGTCTGCGCTCTGCTTATCCCCCCTTAACCCCTGACGGTTTTACTGTCCTGATAGTTCTGCCTTTCCAGAATGTCCTCTAGTTGGGAACATACTGTAGGCAGCCTTTGCAGACTGCTTTCTTTCACTCAGTAATAAACATTTAAGTTTCCTCCACATCTTTTCATGGCTTAATAGTTCATTTCTATTGCCTAGAAGCTTCACAGTTTAGTTATTCACTCACCTACTGAAGCATGTCTTAGTTGCTTTAAAATTTTGGCAATTATGAATAAAACTGCTATAAACATCTGTGTGCAGATTTTTGTGTAGGCATGAGTTTTCAACCCACCTGGGTAAATACCAAGAAGTGTAATTGCTGAATCATATGGTGCAAATATGTTTACTTCTGTAAGAAACTGGCAAAGTGCCTTCCCAATGGCTGCAGCGTTGGCACTCCTACCAGCAGTGAGGGAGCTTCTGCTGCCCCACGCCCTCCGCTGCACTTCCAGCGGCTTCCTTTGGATTTTGACTTTTCTAATAGGTTTGCAGTGGTGTCTCATTGTTGTGAGCTATCTGATCAGATCTTTTGCAGATTTTTAATAGAATTCTTTGCTTTCTTAATGTTGAATTTTAATGATAATTGTCTTCTTCTGCCTGCTAAAAGACAAGAGCATTTTCTAATTCCAGGGTCTGATTTTTAATTTCCAAAATTAAACACAAAATTAAGTTCACATTTGGACTAACACATGGAACTTTAATCTGAAAGCAAATGGAGATGGGTAACCACACACACTCACTGTGTGTGTGTGTGTGTGTGTGTGTGTGTTTGGGGTCATATCAGGTGATTATTTCCCATACAACAGAGGTGTGTACTCGGCTCAAGAGGAGTCTGGCAAAGCAGAGGATGCAGCAAATGAGAGAACAGCCTGTCACGAAGCAGGAGTGAGTAGTCTCCGAGAAATCTACACTTCCACCCCTGCCCACTGATTCATGTCAGTTTCTGTAACCTTGTGGTCCTGCCGGGAGCTTCACGATATATTCAATCCTCTCAGGCTTTCTTGACTTGGAATCTCATAGTTGCGTACTCTCTCATTCCAGACAAGAATGGAAAATTAATCAGTGAATTATTAATTTTACTAATAACATAAAATCAAGAAAACTCTTTCTAGGCTAAGGAGAAGCTGCCTTCTAATTAAAAGAGCAATTGCGGCTACCATCTTAAGAGAAATGGGGTGGTCATTTATCAGGAGGAACATTACTGTTTTAGTAAAGGCTGAAATGAAATCACTAGAATATGATGTCCTCCTGAAATTGTTTTTATCTTAAAGAAACACAACCATTTAGTTCAACTGAATTTCATTTTTCCTGGCAAAGCCTAGAGTAGATGTGGCATTAACATAAAAAGCAGTGATGTAAGAACAAGAAGAAAATAATACTGAAATTTATATTTTCTCTGTGCTCTCTTTACCATCCAGAACAGAGGAATTGTGGGATAAGGGATTCCTGTTTGAATCTTTTGAGACATTATCACTGATAACTGAGAACCAAGATAATGTCATCATTTTTTAGACCTTTTAAGTTGGTGTTCTTTTCCTTCCATTTTGCAGAAACTGACTTCAAATATCTCAAACCAAGTAAGTGAGATATACAAGGAAAATATTTGTCGATTTCTTAAAAGCCAAGGACAGCTAAAGGTCTAAAAGCACAGACTGGTAAGTCATTCAGAAGTGTGGCTATAATCTACCTGCATTTTCCCCCATCTTCTTCCCAGGCCCTTGGATGAACTTAACTTCCTGAGAGCTCCAAGATATATATTTCCTCTATTCAAGCAAATAAGCCAGAATGAGACATATCTCAGTCCAAATGCCAAATACCTAGAAAATCCAACTGATCCACTGTAAGTCATGTGTGTACCCTGGTGTGCTCAGTGGGTTATGGCCATGAGAAGGGGATGGGATCACACCATAGCCACATGCCTGCTAGGGCTCACCCCCAGGAGTGGCGCTGGCAGCTGTCCGAGGTACAGGACCACTACAGGCTGTGCACACACTCACAAATCTACCCAGGGCTTTGCCCTGGGACAGGGTTTCTCTCTGCAGAAGTCTCTACCCTAGTCAAGAGTCATTCGAACACTACAGGGATCTAATGGTGCGCAGAATGCAAATTAATCCAACAGCTCTCCATGGTAACCAGCTTACCACCCATCTCCACATATTTATTGTGGTTTTCTCTTTGGTTGCTTTTTCTTATTTTTTTTCTTTGAGAAGCAGATGTGCCCTCTGACAATAGGTTTGATATAGTATTGTCTTTGGTTTAACTCCAGATGTGGCCAATTTAACCGCTCAGTCACAGAATGGCAAATAAATGCTTTTCGGGGAGAAAGCAAATGATGACATTTAAGTCTTAACTGCTGCTTATAATAATACCCTTTTTAATGTTTGAGTCAAATAAATTGATTCTTGTGTTTTTTTTTTAAGTTTAACTTAAAAGAGTTGAGTAAAAAACTATAGCAATTCATTTCTATAGCATTTCTTGAAACTAAAAGAAATGTAATTTGCACAACCATTTTTATATTCATGAAACATGACTAACATGTATTTACTTCTACCATAGTCTATATCTCCCACATACTTACTGAGGTACAAAATTTATTTCTCTTTGTAACACGCAATCCTGCAAACATCTGCCATCCTGTGCACCCCACACCTACGTAACAATAAGATCTGGCATTTGGGAAGCAGGAGCTTAGCATTTTATTCTCTGCCAGCCTGGTGCCTGAAACCCGGCCCTCAAAATGCAAATTATTTTTATTTAAAGGATGTGCTTTCAGGAGCCTCCTAAATATCACTGGAAGGGTCATTCCATTAATTCATTAGCTAAGCAGTACAATGTAGTTGAATGTATGGTGGAAATGCGCAAATCTGTGTGAATAGTTCTGCTCAAGGGGAAAATGGGACGCCTGAACAGGAGATGAATTTCCTGTTGTAGGAGGTTCCCAAGCAGGGGCTTAACACCACCTGGAAGAGATATTACAGGTAACCATTTAGGCACTGAATGAAATACCATGTTAATAAGTATGATGCTCGCTGATATTACTCCCACACACGAAATCCCATTAGTTTGCTTCTCTGTTCATGCATCCACCCTGTATTCAGTGTCTGCTACTATTATGAGCTCTGGCCAATCAGTTGTAAACAGGAGACAGAGCTGAAGAGATTATAATCAAAGCTCTATGATTAGCCATTGGTATTATAGCATGAAGTAGTTTATGAAAAATTTAGGCATGTAAGTGCTCAAACAGTTGCAGATAATTATATGGTGGGAAGACTGCTAAATTTGGTCCAGCAGATGCCTAACTACATCATAGGGATAGGGGTCCTAGGATAGAAAAGGCCAGAAGAGAACAGGACAGTAGTGGAAATGTACTGGAGGTGCCTAGAGAATGATGCCAAACAGGTGCTTCTAGAATCACAGGGTTATGAACGCCCAGGACCCATGTTCGAATTCCTTCTGAACCTCATCTCTCCTCACTTTTAAAAATTAATATCCAGTGACAGCTACCTTATCTCTCCTTGAAGCAGCCCCACTTCTTATTATATTCTTGACCTAACTATTAATAGCACTAGCACAACCAGCAATTATTGGGTGTGTACTATGTATCAAGCATTGTTATTCATTTGCATGTATTATTTTAATCTGTATCAGCACTCTCTGAGGGAGAGTCTAATATTACTCCCACTTTACAGATGAGCTCACAGAGGCTCAGGGCACTGAAGCAAGATAACAGTAAGTGGCCAAGCTGGGACTCTAACCCAGGCCAATCCAATATCACAATCTTTTCTCTGTGATTTTAAAAAAATACAGGGCTGCCCTGGCTGGTATAGCTCAGTGGACTGAGCATGGACCTGCAAACCAAAGGATCGTGGTTCAATTCCTAGTCAGTGCACATGCCTGGGTTGCAGGCCAACTCCCAGCAAGGGACACATGAGAGGCAAGCATACATTGATATTTCCCCCCTTCTCTCCTTCCCTTCCCCTCTAAAGATAAATAAATAAAATCTTTAAAAACAATACAGGGCTAAAGTTAATTTCTTTGGAGCTTCAACCAGTGAATCTGATTCTATTTTCTGGATTTTCATAAAAGGTGTTCTGACCTTATACTTAACACTAAAGATGTGTTCCCAAACTACAGTGGTCTTCTCTTCTGATTCATTGTCATCATTTCCTTTCTTCCATATTCGTAGTCTGTGCCTTACAACTGTCTCCCCTGCTTGGTCTCATGTGTCTCTGTCCTTTAGGATTCAGTGCCACTCTCCTCCGACTCCCTAGAAGTGTGTCTGAGAACTGAGCAGACGAGCCCCAAGTGGAGGGGAATCATCATTGTCGTCATCACCACCCACTGACCATCGTCCACTACCATCAGCACAAGGGCAAAAAATACTCAAATTCAAATTAGAATTTACAAGTGGATTGAAACACACAATAGCTCTCGATCTACACAACTTCCTGCTTGGTTCTAGGCACCTTTCATGCAACTGAAGAACATTTAAGCTTTTTTTTTTTAAATAGAAAATTCCTCCTCATGAGTTGAATCAGTCTATCTTCCTATAGCACTCAATCTTTGCTCTCAATTCTTCCAGAAGATCACAGTGATAGTGAATGGAGGAGCTTGGCCTCCAGCCTAGGTCTGCATCTCTCAAAGCCTGAGCTCTTAGCCACGTTGCAGTAACATGTTTAGCATCATGCGAGGATGTAGTCAGCGTGCTCAAATCACTAACAAAAGTATCAGTAGAGACAGGCTGAGCAAACAGCACCATTAGATAATCTTCACGTGCTTTTGTGTTTTACAAAGGGTTGGGCTCTCACACAGCACTCCCTTTGTCCATCGGAGAGCTCGTGAGTGTATCTGGAAAGCCAGTTAGACTCTCTGCACACCACCTGGCAAATTACATGTCCCTGTTGCCAAGAAAGCGGTAAGAATGGAGCCTGCCATCTAGTAGACACAGTGAAACAACCCAGTCCTCGGGGGAGCAGCGTGCTGACTGCCTCCCACTCAGGTGAGAAACACGGAAACCAGAACCTCGGAACAAGACTGCGCCTGAGTTTTAGCTGCTTTTTTAATCTCAGTGCCAGATACTTATTTAATAATTAATTAGTTACCCCTTGGAGTTATGTTTAGTTCTTCTAATACTAATAACTGAGAGTGGCATCTAAAATTATGTTATCTCTTTAATTTTTATATCTACAGCTCCCTTTTTTCTCATAACAAAATAGGTACAAGAGGTATTATTTCCCCTAAATGGCTATGAAGGAATTGAGACACGGGAACAATATTTATAACTTACAAAGAGTCTCGTAGTAACAATATTAACAAAATTCGGGTGACTTGCAACAGGGCAGGTTATTACTCGAACTGAGAGCAATGACAAAATAATAAAATCTATGTAAATAGGATATGGGGAAGAGTGTCACTGTGCAAGAAAACTCACACTAACAAGAGCTACCACTATTTTCCTTGGACGTTAACTCCAGGCTTATTGGCAGCCAGGAGGAATGAAAGAAAACCAACCTTCCTTTAGAAGGTGTTAATAACTCCAGAGGGAACGTCCTTTAAAGAGGAACAGACGACAAAGCACTGGGATATGTGAACCATAGAACTGATTACATGAAATACACCATTTAAATATAGAACCATACTTTCAAAATGGGAAGGAAATCAGAAACTTTCTGAGTGACCTAATTTTATAAATACACAGACCGGGGCACACACATGAACTCCCAAGATCGCTAAAGGCGTGAGATGGATACTGCCAGGACCAGGGGCTTGGCCTCCGTGACGCTCTCTATGTTATTACTTCATCTCCTTAGGTTGAAACCCACACAGCGCCTCCCTGGGGGAGGAAGGAGGAACTGCATGGATCCTGATTCTTAGTCCTGTGCGAAGAACTGGAAATATAGAACCAAGCTAGGTCAGATTAAGAAAAGGCTCAAACATATTCCCCCTTTTTTCTCTTTTAAGAAGTCTAAGTTTAGAGAGCTTTCTTTAATTATGTCTTGGTTGATGAGTAGAAATGAATAAAAAATTACAGGGTGCAACGAATGACTCCGCAATTCCCAAGGAAATATATGACAAAGGAATAAGAACAAAAAATTGGTATATACCAATTTTAATCACAGAAACAGAAACAATAGTGTTCATAGCCAAAACCAATGGTAAGTGGATGCTGAGTATGTGCCAGGCACTGTATTAGGTATTTTAAAAATTATCTAATGTAATCTTCACAAAAATTTTCTAAAGTAGGATCCCTATTTGATAGATTTTAAAAAACGGGCAAAGAGATTATAATCATTTTGTGGATAAGGAAACTGAGACGGAGGTTACTTACATTTTCTAGAGATAAATAACTTAGGGATGAAACCAGAACTTGAGCAAAGGTCTGCCTGACTCAGAACCCCCACCTTTCTTGCTTCTCAATGGCATGACGAGAATCTAATTAATGGGAGAGATGGAGTCTGTCTGTGGGGGGTGAGGCTGAGTCAGGCCGGGAGCAGCAGGGAGAGTCTATGAGGAAGAGATTCCTAAGAAACCATACTAGGATCCTTAGCTTTATGCCCACAAATGGATGTTTGCTTGTTTTCTATTTTTGTTTTTGGACTACTTTTTAGCTTTTGCTTTCAGTTTTTACTTCTCCTCCTATGGAAACTAAGTTTCTGTTTCCAGTCATGAAAGTTCTAATGTCACAAACCATACCTCCACAGAAGCAGGACTGCTGCTTGGAGAGCTCTGCGCTGGCGTGGGTTCGAGGCCCACCCACCCCATACATCCTCTTCCTCACTGCAGTCATGGCTCTTGCATGAATTCTAACCACCAGGAAAGGACACAGCTTCCTTATGTCTGTCCTACTCATGTATGTGCCTTGTACGTATTTTACGTAATTACAAAGCAAGATTGCTTTTAATTTCCAAAATCGAGAGCACAAGTTGACAAATGAATTCCCATATACACGAGTCTGCATAAGCACACAGAGAGGAACGTAAAAAGCACAGTGACCTGGCAGCACAGCCTTTGGAGATACATTTTAAGAACAAAGGAAGCTGCAAAGACGTCTCAGCAGCTTTTAATTATCATCCTGTTGGTGTACATACTATGGCGATGTAACTGATCCAATTTTAAATGAATTACAGGACAGAGCAAAGAACATCATAAGAATCAAGAATTTCAGCATAATAGAGATGAATCATAAATATAAAACCAATGAAGTTCCAGTCCTGTAATTCTAAATTTGAATTGGAAATAATAGTTTATAGTCAAGAAATGTTTCCTTTCTTTCTTTTTCCAATGCTCACTTCCTAGCTCTGTCCATGGAAAAGACCTACGAACAACCTCGTGGCAGTGAGCACCCTACTGCCTCCACTGTGGTCTCCAACAGAATTTCCCAACCAAAAGGAACCAGGGCATTTTTGAGAAAAGGCTGATTCTGGGTTTGAGATAACAAATGCTTAAGAAGGCCCTGGAATTTCATGTCATATCAGGTATCGAAGAAGTTGATCGATTACTATGAGTATCATGTCAAAAAGACTCAGAAGCCAATTTGAATAGGCCCAACCAAGGGTATTATGGGACATTATTCATAAGAATAATATCTAAAACGTAACTATGAAAATATCACACTAGGCAAGAATCAGTTTCATTAGAAAATATGAAATATATAACTCATGAAAATTAAATTGGAAGCAGCACTTTCCCAGATTTTTAAAAAATTTTTATTTAGTTATTTTTCAAGTACAGTTTTTTGTCTATTTCTCCCATCCCAGCCCCCACCCCACCCCATGCTCCCCACCTCCCTCCCATTTCCACACCCCTTAGTTCTCGTTCCTGTGTCCTTCCTATTTATTTGTTCTCCCAAATCCCTTTAGATGTGCTACCAATATGGTAGTCATTACATTTTTTTTAATCGGAATTTTTACAGATATTTGCAGGCATATTTGTAGATGAGATGACATGATAGTATTTGGTAAAAAATTACTCCATATGGGGGTATACATGTAAAACAAGACTGGCCATGAGTTGTCTTATAAAAATAATTTGAGAGTTTTTCTACCTTTCCCATTGCCTGAAATAAGCACTGAGGTGACGTGATCTTTACGTCTCTGGCATACTTCCGCCGTGAATCCGCCGGTCTGGGGCTGCGTATGTGTGCCTGAGGAGGAGTGCGCAGTTTTAAGAGAACACCTACTGAGGCTGCACGCGACTTTGATTTGGTCCTGCCACTCCCCAGCAGAGTGACTCTACGTCTGTAGTTACTGAAGCTCACCTAGCCCCTGGTCAACAGCAAAATGATAATTATGCCTGGACCCCAGGACGGTTGTCAGGAGTTCAGGTTCCTGTAACTGCTATGTTCCTTCCATCATCTAGGGCGCTGATATGTAATGTTCCTTCGGTCTGGATTTCTCTTTCTCTCCTGTGCTGCATACTGAGCCTTCTTACGTCAATGTCCATGATTACTTCTTAAGGAAATTCATTCCTTTTTTTTCTCCGTGACAATGTCAAATTCCTTTCTTACATGTTCCTAAAACACCATACAGCTCTCTTTTGTAGCTCTTATCACAACTTCGAGTTTGTACTTGTTAGTTGATATTTGATTCATATGCCTTTTAGACTCTAAACCCCTTGATGTAAAGGGAAGTGTCTGGCTTCAGCACTGAATCTCTCTGGCAGTTCACATGGTGCATATTCAGCAAGGATTAGTTGATTAGATAAATGAAGGAATAACTAGGCCAGTGAATAAAGAGCTGGGCACAGTAACTACTCAGAGCCAGCTCACTAAATGCTGATTGTTAGTTACCTCCATTGTTACTGTTTTTCTGGTTTTGGACTTCTGTAGTAGCTGAGAAGAAAGGGAAAGGCTGCTGAGAAAAATATAGGGTGTTAAAGGTAGGGCATAAGATGATGAGATTTAGAGCAGTTCTCCAAGCTCAGTAGGAAACAAGGAGTTTAAATGGTAACTGAATAAAAACCTGTTTATCATGGAGCTGTGGCACAGAGGGGCACTAGCCCCAGGCACAGAGGTACTGGGCAGGTCAGGTACAATGGGAAAGGCAAGGGGGTGCCTTCCCCACCTTGGGTGCCCTGCAGTGGGAAGTGCGGTTTCCTCTAAGTTCTTAATGAGCCTGTGGAGTTGACTCTGAATGTGTTGAACTCAGTGGATACAGAGCAATGAAATTTCATCAGAAAATGCTGATTTCAAAAGAACAAAAACTTAGGTTTTTGATTTTAAAAGTTTTCTGGAATAAATGGATTGATCCAGTTTCATTAGGACTATTATTTTCCCAAACTTCACCCCCTGCTTTGAGATATAGAGGAAATAAAATAACGAATATAATTTTTGTAAACTGCTAAGAACAGAACTAAAATATATCCCCATTCCATCTGCTAAAAGTTTGTTTTAATTTGGCAAGTTGGGAATGGTTTGTAAATATTTTATAAAACATCTCAGGCAGTGTTCTTAAATTTTGCAGGTTACAGTTCTCTGAGATTCCAAAGATAAATAAAGATACTTCTCAGAAAAATCCCAATACCAACACATTTGCTTTAGTTTTTTTTGTCGAATCCTTGGAGTTTACACAGAGATCCCAGGGCAGGGAGAGCTACTGCGGTGCCATGGCCCTGCACATGTGTTCTGTAGGTTAAATCTAGCTTTCCATAAGATGATGGCTTTCACACCCGCCAGGTCTGCTGATAATGGTCAATGTTCATTGAAAACAAAAACACAGGAAAAATACCTGAACATCCTGCTGAATTAACAATTGTGTCATTTGCTTTAAATGGATTATTTTAATTCCTTGCAACAATAAAAGTACTCTGTATCTACTATGTATTCACACATTTTAAAATCATTTAGGTGAAACAGCATATGATTTGTTGATCATGACTTAATGTTTTATATACAGTAAAACACAAAAAAAGTATAACTTTATGAATATATAAATGTGTAGCAGAAAAATAATGAAACATTCACAGAAAATACAAACACTCAAATTCATAATAATGTTTACTTCTGGGCAGAGAGGAAGGGAATTGAATACAAGTAGAAAATAGGGGATTTTAACTGCAATTTTTTTTTCTTTTCATAAAAATGAGAGAGAACTGGGACAGATATGAAATTAAAACTTGATAGTCGTGGGCTGATGGGTCCGAAGTGGTCCGCTCTGTTATTGCTCCTACTCGTCTATAAAGATTTAAACAATAAAGACAACACATGGCCTGGCTCACAGGGACATCATTAAAAACCCATGAAAGGGTACGTGAAAGTGCTCTGGAAAGTGCAGATGACACACAAAATTTAGACAAGTGTTTTCCTCACCGAAATTCCACTCACTAAGTCCAACCCAACAGATACTCACTGAGCAGAGTTAATATCCCCATTAGACCCAAGGGTCAAATGAATGTGAGCTAATAGTCACAGACTCCAGATTCTATGAGGCCTTACTGTTTGACTTGCTCAACAGACTCCCAGGTGTTCTCAGGCTCTTAGGGTGATACATACATTGGAGTTAAAAAAAATGTTTAATTTGTTAGATCCCTGGGTGCTCATAATGTGTCAACCAGAAAAGCATCCCTTCTTACTGTACATATTGTGTCAAATATTTTGTTGGCAACACTGATCCACTGTTAAAAATGCACTAAAAGTGTTGATCTAATCTCATCACTTCTCTAGGACTCAAGTTGAAAACTTGTCGTGTTTGCTGCCAACCCTTCCTTTCTCCTCCCACCACTAGAGCCCGGATTTTATTTTGGGTGACGCCCCTCACACACGGGATACTGTCTGCTGAGATACTGGAGATGCTTCTAAGCAGGAGTGGGAAGCTCATCCAGACATGGGAATTGGGCCATGTTGAAGGTCATGGGACGCAAACTTCTTCACCTCGGAGCCAACCCTGAAACTTCTACAGGAGCACTTGGCAGGGAGGGTTGCTTATTTCCACTAAACTCAAAAGTGACTGTGTCACATGTAAATCTGAATGTTCCAGAAGCCATCTTGCCCACATGAGGGACCAGGACTTGCTTGAGACAATGGAGCTGACAAATGGAATCTCCATGGAAGACAAGAGAGTCGAGAAGTGAAAAGACATTAGGTCCCCATGTCTTGGTCCCTGGGATCCAGCAGGGACTGGATTATTTAGCCACTTGGAATGATAAATTCCCTCTTTGCTTCACACGGTCTCTTCATTTGTTGTTGTTGTTTCACTTGAAATTGAAAATTACCCAAATCAAATGGCTCTCGATGCTGCCTTACCCCCATTTTACCCCAAGTGATGGAGAACTTAGTGTCATATGTGAGTTCCGCCTTTTGGCTGGCTTTAGAAAGTTATTCGTATTTAGCTAAAATTTATCCCCTCTACCTTATGCCCACTGCTCCTGTTCTTTCATTTGGAGTCAGATGAGATATGTCTCATTATTCATGTAGGCCTGTAGATATTTAGATATAACACTATTCTTTCTTCTTCACTCATCTCTTCTGCCTATCCCCTGCCCAGAGTTTCTTACACACTGAAACTTTAAGCCTACTTTATCCACAAAATATTTTTAATAGGACATCTTAAAATGACTATTTTTGTTATGTTACAGAATTGTTGGAATTAGGATTCAGTTATCTTTAGGTATCCACAAACACGTTGACATTTTTCCCTTTTTCTAACTTCTCAGTCTGCTTACAAAATGTAAGCACTTGAATGGGGAATGATTAATACATTCCATTTATACAGAATAGTGCAAACCCACTTATCACAAAGCAACATGGAAACAGATGCTAAACCTACTCAGTTAATTTTTCATGGAATGAGAACAGCTGCTGAGTGTTTCATAAATTTCTAGGGCAAGACATAAAGAAATTGCAATGGAAACCCTTTCAAAGCAGGAAGTATATGTTCCCAAATTCTTGAAAAATAGTCTTAGAGAGAGATAAAACCAGGCAAGAACTTAAAAGTTAGCACATGAATTCCAGAGAAGAGACTGTGCTGAGGTCAGAAAGATCTCAGCTCTGAAGATCATTGCATTCTGTTTTGATGTCAACTGCATTGAATCTGAAAGAAAGAGATAGCAATACCATGTGTCCTGAAAAAATAAGAAATGGAATTGACAGGCAATTTGTGAGTTTGGCCTGTGGTTGAGATTTAGCCTAATTTAATCTAAACAGTAATCCAAGTACAATAAGGTTGTATGTACCAAGGGAAGTTCTGAGTTGAGTTGCTCAAGCATCCATGCAGATGTAGATTCGTCAAATATCTTTGAGAACCAGAGCCAAGGCACTGTGGTAAATGCATCATAAATGTTTCAGGGGCAGAAGGTGTGGAGGTGGGAAGGAATGAGTCTGGTCTTGAGAAGTTTACAAACTAGAGAAAGTTCCTAAGATATAAATATATTCTCCATGTTAACTAACAATAAATGCAGTGTTACATTGGCCCCAGTCTCTCTACTATAGTCACAGGGAGCTCCTTCTGTCCCAAGAACACAGTAGACCGCACTGGCCTTAAACGTTTGCTAAATGCATGTTTGGATGAAAAGTTGAGAATCTTGTTATGACAGTAAATGCTGTTTCTCCTCTTTTTTCCCCAAATACTACCCATGTTTAAAATCTACCCCAGTCCTCTTCTCATCTACAAAGCCTTCTTTGAAGTCTCCTCTGCTGACATTGACCTTTCTATGAGCCCTTGCAATATGTATTACTGGCATATTTTTTGATGCTCAAAGCATATGCTGCCTAATGCAGTTACTTAACTGCTTTCTACATTAGGGCTTATTTCCCCAAAGAGACTGAGCATCCGGGAAATACATGCCTTACTTTTTTTTCTTTCTTTCTTTTTTCTTTTTAGTTCCCAGAACAGCATAATTCAAGTGCTCCACGTATTTGAATGAAAAATGGAGCAAATGCTACTTCCCTTTGCTTCTCAATGGCCAGTCAAGTCTATGCCAGAAACCTCTGCCTGCTACCCATCTAAACTGGGTCATGACTCAGTAACTAGAAAATGGACTGTAAGGGCAGGGGCTAATTTTTTTTTCAGTTTTGCCAGTTTCCCTAGATGAGGAAAGCCCTTCGTTTCATTTACTACATCTTCTAGTAGCCTGAGGGATGTGTGGGGAATAATGAAATTTGGTGATCAGAAATCATTAGAATGAAATTAGTCAAAATGGCATAATATTGTCTTGTATTGAAGCACAATGTATTCTGGAGAAGTCAAGTCTAAAGCGATGAAGCAGCCACGGGAAGCCACAGCCCGCTCACCAGACTGTTGTACCTGAAAATGTAGGGCATTCCGACTGTGCAGGGAATGTGAGAAGTTTTTGGTGCTGCCTATGGACGCGTGGAGTCCACACTTGGAGGAAGAGACAGAGAGATCAGCCAACTGCTAACGCGATGGCGGAAGCGGTTGAGAAGGAAAAAGAGGACTAAACTGTAATGACAGTTAACAGAACCTGAGTAGGCAGGCTACTGTAAGTTTTAGACGCATAATACATCTCTCTCTGTGTGCATATACACCTCTCTCTGTGTGTACATACACATACATACATATCTAGCTTTTTTAATGATATATGACTTTTACCCATTAAAAAAGGGGGTGCTTACACGTTTGGTCACTAAGGTCCCAGTGGAAGATCTGCTTTGCAGGTAAGTAACCTACCTGGTGAATCTCCTCTCAGACAGAGGCAATTTTTAAAAAGACATCAGCCATGATTAATGCTTGTGAACTGCCCTCAAAGGAGCCACCATTATTGAGAATTTTTGTCTCTTTTTGACCTGTTTCATTTCTGACATAGTTAACATGTTAACAGACATAGAGTAAGAGGGAACAATGCAATCTTAAAGCCCTATTCACAGTGGAGCATATCCAGAGCAATGCTAAATCAATTGTTAAATGCAACATGTATTTGTTCTAAATAAGTAGCTGGACTTTATGGAAGTGGCAGGTCTTTGCAGACAAACCTGCTAAAAAGAACATCCTTGTTTATAAGGAGACACACATTTCAATCTCCCAGTAAAGAGAGCTAAGACTGTAATTCATCTAACACCTTGTAGCAAGCAAAATCCTCGCCAGCCTTCCCTCTGATTCCCAGTGCCCCATGCTCCTCTCTGCCTCTCAGCCTCTGTGCACATTGATACTTCGTCGAAACTGCTTTCCCTTCAAGCTGGATGACTAGGGAGACTGTGCTCCATAGTCAAACCAGAAAAACTGTGATAGTAAAAGGTAATGTTAAAATTATAATTTATATAACACTGAAATGATTACTGACCCTTAAGTTGGTTTTATGATATACTTAGGGTTCAATCCCAAAACTATTTTCAAAAATACAAATATTTCTTAAAATTATAAAATCACCTATCTTTGTATACTTATGCAATTTAAAAAAAACTTTATTTAAACATTTAAAATAAACTGAGCTGAATTAGCTTTAATTAAGTACTTTAATCAGTTTCTCGGCCATATTTATCTTTAAAAATGTGTCACTTGTATTTTTTCTGAGGAATGTATTTTTCCTCAATAATATGGCTTTGTTATTATTGTTTTCATAAAATTGCCTGTATCTCCTTTAAAGTTGCATTATGTGTTTAATAGATTTGAAATTTTTGACAATTTCAACTCCCTCCTCTTCATGAAGAATATTTTTAAAACGATTTTGAAAATTCTCTTTCAGATGTTGCACAAGCTGTTTCCATTCTGCTAAATGGAAAATGGTCTCTTGTACCCAAGTATTTTGTGCTCTTTTAGCTTCAATTTAGAGTTTACTGCTTCTCAAACAGTTTGATAGAATAAAATCTTATAAATAACTTATTTCTATGATTGATTGGATACTTTGTTGATAAAGCAAACTCATATTTCATCTAAATTTTATTTTGTTCCAGAGGAAAATAAAAATCTATTCAATTCAATATAGGAGCTCCATCAAAAAGTTTTTCTTCCAAACCCAAATCTTCCCAAACCTAATTGTAGATTTTCAGGTTTAAGTCTGGCATAACATTTGAGCTCAATCATTTAATTTGTCTGCATCCTTTTTGTTTTAAAGGAAAAGTTTTCACTATCAGTTTGCAAGTGTAGTTTCAGTAGCTGTAATTCACTAAGACATTTGTGCAAGTTGAAGTGCTGATGCAGCCAGCTTAGAAAAAGGTATGGTAATGTCTTATATGGTTAAAGACACCTACACACAATAGTCAACCCAGTAACAGCCCCCCCCACAGGTATTTATCCAATAGAAATACAAAGTTATATCACATAAAAGCCTGCACATGAATATTTATAGCAACTTTATTCATTATTGCCAAATGCTGAACACAACCCAAATGCCTTCCAAATTTCTAATGGGTAAAACAAGTGTGGTGTGTTCACACCAGGGAGAAATGCTCAGCAGTACAAAGAAATGAACCACAATGCATATATAACATGGACAGATCTCAAACATGGTATTCTAAGCGACAAATGCCAAGCTCACAGGCTACTGCTGTGTAAAAAAGGCAAAATGAACACTAGCATTAATGTGAGAAATCCTGTCAAAAATTTCTAGTATTTTCCCAAAGTGTTTTATTATAGATAATACTCAAACCACAAAACAAACCAAAAATTCAACCTTCTGGGGTTAAAAAAAAAAGCTGATGTGCTTTGTGTTCCACTAATTGAATGTTTAGAGATTTCCTACATATTCAGATAATACAAAAATTTAGGATGATCGATAATACTGTAAGACACTAAAGCTGACCTTAATAAAAATTCAAATATATCTGAAATCAAACTGAATTTGAGCAGCAAAGAGAAAAAGTGTATATGACCACATTCAAGATTTTTAAACAATATATTCAATATCACTTATGAAATAAATGTTGTGGCTCAATTATTCTAACTCTGCCTGTATAAAAATGCTTATAAATTTTGACAGTGGTGTGCCTATTTTGATTGTGAAAATTGCATCTTTTTTTGGAGGCAATTATAAATGTGGATATTTCACAAACAACAACAGGTACATTTCAGCACCATAAATGTAATTTAAGGTAAGAATATAATGGTACATCCCAGTAAAATGCACATTTTTATTATCACTACAAAAATTACCCTAAATGGTAAACTTTAAATTGAATTTATATCAATAGTTAAAATAATGTCACATTTCACTAGTGCCAACGCAGTTTAAAAGCTTCTATTTCGACACCATGGACTGGCGTCAGATTGGACTGTGAACAAAATCAACTGCTTCTGTATTAGCAGCGGCAGATGATAATAGTGGAAAACAGGCATCATTAGCTGCTTGCAAAGTCTTTTTTTCTGCTAATAGAGGCCATATTATCAGTATTTTGTCATTTGATGTATATTCACAAAAAAGACTTAGAAATGAGAATGAGGACAATGACATTCAGAAGAACATTCATTTGATTTTTTTTTTATTATAAATTTGTTAAAAATGCAAATTCTTTGACTGCTCCCCCACCACAGCCCAGACCTCCTGAAGCCGAAACTCTGGAGTTGGACCTCAGCCATCCGTGTCTCAACAAACCCTCTGAGGACTGTAGTGCAAGCCCAGGGACCGGACGAGTAAATGAAAAGTCACACTCCACAGAATGCTCTATAAATGTGCAAACGCACCTTCGGAAGCTTACCAGTGTTGAGGCACTGTCTTGGGCAAAGTCTTCATAAAATAACTACTGACTGACTGTCAAGAACAAGAAAGAGAGCCCCACGTATGTTTGTGACTTCTCAATAAAGGTGCCAAGGCAATTCAATAAAGGAAGGGCAGTACTTTCAATAAACATTGACATAACAATGGGATGGTAATGTGCAAAACAAAGGCAAAAATCTCAATCCACATCTCATACAATGTATAAAGACTGACTCGAACTTGATCACAGACCTACAAGTAAGTGGTAAGGCTATAAAACTTCTAGATGAAAAATATAGGAGAATATCTTGGTAGGCTTAGGTGTGAAAAGAATTTCTTAAACAAGACAGAAATAGCAAAACTATAAAAAAATCAGTAAATTAAATTTTATCAAATTGAAGACTTTGCTCTTCAAAAGACAAATGAACAGCCAATCCACAGACTGGGAGAAAATACCTGCAAAACATGTGAAACATGACTAGCACAGCACTTCTGTAGAAGAGATAGAGATGTATTATTAGATATAGACAGATGTAGATGTAGATATAGATACAGGTATAGATTCGCCTAAAAATAAATTGGTCAAAATCTGAACAAACATTTTACCAAAGAAGATACAGAGATGGCAAATAACTACATGAAAAGATGCTTCCCATCATTCATCATTAAGGAGATGCAAGTCGGAACCACAACGAGGAACCACTACACCTCCACTGGAATAGCTCCGGGTTAAAAAAAAAGTTACTGTATCAAGTACTGGAAAAGATATGACAGATGCTCACGCAATACGTTACAGGTTGGATTATAAAATGGTATAGCACTTTGGAAAAGTTTGGCATTTTCTTAAACATACACTACCACAAAATGCAATCACTCTACTCCTATCTATTTACCTAGAAAAAAGGAAAACATATTTTCATCCAAAGACTTTTTTACCCAAATGTTTATAACAGCTTTTTTTGTTAGAGCCCCGAACTGGAAACATCTCACATGTTCATCAATAAAGAGTGGATAAATACATGGTAGTATATCCACACAATAGAATACTGCTCAACAATAAAGGAATGAACAATTGATACATGGAGCACATGAATGAATCTCAAATAATTATGCTGAGTGAAAAAAGCCAGACCCCTCGACACACTAAGAGTACATATTATATGCTTCTATTATATATGTTGCTTGAAAATGCACACAAATCTACAGTGACAGAGAGCAGATCGATGGCTGCCTTGGGACAGGGTGAGGGTGGGTGACGGGCAAGGACAGGCTGGGTCGCAAAGGTGCTCAAGAAAACTTCTGAGGAAAATGATACATTTGTTATCTTGGTTGTGGTAATAGTTTCAAGAATGTACACATGTGTCAAAGCTCATTGTATTCAACACTTTAAGTGTGTGCAGTTTATTACACCTCGATTATTTCTCACTAAAGAAGCTGAGAAAAGTTTTAAAAAGAAAAATCTACTTAAATGCTACACCAGATGACATAGCATAAACCAGTTCTGATCCAAGCAAGCCCAGGTATATGGATAATCCAGCTTTATGGTTACAGACACCTGCTGACCTGAGTAATTTTCAATATTCTTTCAGCTCTGGGATTAATCTGCGTCTCCTGTTCCTTCAAACAACCACCTTCTAATCATTCGTGATTAAATCTCTCTTCCCTACATTTGCTTTCAGCATCACAGACATCTTTCCTTTCAGGACTTATCACATTGTACATTAGCATTCATTTCCATTGAATTAATGTCTGTCTCACTCTGCTGGATGGTAAGAAACATGAGTTCTGGAATCTTTTTTCCTTTCCCCCTCATTATTGTATTCTCAGTGTCTGGTAACTATGCCTAATTAATATCAGTTCAAAGAATAAATGCATATGGCAGCAAAATAAAAGATCTGATAAAAGGTGAGAAACATAGTCTACTCTTCTAATTAATTTATGCACTCAATGAAATAATAATAACATGCTCACTTGCCCACTGAAAGCCTTTAAACTTACCATACAACCTCTGCCATAAACACCATATACCAAACTCCAGGCTTGAAATAAAGACCTGCCCACCCAGGAGAGTCAGAAATAACTGATTCCAGGGCTGGGAGAGTGAAAATGTCAGATGAGCCCAGAATATCTAATTCCAGAAAGAAGAAGGGCTAAGAGAAAATGACAAAGGCCTATCAAAAGACCACAGGAGGCAGCTTGAAGGGACTCCCATGGGCTAATTTGAGTCCCAAAATTAATACTGACAGTGACACATTATAACCAATGATCTGAATAGGAATCTATGATGCCATACTAATAATAAACAAACAAAGGAAGGTAAAGGGGCAAGCCCTTTTTGTGTAACAGAATGCTAATTAATACATTTAGGGAGAAAGAAAAATTGGGGAAGATCAGCATTTTAACCATTACACTGATGATTGACTCAGACCAAAATGTATACGTACATCTCAAAGCTAAAACCAACAGGTGAAAGTTTTCTAATGAAAACTGGATACTGACATAGTCTGAAAGTGTCTCTCATAAGTTACTTATTGTAATACTACTTTATTATATTTGTACAATAGGTCAGAATAGTCACCTTACAGCTGCAGGACAGACCTCACCTCCATGGACGGACCGACACACCTCTGCCAGGGACCACAGTGAAAGTCACAACTAACAGGGCCTCCTGGGCCCTGGACCTGATGCTGTGAGGAGGACACAGTGCCACTCATGCAATATTCCTGCCAAAAAAAGTGTAAAATCTAATCACAAAAAAAAGAAGACAAAAACAGCAGACAAACCCAGAGTGTGAGACGGTGTACAAAATAACCAGTTCGTACTTTCCAAAAATGTCAAGAGAAGCCGAGGAACTATTCTGAATGAAAGGAGACTCAAGATACCTGACAACTGAGTGCAACGCCACTGGTGCTGGACTGGACGCTGAGCTGAGGGAGGGCGGGGACTCAGGGGCTACAAAAAGCACCGGCGGGTCAATGGTAAAACATGAGCACAAAGTGTGGATTAAGGATTAGCATTGCATCCATGTTAAGTTTCCTGGTTTCAGTAATTGTACTGTGGCCATAGGTAAGGGAATATTCTTGTCCTTAGGAAATACAAACTTAAGTGCATGAAGCGTTAAAAAAGAGCAACGTACCTGTAATTTATTTTTAAATAGACCAAAACCAAAATTACAGGGCAAGGGAGAAGGGAGGGGAGGGGAGGGGAGGGGAGGGGAGGGGAGGGGAGGGGAGGGGAGGGGAGGGGAGGGGAGGGGAGGGGAGGGGAGGGGAGGGGAGGGGAGGTAGAAAGATCAGTGGGCAACATGAAGATAATAGTATTGTTCTTGGCACCATTCTGACGACTTTTCTGTAAGTTTGAAACTTTATCAAGATATAAATGACAAGAATTAAACAAAACAGAATGGAGGGTGCCCGCCTCTGCACCTGCTGCTCTCCCAGAGCCCCATCTTCAAGCCTATGCTCACACCCTGCTGAGCCTCAGCTGTGCCTCCACATCACTGGGCTCATTTATGAGGAACCCGGTTCAACCACCTGGAACGTGCCAGGCGGGCGATTCCTACTCATCCTTTCAGACTCACGGCGGGTGTTCTGTCCTCTGTGGAGCTCCCCCGGCTTTCTCAGCCCGCCTCCCCGGCCTTGCATGCTCTCCTCCACGTTTCCGCAGCACGCACTGCGCCTCCTCTGTCTGCGCTCTAACCGCACCATCCCACTGTCCAGCTCCTCTCCTGGGCAGCCAGTGCTTCATCTTACTGTCCTTTGCCACCCACTGAGCCCCACTCTCTTAGACCAAAGAAGGCACGCTGTAAAAATTACCGATGTGATGGCTGAATGAATGCCCTCCATTCAGCAAAATACCAGCACCAAACATTGTATGTATTTTAGCATATCTTTTAAGAATGGAAAAAAAAAACCATTGCTGAATTAACTTATTTCCATGATTTTTCATTCAGTATATATTATCAAAGCATTTTTATACGTACTTTACTGTATAGATGCTAACAGACCCCTCAAAAGTTGCTATCTTCTGACAAAAATAACTATTTTCCTCTTGCAGTTTCTAAGAAGACAAACTTCCTAACAACCGAGAGGCATTTACTGTATTTTCAGACTATAAGACACACTTTCCCCACCCCAAATTTGGGAGGGAAATGGAGGTGCATCTTACAGTCCGAATGTAGCTTACCTGGCTCGCTGTGGGGGGGGGGGGACAGCAGTGGAGCGGAGTCATGGGTTATTACATATTTTACCACATTTTTTTTGCTTCAAAACTTTTTTTTTTCCTATTTTCCTCCTCTAAAACCTAGGTGTGTCTCATGGTCCAGTGCATCTTATAGTCCTAAAAATATGGCATTTGATGAGCACGAATAATTTTTCTGCAAACACCCTCACATCGAAGCATGTTTCAATGATGGGTATGGATGTACTGTTGCATCGCTTTGCTTAGGAACACAAGGAGACCAAGAGCTTGGGAGGGGCGCCTGGGAGGAGGGAGGGCCGGTGGCTGTGCGTGGAGAAGGAAAAGAGGGAGCGGTCCAGAGACATAGCTGAAAACAGACCTGCAGGGAAGGAGAGCCATGCTGATGCGTTATAGGTGCTCCAGGAAAATTCGCTAGATGAATCATGGGAGCGATGTGTACTTGGGAAGCAGTAGTTGGTGTACTGTAAAACCCTCATTTGTCTTGCTGTCAAACCTTCAGTAAGATACCCACTTTCCTTAGTGTTTGGTAGAGCACATGGGGATGGAGGGATGGGGGAACCTGGTGAACATGGGGGTTCTCGGGGGGGTAGGAAGAGGGAGTACACAGGAGCCTGCCTCACTCAGGGCTGTGACAGGGACAGTCAGCTGAAAGGCGTGGATAAAGCCATAGTGATTTTTACTGCTACTGTCCATTCTTATGGGTCAAGGCCTGTGTTATATGCCCATTGTTAAATATTTTTGATGTCCCTGATAATATGACAGAATATATGTAATAGCATAATATGTTAATGTGAGAAGAAGCATGCACAAATTAATTTAGAGGATGAGGTGTACTCCTTAAAAAAGCTACCTGGAATGCGCAGTCAGAAAATGAACCGAATCAGGGTTGCAGTCAGTAGGTGCTACTAGTATCCAAGTGTCATGAACTATAGGGACCAGGACGCCAAAGTGGGATCATTTTATAAGCTTCTTCTTCACAGGCAGATTCTCTAAATATATGTTCCAGACTGTGATTACAGTTGTGGTAGACACGTGCTCGCTAAGTGACTTTGATATGCTGACCCTGAGGCTCTACCCTCAAGGAGCCTGTAACCTAGAAGAAGAAATTAATGTATAAACAAATAATCTAATAAAATCGTGTATTCAAACTTACAAATGCAAATGCTTTTGACTCTGCAATTATTCAAACACTAGATTCTAAAATAAATGGAGTCATGGAAACAAAATCTAAAGAGAAAAGAAAAACTTCACTGATTTTCTAAACACAGACAATGTCCAAAGTAAGAACACTAAAACGTAGTCACATGGTTAAGGGTTCTACCTTAATCTGGGGGTCAGATGCCCAGGTACAGGCTTTGGTTTAGTCACTCCCTACACGTGCAGCCTTGGCTAAGTCACTAAGCCTATCTGAGTAGCAATTCCTCCTTACAGAATGAGAGGCTGGGTGAAATGAGGGTTTTCAAATATTCTGCAAAAGGCCCTGCAGGGTGAGAGAGCATCTTTTGGACAGGAGGCTGTGTCCTCCCCTCTGCCACCCAGAGCAGCTCCAGTTTTCTCTGATCTACATATTGGGATTCTGTTTCTGTTTCATTTGAAGGGTTCTACCGCTAAAAAAAAGACTAGATTTCCTCTAAGTCATATTCTGTGTCATAAAAGACCCTGCTATTCCTTAGGGGAAAGCACTCAGAGCTGTAAAGTGGTGAATGTGTCCATACAAAGTGCCACTTTATCTTTAAGGTATAATTCTGTAAGCTCCCACAGAAATTCTTTTAGGTTGATTGTGTTATGTCTTTTTAAACCATCCCCCAATTGTTCACGTTAAGTTGCTTTTTTTCCCCCCTTTTTTCCTGCTAGGAATGAAACATCTCTATTGCTCTTCTCTGAAGCTCTAGCCAATTAACAGACAGGATTTCGCACAAGCATAATTCAATGAACATACTTGATGTATTAATCAACTATTAATTTAATTAGAACATTTAGCAAATTGTCATCATTGTATCCAAACTGGCTGAGTGACTTGGATACTTTGGGGAAGTCAGGATTGCAACACAGATGCATTTTTATATCTCTTGGGATCTAACTTTGCAAGAAAAACTAACCTGTTTTTTCCATCTTCCTCACTCTCAAGCAATTTGGAAAGGTTAACCTCCTTAAAAAAAATTCAGACCACCAACGGGGTTTTCCAGTTGCTAGAACAACTCTTTCCATTTTCAAACAGTATTTCATATTTCCCTAGAGACCAATATACCCTCAGCTAAGTGGGGAATCCAGAAATCAACCATAAGCTTAAATTTCTAAAATTTATTGATCTTGAGAGAGAGAGAACATTGATTGGTTGTTCTGCTTATTTATGCATTCACTGGTTGATTCTTGTATACACCCTGACTGGAGATCAAACAGCCTTGGTACATTGGGACAGGGTTCTAACCAACTGGGCTACCTCTCCAAGGCTCATGAGCGCTTGTTGTAATGAGCCAGTCTTGGTTATGTTGTGCTACGTTAAATTAGATTAGGAATAAAAAGTTATTTAAAGGTCCATTCTGGTAAGTAACTAATACAAGTCCGACTCTGCGACACCCTGCCCATAGCAGACGTCACTCCCTCCCTGATGACGGCGCTGTTCCCCCTGCATATTCCCACATTCAGCACCAGAATCCACTCATCTTTCTTTTCTAGTCCCAGTTGAAACCCACAACTGACCACTTTTCCAACAGTACAGATACTCAAACTCTTCCCTGGATGCTGCGCCTGGACTGTTCTACTCCTTTTTATCACTCTCAACTTGACCCAGAAATCATTCAATTTTTATGATGCTAACACAACCTTTACAAATGTAGTTAGAAGGAAAAACATAAGCATATTACCCCAGGTCCAAATTAGTAAGATGCACTATAATTAAATCCTTTTTTTCCTATCAAACCCCCTCCTTCTGTACCCGCCCTTTACCCTTCCCTCTGACTCTCCTTCCACCAGGCATGCTTCTTCCCGAAAGCCCCAGTGTGGGTGATTGCTTTATCCGGAGCCAGCCCACGCGCAGAAAGCAGAAATCACCTCTGCTGTTTCCCGCCCCCTGCTCAGGGCAGATGTTAATTACAGAGCCGTCAGAGGCAACCAGTAAAGTGACAGGGGTGGGAGCTCTGGGATCGGGCGACTGGCTCTGCAGACTCTTCTCAACACCCATGCAAAGGGAATTGGACTGATTCTCAGGCAAGGGAAGCTACACAGGGGGATGATACGGCAGGACAGTTGGGAGGACGGCTGCTCAGATAAACCTGAGTTCTAATGTGACCTCTGCCACCCACTAGCGCAGGGACATTAGTCATTTCTCTTTCTTCTTGTGCAAAACATTATTAGTAACTATTTCACTAAATGTAGCTACCTCAAGCAGTTTCCTTTCTCTGGTTTTGAATCCCAGCTCCACCGATTATTGGATATGCAGCTGTGGAAGCTTTCTGAACCTCAGTCTCTCCACATTTAAAGTGAAGTTAAATCTGATCATTCATGCACGTATGTGGCATAATCCTTTGGATACAATAATTGTCCAATAAATGCCTTCATTGTCATTGTCATCATCACATCATCACCACTCTTAGCGTACCCTCACCCTGCGTTAGAATGCCTACTCACAGGTTACACTGCAGCTCATTCATGGCCTCCTCCAGGGGGCCTCCCCTGACCTTTTCTACATCCTCATTTATTCATGCGATTGTAACATTTAACGTGCAAAGTCAGACTTCATATGTATGGTTCTAATATGCACGTACAAATATTTTATACTGTATATGACTATTTTCCCCACAGATGTGAGAAATATGACTCACCCGGGGTCACCCAGATATGAGCCTAGAATCCAGGGGTCCTTGGTTCCGTTTGGCAGCTTTGAAGACTCCCACAAGGGGGACTTGGTCTGTTCCGAGGTAACCACTTCCTAGATGGATGACTGTAATATATAACCCCTCACCTTCTACTGAGTTCCAGCCCTCCTTTCAACAACGTATATAGTTACTAGTTCAAATTCTTAAACCATTCAGGGTAAGTCTCATCCTTCATCCTCCTGAAATCCCTCCAGACACTAGCCAGATGCTGGAAGTCAATGATCTTATCTGCATTTATTCTCCCTTTGAACCTGAGCAATGCCCCAGGTCTATAGGAGTGCAGTGAAAACAATCAGAATGGCTGGGGAACTGTAACAGGGAGGATTCCAGGTCTGGGCAAAGAGTTTGTCTCTTCAGGGGGCGGGGGGAATGGAGAGAACTAAGCGGTACTTGGTATGATAGAGGAATCTAAATGAAATGTCACAGGGCATCCAGTTGGGTGTTCCTTACTACCCGGTCCCATGGCCTACCCAGAGGGGGCAGTAAATAAAATTGGCAGTGTCTAAATTTAGAGAAGATCAAAGAAAATCCTTCTCCACACAATGTGCAATTATCCTGTACTGCAGGATATTATTGAGGCAAATTAAAGCAAGAAGAATTGGGGAAAGAATTAGGTGCGTATATGAATAAGAACAGCCTGTGTCGATATCAGCAAGGATAACAATTACATGGCCAATTAGTTCCCCGGTGTCAGGGCAGGTGCAGAGCTCAAGCTGGGGTCAGAGAATGAACTGCCTACAGCACAGTGCAGCAGCATCCAATTTCCTAGGTGCATTATCGGATTTTCCTTTGATTCCTCTGCAGAATCTAAGGGAAAACACTTCAGTTGGTAAAGTGCGAACTGCTTCAGTTTGCCTTTGGATCTGGGGAAGAAACAGAAATGACCTCTGAGAAAACTCCATATAATGAAGGGACATCAAAATTCTGAAACAGCGTTTTAAGAATGGCGGAATGGGAAGGCGAGCGCACCAGTTGCCTGAAAGCTTGTGGTTCTGGCCTATTTCACAGGAGCTGATCGACTCCCAGAGATCCCCGATGTATGTGAGCCTTGGTTTCCTGTGAATTAGAATGATGTTCCTTTATTTCCTAGCCTTGTCTGCATAAAATAAAACTGAAGCCTCGTTCCTCAGGCCTCACAGCCTAGAGGGGCATAACCAAGAATAAATTGATTTTTAAATTAATAGAGAATCAAGGAGTATGTCTAGATGAAGTACATTAAGGCAGCAAACTTTTCCTCAAGTCTCTAGAATGGGAAAGGCACACCCTTGGATGTGTGAAAACTTTTCTGTTTGACGTGTTCCCCTTGGATGAGGGCGAAGGACAATGTGTACCTTAGTGTAAAGGGGGGGAACCAGGACCTGCTTTTAGCCTCAGGCACTTCCTTCCCTCTGTTCTGCCTTCCCACCAAATGACCAAAAAGAACACAGCAAAGGGCAAAATCCACACCAGCAGTGGAAATGAGGGTAAGATTGCACCTCTTACAAAAAATTGGAAATGGTTTCCAAAAAAAACCTATGGGGAACGTCAGAATGGGAGATGGACAAACTGACTCATGATTTACTGCTTTTAAAAGATCTACTGGCTTAGAATACAGAGAATGTCCAGTGAACACCCACCTAGCTATATGCTCTCTGTCACAAAGGGACTAGAAAAAAAGAACAACGAACAAATGACATGTTCACTCCAGCAGTGCATCGAGGAAGTGCCCGTGTGGCATTCTGATGCTCATCCTGTGCTCTACGCAGAGGACACAGGACGACAGTAGTGACCTTCCGCCCAAGGCCACTCCTCTGTCTGAGACACCCTGCCCGGTTAACTTGGGGCTGCCTCAGCAAGCACAGAGAAGGAATCTGGGGCCACATGCAAGTTCTCTGGTTCAGCCACCCCCAGTCAACCTCTTCCCCCACAGGCTCCCAGTTGTGGAGTAAAACTCCAGCACACTGTCTGTCAATAGGGTAGGGTTTATTATTTTACCTCTGGGTTTAGAAAATCCAAATGCAGAACTTATACACAGCCTAAGGGAATTAGTGTCCAGTATCTCCAGCACTCAGACTCACTTCGGAAAGAAAAGAGAAAAATTTCCAAACAGCTGGAAAGCTAGCACGGTTCAAATTAAAAAGTACGAACTAAAGGCACCGAGGCACTGCCCCCTCCATTTCTATGGTGCAGTCTCAGAGCGCACCCTTGAAATGACGGCTCTGCCCAGGAGGAGCACAGATGGCTGCTTACCCATCGAAAGTGGTGAGGAGAACGGAACCGTGGGCACGAGGCATTTTATCTTCATACCCTGGCTCAAACATACTCACAAATGGAAAATCTTCCCACGTATTCTCATTAAGATAATTCTGATAAAAATATGAAGATATATATTAAAAATACCTCTAAGTATCAAACCCCCTATCAATAAAATGTGGGGATAGTAAATAAATTGCAAATAAATCTAATCTAAAGCCATTTAAAAAGAATAATATTCCATGAAAGAAAATAGATTATTTAGGCATGCAACAACTATATTTGTCAATAAGTAGATCACAGAAAAAATAACCTTTCAATGGAGGCCAAAATTCAACTGACGAAACTCAACACACTTTATATCTAAAACCTCTTGCTAATCTATGAAAAGGATGCCACTACCCATAACCTGGAAAGAAAAGGGTTATTGCACCCTTTGCAGCAGCACGGAAGGACCTGGAGAACATCATGCCGAGTGAAGTAAGCCAGTCAGAAAGACAAGCACCATATGATCTCACTCATACATGGACTCTAAAGAACAAGCTGAACTAACAAGCAAAATGGAGACAGGCTCATAGACAGAGAGGTGGTCAGTCACGGGGGAGGATTGCAGGGGGGAGGGAGCGATGCGGAAGGTAAAAGGGTTCATGGACATGGACAACAGTGTGGGGGTTACAGCAGGGAGGGGTATAAGAAGGGTATATGGTAATGAAAAAATACAATAAAAATCAATTAAAATAAATATTACACATAGCAATAACATAAAATCAACCGTCAATATTGCACTGAGATAAAATTTCAGTAAAATCTGCAAAAAGAAAACAGTGCTATCACCATAAGGGTCTAGAAATTTTGGACACCAAGTGTGAACTCTTATAAGATAAATGGAATAAAATTATATAAAAATTATTACAAAAGACAAAACTAAATTTTCACAAACTACTGCAGTACTGGAAACAAGATGATTTGTAAAATGAGCATAAGGAAAATGGAATAATGATTAAATATTATTTGTTAAGATGATTTATTAGGAAAAAAAGTAACTTGCCTAGGGTCCTTGTAAAAAACAGAAATATAATTTTAAAAATCCTATTTATAGGGAAATCAAAAGAATATTCATTGTTTTAAACCTAACTAGAAGTATGTAGGACCTATTTGAAATAAACCTTTAATTAGAGACAGAAAAGATGACTTGTAGAAGTAAAAAGAATTACCATGTTTTTGAATAGAAAAGTTCAACATTTCAAATATTTTAATTTTCTCCAAATTTTAAAATTCTGTATTACTCTCACTGAATCTCAGTGGAAATTTTTTCTTTGTATCAGAACAAAGTGATTATAAATAGAAATAAACAAGAAAGAATAGCTAAGAAAACTTTCAAAGACAAGGGTGGGTGACATATTTCCAGCCATTCAAAATCTGGATAACAATTTAGTTATTAAAAGTTTTGGGTGTTTTTTTTTTTTTTAGATTTTACTTATTTATCTTTAGAGGGGAGGGGGAGGAGAGAGGGAGAGAAATATCAATGTATGGTTGCCTCTTGTGCGCCCCCTGCTGGGAACTGGCCTGCAACCCAGGCATGTGCCCTGACTGGGAACCAAACTGCGATCCTTTGGTTCTCAGGCCCATGCTCAAGCCAGCGACCTACACCAGCCAGGGCTCAGTTATTAAAGTTTTGATATTGGCTACAGAATAGGCAGACAGAGGAATGAAACAGAAGTGAAATTCCAGAAAGAGACACATGCATATAACAGAATTTAGTTTGAGATATATGCAACATTTTAAATCACCAATTAAAGGATGGGGTGTCCAATAAATTGTGCCAAGAGAAAAGGAGAGTTGGTACTTGTCTCAAGAGATATCCTAAAATAACCTTAGACTAATTGAATAGATAAATGTTAAAAGAAACTAGAAAAAATACTGTTTTTTTTTTAGAATAATGTGGGTATAAAGAATTTCTAAACATCAAATGCAAAAACCACAGTTGAAAAGAATGACAAAAAGGCTACATAGGAATTTTAAACCACAGAATAGAGATGATCTTGAAGAATATTAAAAAGTAATGGAAAAAGTAGGGTATTTGCAGTATCAGTGACAGAAAAAGGTTAACACCATGAATAAAAAAAGACTCATAACCTGAAAGTAAAAAGAGAGCCAAACCAGTAAAGTACACACACGCAAAAAGAAGATTACATTGTAGGCAATTAACAAAAGCTAAAATAAAAATGCTAACAGAAAGAAAGTCATCAACCTCGATAATGTACAGCAAATAATAAAATACTATTTTTCATCTATGCCACGAGGAGGGATTACCACACATACACACTGAACTGGCACAGGCATAGTCAAAGACTCGTACACAGACGTGGGCATTTTAAACTGCATCAAAAACATCTACAACATGTGCATCTTTAACCCATCAATCTGACTGTGGGCGATTCTCCTTAGAAAGTTATTGTAGGTATTTACAAGGAGCTCTTTACACAGACATTTACTAAGCATGGTTAAAATAATGAAAAAATTAGAAACTAACAACAGAAGATTAGAAAATTATATACTGATTCATTACTATTACCATTGTTATTGATGTTGGAAACAGAACAGGGTGAGGTTTACGATGACTTTTAAGCTTTAAAATTATGTTGTAAGTCAAAACGTATAAGGTTTGAATCATGAAACTGACAACATTCAATTGGTTGGCCTACAAAGATGGCAATTTTATTAGCTTTAGTCTGATAATAAACTATTTTATGGTTTTTGGAAATTATACATACATGAACAGAAAATAAAATTTTGGAAGGAAAATACTCAACAGAATATTTCTTGTACTGGTTGGCAGATGAAATTCCCCCCTCCAAGTTTTTTTCCCTGTAGCTTATAATTTTCTGTAAGTTTTATTCTCATGTTAAAATATTTTTTAAATTAGCATGGAAATAAAGATAATATTAAAATGTCCTCTCCTACCCAAAGCTATGAACTGAAGCTCCCACGCACTGTCCTTTTTCTAGAGTGACACTAATACCACAGGCAGTTGAAGGGGGGTTGTTTTTCCAACTGTGACATCGGCTCCAATCTGTTTAGCTCATCTTTTCACAGTAACAGAACATAAGCGCCCAGAGGAACAGAAAATCACACACGCCAAAATTAACTCCCACCGGAGTCCCTCACTGCACACACACAGAGGTTGCCACTGTTAGTCTTGAATGATGGAAAGTCTTGTTGATAAAGAGATTCAAATATGTCCTAATGCAAAAAAATTTTAAGAGAAAATGCCCATATAAAAGAATCTGGCACTATAGATGCTCACAGGAACTGGCGTTGAGGAGATAACAGGTAGGTAGTCATTTTTTTTTTTTTTTTGACAGCTAAGGCCAAAAGGAGAGCTTATTGAGTTGTAGAGTCATCATTTCCTGACAGTAGATATTGTATGAGTTTGTCTGCACAGCCCATTTTACTTTTTGCAGCATTAAAACTAAAGCAAATTTGGCTCATCAATCTAGGCATAGAGGACATGGAGTAACGCTGTGCCTCGTGCCCTGAATGCCATGAGGACCAGCACGTCACTCAGGAGCTTGTTAGAGAGACACACAGAAAATCATGCCTCACCCCAGACTCGCTGAATCGGAATCTTCATCCTAACCCGGTCCACGGGGGAGGAGGATGCATATTCAAGGCTGAGGAGCACTGATGCAGTGGATGTTATGTCTTCAGCCCTGGTTTCATAATAATGTGGGGACAGTGATCAACCAGGGGTCAGAACTGTTTCTTAATGCAGAAGGGCACGGAACACATCGGTGAGGTCCAGGCACTGGACATCCAGGACAGGGTCATCGCACGTGGGCGAGTGTTGAAGGAACGGATCCGGAGAGAGAGAGAGAATTGACCGGAGACAGAAAAGACCTTAAATATGAGAAGAAGCCTCTCACACGGAATAAGGAGTCCAAGTAGCCCGTCATTAAGGACATGCCCAACACAGACTGCTGGAAATGGAAGTGAGAGAAGCAGTTCTCTCCATACAAGTCAGGACTTTCTAACAAATGCATACAAACGGCATTAGCTGTCAGAGAGCTAAGACACTGCTCCTACCCACGCCTCCGCCTCTACCAGCAGAATCTATGAACTGAGTCCTTATTCTGTTCAGGTTCTGTTGTGTTTTAAGGTATTTCACCTTACATCACTAAGTTTTTCAACCCCGTCAACTCATGTGGAACTCAGAGGTTCTAGGTAATTTGTCTAAGGTTGTCCAGGTAGCCAGTGCCAGAACTAGCCTTTAACCCCAAGCCCAAACAGGAGATCCTAAAGAGGGTCTTCAGACCTCAGATGAACCAGGGACAGCTTCATACTCCCCAGACCTTCCTGGCTGAGTAGCAGAGCCACCCTGAGTGCATTTGTAAAACTGGAGATTCTGGAAGCCTCATTCTTGAAGAATCTGTGATAGTTAGTCTGGGGGGAAGGGGATGATGGGAAAAGATGTGCATTTGGAAAGGGTTTTAATATCAGGGAGAGTCTGGTGTCCTGTCTGATTTAACACGTGTGTGGCACATGGGGGTGGATTCATTACACATTTCACAGCTCTTCCCATGCCCACCCCTGGTCATGACTGGTGGGAGAATGAGCATCCAAGGTTGAGCTGTAGCTTCCCTACAACCCCAAAATAGAGCAGTAGAACTCAGAAGGCCCCCAGAGTCTGCATTTTCTGTGAAATTGGCCATCCACCCAGGAGACCTAGTAACCCACTGTGTGCTTCTTTATCTGAAAAAGGAGAGTAATTATGCCTCACAATTCTCTAGGGTTATTATGAGGAACTTTCAGAACATGAAACAGTTTTATCTTTCTGTAGAGAAGCAGGAGGTGTTTTTGAACAATAATGGTAACAAAAATAAAAAATATAAATAAGTGTGCAGGTCCAAACAATTTCTCTAAGGAAAGAGGTTCTTCAATGCATCCATTGTCCAGAAGGAAAAAGAGAGTTGTTTCATTTTTCTAGTTTTTGTTATTCTCATGAAGCTCATTAGCCAGCAATTATGCAACAAATACACACAAAAAATAGCTAGAGTCTTTGAATTCTGTCTGACTGCTGAGACATCTCAACATACTAATGAAGAGAAAATGAAAATGCATGTGAATGTAAACATAGAGTCAGTCTGAAGCCGTTAGTGAACAAATGAGTTCAGTGTACTGTGCCGAAATACTTCCTGAGGGAGAAAGTACATCTAGTATATTTTAAAGATGAATAATGACTTAATATTCCAAATAATCATCACCTCTGACTAGTTTCATTTTCTTCTCAAAGGAAGCTTGCATCTCTCCAGATAAGTGTTATTTATTTATTTTTTGGTCCTAATGGTTCAGAATCAACATTATCATCACAATGTATAACTTCTTACTGAAAATAGGTACAGCAGAAGAAATATAACAACTTGGAAAAGACAAATTTTGTCTCAGTTCCCCCACTTATTAACTATTTAAACTTGGACAAGTTCCTTAACACCTCTAGGAAGATAATAGTTCTTCAAATGAACGTTTTAAGCCTCATAGATAGATAATTTATGTAAAATTTTTGGCACAGCACTTGGTACATTGTAACCACTCAGCAAATGTTGTTTTCCAAATTCTCCCTTTTTATTATATTGGCAGAAGAATGGGAAGAAGTCTCATGTGTGGAAGTCAGACCCTCTGAATAAATGCAGCTCTGTTCAGAGGTTCCCTGCCTTGGGTCTCCAAACTGGTCCTGTAGTCTTTAAGTTCTAAGCACGATGCTGCATATGATAGTTTTTGTTTAGCCACAAATGCTATTTGAATTATAAGCGTGCTTAGAGAATTGCAGAAGACTTGTACACAGACCTGAAATACAAGCATCAAGGATGCACCTTTCAGCTCCATGAAAGAAAGTTTGTGGCCCGCCAGCATCCTGACAGAGCAAGGTAACCATGACAGTCTGTGCCAAGGCACCAAGTGGGACTCACGGACGGCAGGGCCAACTCTGCCATTGCGGGATGAGGCTCGGAACCTCCATGGACCTGGCTTTGTGAAATGGTGCCCAGCTCCTCCACCTCCTGTTCACTGGACATGCTGCTCTGTTTGGAGTAGTGAGAACAAGACCTGCCCTCCCCGGCACTTGGTGTCCCTCCCTCCCTCCCTCTCTCCCTCCTACTGGGTCTGGAACAGGCAGAGGGTATCATTCTACTTTTCCATCTGTGCTCCCTAACTCTTAACAATCTTCTATATTTTCTATCATTTTTAAACAATTTTATTTATTTATATTCAGAGGGAGGGGAGGGGAGGGGGAAAGAGAGGGAGAGAAACATCGATGTGAGAGAGAAACATCAACTGGCTGCCTCTCACATGTCCCCAACCAGGGACCTGTCCCACAACCCAGGCTTGTGCCCTGACTAGGAATCCAGTGACCTTCTGGATCACAGACTGGCAATCCACTGAGCCATACCAGCCATGACATAGTCCTAGGTGACTTTTTTAGTCTTATCTTTAAATATTCCCTTGATGAGTCCTCTCTTTCTAGCATTCTCCTTGCAATGTCGTGATTGTCCTAGTCAGAGTCCGCCTTCGTTTCTCCCACTTCCACGTGATTTTGGCGTATCCAGATTTTCGAATTTTCTAAGTATCAGTATAAACACCACCTCCCTCAGCCACTCACCATGTGAAGCACCAGACGCTCGGCTCATTTCACCCACCACGGCAGTGCTATTATTTTCCACTAAAGAAACCCCGATGAGTTAAACAATTTTGCGATCTCGAAATTGGTATATGGTCCAGGCAAGATTCGATTCACAATCTGTTTGCCTCTAAAGCCTCTGTTCCTAACCACTATCCCATATTTATCTTCTGTCTCGGAATATAAATGTTCTTTGTATCGGCTTCCTGAGGCACTTTTCACTTTGTGGCTTGCAGGAGCACTCTATAGACTGGTCTTCTCTCTCCCGCTGCACGATAAACACCTTGGGACACAGGATTCCCTCCCACACAATCAGACTATCCTGCTGTTCATACAAAATAAGTGCGCAGTCTGTCTTCTGACAGCTGGGTAGATGGTCGAATCAACACAGGGAGGATGAGTTCTGCAAGGAGTTAAATTTTGCTTTTTTTAAAAAGAGCCTTCCTCAATGTTTGGTATTTCCTGTGCCTAAGTACTTTGTGTTCTTTCTGACAGTGAGATGTTCCATATTAGCTCAATGCCAGTTGCTTTCTAAAAGGCCTTCAGTGGTATTTTAACCACTGATTGTCAAATAAGCCCTGATCAGTCAAAGATGATCTAAAAATTGCAAAGACACTGTAACTGGTGACTGGGCACCTGGAAAGGGCCCACAAAACTGATTTTTAATGTATGTTAGTGTTTAACGTACAGTGGAAAAACAACGGAAAGTCATCCTTCCAGATACCAATTAGTCATACATTTAATGTCTTAAGAAATGTTTAGTAACTGGCCATATCACGTGTTTTTATGATGGGGAGTGCTGCAAGAAGTCACATAGCTAACAAGCAAATGGGGAAAGAATGGAGGCAAGAACAGAGGCTGGAAGAATTGCAAAAAAATCATTAGGATCTGTTGCCACACGTTTTATATTGTATACATCATTATGTTAAATCCACTGGTAGTTCTTCTCATAAATATTGGAAACTAACTTCTCAGTAGGGAAACACAGAGTCCTGGCTTCTAAATTTACTTATAAAACCTTATGAGGCATCGTTTGAAACAGGAACTTGGTCTCTAATTAACACACCATAGTGATGTTCCTATTAAGCTGGAAATATAACCATTTAGAGAGACATTCAGATGAACACACTGCCTCTTATCTTGGATGCACAGGTAGCCACCACCTTTAATTTGTAAACTCTCTGGAGGAGTGCGGGGTTTGTGTGCTCTCGAAGGCTGCACCCAGAGTCACAGGCCCCCAGCACTACGCCCCAGAGGCTGCGCTGCTCATTCTCCTGTGGAGGGTGGAGTGGTCTTCTCTATTCTGAGCCTTAACTTCCTCATCTCTTACACACAAAAAAGGAATTCAGACCCAGTAATCTCTGAGTTTCATTCCAGTTCTAAAATTTGTGACAAGATTGTTTGTGGCACGTTTTCATCAGTAGTCTCTTCTTTGGTTGCTCTAATTATAATAAACCTCAGACCCCTTTTGTGACCAAGCAAATGGCCTTGAGGCAGAGCTGAAAATGTGGAGAGAATAACATATAGATATGGGAAATGTAATATGACAAGGGTAGCTGCTGAGGACTGTGGTGGAATTGCAAGTGATATGTTTAGGGGAGGAAGGGGAGGAGGGGGTAGAGGAGGGGGTAGAGGAGGAGGCGGAGGGGAAAAGGGGAGGAGGAAGAGAAGGGAAGAAGAAGAAAGGGGGAGGGGGAGGCTAAGGAGGAGGAAGAGGAGGAGAAGGAGGAGGAAGATGACAGGATTAACATCTGCTGAATGTTTACTATGCTCTAGCCATGGCTCTCAGCAATTTGGAGTTATTATTTTAATTAACTTCCCAGACAACCCTTACGAGGCTGGCACTATAACTGCCCTCATAACACAGCTGAGGGACTGAAGCCGAGACGCGTTCGACAACTGTCTTAAAATCATATGGCTGTAGAGGGGCAGGGCCCAGATTGGAATCCAGGGAGTATAACTTCAAACGCTACTCCCTTTGCCAGGTCAGTTTTATGCCCCTTCAAAGGTGGGTGGTGTTCAAAATAATGTGAGGGCTTTGCTGGTATTAAGAAGATATTAGGGAGCACAATTACCACCTGCACAGAGCCCTGGGGGAGAGAGACACAGGGATGTCAGCACGCACAAAGCAAGCCCCGTCTGCTGCAGTGGTCTACCTGTGATGCAGGGAGCCTCTGGTAGGCAGGGCTGGAGCACATGCCCTGAGACAGAGGTGGAAGGCTCCTAAACTGTACCCTGCAGACCTACCACTCAGATCCACAATCTCAGTGCATGCAGGGAAAGGCTCAAGACAAAAGAGAAGGGGATCCTGGAGAGCCATTTGGGTCATTTCCGGGAAAGCAGACCTAATCTCGCTCATCCTCTTCCTGCAAGGATGAAAGACAGTGTAGAGACACAGGCACATCAACGCACATACCCTTGGAAGTAAAGCGATCTACCCTCAGCAAATTCGCCCAATAAATCTCCTAGAATTTGGCCAAAAACACTGTGTATAGGATGGAAGAATGAGATGTGGAGAATAACAAAGAATTTCCTTTTCTTCCGAAAGGCTTGGAGACCCCAGCACACCGGGGAAATCCAGAAAGGCTCTGGTGGACACAAAAGTCCACGTGAGCCCAGGGTTCATCCTGGCAAAGATGAGAGGCGGGTCTTCCACAGAGGAAAGGCCACAGGCAGTGACAAAGAAGCTGGGGCAAATGAGAGGACTCCGGAGTACATACAAGGCAGCACCAGGAGATAATATGGGAAGACAGAAGATGGGATGAAGAAATGACTACCCCAGATTTATCTCTACAAATCCAACCAAAGTGTCTGAAAAAAGGAGAGCCTGAGATTTGGAGAGCAACAGCATTGTCAGAATCTCCCCGATTCATTTCATTTGACCAGCTTCTGTAGACAGTTAACAGAGAATCGACCTGGCCGCTTTGAGGCAGCCCTTTGGCTGGTTCTAAATGTCATGCTCTGGGCCCCTGCGGTCTTTCTCCTTTCACGCTGCTCTTTGTCCTGGTGAGAGGACATCCCCAAGAGGTCAGCTACAGTTGGCCTCCCTCCCTCACCTTCCCTGATCATAAACTTCTGTAGTAGAAAGCTCTTCACTGACTGCTTGCCTCCTTTCCTTAGGCCTGAATAATCAATTGTTGCCTCAGGGTGGTTCAGAAAGCACCCTGCAAAGCACCCAGCATTTATCAGCAGCCAGTGAGAGCCAGGAAAAAAGCCTGAAGACTTGTTAATAGTCTGACCTCTAACAAGCAGTAGGATCAGGGCTGGCAAGGAAGGAGCAATTAAACAGGGTAGGTGGTAAGACAGTGTTTCAAAAGTCAGAGAGAAAGAAGACTTGAAGGGTCTCTACGACCAGTCAGCAGACAGCAATTTAGGGAGAGGCTGAAATTCCCATCTGATGAAAAGCAGTCATTGGGAGGACAAGGGACAGGAACGAGGAGCAGGCATTACCTTCCCTGATTGGCTTTTCCTTACTGCAACATTCGATGATCTACAAACACCAGTCTTGGCAAAGGGCAGAGTAGGAGTGTGAGTGACAGCTTTGGGTTCTTTCAACCCGAGAGAGTTTGAGAGGTCAGTAAGTTTGTGACTTTAAAGGCAGGTGGCACTGAAGGAGCCTGGGAACCAGAGGTAAGTCTCTTGGGCTAGACTTCAGAATCCACTGCTTAGCAGAAATTCAGGAGTCTTCATTAAACTGACAACTTACGGGCCAAGTGCAGCCTGAAGGTGTGGTATGTTGCTTAAGTTGCAGAATTTTTTTAAAAAAAATCACATTAGGTGCCAACAGGTAAATATTGGGAAAAATCACACCCTAATCTGGTTTTCTAGCTTCCTTTGGCAGCAACTGTCTGGATAAGCATACAGTCTTTCAGATCCTCTTTCCATGGTCCTCATCACTCTCAATTGTTCTCCAACAAGTCAAGGTCACTTACATTTACTGGGCTTACAATAGGCCTTTTTTCCCCTTTATAGTTGAAAAGTGCTTTCTATCTTTGTGTTTTTAATACAAAGTGGGAAAATGAAAGATAGACCAAAAGAGATTCATTTTTCTTTGTACCTGACTCATTTATACGCTCTGCCTGGACGCTGTAGGCGCTGGAGTTTACGTCCCCCCTGTGGCAGTAGCTTATGCTATTGAAAGCTCTCTGTGTACTAGGGATTCTTCTAGTCACTACATATTAACACACACAACAAATAACCTAGGTACTTTATAGCACTATTATCATATCCATTTTGCAGATGAAGAAACCAAGGTGCTAAGACATTAAGTAATGAACAAGGTCACACAGCTACTGTGAGCCAGGGCTCAAACCTTGATATTCTGGCTCTGGAATCTAGTCAGAACCTCTTTAATACACTGCTTCCATCCCAGCAGCCCAGTGGGAGCAGAAAGAGAAACCACCCCACGAACACTGAACCCGCCTCTGCCATTAGAGAGCAGCTCGGTCATCCTCACGATGGGCTGTGTGTTCACGGGGAGGAATGCGCCCTCAGCACAGGCAGGCGTGCCACAGAAGAAAGATGCGGGTGATAAAGTACATTTTGCTTGAATTCTCAAGTTATAGCTCATTTGCATCCTATTTTTATGGTCAATTTACCAAATTTTCAGTAGTCAATTTTCTACTGTTATCATCAGACAAAATAAGAAATTACATTCAAGAAAATATCGTTGCTGTCGTATCTCAGAAAATTAATTCCTCCACGTCTCTCCATCCGAGTGTGTTAGAGATGAACTGCAATTGGGCTGAAGGTACCTATCCACAGGCGTCTGCAAAAATTGCTCAGATCCCTAGATTCTGTTTTTTTTCCTTTTGGTAGCAAGTAGTTTGGAGGACAATGAACTGCAGGTAAGACCAGTAGCAGTAATACCGAGGGCTGAGGCCCAGAACACAATAACGTCTGGCTGACACACTCCTGTGTCTCTGGGTGTACAACAACCCCTGGCCTCTTTCCCCAGCACAGATAATTGATACTACTTAGTTTACAAGTGAATAAAGAAAAGGGCTTTCTTTGGGTGTTTCAGACCCATTTACTAATCTGCTTGCTAAGAAATGGCCTCCCTGCCCAGAAAATTGCCTTGTAGTTCCCATTCTCAGAAACTCCTCAAGCAAGTCAGAAATGACCATGCTGTCTTTACCATCCTGTACCCTCTGCTCCACCTGCCCACCCAATTTTATCCAATAATGTAAGACATGTTCCAAGTCTGATTCCTCAGTGCCAAACCTTACATCTATTAAATGTGTAATAAATACAGTGGGTGACGCTCAAAAAAATGGGCAATGTTGACTGTGCTTTGCAAGATGAGAAAACACCTTCCCTGTATGCTTTTGCTTGTAATGAGAGTAATCATGTAATTTTGGGGCAGCAACTAGGAAAGAGGCTAAAAGATTCTGGGTTCTGACACAGCTACAAACCTTAGAGAATGTTTAATTATTGCAACTGTTTGGAATTGACATTTTCTAATGCAAATAAAATCATGTCACCATATGGGAGATTGTAAGAGGAAATATGAACCAGAATGATCAAATGTAATACATGGGCATACTGAATTAGGGCAAATTAAAATATACCTTATAACCTTAAAGACAATTCTAAGGAAAAGGAAGACAACAAGAAATGAGTTAAAAGGAATTTGGATATAGGTAATTAATAAAAGTGCATTGTAAAAAAAAAAGCAAAAAGAAAAGAGAAGGAAGAATACCATGCCTCCCACCTTTGAAGATCAGCAACATTTGACCTGGCACTTCCTCCATGAAGCCTTCCCAGATGTCACCTTTAGGTTTTATCTGTCTCTTGCACCCTCACAGAGCTTTGGTAACTCTGCTACAGTAACTCTGTTTTGTGCATTTATCTATCCCTACCATTAGCTTGTAAGCCCTATGATTCTATCGTAAAATGTATTTCTTCAGAAGTGACATATGCCACAAACTGAGAGATTTAAAGAAAGATCAAAGATCTGAGCTTGTGCTTTTGAGAACTGTGGGGCTGAAGGAAACAGCAATACTATCAATCCAGTCCAGATGTCCAAGCAGCTCTGAAGTGCTCACTTGGCTCAGAAATGTAGGTGGGAAGCCATGCACAGGAAGAAGGCTGCTCTGGAGCACGCTGGTCCTCAACTGCGCCTCATCTCTCTGACAGCTGTGTCCTGCTCTGCTGGCAGGATGCTTGTTTGCAGGAGGCTGTTGACCACCATGCCAGGCTGGCTGTATGTTACTTTCCCCTCAGGTACTAGGCTCCACGATCCTGGCCTTCTGTTTGCTTCTCTAACACTCCAAGATTTTTTCCCTAGTGCACTTCAACTTGCAGTTCTCTTTGTCTGCAAAGTGTGGATCTTGCACCTTATATTCCATGTCTCATTTGTGTTTCAACTTTGGTGTCACTTCCTCCAAGGCAGGCTGTTTTACATCTTTGCTTTTATCTCTGTAACATTCATCACTTCCAGGAATTACCTTGTTTATTTGTATTCTTGTCTATTTCTTTCCCCTACCCAATATAAATTTCAAGAGAGACTGCTAGCTCTGTTCCTGGCCATTGTCCAAACTAGTGCCTAGAACAAGAAGGCATTCCACAAATGTCTTGGTAACAATGAATGGAAATGGGGAAAATGCTTACTGAGTATCAACCATGTGGCTGGTGGTCTACTGAGTACTTTCAAATATATTATTTCACTTAATTCTTACCATAAGATTTGAAAGAGGCATGACTGATCCACAATTTGCAAGTGAGGAAAAAGCCTCAGATAGGTGGAGTCACTTGTCCAAGGTTACAAAGCAAGTGCTCGATAAACATTTATAGAAAGAAGGCAGGCAGGCCAGGCAGGCAGGAAGACAAGCCAGCCAGCCAGCATCTAGGACGTGGCAGCTTCATCTAGTCGATACGGCTCCAAAGCCCATGTTTGTTTTATTTCATCATAGTTTTAATGTACAGCAACTTCTGTTGTGACAAGGAGCGTAGTATATTCTGCGGCTCCCAAGGCTGACCTTTTGAAAGTATCTTGCTGACAGCTGGAATCAATACTTTTGTGTGTCAAGCTATAATTTTCAGCACCAATCTGACATACGACTGCCATATAATGCTACCTCCTTTGATCCAAGCCACAGACTGTCACCTTTTATTTGGGAGAGGATGAAATTCAAAGTGAAGATTGTTTCCATTAACTCCCCACTGCAGTCTGGAGTCTATTGGAGAGGACTCATGCCTTTCACTAGAATTTTTTTCAAATGCACAAAGCAGGCTCCTGTCTTTTGGCAACCTTGACACTTCCAAAGTCTTCCTTCCACAGTCACATCAGGGTTGGATGTTGTTCTCTGCCCTGGATCTGGATGGAAACTCACAGTGCTTCACGTGGCCTCCGGGGCCCAGCACGGCCGGATCCCGCCTGCTCCTCCAGCTGCGCCTCCTGCCGCTCCTCCTGTCCTGTCTCGACAGTCCGTCTATATTTTGTTTTTAGTTAGTGCCGCATAGTCTCCAACATCTTTCTGCTTTTGCTTTCTGTTGAAATCCTATACAACTTCTTCTTTATCTGCAGCAATTTCACCTTTTTTTAAAATATATTTTTTCCTAAATGTGGCTTTCTCTGATCATCCATATTATCTTGGTCAACTTTGATATCTCTTCATCTATGATATGTACTATCTCTAAGATAATTACACTGCATTTTGATGAATGCTCATTGGGTTTTTCTCTTACCAGCAATTTGAGGCACAAATCTATTTTATGATAGAATTATTAGCAGAAAGAATGATCATTTATGTAGTGCTTACAAAGTGCTAGGCACTGGACCTGACACTTTCATATATTATGTAATTCAAACAATGATACTATTAGTGCATGCTGAGCATATTATTTGTTCAATTGGGTGTATTATTTTGGAGGTATCGTACAGACCCTTGACTTCGAATTCTTAATGAAACTATGTAGTATGAATCATTATTCCCATTGCACAGATGAAAAACCAAAGTCCACACGGGTTAAATCATTCACTCGAAGCACAGAACTATCAAGTAGCAGATGCACAGTTCCAGCCCGAATCTCTATTAGGCAGGATATGTACATATAGAAACATCTGCTTCTTTCTGTCAATGTCTGGAGAATGGATAAGCGTATTTCCATTTACTGAAGCTGGTACTTGAGGCCATCCATAAACCAGTGTCATCTATTCAATCTCATCTATCTGAAGGCCCTCTGAGCAGCCAAACTAACCTTTGCGTGTTCCCCCACTCATCCTCTTCACGCCTGACACAAATCTCACGTGGCTCATGCAGCCTGAATTGTTGGTACTCTTCTTCCTTGCCTATGCAAAGTCCCTCATAATCTCTGGTTCATATTTTAGAACCTCAAGTTCAAATACTATAGACAACTTTTTCTAACCTCAGTATCACTCTCTGTTTGTCCGATCTTGGCACATCTTTAGCAGGAAATCAAGCAATAGATAATATAGGAAGACATTGAGTACCAGGCCTACGTTCATTGGCTACGTGACTTTGGACCAGCACTGAAGCCTCAATTTCCTGATATATAAAGTGAGAAGAGCAGCCGTATCTAAACTCACAGAGTAGCTGTGAGAATTAAAGCAGGGGATTATTATTAATGTGGCTTCTGCTTCATATTAAAGAATTGATACATATTACCTCATATGATTATCTAATAAGACAAGAGATTGTCAGTACTGAAAAATGAAGTAAGTTATTGAGTTTACAAATGAAACAATCTGAGAAAGCGAAAGCTCCTGACTCAAGGTCACAATACTCAACTAAGAGCCTTTATGACTCCTGACTTCAAGCGATTATTTATGTAGCTGTTTATATTTGACAAGTATGCACAACTTCAAGGTATGAACATTTACCTGATTTTCTTTTTCATTCTTTATTATTCCTAACCAAGTGCTTATTAAAATTTTGCCAAGCAATGGATTACAGAGTTTCTAGAAGAACATTATTTAGCTAAGTCTTAACGTTTAGTGGTATTTTTTCTCCGCCACAGAGTTAGCTTCCTTTGAGGTGGAGAATAGGGCTCATAAGTAGCAGCAGCATATTCAGAAAGGAAGAGAAAGAAACGAGAAGGAAATGAGAAAATGTTATGAATAATCCTAGAAATAGAATCACCAGGCTTGCAAATTCCAAGCATCTGGGGGAGGAATCAGACTTGTTACAGGAAATGGCTATTTACTGAGAGATGAAGGGACCTTGTTTCCCTAATCCGGGCCTGAGAAGCCTTATGTTTCTCAGTTTCAAAGAAAATGCAAATCGAGGAGAGAACAAAATAAATTTTTTTTTCCAAAGTATCTCTTATTTAATACAAGACAAACTCTTTCCAGGCTTACAGACCATGATAAACTGTTTACTTTTTTTAAGTCCAAGGACCCAGGGTCTAAGGCATCTGTCAGTATTGTATGGCCCCAATTGACAACTCTTCTTTTGTGGGATCACCATTAGCAGAGTTATGAAGGAAGTGAGGCTTATCATCCTGTATTTAGGTATCACTTCCACTTTCCTCCCGTCTCAGGAATTCATTTGCCATCTCCGTCAGGGCCCTCAAGCCATATCCACCCCGTGGCTGTCCAGAGCCTTCACCAGAGGGCAACATTGCACCCCAGTCAGTTTCCTGGAGCCCAGCACTCACTACTTCCCCTCAAAATTCTATTCCCTCCGTGTGAGAAGCATAACTCTGCTGCAAGCTTCTTGACACTAGAGCTTTGTCTTGTGCACGTATCTCCCCTAGAGGAACAAAAAGAGTGTACACAGTAGAAAGTCAATGCAATTTAGGTAGATGTGCAGAAGGATGGGAAAACAAAGAAGAAATTCATTAAATGTTAGAAAGGAAAATCTACACAAAATAGCTTGTGTCATGGCTAATGTAGTAGCTCTTTGATTCGTTTTTTCATTTTAGTAAAGCACTGATTTTTTTTCCCCAAATGCAGTATTTCTAGGAAAGATATGTGGGGCAAGTGTCTTTCTTTATATCCTCCAGTAATACTCTGTGGACAGCCATGTACTGCATGTGTCTGGGAGGACCGTATGCGTGGTCTACAAGCATCTGCCTGGTTTCCTGCTTGTATCTAAATTGGGGTTGGGTATTGGGATGCACTTTGATTTTGATGAGCTCAAGCTACCCTCCTGCCCCACCTAACGAATGCATGAAATCAAAAGAACAATAACAACAGTAATAAAAATAAATCCAAACTGTAGGGGTAGAGGGAAGAAAATAACTTGACAAGTTAGAAAACTTGAGTTTGAAATACCTTTTGCAGAACAGGCTTTGTCTGCAACCAACTGATTGTACTCATCCTGCACAAAATTAGAATTTAAAACTTTGTTGGGGGAAAAGCTAAGATATACCTGTATTAAAAGGATTATAATGGGAGATTAAGACTAATGTAAAGAAACTTTGCATCATAAATGTGAAGACTTGAATTTGAATTATGTTTTGCCAAATAATTTTCCGCTAGGGCCCAGGGTCTTTCATTTCATCCCTCTAAATCACTTCTCTTGTCTACAAAATCAGAAAGTCAACTGCATGGTTGGAACTGCTCATTTCAGTGGAAAGGAGGCCATATTCCACGCAGGAATGTCACCACTAGAGCAGATAATGAGAGCCCCATGTGGAGAGCTGTTCTCTGCCCTCAGCTCCCACAGTGGGAAGAGCCAGGGAGCCAGGTGAGGCTCCCCACCCGCGGTGCAGGCCAAGTTTTCTTTCATCAATTCTCTGCGGCCTTTGCGGTTCTGCAGTACCCAAAGTTTTGAGGAGACTAGTGACTCACCCTCTTTCTGCATCTAGCAGACAGATCACACGGTGACTGTCTTTGTGGTGACATGGGCAGTAGTTCAAAGTCTGAAGTATCCCAATTTATCCCTTCCTTTTCCATTTGGGCTTCTCTCCACAGGGACCATGAACTATCCTGGCTGAAGGTGGTCCCTTTCATCAGGGCCCCCTCAGAGGAGAGAGTAGGCAAACATCGGCCACATGACAATGGTATTTTGGTGCTTTGCTCTCTTTCTTGTTGCAAAAGAATGGTGAAATCCTACCTAAAGACCATCCAATAGGACATCCAGGCTGGTCTCATATGATCTTAATATTTATATTGGAAAAATTTCCAGAGCAGTGCCATCCCATAGAAATATAATGTGGCCGATGTATGTTATTTAAAATTGTCTAGTAGCCATATTAAAAAGTAAAAAAAAAAAAAAGACAGGCAATGCTAATTATATTTCATCCACTATAGCCACAATATTATCATTTCAAGGTGCAATCAATATAAAAATTATTTGAGAGGTATTTTTTTGAGTCTACAAAATCAACGCATATTTCAACTTATAGCTTTGTCAATTTAGTCTACATTCAATGCCCAGTAGATACATGTGACTAGTGGCTGCCTTACTGAACAGTGTCTTCAGACGTGGCTGCAGTCCTTGTTCAATATATTTAATGGGAGGGTTAGCAGAAATAAACAATTTAACACAGAATAGGCTATCAATCAATGTTTGCTGCTTTGGATTTTTAAAAGCATGTTAATTAGCTATTTTATAAAGATGTTATAATTACTTAAATTATTTTTGGGGGGGAGCAAATGACATAAGACTAAAAGGCCACTGTCCTACAAAGGAATGAAGAGTCCACCACAGAAATGACTGTTACAATGGAAATAACAATGTCAAAAGAATTTATATTCTCATAGGAAAGACAGAACAAATGTTTTCAAAGAGCTTTAAATGTCAACAAAAATCTATAAATATCTAAATCCCCAAATAAGATAACCAACCAATATAACTTCCAGAAGTTGAAGACACACCATTCTACCTCTGGGATCACTGAACACCATAAAGACTGCTGACAGGCATGGCTGCAGGGAGGGTAGAAGGCCCACACTCCCACATGTTACTGGGAGTCAACGTGACATTTAGGAACACTTTTTTCAAATATTCTTGCCTCTTTCAACACAACCATGTTAATTCTGTATCATAAGCTAACTACTAGATAAAGACATAAAATGGATGTAAAGAATGCCTACTTCACTGATATGGGACTACTGAACATTAAATGAAAAATTTAGGGTTTGGATCAATATATAGAAGACATTTAAAACACACATAGCAGTGGGGATATTTAAATGCTGCTTTGTACTTTCTGGAAATAACATTATTTTAATTAGCATACAATTTTTAATCAGAGCTAATAATAAAGTGCTACCTTTTGAAAAAGAACTATACTCTGGAAACTTTCAGAGTAACCAAAAGAAAAAAAAGTAAATGAAGAAAAGAGTATGGCCTGTAATGGTTAGGAAAAATTCCTTCAAAGAGCAAATGACATAAGAAGAGAATATAAGGAGAATATTTTCACCAAACATACTACATTTCCCTAGGACTCATTTATCTTGAAAGTGATTTATTTAGCTGCAAGCCCTTGATCTTCTTTAACTTGAAATGTAGGAAAAGATTCCTTATTTGACATCTTAAAGACTACAGCCTTTACATGGACATGCACTCAAGTTTACCTGGGAGCAGAATGGAAGTGCCGAACTGGGAAATAAAATTATAGCAAAGCAATTAGGACATAAAATCAGCTCTGAGAAAGGTCAGCTGCGAATGGGTAACACTGGGTGAAACATGGGCAGGCCCTTTTGGAAGGGAAAAAAGGAAGAGTTTATTTCCCAGGCTCTGAGAAAGACTAAATCTTACTGCATTTTCCTCTACTACGTGCACCATGCCCCATATCCTGCCTTCCCGTCTTGAAGAAAAGCCTTAAGTTGTATGTATAAAATTTCTACTTGGTCTTCTGGATTTTCCTGACCATCTGCCAAAGTCAACTCTTTCTCTAGATTTGGTCAGAAACTAGCATCTGTATCTTTCATTTGGCAACTGTGAATTACCCTGTGTGTGTGTTCTGACATTCAGGAAGTGCTTTGCCCAATAACTCTGTGTTCCCAGAGAAAAGACTACAATGCCCAACAAATCCTTGTTGATTGATCCATATACAAATTGGGCAATCTATTTCAGCCACTTATCACCGGGGAAGCAGAGAGCAGTCAAATGTGGAAAATGCTACCTCGGTGATGGATGGATTGACTGGACAGCAGCCACAAAGTCACTCCAGTGATACTCAGTGAAGTACTTCTTGGTAATAGAGAAAAGATTGCTTTGGTAATTGCCTAGGTCCTTTCAAATAAATGAGTGTTATGATTACAAAAGGACTTTCCTACTGAACTCACACACACAAAAAAAGCGCAGCTTACTTCTGAGGTCTATTTGTAATATTAACTTTTTTGTAGCTCCCTTGCTTAATGAAGAAAAGTTCTCATGATTTGTGCTTTCAACAAAGACAGGCTCTTTTTTTAAGAAACCAATGTATCATTCTATCTTGTACAAATCAGCTATAAGTAGTCTTTAGTAGTTCTGGTTTGTAACTCATGCATTACCTATAGGCTTTCACTAAATTTCTACTTTGCTCATTCCCTCCCTAAGATTTAACTATATTTTATCTCAACCAGTCATTGAATAGGTCCTCCTGAGTCTAGGAAAAAGAAACCCAGGTTAAGATGCAGAAGCATGGAGAGGTTCATCGATTATCCTTGGTCATAGTTAGCAAGAGGCAGCTCTAAAATTCAGTCTTACCCTTAATTAGAAGGGTTTCCCCTCCACTGCATTGCCAAAAGGACTGTCTACACTTCAGGCCCTGGAGGCTATTAAGATACTTATACCGACTTTAACCAGGAATGTTCTAAAATATCAAATATTTGCATTAAATTCAGGATGGCTCTGTTTCAGGGTTAAATTTGGCCCACCACCCACTTTTGTAATTAAAGTTATATGAGTACATGAGCCATGCGTATTAGTTTATATATTGCCAATAACTGCTTTACATGGCAAAGTATTAGATTAGTTGCAACAGAGACCATAGGCTGCATAACTTAAAATATTTACAATGTGGCTCTTTACAATTTTGTAGATGCCTGCCCTCTTAGTTAAATGAGTAAATTGCAAATAATACTGAAGGAAGATAACCCCCCCTATGACCACCAAGCCCTATCTGATGGATCCATGGATAGACAGAGAGATAATAGGTGAATGAATGAATGAATGATTAAAATCTCCTTTGAGGATTAACTCAGAATATCCAGGTCTGGAGCAGCTGAGACTGGCCTCACCAAGGTCAAAGAGATGGACATTGAATCCAGGAACTTGGATTTTTCTTAAGGTGGTTCTTCTAGTCTCTAGGCTGTTAGTTAGTTGCTGCTTTGTAACTGAAAGTGGAGAAGTTGCTTCCTATTTTGTCTGCTCATCTTTGGTTCTCTCTATACCTTAATGGGAAAGTGTGACCACCCCCACCAGTGCCTGAGGGTTTGGTGAGTCACATGGATCTAGGGCCTGTGCAGAGGTGTGGTCACTTGTCTGTCACCAGAGACTCTCCATCAAGCCCCATTGCCTCTACTTTTTTTTTAACATCTCTAATTCTTTCAACTTCTCTTCCTCCAAAGAATCCTAGCCTTAGGCTACTTTCATCTCCCACTAGAATTTCCAGTGGAGCCTGCTAATTAGTCTATTTTCAGTCTCAACCTGCCTCAAACCAGTTGTTTAAACTATTAGGAAAATGAAGTACCTCAGGTATATACAACTAAGCATGGCTCTTCCTTCCTTACATTTTCTTCTGTGGACTTCTATGAACTTTACACTACAGTTCATATTTCTGTGCCTGGTACACAGATCCCTCATGACCTGGCCCCTGTTTTCCCTTCTCATTTGCCCACACTCAGGACCTGCCCTCCCCCTTCACACTCTGCTCCAGGTTCAGAGAACTACACATAGCCTCAGGAAGCCCATTCATAGCTGTGTTCCTCTCCTCTCATCATACCTCAGTGTGTAATTATAATTTTATGGGGTGACTTTAATAAAGGCTGTCTTCACACTACACTGTCAGTCTCATGAGGGTTGGACCACATCTATTTGAACCTCATGTCTAACCTATTATCTGACCTTACAAAAGTACTCTTAAAAATTTTGTTACACAGATGAATAAAATATATGGCGGTGTCAAGGCTCCATGTCTAAAAATATGTTTATTCTCTTGCTTGGAATTACTTCTCCCTTTAACTTTTTGCCTCATCCTATCAAATCATTCAAGTCCTAGTTCAAGTGTTCTGAGCGTATTTCTTCCTTCCTTGCTTTCTGTATTTTTTTTAAAGAACCCCCCCCAGTTAAATCATACCCCTTGATATGACTGAAGCAAAACATACTGGTCCCATCTATTGTTCTCTTTACACATTTCTCTCATTGCATGTATCATATTATATTCCATTGTTGACTAGAATGTCTCTCTCTGCTAAGACACAATAATACACCAAAGACCAGGGACTATATTTCATTCAATTTTGAATTCCCAACATATAGCTTAGCACCTGACATAGAGCAATTGCCTAACCAATGTTGGTGAATGCATATGCACACAGTTTGGACAATTGGGGTTCCAGTGCAAGCCACTGCAGCAGCCAGACTGGCTCAGGAGAGCCTAGGTCATACAAATAAAACCTAAAAACAATAAAATCAAACAAATCTTTTTTATCTATTTCTCAGGCACCCAGTGATAATTTGCAAAGTATAGCACTGTGGCTGGAACAAATAGTAGAACCTACAGGGACTGTGTGTCTCAAACCATGTCCTACACCAAAAGCTTTAGGGGATGAAGTTAAAGATGAGTGTTGAGACCCAGTTGGCAGAAGCCTGCACTTGCGACAGCCCCACTGACCTGGCACGCACTTTGAGGGCTTCTCACTCCCCTCTCTTGTCTCTTCTGTTCTCAGGGCTCATTTCTTTGAGCTCACTCAGAGCTCACTGTTGTGTTAGGAACCCTACCTACAGGTAGTTAAAATAACAAGATCAGTTGCAATTGTTTAACATCACAACCACCTGAGGTGGCTTTACCAATATGTTTAACAAGAGAATGCCTAAAAAACTTAAAGCTGAGCAAAGATGTGTTTACAGGGGACTTTGTAAAGCCTTGACATACTGTCAAGAGGATTTACTAAGGAAGAGGCTTACTAAGGAAGCCCAGGAACTGGACTTACTAGACTTTAAATCGGCTATTCTAGACATGTTAAAAAAGCTAAAGGAAACTGTGCTTCAAAAAAATTTAAGGAAAATATGAGAATAGCATCTCACCATATATTTAATATAAAAAGGAAATAGACAGTTATAAAAAATCCTAAAACTGTAAAGAAAAATAAGTGAAAAAAATTTACTTGAGGTGCCTAATAGCATATTTGAAGTGGTAGAAGAAAGAATCAGTGAAATAGAAGACAGGTAAATTGAAGTTGTCCACTCTGAGTGAAAAAAAAAATAAATAAAGAAGAATAAATAGATCCAGATCCTGGCATAATGGGAGAAGCAGAAGAAGGGAGAGAAGGGGGGCAGAAAGAATAATTGAAAAACTAATGGTCAAAAATTTTCCAAATTTGATTAAAAATATTAATGTACATGTTTAAAAAGCTTAATGAACTTCAGGAGGGATAAATTCAAAGGGCCCCATCCCTATGGACATCACAGTCAAATTGCTGAAAGTAAAAAGCACAAAGAATCTTGAAGTCAGCAAGAGAAACAGGACTAATCACCTGTAAGGGATCTTCAAGATGAGTAACAGCTGGTTTCTCATCGAAACTCAATACCAGAAGGCAATAAAACAACAAACTGAAAATGCTGAAGTGAAAATAACACCCGACAAGAACTCTATATACAGCCCAACTATCTTTTCACAATGAAGGAGAAATCATGACACTCCCAGGAAAAACACGATCTGAGAGAATTTATTTCTGATAGAACTCCCCTAGAGCACAGAGTAAAACAGTCCTTCAGACTAGAAGGTGAGGACACTAGACAGTAAGCTGAAACCTCACGAGTAAATAATGAGCACCAGTAAAGGTAAATGCATAGGTCAATATAAGCAGCAGTACACGCGTATTTTGTTGATAATTCTCTTTTTCTATATGATTTATAAGAAAACTGTATAAGGCAATAATTATAACTGTGTTGTAGAGCTTATACAAAGGATGGAAGAGGAAATGAAGAAAAGTGTTCTAGTACAATTACAATTAATTTGGTATTAATTCAGATAGAGTTGATGGTGGCATGTTACTTGTTCCAGGGCAGACACTAAGAAAATAACTAAAACATATCTGTTATTAAAAAAACAATAACAATTAAAATGGTATGCTATAAAAAAACCTAGTTAACACAATAGAAAGCAATAATGGAGGAATACAGGGACAAAGAACATAAGATATTTAGAAAGCAACAGCAAAATGATTCAATTTGACAAAACATTCCATTTGAAATATAAAATTTGGCAAAATAGATTTAAAGAAAAACATTACCCACCTTTATGCTGTTGGTGAGAGATGCTTTAAATTCAAAAATGCAAGTCAAAAGCCAAAAGATTTAAAAACATATGACATGCAAGCAGGACCCAGAAGAGAGTAGGAGTTGCTCTACTAACACCAGAAGTGACATACTTTAAAACAGAATTATTTTTACAGACAAATAGGGATATTTTGCAATGATAAAGTGTCAGTGTAGGAGGATGACTTAACCATTATAACATGACCTTTTAAACCAAGTAGACACACTGGAAATCCATAGAATAGGGTCACCAACAACAGCAAAATACACATTCTTCTAAAGAGCATGTGAAATTTTCTCCAGGTTAATCATGTCAGGCTTTAAAGCAAATTTCAATAAATATTAAAATTATACTTATAGTGCACATATGTTCCTTGACTAAAATGAATTGAAATTATAAATTAAATTTGGTAAATTCACAAATGCATGAGAGTTAAACTACAAACTTCTAAATAACCAATGTGTCAATGAAAAATCACAAAACGAATAAGAAAACATTTTGAGGTGGAAAAAATGAAAATAACTTACCTAAATTCATGCAATGTAACTGAAACAGTATGTAGAGAGAAATTTATAACTGTCAATACCTATAATAAAGAAGAAAAAACTCAAATTAATAACCTAATCCTTGACCTTAAGTAAAAAGAAAACAAAACTAAATGCAAAGCAAGCATAAAGAAAATAATATAAGCTGAGGAGAAAATAAATAAAACAGAAAAAACAGTCAAGAAAATAAGAAAACCAAAAGTTATGTTTTTAAAAAATAAACAAAGCTGATGATCTTTAGCTAGACTGATCCAGCAGGTTGGGGAAAGAGAGGGAAAGCAGACTCAATTTGCTACAGAAATTAAACAAGAGGATATCACTCTTAACTTTTCAAATGTTAAATATTGAATGCCAGAAGATTGAATAACTTAAATGAAAAAGGTAGTTTCCTAGAGACAAACTACTGGAATTGAATTGAATTGAAAATAGAAAATAGAAATAGACCAATAAAAGTAAAAAACTAATAAAAGCTAACAAAGTTCTAAAGGAATAAAGAGTTTGAATTATAAAAAAATAAAACCTTCCCACAAAGTGCAGGACTATGTGACTTCACGGATGAATCCTACCAAATGTTTAGAGAAGGAATCACAAATCTTACAGAAAGTCTTCCAAAGCTTAGAGTAAGACTGAACACTCCCAAGTTTTTCCTTGAGACAGTTTTACTCTGATACCAAAACCAAAGATAGGACAGAAAATAAAACTATGGACTAATATTCCTTATGAATATAGATGTATAAAGTCCTCAGCATAATACTATCAAACTTATTCCCACAAAATATAGAAAAGACTATATGGTATAACTAGGTGAAATTAATCTTAGGAATAAGATTGCTTTAACATTCCAAAATTAATCAATGTAATACAATATATTAATAAGAGACAATGAAATCACATGATCATCTCTCAATTGATGTAGAAACAGCATTTGACATATTCAACCTCTTTTCATGATGAAATGAAACAAAACTAAAACCTCAATAATCTAGGAATGGAAAGCAGCTTCAAACCAATCAAGGGCATTGTAGTGGGTTGGATCGTAGCACCCAAAAGACGTATTCACATGCTAACCACCAGAACCTCTCTCTACGTTTTACCTTACATGGCAAAAGAGTGAATATTACCTTATATTACAAAACAGGTAATTAAGTTAATGATGCTGAAAAGAGGAGTTTACCCTGGTCTATTCATGTAGTAAATGCAATAACATGTATCCTCAGAAAATGCAGCTACACAGTAGAGAAGGTGATGTGCAGAGGGAGGCAGGGATCAGAGTGACGTGGCCACAAGCCTAGGGGTGCTGGGCAAGCACCAGGAGCTGGAAAAGGCAAGGAATAGACTTCCCATTCGAGTCCCTTGAAGGAGAGCAATGCTACCAGATTCTGGACTTTTAACATACTGTTACCAAACAGAGGTCCAAGGGGGGGCAATATTTGGCCCACCTAGGGATGCAAAAAAACTGCTACAGAACAACAGGGCCCCCCCCCCAAGGACGGAATGCTAATATCTACTGGGCTCTTCTGTCCACCACCAATTGGAAAGACAACTCTCAATGCCAGAGATTTGTGAAAATGAAATGAAATGTTTATTTAATGCTATTCAGGCCTAACGCCTCCATTAAAATATCAAAGTCCTTTAGGTTGTACACCTACACCCACACAGCGCTCCCTTCTCCCACTGTCCCAACTCCAGGTACCGTAAATCAGGAAAAGAGCACACGTCTGTGTTGCAGGCCGCTGGCACCGTCAGCTGGTTGCCATGCAGGCAGGATCTCCAGTTAATCCAAAGTACTGTGGTACCCTCTCATGGTCCACTGGCAAGAATTCTTTGTACCAAGTTCCAGGCAAAGTCTCTCCTGCTTCCCAGGCCATGCAACCAAAGGGGGCACCCCAAAGCCATGTGGGCCTCTTCTACCAAAACTGCAGGGGTCAGTCCACCAAAAGCGTATGTGTCTTTCTTCTTCACCTGGCTGAGGGATCTCCATTCTGGCAAAGCTGCATGGTTTTCCCTTTCACTCTGCTGAAACCGCATGGCTCCCCCTTCTACCTGACTGCAGGGGTCTGCACTCTGGCCAAAACTGCATAGTTCTCCCTCCTCTTCACCTTGGCAAGAGGGGGGTCTCAACTCTGCTGAAACCACTTGGCTCTCTCTGCAATGGCTGCCGAGTCTCGGTTTAAATCTCTGTGCCCATCCTCCTTTGCAGCCCCATTTCTGACTCCTCCTACAATCAGTTACACCTGCCAGGACTTGCAAATCCTCTCAGCTTTGCTGGGCTGCCATCATTAGCCTGGGCAGGTATGGCCCCATGGCATGGAGCCAATCAACTCCAAGCTCTCACGAAGGAGCTATAACTCAGGGGACCAGCCCCCAGTTACATCCTGGGTAGAAGCCACTCCCTTCTCCTTGGCTCAGAGCATAGCCACAGCTATTTAACATATCTATAGGGGGCTGGGATGGGAGAAATAGACAAGAAACTGTACTTGAAAAATAACTAAATAAAATTTTAAAAAATAATAAAAAAATAAATACATGCTTAATCTATTAAAAAACATATCTATGAAACCAGTCAAAGGTTATAGATATGTTAAATGACTATTCCAGAGGTTAGCTGTGAAACTGTTGCTATGCAAAACAGCTCTCAATGGCCCTGGCTCCATTTGTCCCTTCCCCCTGGCCCAGGGAAGGGGGGGTGGTGAGGACATCTTAATATTTTCTGGACACCCTAAACTCTGGATTCCATCCCAAATCCTTTCCTGCCCCCCCTTGGCTGCGCCCTGTTATAATACCAGTCTGTAAGAAAACACTCTTTCATTGCTCAAAGCCACCAAGTTTGTGATAACAGAAGCTTGTGGTTCCAAACACAGGCAACTACAAAAATCCCACAGCTAAAATTCTACTTAGTGATGAAAGATGGAGAACTCGCTGCTAAGATTAGGAACAAGACAGGAATATCCATTCTTGCCACTTTAATCCACACAGTAATGGAGGTCCTAGACAGGAAATTGTGGGGAGGGGAGAAGAAATCATAGTACCTAGGTTAGAAAATTGAAGTACAACTGTATCTCTATTTGCAGATGATATAATTTTGTATATAAAAATTGTAAGGAATCAACAAAACATATTAGCGTTAGTATACAAGTTCGGCAATGTTTAAGATACAAGGTTTTAAGATATACAAAATTAAATGTATTTCTACACAATAACAAGGTACAATTTGGAAACGAAACTAAGAAATTAATTCCATTCATAATGGCAAGCAAAAATACATATTCAGAAGTAAAGTTAACAAAGGAAATGTAAGATTTTTACATTGAACTATGGACCATCACTGTGTGAACTTGAACACTGCTGGGGGTTTTTGTGTGCATAAATTGACAAGCTGATTATAAAACACATATGAAAATGCAAGGGACCCTACACAGTCATAATTTACTACAAAACAACTGTCACAAGACAGTGTGGTAACTGGCATAAGAGATGATACGTAGATCAACTGGACAAAATTGAGAGTTCAGAAATAAAACCTCACATTCTGGTTTATTTTTGACAAAAATACCAAATGATTCAATGGTAAAAGAATAGGTTTTTCTGCCAGTGATGCTGGCACAACTTGATAATAGATGAAAAAAAAAGACAAAGAAGAAAAAAGAGGAGGAGGAGCAGGAGGAAAAGGATCTGGGCTCTTTCCTTATCCCATGCACGAAAACTAACACAAAATAAATCATAGTATGTAAATGTAAATACTGAAAGTAAAGCTGTTGGAAGAAAATATAGGTAAATCTTCATGGCACTGGATTAGCCAGCTGCTTGTTTGATATAATACTTCCAACACAAGCAACAAAAACAAAAGAAATATAAATTGGGCTTTACCAAAATCTTTAAAAAGCTTTTTTGTTTCAAAGGCTATTATCAATGAAGTAAAAAGACAACACACAGAATGGGAGAAACATATGCAAATAATCCATCTAATGAGGAATTTTAATCTAGAATATATAAAGAATTCTTACAATTTAACAATGAAAAGAAACAATGTAATTTAAAAGTAAGCAAAGTAGCCCTGGCTGGTGTAGCTCATGGTTTGATTCCTAGTCAGGGCACATGCCTGGGTTGCAGGCTAGTTCCCAGCAGGAGACGCACGAGAGGCAACCATACATTGCTATTTCTCTCCCTCTCTCCTTCCCTTTCCCTCTAAAGATAAATAAATAAAATCTTTAAAAAAAGTAAGCAAAGTATTTGAATCAACATTTCATTCAAAGACATACCATGTCCATAAAGCACACAGAGGATGCTCAATGTTGTGAGTCATTAGGGAAACACAAACCAAAACCACAATATAACACTTTATACCTTCTTGAAAGGCTATCATAAGACAAACAGAAAATAAGAAGTGTTGGTGAGTGGATAAATTACAACCTTGATACATTGCTTGTAGGACTGTAAAATAGCACAGCCCTTTGGAAAAAAAATTGGCCATGCCTCGAAAAAAGTTAAACATGGAGTTACCATCTGACCCAGGAATTCCATTTCTTGGTACATGCCCAAGAGGACTGAAAACATGTCCGCCCACACACTTCTACAGCATACTCAAAACAGCATTATACAAGCAGCCAAAAATGGTAACAACCCAAATGCCTGTCAGCTGACAAATCCACAAAATGTGGTATCCAATCCATACAACCAAATATTATTCTGTGACATTAGCATCTGCTACAAAATAGATGAACCTTGAAAACACTAGTGAAAGAATCCAGACAGGAGAGGCCATATAATTTACGATACCATTTATATGCAATGCTCAGAATAGACAAGTCGCAGATTCAGGGCTCTCAGGAGGAGGGCTAAAGGAGCTGGGATGAGGAGTGGTCACTAATGAGTAAGGATGCTTTTTGGAGATGATGAAAACAGTCAGAGCGTCAATGGTGGTGACGGATGCACATCTGAGTATTTTAAACACCACTGAACAGTACACTTTTCAAAGGTGAACTTCTGGTATATGAATTTTATCTCAATGAAGTTGTTATTTGAGAAAAGAATAACAAGTGGAATAGCTGGATCATGTGGTAGTTCTTTTCTAAAGGGTAGAGTGGAGGGTAGGCAAAATGGATAAAGGGGCTTAACTGCATGGCAAAGGATGGAAGCTAGGACTTTGGGGGGTGAGCATGATACAGTATATACACATGCTGAATTATAATGTCATACACCTAAAACTTACAAAATGTCATGAACCAATGTTCCTTCAATTAAAAAAAAAACCCTCTCAAGAACATATCTATAACTGGTGAAAAAATTTATCTTGGATTTGAAAATAAGTTTATATGACTCAAAATCCTGTGATTATTGGACTGCCCAGGTTTGTTAACTCTGCCTAGGAGACTCGGGTAGGATGCAGTGCTCACATGACCATTCTGTCCTATGCTGCCAGCCACCATGCACTTCCAAAGAAAATGGTGCAGTGCTTTTTTGGAGGGAAGGAGCTTCATAGAATTGTAGAAGATGCTCAGAAATTCCAAGGCGTGAGTCCCTGAAACACAAAGCCGAAGAGAGAGAGCCAGCTCCCCCAAGGGCACACTCTCCTGCTGAGAGGACAAGCAACTTTGGCATGGAGACAAAAGTCAAGCTTGGTTGTGGAAACCAGAGTTCAGACAATCAGGAGAGAATACGAAGAAACTCTATTAAAGTGCAGAATGTCAAGTTATGCCCTCACACTATCTGATGACAAGAAAGAAAAAAAAATCAGAGCTCTAGGCTGAAAGCCAGGTGACTGGGGACAGAGGAGCTGAATGTTTCCTGGTTGCTCTCTTAAATTGGAGCTTTTTCATTGAAGAAGCCAGAACATTAGCCATTGTTGGTTTTTCTAAAGGTAGGTGAGCAGTTTGACAGCTCAGGGTAGGAAGAATAAGAGAACTAGTAATTACCGCTATTTGGAGACAAAGGTGTGTGTGCGCGTGCACACTCCTGTGTGTTTGCCATTCTCTGGTTTCAGTTCATTATTTAACTTCTGCCTTCCTGCCCACGGGGGAGGCAGCTCTCTCCTGCGACACTGGCAAAGGGAAGTTAAAAAACCGAAAACACCTCAAAGTTCACTGACGAGTGGAAATTTACCCATTGCATAGAAGAGCTAGTTTCCAAAGTGAAAAACGATTTATTTTTTTCTAAAGAAGAATTTATATTTTTTAGGCATATATTTGGGATCCTCCCCCTCCCCCACCAAGACCATATTCTTTCTCTCCCTGTTCATGGTCTCCCATATAGTTGATTGATGCATCTATAAATGTTTTAAACCATAAATGAGCTGCTTCTTTTAGATGTTCTGTGGGTGGAGCTATGTTCAGAGCATGGTCATGAACCAGAGAAAAAAGAGGAGGAAAAGTCAGAGAGAAGCATGGCCAAACACCACTGAAGTTAACACAATTTCCTCATATGAAAGCTCTTCACTCTGAGGTTATTCTCACACTTAGTTGAGATACAATCACACCACATCTGGCACAGCAGTCGTGTGGAAGTGAAAGGGGTCACACTAGGAGAAAATGTGAAACTTTCCCCCAGTCCTACAGCATAGAGTTAGAATTATATTTTTATCATTTATTGGCTGTGTGGTCTTAGGAATGTTTCTGAAACTCCCTGAGACCAGTTTTTTCAAATATAAAGTGGAGATAATAGGACTTTACCACCCTACAATAATTTGTGAAATTTAGGGTGTATATATAGGCATATATATATATATATATATATATTCTATATATATATTCTATATATATATATATTCACACACACCTAGGGTAGATTGAGGTACACGGAGGTATTTAATACATGAATACCATAGCCATTACCATTCTAACTCAGTGGTATTCACAACTTAAAACAAAAAAAGTTATGGAACATTTCTCTAAGAAAATATTCAAGATACAAAAGATAAGCTAGGATAGGCTGGTTAAAGCATGGTGGGAGAGAACACAAATAGCCAGGAGACCCTTCGCTGAGCCCCATTCTCACATAGTCCCTATGAAAGTTTGAAACTATGAAAGTTTGAAAACCATACATCATTGCATCCAGGCTCCTCTCTCACAGAGAAACCTGGGACTAGAGAGAGAGGTTCTATCGTCCATTTGTTGGTGAAGCTGTTAATGACCCCCATTCTCATGACTCATGGTACAGCCCCTTTCTCTACACCCCCAGCCTCCTCCAACCTGTTTCCCACTTATTTTTACAGCTAGGGGCACAGAAGCGACAGTTCAGAAAAGAAAGTTGGTTGTTAAAAAGAGCTACCCCAAACATTGGAATATATAACAAGACACAGTGGAAGAGGAGACAGGGAAACTAAAATAATGGGAGAAATGCATCTGTGTTGCCATTGAAGCAAAGTGACTCGAACGACAAACAGCTATTCAACTGTCGATGTTGGAGTACACGAACAGTCATTTCTTACGGTAACTGAAGGCATGGGAGGAGGGCAAAAGTGGTGTGTAACTTCTTTATAAAAAGGGAGTCTAAAGTTTATTATACAATGATCTATATACAAAATGAGTAAAGTTAAAGAATAGTTTTGACATTAAGAGGGTAAGCTTCAGTAATTTGAAAAATTCACTTTTGATTAAGCACTCCATGCCTCCATGATGTTAATTATTTAGGGAGGTTTTTCTATTCAAGTAGTATATTTATCAATAACTTTCTAGTGAATAATTTTCATTGTTTGAAAAGACAAAAGTTGTTACATAGCAGATATACAAGGTCTGTCCAGAAGGTATCTAGCCCTGTAATAGGAGAAAGAGACATTTACTGAAGAAGATACAAGAAACATTGTACAAAAAGCAATGATGCTTTGGTCCCCTTCAAAGTAGGCCCCTTGGGACCTCATACAGGTCTCCCAATCTCCATCAGCTGCCCCATTGTATTTTCCTAAATTACATCAATGGTTTGAAATCTCTTCCCTTTCAAAGGTGGTTTTAGTTTTGAGAAAAGGCAGAACTCACAGGGTATCAAATCTGGGCTGTAGGGGGCTGAGTCAGCTGGGTGATTAGATGTTTTGCCAAATCACTCTGCACGAGATGTGATGTATCAGTGGGCATGCTGCCAATCACTTAGTTGCCCATAGCTATGGCCTTCTGAATCATTCAAATAGTTTCCACAGAGGAATGTTTAAGCTTAACCCAAAATTTGATGCAGATTCATTTCTCTGCTTGCTCATTTTGAATATGACAGAGCATATACATATGCTCACTCAATGGCATCTACCACCCCCACTGACTAGTACAGTGAAGTCCTCATTGTTCGTACATGTGCATTCCAGTCCACTCTCCTTGGCTGTGCAGTTACATTGATGTCTTGTAAACCATTCTGGTTACCTTAACAATAGCTGGACTTTTCCCAGCTAGACCTCATACACAGAAAGAGAAAGAAAAGTTCTTTTGAAGGACAGATGAGGAGAGAAAAATCTCTCATTGCTTCTCGAAATTGCTAAGTTTATATGTATCAATAATATCTCCTGCCATTAGATGCCCTTGCCATCCCCTCAATACCTGGCCAAACCAAATAATCACCTCTTCTGCAAAACATTCTCTCACTAGTCCCCACGGACCTGACTTTATCCACTGCTCTAATGAAGCACTGGAATGCCTTGTAATGTTCCTTGTATCATTTGTCTTAAACTTTATGCCAATTATAGATTATCAATACCCCATGCGAATGTATCTTACACAAACATTTAAATTAAAAATCATTCGAATGCAAATTCAATGTTGGCTATTTTATTATATTGACCAGAACATATAATGATCAATAAATGTGATTCATCAATAAAGTGAATAGATGTATGAACAATTAGATAATGAATAAATTTAGGAACAGTATTGAAAATACTGAATGAAAGCAACCCAAGTCTGGTGAATGATTTTTAAATGTTTATATGTGAATTAAATTATTTTTACACATTTTACCCATGAGACATTAGCTTATCCAATGAGGTCTCTACATGGTGTAATGGAGAGAAAATATAATAGAATTAAAAATGTATGTTGAGTTCTTGACCAGATAAGCCACTGACTCAATTTTAAGGAGATTGTATCACATCTGGGCCTAAAGTTCCCCATAAATTAAGTAAGCAGACAGGATTAGTACCTCTGAGGCCACTTCCAGTTTCAACAATATTTGATTAATCACATGACAGGCATTAAGGGGGAAATGACCAAACATCCTCCAGCCACGTAGAAAGAGGACCTTTTTTGTTGGTTTTACTCAGAGTCTATTGGTTCTTAACCTGAAGGCCCTTGAGAGTCATCGTGGAATATCCAGGAACACAGGTGAGAAGGGATAGCTCACAGTGTTTGCAGTCCCTGTGTAGTCCATGTTCAGAAAACTACCAGGGCTCTATTCTAAGCTCAGTGAAGTCAGAACTCTCATTTGTGCTTACTTTTCTTGCACTTTACACAAAGACCAGCACAGAAAGGTCTGCAATAAATTTCTCTGTAGTAACATAATCCACAAAGGGACACAAAACCTTCCAGGAAAACACACTAGATGCAAATGTATAATTTGGTGGCAGAAAGACTTGGTCTGACAACCAAGAACTACCTAGGAACCCATGAAAAAGAAAAGCAAGGAAAAAAGAATAGTGTTACACAATATTAAAACCCTATAATTAGGATTATATTGACACATGGATAGAAATATCCATAGAAAAGAATATAAAATCTAGCATCACCCCTAAAACATATGAAACTTTGGTATTTGCTCAAGGAGGCATTTCTAATGAGTGGGCTCTGGATGTAGCCTTAACTAAATGACACTAAGGAAAATGTGTGTGTGTACGTGTGTGCATGAAATTCACAGGCCACATAGTAAGAGATGGCCAGTGGAGGCAGAATAGCCCCAAAGTATTGGAAGTCTGGGGAGAAATGCTAACTCCAGAAAAGGGGTTGGTTTTTGGGATGGGACTGTGTTTTTGTCAATGATGCTCCCAAACAAGCTGAGGGAAGCACCTGTGGACCTCGCCACGCTCACTGGAACTTTCTGCTCTAATGTACTACGCCCTCTCTGCTGCATGCTGTCACCCTGCTTGGACTGCTCTTTAGCTAGTGAATTACACTTATCCTTCAGTTAGCAGCTCAAGATCCCTTTCATCCCAGAGGTCATCTGAACCTCTGCACCACCAGGGCCCTTTGACACACACTCCCAGAGAACTGAAGTGTCTCCCTGTAGAGCACTGGCTGGTTTGTAAATACATTTGTCTGATTATTTGATCAATAACTATCTTCTGACACTCATGATTGTACCTTCGGCCACTGGCATAATAGCTTCTATGAGTTTCTTTATAAATATCTATTTAAATGGCTAGACCTCATGTTCCAAGACCTCTAGATATGTACACACCCCATATTTCTAACCTTATTTCTCAAACATATTTAGCCACAGAGCCCTTCTCTCTGTGTGAGGGTCTATTGATATCTGCAGAAGTAGTACTTTCCAGGGCACATTCTGGGAATACTGGGATGTGAGGACAGCAGGCCTAGATGCTGGTCCCAGAGGCTGTTAGCCATTCTCTGCAGTATCCAAGGGAATCGAGACTCTCTCTGTCCCTCCCCCCCATGGTCTCATCTGTCAACAAGTTTGCCTCTTCAAACTCGACTTCACCACAGAGTGGAAAGCAAAGAGACTATCTGGTCCAAATTGGAAGACAGAAACTGAGGTCCCAAGAGACTATGGGATGCAGGCAGACAGTGGCAGAACATTTGCTTTTAGAATTAAGACCCAAATCTTAAGGCTTCTCCATGATCATCTCATCTTGTATCTTACCACTGTCCTAACTCTTTCAATTTCACCTTTCCATTCCCCCACTATACAGTGTGGTGGACCCTGGGCAGCAAAGTCCACCTGTTGTGGCTTAAGGCGAGAATCAATGCACAGGGGACAACAATCCTGTGGAGAAAAAGGGAACAGGCACAACTACTCTCTCAAGGGGAGAGTGCCTATGGGTGCCTCAGTCACTCCCACAAGAGGGGAGCTCCCCGACCCTTGCCTGGGCAGGCTTTTATTGTTTTCCTGGGGTCTTATATCATAGACAGATTTATTATCTATTACTTAGAATATTATTGTCTACATTTTAGGTATAATTAAGAAAATGAAAATAACATGCAGAGGGGAATGATGATGCACTGATTAGCTCTGTCCTTGGGAGAGCTCATACAGGCTTTGGAAATTACCTTGAAGATAGACAATACACATTTGTTGTTTTAGAACAGGGTGATGGAGTTTTAGCAAGAACAAGCCATAAAAATATGTATGCATTTTCTAGGGCTGATTCCCACGGGAAAACTTGGTTTGAAGGTCTGGCTCCTGCCCACCACTTCACTTCTGTAGGTTTTCCATACAGAGCTGAGTCACATTTGCCAGGCCAAGACAAACTGGTCTCCAACAATACAGCACGTCCCAACCTCTCTCATAGCACAGGCAATAATAATGTTTGTAAGGCATGGAGGCCTCTGACACAAGAGGCCTTGCACGTATTTTTATACTTATAAAAATATATGTAAAGGCATTTCCTCCAATTTGTAACCTGTCTCCCTTGTACGCAGTATCTATGTATGTCCTTCTGAATGTATCAGTTGGGCCTGTCTATTCCCAGCATCCCTCAGATTCTTCTCCCTTTCAAAACTCACTTGCCCCATTTACTTGGAGATTCTGATTTCTCCTACTGTTACTCCATTAGAGTCACTCATGTTTAGCTTAAGTGGCAGCTAGTGGCTGGCTGACTAACTCGGCATAGGGAAGCATTATCATTTTAATAAGTGCTTTTGGCTTCTTAATCCAAACTGGGATAGTTCAAGTGCCACAGCAGGGTCAGTAGATCAAATATTTTGGACCAGGAAAGACCTTTCACTGACTTAAGTAGCATGTCATTCAGCCTTCTCTCTTCATACATGCTGAGAGCAGGCGCCACAAGAGGTGAATTAATGAAATCGAGTTAGTGTATAGTTCTGTGAGCTTTCATAGTCAAAGTACCAACTCTGCCGTTTCCCCAAGGGCAGGCAGGCACACAGAGGGCAAGCCCACTGAGCCAGCAGGAAGATGGATTGGGCCGCTGTGGGTCCAGCAGCACCTGCAACGGCACTGCTGAGGCAAAGATTGGTGCCAGCCCTGTTCAGAACACACAGCAGGAACATCAAGGCTACTGAAGCAAAGAGGAGAAGACAGACCCAAGCCAGATGCCTCACAGCTGGAAGAGAAAGCTCTGTTCACTGCTCTAATACCATTAAGCAAAGGCCACATGGGAGTGGAAATTCACTAGTCCCTAGAGAGTGAGAAGTGCACTTGCTCCACCACTGAACTCGTGTTTGGCAGTCTCAAGGGAAATGGGGTTTAAGAAATTGAAAAGAAACTTCTTCAAATATCTCATCTGAAGCAAACTTATAAGGTCAAGGAAGCCCTCACCCCTGTCGTAACTAAGGCTCTATGTGAATGTGAACTCCCTACAGACACCATCCTTAAGAGTGCTTTGCAGATTTCAGAGCACAATCTACTCCGAGATCTATCCTCAGGGACCCTTCCTCAATAGGGTAGGTTGGCAAACTTTTCTGTAAAACACCAGAGGGTAAATGTGTTAAGCTTTGCAGGTCATACTCTCTCTGTTGCAACTAGTCAACTCCACCATGTAGCATAAAAGGGGCCACGTGAAACATGCAAACGAATGAGAAGGGCTGTGTTGCTCTAAAACTGTCTCTACAAAGGCTGGCAGTGGATTGAGGTCGATCTGTGGAATGAAGTTTACTGACGCCCGCTCCAGAGCAGTACCAGAAAAACAAGTCCATATTCCCCTCTTCTCATTTGCTTATCCCTGGTACCCCAGCAGGAAAGCTCTTTGAAGTCCCCCAGCTCATGGAGCTGGAATGCCTCCCTTATGTCCCTGAGTCCCTCCGTCCTCATGTCACACCTAATCTTTTCCCCCCAGTAAAACTGTACTGCCCCCAAGTCCTTGGGCTTGAGTCACTCAGTGTCCTAATTTCAGGATATAAGATAACAGACATAACGGCCCAGGGGAATGAGCACTGCAGACTAACCAGCAGATTATCAATGGTTTGAATAGTTCTGCAATAACTTCTGCTGAGGAAATTGGACTCAGGAGCCTTACTTCTCAGCTTTATGTCCCATTATACCAGGGGTTAATGACAAAGACAACATCATTGCAACCGAGGGAATTACTGGCAGCCTTTATTGATTAAAACATGTGAATAAAAAACACAAAACAAAAAACAAGAAGATGGCAACGCCTTGGACCTGAAGTCAGAAGGCCAGGGGCCCGTGGATGGGTATGACTAATTGTCTGGTGTTGCTAATTAGTGATGAAGTCTCTCCGAGCAGTTTTCCTCACTATTAGACGAGGACAACACTCTCCCTGACATGTCTTGTCAACATACTAGACTCTTTAAAGACGCTCCCCAAGCTTTAGACAAAACCCAAATTCCTTGCTCCCCTCCCTGGCCTCACCTCTTCTCACCTGGTCCTTCAGCATCCTCCCTACAGCTGTGGGTACAAGACACAACTCCCCATGCACAGATCTGCACAGAGCTTTTCTCTCCCAGCAGATCATGAGCTCTCTCCCACCCCAACCTCCTTATGTCTTAGTCCTGTTTACCCATCTAGTCTCCATATAGACATTGGTTGTTTTCACACCTTTCATCGCCCTCTGAGACTGGGTTCCGTATTCCTGTTACACAATCTCCTATGACTCTATCGTTATTCCCATCACATATTCCTATATGTACTTGTCCACCCTACTAGATAATGACTTTTAAAGCACTAGAATTTCATCTTAGTCACACTTGTATCATCAAGCCTAGTACTCTTCCTCACATACAGCAAGAGATCAACATGGTGAGCTAACTGATAAGATAGTACACTTTAGAAATGCTTTGAAGAAATGTAGAAGCATCTAGTTCTCAGACAATAAGATGTGAAAAAAGTTTATCAAACTCTTGCTTTGATATAAATGGTTCCCTTTGATAAATAGAAAATATTTCATTCCCCATCCCCCAAATTAAATCTATTCCCCAAACAACATGTTGAGAGTCAGGGGTAAATAAAAGACAAATAGACTGAATTAATGATTGTTGAAAATGGGTAATGGGAGGCTAGTATAATACTATATCAGATGCTTTTTTATATATTTGAAATTTTCCATTAAAAAAAGCTTTACAAAAGATAAGGATGTCTAACAGGCAAAACAAAGTGAAGATCTCTAATGGTTTTACCCTCCCAAAATAGTCATATACATATATTCCATTTAAAACTGAATTCTATAGGAAGACTTAGAATTTTTAAATATATTGATTCAAATGTAGGATCAATTTAAAACACAACTTAACACTACAATTTAAAATTGCATGTGATGCTTTGCCTTATAATTATATTTCTGAAATTGTGTTATCTATCATTAATCATAATTATAAAAACTATAAAAAGAAAATTCCATTATAACAGGTAATTTTTATGAAAAAGTATAAAATATATTCACTCTTTCAAACATAAAAAAAAAAAACACTGCTTTCACAAAAGGGAGACTCGCTTAGGAATTCAAAATGCCTTTTGCATGATCAGCGGTCTGTTGAGTGTCAGAAAGGTTCACAAAAGGCCTTTGTGTAAAAAGAAGGCAGCACTCTGTCAAAGCAGCATCGATCAGCTGCTGGTGTTTACAGACTGGCGCGTCTTGGGAAGGCCTCCTTCTTGGTTCACAGTGATGAACTATACGATTAATCGCCCAGTGCTACCCAACAAGGCATTCACCAACACAGCAAGCAGCAGCTAGAAAACCTAGGAGTTTTGTTTTCCTTAATTGCTCCTCTTGTTCGTTTTGTTATGAATGCATGAAAACTAGAGATGTCCTTGAAGAGACACACAGTCAGCTTCTGAATGTGCTAAGGATGTGTGGATGAGGAAGAGAGAACCCTGGACCGGCTGGTTTCAAGAACTAGATGCATGTCCTATCTAGTACAGCCACTCCCTGGTCTGGGCTAAGTCACATGATGCCTCTATGTTTCAGGTCCCTTGGGTAGAAAGCAGAGGACGACCACATGGATGGCAACATAGATTGTGGGAGATGATGCACAGTGTATTACATTCTTGTTGTAGCTGTTACTGTCTATCATAATCTCAGTGGCTTAAAACAATGCAGATTTCTTATCTGGTGGTTCTAGAGGTCAGAAGTCCAAAGTGGGTCTCGCTGGGCTAAAATCAAGGGTGCGTTTCTTCTGGACACTCAAGGGGGGAAGAATCCACCTCCTGAGTTTTCTAGCTCCTAAAGTTTGCCTTCTGCAGCTCATGGCTTCTTCCTCCCTCTTTAAGTCAATGGAGAACATCTTCATATATGTATTCATTCACTTGAGTAAGTGTGAATATGAATATATATATATATATATATACACACAGATACATATATATATGAAGAGACACACAAAGATGCACAAATGCACACACAAGAAAATTTATTTCAAGAAACTAAAATCTGCAGGACAGGCCTGCTGGCTAGAAACTCTGGGGCAGGAGCTGAGTTTGCAGTCCACAGGTAGAATTTATTCTTCCTCAGGCAAACTGGTTTGAATTCTCTGAGTACCACCCAGATTATCAGGTTATTCTCTTCTTAAAGTCAACTCATTGTAATGTTAACCACATCTGCAACATGCCTTCATGAGTATTAGTGTAAGAGTATGTTGTTTCCCACTGAGAAAATGCGAACTATGATTATATTTTCTTGTATGTTTGTGTATATTTCTTGAAGTTAATAATTACCTTATTGTTTTCCTTTGCTATCTCTCTTTCAGGATAGCCAACTGCACTGGGTAAATATTTGTTTCATCCTTTTCTAGCAAACCTGCTTCTGTAGAAACTGTGCACTCTAGGATTGCAGAACAGTTTTTGCCCTAGGACATTTCCTTTGCTATCTTTCAGAAAAACTCTCTCTTCTGTGTCAGGTCCCCTCTTTCCTGGATCCCAGGTCTTCCCTCTCCTGACTCATTCCCCATTTTGTAGAATACACCCTCCACAGCCTCCTCAGGAGGGTGCTTATAGGTAAATTCTTTGTGCAACTTCACATCTGTACCTTTTCACTTGGTTAATAATTTGGCTTGGTAGAGAAACCTAGGTGAAACTAATTTGCCCTCAAATCTTTTAATTTTTTAAAATAATTTTCACTTAAACAATAATAATTTTTGCATAAGTCATTCTTCTCTTTAATATGCACAAGTTTTAAAAAGCATATTATTTTATTCAAAATGTTTATCAAAGTATAGTTGATATATAACACATTATTAGTTTCAGTTGTACAATATAGTGATTCACATTTATCAATATATATACCTTACTATGTGATTACCACACTAAGTCTAGTACCGATCTGCTACCATGCAAAGTTATTACAATATTATTGACTATATTCCCCGAGCTATACACTACACCTCCATGGCTTATTTATTTTACAAATGAAAGTCTATACCTCTTATTCCTTTATGTGTGGTTCTAACTTTAGCTAATGTCTGGTGTTATTTCTATTTTTATTTCTGAATTCCCTACTCCAGGAACTATGGGTTCTTTTTATCTCACTGCTTTGGAACTTGATAATAATGAAGTAGAGGCTTTGATCAGCAAGCAACATCTTCTTTGTGTTTAGGAGTCTTTTTTCCTGTATTATTTCTTCAACATTTTTCTCCTTTGCGGTGTGGTGGCTATCCTAGAATGACTAATTTGTTCTCTCATTTTCCAAATTGGTGTTCTTTTTCTACTTTATAGATGTCCTTGACTTTATCTTCCAATTGTCTAAGTTCCCCTACAGTAATGACTGAGAACACAGGCTACCTGTGTTTCCTGAATCTACCACTTAGTATTTGAGTGGTTTTCAGTTAGTTATTTAAATTTTCTAGGCTGTTTCTTCTTGTGGAGAGTGGGGATAATAGCCCTCAGGACTAGATAAATTAAGATTTATAGTATAGAACACTGCCTGATGCATACTAAATGCTACATAGTTAATTGAAATAATTATGGGCTTCTCCAGTCATAGCTTTCTAAAATACTGGGGAACAACATGAATTGAAATGTTTTACCTTACATTAATCCTAACTTTGTCTCCCTACTTTTTCATACCCACTCATTCCTTCTAAAACCTTAAAGAAGCAGTCATCTCTCCATTTTGACTGTTCTGCTCCAAGATTATAACAATTATCCCCATCACCCCACATACACATGCACACCCTAAGAAAACTCCCTTCAGCAATTTCTTACCTGGTCTATACATTATTCAACATCTTGGTCACAATCTGTTAGAGGAAACACAAACCCTTTAAAGTTAGTCAGAGGAAAGGGCTCTGAATCCTGTCATTTGAAAAACTAAGCTCTTTATCCCAGAGAAGAGATGATTCAAAGTTGAGCAGTAAGTGTTTCACCCTTGCCTATGTAGCATCCTGCAGTTGGTACTAACTTCCCCTTTAGAAAACCATCCTCTCTCATGGTCAGTCCAGGCCTTTCAAGTGAGACTGATAAGACCCTTCAGCTAAAGAAATGGAGGGGACACAAGACCTGGCCAATCAGGGTGCTGCATCATCTTGTTTCAGTGACAAGGTCAGAACAGACCCAAGCCCACTCACACCAACAATAATTTTGGGACTCTTCTGGCCTTTCTGGGAAATGTATGCTATGAAGCCAACACCGAGCAAAAACAAGCACAGAGAAGGATAGACACACAGAAGCAAAAACAGCAACACTAACTGCACTGTACATAACGAAGGTCCTCATTATGGGACTTTTCATTTATATGGGCCAAAGAATTTCCACTTTTTATAAGCCAGTTTGAGTTGGGATTCTGCTTTTCTGTCAAGCAAGAGAGTCCTGACTGGCTCGGTGGACAGCAGAGCTGCCTCTATGGGCATAAAGTAACAGCTTAACTGAACTGAGTTTATTCACTTGGAAAATATTTATCTCATGTTCACATTGTGCAAACAGGTTTCAAGATTTCTGAAAAACTCTAGTTGTGACAGATGACCAACTTATAAATCGACCTTGGCCTACATAATAAAGGAATGTTTTATTTGGCTTAACATTTGATAGAATATTCTTTAAGGGGATCAGATTAAGTCAAGGATAATCTCTTCTACTCACATAAATGCTGACAGTCATTCATTCCTTATTATTTTCAGTAAGGTAGATGCTATGAAATTTGTATATCCTCATGATAAGTTGAGAAATAGTTACTTAGGAAGGAAAAAGGGGACTTGTCCAAGAAACTCAAGAGTACAACAAAGAAAAAAATGGGCTGTAAGGCCATATGCCCTGAAACTGGACTGATTGCATTTTTTTTTTCCTTAACACTGCTGACACTGACTAGCTGTATGTTCTTGGAACACTTACATAAAATTATGTTTTAGGTTCCTCAGTTGTAAATTACCAACTGTCACAACCCACAGATGGTTGTGAGGGTTAAATGAGATATCACATGTAAGGAATTTAGTACATTTCCTGGCACAGATCATTACTAATATCATTACCAATAAATATGGTTAGAATCTAAATATATCTGTCTTTTAAAACAAGGCTAGACTTGATGATTGTTTTTCCCATTATATTCTTCCTTAAGTTGCATTTCTTTTCTCTGAAGTATTTAGAAAAGATCTGCCCACTCTCCGTCTCAAATGATTAACTTGGTAGTTACAGGGGCTTTAACCAATAATCTTGGCAATCCTGAAAACCTCTCATTAAGAACGTCAGTGAAAGTCATTGCCCAACAGGAAAGAAAGAAATCATCTGTGTGATGGGAATTTTATATATCCCCTTGACTGGATTGTGGCAGCTCAGGTAGTTGGCTAAACAATATTGTCTGTGTGTTTGTGAGGGTGTTTCTGGATAAAGCTGGCATTTGAATTGGGGGACTCAGCAAAGCTGTTCACCCCACCCCAATGTGGGTGGTCATCATCCAATCTTTGGAGGGCCAGAATAGAACAAAAAGGCAAAGAAAGGAAAAACTCAGTCCTTCCTGCCTGATCAACTGAGCTAAGACATGAATCTTCTCTGAACCCTCCACACTCCTGATTCCCAGTCCTGCTGACTTGGACTGAATCACACCTTCCACATTTCTGGGTCTCCAGCTTGGACAGGGCAGATCTCAGGACTTCTCAGCCTCCATAATTGTATAAGGCAGTTAAAAATTCTTTTATTGATTGATTTTTGGATTGGAAGAGAGAGACAAAGGGAGAGAAAGAGAAACATCGATTTGTTGTTCCACTTATATATGCATTCATCAGTTGATTCTTGTATGTACCCTGACTAGGGATTGAACCTGAAACCTTGGCATACAGGGACTCTCTTACCAACTAAGCTACCCATCCAGGGCCTGAACCAATTTATTATCTATCTATCATCTATCTATCTATCTATCTATCTATCTATCTATCTATCTATCATCTATCTATCACCTATCTGTCATCTCCCATTGGTTATGTTTCTCTAGAGAACCCTGGCTAAAGCAATAATTGATAGAGAGAGCTGGGTGCCACCATGCAACAAACACCTAAAAATGCAGAAGTGGCTTTGGAACTGTGTAAAAAAGGGAGGCTAGAAGAATTTTGCAGGGTGTGCTAGAAAAAGCCTGTATCACCATGAAGGAAACTTTAAAGGCAATTCCAGTGAGAAGTCAGACAGAAATGAGGAACCTGTTACTAGGAACAGGAGGAAGGGTGATCCTTGTTATAAATTGGCAAAGAACTTGGCTGAATCGTGTTTGCCTTCTAGTCACTAGTGTTTAGTAGTAGGGAAAATTTGCAAGTGCTCCAATCAGATATTTAGCTGAGGAAACTTCTAAGCGATGTGTTGAAGGTGCCACTTGGCTCTTCCAGACTGCTGAAATGAAACAAAAGAGAAATGACTAAAAGATGAAACTGGCAATCACAAAGAAAGACCTTAAAGATTTGTAGAACTGTCAGCCTAATCCACACTGAAAACGACAACAATGGTGTGGGCAAGCAGCCATTTGATGAGGAGAGTAATCCTGCAGCCATCTCAACACCTGCAGAGTCTGGCCATTCATGACAACTTGCCTCAGGATGGATCACGCCTTGAGTCTCGCCCATATCTGTTGTAGGTGATATTTGCATGAGAAGTTGAACTTCAACTTTAAAGTTGGTATTGGAACAAGTTATGATCTTTGAGGTTATTCGGATGGAATGAATGTATTTATTATTCATTAGAGAAGGATATGAATTATGGGGACTAGGAACAGGATGCTGCAGACTAACACTATTTGTGTTCCCCTAAATTCATATGTGAATTCCAATGTGTGATCATATGTGGAGGTGCAGCTCTGGGGAGGTGATTAGATCATGAGTGTGGAGTCCTCACGAATGGGATTAGTGTCTTCAGAGAACTTCTTTGCCCATTTGCCAAGCAAGAACATGGCCAAAACACAGGAGGTAGGAAGCAGGTCTTTACCAGACTCCAACTGCTGGTTCCTTGATCTTGGACTTCCAAGCCTCTAGACCTTTAAGAAATAAATATTGCTAAGGTCACCTAGTCCATGGTATGTTTTTTAGTGGCCCAGACTAAAACAAACTAAGACAATCCACATGGAAATATTTTTGCCAAACAAATTGTTGCTAGAGACATTTCTGTGGAATACTTATCCTAGAACATCTCCACCCAGCAGAATAGGTGGCCACACATTCTGGCTATAAGTAAAAATCAAAAGCTAGGGGCAGCTTCTGAGATGGTCACATTTGTGGGTGCCTGAGAATTAACCCACAATAGACCAACTGCCCACAGCTGTCAGAAAAGTGGCCTTTCACAGGGAAAGGAATCACCAAACAACTCTGGAAGCAATTAGCCCAAGATATCACCATAAATTTCAGACCTGCAAGCATCATCAAAAATGAGCAGCATTAAGGGTACAGAGCTCCTTTTGGGGGTAATAAAGATGTTCTAAAATTGTCTATGATGATGGTTGCACATATCTGTGAATTTTACAGTCTAAATGTCTGATTTGTATGAGCTTTGAATCATGGCTCAATAAAGCTGCTAAAAAAATGAATAGAACTGCTAGGCTTAGTTCTCTTGGCCCACATCTGTATAAGTATTGTACAACTGTGGAAAGAACAGGATGACAAAGGGACAATAGCAACTTACACTTGAACTGATTACTTAACTACATACCAAGTAGTTTGTTAAGTATTTCACATTATTCATTTAATTATCACAAGTCAGTAGGTATTGTTATTTTTATCCCCTTTTGTCAGAAAAGGAAATCAAAACTCAGAGTAATTAAGTAGCTTGTCCGAGGTTACAGTTAGTTAACACAGGTGGTGCTCAAATCTATGGTTAGTATTACCCTCTGTGAAATATCTATCTATCTAACTACCTAATCTCCAGTTCCTGGCACAAAAGCTCCCCAAATCCTTTTCTAAATGATAAGAGCACAGGGTTATCTTCTTGTAATGTTTGGTCTTTGATTCTGGTTGCCAATACTGATCTCCTAAAGCCTTTGGAATTTCCAGAGTAACAGGGTATTGTTTATTCTAATGAGGTGATTCTTGATGGGTTCCTGGATAGTTTGAGAATGGAGGTTGATCAGCAGAAAGAATGAGCTATGATGAAAACCTTGGAACTTTCAGCCCTACCCTGAGAGGGGAGAGGAGCTGGAAATGGGGTTCATCATTGACTGTGCCCATGTGAGGAGGTCTGTATAAAATCCCAACAGCATGGGAACTGGAGAGCGCCCAGGTAGTTAGACACATCCACGTGCCAGTGGGGACAGAAGCTCCTCCATTCAAGACCCTCCCAAACCTTAGCCTATGTACCTCTTTATCTGCCTGTTCATCTGTGTGCCCTTTATCATCTTCCTTTATAACAAACTGGTAAATGCATGTAAATAGTCCCCTGAGTTGTATAATCTCTTCTAGCAAATAATCAAATCCAAGGGGTGGTGTCATAGGAATCTTCAATTTGTAGCCAAGACGAACAGGAGTTGTGGAGAGCCTAGGATCTGGTACTTATGACTGGCATCTGAGGTTGGGGCGGAGGAGGGCAGCCTCATGGGGCCCAGCTCTTAACCTGTGGGTCTGTGCTAAGTAGCTGGCGTCACAGAGAATGGCTTGATAATGTGGGAAAAGCCCCTACCTCTGCTTCAGAAATATCGTGTGGTGGTAGTGTGAGAGTAAAGGGGAAACACACGGGATGGAGAATGAGTTTTTTGTTTGGCTCAACCTAAAGCCCATATTCTTCACCACCAATTAGACAGTATGTGGGGGAACAGTATTCTGTCCAGTTCATATATATGAATAAAACCATATATTGTACGATTAGTGTAGGCCGGAATCTCAGGATGGGCAACACCTTAATTTGGAATTAAAAACACTGGTTTCTGCTGTGGAAGAGATGGAAAACATGAACACAAACATAGACCTAACGCTTTGAGTCAGGAAAGGGAATATTTTAAGTGCTTATAAATAATATAAATAATGTTTTTATTTAACTTACTTGTTTTTGATTATCTTAACTAAATCAAAATAACTTAAAATGATCATAATTGTTCTAAATTTAATCAAGTTCATTTCATCCAACAGATTATATTTCCTATATCCAATTTAGCTGCTCTGCTGCTTTAGGCAAATTCTATCAACTAATTTATAATTTATGTTAATGAAGTAATTTGTATGTGTGAAAGCACATGAGTTTGTAAAGAATGAGGTAATTCCTCAATCTATCAAATATTAAACCTAAATAAACAACCTCAAATGATTTAATTTATTCTCTTTTTATTTTCCACTGAGGAAAGTGAGAGCCAGAGAGGCAAAGACATTCTTGAACTTATTGCTTAAAAGGACAAGGCAAAGGGCTCCATTTATCTAACTCTAGCAGAAGAGTGAGTTTTGGCAACGTTACGTGAAAGCAACTCTTCTGACTCCTCTCACACTCAGTGCTTCACGTGTACGTGTTGGGCATGTCATTTTTATGTTCTCCAACATTTCCATCACAGAAGACCCAATTTATACTTTTCCCACAGTGTTCATTTCTTATGTTGTATATAATTTTTACCTTAAAATATTTTGACATGGATCATATGATTTACATATACTTGGGTAAACTAGTTCTAGTGTATTTTGCATGTTACTGTAACAGTGGACACATGTCATTATAAATTTATTTAAACTTATAGAATGTATGGTACAAAGAGTGAGCCCTAATGTAAACTATAGACTTCAGTTAATAATAATGTAGCAACATTAGCTTATGAATTATAACAAATGCACCACACGGATGCAAGGTGTATTGTAGGGGAAACTTGTGTATGTGGGGTGAAAGGGATGGGGCCATGTATGAGAACTCTCTCTACTTCCTGCTAAATTTTCCTGTAAACCTAAACTGCTCTAAAAATAATGTTTATTAATTAAAAATTTTATAAGTTAAAAAAAATTAGTTCTAGCATATAACCTGAGAATAGCTAGGTAACATTTTCAGTATCTTTACTGAGATGCTTGCTCTAGGGATAGAAGCTCACACAGGGTTTAGCTACCTTCATCTCTAATCAGTATAAACAGAATGGTTAATTAGAATAAGAGATACTAGAATCACCCTTGTAGGAAAAGATGTAAGAATCTGGCAAGCCTCAAGACGCCCTGCAGAATGGTGCCTAGGATGAGGATGCAGAAGAGTGCCAGGGCAGACACTGATGTGGAAGAGTCGTTCCACCTGTGTTCATCAGATTAAAGATTCCCAGGACTCGAGCAGCCTGGCTCATCTCCATGGGCTTTCCCATGACCAGGACTCATCTGTGTGAATAATACTTGTTTATATCTGTGGAGATATCAGTCTGTGGATTTTTTTCTATAGCATCCAACTCAGTTGTAACACCATGGAGGAAAACCTATAAGCCCTTACTTACCTCTAAATCATGGAGGCCACTGATATTAATGAAAAGTATGAAATAATTTTAAGTGATCAAACTAGCTCAAGTCAATGTGCAAGAGCACTCTTTCAAATATTTTGGTGTTTGGATGGGGCGGTGAGAGCACTCTCAGGATGTTCTGGGACTAAAATCAAGGCCAATTTTTTCCAGCTATCACAATGGTTCCTGAGTCTAGCTGGACTGGAATCACCTGAAGAGGTTTTAAAAACACAGGGGACAACTGAGCTCCAGACTATGGAGTCGGAATCTCCAAGGATGAGACCCATGCACCTGTGTTTCTCATAGTTCTCTAGGTTGTGCTCAGAAAGCCAACTTGGCACTAGTGAGTGAACCAGCTGGACTTTGGAGATCACAGAGCAAAATGACCCTTAAAGATTCTTCTGTGATTCTTTTTTTTTAAAGATTTTATTTATTTATCTTTAGCAGAGAAGGGAAGGAGAGAGGGAGAGAAATATCAATGTATGGTTGCCTCTTGGGTGTCCCCTGCTGGGAACTGGCCTGCAACCCAGGCATGTGCCCTGACTGGGAATAGAACCGCGATCCTTTGGTTCCCAGGTCTGCGCTCAATCGACTGAGCTACACCAGCCAGGACTCTTCTGTGATTCTATGTCTGTATGACTCCTGGTTAAGGGAGCCTTTCCAAGATCATTTGAAATATCCATAGAAGAGAAAGGAAGGTAAAGAGACAGGAAAGAAACCAGATGATGCTTCAGGAAAAAGAAGGTGGGTATCGAGGGATGGTGAGATGCTACTAGAATTCTAATTAAGGTTCTAATTAAGGATCTTATATTCTGGGATAATTACAAGGGCCACCAGACAGACACCACTTTTTCCCTGGAACCGAGAAATCAATCATAAGCTAACAGCTTACTTTTGCCAACTCTCAGTTAAATCCCTGGCTAGAGCTTGTCTCAAGCAAATGAATTCTAGTTATTCCTCCTAAGTCTTGTTGGCAGAACACAGGACATCTACCATCTGCTCAGCTTTGCCTTGGCAACAGGTAAACAGTGCCTACTTCTCTGAGGCAATGCATGGAAAGAGGTAACAAATCACAATAGAAGCTCAGGTAGGGCTCCAGTGCCACGTCTGTGTGCTGTGTGGTTCCACCAGAAAGGAGTTCTGGTGCTGCTGGGGCCCACTGACCTCTCTGGGGGAAGGGCTGGGCTCCTAGGCACCACACCAATGCAACTGGCGTACTCCAGGATGGTGGAAATTAAAACAAATCTTTCCCATGTTTTTTTTTTCTCCTTTACAATTTCTCCAACTTTTGCACTATAAGCCTAAGGTTTACTGAGAGGTTACTGTTTCTCAAGCTATCTTTTGAGGGGACTAAAACCCAAGGTCCCCTGCTCTCATGCGGCTCACAGTATGGCATAGAAAACCGTTCAGCAGGTAGGTGATGGTGTTCTAAGTCTGCAACATGGATGACAGGTGCTCGGGAGGCACCTAGAAAGTACTTCTTCATGAACTGGGTTGCGTGTTGTCAAGGAAGGAATTTCTAGGAAGTTTTATTTTTATTTTATTTTTTAAAAATATTTTATTTATTTATTTTTCAAGAGAGGGGAAGGGAAGGAGAAAGAGTGGGAGAGAAATATCAATGTATGGTTGCCTCTTATTCGTCCCCTGCTGGGAACTGGCCTGCAACCCAGGCATGTGCCCTGACTGGGAATCGAACCGCGATACTCTGGTTCACGGGCCCGCGCTCAATCCACTGAGCTACGTCAGCCAGGGCGGAAGTTTTATTTTTAAAAGGACCTGAAGGGTGAGTATGAGTTAGCTGGTAGAAGGAAGAATATTACCTGAGTAGTCACATATACACTTAGCAAGACCAATGTGCCCAATGCGCAGAGGCAAAGGCAGACAGTGGCAAGAGCTGAAGCTAAAAAGGATACTCGGACTTTGGTTAGCAAAGGTCTCCCACACCATGCTATGGAGTTGACATTTTATCCTGATGGCAAAAGAAAGAAACCCCAGGGTCTTGAATCTGGGAATAAAAGATGAGACCCATTATTGGGTCACAGTTTGCCACCCGAAATCTCTTCATACATTATTCAGTTGACAAAGATGAATAATGTATTTCCCATTTGATGGCACTGCTACAGGAAGAGGTGTGGTGATGAACAAACAGAAAAGGCTTGTGTTCTTACAAAGCAAGAGAAACCAGACAACACACAGAAGAGAATCTCTGTGGGGCGATATGTACTCTGAGGGCAAAGCGAACCGAACACTGTGACTGAGACTGACTGAGGTGGTGCTCTTAGAGCTGTTTGGTTTTTGACCTTGGAGTCAAAAAGACCTCCCTGTGGAAGTGATATTGGAGATAAGATAGCCACAGGAAAATAAGGGTAAAGGGTGTTCCAGGCATCCAGAATGTTTATTGGCAGCAGCCTTGAACTTTAATTAAAAATGAATTATTGAACCACTATACTGCACACCTGAAAATAATACAGAATAATATCAAGTGTAAACTAACTGGGAAAAAAGAAACCCAGCCCGTTAGAGGGAAAGAAGGCATGCTGGAGCAGGGTCAGTGCAGTGAGCACGGATGAGAATACACAGCTAGACTGGAGAAGTAATGCTGAGCACTTACTCCCTGTAAGTGCTGGAATACAGTATAAACATGAGAAAATCTTTTCTCTTTGTGTACTTCTTCCTATTCTGCCCCCTTTTCAGACTTTTCCTAACATACCAAGTCTTGCTTTAGTACTTTGCTCATCCTTCAGGATCCCGGTGTCCTTCAGAAACCAACTCACTCTGGGTTTCCTAGGACTTGCCCAGTCTTTACACTCAGTCTTATATTCCAGGAACCTTCTCAGTGCCAAGATACCCAGGAGAGTTCTTTGCCCTGTTGAGGGAGCCTATGCTAATCGCCCCAGACCTAGGATATCACAGAAAATCAATACCTATTTCCCATACCAATGACTTTCAAGAGATGGGTTTAGAGAGGCAGGATCCAGATCACTAGGGCCTTATGGATCATGGCAAAGAGTTTGGAACTTATCAAAGAACAGAGAGGTTCATCTTTAAAGCACCAACATTGTTCTATTAATTATCTACTGTTATGTGACAAAACCTCCCCAAACTTAGTACTTACAATAATCAGAATCACCTATTTTCTCTCATAGTATTTGTGGGTCAAGAATGGTTGGTTTCATTGGCTGGTGCTATGGGTGTCACGTGGGCTACAGTCAGATGCCAGCCAAGGCTGCGGTCATCTGAAGGCTTCCCTGGGCTGGCAGCGGTGTTTCCAAAGTGGCTCACTCCCACAGCTGTCAGGTTGGTGCTGGCTTCTTGGCAAAACTGAGGGTCTCCCCACAGGGCTGCTTGAACATCCTCACAGCCTGTTGGCTGGCTTCCTCTAGCCCAAGTGTTTCAACAGGTTGAGGGAGAAGCTCCATGCCTTTATCACCAGTCTCAAAAATCACACCCTGTCCCACTTTGTCCGTTGTATTATTTTGGTTATAGCCTTGACTCGATGTGTGATGGAACTATGCAAGGGCACAACTACCAGGAAGTGAAGACCACTGGGGACCGTCTTGAAGGCTGGCTACCACAGATGTCTCTCCACATCCTGGCTTGCCAACTCACTACATAATGTTCTTGGTCATAGAGATAAGTGGATGAGTATCACAGTTCACTAAAAGTTGGTTTTAACTAATGGAATTGAAACTTTAGAATACACACCTGTAAACTGCAAACTATTGATTCTATCTTTTCACAGGTGCTTGAGGGCAGCATGATGTCCAGGTCATGCTCTTAAATTAATTTTGCCTTCAAGAGTTATCAGACTTTCATTCATGGCATTAACCAACTGTATAATGCTAATCCATGCACTTGTTCTACTGATACTAACTGGCCATCAGATTTATAGGAGGTGGAGCCAATAAGGAAGAGCCATGACTTAGAACTCTGCCACTTAGCTCAGAACACCTGGTAGTGAAAGGATTTTGCATGTGTATCTACACAAAAGACTCATGGAAAGCTTGGAGTCAGAAGATAAGTTACATCTCTGCCTCTACCTGAAATAATTCAAAAATAAGAAATACCTAACAGCATCCCTAAAAGTACAAATCCCTTGAGGTAGAAGTATTCTCCAAAGCAAAAAGACAGGATAGCTACAGTGGAATGAGTAGGAAAAGTGGAGGAGTTCAGAGAGGCAGCCAGGAGCCAGGGCTGCCAGGACTGCAATAGAGGTCAAGATTCTGGAGGTATTACTCTAGTGTCATGGAAGATGTCGGAGAGTTCAAGCGGGGGGAAACTTAATATGGTGACTTTTAAAAACAGCAGTCTGTCTGTTCTTGCTTCTCTGTAATAAGCCAGAGAGCACTCTGTCTCAAATGCTGCCTGCAGTATTCACATCATCGCCCTGAGTCTAGCCAGGTCTCAAATGTCACCTCTTCAAATAGGACCTCCGTAAGCATTCTATCTAAAATAATGTCTCCAATCCCCTCTCACCCTCAGCATTCCTACACTGCCTGTGGTCCTTACTAGCACATGTTATCTGATATGATGATATATATCAATGTGTACTCTAAAAATTATCTATTCCCCCTTCTCAAGAGCAGACCCTTATTTTAGGCATTGCCACATTCTTACTCAGCATAAAGTACAAGGGAGGTTCTCCACTGATATTTGTTGAATGAATGAATGAATGAATGAATGAACAAAAGGATAGATTTCAAATGCCAACTGAGGTTCTTTCTCTTTTTCATGCCTCTGTTGGAAATGGCTCATTCCCTCCTCTCTAGCTCATTGGTCATAAATGACAAGCAATTATTTCAGATAAAAACCGATCGGTTGGCACAGCTAAAAGAAAGCTTTGTTGAAGGAAATATTTCCGCCATATTTGGGACCTAAAGTGCAGAAGAGAGTAGACAAGAGTACTGTGATGAATTAGCAATGTCTGTCCTACGTGTGGGAGGAGAGCCAGTGATCTATCTACTGTGTGCCTTCCACTGCACATGATAAATAAATAGATATTTAATTTAAATTCACCTTGGACATGACCCTGATCTCCCCTATCAAAAGGAATGGAAAGAAAGACACCCATTCCTTTTCTCCCTGATGTGACAGGCAGCTTTTCTTTTACACTCTCCTGAGGATATGTTTATTGATTTTCAGAGAGAGAGACGGGAGGGAAGGAGGGTGGAAGGGAAAGAGGGAGAGAGAAATGTGAGAGAGAAACATCAATTGGCTGTCTCCTGTACATACGTTGACTGGGGATTGAACCTGTAACCTAGGAATGTTCCTGACAGACAATGGAACCTGTAACCTTTGGCTGAATGGGATGATGCTCCAAGAAGCTGAGCCACACAGCCATGGTGACAGGCAGCTTTTTAAGGCCAGGAATCATGTATCTGTGCCTGAGTTTGCCCATCTGCACAACGGAATTGATAATGGGATCTTCTTCATATTATAATTTCAGAATTATAAGAGCTATGCATTCTTATCACTGAGACTAGCACATGGCTCATGGGTTGTACTAAAAAATGTTAGTTGCTTTTGTTACAATAATTGCAATAATAATAAGTACAGTCATACTTCGGTATTCATCAGCTTTGGAACTCTCCAGACCCCATACTCACTGAACTTTGATGAGAAAAAAATGTTTTAGCACTCGGCACTTGCTCAGGGCTCGTTGCACTTGCTAGAACTTGTATGAATCACAATGCTGCCCACAAGAGGAAATGCTTCATCGTTTGGTACTCAGTTTTGGTAGTCGTCTTGAGTTCCAGAGCAAATTAATGACAAGTACCAAGGTACCACTGTATTTTTTAACACCTACTACTAAATACCAAACCTCACCTACGGTATATAAAGTGGCTATTGAATAAAACCAGTTAAAAGCTGTTTCTGAGGCTAAGACCAGTGTGTTGCTCTGATACCAAAGTGTTAGCTGATTGTAGGGACACAGTTAAAAAACGTGAGCACCTTTTTTCTCCGTTGAATGGGATCTGAGCCGAAACTGGAGCAGCAAATTTGAGAGGCTCGTTGAACAAAACTCTTAGGGGTGGCTCCATGCCATGTTAAGAAGGTGCATGACAAAAAGATGAGTTGTCTTCACCTCGAGTATCTGGAATGGGCGCCTAGTGACAGATGAAGGAAAGACCTTCAACGCCTTGTACCTGGGTTCGTGCTGTCCCTCTTCCTCAGCCTGATTCAACAGAGCACTTTGACAATGTGTGCGCAGTGGCTCCTGCCAGCTGAGCGCTCTCTGGACAGTGACCTTCGGGGAGAAGCACGAAATGTCCGCTTGCTCTCTGTCAGAAGCACCGCAGACATAAAAAGGCATCTGCCTTCACCCCAGTATTGCAGTGTGAAAGCTGTTTCACCTCTTTTCACCAGCCTGTCCCCAGCTGGCGACAGCCCCGGGTTAATTAAATGGGAGGCCTCAGCTCCATCCAAGCCCTTGAGGTACCACCTGTAATTACTCTGCTATTTAGAGATGCCAAGTCTTTGTGTTCACAGTATTCAAAGTGCATTCAGTCCCTGAGGATGGGGAAATGGTATTACAACAGAAGGAGAAGCAACTCCATTTGGAGAAAGATAGAAATCCCGCATGGCACTAAAACACACAGGAAAGAATTCCTTCAGTGCCAGTCAAGGAATGTCAAAAAAGAATATTCATCTTCCACTCTGTGCTAAGCATACAGCTAGGCAGTGTGCGATAAGGGGAAATGAGAAATGTCTCCCTCCCTTCAGGAATCTTATTCTCCATTAGAGTAGATAAAACATATTCAGAAGCAAATGAGAAAGCAGGGTTTTTTGAGAAAGAAGGAACCATACAAACAAGGCAAGATAATAAAAGAGCAAAGAATCTAGGCTTGGAATCTAGGTAGACCAGGGTTTGGATCTGGCTCAACAATATGACTTCGGGCATTCTTCCTCGGACCTGTTTTGAGTTTCCCTATATGCTAGTGGCAGATCCTACCCCTGAGAGGTGTTGTTAGGACTCACTAGGAAAATACATGTAAAATGCCTGAGTGTGATGACTGGCACAGAGTAGGCATTCAATGCATCCACTTCCTCAGCAAATAGTGAATGTGTACATTGTGAAAGGAATTGTTGGAGACTGGGAACAAGACAGACACTGTTCAAGCTCTCATGCAGCTTGCATTCTAGAAGGACAGATAATTTGTAAGATGATGGTAATCCTAGCATCACCTGAAATCCTACTCTGTGTCAGGTACATCAATAAAGCAAGTAAAAGCAGGTAAGCTTCATATTGTCCCATCAGTAAGATTTATGAATAAAATGAAGAGGTAAAGTTTTAATAACTTGATTGTGTATTTGGGGAAGGTGATATTTGAGGTGAGGCCTGAATACCTTGCCATGCAAAGATCTGAAAATACAACTTTCTAAGCAGAGCAAATTCAATAAATGCTCAACACGAATGCTAATGCCAAAACTAGGTTTCCGATTTCCTGTAGCAGGCTATTTGACCCAGAGGAGTTTGGGAAAGCAATATGCCTGAACAGGATGGAGAACAGGGACTTCTCAGTGGAGGAAGGCCTTCAGCGAGATGCTGGGGGTGAGAAGTACTTAGCAAAGATGACCAGGTAAAAACATTAGCACTGCACATTCACATGAAACTTAGACAAGGGCTCAGAGGAGCTGGGAGTCCCTCTCATCCATCCAGGAGTTGTCTATGACTGCTTTTGCACCATAATGGCAGAGTTTAATGGTTGAGATGAAGATCCATGACCATTTAGCCCACCATGCCTAAAATATTTACTGTCTGGCTCTTGGCAGATAAAGCTTTCCAAGCCCTGTATTAGGGTTTTAAAAAAGATAAGTAAAAAAAAATGCAGTGGAGACAACTCAAGGAGATGTGAGATGGGTTTTCAATGGCAGAGAAGTTTACAGACATCCACCTGGGTTTCTCTCCAAACTCAAGAGTGTAGCTGAAGGTACCTGAATGGTACTCACTGAATATATGAAGGAATGAATCAGATGTCTCAGAGGGCTTTTTCAAATAAAAATAGTTGAGGTCTTCCTCCCTCACCTTACAGACAAGGGAATTAAAGACCTTAAGCAGATCCAGTAAAAGCTAAGACTAAAACCAGGTGTTGTGTAACTCCCAATTTGACCTCTCTTTTCCATCAAGATGCCTCCAGCATATTCAAATGCACAGTGTCCACCTGCCAGCCCATAACAACCTCATGTATGAAGGGTACCTTCTTTCCTTGCCATCGGCAAAGCCCCAGCCAAACCTCAGGTCTCCAATCACTCTGACACCTGCTCCTAATTAATCACCATATGGCATGACTTCTGCTGGACCAACTGCTCCCACTCATCCAAAACTCTGCTGGGTCCCAGGAAGACACTGGGGCAGGGTCATGGGTGTTTGCTAATGATCACTCCCAGCCAGCAATCCCTGGAAGCCCCGTGGTCAGACACAATGTTATGCCCTCTGGAAAGTTCCTAAATATATGCTTCTTCTGCCTAGTCTATTGCACGGGAAATGTAAAATCCTACTGTTTAGGAGTTAATTGCTTCTTCATGCATATTAGGAAGCTTTATCAAGGGAATACTATCCTCAAACCTTGCAGATGTTAGAGACAGAATGATGACATAGCATGGTGACCAGAAAACCCAAGGGCAGGAGTCCAAGTCAGCCCAGGAGTTTCTGTGGAATCAGCGATTAAGAGTTTCAGCTTGGGTGAGCCTGTCATCAGGTTGAAGTCTTGCCTCTGCCACTTGCCATGTATGACCTAGGATGAGTCACTCAATCTTTCTGAGCTATAGTCCCTGCACCTGTGAAATGGGGACAAAGCTATTACAGATTTCATTGTATTCTCAAGAGACCAGAGCTAGAGCAACTTGTGCAGAGCATCAGTGAGGGGCTTGTTATGGAAAGCACCTGCTGATAAGAGAAAATGATGGCACTGATGTGAACAATGCAGCAGGACTCGTCCTGACTCTGACGACAGTCGGCCACGTGACTCCCGCAAGCCATTGTACTTCTCCAAACCTCAGTTTCTTCATCTCTAGAACAAGAACCATAATATTCTCTAGCTTACAGAGCTTCTGTGAGGACTAAACGGCATTTATTTATGGGTCATTAAATGTCACCAAATGAAGACACATGGAACAAGTTGTGAATGCCTGCCTGGGCAAGCTCATATGACTTTTTGCAAAATAAGAAAACAAAAACATTATGAATACAAAGTGCCTATGATACACTGAACTGCTCTGTGTGTATCACGTATTGTCAGGATGACTGCCGGGCTGAGGAAGCCTGTTTACTGTTTGTTTGCTTGGCCTGTGATTTGCAGGCCATTCATGCGAGTTGAGCGCCTTGGTGGCCAGGTGCTATGTGAGGCTGGGGATTAATTAACCCATGATCTATGACTTTTAATTATTGTTCTCAAGTCTCACCTAATATTTGCAAGTGACTCTTAAAAAGCCAGATGGCCTAGTGAAGGCACTTGGGACTGAAACATATTGGCAGAGACTCATCTGGATTATCCACTCCTCTGATTAGGTTTCTGGAGAGAGAAGACACTTTCTGAGCTGAGGGCTGGCCAGTTTCCAGACTAGAACTTTAAACTGCTGTGTTTAAATACACACAAGCGCACATGTGTGTATACCACACATATGTCAGCACAAGCTCACACCAGAGCAACATGCCAGGTAGCATGGCAGATTAGCGATACCATGGGCTCTGAGGTTGAATGCACTCCAGGATTCCTCACTCACTAGCTTCATGAACTTGGGCTAGGCACTGGCCCCCATGAGCTTCAGAGTCTTCACTTAACATGAATAATGAAAATCTACCTGGTAGGGCTGGGCAGGGCTAAGGGATGAAGGCGCCTCATCATAACTGACAATCAATACAAAGTTATAGCTGGGTCAACACTATGAGTTTTTAAATGAGCCCTGATACTTTTTGTGTAACCCTGAGTCATTGAGTCCCAAATTCATTGTTAATAAAATGGGACTAATGTGACCTACTCCATGAATTGATTCTTTTAACCAGTATTTATGGGCATCTTCTCTGTGGCAGACGCAGTGGTAATTACTGGGAATACAATGATAAACAATCAAAGCACTATCTTTCCCTTAATGGAGCATAAGATCCCGAGAGAGATAAGCATTAAATGAGTATAAACATAGGACGACTACTTATGGTTTGTTCTGTAAGAGAATGGCTAGTGTCTATAAAGGGAGAACCTACTACAGACTAAAGAACCAGGGAAGGACTTTTAAAAGAAGTGACATTTAAGCTTAGATCTTAAGAAGGAATAGGTGTAACAAAGCAAGGAATAGCATGAAGAATGTCAGAAAAAAACAATGTGTGTTAATATCCTGTTGGTGATTCACTCATTTTACTGAACAAAGTCAAAGAGGACAGAATGTCCTCTAGGTCCTGAAGCTATAGAGTCATGAAGGGGTGTCAAACTCACTTTTACTGGGGGCTACATCAGCCTCATAGTTGCCTTCAATGTAATTTAGGACGATATAAATGTAACTACTTCTTAACAGTTCAGCAAGAGCTCAGTGCCACCACTGCGTAGAAACAAGGTGTCAGGTGGGATAAAACAAGGTAGAGGGCTAGATTCAACCCGCAGGCCTGGTGTTTGCCACTTGTGATATAGTGGTAACAACATAGATCATTTCAAATTGTGTATTGCTTATGTTAGTGAAAAAATAAGGAAGAAAATGAATTTGACTCAATTAGCATAGAGCGTGGCACAAATGCAACACTATACATATCGAAAATAATTAATTAAGATCACTGCAGCAATGATGCCCTGGCTGGTATAGCTCAGCAGATTGAGTGCAGGCCTGCAAACCAAAAAGTCAGTGGTTCGAATCCCAGTCAGGGCACGTGCCTGGGTTGCAGACCAGGTCCCTAGTCGGGGGTGCTTGAGAGGCAACTACACATTGGTGTTTCTCTCCCTCTCTTTCTCCTTCCCTCCCCTTCTCTCTAAAAATAAACAAAATCTTTATTTAAACAAAGATCACTGCAGCAATGATAATAACTATAAAAGTAGCAATAAATGCTCACAGGGAAAAAAATCAACTCCATCCATCGGGGCTAAATATTGTAATCATACTTTTGACTTATGGGGTGGGGAAATCCCTCCAACTTTCTGTTTTAGAAAAATACCCTTCCTTCAGGATTCACATTCAAGTTTAAAGAAACCTATTCCTGTTCATTCTTCCCTTAGATGTGACCACCCAGTAGAGGAAGGATTTGATGTTAGGGGTGGCAGTTGGTCTCTCATCCCTACCTCCAGTGGGAAAAATGCCAGAGGGACATACCTCCAAAAGGCTGAGTGTTCCATTTACTGAGGGTGCAATGGCCAGTCACTTGGCAGGGTTGTAACAGCGCAGATGCTCAGCCTCCCATTTGACCTCTGCGGTTCCCAAAAAGTCAGGAGGACAGAAACAGATAAAACCCGAAGGCCAGTGAAGGAATGTCCTTCCCCAGAGATGTGGGTGACACATAGAAAAGTCTTCTCTGGCTCAGACCAGGTCCCCTGTGAATGCCTGAATTGCCACCATAGATAGCTGGTTCTTTGGTTCAGGCCGAACTTGCTTGTAAATGTGTGGCAGTTGACATTAGGGACCTCATGATCATACGGGCAAAGAAACACTTTTTGTTACTTAAAATTAGAAAGAATTTTAGGTGACCTATTCCAAGCTTCCCTTTTCTTTTCTCCATAAAGAGGAACTGACCTATCCAAGGTCACACATCCAGACAATGACAGACCCAAAACCAAACCCAGATTTCCTGATTATGATTTCTTCTCTTGGACCTTCTATCTCTGAATCCATATATTCTAAATCATACTGTTTTCCCTAAGTTATTTTTCCACTGTTGGAACTTGGGGAGCTTCTACAGTGTTACTTCAGGTAGCTGGAACAGAAGAAGGAAGAAGAGGGAACAAGGTATTCAGAATAATTAGCCACTTTCCCTGGTGTGGGTCCCTTCCCAGCAGGTTCTGCCAAGCCTCAGGACATCTCTGCATCACAACCAGCTGATGACAAGTAGCATGAGCAGTGGCATCTGTAAGACAGTGTCAGGGGCTCAGAATCATCAAGGCTTCAGGTTTTTCCTGCTGGCTGCTGGTTTCTCCCCCCAGAGTGCACTCCCAGAACTCAGTGTCTCAGCAGATAGGTAGTTGTCCCTTTTCCCTTCTGAGTTTCTAAATGTTTTCTCCCGAACCTTCCTGTACCCTCTGAGATTCTGGAAAATGAAGCTCTTTTCTTTGACCAGCAATCTGAGAATTCTGTTTCTTGGGAAGGTAACGCAGTAATAGCGGCACTCTTTTTTATTGAAATGTATCTGACATATAGCGTTGTATATGTTTAAGGTGTACAACATGCAGATTCTATACACTTATATAATGCAACATGACTGCCATTACAGCATTAGCTCGCACCTGTATCACATCACATAATTATTTTTGTGTGGGACTAATTAAGGTCCAGTATCTTAGCAACTTTGCTGTTCCTAATACAGTATTGTTGTCTATAATCACTATACTGTGCCTCAGATTTCCAGGACTTATCTACTAGCTACCCATTTGTATCCTTAAACAACATCTTCCTTTAAACAGGCTTTGAAGAAGAAACTGAGCCAAGTTTTATTTTTTAAGGCTTACAGTGTGTATATGATGCTAGGTACTGGCTTGCTACCAACTGCTCTTGAACCTGTACACATCTATCTAAATGGCCTTACCTGGGATATAAGTACCTTGTCTTTTTGATAGGGCAAAAGAGAAAAGAACACAATTTCTTTTACAAGAGGCAATAGTGAACTCTGGCTGACCCAGTCACTTTGGGCAAGTCCCTATATAAAAACAATTTTTATCTGACCTACCCAGTGTTGGGTTGTTTTTTGTCATTGTTAGTTTTTTTTTTTTTGCTTTTTTCCTTTTATTAATATCCAAATTTTAGAAGGACTACTTTTCATAAAATCATCCTGACCTCTACTAAAAACTAGAAGAGCTAACCAACTGAATTAATATTCCCAGACAGTCACAGACAATCTGTGATACTCCTCAATGGCCGCCTCACATAGAAGGTCATGTCCACTCCACTCCAGTGCCCACCAGGTCTGTGGCCCTCAGCTAGGTTCATGGTCTGGAACAAACAAGTCTTTAAATTTTTGAACCTGAACTCAGTAATAAGTAGGTGCACCAGCCCAAAAAAATATTCCTATTTGGGTAGAGTTTATGCATTCATCAAATATTTTTTAATTGATTTGTGAGGGACAGAAGGTGTGAAAGAGAGAAGGGAGAGGAGGGGGGAGAGAGAGAGATTTGTTGTTCTACTTATTTATGTATTCATTGGCTGATTCTTGCTTGCATATGCCCTGACCGGGGATTGAACCAACAACCTTGGTGTATTGGGACAATGCTCTAACCAACTGGCACAGTTTGGCCAGGGCCCAACAAATGCTATTGAATGAGTGTGATATGACTCTTTTCCTAACACCTCAAATTGTAGCATTCTCATGTTAACTCATTTTCTATAATATGCTTTTACATTTTGATTAAGGCTACTTGACTCTTTGAACTTAGTATCTCTAATTAGTTGTAGGGTATTTTATTTGCCTCATTTCTAAGCATATTTATTCTTAAAACCCCTTTGTCTGTATTAATAATCACTATCTTCCATATTGATCTCAATTTATGTGAACCTTACCTAAAGTCTCTTACGTACTTTTTCTACCTGTCTCAGGAGTTCTTACACATGTTGATCCAGTTCACTTTCCCCAAGACTTCCATATCTCTAAGAATATAAGTACTCAAAATGCACACAATTTTTGATTAGGTAAACAGACATGTAAACACGCATTTAATCTTTATTAACAATCATCTTCTTTCGGTCACTCGTCACGCCAACAGATAAAATAAGCATTAAGTGCATTGTCTAACCAGTGGAAGGTTGCTCATTAGTTTCACCCTAGAAACTGCCCCAGCCAAACTCTGGGGATACCTACAGCAGCATTAGCACAAACCTGGGCAGACATTACTAGTTTTGCTTTGTGGTAGAAGTAACAGCACATGGCCTCTCTTTCAGAGATTCCCTGCTAAAGAGCTGCCACGATGCTCAGGGCCAGATTTGTTGTGAGCAAGTTACGGGGAAAGGTGCCAACAGAGTTTCTGAGGAAGGTCCCCAGAGGTCTCTCCTCTCAACATTCTGATCAGATAATGAAGCCACTGAGTGAGGCATTCAGTTGCGACCAAGTCAGGGACAGTCAAAAATTCTATCACATTGCTAAAAACCAATTGTGACTCGGTTACCTGCTTGTCTGAGCAGACTGAACAATTCAGTCAATCTGATTATTTCTTGGAGATCCATCATTTGGGGGAACCCAGCCACTGAAACTCACAAAGCACTCTGTTGCAGATGAAGACTTTCAATTGTTCAAATGCGTCCCCACTCAATCCAGGGAGGTCAGCATCCCACCCAATTTTTGTAGCAGGGCACTTTCCGAGGCCAGCATTCCTTATGCTGCGTAAGGAAGAAAATTAATAAGATAAAAATTCATTTGAAATTCACTAAATTTCTAGTGGGCTTTTTAAATCATTATAGGCTTTTTAAAAAGTACAATTGTAATGATAAAGAAAGGACTGGGGCCTCAAATATCTTGATATTAAAAGAAAAAAAGACATCCCTTCTGATTTGGAAAGGTTGGGAGCAAATGATGTAGTTTGGTGATTCTCAAAGAGAGGTCCCTGGGCTAACAGCACCAGCATCACCCGGGAGGTTGCTGAAACATGTCAGAATGCAAATCCCCAAGTTACTGAGTCAGGAGCTCTATGAGTAGACCCCAGAAATGGCCGTTTTAACTAATTCACCAAGTGGTTCTCATGCATGTCAGAGTGTGAAAATCACTAGTCCAGTCCAATGTGGTTGTCTGATGAAGTATTGGGTTGGCCAAAAAGTTCATTCACTTTTTTCCATGCAATGGCTCTAACAGTGCTTAGTTGCCTTGAACTTCATTTGGAACAATTTTGTTAGACTATATTGTGACAGCTGTCACATCAGTGTGCATTTAAAAAAACTTTCAGCCCTGATTGGTGTGGCTTAGAGGATTGAGTGCCAGACTGCAAACCAAAGGGTCAGTGTTTCAACTCTCAGTCTGGGCACATGCCTGGGTTGTGGGCCAGGTTCCCAGTAGGGGGCGCCAGAGGTGCAACCACACATTGATGTTTCTCTCCCTCTCTCCTTGCATTCTTCTCTCTAAAAATAAATAAATAATATCTTTTTTAAAAATTTAAAAACTTTCAAAACCAGTGAATTTTTCTGTAGCAATTTTAATACTGAACATGATAAGCAACATTTTTAATGTATTGTTTTATTATTTCAAGAAAGGTTAACTGTAACTGAAATGCAAAAAAAGATTTGTGCAGCGTGTGGAGAAGGTGCTGTGACTGACCAAACGTGTCAAAAGTGGTTTCCTGGTGCTCCTGACATTTGGCCAAATAACTCTCTGCAGTGGGGCTGTCCTCTGCACGGGCAGAGGTTCAGCAGCGCCCTGGCCTCTGCCCACTAGAAGCCAGTAGCGGGAGATAGCCGACACACTCAAATACCCAGATCAACCAAGTTATTGGTGAAAATAAAACGTGTGTCTTTTATTTGATGGGAAAAAAGTCATGGATTTTTGGCCAACCCAGTATCTGAGGCCCAGGGAAGAAGTGTTGTGAGAACAGGCAACACTTCTTCCACCCCTTGTACAAAACTCTGAAATGCTGTATTGACTTGGGGCCTGCAAAGCATGCAATGCACTCATTTAGTCATCACCACTGTTCTATGAGTAGTTTTTTGTTTTGATCTTACGGATGAGAAAACGCTTGGAGGGAGTAGGGTGCTCAAGGTACCATTTTATGATGGGTTGACTGGATTAAACTTTTTCAAATTTCAAATCCTGTGTTCTTTTAACTAAACTACAATGCCTGATCCCTCTAACCACACCAGAAATTCTCATAAGGTAGAGATATACCTTGTTTGTGTGTGTTTTCTTCATTACATTGAGTCCTGTTACAGGGGCTGGCTTGCCTCTTGGTGAAGGAAGAGCACAGTGCTTTGGAAAAAGACTATTTCTGTCTCTATACTTCTGCAGGCACAGTTGATTCAATATGCTACTTTTCTAAACTTGAGCAATAAATGCAAAAACCAACCTATGTCAGATTAGCCAGGACGGCTATTTTTACTCTTCATTATTATGTATAAAATGTTTCTCCTTATTAGACATTTGGGGGCGGGCTGTTGTTTGGATTTTTTAATATTTTAAGTGGTGCTTACTTGTTATATTTGCGACTTCAGGCTATGTTAGCAAGTGGTACAATTTTAGAAATTTGAAAAAAATGTCAAATGCCATGTGGTAAGAGAATAATATGTTAAAATATAGATTCTCAATGTACAAGTATTGTTTTCCTTCTAAAAGAGGCTACTGATAATAGTTATCCCCATCAATAACCACAAATACTTCTAGAGAGTGTAGTGCCTTCTAAGAACTAGACTGGGCGCTTTTTATGACTTCTCCTATGATTCCCATAATAGCTTTGTTACTGTCCCCATTTGATCGATGAGAAAACCAGCTTTTAGAGATTACTTACACTGCCAACATGACAGAGCCTTTACACAGCATCTCTAGGCCCCACTACCCTGGTGGCTGGACCTAAACCACCACAGTGTGCTGCTTCTCAAAGTGATGACATCCACTCGCAGCCCTGTCCCAGCCGGCGTAGCTTCTTTGGAGTCCCAGATAAGTAAAGGTCCACAATCTTAGCTCAACCTACCACTTTCCAGATTTACGTTTATTTCTTTCAGCAGCTGCCATTCAAATCAATTCGTATTTCCAGACACATTAGCCATTTCCCAGCTCTAGACAATCCTGCCCATCCTCTGTCTCTGGTAAAACCCTTCCCCTCTCTCATCACAACCTATTCCAGGCAAGTCCAATTCTATTCAGTTCCCTGAGAGTTTTGAACTATGCTAACAACAATAAAAATAGCCACCCTCATGTGTGGTGCTCCATCGAGAAGGTGAACCCACTCCTGGTGATGGGGACTGTGTCTGGTGATATGGAGCAGCGACAGTGATGCTCTGGCTTCTGATCTCTGCACTGCTTCTATGCAGAAGACAGCAGGACCTTCCTGGGGTGGGCATGACTGAGGTAGTGTCAGAAAGGGTAGTGGAAAGGCTGTCCATCTAGCGAGAGAATAGGGTACCCAAATTCAGGCCACAAGGAGTGACACAAATATGATATTTTGAGATTCTGTGTTGAGGTTTCTCTTGAATGTCCATGGTCCTTGTCTCTACGACTCAGTTGGCACCTGTAATTATTATCTTGTATTGTTGACACTTTCCTTATGCGTCCATATTATACTTCACTTCTTAATTGAATATGAGGGTAAAAGGAGTATTTTAATGTTAAAATAATTTTAGAAATCAATGAAACGACTGAGCTAATAAGAAAATGAGCAAAGGCTGTTCAAAGAGACAGACATTACAGAAAGATGCTCAGCCTCAGTTGTATTTGAAGAAAAACAAATTAAAAATGGCCTGATGTTTTTTACTTAATTGGCAAAATATTTTAAAATTTTATAATAGTCACTATTGAAGAATTGTGGCAAAAGTCATCTACTCCTGAGTATGTGTGTATATTAGTACCACCCATAGGTAATATTAGTACCTTTTTACTTTCTGCATTTAAATTTTTTCAACTCAGTATAATTTTTATTAGTTTCAGGTGTATGGCATAGCAGAAATAACCTATAAATAACCTATGAATTCATCCATACACAACTGACTAAATACTCAATACCTAACTAAATCCTTCCCCTAGGAAATGACATTAGAAAGGTTGTAGGGCAACTTGAAATGTGATCAGTTCCCCATTTGGAATTTCAGAAGGTGACTTCCATGCTGGCTGGAGCCAGAGCAATGGGGTGACCACAGAAAAGTACACAGAACAGCCCTGGAGGGGTAGGATGGGGGGGCTGTTTAGCTCTCCTGCTCTCCCTCCATAGCCACCTCAGCTTCCAAGTGCTCACCTTGTACTCACAGTGCCTTTGCACAGGTCACCTGTGGACATGCTCAGGGTAGCAAAAATTTGAATCACCCAACATGAGTATGCTCAACTGACATGAACAGGGATGACCTTCTTGAACAACCTTCCTGTTCCAGCTCTTATACTATAAACAAATGTCCTTTCACAGTCTGTTTAATGTCACGTTTTCTGCATATTTGTGCTTTTAGTTTTGATACCATTGTTTAAAATAGCACCCTCCCCAAGCACAAAAGTGTTGTCGTTATTCCCTCAGCACAAGAGGGCTGTGATGTGAATTAGGAGCAGCTGAGAGCCCGCTGGTCCCTCCCATGGGGCCTGTGTAAGAACTGAACAGACCCCGCCACAGAGACTTGGTAGGTGGAGGTGAACAGGCAGCCTAATTTAGGGGCTGGATGGAGGATGTGTTCCTATTTAAGATCTATTGCACCAGCCAGAGGGGAGATGGTCCAAGACAGCAAGCAAGTCTGCCTGGGTCCTGGGGCAGCTGGAGGTACCTTCTGGAATACCAGGACGTAGAACCAGGAACCAGACTAGCCAGCAACCCATGAGAATCCAGAAAGTGGCATTAGAATCCTTCCCTGTCCCCATGAAGTCTTAACCTCTGACACACCAAAGGCCTTCCTGGGGAAAAACAGGGAGAAATCCCCAAGAGACAAACCATCCACCCATATGAGATGAAATTCATTAAAGAGAGAGTTTTTTAAACTCAGAGAAACCATCTTAAATCTAATAGGCACTTCTCAACAGTGACTAGGCAAGTGTTTCCATTTTATTTCCTTTCCCACACTCCACCACGCTGCCTACCTACCAGGTTTAGGGGTGGGGTGGGGTAAAGATTCCCTGGAGAATAAGGTGAGTCATAAAAAAGTTGCGGTTCCTCATACTTTTGAGTGCATCATAAAAAAATCAGAATGCCGCCATAATTCTATGAAATATTTAAAGGGAAGAAGCCTACACATGCTAACATAAAATTATGGCCAAAATTTATATTTTAAACTTTAAAAAGCCAGCTGCAGGGGATTATATACAACCTATATAAAAAACCTGTAAATTAAAAATATAGCCATCCACACATATTTCTCATAAACGCATGCAATATTTTTGGGAAAATGTACAGAAAAAATGTCTTTAAAATACTTTAGACTGTAAGCTTTGTAAAGGCCAGGACTATATCTTTTCCCTGTGTTAGCCCTGCCCAGCATGCTGCCTTGCATGTATTGTGTACCTTTAAAATATCTGTGGCATGAACAAAGGAATTAGTAGGTAACTGAATAAAAATGAAAGCAGTATCATGAGGCTTTTCTTAATATTTTTACATCCTTTCTGTTGGCACCTGTCAACATGAGCATCTATTACATTCAGAATTTTAAAAATCTGTTTATTCTTCACAGGCTGCTAAGCATCTGCCCTGACTGGCGTGGCGCAGTGGGTAGGGCATCGTCCTGGTTCGATTCCTAGTTGGGGCACATGCCTGGGTTGTGGGCCAAGTCCCTGGCTGAGGGCATGCGAGAGGCAACCAATGGATGTTTCTCTCTCACAATGATGTTTTTCTTCCTCCCTTCCTCTCATTCTAAAAATAATAAATAAAATCCTTTTTTAAAAAGGCTGCTAAGCCTCTTTCAGTGTCACAATGATATTCTCCATTCTCTAGTTACCATTCTATCTGCTCACACTCGTTTTTCTAACCCACAAAGAGATTCAGAGTGGGTTCTCTGAAATCATGTTCGTCCATTGGGACTAAACTTTGACCAGAGCTCACCTGACTGCAGATATATTAGATGTGGCCTAGGCTGATCTGGTTTTCCCCCTTGTAAATGTGAACTTGTATGTGCCCGAGACATTAAAGATCAGAGTCACCGCACAGCTGGAACCAGAAGTTGTGTACTTTGGGTTATGGATGGGTTTGAGTAGCAAAACAAACCAATCGTGGGGCAAGGAGGCTGAGCAGACAGGAAGGGTGAAGCCTGGAAGCCATCAGAGGCACAGGGAACACTCAAGTCCTGACATAGTCCTGTTTTTATGTTTTTTTGAGGGCCAGTTGCGTCCCTACTCTAAGGTCCCCTGAGATTCCCTTTTATATTCATAACAAAATCACCAGCAATACAGCACAGGCTGGTTTCTGTTAATAACCCCGTTGCCTCAACAAGGGAGACTAAGCATGAGTGTCCGTGAACAAAGCCAGGTAGAAGACCTGTCAAGATGTGGCCCTCTCTGTCCTCTTCTTCCCTCACACGCCCCCTTCCGGCATTGGCCAGGGATACCACTCCACCCTTTTCATTAGGTGACGTTGACTCAGTTCGGGATTCATTTCTTTGGAGAAGCCCCGTACCTCCAGTGTGGTTACCATCACCACCACATCTGGCCGAGGAGCCCTGTGTGCTTCCCTTTACAAGGGGGGCCTCCTCATGTGGCAGCACATTGGTCTTCCCCACATTCCACACTCCTACCCAACTGTGGCTTCCTTGAGGGTAGAATCCTTTCCCATTTGTGGCTCCATCATCAGTATTTCACGTGGTTAGTGCCTCTGAACTGCACTTTTTGTATCCATACCCTATAGACTCTTAGATTCCGATGTATTAGAAATTCCACATTTTGTTCATTTAAAGTATCTCAACACATGCCCCCCAAATGAAAAATTGGCAAACCTGATACTCTTCTAGGCCCTAGAGTCCAAACCAACCAGATACAGGTAGGACCAGCTGGTGGATGCAGCGACCACATGCAGACATAGATAACCCAAAATGCACCGCGCCGGAGAGCACCGGGGAAGCAAGGCAACTGCAATTTATTGGAAACGATTAGAATGGCAGGCAGACAGCAGACAGGAAAAACAGCTCCCCTAATCACAGGCTTTCCTAGCCGACAGGAAGTCCTCTTGAATCCAAAAGGTAAAAATGACCAAAAAAAAAAATCTCTCAAATCGAAATAATTCTTTCCTTCCTGCTTTAACTAAGTTGTTGCACTTTTTATCTTTTTCATGTACAGCCTCACCTAAAGATGTTTTCTAACCTACTTATCTTCCTGCTTTAGCGAGGAGGAAATGCAGATTCAGATGAAGTGATGTGACCCAGGTCAGAAACGCCAATTAGCAGCTGAGCTGGGGCTAGAATACCCTGCTTGCAGCTTCCTTCTTTGATCCAAACTTGTTTCCATCATGTTTTATCGAGAGTTTGCAGCTCCAGCTCAGTGCTCCCTTCGCCCCTGAGCACGCCTAGAATTTAATCGTGCAGGCTTGCTGCCGGCTAGCCCCTGGATAGCGGAGGTATGTAAAAACCCAAAGAAATTGTATTGGAAGCCAATCTCATGGGCAGAAATCAAAATGACATCAGCTACAATAAATAACCACGGTGTAATCTTGGAGGAAAGGTTGGCTGTGTCTCGAGCGAGGTCAACTTCTGGCATCCGTGGGAAATAAATATCAAGCAGCTTATCTTTTTGAAAGCAGGGGACTATAAAAACACAATTGCCAGAACGGGAGAGAATTGAAGCTGATTTCCATGGCAACAAAAGAGTTACACGGATGAAATAAGGGCCCATAAAAATCTACGTAGGCTACATTAAAGAGAGAGAAATGGAAAGTAAGCAACGGGGAACAGGCATTCATCAAAAATTCCCTGAGAGGGGAGGTGACCACCAAGACTTTTGGAGTCCAGGCATCAGGAGGGACAATGCTGGCAACCAGAGCCCCAGGTTTGGTCCTTGCCATCCACAAATGCCTCCGTGGTCAGGGCTCCTCTGTCCTAGTCTGAGGTGGACTCCTCATTTGTCGCTTGGATATTTTCTGCAGCGAACTTTTATACACTCATTGTAGCTCCTGGTGAAAGGTTTGGGGCAAGGTTATGAGACACCTTAATAATGTTGAGAACCTCTAAAAACTGTCCCTTTTCTCTGTTTTCCTACCCTTATCTCAATTCAGTCCCCCTGTTGCCTTCCTGCTCAGGGTCTTTCCTGCTCAGGTTCTTTCCCACTCAAGTATGTTCACTGCACTAGTGGATTTATTGTCTAAAACTAACCTGAGTCTGAATCCACCTACAGCTCTTTCTGTGTTTCCCCACTATTAACCTCCTTAGCACGACACCTAGCTCTTCATATTTGACCCCTAACACAGTCTCCATTTAATGTCATGTTCCTAACACTCACCATCTGCCTTTTCCCACCCTCTCATGTTCTCTTGGAACACCAGAACTTTGCACATGCTATTTTCATCATCTGCACCATCTATCTCTCCATGGTCCTCCACCCCTCTCTTCCCTAGCTTTCCCTCAGGTGGAGTGGGATCACCTCCTCCTGGAAGCCTCCGCTGATTGCTTCTCTCCCTTTCATGACCAAATGTCCCTGAGAAAATGCTCCCTTGATACTCTGCACACACTGATTACAGATGCTTCTTATCCAATACTGCAATCACCTGCTCACTTGCCTGTCTCCCCTGCTAGGCTGGGAGCTTGTTGTGACTTGTCATCACAGCCCTAGTGTCTGGCACACAGTACACATACTGTACATTTTATGCACTGAAAGGAACTAAAGATAAATGTCCTCTATGAGTGCCTGCCCAGGTTCGTGTTGCATGTCATTCCTAATTTGAAGCTCCTTTGCTTTAAAACCCTCGTTCACTCTTAAGTGGTTTAAACAGTTAGAAAGTTCTTTCTCATTATTGCATGTTAGGTTCATGCATTACAGCCTTCATATAACTTTGTATTACTCTGTGTTTCATTAATCAGAATTTCCACAACCTCCAAACAAGCTCCTGAAGGTCTTTTCCTGTTACTCAATTGCTCAGAAAAGAAAACTTATGAAACACAGAATTAAACACTCTGTGTGTCCTACTGGTATTTATCCACTACCTGGTGCTGCCTCTCAGATTAGTCTACATCTACCGAGAACTTGGGTGAAGGCAGACAAATGAAAAGGCCGAGAGAAAAGAAAGCCCATAACCACACAAAGTCTCATATGCAGATGTTCACAGCAGCTTATTTATAACAGCCCCAAATCAGAAACAACCCAAATGCCCATCAAAAGGTGAATGGATAAACAAACTGTAGTATATCCATATCATGGAATACCACTGAGGAACACAAAGGTAGAAACTGTTGATACACACAACAAATAATCCTCGAAATAATGTTAAGTGAAAGAAACAAGGCAAAAATCTCCATTTACAGAAGATTCTAAAAAATGCAAACTAACCTATAGTGACAGGAAGCAGTTCAGCAGTCACGTGGTGTCAGGGAAGAGGGTGGGAAGGGAGGGAAAATTGCAAAGGGCATGAAGAAATTTGGGAGGTGATCAATGCATTAATTATCTTGATTTGATGAAGCTCTTGCAGGCATATACATAGATCAAAACTCAACTGTACACTTTAAGTGTGTGAGCCTTATTATATGTTAATTACAGCAGGAAGAAGGGAGGGAGGAAGAAAAGGAGAGTGGCAGAACATTAGTTGAAGTATGCAACTGTAATGTTGCCTACAGCAAAAGTAACACTCTACCAGCTAAAAATACGCTTACCCAGGGATACACATCCCAATGTGTGATTAAACAATGGAGCCCAGCAGCATATTTCTGTTCTCTAATCACACGGGAAGAGGTTGACAGGACTGTAACTTGAGGCACTGACAGGTATAAAGCAACAAACCATTGCCACTTTCCAGTGCCGATTTCTCTTTGGCCTTGGCAGTATCCCATTCAAAAGCCCGGATGGCCCTCCACCACAGAGTCAAGCCTGCTCTCAGCAGAGACTTGAAGAAGCTCTGAAACGTGGGCCCAACATAATTTACATTTTTCCCCTGTTATCCTTTCTCTGCTATCTAATTAAAACACTCTACATCATGTCATGCCAGACTTGTCTGTTTTCTTAGTAATCAATTCTCCTTTACAACCTCTGTACAAGCAACTACATAGATTATCATCCACTTTGCATATGCAAATGCTCAATTTATAAAGATAATTAAATTACTTGGAGAACCCTACTCAGCTCAGATCCCACCTCCTTCCGGAAAGTCTTGTCACCGTCTTGTCACTCCTTCCAGAAAGTCCGCTGTCTCGTCACTCCCTCCCACTCCCGAGCACAGGAGAGGGGATCAGTGTCCAAGGTGGGATCACAGGCCACCCCACCTCTGAGCTGTGTGCAGACTTGAACTCAGGCAGGGTAAAGTGCTGTCTTTCATGTCTTTATTCCTTACACTGGCTAGCACATAGTTTTTGGAAACATTTTGTTCTTCAGTCGTGAAAAAAGGATTTGTGTACTCAGAAAAAGGAGGCTCATTTTTGCTGTACTGCTGTTGAACTAGCCACTAGACCTTTATATTTCATGAAGACAAAGACTGTCTATTCTGTTTACACTGCAAACTCAAGGTCAAATGCAGCACTCAGTGTAGGAGGCACCCGGTAAGTGCACATGGCATGAAATGGGGCCCCAGCATGGATCCGAAGCCCAGCCACACTGCTCACATAATCCACCGTGTTTGCTGGGACCTGCTTTACCGTCCCTGAACCTCACAACATGCCAGGGAGGTTAGTAGAAGAGGCACTGTGCTTTCTAGATTAGGAAATAGAAGGTTGGAAGATGGACAAGTTTTTAAGACTTATAATATCAAAGGTAGAACTCCATCTAGGCCCACCATCTTTCCTCTCCCCAAACACAAAGGAATCTGAGCCTGTGCCAAGAGGTGAAGATAACAGTGAACAGGAAAGGCACGGTCACCCCACCTTCCATGGAACTGAGAGACAGATGAGCAAAATGGGCAGTTACCGAGAGTGGGAGATCAGGTCACAGAGCGCAGACAGGGGCAGGAGAGGGAGAAGGATGGGAAACGCTTTCCAAGGGAAGGATAAGCCCCTGAGGCCTGAAGGATGAGTAGGAATTGGCCACTGGCTGAAGGGGTGAAGAAGGCAGAGTTTCAAATAAAGGCCTTCTGACATTTTTTCTGTATCATGTTTATGTACATTAGTTTTCCTCAAAATCCAGCCTGGCCATATGGGTAGTGCTGACCATATTTCTGACTCTCTCCGCATTGTCTCAGGTAATCTGTAATATTATCTAAAGTCACTTCCCATTCCCAAGGTGAATCAGGTCCAATTACCTATCTTTTTACATATAGAAAAAATTCAACACGCTAAGCATCCAATTTTTATTCTGAAGTACACCTTCCTGTACACAGATGTGCAATTTTTAGATTTAAAAGTTAATTTCTACGATTTTTGAAGATGAAAAATTATAAAGAAAAAAACAAAAGATACTATTTACTGGTATTTTAACACAGTGTGCAAGTATCTTTTATTTATTATCTCATTTAATTTGTGAATCCACCCAAAGGAGAAAGTACAATTATCACCCCATTAGTTAACTGGGACTTAGATAACTTCCCAAAGCATAAGGCAACTAAATGCAGGCATCAAAACTTAAACCACACTCCGTCTATATTGCCTTTCTATTGTGGTTGTAAAGAAAATGACTGAGCACCTAGTGACATAAAACCACACACATTTTGTATCTTACAGCACCCACCTCCAACATGTGGATCTCACAGCTAAAAATCAAGGTGAACAGTATGGAATTTTCTCAGAAAAATTAAAATCGACCTGCCTTTTGACCCAGCAATTCCACTGCTGGGATTATATCCTAAGAATCCTAAAACATCAATATCAAAGAACCTATGCACCACAATGTTCATAGCAGCACAATTTACAATAGTCAAGAGTTGGAAGCAACCTAGGTGCCCATCAGTAAATGAATGGATCAAAAAATTGTGGTACATATACACAATGGAATTCTATGCTGCAGAGAGAAAGAAGGTGCTACTACCTTTTGCAACAATATGGATGGCACTGGAAAGCATTATGCTGAGTGAAATAGGCCAGGTGCTGAAAGACAAATACCATATGATCTCACCTTTAACAGGAAGCTAAACAACAAAACAAACAAGCAAGCAGAAAAAAAAAAAAACAAAGACACTGAAATAGAGAACAAGGGGACAGTGACCAGAGGGAAGAAGGAATGGAAGTTAAGGGGAACAAGGGGGAGGGATTTGGAAGAACAAACAGGAAGGACACAGGGACAAGAACTAAGGGGGGTGGAAATGAGAGGGAGGTGGGGAGCAAGGGGTGGGGGAGGCTGGGATGGGAGAAATAGACAAAAAACTGTACTTGAAAAATAACTAAATAAAATTAATTAAAATATAAATAAATAAATAAATAAATAAATAAATAAATAAATAAATAAAATCAAGGCGAAGGCAGTGCTGCATCCCTTTGTTGACTTTAGCAAACAATTTGTTGTCCTGCCTTTTCCAGCTTCCAGACGCAGCCTGCAAGCCTGGCCCTTGGCCCTCAGCCAGCAATCCCATGAGTTTTATTATAACATATCGATCTGTGGCTCTCCTGCCTCCTTTCACTTATACAATCATCATTACATTGGGCCCATGTAGGGGATCCAAGACAATCTCCCCATTCCAAGATCCTGAATCGCATCTTCTAAGACCCTTCTGCCATGAGAGGCAGCATGACTTCCTGCTCCATGGATCAGAAAATGTGGACATACTAGAGGGACCATTAGTCTGCCTGCCCTATTCTCCTTTTCCATTATGCTATAGGGTATGATTCGGGTTGGTGACACAGGGATATGGTTCTACTTAATGACGCTCTGTGCAAAAAGTGACTTAATCTCGTACAATTGCTAAGTCACCTCTCTCTCAATGGCTCTGGGTTTTGGGGAGACCAGTCAGGTGTCCGGCCCCATAAGAGACATTACTGACTCAGTCTTCTTCTTTCACGATGCTCATATTCACCTCCACATTCAGTGCTGTGTAATTCTCTTTCTGCTCAGCGCTCTCGCTCCCACTGCTATGATAACACCCATCCTGTGGTAAATGGCAGAGGTGTCAGCAGAAACCCTGAGTGAGCCTCCACACCCTCTAAGCCTCAGGCATTTACCCTGTCTTCCGACCATGGCTGGGAGTCCTAAGATGATATATATTCAATCAACCACTTCCAGGAAATCAGCTCCATTCAGATTAAAAATGTAAAATGTACTAATGGCAGGAACACTGCATTAAGAGTCAGTGACCTACATTCCAGTTCCAGAATCAAATTTTGCCATTCTGCTTCATTAGCTGGACAAATCACACAGCTGCTCTGGGCTTCAACATCTTCAGGTGTGAAATAAGGTGAATGGCCTCTTCCTCTCCTCCCTTCCTCCACCCGAGGAGGGGTGAAAGACCAAATGAGATCATCAATGCACAAGTGCTTGGCAAGCTGTGAAATTCATAGCTGGATGAGCCATCTGTATAACAATTATTATGAAGACTCTGCAAGGTACTGTGGGTGACATGAAGATACATAAGGCCTTGCTTTTGCTCCTATAGGAATCTACAGTGTGACTGGGGATGTGTCTTGGACACAAATTAGCTTGTTCGTGTAACCCCTGCCTGACAGCAGAGTGTTTTAACACCATCTAAAAGGCAGCCTCATGATGCTAACCCGAAGCAACATTTGGGGCTTTGTGTACCTTCGGAGGTATTTTACTCACAGATGTTTCAGCATACTTTTAAATCTCCTATTTGATCATAAACATATGGAATTGCTTTAAGTATTTAGCATTCACTAGTCCTGTATATGCCAGCAGCTTCGTAATGCAGAAACCCAGGATTCTATCTAGCAGCTGAAGTATGTTTACCCCATACACAGGGCAGGGAATTCATGACCCTGGGAATAGTCCCCAAACAACAATGAATGAGTAGGGCTAAATAGTCCTGTTTTCTTCCACTCCATTTCCCAGATATCTCAGCAGGATTGAACTTGTTACCCAATGGTTACCTGCTTACTGACCTTGAACTGGCCTGTCTTCCCACTTTCATTTTTCCATATACCAATTGGTGCTTTCATTTAAATTCTAGTCTTGGGATCTACTTTTGGGGGAAATCCAATCTAAGATGGTAGTGTATGCATTTTCCTGTCACCAGCCTTCTATACTTGCCTTTAGTTTTTCACTATTACAAACAAGTCTGCAACATATTTCTATGAATCTCTTGATATATATGTAGAAGATTTGTGTTGGTATTTATCTTTCAGTGGAACTGCTTGGTCAAAGGGTATGTGCATGTTCATCCTTAATAAATGTTGTCAACATTTTTAAAAGGCTGACAGTGTCAAGAATTTGTGAGAATGTCACATCTGGTGCATGTGGAAAATGGTACCTTTCAGCAGTTTTAATTTGCATTTCCCCTATCACTAATGGGAATATATGTTTTATACAATAAGAAGTATAAAGCCACACATGGTTTGTTTGAAATTTTTTACAATTAAAAAATATACAGAAGCAGAAAGACCAATCAGAAGTGTGGGTGAGGGATGATGGTAACTTGGACCAGGGGCTGGGTACAGTGACAAAATCGTGATTTAGGATACACTCTGAAGTTGGAGGGAATGGGATTTTCTGATGGAGTTTGATTTTGGTTTTGGACCCATCAAATGTTGAGATGCTTGGCAGGAAAGAAGAAAAAAAGAAAAGGAATAAAAGAGAAACAAAACAGTAGAATCAAGCCTTAAATTGTGAGAAAGAAAGGTATTTTCAACTGACAAATCTATACTCAGCCAAATAATCAATCGAGGACAGTTGAGGTTGGAAGAGACAGAGCCTCTTTAATTTCTACCTAGACTTTTGGGACCGTTTGACTCCATTTAACTATTTTCATGTATTTTTCAATAGAAACAATTATTTCTTAATTTAAAAAATCCCACTTGAACTCAAATAACAATAATAGCTAAGATTTATTGAGAAATTATGCTAGTGGTGAATATCTCCTAACTCTTCATACTCATTCCTCAAGACTGGATCTCAGTATTGCCCCTGGCTTATCTCTGCTCTTCCACTTCATTCCTAGGACAGTGGAGAGACTTTTCTGACACACCCATGTGGCTAGGGTAACTAGGAATATTCCACCTAGCTTTTTATTCCCCTTCTCGGGGCGCCAACTCCTCCTCTGCTCCTCCATTCATCCCGGGTACAGGTGGCTGCTTTGGGAAGGGGACTGCCTTGGACAAGTACTACTGTGACTAGGGACCAATTCCAGGCTTGCTTATCGGCAAGTCCGTTGGCAATCAGACCTAAAGCCACATAATCCATCCTGGTCTCTATCAGTAAATAAAGTAATATTTTGGTCTCCAGTTTTCTCCCCCTCCCCCCACCAATCTGCTCAAAATTATGTGGGAAGGTTACTTCCCAGTCCCCATAAATAGTATGCTGTAGGAGCCATGCTAAATACTTTCCATGCTACATTTCATGTAATCTCAGTAACTCCCCACCCATGCATTATTAGCCCATGTGATTAAGAAAATAGAGGTAGTTTGTGTAACTCCTCCAAGGTCTCCCATCTAGTAAGTGGCAGAACAGGTGACAAACTCAGGTGTCTCTACACCTGAAACCTGCACACCTAGCTGAGCTGGCTGTAGAAAGATCAGTCATGGAGGGAATTCTGTAGTTTCTACTCGAGACAACTGAGAGCCCAGAAGAACCCAAGCAATGGTCTCGAATTCAGGAAACCTACCTCTCTTCTTTTTTGAAGCCTGCATGCTGTGTGACCCCTAGATTTTCAATTCCTTACATGTAAAATAAACATAGTGGTAGTTCTGGGACTACCTCAGGCCCCTGGTTATTGTGATGAGCACAGAAGAGGGTAGATGTATGGATCCTTTGAAAACTTGATGCTGTGATACTAACAAAAGCCGTCAGGGCTTTCATAACTACTTCTTTAAGACTTGATGGCAAAGATTACCAGCAGGCACAATTTCAGAAGCTGAATGTTGACATGGTAATTACAGTTCAGTACAAATTCCTGACTGGGTTTCTGATGCAACACTCCTAGTGCTCCTGTGCCACTTTCCTCCTAGGTCCCAGCCCCACGGCTACCCCCTGTTGTCTGTGGGCAGAGCGCTTCAGATGCACAGCTGAGCCACAGTGCCCAAGTCAGAACTTAGTGACAGACAGCTCCGAAGTCTCGATGCAGGTTTAGGCATGGGGCTTCTGTGTAAACTACAGAGTTCTCCACAACAGAGGGAATTCTGGGGATTGTCCAAAAGAATTCCTACCTAACAGGCACAACATTTTTATGAAGTTCTTTTTATGAAGATTCATGGAGCCACAATCCTCACCTCAGTCATAATGATGAAGTCTGAAATTAGATTCTGACATTGCAAATGGGTTATATGTTGTGACTGAAGCATCTCTGAGTCACAGGAGAATTAAACACTCAATCAGGGAGAAATAATGTCCTACCAAAAAAATCTTAATATTAAAGCTAAATAATCTATTGATTTATTTAATCTTATAATCTTTGCTTAAAAAATAAGTGGAAAACAACCTTCGACCAGGATGAAGACAAATTAATACTTAAACATGGTAAAATGACTCAAGGCACAATTTGATTAAGATGCAAATTGTTTTTTAACTTGAACTAGAAAAAAATGTTAGACAAAAATATAGCAAGCATATTTGGTTTCATACCTTGTGAAGAGACTGAACTGTTAACTATAGGTGAACTGATTACCTGACATTTGCTGTTATCTGACAGGTTCCATGAATTCCAAGCAGGCACTCTCTCCAACTCAGCCTTGAACACTGGCTCTGGACAGGGTATCAGAAATGTAGGAATGGAATTTGTCACTGTTGCAAGAGTGATAAACTCCAAGGTAGAATTAGACGGGGATGGTAGGTGCCTTCTTGGGGTAAAGCACACTTCCTCACATCTATGACCTTGGGCTTGGCTATGGAACTTGCTTGACTCATGGAGATCGGCCATGTGCCACTCCTGCTGGAGGCTGTAAGAGGTACCCTGTGGTGTCCCTGCAGCTCCGCAGCCTCCTGTCCTTTGCTCTGGGAACAGCATGCCTGGCACTGGCTGCTCCCTTACCCTGAACCCTAAAGGAGAAGACACTGGCAGGAGAATTAGCTACGTAATTTATTGGGCCTGTTGAAAAATTAAAATCTAGGGCCCCCTGTACAAAACTTTAAAAATTTAAGACAGTGACAACAGGACATTAAATCGTGAGACCCTTCTCAGCATAAGACCCTACAGAACTGAACAGGTTGCACATCCATGAAGACAGCCTGCCTCAAATGAGTAAAGCAATCAGCTTTAAGAGTGTTTGTTCTCATGGCAAACTGGTGAGCCCAGGTCCCATCCAAAACAGGCAGCAGCTACTCAGTTCCTGCCAGCCTGTGCCCCCTGCCAGCGTGTGCCCCCTGCCAGCATGAGCTCCCAGCATTGCCAATCTCCCTGTTTTCCAATGCTAGATAGAAATCAACACTTCACACAAAAGAGCTTCATTTTGGTCTGTCTTTAGTGGGGCGGGGGGAGGCACAGGGTCAGATAAAGCATGGGTAACAGTATTTTAAGATATCATACAGGGAAATGAAAATATGTCTGTTGTCTAGATGTTGCTTGCCACTAAGCCATGTGATTTATTTTCTGAAATTGTTTGTTGTAGTAAACATAAGGTCGTTCAGAACTAGGCGGAGTTAAAATGACCACTACGTTATACTGTCCCAGGTTACAAGTGGGTTCCTCCAAGGTCAGAGCTTACTCTTCGGGTAGGAAAGTCCCAGGGTAAGAGGAGAGAATCCTCACCTAAGACATCATGCAGGTAAATGGACCTGTCCCCTGAATCCTGAGGCCCTTCCAGAAATGTAAGAGAGGCTGAGAGAACACAATAAAAATGCCCTGCTGATCAGAGTAAGGTCAGAGAGCTTGTTTCTCCAACAAGCAAGATAATTCTATCACATCTGTGTACCTACACATTGCTTAAAAGAATTACAACAACACTCGGCTTAATTCTTACCTTTATCGCCTTTGCCAAGATACCTAGCTTTGTCAAGATACCTTGACAAAGGTTTTTAATAGTTTTCACATTAAAAATAATTGTGATTCTAATAGAGCTTATCCTATAGGGTTAAAGATTAATTAAAAGAATTGTAGCCCTCTACTGCCCACATACTAAGCATAGCTATTATGTTCATAATGGCAGGGATCCCATCTGATTTCACTTACCATTGTAGAGCTAGCTAACCCTTACAATAGTGCCTATCATAGAGTGAATAGTTAATACACATTTCTTGGATAAATTAAGTCAATGAATTGATTGTGTCCAATAAGCATCTGCTATGATCTTACCAGTCATTGTGAGAAATGCAGAGATAGCTAGGTCAAAGCTATGGCAAATATTATTTCATCTACTGAATATAGATGCAATGTATTCAAATATTCTTGACTCTATTTAATAGAGCCATTTCCTCCTTGATTGCTAACAGAACTGCAGTTTCATTCAGCAGCCAGACAGATGGCAACGTGCTCAGCAAAGATGGGCCCTTCCCCCAGACCTAGGGGATACATTTTGACTGATCTAAATTTTGACTGATCTATTTTTTTAATTTTTATTTTATTAATTATGCCATTACAGTTGTTCTATTCCCCCCTTCATTCCTCTCCACCCTGCACTCCCCCACCCCCACCATTCCACCCTTTAGTTTATGACCACATGTCTCAAGTTCTTTGGATTCTATATTTCCCATACTATTCTTGCCCCCCCATCTATTTCCTACCTACCGTCTATGCTACTTATTTTCTATACCTTCTCCCCTCTTCTCCTCCTCCCACTCCCCTGTTGCTAACCCTCCATGAGATCTTCATTTCTATGGTTTTGCTCCTGATCTAGCTGTCCTTTTAGTTTGCTTTTGCTTTAGGTGTGGTTCTTAATAACTGTGAATTTGCTTTCCTTTCACTGTTCATCTTTTTTATCTTCTTTTTCTTAGGTAAGTCCCTTTAACACTTCATACAATAAGGGCTTGGTGATGATGAACTCCTTGAATTTGGTCTTATCTGAGAAGCACTTTATCTGTCTTCCATTCTAAATGAAAACTTTGCTGGATAGAGCAATCTTGGTTGTAGGTCTTTGGATTTCATGACTTGGAATACCTCTTTCCAGACCCTTCTTGCCTGTAGGGTCTCTTTTGAGAAATCCATTGACAGTCTGATGGGAACTCCTTTCTAGGTGACTGTCCCCTTAGCTCTTGCTGCTTCTAGGATTCTCTCCTTCATTTTAATCTTGGCTAATGTAATGATGATGTGCTTTGGTGTGTTCCTTCTTGGGTCCAACTTCTTTGGGACTCTCTGAGCTTCCTGGATTTCCTGGAAGTCTATTTCCTTTGCCAGGCTGGGGAAATTCTCCTTTATTATTTGTTCAAAGAAGTTTTCCACTGGTGGCTGTTCCTTTCCCCCTTCTGGTACCCCTATAATTCGGATGTTGGAGCATTTAAAGATGTCCTGGAGGTTCCTAAGTCTTTCCTCATTTTTTTGAATTCTTGTTTCTTCATATTTTCCTGTTTGGTCATTTTTCCCTTCCTTCTGGTTCACTCCCTTGATTTGAGTCCCAGTTTCCTTTTCATCACTATTGGTTTCCTGTGCAATTCCCTTCGTTTCAATTAGTTTAGCCTTCATATGTTCCTCTAATTTGTGACTAAAATCCACCAGTTCTGTGAGCATCCTGATCACCAGTGTTTTGAACTGTGCATCTGAAAGTTTTGCTATTTCTTCATCGCTTAGAGTTATGGGCTCTGGGGCTTTGAGATCTTCTTGAGCCATTTTTGGTCCGTTCTTGCTGGTCCGGCTGAAGCATTCATTGTTATCAGACTTCCGAAAAGTCCAATTTTCTGTGTTCTGGCTGTGTTTTCTGTTGCTAATATTTTGTTGTCTCTAAACTTGGTTGTGTGAGAAAGCATGACGTCTCCACCTGTGCCTCCATCCCAAGGCACATCATAATTACATTAGCCAAGATTAAAATGAAAGAGAATTCTAGAAGCAGCAAAAGATAAGGGGACAGTCACCTACAAAGGAGTTCCCATCAGACTGTCAGTGGATTTCTCAAAAGACACCTTACAGGCAAGAAGGGGCTGGAAAGAAGTATTCCATGTCATGAAATCCAAAGACGTAGATCCAAGATTGATCTATCCAGCAAAGCTGTCATTGAGAATGGAAGGACAGATAAAGTGCTTTTCAGATAAGATCAAATTCAAGGAGTTCATCATTACTAAGCCCTTATTATATGAAATGTTAAAGGGACTTATCTAAGAAAAAGAAGATAAAAAAGATGAACAGTGAAAGGACAGCAAACTCACAGTTACTAAGAACCATACCTAAAACAAAAACAAACTAAGAGGACAGCTAGATCAGGAGCAGAACCATAGAAATGAAGATCTCATGGAGGGTTAGCAACAGGGGAGTGGGAGGAGGAGAAGAGGGGAGAAGGTACAGAAAATAAGTAGCATAGATGGTAGGTAGAAAATAGATGGGGGGCAAGAATAGTATGGGAAATATAGAATCTAAAGAACTTGAGACATGTGGTCATAAACTTAAGGGGGGAAATGGTGGGGGAGGGGCGTGCAGGGTAGAGGGGAATGAAGGGGGGAATAGAACTATAATGGCATAATCAATAAAATATATTTAAAAAAATAAATTTTTACTGATCTAAACCACTGTTGACAATCCCATTCCCCTTTGCCAGTCATTGGTGTAAGGCAGACATGTGAACCAGTTTGGTTAATAAATAAACATGGGCCAATTCTAATAAAGAACTCTTGGAAAATATTTGCTTCCCAGATTAAAACAAACAAACAAAACCCCAGGTACAGGGAGGCACTAGACCCTCCTCCTTCTTCCCTCCTCAACGCTGACCTCTGAGCAGCTGCTATTTGCACTGCAGCCTTTATCTCAAAGACCGAGAGACTCACGGAAACAAGGTTTTTAGGCCCAGAATTGTTAAGTAGTTGAATTAAGCAATTCTAGAACTCTCTGATAACTCAGAATTTAGTGTTAGATAACACTTTACTGTGTAAATCAATTTTAGTTGGGTATTCGGTATCTTGCAAACTCAAAGCATCCTAATTACACAGTATACAGTGTTAAATGGCTCGGGACACATGCAATCGCTCCCAGTTATTTTGTTGGTCTTTGGCAGGGGATGGGTAGAGGTGTAGGGTCAGATAACAGGATCAAAAAAAGCTTTCATCTCAAAAGCCTGAGATCGATTTTGAAATGAAAACAGAGTGATGGATAAAATTTCAAAAGCAATGCACTCTTTGCAAGTAGATAATACTTTAGAAGTAAGATGCGAAGATAATAAAATGTAAGTCTTGTGAAGTAAGTTCATGCATGACACAGATATAATGGATTACTGAGAACTTCAATAGTATTTTTGTAACTGTTACCAAGCAAAGGTCCAAGGGGGGCAATATGTGGCCCACCCAGAGATGCCAAAAAAACTGTTACAGAACAGATACACCGAGGCCCCAGACTCTAGAGGATGGTATACTAATACCGTCCGGAGCCCCCTACTGGGCCTGATCGGCAGTCGCCAATTGGAAAGACATATCTCGATGCCAGAGATTTGTGAAAAGGAAATGAAATGTTTATTTAATGTTATTCAGACCTAATGCCTTCATTAAAATATCAAAGTCCTTTAGGGTATACACCTACACACACACACACACCTACACACACAGCGCTCCCTATTCACCCTGTCCCAACTTGTTTTTCCAGGCCGCTGGTACCATCAGCTGTGTCACCATCCAGGCAGGATCTCCAGTTAATCCAAAGTCATGCAGCACCTTCTCATGGTCCACTGGCAAGAGTTCTTATGTACCCATTTTTCCACTCAAAGTCTCTCCTGCTTTCCAGGTCACACGGCCAAAGGGAGCACCCCAAAGCCATGTGCACCCCAAAGCCATGTGGGCCTCTTCTACCAAAGGTGCAGGGGTCCACACCCCACCAAAAGCGCGTGTCTTTCTTCTTCACCTGGCTGCAGGGATCTCCATTCTGGCAAAGCTGCATGGCTCTCTCTTTCACCTCGCCAGGAGGGGGTCCTCACTCTGCTAAAACCACATGGCTCTTCCTTTCACCTGGGCAAGAGGGGGTCCCAACTCTGCCCAAAACCGCATGGCTCTCCCTCCAATGGCTGCAGTGTCCGGGTTTAAATCCCTGCACCAATCTTCCTCTGTACCCCTATTTCCGACTCCTCCCACAATCTGTTACACCTGCCAGTATTTGTGTATTATTACAAGTTTACTGGGCTGCCATTGTTAGTCTGGGCAGGTATGGACCCATGTCCTAGAGCCAATCTTCTCCAAGCTCCCACACAGGTGCTGTAACTCAGGGGACCTGACCCCCAGTTACATCTTGGGGGGAAGTGATTTCATCCCCCTGGCTCCAAGCCTGGCCACAACCATTTAACATATCCAAGTGACGCACCAAAGGCTATAGATATGTTAAAAGATAATGCCATGGATTAGCTGCAAGGCTGTGGCTGTACAAAACAGCCCTGCATGTTCCTGCTCCATGTGTCCCTTCCCCCAACTCACACCTGTGGGGGGAGGGGAAGACATCTTATATGTCTCTCCAATATCCCTATATACCTTGAGTTCTGGACACCATTCCAATTTTTTGAGGGGTCTCCCTCTTGGCTGCACCCTGTATCATAACTACAGCTTCCCCAAGTTATGATCAACCTCATGAAGTAGAACTAGAGATATTCACACTGAAAAAGCATGGCCTTTCTTCATAGAGAAGAGAACTCCTACTCATTGGAATTAATTATAAGAACCTGAGACGTCTACAACTCAGAAGTCCTAACATTTGAGATTGACAGCAAGGAGGACAGTTGCTGCCCAACAATATCTCTGCATAAGAAGAAGAATCCAGGAACAAATGGTCCATGGGTCTGATTAGGAATTAAAACTCAGGTAAACTATAGGCTTTTCTAGAGTCCTAATGGTACCTCTGAGTGAAAGTGACAGCACAGTCACCGTGATGGTTTGGGTCTTTTCCATTGGCTCTTAAGCTTAACCCTTAATTTTGGAAGGGTTTAGATTCTGTCATGAACAAGTAACCAACTCCACAACAGTTACAAATGACAAAATAAAGTACTATCAGTCTCTCCTGGCATTTTGGCACAGTGGATAAGATAGTGTGCTCAGGTTCAAAAGGCTCAGATTTCAAATCCTAACTCTCTCTGTTATAAGCCATGTACCTTGGGGTAACTTACATAACCTCTCCTAGTTTATTTATTCACTGGAGGAGTGGAGGTAATGCTGACCTTATTTTTCTTCTGTGAGGTGCATAAAGTCATTATGTGAGGGGGAATGCAGAAAAAAATTTCTGCAGAAAAAGAATTTATTTGTAAATGATTGTATACTTTATTCTTACATGTTTAAACTTCAGTCACCTTCAAAGCACTCTCCATTTGAGTCAATGCACCTATTGGGATGTTTTTTCCACTGCTCACAATCATTTTTTTGAACTTGTCAATTTCAATGCCTTTTAGTACTTCTGTGGTGTTTTGTTTCACCTCTTCCACATTGACAAATCGTCTCCCTTTGAGGACTTTTTTCATCCAGGGAAACAAAAAAAAGTAGCTCAGGGTGTGATGAGATGGGGTGATGAGGAAGGGTGCTATCCTGTTAAAGGAGATGCTGAGTCATTTGTCAGCGACAACAGACCAAAACCACAAGTTGCGCAGCTGAACCACAGGCAGAGGGGAAACACTTCAGCCTCCAGCTGCACCCAGAACCAAAGTCTCCCCCCATACCATCCCTGGCACAGAACCAAAGAACCAGGACACAACTGGAACTTGAACATGGGAACTTTTTTGGAAGCCAAGTTTCCATTTTCTAGAAAAATGGGGTGTTCATGCCCCTTTACCATAAATGACGAAATTCCAAGGTCCTCCAATTAAAACTCGCACCCACTGGCACTTCTATATGCCTGTTTCCCCAACCTCTTAAAAACCCGGAACCTTGCAGCAAGCAAAGATGGACGTGAGGTGCCTCTGGGTCTCTCATCTTCTCAGCCTGAGCTGTTTCAACCAATAAACCTTTCTTTCCTCAAAACCTGATGTTTTGGGTTTTGGCCTTTTGAAGAGTCAGACAAACAAACTTTGGCCAGTGATACCAAGTTTTGCTTAAAAATGAAGGAAAAAATGATATCTATTGAAACCTAGAAACACAAAATAATTCTGTATTTTCTAGGTTAAAAATCATAAATCTCTAGCATTGAAAAGGGAAAGCAGCACACAAACCAGAAGGCTTAAAAAAACATCTGTCATGGAAAGTTTAATGATAACGCAGAGCAGAGCGGCAGACAGCGGGGGAGGGGACAGCTGGCCTTTCTTCAGTCCACCTGGGTCAGACACAAGGACAAACGACAATCACGTGTGAAGTACCTAATGACTGCCCTCTGGGGTCAGCTCAATGTCTGCCCACATTTTACAAATAAAGGACGACTAGGCTCAGAAAGAAAACATCTCCCCCACCCCCGTTACTGAATCGACTATGGTTCACCACCCACCGCACAGCCACTCCGGTGTGATGCGATCGGGGATGGAACGAGAGCTGCGTTCCCCGTCACGGGCTCCCAGATGCTGCCCCTTCCCGCTGTAACAGTCGCTGACTCGATGCACTTTAACAGATTTCCCTCCACGACAGCTGGAGCATAGGGTGCCAGATAGTTTTTAATCTCCACGGAAACAGACCGAGAGGGAAATATGCATATAAACACAGTCTCCTTACAAATTCTATATTCTTCCATTATTTTACGCACCAACTAAACAACCTCCACAACCAGGGAACAAGGTACAACACTGATGTGAACTAATAAAATTTGTAAACTGAGGTCTCTCCAGGGGTGATGAAATTGCTATTTAAAAGCCAGTTAGCACCAGGTAGCTGAAGGGAAAAAAATAGGAGGACCTGGAAGATATGGGTCCTTCTCCCCTCCCTATGAAAACAATCTTTTGTGCTGCATCTAACTAATATAATTATTTATTTAGGCAATAGAGATGGAAATATTCATTTAAAGGGATAATAGACTTGGGGTTTACTCGTAGAGTTATTTTACTTTATAAGTATATGAAATTTGATGTTAAAATAGGCTTTAGGATTAGCTGCAGGCTTGAACCCTGGCTCTATTACTTAACTAGCTGTGTGGCTTTGGGCACAGCTGTAAAACGAGGTGAGACATAGCACCCAGGTCTCACGGTGGATGTGGAGATTAAATGAGATAACACGTGTAAAGTGCCCACTAGACAGTAAGGACTTAATAAAGACTCCCTGCTAGATAGGTGGGTTAGTGCATCAAGGTTCCTTAAACAAACATGCGTGCAGAACTACAGGTCAGGAGGAAAAGTGGACGAGGAGTTCCAGCAGCAAGAGTGCCAGCACTCACAATTGTGTGATGTTCACACAGCAAAGCCTACCCTCAGGAGATGCACAAAGAGAAGTAGTTGGAAGCACTGACCCAGGGCTGGGATATTCTGGGGAGAAGTGTGGATAATGAGGTCCACGCAGGGTAAGAAAGAAAGAGGAGCCCACAGGGGTGAGTCAAACAGAGCTTCTCGAACTTCTCACAGTGTGGCTCACAAAGAAAGAAGTGATCAGCTACTGTTATCAAAAGCAAAACACAGTAGCTTAAGAGCCTGGAAAATGACCAGCAGAGGGAATGGATGCTCTAGATGGTGGGGTGTGAACCACCGCCCCCGCCCCACCGCAAAGAATGGCATTTAAGATGTGACTTCACTGATTAAACCCACCCATGGAAAGGTTTGAGAGAAGAGAGTTTCAGATGGGGGTGGCAAACACTAAGACCCAAGGCAGGACTAACATGGCTGTTTTCTGGGAACAGAAGGAAGGCAGTAAGGCTGGAGATCAGAAAGTGAGAGGTGCCGTTCTATCATGAGGGAAGGTCTGGAGGAGGCGAGAGCTCCATTGTACATAGGGTATGGGAGGAGACATTGATGAACTTGAGTTTTAGCCTAAACTCAGTTAAACAGCATTGGGACTTTAAGTATGGGAATGACATGATGGAGTTTATATTTCCAATGCATTGCTTGGAGAACTGACTTCAATCAACTAGAGTGGGGGGCATATAATGAGAGAGGGCACTTCAGGAGACTAATACCACATTTCTTATGAAAGATTATAGAGGCTGAACCAGATAATGGACTTGGAGAAGAGATACAAACAGTTCTTGGGTATATTCTGTAGGTTATCCTGAAAGTACTTGATGATTGACTGGACGTAAGAAAAAAGGGGAAGAAGAATCAAGATGGAGCTCTAGGTATTTAATTGAGCAACTGGATGAATGGTTGTGCCCTTTACTGAATTATAAGAAAGTGGGTTTGCAAGAGGAAATCAAGAGTTCCCTTTTTCATAGGTTGGATTCAAGGTTCGACCAGATTTCCACATGGACATGGTTGTCAAGAAGGCAACTGGAAATATATACTGGTGTTGAGTTCCACAGAGAGGGCACACTAGGAGGAATAAACTTAGAAGCCAGTACACAGGTGGGTCAAGCCACCAGTTCAGGTAATGTAGAAAGAGTGTAGATACAAATGGAGAAACCTTAGAACAGAGACACGTGGAAGAATAGCAATACAACAGCCAGGGCCAGAAACACACATTCTTGCTACTCTCACTCCATGCCCCATATGTATTTTTTACTGCATCTTGACTCATCCTGGACCTAGTCCCTAAAATAGCACTTCTAGCCTTCACATACCAATATCCATGCATACTTTACAGGCACGAAGCTGGAAGACACCAGCACCCAGTGATCTTTCCAGCCTCCCACTCCCTTACTGATGAGGACAGAAAGGCCCACCGATTGACCAACTATTAGTTGCTATGCTTGCACTGTGTTCACCTCTTATATTCACTCCTTTAATGATCACATTTCAACCTGTGAGATACTATTATATATAATGAAGGGATAAAAGAACAAACCCACATTTTCAATGACAGCAAATAATGTATAGCAATTGAGCAACAGTTCTGAGAATGGAAGACAGTTGATCCTTCTATGCGCTTCATTTTTTCTACCATATTGTCAAATGGGGTCATATGGGCAGTGTTTGTTTTCCCAGTTAAAACACGAGCTCTACAAAGTCAGAGATCAAACAACTCAGCAGGCCATGAGGCCACGTTGAGACCTTGAGAAAGTCAGTTAACCTCTCTATAATTCAGTGCTGTCTCAATTCCCAACACTAGATCACATGGACATAAGAATAGATGTTGAATGTGAAGAACTGGCTAGTGTCAGAGTGGGTACACAGAAAGCCATCATTCAAGGTCAGGGTCCTTAAAAGATTCAGAGCAGCAATTGGTCAATCACAAAGGCTTGTACTAACAGAAGGACCTTTCTCCAGGGGGAAGCTTACCAAGTTGCTAAATGATTTAGTGAACTAAGAGCTTCATTAAGTCCAAGCTCATAGCCATTTACCAGATTGCTCTAAGTTTGAATCCAGATGTTAAATTTTTATTTTCCAATTTTTTCAAAGGTGTCTAGAGGACCATTCACTCAGGGGTTCATTCTTAAATTAACTATCTCATTGATCAAATGGATTTTTCAGAAGTTAGAAGAGATACTTACAAACCATCCACACTAAACCTCTTTAAAAAGAACAATCTGGGCTCAGATAAGTGATGTACTTCTCCCAAGGTAATAACCCTCCAATCACCCACCCCCCACTTACATACATGCAGCCCCCATTTCTTTCCCTGAAGTTTGTCCATTTTTTAATCTCTCATAGAATCACACATAAAAGCAAAAAAAAAAACCCTTCAAAATTCTAGCATATCAAATTTGGAAGGAAATGCAGCAGTTAAAATACAAAAGAAAGAAAATAAAAGACCGTATGAACTTAACTATAGTTTTCTTTCTCTCCACTCCCTGCTCTTTTTCCACTCCTCCCTCTTTCTCCATATTTCTCTCTTTCTTTCTCTCTCTCTGGTATGTGTTTAACAAAAAGAACTTCTCTTCTGAATCCTCTTTACAGGACAAATGTCTTTGGCACACCAGCAATTTTCAAGCTTTTTGGATTTAGGATGACTTTATACTCTTAAAAATTATTGTGAACTCCAAATAGCTTTTGTTTATATAGTTAATGTTAATCAATATATTCATATTAGGAATAAAACACACAACATAAATATTTATACATTTATTTATAATATATCCAATCTCATATTAATAAAATTATTTTTTAAATCTAATTTGAGAAAATATAGTGAATGTGGTACTGTTTTGCATTTTGTATGGCTTAATATCAACAGCTGACTTCTTATATTTGTCATGATATGTTACTTTGGTTGAAATACATGAATAAAATCTCATCTCACAAATATATGTAGATGCAAAAGGAATAAGTATTTTCATAGCCAAGGTAATCATGGATATGCTTCTTTCACACTACATTAAAACTCAACAAATAGTAAAATTTTAAGTTATTACATGTGAAATATAAAATTAAATTAATGAAATTTTGTGTTTTATTACATTAAAATTCACTGGCCATCTTATCCTCTGCATGGATCTTTTCCCCATGCACAATTTTGTAACATGGAGTATTGGAAAAATACTGTTTATCAAACTAAAGTATATCTTCCAAATATATTTTATTTATAATAAAATACTGATCATTTTATTATAAAAACCCAAAAGCCACATTTTTTATGCACCTCCAACCTCATCAGAACAGCCTGAATTCCAGGAAATTATTAAGCTTAATGCAGAGGCAGATGCAAGTTTTCTGAAGTTGTAAATTTTGCTTCAGGTTCAAAATTGTGTCATTAGCAACACATATGAGCAAGTTGTTGCTCCTGAAGTGACGATTTCACTTTGTTTATTTTTGAGGAAACATCATGCAAACTTGGGTGTCTGTTGCCATTTCCCCCACTTAAATGGAGTTCTGCAAAAAGCTGCTTGTTTGGTTTAGAGTTCACAAAGCAAGTATGGGTGATTTTCCCATCACGCGTAAATATGCAGCAAAAACACTTTACATGTACTTCTCATACCAATACACAGAATATTAAAAAGATGTGTGTACTAAAGGTCTAGATCTAATGGAATTGATATGAATAATTTTCACTACTTTGTGGAGGACATTCCTAAGTGAAACTGGCTTTTTTTCCTTAAAAAATATATTGCTGCTATGTACTAGTGGGAGAATACAATGGCCCCTGGTGTGGATTGGTAGGTATCATTGCCTTGAATTTTGTGCTGAAAAACTACAAACCTTTCCCACCACTGCTTTTGTGCCAACAGGCAAACATGAACACAGTGAGAGAAAACAACGATGATGACAGTGTCCTGGTGTGCGAGGAGCCACACTTAGAGCTGCTGGGCTCTGCAGTGACGCGATCTTAGCAGGGAACTGCTGCCCTTAATGCAGAGGGCCTCCCCCGATCCCCAGAGAGAGAGGGATTTTAACAGAGAGATTTTCAAGGACCAAGATACACACTTTTACTGTGACCATTCAGGGAGGCACTTCACATTTTGGGGGGTCATGGAGGAAGAACACGCACATGCAAAAGGAGGAGATATTCATCCTTACCTTGCCTGCTCAGAGAGCTGAGACACTCAACACTGCACTCCCACAAAGGCCTAAAATCTAGTGCCAATGTCTTCTTCTCCAAGAGACTTATTTTCAACCAAAGGAGCTGTGTAACCGCTTCCACTAAAACCACCTGTTATGTGGGGCTTCCTACGCACCGGGCATTGTTCTAAGCCTCTCGTGCATCATCCTCCTTAAACCTCACTGCAAACCGACTTCCAAGATGTCCCAGAGAGGTCCAGTACGTCGCCTGCAGCAGTGCTAAGAGATAACAGCTGAACCTGTATTTATCCCCAGGCATTCCAACCCCACAGTCTACTTTGTCAAAAGCTGGAGCCATCCTTACAGACACAGTTCTCTGGCTGATTTGTCACTGGAATCTGCAGATGACCCATCCAATGAGAGAAATCAATCTTCCCTGGACAATCACAGAGAAAGGATGATATGACCTTTTTGGTTCTTAATAGCTTCAGAGAAAGAAGTCTCTGCATTAGCATAAGAATGAAGTCCTTGGTAATTGCATGCTAAAAGATTTTATGCACATGCCTTTCTAGGAGTACTGATGTTACTCATTTCCTATTAGAAAATTAAGGCCACCAGAGGACTCAGGCTCTCCCTAGGCGAGGGGTGCAGCCAGAACAGAGCATACATCGCAACCAGATCCCAGCGCTGAAGCGACGTGGTGCACCTGGTCCTCACATGTACACTCAAAGCCTCCCTGCTGACAGTGCCGCACTGCGGAACCAACCATACGAATGGCTTGTCACTCTCCCTCAGCTCCGGGCCTGTGCTCCTGCCGCTCCCCAGAATGGAACAGTATCCTTCTCATCCCCGTGGCAGTTAAGCCCTACTCACTGCTCAGCTCTCAACTTAGAGGCCCTGTGCTACGGAAAACACCCACTCACCAGCCGGATTGAAGCGGTCCTTCCGTGTTCTCAAGGGACTGTGCACCTACTCTCAGCAAGGCAAGGCTGGCACTTTGTACCTGCTTCTCTGTATCTAGAGGTAGATTGGACGCTTTGTGAGGGGGGAATCTGTACCATCCTCACCGCAGAAGCACTGGAATCTGGTTCACATAGGATTCCCAGGGAGTGGGGAGGAAAGTGGGGGAAGCAAGGGAGGCAGGTAAACAGGCAGGATGGGAGGCGGGTGGCAATTCCATTTCTCTATCCTGCAGAATTTGCACTGGTCCTCAAAGGACCCTATTACTAGGCCTCCCCACAGGAGGCGGCAACAACCCTCCAAGCATCAGGGTAAATCTTTCTGTTTTCCAAGAAGAAAGACAAACAAACAAAAACCCAGTTTCTGATGTGTGGCAAGGCTGCTTCTCCTTCTTTCCAAATATTGTTGAAGGGACATGAAGGGAGGTTGCTGCTCCCTCTCATGGTGAGGTCTCGGTTCTCCTATGATCCTGTGAGCCTGCACCAGACACCTCCCACTGGGATCTACTGCGCATCATCTCTGGTTTATTTCTCTGTTTGCCTTCCTGAGAAGAAGAGGCGGGTTCCCATTTGTCCCAGAGTGCCTGCCACAGCAGATAGCGAGCTGCAGGCCCTTCATGAAGTGCTCTGGATGGAATAAGCAGATCTGCCCAGGTGGACATGGGAGTGATGGAGGCAGAGACTACTAAGAACAGGTACTGTCAGAATCCAGGAATGTCACTAACAAACCAAGGCAGTGGAGGGTCCCTGGCAAAATTCAACAATAGCCGTCTCGTCTGTGCCCTGTCATGAAGCAGCGTGATGAGCTCTTGTGCTTAAAGTTGCCATTTGTTAAATGCTTTCTATAGGCAGGTTACTAAAAAGAGGGTTTACATCAGGTATATTTGTATCCACACTTTACAGAGGGGATAACTGGAGATCAGGGACTCCCCTCATGTCATACGGCTAGTAAGGCTACAGAGCAGGGCTTCAAGACCCTAGTTTATACCTCACTGGCCCATGGCTTAAGTTTACACAATGCTGCCTCTTTTCTTCCCCTGCCATTGCTCAGTGTCACTGTCTGTGGTCACTCTTCAGGCAGCCAGGCAACCCTGTGACCCTGTGGCATTTGAAAGGCTGTATAAAACTCCCTGCTGTGACATTTCACAGTCTAAGTAGGGTATACCTGTGTGACTATTGACATCAACATAGTCACACAATAGGCCCCAATAGATTTGTCTCTCCCTCTGTTCCCAGGAATATGTTCTCTGAATTATAGGCAAATGGAAAGGGGCTGAATTGGAGCTGACCCTTCCTCTGGCCCTATTAAGACCTTCACAGTTAACAGAAGGAGAAGAAATGAGACCCAGGTTACATTATACACACACTGAAATAGCTCCGTCATCACTGCTGCACACCTGTTCTCATTCAGTAGCAATGCAATATGATTCCGGTTTTGTGAGACTTCACACACATATAACTGCACACACACATACACCCATGTGTAAGAATTGGGAAGGAATTGCACTAAAATATTCACAGTGGTTCACCGGATGGTGGGCATGAAAGCATTTCTAATTTTTATTCTTAGTCTTTTCTGTTTTCTCTTTACTTCTTACAGTGAACATACTACTTGTAAAATCAGTGAAAACAAAGCGATTCATCCACTGTAAAAATGGGAGTGTTGATCCTAACAGCTCCCAAAGAATTGTTGCAAAGATTAGAGAGATAGTGTACATCAAAGCACTTGTTAAACTACAAACAAACCTGTGACCTCACTGCTGTTATATAACGGCAGAGGTTATTACTTGGAGCAAGAATAGTTTTGGAAGCTCATATCACTACTAAATTTTGCAGAGGTTTGATCAACAGACTCCCAAAAAACAAATGAGGACCTGAATTTAGAATTTTAACGTGATGTAGCTTTGGAGGGGAGGTTACATAATCCTTTCAATACCACAGACAGTTATCAAGTGGATGTTCCCAAAAACATGAATGGGTTTAACTATTATTAAGAAAAGTGGGGAGGGTGGAAGGAATACAACGTACTGGATTAAAATGCTCTATTTTTCCCAGATATAAAAATACCAAGACAGAGAATTAGGTTACAGAGGTTGGAATGCCCCCCAAAAGGGAAAAATACACCAAAAGTACTTTTTTAGGTGTATTTTTATTTTGATTCAAAATGTACATTTTCAATCTTACTGTGTAAGATTTTTAGGAAGAATAATAGAGGTTGAAAGAAACCAAGCACATAAAGCTGGGTAGGAAAGGCAAAGGGGACAGTTAAATATTTTAAAAAGCAGGGACCATCTTTTCCATTACCCCTAACTCCTTTCCTGGAGACTGTACTTAGCATTTAGTATTTTTTTGGTAAGAACAGTGGAATGACACAGAAGGGATTTTTAAGCAGGGCAATGAGAAGATCAAATTTAAGTTTTAAGTGAGAAATACCAGAATTAAGAGTGGTTTTTGTAAAGGCTAAAGGTTACATTCAGACAAATGCAGTGACTAGCACAAGGGAGGTGATAACCGTCCTCCATTGGAGCTTATCTGATTAAAGTTGGAGAACAGTGTTTGCTTCCAAAAGCACAGGCCTACAGGCGCCAGCATAGCCCAAGGGTCTGTGATGGCTACCACCTGGGGAGAGGCTTAGAACCCACGCCCTACCAGCAACAGTTGAACAAATGGAGATATTTCCTAAGAAAGGCAGTACATGGAAAACAACCATTCCGTTCCAGCATTTGAAGACTTCCAGTCTTCCCAGAGAGCAGACACTCTGCCCGGAAATAAAATGGTGCATTTTGTTTCTTCTTGCTTGGAGTCTGACCCTCAAGAACGGGATACCACTGTTGAGGAACCCCAGTACAAAATGCTCTAGGAAGACACTTAATTTGGAAGCATGTATAAGTAAATAATTTAAATTTGAAAACATATCTCTGAGATAGGTTTAGGCATCTCAGATAAGTAAAATTTTACAAAATTAATCTTTAAAAAAATCTGACTTATTCCAATGATCATAATGTTTTCAAGTTTCATTCATGTAGTAGCATGTATCGGAATTTCTTTCCATTATAATGCTGAATAAAATTCCATTGTATGTATGTATTACATTAGGATTATCCACTGATCTGCTAATGAACTTACAGTTGTTCCTACTTCTTAGCTGTTGTGAATAACGCTAGTGTGAACATTAGATATAAATATCTGTTTGAATCCCTGCTTTTAATTCTTTTGGGTGTATACCTAATCATGTTATTGCTGGATTAAAGGGTAATTTTACATTTAATTTGTTCAGGAACCACTATAGGTTCTCCACAGCATCTGTGCCGTCTTACAGTCTCACCAGCATGCCAAGAGTTCTAATATCTCTAAGCTTTCACGGACACTTGTTATTTTCTGTCACCATTTTTATAATAACCATTCTAACTGATGTGAAGTTACAACTTGGTATAACTTGTTGCTAGGTATGCATTTTTGGAAGTCACAGCACAAGTAATCACATCAAGTTCACATACAAAATTTTGACAGATATTGTGTGGTGTGTTGGGAATGTACACCCAAGGCAACTTTTTGATTTTCCCAATTCCTTTACAGTCTTTGTTCTTTTGGGATGTTCCAAACACTGTGGGCCACCAAACATTTGTTCTGTGGGTTATCTGAGTTTCAGAGGTACAAGTTCATGACCCACCATTTCCATATGAGGGATAAGCAACCTTAGACAAATGTATTTGGCCATTATGAGCCTTGACTCACAACCTAAGAGCATGAACTACCATGGCTTTTCATGTTTCAAAGCCACTACCATGGCTTTGTCTTACGACAAAGACAAAAGTCCTGAAACTGGAGTTCAAGGCCTTGTGTGACCTGTCCTGCCTGTCTCTCCAGCCATAGCCCCCAACCACTTTTCCCCTTTCTCTCAGCCTGCTACACGGACACCTTTCTCCTACCACAGGGCACTTAAGTCATGTTTTTTCACACCTGTGCCCATTCTTCTCTTTGGAATTCTGTTGCCTTTTCTGCTCACCTACTTAATCAGTCCTCAGGTTTAAGCTCATTGATTACTTTCTGGGGGAAGATTTCACCACTGCTCTCTTCCGGTCTGTTCTAACTTATCATTGAATGGCGCCCTATGTTTTAGAGCAGATCTGTTGGAAATAGGCATTCCTTCAGGGGCTTCCCTGATTAATGTGACATGCTCCAGTGATTGCTTTCCATACAAGTCCCTGCCTTCACCAGAGCCCACACGTAGATGGTACTTTTATCAGTTAGAATTTTGGCTGCAAGTTTTCTAATCCTAGTTAGAAAGTTTTCACTTGCTTGAGAAAAAAAAGTAAAACTCATGGACAGGCTTGGCTTTAGGAATCTCTTAAGGGATAAATTTAAGAGAAGTATCTTTAGATGCAGCTACATTTCCTTGGGTAAGCCGTGGACACAGCATTCCTCTGCCGTCTCCTTGGTAACAGGTTGAGTGAGGGCCATAGAGGTAACTGCCAACAACTCAGGAATGAGTTTTCAGCGAGTGGCAGTCAGTTTCGGCCTTAGTATTTCATTAGCATTGCTGTGAGCACCATTGCAATTCAGAGCAAAATTTGAGCCCAGCTGTGCAAATGCACAGCACTGGGAAAATCAGCGAGACCCCCTGTGGGGTGTTAATGTGCATTAGCAGAGAAAAGTTAGGCCAATTTGCCCTGCAGAGAATCTACTCCCTCTCTTCCCTGTGGATTTGTCAGGTGCAAGAGGGAAAACACTGTTCCTTCATAGCCTTTCAGTAAAGAAAAGGAAAGTGTATGTTCTTTCTTCATCTCTTGATTTTTGTATTTTTCCGATAGTTTAAACCAACGTTTAAAAAACAGAGCAACTCAGACTTACGGATTCCTTGATATCCGATTTAGAAGGACCTCAGCTGGTGGCTAAACCAAAATATAAGAAACCCTTTTTACTCATTTATTGTATAAAACAGTCTTGTCAGCACCATCCCATCCAAGAATCTCTTCTGTCACAATGTCTTCTAAATTCAGACTAAACCCAAATTTGTTGCCAGCGAATATCCATTCCAGGGACCTATTTACTGTTTCCCAATTATTTTACTTGATTAAATTAAATTAACTTCTATCTAATGGATGGCTGGGGGATACTCAAAAGGTATATTAAAAGCTGAAAAAGAAATTCTAAGATTTTACAGCTGATACAGAATGTCACCGGAAAGTAATTATGAGTTAAGCTACAACTCTAAATTATTTTCAAATTAACTTTTTTCTTCTGAATGCTCTTTCATTTTATCAAAAGAATTCTTACAAGATTTGTGGGGTATTAAATATTAGCATCTCTATTTTGCAAAAGATGACCTCAGAACTCGTTGAATTTCACTGGTCATGGTCACAGGTTCAGAGGGACAGGGAAAGAATAAATGTAATAGATGATGGGCAAGCATGTCTCTCACCAGCTTTTCTGAATTTGATTTCACGCTGTGTCTGGTATTGCGCTAAGTGCTTCAAATAACCTTCACATCCCATTTCGGCTTCATGTCAAGATCCATGAAGTAGGTATTATTATTCCCATTTCAGAAATGGGACAAAAGAGTCTCAGGATTTTGAAGCAAAATTGGAGAATGAGTCACGGTCAGGGGAGGGTTTCTGCCCTGCTCTAAGGTCTGCAGTTTCGGTGTCTGACTCAGAGTCTCTCACCTGGAATGACAGTTGCTCTTTCACTGGGGAGTTTCCTCTCTTCATGTATTAAGCTACTACCACAAGCCCAGATCTGCTCTGGAGATGCTGGAGAAACAGTCAAAGGGACAGAGCTTCTGTGGCACTGAAAGGTCAGCCAATGGCAATGACTTAAACATGGAAGATTTGACTTTAGGTGGTGAGCACACAATACAATACACAGATGATATGTTATAGAATTGTACACCTGAAACCTATATAATATTATTAACCAATGTCACCCCAATAAACTCAATACAAATTTTTTAAAAAGGAAAATGGCTTTAACAAGTACAGCTATATTATCTGTAATATCTATAATATTTTATTTCCACAAGCATGTTTTGTTTAAAGTAGAGAAAGCAATTAAGACTCATACAAAGAAAAGCATGGGAACTTACCACTTCTTGGCATGCTGACAAGTATACCTATATTTCACTTCTGGCTGCCTTTAGCCACTCATTCAAGAGTTTTATCCCACAAATGGAACGTGTTCCACTCAAAACGTGGTAGTTGCATACACTGAGCCCACTTGTAATTTACTGAACTCAAACATCCTCATAAATGCATACTTTATTTACCTATTCATTGATTAAAGGCTGAGTGCCTTCTACCCTCAAGGCACTGCCCAGCTGCAGAGAATACAAGGTCAAGGCCATTTACAGCACCAGACTCCCTTCCATTGGCCTTTTTCCCTAGCAACTTTGCAAGAACCCAGACTAAGGAAAACTATAAAATCATTCATACCTGTTGCACTGCTAAGGTGTGTTCTCAGCTACTGAATCTGCACAGTAAGAATAATGGATGGGGAACAGCAACAGCCATGCTCCCGGATGTTCCAGGGAGTAGAAGGTGGGCAGACAGGGCCCAGAAAATCTGTCCACTTTCCCATATAAGGCCACTGTCTAACTAGTGATTAATGGTCAAAGTTCTTTATCTATCTCAAGACCTGCCAGATAATGGAACACTGTGTTTATTATATACTTTAAGTGATATTGAAAAGGAGAAAAATATTTATTATGCTAATATCACAATTTCCACCATGCATGAGATCAACAAGATATAGCCATTGCTAGTTGCTGTGGAAATCTGAATCAGTCCCCTCCCCACTCAGAAGGCTAGAAAACAAGGAAGTCCAAGTATGACTCTTAAGGTCACACCTGCCTCTGAAGGACCAGGAATTGTGGGCTATCACACAGCAAGTACTTCCTGCATTTCAGGCATCGCTCAAAGGCTTACTATGAAGCATCTTATTAATTTTCTCAACAACCCTATCAGGTGGCTGCTATTGTAATTTCCTCCATATATAAGAAACTGAACTGCAGAGAAGTTAAATATGTTTTCAAGATTATACTTGCTAATAAGTAACAGAGTCCCTATTTGAATCAGAGTCTTCACAACTAAGTTTGGAAGCCTAAAATGTGGGTGTAAATTATTTGACCACATAAGATAAAAAGTTAAAGAGTAAAATTAAACAGATAAATAGTAGACATTTCTGCGTCTAGAGAGATAGAAATGACAGCTACCATAAAACACTTAGTACTGCACCCAGTAGAACAGTAGTTATTCTGTGAAGTGTTGTTAACAAAACATGATCATACACGTGGCCAGAGCCCTTCACATTATAACCAGAGCAAGTGAAAAGGAGGAAAGAAAAAGAGAAACACACATTCTGTCACCATTGGAGCCTATATGAATTCTAACAATGGCATCTTGGTGACCCATCCTTGTTTCCATGCAACTCACCAGCTTCCTGGCGTGTCAGAGAACTGGTTGGGAGTTAGAGGCCTTGGGTTTCAGAGCCATCAGTTCAGAGGGTGGGCACAGGTGCCACAATGTCAGAGTTCAAACTCAGAATATACCATTTGTTGCTTTGTAACCTTGACCAAAGTATGGAAGTTCTCTAAACTACAACTTAGAATGAGGGTAATAGGGTTTTTTAAATAATAACCCACAGGGCCAAGAATACAGTTAAGTAATCCACAGACACTGGGTTTGAATTGCAACCATTCACAACTGTATGACTTTGGGAAGTTTACTTAACATCTCTGTGCCAAACTGCCTTAGAAGTATAATGTTAACAATAATGAGGTTGGGTACTATATGGGTTCTTGTGAGGATTAAATCAAATAATAATACATGTATGGCAAATGCACTGAATAAGAGTGTTAGTTTATTATATTTTCATAGTCCATACTATTAAGATCTTGGGCAACCTAGGCCAAGTCACTGCTCTATGTCTAGAACTTAGTTTCTGCTTCTAAAACAAGAAGGTGTGGGTGTTTTGTTCACCAACTCTTCACCCCTAGGTAAGTGAGGGAGTCCTGCCCTAGATAGAGTTCTGGGATGGCCAAACCCCAACACCTGTCATTAGACAGATGACTACAACAGTATTTTATTAGTCACACATACTCACAGCCCGGGGGTTGGGGGGATACTACACACCTCAAAGACCCACCCCAGGGCTGCACCAGGGCAGAGTGAGCCCACAGGGGCTGTAAAAGGCAGGCTTTATAGTCACAGAAGGGAGAGGTGGCCCCTGGTTCCTATGAGAGAATAGGATCGGCTCATTTGAATCATTTCACAGGCTGCAGGAAGGATGAGGACCAGATGGAGCATAGGTGGTCTGGCTGGTGGGGAAACTGGCCGGCTGGGGAGCCCCTCTCACTGGTGGCAACAGGGGGCCTCCCAACTAGGTGTCTGGAACCCTAGCAGGTTCAAAGTTGTCAAGGTCGCATGTGGAATTTCAAGCTGTACAATGTAGTGCATCTTGTCTCTAAACACCCATCCAGCTGCATTGTTACTGAACAGAGGTCCAAGGGGGGCAATATTTGGACCACCCAGGGGTGCCAAAAACTGTTACAGAACAACAGGGGCCCCTCCCAAGGAAGCATACTAATACCTACTGGGCTGTTCTGTCCACTGCCAAAGGAAACACATCTCTCAATGCCAGAGATTTGTGAAAAGGAAAGGAAAGGTTTATTTAAAGTGATACAGACTTAAAGTAGTGACCCAATGTCCCCATTAAAATATCAAAGTCCTTTAGGATAACCATAGACGCCCACAGTGCTTCCTTCTCCCCCTGCCCTAATTCGGGGTACTGTATGTCAGGAAAAGAAGCGCACTTCTGTGTTTCAGGTTCCTGGCACTGTCAGCTGTGTCGCTGTCCAGGCAGAATCTCCAATTAATCCAAAGCCCTGTGGCACCTTCTCAGGGTCCACTGGCAAAGAGTTCTTTCACCCTTCTTCCAGGCAAAGTCTCTCCTGCTTCCCAGGCCACGTGGCCAAAGGGAGCTCCCCAAAGCCACGTGGGCCCCTTCTACCAAAGCTGCAGGGGTCTACACTCTGGCCAAAAGTGTGCGGTTCTCCTTTCACATGGCCTAGAGGAGGTCCTGCACTCCGCCAAAACCACGTGGCTCTCTCCCAATGGCTGCTATGTCTGGGGGCACGAGGGTAAGAGGTGAGGACATCTTATATATGTCTTTCTAATATTTCCTGGACACCTTGAGCTCTGGATCCCATTCCAAATCCTTTTTTGGGAGGGCCTTCCTCTTGGCTTCACCCTGTTACAGCATCACCCTTGAAATTCCAAGTTTTTGTTGCTGCTCACACCTCCTTTGCATCTCTCCCACTTCCTGTGCCTTTGCCCTTTGGGTTCACGGACCTTCCTCCTTTAAAATCACCAGCTTGAAGGCACTTTGTGTTTTCAATCCTGTTGCTTAAGGAAAGCAGAAAGCATGCCTGCTCCGTTCCTAGTTAAGGGAGGTGAGAAGGTTTTGCAGCTTCCCCGGGAAAGCTGTCCATCCCCAGTGACAACACTGGTAAGTTACAAAGCCCCTCAGACCATTTACTTCGGGAAAGTAGTGCTATGATCCCACCCTCCTCATCCCTCACATCCCAGCTACCTCCTCTGACTCCTGAAAAATATGAAATTGTTTTTATTCGCTCACTTTTGAGAAATGAGTTTTTACTGAAGCTGTTTAGTGAAGCCACTGGTGCCCCATTCTTGCCGACTCCAAGTTAGAAACTATTCTGTCAAAGCACAGATGGGTGTTGGTGGAGACAACACAGCCTTGAACACACCTGGTGGTTTGACATTGCCCAGAGCTAGGTTTGGGAGCAGGAAACCCCCTGCAATCGCTCCCAGGTCTGTCAGGCAGCTGTCTGGCATCAGCTGGAGAGAGCTGGGAGGGGGTTACAGAATATGTTGTCTCTGCCAACATCTCCTTTTCTGTTTCTCCCCTCCCTTCCTTCTCCTTCCCTCTACCCTTTATTTTAGAGAGAGAAGAAGGGAGGGAGAAAGGGAGAGAAACATTGATGCTAGAGAGAAATGTCAATCTGCTACCTTCTACACACGCCCACAACAGGGGATCAAACCCACATCCCAGACATGAGCCCCGACCAGGAATCAAACCAGTGACCCTTTGGTCTATGGAATGAAACCCAACCAAATGAGCCAACACAGGCTGGGCTCCTGTTTCTCTTTAGACTACAGGGACACGAGGGAAGGTCACATGGTCATGTGGTACTTCTCATCCTGGTCATTTTAGCACCCTCTTCATCTCAGAGTCATTGCCCCCTCGAGGCATCTAATATGACCCTCATCATGTGAGGAAACAGGTCCGAGGAAAGATAAGGATGCTGTCTATGGAGCTCATCATAAATATTTAGCTAATATTCAGAGAACTTACAGATTACCAGATTGTGAGAAAAGTACTTACAGTTTCCTATTTGATCATGAGCTTCTCTGATGCAAGATAGGAGCTATTATTGCATTTTACTGATGATAAAACTACACCACAGAGGGGTTCAAGTACTGGCTGAAAAACCCACAGCTTTCAAATGCTGGGTCAATGATGCTGAACTCCTATAACACTTCATTCTACCTCTCTGAAAGGATTTAACACTGAGTTCATCTTTGAGTCCTTAGCAGAACTTCTGATTTAGTAGGTCTGAGCAGAAGTTTGTGTTCCATGCTGCACTGTGTCCCTGAAAAGGTGGCATGGAAGTCCTACACCTGGGTATCCTTGACTATCTCCTTACTTCAGAATAAGGTCCTTACAGATATAATTAAGGTGTAAATGAAGATGAGGTCCTGCTGAGGTATGGTGGACCCTTAACCCCACGTAACTGATACCCTTACCAGAAAAAGGACAGAGACAGACGCACCAGGACGATGTCATGTGAAAGGACACAGAAAAGCAGAAATGTTGGCTCTCTGATGAGGGAGGCAGCAACTGAAGTTATGTAGCAACAGGGGTTGGCAGTAATACCCGAAGCTGGGAGAGTGAGTAGTATTTTGGGTTCCTCGCCTCCAGAGCTGTTTGAAGCCACCCAGTTTTTGCTGGTTTGTTACAGGAGCCCTGGGAAATGAGTACACTTGTCGTTGAGGTATTCAAAGTCTCTCAGGTGCTGTTAATGCCAGTTCTGAGAACAGCTGTACACACTGTTCCTCTCTTCTCCCCTCTGAGCACTTTCCCAGAACATTCTCCCTTCCCCTGTGGCTTAGCAAGTCCTTGCCATCCAGTTCTCGGCTGGAGATCGTTTCTCCTGGGACACCTTCCCTGCCAGCTAGCAGTGGCTTAGAGGAAAGGATCCAAGTCCCTGGGCTGTTGCAGGGGACAGGGACTGCAGAAAGGCTGCTCAGGCCAAAACGTAGTCTTAAAGGGACAGCGCATTGAGCAAGAAGAAAACATACATCATGTAACGCCTTTCTTTAAAAATCACAATTTTATTCAACCTGTTTTGACAATTAACCTTCCATTTTTAAATATACAGGGTGCTCTTGTGACCTCCCAGAAGTCCTGAGTTTATCAAAAGCTGCCTATGGCTTATGATAACTTCTTTTCCTTGGTATCTCTCCCCTCTGTTTGACTCCTAGCTCCCACACGGTTGGGCTAGGTTTTTCTCTTTCTCTGCCATCCCCATGCCTTGTGCACCAGAAGCACTTAACTTGAGGACAAGGGATGTGAATGAGTGAAAGAATAAGAAATGAACATTCTGTGGGGTACCATCAGAGGAACAGTGATTCCAGCACACTCAGAAGGGGAGAATTCCTTTCTAGAAGAGTGAGTACTGAAAAATATTCACTATACATAGCTTCACAAAACAAACACTTGGCATCAGCTGTTTAGACCCCACAGATAACCTAAACTCAGCCAGAAACCAGGAAGCTGAAGCTCTGGTCCCTGCTCCCACGATGCCACCCCACTCCCCCAGCTTGGGACCTGACTCTGACCCAGAATGACACTTGCAGAAGCCACCTGAGGTGAGGCTCTTGTTAAGTGGGGCACTAGCAGACACTTATATTTGTGAAATACACGTTGTGACTCCTCTGATTCTATTAACATAACTGAAGATCAGCCTTGCAATGCCAAGAGGAGCCAAAGCACAGGCCCTGGCCCTTTTTCAGGCCAGAGAGTGAGTTTTCACACAGCAGGTGCTAAATGAGGTGGAGACACACACACTGTTTCTGGAGTGATGCCCCTGGGCTTTTCTCTGCCCTCTTCTCAGCTGCCCCTTTAGACCTTCAATTTAAAAAAGCAAGCCAACTGCTGAAATGTAAAAGTCTTAACCAGGAAAGGACAGGTTACGAAATCACCAGCAAGGTTAGGGTTCATGTGTAGAACAGGTTTCTGAACACTAGTAAGAACAGGGCAGGCGATTAGTTAGACTCTGCCCTTCCCACTCACCTCATGCCTTTTACAAGAGGATATTTAGCTGTGGGCCCATTTTTGCTAAAGCAATGCCTTCTGTTTGCCTCCATTAGGTATGATGAGACGGGAGAGATGGAGGAGCATCTCTGCTTTTGTAATGAGCACAGAGGATGTTGCCACAAGTTCTCACAAGTAATCTGAGTCAGAACAGGAGAGGAGCACAGGGTGGGAGGGCGTGCCTCTGTGTCCAGGGAAACCCATTTTAAGTGGGTCCATCAAATAACACATTTGATACAAGGACTAAGACCCATGTTTCTGCATAACCATCAAGTGGAGATCTCATTAAAACACAGACTCTAATTCAGTAATCTGGGGGAGAGAACAAGATTCTGTACTTCTACCCAGGGCCCGGGTGCTGGTCTGTAGACAAGACTTGGAGGAACAAGCAATTTCTCACTTGCAAGAGAATTCATAAGATAATTTCACATACATAGCCACTTCCTACACACTTTTCCTTTCACTGAAACAATGCACATTTTTATTATCATATTTTATCTTTTCACAGATACAACTTTATCTACTTTTTAACAGCTCTGACATTAGGAGGCTCTCGGCAATCCTTAGGGTCCGCCAATCTCTGCCCACCATGCCCAGTTTGAGCTGTAGGGAAGTCATCACTGGTTGCCATGTAGAAATGAGTAAGCATCAAACCCTCAGGAAGGATATCAGCCATTCAGGGGAAATCCTGAAGGCAGGAGAGAAACACTTTCAACCACAGGCAGGCAAATGGTGTGGGAGGGAATGGAGCAAAGGTGACTTCATTGTTTTCCAATTCAAATATTCCCGAAACAGCCCTTGCAAGTAGGCCTGCTCCGCACAGTCCCAAAGCCACTATCAGATCAGAGCCCAGCACCTGTGCCTTTTATTTGTGCACAGATTCTTGGGAAATGCTTCCTCTCAGTGCCTCCTGGTGGCAGAGAGGCATGGTTCTGTGTGGTCAAGGTCTGGTACAACTCAAGTCCATCGTGGCTGACAGAGATCAGGAAGCAGTGCTGATGATCCAGTTAAAAGTGAGTCATGAAAGTGTCCTTCAGAGTGGGAATTTTTAGGAAGAGCTTATCTGTTTGTATTTTCTTTTTAGATATATGCAGAAGTAATACAGGATGGAAATGTGTCCGAGTGAACCTAAAGCACATACAACGATGTACATTTGCAGGCATTCTCAAGGATGGGGGCAGCCATCTTTCTCCTTAGTGTGTGTTAAGTAAGAGCACGTGTGATGACACCTCTGGCACCTCTGATTCGATTAAATGGACTACAAAACATTTACTGAGCACTTATATACCAGACAAGATGCCAACGAGCCAGTTCTCAGATAAACCTTCAGAGAGCAGCATTATCATGCCCCACATGGTAAAAACTCAGTAAGTCTGAGTTTGGGATTTTTCTCCCAACATTTTACAGAGACTGAGGCATGAGAAGGGGTAAATTTCTGGTTCGAGGTCAGACTGTTACATTCTACTCCTTACTTGCTAAACCAGGGATAGTCAGGTAGACCCGACACCTGATTAGACTTTTCTCTAACAGCGTCCTCACAACAGTTCTCAATGAGCAGCGTACCTACCTGCCATCACCTGGGAACCTTTGGCAATGTGTGTTGTGTTTGTGTTTCAGGTCTTGGGGGGGGGGGTGCTGAAGTGTCATCACGAAGGCTCAGGAGTGATTCTGTCATTTAATGAGTGTGGCCCAGACTCAAAATCTCCTCCTTGTTTAATACAGTCCTGCAAGGCTGAAAGGTCCTTCCAGAAGACTAAAGGGGCTCCTGCTGAGAAATCATAAGACACTGTGATACGAGTATCTCACTGTGGATTCTGTAGCAGTGTTGTCCCAGTTCATTCCAAGCTCCTTTCTGGTTTCTGCTTAATTCTCTTACATCTCTCTCTACCTCAAAATCCACGGGCTCTGTAAGCTGTAATTATGATGCTTTCAGAATTGCTCAGGTTGTGAATCCATAGTTTTTTTAATGCAATAACACAAACTTCATCACAGTTAAATCTGCACTCTAACCTGTTAAATGGGCCCTTGACAGCCCAGCTGATATAGAACAAAGACAGCGTGAGAAAAATGCCAAATTATTCTACCTACTTTGAACCTGAGGTTCCTGGATGGTCTTAGGTAACTTCCTTGGGAGCCTAGCTAGACAAGAAGGGTGCTCCCACTCTTTGGGCCTCCTCAAAAGCTCCATTTCCTCATACCAGTCCTACCACTGTCAGGGTCATCTTCTTACACTCAGTTCTCACAATTAAAGTCCTTGTCTAAGAGTTCACTACACACCATACTTTATGCTCAGAGCTTTATGTGAGGTTTTTAAATGACCTACAGCAAGCCCTTGAGTTATCTTTGCTTTACAAAAGAGCTGAACTGAGGTGTTGAGAGGTGAGTGCTTTTTTCCATGGCTGTAGCAAGCAAGTGGCAGAGCTGGGTACCAGCCCAGACAGTGGTGGTCCCAGGTGGTGCTGTTCTCCACTGAGCCCCACTCAACCTCGGCTTCATAGTACTTTGACTTATGAGGCTTTTAAAAGTAATTCACCTCCCAGGATTATTTCCCTCACCTATAAAGTGGGGCTGATAGCACCTACCTCACTGCACTATTAAGATTTAAATTTTTTTTTAATTACAAGCCCTTTGTAAAATACTGCCTAAGTGTAGGGAAGGAAGGGGTGACCAGAAATATTCTCTGGCAGTGGCCAGTCCAGTTCAGAACTAATCCTATGTTTTGTCAGCAGCTTCAAATGGGGGATGGGGGTGGGTAGGTGCTAAACAATATAGTAAACTCATGTAATTTGTCTTGTTTTTGGAAAAACCATAAAACACCTAGAAGGTTAACACATTAGTCTTACTTCCTTGACATCTTGGTGAAAAGTTTATGTGTTGTTAAATGAAGGTCTGAACCACTGACAAAGAAGGAAGTTTTCTTCGTAAACACTGATGGGAGGTGACCTTGGGACTAAGGACAAGAGGTTCACAGGGATATCCGACACGTGCCCTGTGGGCCACATATGGCCCAGGATGGCTGTGGATGCAGCCCAACACAAAATCATAATTTTACTTAAAACATTATGAGATTTTCTTGTGATTAGGTGTCACAATGTATTTAATATGTGGCCCAAGAACACTCTTCTTCCAATGTGGCGCAGAGATGCCCATAGCTTGGACACTACTGGTTCAGAGAGTGTTGCCAGAAGGGAACCTGCTGAACTTGATGGTACGGCTCCTGTCAGCTCCGCCTACCTGGGACCAGGATGCACAGCCCTCGTCGGAGCTGCTGGCAGAAAAGACTTATGTCTCTTACGAACACTTATTTAGTGCCTGCGCTGGGACCAGTGATGCTCTCACTCTCAAGATACAGCAGTGAACTTTTAAAGGATAATTTTCAAAAATAGGCCAAAATCAGGACTCTCATACAGATACAAAATGAGCACGTGTTAAGGATTTCATCAATGAAGAACCAGGCAGGTTTTAAACCAGTTCAAAGATGGAGTCAATGAAAAGGCACAGTGAGTAATCACCAAAACCTAAATAAATTTGTAAATGGGTGCAAAACTGGCTTCTTTCACCATAGGGGAGGGAAGTCAGAACGAATATGTTCACCCTTACTGGCTTACATCTGAGTGGAAAAATCAATAAAGTTGGTAAGTATGCACAATATAGAGTGTGTTTAATTGTGTGTGGGGTGGGGGTGGGGGGCGGGTACAATGATCAATTGGTGGGCCAGAGAAGACTCTCAAAGGGTAAAGCAATTGAGGGAATATGTGAATGTCTGAACCCAGGCGTCTTATTTTGTAAATTTAGGAGATTAGATTCCAATTCCAATAAACTTCAGGTTCCTTCCAACTCAAGTACTTTACAGCTCTGATTTTATTCTGATCGTGTGAAGCTGTCTCGGAATATTTTGTCCAATGGTTCAAGGCTCTCTTCCCAACAGTCTCTGAAGGATGACCGATGACCCTGAACCTCAGGAAGGGAAGAAGTAGTGAACGATGACTTGCTACATGCTCATAACACAAGACTCAGCCTGGGAAGAAATCTCAGGACCAGCAATCAGGCCAAGATGGGCACAACTCATGCCCTCTGTCTAGAGTAGCAGACTCTGCCGCCCTGTTTATTATTATTTTGGCTCCTCCCTTTGCTCACTCATTCCTAATGTCATTCCTTCACTCACACATGTCTTCCTTTACCCAGTGCAAATGAAGACTCAGAGTTAAGGATGAAATTGTCAGCAGTGGTTCCACTTTTTGATTCTACTTCCACCACTTCCGCTCTCAGAGAATATGACTCACATGTATGGTCAGATGACCCCCAAGGACGTGTGGGACACCCACAGACAGCAGGGCTCAGAGAAAGCACACAGCAGGAGGTGAGCAGTAACAGGGCTTTTTAAGAATGGTTATCCTTTGTAAAGGAAGAGGTTATGGGAACCTTCGGTCCAGGCAGAAAAGGAGACAAGCAAATGTTTCAAGTCTAAAATGATCATGGCTGTGGGTATCTGTCTTTGCATGTATGGCTATTATTTTCATTCTGGTGTCCAGCCCTGGCTCTCTTCTGGGGAGCTGCCCCCACTCACACCCAGGTGACACTATGCTCTGGGCCCTGGGAATAATTCCTGGCTTTGGTCTGGCTAGTCAAACCTGGACTTCCTCCCTGTGGCTACACAGCTCAATTCAAAAAGGAGGCCAATTCTGAAGTATTAGGAAAGAAAAGCACTCTTTTCTATAGAGACTGCTAGGCTCTTGTAGAGCAGAAGCCTACGATGTCCATTTTAACACATGGCACAGACTGCCTGCCCCCAGCTTTCGCTCTTGTGAAGGAAGCCATCCTCAGCCCATGCTAGAGAGGGGCCCCTTATGCTGTAATGTTTCACAACACATGAGCAAAATAACATTTAGAGGATACACATGGAAAATTCGGCATAGAAGAAAGAAGACTATTAACCAATATAAGAGGGGGAACCTCAAAAACCGCAGAATTATCTTCTTGAGGGCGGGCCCCTTACAGCACAGACTTCTCCCACCAGGTGAGTGTTCTGGGAACCCATCTGTATCAGTGCACCAGCTGGCATTGTTGTGAGAGGCTGCATTTGGCTTTAGTGATTTTTTTTTTGCCTATTTCATGATGGGTGATTTAAGAGCCACCTGCCCGTGTGCGTTCAGTAGTTTTTGACCAAAAACCACAACTCCCATGCCCCACCCTCCCCATTTACCCGGTCTCATCCCGAGCAACTTCATTGTTGTTGCTGTTTCCACGGATGAAAAAAGTCCTCAAAGGGAAACATTTTGCCGACTTGGAAGAGAGGAAATAAAAAACAGTAGAAACAACTACAAGGCATCGAAGTCAATAAGTTCAAAAATCGTTGTGAGCAGTGGAAAAACTTCTCAATGGGTGGGTTGCATCAAGTGGAGAGTGCTTTGGAGGTGACTGAAGTTTAAACAATTTATTCTTTCTTTATTATTTTTAATAAATAAACTGTTTTATGGGTCCCTCTTCTTATGTGACAGAGAGATTGCTGATGATATAAACTCTGAGATCCTGACTGACGAGAAGAGAGGGGAATGGGGTGGGGTGGGGGAGGAAGAGAGTGAAGACGAGGGAGAAGAGGAGAGGCTGGGGGGCAGGCCTGCTTTGGGCGAGCTAGGTTAGCAGGGGTTTTTCTGGTGTTCTTCTCTGTACACCACATATGCAGCAGGCCAGAATGTACCCTGTGGGAACTCTTTCTTCTAATAACACCTTGACCTCACTGAGTACCTCTTTTCCCAGGACCACAGAGGGCATGACAAAGTCCTCTCAAGAGAGAGAAACTGAGGCAAGAGACCTGGCTGGGCAAGCAGATAACCTGGCACTACCTTATCTAGGCTAGAGTTTGGAGAGAAGAGGTGGTTGGCATTCTAAAATATTGCTGTTTTCTTCTTCATCAAACACCCCTCTCTTTTAACCCAAGAGGTTGCACCAGTCTTTCTCCAGTCAGCGTCCACAGAGTTTGAGGAATGAGGATGTCAGCGCAAGGATGTTCGATCTTCTCATACCTCTAATCATCCCCCCTCCTCCTCATTTTCCAAAAAGAAAGGTTAATATTGAAACAAAAACCATGAAGCTAAACCTTGTTTTTTCCATCCAAGTTTATCTTTCCACATATATTTTGAAAATAACTCTCATCTCTTTTTTAAAAAATAAGAAAGAAAGAGAGAGAAAGAGAAAGAAAGAAAGAGAAAAGGAAAGGAAGGAAGACGCCGATTTCCATTGTCTGCCTTGGATTCCAGAGACAGCACAGCCCAGACAGGCCTAAGCCCACTGCTATTCAGATGCCGGTCTGTGGGCAGCAAACAGGTACTCAAGGGCTGTGAGGTGACTAACTCGATTTCTTTTCGATGTTGATGGAGCAAGTCAAACCAGTGGTTGGGGGGAAAAAAGAAAACTCACTGAAACTGATGAAAGAGTTAAGCGAGGACAGAGTCCTCATATGTACTGTACTCCTACTTCAGCTAATAACGCCCCTACTGCCAGGAAGAACCAGCTGTGGCCATAAGAAAACCTGAGCAAGACCCTACTTTGTAGGCATTAGTGACATACTGGATTTTTCCCTTCCTTGAAAATGTTATCCACCTAAATGAGTTCTAGTGATCCCTCAAAACCTTATTCCTTTCTGATACTTTAACCTCTGGAACCTACCAGACTGTGGGCTTGACACCTTTATAGCATGTGCCATCTGGCTCGAAATTATTTATTTACATGACTACCATCCTCACTAGTGAGCACATGAACTGCCATTTATTTTCATTTTCCAAGCAGAGTGCCTGATAAAGCAGGCCATTTTTCAAGGGTTGAGGGATAAGTTAATACATTTCTGGAGAAGTCATTGAGCAGATGATATTTTAGGAGACAGAAGTCCATGGATCAAAAAACAAGACTGCTTTCCCAGGAGGCATACAACCTATGCTAGTCTCAAAATCTTTATCCACAAACTACGGATAGCAACACCTCCTTTACCAGGTTCATGTAAAGGCTCCAGAGATAATTCACTGTATAAATGGTTCATTAATTGCAGAGCCTAATAAGAGATCATCAATATTATCAGAATCCTGTAGCCTAAACTCCTACTTGAAAAAACAGCCAACTACAAAAACTTCAGGGTATAGCTAAGACTTGCTGTCTTCCATGTTTTTACCCAAAAGACACTTTGGTAGGGCAAAGACCCTGGATCTGAAGTCCTGCTCCCATAAATGAACCTAGGCTTTGCCACTTAGCAGTAGTGGAACCCTGGGAAGTTACTCAGCCCCTCTGTGCCTGGGTCTTCTCCTCTGAACACTGGTGATAACAATAGTACTTAACTCAGATTTAATGGGAAGGATAGATAAGTTAATGCATTCACAGCTCTCTGAATAGTGCCTGGTTCACTGTAAACAGGAAGAGTGAGCTGTCATTTTCCTAAATGCTACTAATAAAATCCTGATAGACATGCCTCATCCCTACCGTATCCTTATCCTATAGTCAGGAGATGCCTTATATCCTGATGGTAATATGCCTTCTTACTCTTTCCATCTATCTCCTCTCTCTGCTCTCCTATCAATTAGAGGGAGCCATCATTGTTTCTGTCCTGTATTCTTAAAATGGTTTCCTAAACAACTCTTTCTCTTTAAGTGTGCCCATGCCCAGGTTTTCCTCAACACTGAAAACAGCATCATCTGGCTGCATAAAAGGTAAGTTGGCCTTTAGAACCCTCAGTGGACTCCTGGTCCTCAGATTCAAGGTCACATTCCTTGACTTGGCACACAAAGCACTTGGGGATCCCTCTCTCCCCCCTCAGCAATCTCCACCCTCCACTGCACTCTGGCTGAATTGAATAAATCACATGCACTTCCGTCAACAAGCCAAGTGCCAAGCTCTCTTTCATCCTGTGGCCTTCATGCATGCTGGCCTTATGCTAAGAACAGTCTTGCGTTGTCTTTTGCTAAATTGATCACTACTTGTCCTTACCAGGCCTCGGATTAAATAGTATCTGTTTCTTTGCCAATTTTCCTAATCTAAATAATCCAGAATGCTTCTACAGCATCCAGTGCTTAATTCTGCTACTGCACAAACATGGGTAATGGTGACACCCATGCACGGTACACATCAGATGCAGCCACCCATGCATGGGATGCATCAGATGCAGGAGCCCCTCCCTCATCCATGGCTTCACCTTCTGAAGTTTCAGGTGCCTGTGGCAAATGGAGTCTGAAAATACCAAATGGAAGCTTCCTAGAAATAAACAAGTCAGTAAACAATGCAGTGAGAGGAAACATTACATCATCCTGCCTGGAACGTGAATCATCTCCGAGTGCCGCGTGCCCACCCTGACACAACGTCCATCCACCAGTCAGGTGGTGACTGTCTGGGTTTCCAGATTGGGGTAGCTTGGTGTTCGTGTTTAAGTCATCCTTATTGTACTTAATAATGGCCCCTGAGCCATTCACATAACTTTTATTGCCATGATTACAATTGTTTTATTTGATTAGTTATTGTTGATCTCTCACTGTGCCAGATTTGTATATTAAACTTTATTACAAGCATGACCATATAGTAAAGAACATAGTACATACAGGGTTTGGTCCTTTGGGAGTTTTCAAGGTCCACCGGGTGTCTTGGAATGCATCTTCCATAGATAAGGGGGACTACTGTTCTCACTCATTCAACTGGTGCATATTTATTGTACCTACTATGTGTCAGGCACTGGGTATACAAACGAATAAAGGAAATGTGGTCTCTTTAGTATTCTACATATTTAGCTTTCCACATACATGATCTCAGTTCTTAACAATAACCTTGCAAATCACCTTGCTTTTACCTCAACACATAATGCTTGAATTTCCTGCCACAGATCTGAACCTCATCACTAAAATTTAATATAGATAACTATATATTGTACTTAATTAATTAATTCTTGACTCCTGACTATAGTGCTTAGAACATGGGTTCAAAATAAACACTTGTTAAATAAATATTATCCAGTCACTGCCGTGACCATGCACACCTGAGACACCCTTATTGTCTTAGCTATGTTAGAAAATACCATTTCTCCTTGGTTGGCTAGAGACAAAAATCTTTTTATTAAAGAGAACTTTACTGGAACACACACAGAGAATTTAACAGAAAATAATATATAAGCATTCAATACATTTCAATGCTTTTATTTTTTTTTAAAGATTTTATTTGTTTATTTTTTTAGAGTGGGGAAAGGAAGGAGAAAGAGAGGGAGGGAAACATCAATGTGTGGTTGCTTCTCATGCGACCCCTACTGGGAATCTGGTCTGCTACCCAGGCATGTGCCCTGCTGGGAATTGAACTAGCATCCCTTTGGTTTGCTGGCTGGCATTCAATCCACTGAGTCACACCAGCAAGGACAAATGATTATATATTTCAAATTCTGTATTAAGCAGGGTGCTTTTGTTATCATAGATATTGTCATAATTTCCTATGAGGCAGTTATTTATGATTCATATTTCAGAGGTGAAGAAATTGAGGCTCAGAGAATGTTTAAATTCCCTCTATATTGGTGACCCCCGACCTTTTGCACCAGGGACCAGTTTGCTAGCTTGCCTGCCCACCACTCACCTCCTGCTGTGCAGTCCTGTTCCACACAGGATGGGTTGGGGGCCCCTGCTCTATATTAACAACCAATAACCAAAATGGCAAAGCTGAGGAGCAAACACAGGCCTACCACATCAAAAGCTTGAACTAATAATCATTATACCACGTTGTCTTTCTGGGAAAACAACCCAAACCACAAAATCCTAAGAATGGATGAGCTTATACCACACAAATCCTTTATACTAAAGTTCCTCAAAACCAGCCATAACAACTTTTGTCTAAAAACCCTACCTTGCTTTTTTCTTTGGCTCTGCCTAGTCTGAGTAAACTAGCCCAATAATAGTTCTCTTTTTCAATCTTTAAGTCAGGGATCCATGTCATCCCCAACACTCTTTTCCCTTAATTCCATTTTCCTGTACAGGCTGACGTTAAATTTCTTGCCACTAATCGCGTAATAGGTGGAGAAAGGAGATGATACCTTACAGTCAAACCCCTTTATATCTAAAAGGAGCCACCACAATGGTGAGCTTCCCTTGGGGAAACCTTAGCATGTGTAACCTGCATAGATTCTAGGGCCTCATGTGGCCCTCTGAAGGTCAGGGTTGCATTTAAGGACATATGTTACAGCCACCAAAGACAGAAGTAATGTAATGTTAACCCAAGTCTGACAAAGACTATTAAAGGAGCTCTATGATGTACCTCACAGAAGCTTTTGAAGTGTAATTTTCCACTTTAATTCTCATACTCAGAAGCCGATCCCCCAAACATTCTGATATTTCTGCCCCTGAGATCCTTCTTCAGCCTGTATTCACCTTCTCTCGAGAGACAGTCTCCACTTGTGTAGCATCCACCTGCTGCTTCAGGGTCTGTCATGCTCTCTGCCCCTCTCGTACAGTAGCCCAAATCATCCTGAGTTTAATGTTTGGGGAAGGGGGGCATGGAAATACTTAGTACAGTGGTCCCCTGCTTATCCACAGGGTTACATTTCAAGAGACCCAGTGGATGAATTCTATATGTACCATGTACTGAACCCCATATATACTATGTTTTTTCCTATACATACATACCTATGATAAAGGTTAATTTATAAGTTAGGCATAGTAAGAGACTGACAACAATAATAATAAAATAAAACAAAGCAATATACTATAGTAAAAGTTATGTGAGTGTGTTCTCCTGCTCTTTGTCTGATAACTCAGCCAGCCACCAACGACTAATGAGCAGGCAGAGCACATACGCTGGACAATCGGATGACGTGCCTCCCAGGCTGGACTGAGCAGGATGCTGCCAGATTTTATGGTGCTACTCAGAACCGCCATTTGTATTAATGAAAATCTAAGTCCCAGTGAGGTGAAGACCCCACACCATGAAATGGGTCCGGACCTGAGAAAAGAGCTCGTAACTCCACACTTGCCATCCCGGGACTTCCCAAAAGACTCCACTGAAGCAGATACAGCCAACAAGAGAAATGGTTTGCTGAACCCAAAGCCCGTGACGTCTCCACGTCATGGTGAGGAGACTCTTGTGGCTGAGCGGGCTCCATCAGAGCCCCCAAGACCAGCCTCTGTGCCCTCAGGACAGCAAAGAGAAACACCTCAGCCCCTTAAGTAATCATCCAACTCTCTCCAGCCAGGTGCTTCCCACTCCACCAATGGCCTGGCTTTTTGGCTTTTGGGGTTTTTTTCCATCTAATCAATTGCATTACACATTTATTGCCTCGTTCTTCACCCTGTTGTAGAGATTATTACCCGAATATGTCTTCTTGAATTGGAAATGAGCAGAAAAGAATCACTTAAAGACTTATTAGGAAGACACGTTCTCCTTGCACAGATATAAAATCTTCATGAACTATGAATAAACTAAATTCTCCCTTGTTTATGTCATGGAAAGAAAAGAAATGCTGCACTGATATACATTAAATTAAAAGACCTCCTTAGGGATTCTTCAGCCTCCCACTTCCTCAGGAAGAGGGCACCCATTGTGCAAGAATAAGAGACGCTGAGTGATTCATCCTCTATCCTGCTTGGAGGTGAAGGCTTCAACCCCCAGCCACCAGCCTGCGTCAACCTGAGCATGAAGGTACAGCAGCAGCAGCTAACGTTTTCATCTCCCTCCCTGTTCATCTCAGTGGCTTCCCAAACACTCTTCCAGATTCTCCTCCCCGGTGAGGGAGACACCAAACAGTACCCCTGCTTCATCAGCTCTTCGGATTTGCCCAAGGTCAAAGCTGAATACATGTTTTTTGGTAAATTGGCCAAAGCTGGTGACATGTAGAACCTTTTTACCTGGAAGGAACAGAAACCTGACAGGGTTTAATTGAAAAGGATTTAAGTGAATTCCTATAACTGGAAATCTAGAGGTGGGGAAGGCTACTGGAACCCTTCAGTCAGGCCTCTGGAGGATGAACTGGGGGGTGGGAAGAGAGAGAGAGACAGGGAGAAGCAGTGAGAAGGAGGGGGAGCAGAAGAAAGGGCGAGGGGTGGGAAAGAATAGAAGCTGGGGGAGAAGAAGAAGGATGGGAGGGAGAAAGGGGGCAGGGAAAGGAGGAAGGAAGAGAGGCAGAGAGAGTGTTTGTCAAGAAGAGTTGAGCAAAATCATAGCTGGAATGGGCCTACAACACACTATAGAAGGATAAGAAGATGCACGTGACTGGAGTGAAATGCCCTGTATGAGGCAGGTGGTCCACGCAGGAAGGAGGGGGGCGCACTGTATGGCTGGTTCCCTGGTGGAAGGGTCAGGGGGAACTGCAAGGGGTTAGTGGACAGAAAAATCCCTCCCTGGCTCCCTTCTCCAGAGACCTGGCGTGTGCCCAGCCTCTCCAGACAGAATTAGAGAAGGCAGAAGAACAGCAACATTTAGTCCAGGTAAGAGAAATGAACTCATGGCTGACTTTTGTGCATCTGTAGGGGTGACATGAGCTTTTGCCCTTTAAAGTTGGGGAGAAAAACACAAGTAGTTCTATTTGCTGCAGGCAGCCATCCTGGCTGGTGAAGGTGAGGACAGCACTGGAGGGGTCATCAGGAATGTCCAAAAGCTTCGGGACCCAGCCCTCACATCTGCTCCAGTATTGGGAGTCTGTTGGGAAATGTCCCAACACGCTGGAGCCTGGGGGTGCAAACATCCTGAAAAACCCACCCAGGTGCTTTTTCTTACTTTTCCCTCACTTAAAATTAGTTAAAACCAAATTAACACACTGGAAAGTACGAAAAATCAGAGATGAATAAGAGATAATCATGTGCTTAACAACCAAATATTTTCCCACGTTTTTCTTAAAATTTCTACCTGGGGAAAAAGGGGGTTATAAACACACCAGAACCCCTTCTCCAGAGTACAACCACCTCCCATCCCGTCGCCCCCCTCCTACGGGAAACCACCACTCTGAAATGTGTGTGCTCCTTTTCACTACAGGTGTACGCAGCACTAGATAACAGATATTCACTAGTGTGTGCATTTTCAACTTGTCATATGGTCACATCTTCTTACCGTTTGCCTTTTCAAAGCAACGGATTTGAGCTTCATCTATGTTGTTGACGCATCTGGACCTAGTTCATTTATTTCTTTTTAAAGATTTACTTTCTGAGAGAGGGGAAGGGAGGGAGAAAGAGAGGGAGAGAAACATTGATCAGTTGCCTCTTGCATGTGCCCTGACAGGGAATCAAACCGGCGACCTTTCAGTTAGCAGGCCAATTCTCAATCCACTGAGCCATGTCAGCCAGGGCTGGACCTAGTTCATTTATTATAAATGTCACATGCGATTGCATTCTATGATGTTACCACAATCTATTAATCCATTTACTGACTAATGAGCTTTTACCTTCTTGCCAGTTTTCACCATGGCAACAATAATGCAATCATCATTCTTGGACCTGCCTTCTTATGCACAGTGTACTAGCTTTTCTGGAATAAATATACAGAAGTTCAATAGCTGGGCAGCAGGGTATGCAAGTATTCATCTTCACCAGACACTGCCAAACTGCTCAAAGTTCGAGATGCATCAACTTCCCTGAGCTGCACCAAAACGCCCGCTCCCCTTGGGGTTGCTCCCTAGGAGAGGCCCAGTGACTTTCTACAGGAAGTCCAGTGAAAAGACCTGGGCACAGGTGCGGTGGAGTAAACCCGCCGAGACCTGCACTCTGTCTGCTACTGTCTCCTCCACTTGCCGGTGGTACAACCTTGGGCAAAGTAGTTCCTCCAAGTCCCTTCCCCCCAGAGGTATAAGGGACAGACCACCTACTACAGTCCCTGTTCAGATGAAAGCAATGATGCAGACCCAGCACTAGGCGCAGTGACACCTAAGGAGCACTCAGTGAGTGTCTTTTTTTTTTTTCATTGTAGGCCTCTAGGCTACAGATCTCAAAGTCTATATACTTGTGGGATGACCCCAGTGGTGCAAAATTGAACAGATTATGAGAAGCTAGAAACAAGGAATCACTTTTCTCCCAGGTACTGAGGTTTCATGAAAGCACAGAAGAAAATATCGTGGGTGTGAGGGCCTGGGTGGCATTGAACGGAACTATAAAGTATCCTGTTTAATTCACACTCCGGAACTGCGGGCTTCTTCCTTCCTGTCTTCGTTTAAAAAAAATCCAAAGAATATATCACAGGAATGCTTTATAAAAATTCCCCAAGGAACGCTGGGTGGCAAATAACCCTGAAAGGCAACACCTACTTCTTTCCATTAAGCCTCCAGGGGGCTACTGATGGTCTTTCGTAAACCTGGCAGAAAGCTCCCGCACACCTGCAATGGCAGTGCTTTCTCTAGATGCCACAGGAATGAAAAAACTGAAAAGGCTCTCTGTCTAGGATGTTAGCAGAGGATGCCAGCACTTCAAACATGTGTGGGAGGGAACCTGAGAATAGGGGAGATGCTGAGAGGCTGAGAGAAATAAAGGGAGTTGCAACTGAGAGCATGAGAAGGCTGAACACCTATGTTGATACCTAAATAGGGCAGCCTGCAGGACAGCTCTTGTTTCCCTGAAAAAGTGAGTAATGGACCACCTGCGCGGAAAATGCATCCTCCCCTTTGTGTTGCAAGAAAGAAAAGCACATTAACTGGATGCTCACAAGTGCTACTGCTTGGGAGTCCTGAACAGGAGAAAAGGCAAGACATTAGACTGTTTGGTCATTAATAAGTGGATTGGAACAACTGCATCTGGGAGTGTTAGGATTCAGTACAAAGAACAACACAGTGAGTCGGTGAGTCATGCTGTCTAACAGGGTTGACGTTCCTTCCTGTCTGAGGCAGAGGAATTTAACTATGAGTAAAGATGCTGATGGGAAAGGTCAAAATAAGCATTTTAGGTACCATGCCCTTTTCTCCATCCCTCATCCTTCCAAGCTGAGCAGGGTGAAAGTCTCAGCCTAAAATTGTAAGACCAATTAGCAGGATGGATGGGAAGACATTAAGAGAGAAATGTTCCCTAGCTCAGCAAAGTCTCATTAATTCAAATCCCATTTAATAAGTTGAACATAAGCTAGAATGAAATTTACAATATAGTGCAGCTGTGAAGAACATGGACTCAAATACCAGGAACCTGTCTATTAGCTTTCCTAAGTCTCAGTCTTCTCACCTACAGAATGGGGTTGAGAACGGCACCTTCTTAACTACTAGGTTGGTGTGGGGATGAAATGGGACAGGGACTGCTGGAGGCTTGGCCACAACTACCAGAATATAACTAGTGTTCAATACATTGGAGCTATTGTTTTTATTAATAATAATCACTGGTATAACTCCAGTCATGGAATTTCTGAGCCCGAGTGAGCTTGGCAATCATCGGGTGTAGTGCCTTTCCAGAAACTGAACGGGGGCCCAGACAGGCTCAATGACCTGAGGTCACTCAACTGCCTGCAGTCTCGTATGTTCCAGGGAACCTTGTCTGGAAACCTCTGCCACCAACGTCACAGGGGTTTGCCTCTTATGGCCAAATGGGAGCTGCCATTACAAAGGACTTTACGTCTTCATTAAATCAAAGCCACCTAGAAGTGACTGATAAGCCCGCAGTTTGAAGTAGCATTACAGTACTTAAAAACGCTGCTTTAAAGTAGAAAAGCAAAGAACAATCAGTCAATCAATCAATAAGATACACACATACACACAGTGAATTCAGAATCGCTGGTGCATGGAATCATCTTTTCTTCGGTAAGACCCCTGAATTTATTTATTTGTGTGTGTGTGCGTGTGCCACTTTTGCGGAAAACAAGAGGAGAAGGCAGGAGAGAGGGAAAAGGCAAGTAAAGAATGAAGAGAAAGGAGAAGGGTAGAAACCCTCAACAGAGGGTTCTGTAAAGAATCCAGCAGTATAGTCCTGGATGGTGTAGCTCAGTGGATTGAGTGCCGGCCTGCGAACTGACAGGTTGCAGGTTTGATTCCCAGTCACGGCACATGCCTGGGTTGCAGGCCAGGTCCCCAGTAGGGGGTGTGTGAGAGGCAACCACACACTGATGTTTCTCTCCCTCTCTTTCTCCCTCGCTTCCCCTCTGTCTAAAAATAAATAAATAAAATCTTTTTAAAAATTCAGGATTATACCAGCCACTGGCAGCTGAAGGCCTGGGGCAAAATAACTCTAGTTTTGGCCTCTGCGGTTGGTCTCCTCCTCCACCCACTCCCTTCAAATCAATGCAAGGCAATTCTATTTAAAAATATAAAGTTTGACTCTGCTTTTCAATTAAAATGTTCTTTGCTTGACAGACTTAAGATACCTTTTTATATGAGTTTTTAAACTCATTGTATTTGATGGGACTGGACAAATGAATGACATTCTCTTGTGTGGGTTTTTTTCCCCAATAATTCAGTCCTTGATGGGTGTGTATACATACCACAGGCCAAAGTTGCCGAGATCTGATTTAATTAAACAGCAGGTTAGTTAACTTGTAATAGTTTCTACTTTAACCAAAACATTTTAAAAACTACCCTTTCCTTCCCTCCCTGCTCTCCCCTGTTCTCCCTCCCTTCCTTCCTTACAGGGGATTCAGCACAAACTGATCTGATCCAATGAAAAGCTGTTGTTGTCCTGAGGATAGGATGATGACTAACAACATTTTAAAAGCCATCTTTTAGTAGATCCTTGCACCTGGCCCCCTAAAATCCCAAACCCACATCCAGGGCTCCCTTATTTCCGAGTCCCGACAGCCACGCCTTGCATGTTCAGGCCCAGTTTGCGGAGACTCAGGTCTAGCGGTTGTGCCGGCCTCCAGCAACCCCAGCCAGCATCCTCATCCCATCAGGGCTGCTCACGGCCCAGAAAGAAGGGAAAACAAATGCAGCTAATGAGCTGGAAAAATAACACACTTGCATGAATCAGTATGAGAATCAGATGTTTTCTAGTTTCAGGAAAAGGGAAAAGAACTTAAGACAACAGAACAACAACAAAAGAGAACCTCCCACACCTTTCAAACATTCACACCACAGGTAGTACCACAGGTAGCAGCAATGTGGGTCTCCGTCTCCACCCCCTCCCTGAAGGCAGCATAGCTTAATAGGTCAATTTAATTAGAAAGCAGGTTAGTTACGCAGAGTACAACCAGCATCTGGGTTGTCCAGAGGAGTGGTTTCCACAGCCCAGGGGCCATGACTGCGTGGCTGAGAAACATGGTGAGGCAGGGAGTACAGCACAGGCCTGTTCTGTTCACCACTAGCTGGGTGCCGCACAGACATCATGGTCTGCAGTCATGTGGGCCTGTCTGCCTCGTTCATTGATGCAATAGGTAGCGGAATTCAATACTATCTGTTAAAGGAGGCATCACCCCAGAGGCTGACAGCACAGCTGGATTCCTAGCAGATTAGCCATGAGAGTGAAGTAAATGCAGGCTCAAGTACATACAAATCCCACCCCTGAATCTCACCCTTATAACCAGGCAGACATTTGGCTTACAGGGTAACACTACAGACCAGATCAACAAGCACCTAAGGCCTGCAATACACAGTGTTTTTCCTTACCCAGTGTTTGTTCCTAGGGCTGCCCTAACCAAGTACCCCACACTAGTGGCTTCGAACAACAGAAATGTATTCTGTCACAGTTCCAGATATCAGAATCTAATGTCAAGGTATCAGCAGTCTTGGATTGTCCTGCAGGCCCTGAAGGAACTTTGTTCCATGCTGCTCTCCTGCCGTCCAGAGAATGCTGGCCGTCCTTGACTCCTAGAGACATTTCTCCAGTCTGGCCTTTGGCTTCACGTTCCCTCACCTGTATGTCTTCTCTCCTTCCCTCCTAATGGTACCTACCAGCCATTGGAGTTAGGGCCCACCCCAATCTAGGACGATCTCACTCTGAGATCATTAGTTACATCTTCAAAGATCCTTTTTTCAAATAAAGTCATATACACAGGTGCCAGATGGACACATCTTTGGGGCACCATTCAACTCACTCTATCCAGCACATAATTCTTTTGTCTGCTGGAACACCTCGATTTTGCCTTCGGGAACCCCAGCTCTTCCATTCCCAACCCACAGAATTCCAGTGGGCTCCCCTGGACTCCAAGGGTAAATAAATCTGTGGTTCAGACCAAGCCACTCAATAGCCCAGCCCCACAGCCTCTCTGCCTGGATCAGCCTGCAGCCCATCTTTCCAGTTAGATCCGGTTTGGGTCATTTTGTGGAAGTAATGGGGATAAAACTTTTTCCTACTGAAGTTTTTGGGACAGTTAGAGGGAAGGCATGTGTGAAAATAAAAGTGCATCTTTACAGAGAAGACTCAGGCTGAGAAGAGAGCAGAGAGGTCCTGGATTCACCCGTGCCTGAAGGCAGCCTGAGATTTCACAATTGCCTCTTCTATGCTTAAGACCCTGTCCGGCTTCATCTAGTTGGGGGTTGAATCTCTTTAATTTGCAAACATTAAAAAAAAACACAACTGACTAATGCGTTATCATTCATTCCTTGACTATCTGATGCCAATCATGAGCCCCGTGGAGCTAGTTGCTGGGGATAAAGCGATGATGATGAAAGACATGTTTCCTGCTTTCAGGAGTTTATAATCCCATGGGGATTGTTGAGCTGTTGTAATGAGATTTCTGCAATGGGTAGGCACCAAGCTTGGAGAGCATCTAGAGTTCAGTCCCATCTTTTCATGGAGGCACAGCATGTTAAGAGTAAGATCCCTGAACCAGGAGAGTCTGAGGGCCTTTTCACTAGTTTGCAAACCTGCAAATCAGTGTCATCACTGCCAGTGCCCCAGGGAAAGACAAAGGTGGGAAAATGAGGGTAGATGGAGAAGATGGATTGCACACTGGCTAGCCCTGTGCAGCAGGAAGGAGCCTGCCCTCCCCCCAGGGTATTTTTAGCTTCCTATTCTTAGAGACAGCCACAGCACCCTGGTCTGCTTAGCCCTTCCCGATGAGGGAACACCAGAGATAACAAGAAAATACAAGCTTCTGAAGCCAAGGGCACCACACAGGGAATGGGTGTCCCAAGAAGAAATCTAGTGACAGCCCCTCCAGGGGTCATCTTTCCAGGTAAATGCACAGAGTAGCAAGCTGGCTAAATGTCTGTTGGTATCAAACAGGTAGAGGTTCTGACTGTGTAGCATATTTAACATGTGATCATCTATTTCCAATTAGGCTATAAATTCCTTGAGAAAAGAAACTCTAGGGAACATTGTTCTTTCATATTGGCGCTCAGTGTTTAAACCTCTTTCGCATATTAGGGAACCCTGCATTTTATGAACTCTGACCTGAGCACCTCCATAGGAGCTCATCATCATCATCGTCACCATCATCATCATCTCCTTCCCAGGCTCTTTTGTGGTTAGGGCTTGGGTACAAGGCCCAGGTTCTGTCAACTAGATGTGTTGGACTATCCATTCCTGGTGGGAGAAGAGTGGGGGCTTTCCTGCAGGGGGTGGTAAACATGATGGGCAGTCCCCGCGTCCACGGGCGGGGTGCCGGGCGCCGCCTTCACCAGGAGTGCAGGCCGAGGCGTCTGGGTCCCGGGGGCAGTGACATGCTGGCTGGTCCTGCTGCATGATTTTGGATGGTGTTCCTGGCCGCACAGCCTCTGGACCTGCTTCTTCTGTCTTCCTGGAGACTCAGGTCTTCTGACTAAATTCCTTTTCTTTTCCCAAGAGAGTTGGCATCTGCTGTTTGCAGCTAAAAACTCTTTGTTTCTTTATCTCAGTTAGCTAATCCATCCGAAGGAGGTGCTTGATAAAGAGTTGATTAAATACGTGATCCTCTTTTATCACCCCACCCCGGTATTAATTTTGCCAGGCAGGTATCATTCTTTCACCCAAGCCCCCCAACAGGTGAGCAACGAGGTGTGGAGCAGTGAAACGACTTACGAAGTCGCACAGCTGGCAGGGAGCGATGCTTTTCCACGCTGCACCGGAGGCCACACATACTGCTGCCTGTGAATAGAATGATAACCACGGTACCTCTTACGTCTAATCTGCATGTTCTTAGCTTTACCTTGAAAGTCATGATGGAAGGTTAGACTAGCCCTGAGCTCCTGCTGGTAATGACCTCCTAGAGCCAGGCTGACTGCTATCCACAGGCAGAGCTCACAGTGCCCAGCTCACAACAGTCCCTGGCCGCCCTGTGGTCTCACACCCGACTCTCCTCACTCACGATACCTGCGGGGCTGCTGACCTGCATTCCACCTCCAGGCAGCACAGAAGGCAAGGGAAACATGAATCCACACACCACTGCTTCATCCCTAGAAAGGCATTCTGGATCTAAGGTGCTTGAGACCCAAACAAAACAAACAGATGAATGTAGCACCTAAGAAGCCAGGGTTCTGGTCAATAGTCAGGGTCCAACCATAGGTACAGAGCACAGGGGTGAGAGGAAGTGTTCAAATGTTTCCTTGTCTTTGCTTCATGCTGTACTCCCATGCACTAACCTAAAATCTTTCTAAAATAGGATTCAAATGAGATCATGCAGGGTGCTTTTAAGTTTTTCTCAATCACAGTTTTAACTTCAGGTTACACAAGCATTATGTGTCATGTCGTTAGAATATAAGAAGGTCATGAAAAGGAGAAACGACTCTAAACACACGGTTCTATTTCTCAACCCAAAGAAAATCATTGTTGGGGTTGTATCTCCCATTTTGAATTCTTGTGATGTGTTCTAAATTATAAATTTCTCTACTAAGGTGCACTTTTGCCAGGGCATACTTCACCCACTACTCAACTCCCACAAGACACCAGCACAGACCATCTGGGGCAGTAAGAGTCAAAACACAGCCTTCATTTAGAATGGAAGGACAGATAAAGTGCTTCTCAGATAAGATCAAATTCAAGGAGTTCATCATCACCAAGCCCTTATTATATGAAATGTTAAAGGGACTTATCTAAGAAAAAGAAGTTAAAAAAACATGAACAGTGAAAGGACAACAAACTCACAGTTATTAACAACCACACCTAAAACAAAAACAAACTAAAAGGACAGCTAGATCAGGAGTAGAAACATAGAAATGAAGATCTCAAGGAGGGTTAGCAACAGGGGAGTGGGAGGAGGAGAAGGGGGAGAAGGTGCAGAAAATAAGTAGCATAGACAGTAGATAGAATATAGATGGGGGGGCAAGAATACTATGGGAAATATAGAATCTAAAGAACTTGAGACACATGGTCATAAACTAAAGGGGGGGTAATGGTGGGGACGGGGGGTAGGGTGGAGGGGAATGAAGGGGGGAATAGAACAACTGTAACAGCATAAGCAATAAAAAAATAAATTTAAAAAAATAAATAAAAAATTAAAAAAAAAACAGCCTTCCCAGGCCTGGGGGCCACAGAAGAATTCTTGAGACAGTTGGAGGTGAGGATGGGGAGGGAGGAGGTTCCTGTCAGTCTCCAGAGGCAACAGAGCCCTGCACCCCATGTGGCAGAGGCAGAGATGTAATGGTGTGGAATAAGTACCCCAGAGCTTGGGATCAAAACAGACACACACACCCCCGGATGGAAAGATGAAGTCAGTGAGGCATGTTGCAGTTAAAAGGGTGACCTTCCAGGGGTGGAAAATAAATATAGCAGCCTAGATACACCCCCACTCCCAAAGAAAGGACAATCAAGGCTGACGCGTTGGGGAAGAGGGAGATAAACTCAAACACCTCCAGGAGACAGTCAAGGAAAGTAAGTGAATAAAGGCCAGGCACGAGGGAAACAGGCAGGAGACACTTTGCGGGGATCTTAAACACACAGGAACACTCTTCATTTGCACTAATCAGAATTCTGTCTCACTTTTGGGAAACATGGCAGTCTTCCTCATTTATCTTTCATTTTCACACTTTAGAGAAACATTTCTTCACAGCAGGAAAGACAGCAGGGCAGATTCGATGACAAATAGAAGCTGACAACAGATTTTCATTTCAGGGAGACAATTGGTGGAGCCGCCAGAAGTCCGAAGAACTCGCAGCCCAAGTATCTGAAGCGCTGTGCCCCAGGCAGACTCAGTCACGACCCAGGGGCAGGGAGGGGACCCTGGAACCAAGGCACAGTTCTAGGAACACATGTAAACAACATGGCACTGTTGTTTTTTTTTAAAGAATATTTAGAACTGCACAATGCTTTCCATCCCATGTAGAAATAACATGGTACTTTCATATCTGCTATGTCATTGGAGCACACAATTCATCCAAAGGTGGGCTGGAAGGTATTATTAATGCCACTAATGGAAGGGTAGGTGGTGAAAGGGAATGAATGAGTAGAAATGATGGCTCAGAAGTTATGTGACTTGCCAATATGATCATAAAAATAAGCACTGGGAAGAATGACTCATTAATTTATTTTTAAAGATGGCGGAAATTTCATGCTGATTCTGAGTAACATTTACAGAAAACACAATGAAGCCAATTGGTTTTTTTTTCTAAAAATACTTTGACAAAAGCATTAAATTCAAAAGACTATAAATGGTTGGGAGGCGAGAAATATGGTTTAATTTTTTTCTTACAAAATTTACTCATACTTTGAGGACTCAATGCTGATAGCCACATGTATTTCATAGGACAGATTCATTATTTTCTCCTTAACTTTTAACTATAAAGCAGAAAAATACAGGATAATATTTTAGATTATTATAAAAATACCTTTTAAACATTGAAAACTATTCACTTAAAGAAAACGGTGTAACACAAGGAAATCTAGAATGAGCATCACATGCATCCTTAGTCAGGCAGTGATCTCCCCGGCCTGGGTGGCCTCGTTGTAAAGATGAATATAATAACACCTGAGTATGAAAAGGGAGATAGGTGTTTATGAAGTCTCTCTCATTTTCTCTCACTCTCAAAATTGCCAAGCATTCTACAGACCTGAAATAGTGTAAGATAGGCTGACATGATTGAGATACCTGTAAGTGTATATAACATGTTTTGCATTAAATTGAAACTCCAGCAGGCCTCATTCTTACCATGTCTCACCCCAACCACGCCCACAGCCTCAGGTGGCTCCAGGTCAGAGCCAGTTGATCTACGGATGCCTGGGAGCCTGGTGCACACACTGAGCACACCGGCTTCTCTCATCAACCACACAGTTTTCTCGCCTCGGGCCCCACAGGCATTTCCACGGACCATGCTCCCCTCCATTACCATGCTTATCTACTGTGCTTTTTATTTTCTCCCCCAGTCCTTTTGTCTCAGAAAGTCTCAAAGTCTCATCTCCAAAAATTATCTCTACAAAAAAATGTATATTCCTGGAGTTAAGAATTAAACCAACTTTAGTTTAAAATCTAACTTCACACGCTTAGCCTCTCTGATCCGGTTTTTGTAACCAGAAAATTGGGATCCCAAGGGCTACTTCAGAGATTGTGCTGCAGGTAGAAAGGTATTTTATATTCTGTATCTATTTATATTAGAGCCTACCATTAAGAAATTATCCAATAAGCAGAACTTTTTAGGACTGGCTTTAATATGATTTTTTTTATTGTTATCAGAAAACTCCACAGGGTCAGCAGTTAACCCTTGATCACCCAGAGCTATGTAACATTCAAGTGAGCGTGTATGTCCTGCACTCATCATCCCAATTGCTAAGTCACAAACTTCTTGAGGGCGAGAACCATTCATTCAATATTTCCCGAGGGCCATCTTCCCCCTAGACACTTCGCTCAAACCCCGGGCTCTCACGCAAACTGCCTCCCTTTGTTCCCGTGGAGCTTACATAGAGAGGAGAGGCAGCTCATCAACAGGTAAAAAACAAAACAAACTAACAGAAAAAAACCCTGCAAAACCTAAAAAGTTGCTCTTTGCAAAAAGTGAAAGTGAAATAACTAGGTAATATGATAGAGATACCCAGGGAAGGGAAAGATACAAAGCTGCATTTGACAAAGGGAACAAGGAGGGCTCTTCGAAGACACACAGAGGAGCCAGCCATGCACAGATCTGAAGACAGAAAGTAACACAGGCAAAGGGAGATCAAGCTCCGACCCGGAGGAGGCAACGACAGAGAGAATGGGGAAGCCGAGGGAGGGACAGAATCACACAAAGTGATGTTGGAGGGTGGCCCGGCTCCACATCTCACTGGGCTATAGGGAGGGACAGACTCTGGGGATGAGCCTCTGATTTTATTGTTAAGCCACAATAAAATTATTTGTGGCTGGATGAATTCTAAGATTAGCTTGCTGTTTCCTCGTATTTTTGTTTGCAATAGGATTTCATCACTTGCCTTAGCACCTGGCAAGAAAATACCCAATGTCATCCCCAGGTCCCCTATGTCCCTTCATCCAGTCATCTGCAGAAGACAAGTGTCCAGTGAGGAGCCCTTGAGCCATTTCAAAGCCCTCTCCCTCCCGTCAGCTGTGTCCCAGTCAGTGTGGCTGCCCAGCGAGAATTGCTTCAACCCGTGTTCTACTGCTGCTCCCTGGCATTTGGGAAGTTGGCTCCGTTGCCTGAGGAAGACATTTTAGGAGAGGTTTCCATAGAAACTCAAACTTTCTCTCCAGCTGCTCATGTAGTTTATCTCTTTATTTTTAAATGCACATTATTTTTCTTTCATCAGCTTTTGGGTTCTTGATTTTTTGGGTACCAGAGAAATAGCACCAAATCTCTGGGAACATCATCCCTTTTGTTTTCCTTTAACAATGGCTCCTAATTGTGTTTCTGTGGCTCAGAGGAAGAGGCGTAGAGGTCTTCTGCCACAACTAAGCATTTCTCACATTATTGTTCATTCTTGCTCTGATTGGCGTGGCTCAGTGGGATGGGCATTGTCCTGTAGGCCAAAATGCTGCTGGTTCGATTCCCAGTCAGGGCACATACCTGGGTTGGGGGCATGTGAGAGGCAACCAGTCAAAGTTTCTTTCACACATTGATGTTTCTGTCCCTCTCTTTCTTCCTCCCTTCCTCTCTCTCTAAAAATACATTAAAAAAAAATCTTTACCCTTCCTCTCAGAATCCTTTAGATGGCTGGCCCTTCATCACTAGTTTACCATTGACAGCATTGGATTTCCATAAAAAGTCTTACTACACACATCGTCCAACCTCTGTCTCCTTGCCTGTCCTCTACCCTTGACCTTGACCTTGACCTCCTCCCCAGATCACTTCGAGCCCGATTGAGAAACACCTGCAGTTTCTTCACACAAGCTTAGGTCTTGCATAGACTGGGCCACCAGGAGTACCATTTCTTCGAGCTTCCTGTCTTGTGCCCAATCTTAATTTATGTTAAGTAGTGGGCATGGTTCCCACTACTTGACATAAGTTAAGTGGAGAAGTCCTGACCTGCCAAGATCTGATTAGATCACCTGTAATGTTTTCTTCACAATGATTCTCAATTATAATGAAACCAACATTTGCGATGTCTCTCTCCATTAAAGTGTATACTCCTTAAGGAATCATCTTCCTAATTTCTGTATCAATAGTATTTAGCAGAGTATTTTGCTATGAGTAAAAGAAAAATACTGTATTAGGGAAGTAGTTATATTGAAGCCCGAGAAGGAAGAATTAAGTAGTGAAACCAGTTGCTTTGTGCATTTATAAGGATAAAATTTGTTTTCCCCAAGGAAACAAGAATATATGTCACCTGACATGACACGTGGGAAAAATAAGTCTGTCTCAGTTTTAGCAAAGCCATCATCCAATGTGGTGTGACTGCAAGGGAAAGGCACAGTCGAGGGCCACGCCCAGTGGTGTGATGAGGAAACCATAGGCCTCTCCGCTTCTTTGGTGCACAGCTGAGCAACAGCTGAGCAGGACAGCCAGCAAGGGCAAAACAAAATTCTCTCTCCACAAAAAAAAAAAAATGGCAAGAGAGAAAGTTAAGGGGAACAAAAGAGGGGAAAAAAGAAGGGAGTGGGGGAGGAGAGGGACAGACAGGACACTCGGGAAAAGGAGAAGAGCCACATGGAGATGCCACATGCCCTTGGGGTGGGAGGATGGAGACAGCACCAACAGGCGGGAGAGTGAGGACTGGCAACAAGAGCCAACCTGCATTTAGAGAACCACAGACCCTTGACGATTTACAAGTCTGTGCTGTGTAAATGGACAGACACTTAGTGAGACACCAGGCAGGAGGCCGATGTGTGAGATGATTTATGCCTGTAGGTTAAACTTCATCACAGCAACTAAGATAGTTCCTGAGTCTCTCTGGCATGTTTGCTGGGTGCCTCTGACATAGTCCTGTGTGAAGTCTCCGCAATAACCTGTTTGCACCAACCAGGAAACCACGGCTCAGAGAGCTTGAAGTACTTGCTTATAGTCACACAGGGAAAACATGGCAGAGCCTAAGTCTGTCTTCAAAGCTGGAATCTGTCCATTACAATACCCTGTCCTGGCCCATAAATGGGGCCTCAGGAAGAAAAAATGAGGACCATATCTGCAACACAAGGAGGGAATGCTACAAGGTAGATACAATGTGGCAGTCAAGTCAACTTTCTAAAAATGGAAAAGCTGCTCAAGAAGGAATAGAATCTGTGAGGCAATAACCTAACTATAGGAAATTTGAACACGATGTTCTTTCTGAAGCAAATCTAATTATGTTGCCCTCCTTTCCAATATCCTCCAATGATTCCTTACTGCACTTGGGATAAAACTCAAAGTCCTCACCATGGCCTGTAAGACTCAGCACCATCCAGCGCCTCGCTCCCTCTGCAGCCCCACCCAGCACTCCACTGGCTTCTCCGTCTGCCCCACCCCCAGTTAGGCAGGCCATCCTCTTCCTGCTCGGGGCCACACCCCGTCCCAGAGATTCGACACAGGCCCATCTGCCTTTATGGAAGCTTCTCCCTTCTATCCCTCATCTAACTTCCGGAGACTCACACTTTCCACAAAGCTCTCCCAGATCGCAATGTAGTTTTTCCCCATACTTTCCACTCCCTCCTCGCACCTTGCACTCTGCCTTTGTATCACAATGCAGTGATGACCTCTGTGTATGTAACACATGATAATTTGGTTAACACCTGCCTGGCCCTACTAGATAGGTGGCTCCAGAAGGGACCATTTTCTTGTCCACTGAGGTATCACCAACACACACTACAGTGTCTAAAATGTCGTGGGGGTATGAGAACTCAAATATTTTTTGTTGACTATGGCAATGAACTTCATGAAGGAATGCTCCAGGCCCAAAAGGAGGAAGTAAGATGACCACTGAAAAAACTTCTACATACAATCAGAACCTATGTGTTAAAGGTCCGCACTAGACAGTGCGACCTTTCCACCATCACTTTCCGAAACATGCAGCAAGTTCAGTTACTCCTGAGCAGTGGGCATCATTTGGGGAAAAGAGGAAACTGGCTCCTACTCCCAGTATCCCCTGCCCCAACACTGCTATCCACACTAGCCTGGTTTTAACATACCTTGAGGGTTTTTAAAAAATGTCTGCGTAAGCATGGTAATGGGTTTATGGCGGGCCCTTCCCTGTGGGCCTCTCAGGGAAGCCCATGCCAGAGTAAACTGCAGCCTCCAACCATTGCCCAGACTCCTTATCTGCGGGCTGTGAGCACTGAAGGCAGTTGTACAGTGTGGGGGAAAAGACGGGAAAACATGTCTTTATTTTCTCATATATTTGTCTTATACTCATCCCCTCTTTATTCCAAACAGCAGTCAGACAACCAGTGCCGTGGAGGTCCAGGTCCTCACTTATTAGGAAAATAAAATACAAAATGAATAGCCAAGAGCGTTAGCATGAAAACAGTCCGAGCCAGATTGGGTCCGCACCTGCTCAGAGCCACCAAGGCATTTCCACGCAAATGAAATTGACACCACGATCCCAGGATTTCTAGTTTATGTTGGACTGAAGTCAGAAACCTGAGGTCTGGGGAAAACAGAGAATCTGTAAATATGTAAGTAATTCTAGACACTAAAAAAAGAGAGGAAGTGAGATAAAGACAGACTGCACAATGCCACCTAGCTTCTAAAATAGTTCCTTCTCCAAAGTTTTAACTGGGTATCAGCTAATTCGAAACAAAGGTCTCTAACCACATATGAAGTGTTATAGTCATACAATTTGATTTTCTAGTTTGGTAGCTTTTTCAGTGGTGTGATTGTTTTCAGAAGAGAGAGTAACAAGAGACCCTGGATGTTTTCCTTGCATTGAGAGAAATGTCCACTTCTGCTGCCAACTAACCCCCGACCTCCGACCTCCGACCCCCGACCCCTGACCCCCGGGCTCGTTCACTGAACACTGATTGTGTGCCAGGCACAGTGCTGGGCCCTGGGGGATGGAGGGAGCAGAAACTGGAGGGCCCAACTTCTCAGAGTTGCCAGTCAAGTGTAAACACGTACCCAGCTTGTCATCATAAAGACGTCTGTCTTGCTATTCAGATACACACACTGTGCCACTCTGTGTCTCACAAAGTCCTTTCACACACGTCACTTCGTGTCATCTTCCCAACAACCCTGTAGGGACAGCATGAATATGAAGAGTTTCTCTTTTTCTAACATAAATGAAATGAGGCTCACAGCCCCAAAGAACTGGCCAAGAGTTACGTATGTTATGTTCTTTTCACTACTCCAACAGGAACAAAACACAGCAAATGTTTAAAATGCACTTATAAAGGCTAATCATTTACATACATTACGATAGTTAATTATTGCAACAGACCTATGATTCCTATTTTAACAATGGTATAATTGAGGCTCAGAGTTTGAGTAACTTATTGCAAGTTAGTCATTCAGGAAAAAAAAAGAAATAGAGACTTGAACCTATTTGACTCTGTAATTGGCATTCAACTGCTGTCAATACAGTATAAGCTGGTTATATCCCTTATTTAATCAGATGAGAGCTATCATTACGACCAATTTGAAAACAGAGAAACTGAGGTCCATAGAAGTGCAAAGCCACATTCAAGGTCATACAGTCCAGAGTGTTGAAGTTAAAATACCCAAGATGTGAAATACAACCCACTTTGCACTTGTCCCACAGTTCTCAATTAGGCACAACACAGAGAAAAAGATATGTAGAAAGATCCTCTGCTCTAAATTGTGGTTTCAAGGTGAAGTGGAAGGTACTCTCCTAATGGACCTTGACTCGGTCAATGTATTTGGGTGTAATCGAAGAGCTGAAAGTAGGACATTTATAGAGTAAGATGGCCCCACGCCTTTCAGCACCTCGTCAGTGCCAGAGCCCCTGCTGTAAATGAAATTTGATTCTTGCTGACGTGTCAATGTTAGCCTATTTAAAGAGACTGACATCTCCCTTTCTTCCAAAGAAAGATGTTAGGAGAACCACTCTCTTTAATAGGAGTGTAAGATAATAGGAGGCACATTTGAGTAGAATACAGGGTTCATGCAAGAGAGAATATGGAGATAAGCTGGAGAAGAAGATAAAGTTCCTATCATTCATCCACAGAAAAATCATTTAGTACTCTCTATATGCCTAGCACTGTGTGTAGATCTAGGGGACAAAGATGAAAGTGACAGATGCAGTCCCTGACCCCACAGACCACATAGCCCAGTAGACCTTGATCGGCAGACTCAGAGTTCGTATGACTTCAGGTGCTGGACAGTTACTGAGGGTTTTCAGGAAGGGAATTATTTGCCCATAGCTGTTCCTCCCACAGATCAGGGACTCAGAGGTTATAAGTCCCTCCCCACTGACCTCTATAGCTGCACTTGGTGATGAGGTAGCCCCTAGCCACGTGTGGCTATCAAGCACTTGAGACACAGCTAGTCCCAAGTGAAGTGTGCTGTAAGTGTAGAAATCACATTAGATTTTAACGGCTTTGTGTGACCAAAAACAACAGCAAAGTCAAATCTCATCAAAACATTTTGCCAATTAACAGTACAAATAATAATGATAAAGATAATATTTTGTATTTACTATTGGATTAAATGTTACTAAAATTAAGTTCACCTGTTTCTTTTTACTATTTTAATGTGGCCACTAGAAAATTTACATTTACATATGTGGCTTGCATTATACTTCTTTGGGCGTTGATATTCCAGAGACTTCCTGGTAAATGTTCACTCAGTCTTTTCTTGAGAACCTCTGCCGACTGCACATTCATTGCCTCCTGAGAGACTCCATTCTGTTGCTTAATGGCTCTGGCTACTAGGAAGTGGTTCTTTTGAATAAACCGCAGTCTGTCTTTCTGAAGATTTTATCCACTGGCAACCATGATGCTCCGGGGGTGTCCCACCTGTGGTCTACAGGCAGCATGCGGCTCAGGATGGCCATGAGTGTGGCCCAACACCAAATCATAAATTTACTTAAAACTTTTTTTGCTCATCAGTTTTTATTAGTGTTTGTGTATTTAATGTGTGGCCCAAGACAACTCATCTTCCAGTGTGACCCAGAGATGCCAAAAGGCTGGACACCCCTGCCAGGGTGTCCTCCCAATAGTGACCTTCAGCCATCTTTTCCCACTTGCCTGCCCTAGATGTTCCAGTCTTCTCTTATTTCCAGTAAACACCTCTAGCTGGTTTTATTATTTCTTGCACTGTATGTTTTCCAGGTCTCTGATGGTCTTGCTACTCTTCTCTGAAACGTTGTAAATTATCAGTCCTCCTTCGGAAAGAAAGACAGAAAAGAGCGCTGGCTGCTGGCTGGAGGCGAGTGTGTATGATGGTTTAAAAACCCTTCCACTTGGAACCGGAGACAAGGGCACTGCCCTTCTCTCCTGCGGTGTGCAACCTGGCAGAAGCCACTTCACCTCATGTATAAGAACATACCAAAGACCACGGGAAAGTGAAAGCAAAACACAATGTCTCACGACACGATCTCCACAGCCAATGTTTGTTTTTAACTGCCCAGCATTCATGTCTCCTTCCATTAAAACCCTTCTCCCATTTCAAATTGTGTAATTTTTCCAGTGTTTGGAGGGAAGAAGGGCAAGCTTGCCCTACACTTCCAGCTTCAGGGAAGCCTGAGCCCAGGCTGGGAGGGGCAAAGTCCCAGGTCGGGTCAGCGCCAGGCACAGGACTCAGCCAAGGCAAGTGCTCCATGTGCAGAGCGTCTGCTTGAGAACACAGCCAGCAGAGGGAGCCAACCTAGATATAGGGGCGGGGATAAGACTTGGTAACAGAATTCGTGTCATTGGACTCTCTGTTTCTACGTGTGCTTCAAGTAATACACTCCACGGCTTTTTTTAAACTGAAATAATACATTTATTTGTTCCCAAATCCAGTATGAGCTTACAACCAACACAGCCTAATGCATTGTTGTTGGTCACTAAAAGACTTCCAGGGCTTCTGCCTCATTTCGAGCCCTTCTGATCTGTCACACGGGAACCCAGCCTCACCAACGAGCAGCGATGCTTTGTCAATAAACAGGGAGAACCTGCATGTTAAGATGGCAGAGGGGAGGGATGGGAGAGCCCGGATTCTGAGTCTCTGTCCTTTCTTCTTAAGAAGTATATTCATCAATCTCCCCCCATGTCATGGAAAAACTACATGGTCAACCTTTCACTTATTCAAGTTGTCATTTTGTATTAAAATGATACTTATTATCTCCTCTGAGGTATGCAACAAATAATTAAATAACATTGCAGCATCCCTCACGGGTGGGCAAAAGCAGGTTTACAGTTGTTCATATGGGAAAGAATACAATCATTAATAAATCATATTTTGAGAATATACTCTTGTGTTTTGCTTACTCACAACTGTAAACCTACAATGGCCCACCCCTTATAAAATCCCTGCGTGTGCCAAAACAAATTGACTTCCACTAGAATTCATAGCACACTTTATCTGCACTTCTGATTGGTTCTTGGCAGGCAGCACCTTCTAACACTTCAACCTTCTGGGTCTCCCCCCGCCAACATCCTAACAAACAGGTTGTATCACAGCGCCCTAGAACTGGAAAGAGCTTTCAGGAATGGCTGCTGCTCTACACCCTTGGCATATTGACAAAGAGCCCAGGGAGTGAGCACTGACTTTCTCAACACCCAGCACAGCCAGAGACGGAACCCGGGCAAGAGTTCAATGCTCCTGAAATACCTCTTGGCTTTTGTGTGGTGAGTGGAGCTCCTCCTTGAAAGGTCTCCTTCCGTTATGCAAATCATCTCCAAATTTCTTTCTTTCACAAGATCAGATGACTCTATCCTAGTGTTTATAAAGTGGGCTTCCTTGGTTGGGGTACTTAGTTATTGATAACATGAATAACTGCTACTATTTATGGGCCAGGCACCTGCTGCTTGTTTATGGCCGCTATCTGGCACAGTCTTCATAAAAACCTCTTCGGGGTTTGTACTTTTAGAATTCCCTTTGTACAGAGAAATGAGCTGTGGTTTAGAGAGGCTATGCACTTGGCCCAAATCAGACATTTGATAAATGGTTAAGTAAATGGGGTTGAATTTAATTTCCAGCCCTGACTCCAGACCCTGAGTTTTTATTCTATATTCTATATCCTCAGGGAGATTCAGCAAACTGTTTCATTAGAACATGTCTGAAAACAGACAAAGCTTTAGAATTAGAGGTGCTGCTTCCTGGGTCCTCACTGACCTGTAACATATTTTCAATATATTAGCAGATATGCTCAGAAACATCCCTGTCCAAGTCCTCTGAGCTAACTATTTAAATGCATAGTGACAGAGAACTCAGGAGTTGGAAAGTTTTAGTTTGAGATGATAGTTAATAAGCCTAGGAGTTAAGGCCTGTCAAAAGCTATTATCTCAGGAGCTGCAGGTATACCCCTCCCCTAGTCCAGGGGACCACAAGTGATAGACCTTTGTGCTCCAGATGAGACCACAAGCAGTCAGGTGGGATGCGAGCCACTGTGTCCCAGGGAGAGACAGTCCGTCACACAGGACACAGGACACAGATAAAGAAAATGACCAGTCAGTGGGTGAAAAGATGTTAGGGAAATTGCTAGACTGCAGCCTTTATCTGATTAACCTCTTTCTTGAATTCCAAATCCTTTACCTACATTTTTGCCCCCTTATAAAAAGGCTGGCTTGAAAGGGAACATAAAACAGTCTGTTAGGGTACATACCCATCATCTTCTCAGATTGCCAGCCATCTGAATAAAGCACCTAGAAAGATTCAAGTCCTCCTGGTGTGGATCAATGGATTGAGTGTCAGCCTGTGAACCAAAGGGTCACCAGTTCGATCCCCAGTCAGGACACATGCCTGGGTTGCAGGCCAGGTCCCCAGCAGGGGGCGTGTGAGAGGCAACCACACATTGCTGTTTTTCTTCCTCTCTTTCTCCTTCCCTCCCCCTTTTTCTAAAAATAAATAAATAAAATATTTAAAAAATAGACTACAGTTTAAAAAAAAAGATTCAATCCCCATCTCTGCTTATTGGGTCTGGTAGGTGACAGGCAGCATGAACACGGGCTTTTCTGGTTTCAATAGTAAACACATGTCCATAGTGTGGGTACACTAAGCTGCATGCTCACTATTTACCCTGTTCACTATTCATTTTTTATATAAATTTCAAAAAGAGACAGAAATGCAGAACAAGACACAGAAAAGCAAGAGTCATCTCTTATTCCCACTATGGCTCTGCCCTCACATCTTGCAGATCACATTTATTTGCTTATTTATGCAGGTGTCTCATTTTCAAAACCAAACAGGATTACACCTGCACAGCCCTGCATCTGATATGACAGTCCTCTACTGCTGTGTCACAGGTTCCCCAAACTAGTGGCTTAAAACAATGCACATAGTTTTTTTGGTTTGTTTTTGAAGAAACTGACAAACTTATCATAAAACTCCTATGAAAATTCAAGGGACACAGACAGCCAAGACAATCTTGGCGAATGCACAACTCCCGATCTCAAAGCCACAGTAATGAAGTCAGTATGATACTGACATAACAAGAGACACAGAAATTAATGGAATATAACTGAGAGAACAGATATAAATCCCCAAATTCACAGTCCATTGATTTTTGACAAGATAATTCAATGAGAGAAAGAACAGTCTTTCCAATGAATTGGTCTAGGCCAACTGGAAAAGCAATGATGTCGAATCTCTAGTTCACACCATATACAAAATACAACAGAATGGATCAAAGACCTAAATGTAAAAGCTACAACTATAAAACTCTCAAAAGAAAACATAGGTATAAATCTTCATGGCCTTGGATTAGAAAGTGGTTAATTAGGTGACCCCAAAAGCAATGAAATAAGAAACAGATAAAACTCACGTCACCAAAATTAAAAACTTGTGCTTTAAAGGGCACCATGAAACAAGTGAAAAAAGATAATCCACTGAATGGGAGAAAACTTTTGCCAATCATGCATCAGATAAGGGACTTCTATTCAGCATATATGGAGTTCTGTCCAGAAAAAATACAGCCATGATTAATATAATGAGAGCATTTTGTGCAACATCAATGTAACATGGCAGCTAAAGAGAGTGGGCTGGAACGCATGCATGAACAATGACAACTTCACTGTACTAGTCAGTGGGGGTGGTAGAGGCCACTGAGTGAGCATGTGTACTGTGTAGCTGTTGCATTCAAAATGCCTGAGTGAGTAGAGCAATGAATCTGTATAAAATTTCGCATTAAGCTTGAACATTCCTCTGTGGGACTATCTGGATGATTCAGAAGGCCACAGCTATGGGCAACTGGTGATTGGGCAGCTTCGCTACAACAATGCTCCCACTCATGCATCACATCTCGTGCAGAGTTTTTTGGTGAAACACCAAATTGCCCAGCTGACTCAGCCCCCTTGCAGCCCAGATTTGGTGCCCTTTAGACTTCTGCCTTCTCCCCCAAACCAATATCACCTTTGAAAGGGAAGAGATTTCAGACCATTAAAGAGATTCAGGAAAATACAACAGGGCGGCTGATGGTGATTGGGAGAACTGTGTGAGGTCCCAAGGAGCTTACTTGGAAGGGGACTGAGGCGTCGTTGCCCTATGCACAACATCTCGTATCTTCTTCAATAAATGTCTCTAGTTTTCCTATACATGGCTGGATACCTTCTGGACAGACCTCATATAAAGAACTGTTATAACTCAAAAATAAAAAGACAAATAATACAATTTAAAATGACAAAAAATGTGGATGTACAGTTCTGCAAAGGAGATACACAAATAGCCAATAAGCACACAAAAAAATGCTTAACATAATTATCCACCATAAAAATGAAAATCAAAACCACCCTGAGATGCAACTTCATACCCACTAGAATGGCTATAATCAACAAGACATTGTTGGTGAGGATGTGGAAATGTAAATGGTACAGCCAGTTTGGAAAAATAGGTAGACAGTATCTGAAAAAGTGAAACGTAGAGACCCAGCCATTTTGATTTACATATGTGTGTACGTGCCTCTGTGTGTGCACGCATGCACTCTAGAGAAATGGAAATCATTGTGGAACAACATGCCCTGGCCCAAAAGTCAAAGATGCTAAAAGACTACCCAGCAGTTTTAGTTGCTGCAGGCTCAGCTGCTGTTCCAGACCAGCCAGGCAAGCCAGCGGGACACCCTGCTGCTACTCGTGTGAGCTGTGCCTCATGTCCTGCTGCAGCTTTCTGAGCCTAAACAGGCTAAATGGTCACAGTTCCATTTCTGATCTCCAAATCTTAGGCAAAATGTCTCATGTGGTCTATGCTAGTCCACAACTGTGCAAGAAGGGAACTCTGGAAAGTATGGCTCCCATTCAGCTCAGGTCACACAAATGGGCCTCCGTTTCCATGAAAGCATTTGGGCAGTGACATTGGGAATGCTGGCAGCACAGAGACTGTGTATCACCCACAGCCAGAAATGCAAATGTATCACCCACAGCCAGAAATGCAATGTGTGTTAAATTCCCTGCTTTCAAGATCTCTTAAAATTAAGAAAGCTTCTGCAAGGGATATTTTTTATGATTTAAATTTAAGTTTTCAATTAAAGTTTACATTCAATATTATTTTGTATCAGTTTCAGGCTTATGGCACAGTGGTTAGAAAATTATATACTTTACAAAGTGTTCCTGCCGATATTTCCATTGCCCACCTGGCACTGGATGTAGTTATTACAATGTTATTGACTATTTTCCCTATGCTGCACTTTACAGCCTTGTGACTGTTTTGGAACTACCAATTTGTACTTCTTAATCTTTTCGTCTGTTTCATCCAGTCCCCAAACCCCTCCCCTCTGGCAACCATCAGTATGTTTTTTGTATCTATGAGTCTGTTTGTTTTGTTTATTTTGTTCTTTAGATTCTACCATAAGTGAAATCAGATGACTTTTTCTGTCAGACTTATTCACTTAGCACAATACCCTCTAGGTCTATCCATGCTTTTGCAAATGGTAAGATTTCTTTCTTTTTTACAACCAAGTAATATTCTATTATATACATAGCAAAACTTTTATCCACCTATCTTGGCTACTGTAAATAATGCTGCAATTGACATAGGGGCACATACATTCTTTCAAAATTGATATAGTTTTAAAATAGTTTCTCAACCTCACACTATTGACATTTTGTGCTGGATAAGCCTATGTAATGGGGGCTATTCTGAGCATTGTACGGTGTTTAGCATCATCTCCATCAGCTGGATGCCTGTATCACAGTCCTGACAACTGAAAATACCTGCAGACAATGCCAAGTATCTCCTGGGGGCAGAGTTGCCTCCAGTTGAGAACTATCACTTTAAATGACGCTAAGTATGCACCATCTTTGTTTTAGAATAAACTACTTTGTAGTTGATAATGCATTATGCTTCATATACATTTAATTCCCTAGACAATGTTTTTTGATTATATAAAATCCTGCTTTACATAGACATTATTGATAATTCACTACATTGGAAGAGACTCTTCACTGGTTTGGCTTTGAGTCGCAGCTTAAAGGCAGGGCTCAGGTGGTCAAGGTTGCTAATTAAAAACACAGTGAACACACTGGCTTCAGAGGAACCCACCTTTGATTTCAGCAAAGGGAAGGACACAGCAGAGCACAGATGGCCCCAGGCAAACCTTCGCCTGTTTCAAGAGAGCTTACTATTGAAGACCACAGAGATGAGGCCCTCACAATGATGAATCATATTTCTTGACCATTTCAAATTCTTTCATTATTGTAAACAAATGGTATTTTGGGGGTTGTTGTTAGAGTGAAATTGTTGGTCTTAGTCATATACTCTTCAGTGACCCATTCTGTAATACTTGCACAGTTCAGAAATGACTCACTGGATGACATACCGAAAGAGAAGAACTCACAGCTGCATCTCGCCCTTTGTCAATCACACTCTAATCCGAGCACAGAAAACTCAAAAACTGCAGGGGTCAGGCAGGCAGTTACACCCACAGTGAGTCTTAGGAACGATAATGAACACCTAAAGACGTGACTTATTTCTGCCTATAAATTTTCCCTTAAGGAAGATATGCAATAAAGCCAAGAGTCTATGTATTCATATGAAACTCATTGGCAACTGATTCAATTTTTTGAAAACGTTATAAGGCAACATTTTACAGGGAGAGAGTGTGTGCGGGTGCATGTATGTTTATGGGTCAAAGCAGGGCTCAGTTGGTCCAGCTGAAGTGCATGTATTTGTTTGTATGTATGTATGTATGTATTGTTTATGTACATATGTGGAGGGTATATACATGTGTGAGTGTGTCTGCAGGCTGAATTCACCCACCAGGAGGCCGTATTATTTTTATCTTACCAACCAAGAGGTAATCAAGTTTACTAACCACAAGGCAGGGGCAACCAGTTAGTTCAGAGAACTCTTCTGTCTTCCCCCAGCCTCAGTTTCTCAGTAGCATCAATAACCCAGTAGAGCCCCACATGGTCGAAGCATCCACGGTAACCCCACTGTTACAGAGATCAGTAGTGAAAACTTATTTCTAATTTTCACAAGAGAGGACTGAGGGTCAGAGAGCTTCCACGACTTTCCCAGTGTCACAAAGCTAGGAAGGAGGAAGCGAGGCCAGGGCTCCGAGGCAAGTCTCCTGAACGCTCCTCCAATGCCCTTTGGCTGCCGAGGAATGATGTCTAGGGCTCTGTGGAAATTGCCTTCTTTGAATTAACATAATTCTATGAGGGTTCTATGTGCAGTCTTTATTCCTGAAAGAGACTGTCTGGTCCTGCAGGTCCCCATGAAAGTCTGACAAGTATCTGTGCTGAAAACAAAATATTCTGTATTGTGTGTGCATCAGTTTCTTGGCTAACATTTCAGTTCACTACCTTGTAAACCCCGTCAGAACCATCATGAGCTGGAAGTACAGGCTTTACTGCTTCTAAATATTTGAATTCCAATTTTGAGGCCTGCCAATCTACCCAGACTCATTACTTGGCTTAACCTGATTTTCTCTGCTCTGTGACAATATTGTTTATTATTCGCTAGGCTGCATTTGACATAAGGAAATTTTATATTATATTTAGTCAAATATATTGAAAGCTGCTAAAAGGGCCCCCTCCCCCCAAATTCACATAGCATTGCATTTCCCCCTCTCTGCTGAGTCTGCTATCAAAACAATTGCAGAGTTTATCTACAATCGGAAGCTGGCAAACCCAGAAACCCAGCATGGTGTGAATCTTAGGCTTTGAAGGAAAGATGAAAACTCTGCCTCACGCCCCTGAGAGCCCAGGTATGGAGGGAGCACGCAGACCTGCAGGTGACTAGGCTACCTGGTAGCTTCCTCTGTGAAAAAGGAAGTGGTATTTACACCCCACCCAGCGATTTCCTGAAAGTTTTCTTTCTCATTGTGTAACACTAGTAAGAAACTAACATGCTTTAAAAAATATCAAGAAATCATCCTAATTCTTGGATTGGATGAATAAGGGGAAAAGAAATCTCAGTAAATCATATCAATTCTAGCTTCAGAGTAACTCATTCTGAATAATTCACTCTTTTACACCTCTAACTTTCTGCCTCATTACTGTCCTACTTCCATTCTAGTTTGAGTCAAAGTGCTCGGTTTCAAGATCTTCTAGATTCCAATGGTCCCAATCGTGTTTACATTCTGCCATCTGCAATCTATTCACCACCCAACATCTGTGGCAGATACTGTTTGTTGCTTTCCCAGGAAGTCCTTTCTTACTTAGTAACAGAAACTTGAATTTCTTCTGGGTAGAAATGTACTCAGTTTAAAAGGCTGTATTTCCTAGTTTCTCTGGCATTCTTGCAGTTAGAAGTAGTTAAATATTTGGAAGTGAGTGGGAAAAACTTCCAGGAACTAGAACTGGGGCCAGATGGACAGCTTTCATATGATCCTAGTGCCCTCTTTCCTCCCTTCTGCTCTCTCTGGAAGGTGGAAGGGATGCCGTAGCTCTTGCAGCTATCTTGTAATGTGAGGACACAAGCTAGGGCCAAAAATAGCAGAGCAAAAAGACAGGATCTTTGGTCCCTGATGATTTCATAAAGCTGCTGTGTCAGCCCCACACTGCCTTCTTTAGATTTATTTCTACATCAGAACTCATTCAGATATGTTTGAACCCCCATTGGGACAGCTAAAAAATCATCTTTGATCAAGGAGGCAATATGATCATTTTAAAAGGTAAATCAGATCAACTCACTAACCTTTGTAAATTATTTAGATTCTCATATACTTGCCATGGCTTACGTGGCCATAATTGCTTCAGACCAATCCTGACCAAAGCACCCTTGACAGCATTTTGGGGGTGCCTCCTTTCAGTCCCTCATACTTGTTCCAACTTTCCCCCTCAGAACCTCAGTGCCTTGTCAGCATGGCCGGCCCCTTCCATCTTCCTCAGGTACCACCCGAACAGCACTCCTTCCCAGGAATACACTCAGGCTTCCCCCAGCCAATGGCAGCTTCTCGGTCTAGCTTTCTGCCATGTCTGTCATCCTGTTCATTCTCATCGTGGCGTGAATCATGGTCCTTCATGGCCTTTCTAATCACTTATGAGTTGCCTGTCTCCATAGAGTAGAGGCCTTGTTTGCACTAGAAGCACTGAGAGTCTCAAAGTCTCTATTAAATAAATGCTAAGTGAATAAAGTTTCTACTCCTCCTGTCTGCAGACCTTAACTCCAGCTCCACTGCTCTGGTCACATGTAAACCTGACCGTATGAGGCCCTCCACAGAAATGCCTCCGTAGTTGTAAAATAAAAGTAAGCATCATTATCTAGTAACTACATTCTTTTGTGATCTGGCCTTGTATCTATTCTCCACTATCCACACTTCCTGAAATGTATCTTTTATTCTCTCCACTTTGCATGTGTGGTGTGCACCAATGAAAATATTCACCTGGCTGAACCCAAACCGTTGAAAAGTTTCCTAAGGCACCGCCTCTTCCAGAAGACTTGCTGGACTCTAATGCTCAAGTCTGTGGGAGCGGTCCCTTCTTACAGGGCTGTAGAGATGATCACAATAAAGCAGTGAGTTTTGGGAGCCAGTGCTGTGGCTATGGAGGCAGACAGCTTAGGTTCAAACCCCAGGTCTGCCCCTTATGGGCTGTGTACCCTGGAAGAGTTCCAGGTGTCATTTATAAAAGCTGAGATGCCTGCAAGCTGAGGCAGGATACATGATTGACATCCCATACCACATGTAATACACTTGGTCAGTTTTCAATCGACAGTGACTATATTATCATTACTAATTACTACCTAATAGTGCATAACACCCTGTAAATGCTAGTACCGTATTTTAATAGTGGAATAAATATGGTGCATCTTCTCAGCTGTTTTCTCACTAAAACATTCTACGAAGAGAGTGGTTTGTTATGCACCCTTCTGAACCATAGTGTTGAGCACCATACCTTGCACAAGCTATGTTTAGTTCAGAATGATACACTAAATTTATTGTGATGGGGATGCATTCAACTTAAACAAAGTACGGTGGTAAGTGTGATCCTGTGCCTGGCACTGTGCTAAATGTGGTCCTGGTACCCACCTTCATGGAGCTGCAGTGTGTTAACAGGAAGATAATCCAGCAGGTAATGGTGACTGTGGGAAATGTCGTGAAGGGGAAAGCACGGGAAGCTATGGGAACACACAACAAGGGGATTAAACCTGAGCTAGAGGGATCGGGATTCACCGCCTCCTGCAACTCTGATGGCATCTCTGAAGTCTCCCACAGCCCGCCACAAAGCCTCACCCATGGCCGGTGTCCATGGCTGTCTGTCCCTCTCTCTGCATGGAGTGTTTGCATTTGCTGTTCTGTTTAATGTTATTCCCTTTCAAACATTAGCTCTCCAGATACCCATCAGATTTCACAGCCCCGGTGAAGCTTGATATTCAGGAGATGATTAGATGCCTTCTGAAAGAGGGAAAAATAAAATTTGCAACCAAATGCAAACATCATTTTACTCTTATTTAGAAGAAAGCTCATTATCTTGCCAGGCCAGAGGGAGAAAAAAAAAACATTTGAAATTCAACGAAGAGGAACCCTGACCACAGGGTAGGTGCTGGGAGGATGGGAAAAACACAGAAGCATAAAAGAGTGAAATAAGCACAGAAAAAGCACCAAACTAAATAGAAATGCCGGGGAGGAGGGTGTGTGCTAATGTGTTAGGACAGTCTCATAAAAAGGAATTGTCATTATCAAGCTATATTAACAAGTTATATAAACGGATCATTATAAATAGCTGCAAAGGCATAGATTAGAGGTTTTGGAATTTTCTTCCAACCTAGCATGTTGATGCCATACAACAAAACCATTAATCTCAGCTCCAACCTCTGAGCAATGGGCACAGACTGTAGAGTAATGGATTAAAAGTACGTGCTTTGGTAGAAAACAGAATTGACTTAAATTCTGACTGTGATATGTAATGGCCATTGACTTGGGTAAAATAACTTCTGTGAACCTTAATTTCCTCCTCTGAAAACTTGAGGTAACCTCTATCTCATGAGGCTGAACCCCATCTGAAAAAAAAAAAACATGATAGGAACCTATGCTGAGGGTTAAGTTTCCTATTAATGATGGGGGGAAAAAAACCAACCACATGTTCTCTGAAATTTACCAAGCTTTGTAAAATGCAGCAGACCTCAACTTCCCAGGGCAAACAAGATAGCTCCTGGTGAGGCAACTGCCAGGTTGATTGCAGGTGCTGGGAACCGCTGGAGTGAGTCGCCGACTCCGAGATTGATTGGGATTCCTGTCTGGGCTGTGTTTGATTAGTTTGTCCACCACAGTGTGCAACTGGGTCTCCACGGACACATTCCACTGGATGCAGAATAGCTCCATATTCCCAGCCTCAATTGCCATACAGGAAAGAGGCATGAGTTGGTATCATTAGCACATGTTCATTTATTTTAATGGGGCATTAAGACTGATTTATATGACAGCATTAAAGGAAAAAACTGATTCCAGAATTCCACCTGTATAATAGCACCGGACATTAGCTTGCAAATAAGCCTACCAAAAGAATGAATGGCCATGACCCCAGTTCAGGAAACTTCCGTCTCTGTCTGCCATCAACTGGATTGGTCAGCAGAAGAGAAGCACACCGAGAATCTCATTTATCTCCTGTGCCTCTTTCAGTCACACAGCCACCGTCACTGCAGGAGAACTCAACCGTTAGCAGAGAAGAAAATAATGCGTGTTCTCCTGAACTTCTAAGAACAGCCTACAGGCTGCTGTAATTCCTTTTAATAGAAAGGCTTCTCTTTCTTTTATTGGTAATACTTTAAGATAATGGTAAAATCGCTACTGAATTCACTACCACACTTCACAACAGCGTTGAGAGAGCTTAGCTCCCTGATTCTCAACAGTGGCGCCAAGAAGAACGCGGCAGGTTATCAATCTCTGTGCATGATCTTCCCCTCGGCATTAGTTTCTCCCTAACTCCTATTTCCTATCCCCTTTCTCGATAATTGTCCCTTCCTCCCTGTCATTAATCACTGGTGGTTTTATTAGAAAAGAACGATGGTGGGGAAAATCACAAAACTCATGCCTGGTAACATCAGGCTAATTTCATTGAAAATATGGGGAAAATAACTTTTTAGAAAGAACCCTAAAACAATTGGTTAAGAGGAGTTTCTTTTTTTTTTTTTTCAGTGCCAGTATATGCATTGATGTGGAGAGGTAAATATTTAGTGGTTTACTTGGAAGCTATTTTTTTGAATCTCTGACTTGCCCATTAAACCTTAAACTATGAACAAGATCTGACAGTGAATGTTCACCAATGAGTCCTGAGTTTTTATTAATATTTGTCACCTAAGGTGCACACTAACCCCATCTAAGTAGCAGACTGACAGGGGGCTGAGCGGACAGGACTGCTCCCCCTACTTTCCTTCTCTGATAGGGGAGTGATACTAGTGGGCAACTATCCTGCAACTCGACTTCATTCAGGCCTTCCCCAGCTCATGTGGCCTCTCAAGTTTATCCCTGGGCCTTGATGGTTCCATTCTGCAAACCAATGATAGGACATTCATAATGACAGACAACAAGGAAAAGTTATTTGAAAAGTTAAGATCTAAAAAGGCAAGAGTGTTACAAAGTAACTCAAGTCTCTACTTAGGTTCTGATGCAATAGTATCAGAATTTTACTTCCGGCCCAGGTATGGAATGCAAACCAAATATATTTTTTTTTAGTTTACAAAAGGCACTCACATTTCAGTACAAGATCCTCTTTGTTATTATTGTTGTCTATTAAGGCAAGAGCCTTTCAGGACATGGAACATGGTTCATACATGCAACTACTTTATGCTGGCTTGGTGGCTGTGGAAATAGGCCAATCTTTGTATTAACAGCACCTCACCCTTCAGAAAATAGATGCAATAAAGCCTCCAAATTTTCTACACATATGCACTTTTGTTTTCCACCTGAACACAAGACATCTCCCAGGTGTTTTGATCTTTATATATTAAAAATAAAGTATATGGTTTCCATCCATCAATCTCCCACATCTTGGATTGCACATCTTGTTAGTTGGAAGTGAATTCATCTATCTTTTGGCCTAACACCATGAGTAATTTCACATGAGAATCAACTCTAATACTGTTATAGCTCATCAAGAAAGATAACGGCCCTGCCAAAAAGATCTATTTCTTCAGGTGTTCTTTTTTAGTGAAGGAGAGCTTTGGAGAAGCAAAGCGAGGCTACAATGACATTTCTGATTTTTGTAGACTTAGCTGATCCTGCCATAGTCTCAAGAAAAAAAGGGCTCTGTCAATTAGGAAGACGTTAGATTTAAATTACTTATTTTTGTATTGCTACCTGAATCTTTCCTTTATGCCAAACATCTACGCTGGTAAATTTATTCTTTAGTAGTTGGCGGTTTCATCTGGGCTGTAGAATGGAAACAATTGAAGTCAGCATTTCCAGGGAACAACTGCAATCAGATGGTGAAGCCTGGGGCTCCCAACCAAGGTTTGAAACCTGAAACCCACTGAACTGTAAAAGTGATGGAACAATCTTCTCGACTCCTCTCCTTTTTACAGGACATTTCATTATTTCTGAGGTAAGTAGAAGAAAGAAACCATGCCCATACAGGAAGTTTGAGCAAAAAGGAATGTTTTCAGTGACAGAGAGGCAACTGGCTACGTCTAAACACCGCGAGGAGATTTGGGGGAACAAAAGCCGAATTTATGATTTCTATCTATTAGTACATGACACACATATCCAGATTCTAGCATAATCCTGGCTTTGATGAACAATAGAACATACATCTCCAGCACTCCAGAGCCAAAATGAGGTAAATCTATTATTGAAATATCATTTTCAGGAAAAGGTAAAATCACGATTCCAGTATACATATAAAAATGAACTCATACTGAAGATTTTATTCAATTCAGGCAAGAACTGGAAGATGCTGTCATCTGTGCAAAGGAAAAGCCACAGATGCAGACACATCTGTAAAGTAAAACGAGCTTTAAATGAGCACAGAATGGAGGCAACGAGGTTACTTGGTTGGTTTGTCCCTCACAGAGAAGGAGCAGGGAAGCAGACCAAATAGACCTCTACCAGATCAGACAAAACCTGCAGGCCTGTCACATACCGATAGTTGGCAGAATGTTAGAATAGCTGCAAACAGAATATCAGGTACGAGGTGGGAAGAAACAGAATATCAGGTACGAGGTGGGAAGCTGTGCCATAGGTAATGCCTACCTTTCCACAGAGGCACAAACAATGAACTAAGCAGAGGGGATAGGCTGCAAACAGCCCGTCTGTGTACAGACAGGAAGCCTACTACCTGCTCTTACTTAGTCACCTGCATCTCAACTAGCCCTTGCCTCGGTTCCACGGACACCCAGACGGGGCTGCTTGAACTAGGACTTGGCATTTTCCTTCTTGCTCTGAACTGGTTATGAACGCATGGAGCAGACTGTCCAGACACAAACCCAGGATTCTAATGGGGCTGTGCATGTGCGGATGCCTTCTACATACTCAATGATTTCATGGATCTCTATGAAGCACCTGTACCAAGACCCTCTCTTCTAAGGTTATGACCTCTTAATGTTGTAAAGTAGACATGAAGCTAGAAACCAACTACCTCAGGGGAATTTAATGAGGGGAAAACACCCTGTCACCAAGCCAACCTCAAAACAGGAGATATCCGTGAAGAATATAGGCATGGCTCACTGCCTGATATCATCATGTCATTTCTAATTGTCCCCTGACTTCACCTTCCTCCCATTGCCATCACAGCCCATGTCCTGTAATGAGCAGAAAAAAGGTATGGCTGTGGGGATGTTGCCAGCCACTCTGGATGTACTGGTTTCTTGTCACACTTAAATCTGGCTTTGTGCTTTAAAGAATCCAAGTTATTAATGTACAGCAGATAAAGAAAACAAGGCCTTATATATTACACACCAGACACAGGAAACTAGATTTCTATCAAACAGCCATAAAATGGCCCTAATAAAAAAAAAGAAACAAAGGAAATGTATTGGTCATGTATTCAAAAGCAATTTTCTAAGAAAACAATGAAAGATAATTAGTAAAAGACAAGCAATTCAGTCTATTCCAGACCAGAGGAAATCACCTAGGTAAAGAAGAGGCAGAAGATGTACAAGACTTTCTTTCCTTGATTAAAATGAACTTATTTGCTGTTTTAATATTGGGCCTCTGTCATATTAATAACAACAACAATAATAGGATTTTATGGTAACCAAATGAGCCCATCATGAAGAGCAGTTTTGAACTGTCACAGGAAACTGAGGCATATTAAGATGAGTTCATCTGAGCAGACACTGACCCCAGCGAGGCCACACCAGACCAGAAGCAGTGAAGAGCGCGCTGCCCACAGGAGTTCCGGGAGAGACGCACACAGAGAAAAGGCGAAAGTCAAGTAAGGAAATCACTGTGTGGCTCTTGCTTAGAGCCTAGTGATTGGTTGTCCTTAGGTTTCAATTTTGTAAGCTGTGGGGCATTTACAGGCTCAGATTGTGTTGTGCTCAGCTGGGCCGTCAGGACATTAGGGCCCCCTCAGCCTAGTGAGCTCCTTCATTCAATTATCTTCACAAAGCCAAGATGAAACTGCTACAAGCAAAGCTTTTTGTCTTCCCATGGCTTTCTTCAAGTTTTGTTTGACTTCATGTTGCCACCTGACCACTGAACTTGTCACCAGGCACTAACTGCTCTAGACCAATGGTTCTCAACCAGGGGTCCATTTTGTCTCCCAGGGGACATTTGGCAATTTTGCATTTGAAGAAAGGACAAATGGTTAAAAATAAATTTTCTTTGCTCATAAATGGATAGGATGGAGTGGCCCCCTCTTCCGGCCTTGAAGGAGTCCCCCAGGAGACACTGTGGGCGGGAACCCTCTAACACTCGAGTTGCAGACAGATTGCCCCGGGGATGAGAAAAGCCCAAGGTGCAGTACAGAGATGTCTCCAAAGGCATGGGCCCAACCCCGTGGAGTGTAAAAGCAGTGGAGTTACTAATGCAGCTAACGTAGGGACCCATCTCAACACGTGAGTGTCTATCAGGGAGAATTAACATGTCTTTTGGGGAGATAAGATATTTCATTATTCATTCAGAGGAGAATTAACTAAACAAATAGCTACTCTTTAATTCACAAGAGAACATTGTACTTGCTTTGATGTCTAAATTCTGTGACTTCTTTTTGACTTTTAGTCTCCTGAAAACTCCCTATAGGCATGTAGACTGTTGTGTTAATTTAATAATCACTCTATTTCTTTTCTTTCCATATCGATGTGTTGGTAGGACATTTACTTTCCCCACACTGGAGCTATTTTGGTTATTACAGCAGTGGGGGCGATGTGGTTATTAGTGGGCATCGGGTGGTTAGAGGCCAAGATGCTGCTAAACATGTAATTCACAGGACAGCCCCCAACAACAAAGAATTATCTGGCCAAAAACATCCATAGTGCGAAGGTTGAAAAGCCCTACTCTAGGGCAATGGTCTTCAAAGTGGGCTATTAGAATAAAACATCACATTTCTACTCATATATTGTGATATACCATTCAGATTTCCTTTAACTAGCTGGGGCACCTGTCTTCCAGCTGCTACCGGTGGCTGCTAATGAATCCTAAAGGCTCCCACTTACACAAATCTTCAGGGGGTTGCCTTTGATTGACAGCCACCCCCTGGCCAAAAGGATGCCTGGGAGCATATGCCCTTCCTGGGGGTCATAATAAATCACTGATGCTGAGGACAAAGTTCCTGACCCCCTTATCTCTATGTGAGGCATCCACTACTGTCAACTTTACACTCCAGAGCTGCCATGAGGCCAGGCTGAGGCTAGACTTTTCCTGAAATCGGGTCCCTGCCACCTTCTTCTGCACAATCCTGCTTTCCTCACCCCCTCCTGGCTTTCTCTTCAAAGCATCTCCTCAGTAAATCACCTACCAGAATTCAGCTTTGCTCCTCGAGGACCCAACCTAAGACCTAGATGCACCATCAATCTACATTAAGTTACGAAATGGAGTTTTACTGACATCTCATGCTTAGATTGACATTAGCACAGTCATCCTGTCCCATATGTCAGAAGTCATAAGCCACACATGGCATCCTGGCAACCTGAGAAAAAGCTGGGACCTCTGTGACACAGAGAAGTGGACAGGGGTGACCATGTTCACATTTTGCTCTTTTGCGAAACATCATACCAGGTTAAGTGAGTTTACAGATTACCTTATGTAGTTTTAGCTATGCTAAACTTTGCAGGGGTGTCCAAGCTGTGGCCCATGGGCCACACGCAGCCCAGGATGGCTATGTATGTGGCCCAACACAAAATTGTAAATTTACTTAAAAAACTATGAGTTTTTTTTTGTGGTTACATATTACAATGTATTTAATGTGTGGCCCAAGTCAACTTCTCTTCTTCCAGTGTGGCCCAGAGATGCCAAAAGGTTGGACACCCCAGTTAAAAAATGAACAGTGACATTAAGAAATTCTTGCAAAGAAACCACCAATTTAAAATAATATTAATGATGCAAAAACCAAGGAAATGGCAGGACTGCCATGTCTATTGATCTTTTTTTATCTGCCACAGACTGAGGAAGAAGCAGTGAAGAGCCAAGTGATTCTGCTAAGAAATCAGTAAAATATACTGAAATTAATAAGAATTTTTGGAAATTTTTATAACCATCAAATTTACCTTAAATATTGATGTTATTACATGAGATATTTGATAAAGGTATAAAACCTTCTTAATATGCAAGAGAGTATAAAGTGTATGTTGATAAGCTAAAAATGGCTTCTCCCCCAAAAGATATCGAAGTCCCAATTCATAAAATCTGTAAATGTTGTAAAACATAAATACGTAAAAAAATATCTTCACAATTGTGATCACATTAGGAACTCTGAGAGGTAGACACTGTCCTGGATTATCGGGGTGGGCCCTACAGTCCATCGCGTGTGTCTTTAAGAGAAGGAGGCACAGGCAGATGTGTCAGACTCAGGCGAGAAGGCGGAGTACGGAGGAAGTGGAGGGTGAGCTCAAGATGCCAGCGCTCCAGGTGGGAGTGGCTCCGCCGCAGGCCGAGGACTGGCAGCCGCCACCAGAAGCTGGAAGAGGCTGCAGCGGAAGCTCAGCACTGCTGGCATCTCAGCTCCGACCTATCTAGACTGATTTCAGATTTCTGAACCCCGAACTGTGGGGAAATAAACTTAATGTTTTAAGCCATAGAGTCTGAGGTTATTTGTTAGCACAGCCACAGGAAATTAACACTGCTCGTTTCATCGAATTTTCTTTTGGAGTCTATGTAAGTTTAGTAAGTTCCATGATATTAGTAATATTTTACATGTGATCTACACATAATTAATTTTTTTCAAAAAGACACATAATAAAATAGAAAGAAAACTTGAAAACTACTCCTTACCAGGAGGGCAAATTACCTAAGATACTTTTTCCTGTTGTTACTGCCGGCAAAGCATTTTAAAATAATTTACCCAAGCATTAAACACCAATTTAAACAAACTTTTAAAGACATTAAATATTATTTTCCATGCAGATCCAAACTTCCAGGCTCTCTTGGAAAATGAAAAGTTCTGGCAGCCAGGCACCCACACTCCAGTAGGGTAACATTTGGGGGACAGTGAATATCAGCTGCCCCTGCAGGGGTACCAGGTGTCCCCCAGTTTCCACCCGGCGAGCTCACATTCGATGCACCTACCTAGCCCAGGTCGTCAGCACCCGACCTTCCCAATCCCCTTCCTCATCACTTTCACACTCCTTCTCTCACTTTCTGCATTCCGCCCTCTGATCAGTAGCAGCAAGTCCACGGGGGGAAAAGAAAGTGGGTGTCACAGCTGTTCAGCAGACGAATAATAATTAACACAGTAATGACACCGTAAAAACACTCTGGTAGTTCTTACCAATCTCCTAGGAACTATTTCTGAGAAAGGCAGCCAGGGTTCAGTCTCAGGTATGTCTCTAATTTGAGGGAGACTTCAGGCACTTAGGGACCTCATGCCTTCTCCAAGTCTCCCGTGACACATTCTCTGAAACAGAGCAGGGTTTCAGAGGGTGGCAGAGAAGAAACAAGACTTGATCCGAGTTCTGAAGACCCGCATGTCACACGGCTTGCCTGAGACCTCAGTGGGGGCCGAGGTGGGGCTGGCATGAAGAGAAAGCCCACGGAGCACAGCCGAGGAGCCCATGCCTGCTCCGATGTGAGCACACCTGCTTTTACTTTGACATGAACTCCAAATCCATGCATTCTGCTCTCTCTGCGGTCTGACTGAACAGCCACATGTTAATCACTCTCCTTTATTTTGTTTCCTAGTCTTCCTTGCATTCTTTCATTCCCACCAATGCCCCTGCTTACTGCAAGTCGTGAATTAGATCCCTGTGCTGTTTAAAAACAGTTGTAAAACTCCCTGCTCTTAGGATGAATGGGTCTGGCACACATAGTCTGGCTTCTGCTTACCTCTCCAGCTTCACCATACACCACACTCCCTCTCATTTGTTCACTTCCACTCCCTACTGTTCTAATTTTCAGTTTACAAATCTGACAAACCACTTCAACCTTGGGGCCTTCTGTCCTACTAGTCTCTCTGCTTGAAATGCTTTGTACCCCTTCTTCCCTGAGCCAACACTACTCATCCTTTATGTGCCAACACGAACGCCTCTTCCTCAGGGAAGCCTCCTTATCATTTAGGAAGTTTTCAGCTGCGAGCAAGAGAACACTGTAATTTAAATGGTTTAAACAAAAAGAAATGTATTCCCTCACATAATAAGCCATCTGGAGACAGAGTCCCAGGCTTCATTCAGGTATTCAGTAATCTCATCAGAGCTCCTAGGTTCTTTCCATCTTTCTGCTTCCTCCTTGTGTTCCTAAGATAGCTACTGCAGTACAGGCATCATGGGGAGACCCTTAGCTGCCACAGAAGGAGGCAGCATTGCCCTGCATGGCTGTCTGTATCAGGATGCAAGACATTTCCCAGAAGAACCTGCACAGACTTCTTACTTCCAGCTGGCCAGCACAGGTTACTTGTGCTTTTTCTAACTGCAAGGAAAATGGGAGAATGAAGTATACTTTTCATTTCTAGAATGAGAGTCTGACTCTGCTAGAAAAAAATTATAGATAAATACAAAGTGGTACTCCCCCCAAAATGAAATTATCTTTTGGAGGACAAACCCCTTGTGGTACAGGTTAAATAGGTTCATAGTACCATGGACAGAGTAGGAAGTGAATGTTTGCCAACAATAAGGTCAACTCTGTAGTTAGAGGCAGTGGTGTGAGTCCTGGGCATGAACATTAACTTGCAATATGACCTCAGGCAACTACTTAACCTGGCAGAGAGCTGTTTTTCCCAACTGACTTATGGTGGTAACACTGATAACTTCGTAAGGCTTTATTAATTCACAGTGAGTGAGGGAATCTCAGCAAAGAGCCTGACCATACTTAACTCAAATGACTGCTCTCATTGACAGCATTATAATATTTATGAACAATAATTATATTGTAGGAAATACTTGCATCATTTTTTCCTCACCTATATCCTAATCACAGGGGTCTCCAGCAAAAAACAAAACCCACGAAGACCATGGCCGTTCCCTCCTCTGATACTAGAAGGGGTGGTTATGAGAGCAAAGGGACTATTACAGGCCCAGGAGAAAACAGAACTCTTCGCCAGTCTGAGGTCAAAATCTAAAAGCTTCCTGGAATCTGCACAATTCATCCTGATTTTGTTTTCACATTAGGCCTCCCCAAAGTGAACACCAGACCTCTTTAACACCTTTCAACGGAAAATCCTGTGAATCTATTGAGAAAAGAAGTGAGCTTTCTTCCCAGCACATTTATCACCATTGTATCCTTGCTCTAGTCACTTCTGAAATCCAATTCAATATGACAGAACCCCTGGTGCTGTTTTCTTTCCTTAAAAAATATTCTGAGAAAATGTAAATATCCAGAGAGAGAGAGAGAGAGAGAGAGAACGAGCAGGTACACACGGTCACTTGTGGGGGAAAAGATGGCACACGGTGGCTTCAGAATTGCTGTCGCACCTCTCAGAATCACATTTTCGCCTGCCAGGAGGCTGTGCTTTTAGAGTGCTCTGTGGGCTCCAGCTCCCCCACTGTGACTTCAGCCTCCCCTGCAAAAGCCATACCTTCCTGGGCAAAAACAGAAGCAAGAATAACCAAGTAAACAAAGCCAGGTGCATCTTGAATGTAAGTTTAAAAAAAGAAGAACACCTTTTAAGGCAAAAGACTAAAGAGCTGGTTTTGTATCAGACTGCTTAACATCTTAATCAGGAACTGGATTTAAATGGATAATATGTGTGTTGGGGGAGTGAGAATCTCTAGGAAGAAAATACATTTACATTTTGTAATATTATTGAAATTCTCCTTCCTTTAGAAAAATTTCCTGACCACATTTATATTTCAGTTTTGGTGATTCTTCCACAAAACTGAGTGAATGCTTGTCATTTATAGTTGGGATGACAGACATAAATAACTGGGTTCTGACTGATTTGACAAGTCAAAAAAACAATGGACTATTTCCATACACAAATAATTTATGTAGGAAAAAGCTATAGACTGGTTAAGTTTAGGGACATTTAATTAAATAAAAACAACTGAAAAAAGTTGGTATGAATAGAATCTTTATATAAAATAGCATTTGGGTGATTGACTGAAATAGCTGTCACCAAGATCAGAATAGCTGAACATTTGTCCTCACAGAGAAAATCTGAATGTCTAGATAAATAATTTCCTATACAACCTATGCACCCTTGAAATGGACTCATATGGAGACAAGTTCTTGTGTTTTGTTATTTATAGAGAGTTTTGTTTACCTTTTTCAGCAGTAGCTAAAATGAAAAGTGTTTTTTATGGTGTCAGCAATACTTAATCTCAGAACTAGATTCATTTTGTATTAAGCTTGAAATTTGAGATTCAGATAAATCTCCATGTATGTGACATATCAGCCATTTAACTTGACATTTATAAGAACATAAAACAATGACAATTTCATGGATATGTACATCTTCCAAACCAGAATGTCTAAAATAACACTCAGGGTCAAAATTTGAGTGTCAACCAGATATTTTTACCTCCCCCAAGTAAAATTTGCCATTGAATGCATTTTGAAGCATTAGTCAAACCATGAAAGTATGGAGGCATGAGGAAAAAATGTATTGTATTAAGGAAGGCTAAAGTTTAAAAAAAATAAAGCAAAGAAAGAACTACTATTGGAGTCATTTGCTATTCTGCTCTCCTGGAAGGTTTGTTAATTATAGCACAGGAGAAACCTTTAGTGCATCACTGTCTGAACATTACACAACCAAAAGACATTCTTCTCCTTGGCTAGCTACAGTGGAGACTAACAACAACAACCCTCCCCATCACTAAAGGAGGATATAGGCCTCTCTGTGCTATAAATATCATTTAACCCTTACCTGACCATCCGGCACTGACACACAGAGAGACAGAGAAGGCGGAGCAAGAGGTGAACGGACAATGAAAAGACAGGAAAGACAGACTGAGGGTTCTAATGTGTGTTTGATAGGAGTTCTATAAGAACACAGAAGATGGAAAAGCAACATTTGAATAAAAGTGACAGAAATTTTTCCAGAAAGAGAGAAATAAATTACATTTCAGATAAAGAGGACTGCTTAGTCCAACAGGGATACACAGAGCAATCCCATAAGGACACACAGAGCAAATCCATAAGGACATACAGAGCAAGTCTATAAGGATACACAGAGTAAGTCCATGCATATACACATTTTTATCCCTCTCCAGAAAGGAAAACAACAACAATAAAATCTCAAAGTACCAGAGATCAAAGACCAATTATCTTTAAAGGGATGACAATTGAACTGAAAGCAGGCTTTTAACTCAGCAACAATAGTTGTTCATTCTGGGCAGTGCTAAGAATAGTCAACCAAGAAATGTTATCCAATTAACCATTTAAAATCTGGAACAAAATAAAGAATTTACTGGCAAATGAAGATGAAGAAAATTTATCCAAACCAAAACAAAAATTAAAGCATAAAAAAGTTGACCCAAAGACACGGAATCCACAAAAGCACAGTTAGCACAAATCTTGATATAAAATATTGGTAAGTTTTTAATTATCTATAAAAATAACTGTATAGTCTTATTTAACTTGTACTTTGAAATACATGTAGATTACCATGCAGTTGTAAGAGAAAGGCTGATTCAGGAGGGAGGGCTCTTGTTTACAGCAGAATATCTCATATCTAGGTTTGACTAATAAATGTGAAGGGTATGCTGGGATGGTTGGAAAATGAGCATATAGATTTCATTATACTATGGACTGGTTTGTGTAAGAGTCATTAATGAGCAATATTATGCTGAAAATTAGGACATGTACGATTTTTGTAATAAAGCACCTGACTTCATTATCGACGTCTGCGGACATGTTGTAAGCCTCATCCTTCTCTCTTCCCTGTCTGACCCACATCTGGGTAAGCAGATAAGACAGCCCATGTGGGGGACTAGCAGGAGTTTCAAGTCAATCGAGCCCCTGCCCATCCACAGGAACCCTTATCCAGCCTGCACTGCTAACCTCAGTAAAATGCCAGGCTCCTGTCCCCACTCTCTCTCAAGCCAAACCATGTTTGGACCCCTTGAGAAGAAGCCCCTGTCCTACTTTCATTCTTATTTTCATTCATTCTCTCTCTTGCAAAAGAAAAAGTCTCTTTCCGTAATATATCTCTTTATACTTTGTGCTACTATTTTGACACCAGTCTCTCCTACCAGACTGTTAGCATCTCATGAGCATGCACTGTGAATTTTCCATTTGGGCACCATAGGAGATTAGCTCTTAAACAGGCATTAGCACAGAATCTAAAGTACAGGACGTTGGGGGTGGTTATTTTACTCTATCCCCCCCAAAAAAAGTTGATTAAATATAGGTAGGCCTAGGCAGCACAGACAAACTTATTTTAAAACAAAATAAACTCCACAGGGGAGTCCAAGGCCCATCCTTAATTATTAGCTACTGCACTTGAACACAGTACAAAGTTCACACGTTAAAGCTGTTTAGTAAGTGCTTGGTAAAGAGAACTTAGTTTGTGCCATACCCACCCTGTTGCTGCCTTTGCTCCTGGTTTCTTGCTGCCCTATCAGAGTGAGGGCTTTTCTACCTATGAAGGTTTATTCTTTTGCCTCAGTCTGACTTTGCTTATATCATGCTGAGCTCTTGGGTCACAGTCTTTCTGCTTCTCCACCCATTAAACTCGTAAACATTGTGAAATCCATTGGATTCCTGGAGCAAAGGTGCCATTGGAAAACCAGAGCCCAGAGATGATGGACAACCTCAGCCTAAAGCATCAATACTCAGTGCCTACCTGGCTCAGACACGAGGAACTGAACAGTCACAGGTGGCATCTTTCTGATGATATTTGCCATCTCTGTGACTATGCAGCTGAAGGTCTGCCAGCCTCTCGGGATTAAACATTTTAGTACTAGCCTGTTTCCAACAGATGGCAAAATAAGTTGGAAAAATACAAAAGCAGCAGTTTATTAACTAGTGGTTCTTTCTGTACCTGTTTGATCAGGTTTAGAAGCAAATTAACTATCATGGCTAAGCAAATGATGGGGAGCAAGGGACATCCTTGTTTAGAAGTTGAAGCCTGATGTCTTCCCAGGACAGGACCCCTGGGAAGGGTCCATCTTCCCCACCTCCTTTCCTGCCCCACACTTTCAAAGCTTCACCATCACCTTGCTGATGCTGGGAACCCTCTGAGTGGAGGTGACGGGAAGAAAGAGGGCTAAGGGGCGCTCTGTGAGGCAGCACATCCCACACAAAGACACCGAGCAGAACCATCTTGGTGCAGTGGAATCAGTGCAGAGTCATCGACAGTGGAGAACCCCTGGGTTTGTGTCAACCACCACAGCAGTTACATACTCACACTCAACCTGATTCTAGGTCTGTCAGGGACAAGAGTGTAGGAGACAGAGAAAGGGCAGGAAGAAAATTCTAGAACCTTGTAAGAACTGTGCAATTAGTTTATTATGAAACACTTGGGAAGCACAAGCAGCATTCTTTTGAAAACCACCCAATGGTGAAATTCCAAGGGCTGAGGGGCCCTCCTCTCTTTTGACCACACGTGCTGTGCAGCCAGGGCCCCAGGAAGGCTCCAGTGCATGGGCTGATGTGCCCCTTGCAGCTTGGTCACTGCACACTGGACGTACCATTGCACACCCATGTTCACCTTCTTCTGGATTTGAGAAAACCCTCTGCATCGTTGGAGTCGTAGGAAGAAATATAGGTAGTTACAGAGTGGCTAAGATGCATTTTTCAAGAGGGTAGATCAGCCAGGGGAGATTGGTATTAACTTTTCAAGTAACAAGTAGTGTGACCTCATCTGTTCTCACAGGCTGACGATCCAAGAACCAAGGTCATTTAGATGTAAAGTCCTTTACTAATGACATATTTCAATGGGGCATGAGGTAACGATTGCTTTGCAAAAGTTATAATACTGTAGAGAAGGAAGGGATACATTGAAACATTACGCCAAAGATGAAATCTGATTGACACTGTCATTGTGCAGGGACACCATTGAAAGGACCAGCTCACCACTCGCTTTGGCACGAAGTAGCCATAGGCTCGACCCTCAAATGTGTCTATCCCAAAAGCAGAGGAAAATTACTTGGAAAATATGTTTGTTGTGGTCTGCAGCCAGGCCAGAAGTGTGTTTTTCTTTTATATAAGTAGTTTTATCTTTCAGTCATTTTGAAAGTCATGCCCTAGTTAGAATAGGTGACATTTTCATAAGCTTTCCAAAGTTTAGTTTATTTTCTTTATGGCAGAGTCAATACTATGTTTCAGAGCTTTATTTTCTTAACCATTGTATCTATTGCGCTTATAGGTCTCTCACAGACTATAAGTGACGTATTGTACACAAAACTACAGGTCACTGAGATCAAGCCACAAGCATTAGCTTGCAGCTGCTGGCGGGCACACACTTCCGGGGATCCAGCCGTGTGAGCAGTCAATACGAGTCTGTTCTACAGTTGCTGATGATTGATTTGGGGAGAACAGACCTATGCATGAGACAATTGGCAAACAGGACAAAATGGTTTATAATTAGGTGGTATATTGTGTGACAGTCTATTAGTGTGATAGATCAGAAAAGGGAGAGATCAATGTGATTTGAGTCACTACGGACATTTTCAAGAAGGCTCGTTTTATGTTGGCATTTGAAGGCTAGGAAAGGACAATGAAGGAGGAGGTAAGAAAGAAGGTAAAATTTAAAAAAAAATTTTGGCCACCTGATAGCTGGAACTTTTCTTGTGTGTGAAGAGTTTCCTACCATGTAAGGCAGAGGTGGCTCACCAAAATAAAAGCTAAAAGTGCCACGCTGCCTTTTTTTCCTGGCTCTTTCTGTTTAAGCATGGACACATGAGCTAGGTTGGCCAGCTGAGAGGGTCATCCCCCAAACTGTCCATCAGAAGCCAGACCCTGGTAGGGAGACAGCAGTGGTACAGCAGTCTCTGGGACGGAGCAGGGAGAAACAGCCGGTGCAGGGTAGGGGAACCAGCGCCCTGTGGCGAGAGCCCAACGGCTCCTGGGACAGCCTTCAGCAACCGGAGGGCTCCCTCCCTGGGATTCTTCTGCCGGGCAGGCCGAGTGGCCCAGGCACAGAGGTGTGGAAGAAATTTCAGCCTGCGCGCAAGTTGGGGATCTAGTCGCTCCACACGCAGTGGGGCTGGGCAAGTTCCTGAGGGCGCCTAGGCCAACGTTCAGTGCCCGAAAAGCTCCCTCCCTAGGATTTTTGGGCCGGGGGACCTGCCAAGCGGCCCAACCAAAGGGGAGCAGAGGTGATTTCAGTCTGTGCATAGCTCGGAGGTTCAACGCCTGGTGGGAACTGTGTCTGGGAGAGTGCCTAAAGGCGCCTGGGACAGCGTTCAGCGCCCGGACGACTCCCTCCCTGGAATTTTTCTGCCAGGCAGGCCGAGTGGCCCAGGCACAGAGGTGTGGAAGAAATTTCAGCCTGCGCGCAAGTTGGGGATCTAGTCGCCCCACACGCAGTGGGTCTGGGCAAGTGCCTGAGGGCGCCTAGGCCAACATTCAGCCCCCAGAAAGCTCCCTCCCTAGGATTTTTGAGCCGGGGACCTGCCAAGTGGCCCAACCAGAGGGGAGCAGAGGTGATTTCAGTCTGTGCATAGCTCGGAGGTTCAGCGCCTGGTGGGAACTGTGTCTGGGAGAGTGCCTAAAGGCGCCTGGGACAGCATTCAGCGCCCGGACGACTCCCTCCCTGGAATTTTCCTGCCAGGCAGGCTGAGGGGCCCAGGCAAAGAGGTGTGGAAGAAACTGCAGCCTGCGCGCAACTTGGAGATCTAGTCGCTCCATACGCAGTGTGTCTGGGCAAGTGCCTGAGGGCACCTAAGCCACCGTTCAGCGCCCAGAAAGCTCCCTCCCTAGGATCTTTGGGCCCAGACCGGCCAAGAGACCCAACGAGAGGGGAGCAGAGGAGATTTCAGCCTCCACACAGTTCTGGGACCAGTACCCGGCGGGGTGCTGCTACATCCCTAGGGGTTTTTTGGTTTTTTTTTTTTTTTTTGCCAGAGGTTGGCCAGGGGACCCAGACAAACACAGGAGCAGAAGGGATACACACCACGCAGCGTGCCATGACGAGCACACAGAGTTTCTAGGTCTGCGCCCAGTCCTCAGATCGGCTCCCGGCTTCCAGTCTACTCCCCACAGACTATCTGGAAGCCCGGGATGCTGAGGGGTCCTGGGAAAAGAGCTGAGACCCTCAACCCCCTCCCTTTCTGGCCAAGTAAGGTGGGGGGCCAGGAGAGACTTGTTTGATAGAGTTTACAGAGAGGGTGCGGAGGACAAAGGGCCCCAACCAAAGACTCTGTGGTTGCCAGCCCAGGAGAACTCAGAGGTACAGCCTGGGGCTCTGAATCCAGTAGACACGACAGCCTGGTCTGCTTCACACCAAGCTTGGCAGCAAGCCCAGGACTGGGCAGAGGGTCTGGGGCCTCCCAACTGAACGGGGGAAGGCCTGTGCTCAATCCCGAGGGAACCAGGCAACTGGGCCGGTGCAGGTGCCTGCAAACACAGCAAACCAGACTATGGCAGTAACCCCTGGGTGGGGAGCGCTGTGAGAAAGTCCTAGTTCCCCACTGTAGGGAGCTGGGGGAGAGGCGCCAAGTGTCTGGATCCTGAGAGGGGCTGGCTGAAAAAATCACAGCAATCGACCCTCAGCCAACTGCAACCAGAAAAACCGGCTTGGCTAGTTTGAAGCCAACAAGTGACATTCCTTTTTTTTGAGGTTGTTTTTGAGAGATTATTTTGGTGCATTTTTTGTTTCTTGTTTTTTTTTTACTTTATTTTATTTTTATTCTTTTTTTTATTTACCTTTCTTCCTTCTCCATTCCTTTTCTTTATCTTTTTGCTTTTTTAAAGTAATCTGTTATTTCTTTTAAACTTTATTACTGTTTCATCTTTCCACACTTTTGTCCTCTTTTCCCGGATTTTCTGTTTTATTTCTTTTTCTTTTCTTTCTAAACTTATTGCTCTTTCTTCCATTTCCCTACCATTTTTTTCTTTCTTCCTTTTATTTCTTTCCTTATCATTTCTTTCTTTTACCCACAAGAGTCACAATCAACTTGAAAATATAAAAAGACCAGAGCTGGACCCATAGAAGAGGCCTCCCAATAGTAGAGCCAGAGAGACAAATTGCACATTGTTGTAGGAGAGAAGCCACAAGTTGCTGCATATTTGAGTAGGTGGAAGCAGAGAACAACAGGATAACCAAAAGAGGCTGCACCATTGAAATTCACAGGCATTCCACCACAAAAGTTCATACCATAAACCCAGGGTGTCAAAACAGATTAATCTAAGAAGCTGAGGCTAACAAGAAGAGTCTCACAAACAATGGGAAGACAAAGAAACAATCCCCAAATGAAAGGAAAGGAGGAATCCTCAGAAAGAATGTTAGATGAAACAGAGGCAAGTCAACTATCAGATACTGAATTCAAAGCACTGGTGATCAGGAAGTTCAAAGAGCTCACAATCAGCTACCAGAAACTACAGGGAAGTTACAATGATCTCACTGTGAACTATATCAACATGAAAAAGGAAATGGAAATTATTAGCAAGGGCCAAGAGGAAATGAAGAATACAATTTCTGAATTAAAAAACACAGTGGAAAGCATTAAAAATAGGGTAGATGAAACAGAAGATCGGATTAGTGAATTGGAGGACAAAGTAGAAAGCATCTCACAGAAAGAACAGGAAAGGGAAAAGAGGCTCAGAAAGAATGAAGAGAGATTAAGAGAAATGCAAGACAATATGAAACGTAATAATATCCGAATAATAGGAATACCAGAAGGAGAAGAAGAAGAACAAGGAATAGAAAACATATTTGAAAGAGTAAAGAGAGAAAATTTCCCTAATTTGACAAAAGAAAAAGTCGCACAAATCCAGGAATCTCACAGAGTCCCATTCAAGAGGAACCCAAAGAGGCCCACTTCAAGACACATCATCATTAAAATGGCAAACTTCCAAGACAAAGAGAGAATCTTAAAGGCAGCAAGGGATAAAAAAGAAATAACATACAAGGGCATCCCAATAAGGTTAGCCACTGACTTCTCAATGGAAACACTCCAAGCAAGAAGAGATTGGCAAGAAATATTCCAAGTAATGAGAAACAGAGGCCTACAACCAAGGCTACTTTACCCAGCAAGGCGCTCAATCAAGATAGAAGGCCAAATAAAGAGCTTCCAAGACAAAAGAAATCTAAAAGAATTTGCTGCCACCAGGCCAGCTCTACAAGAAATACTAAAAGGTCTGCTTTAAGGAAAGGAAGGAAAAGAGACAGACAGAGAGGAACACAGGTACAAAAATGGCAATGAATAAGTACCTATCAATAATAACCTTAAATGTAAATGGATTAAATGCTCCAATCAAAAGACACAGAATAGCTCAATGGATAAGAAAGTATGACCCACACATATGCTGCCTACAAGAGACCCACCTCAGGACAAAAGACCATCACAGACTGAAAATCAAAGGCTGGAAACAAATTTTCCAAGCAAATGGACAAGAAAAAAAAGCTGGGGTAGCAATTCTCATATCAGACAAAATAGACTTCAAAAAAAAGAGCCATAAAGAGTGACCCAGAAGGTCACTTCATAATACTCAAGGGAAGAATCCACCAAGAAGACATTAACATCATAAATATATATGCACCCAACATAGGAGCACCAAAATATATAAGGAAAATCTTAGAGGAATTCAAGAAAGATATAGACAGCAACACAATTATAGTGGGGGATTTTAACACCCCACTATCAAAAATGGACAGATCTTCTAAACAAAATATCAACAAAGACATTGCGGCATTAAACAACACCCTTGATGAAATGGACCTAACTGATATATACAGAGCTCTTCACCCCAAAGAAGCTAAATACACATTCTTTTCAAATGCACATGGGACATTCTCAAAGATAGATCACATGATAGGGCACAAAACAAGCCTCAACAAATTCAAGAATATTGAAATCATACCAAGCATTTTCTCTGACCATAAGGGACTGAAACTGGAAACCAACCCCAAAGGAAAAAACCCAAAACACCCAAAATCATGGAGACTGAACGGTATGCTATTAAACAATGAATGGGTCAAGAATGAAATTAGGGAAGAAATCAAAACGTTTCTGGAAACAAATGAAAATGATCTCACAACAACCCAAAACTTATGGGATACAGCCAAGGCAGTCCTGAGAGGGAAGTTTATAGCAATACAGGCCTACCTAAAGAAAACAGAAACATTTCAAACAAATGAACTTACTCTACGCCTGCAAGAACTCGAGGAACAACAACAAAAACAGCCCAAAGCAAGTAGAAGGAAGGAAATAACTAAGATCAGAGCAGAACTAAATGACATAGAGACTAAAAGTACAATTCTAAAGATCAGTGAATCCAGGAGTTGGTTCTTTGAAAAAATAAACAAAATAGACAAGCCTTTAAGTAGGCTCATCAAGAAAAGAAGGGAACGGACACAAATAAACACAATCAGAAATGAAAGAGGAGAGATTACAACTGATACCACAGAAATAGAGAGGATTGTAAGAAATTACTATGAAGAAGTGTATGCCAAGAAATTTGAGAACCTAGGGGAAATGGACACATTTCTAGAAAAATATAATCTCCCAAAACTCAATGAAAAAGAAGTAGAACACCTGAATAGACCAATAACAGCAAAAGAAATTGAAGCAGTAATCAAAAAACTCCCATCACACAAAAGCCCTGGACCAGATGGATTCACAGGAGAATTCTACAAAGCATTTAAGGAAGAGCTAACCCCCATTCTTCACAAACTATTCCAAAAAATCCAAAAGGATGGAAAACTCCCTAACTCCTTTTATGAAGCCAGCATCATCCTAATTCCAAAACCAGATAGAGATACAACAAAGAAAGAAAACTTCAGGCCAATATCGCTGATGAACATAGACGCTAAAATCCTCAACAAAATATTAGCAAATCGCATCCAACAATATATCCAAAAGATTATACACCCTGACCAAGTGGGATTCATCCCAGGGATGCAAGGATGGTTCAACATTCGCAAAACAGTAAATGTAATTCATCACATAAACAAAAGCAAAGACAAAAACCACATGATCATATCAATAGACGCAGAAAAAGCTTTCGATAAGGTACAACACCCATTTATGATAAAAACACTCAGCAAAATGGGAATAGAGGGAACATTCCTCAATATAATAAAGGCCATTTATGAGAAACCTACAGCCAATATCATACTCAATGGACAAAAACTAAAAAGCTTTTCCACTAAGATCAGGAACAAGACAAGGATGTCCACTTTCACCACTCCTATTCAATATAGTATTAGAAGTTTTGGCCACAGCGATCAGGCAGGAAAAGGAAATAAAAGGCATCCAAATAGGAAAGGAGGAAACAAAATTGTCACTGTTTGCAGATGACATGATAGTGTACATGGAAAATCCTATAGACTCTACCCAAGAACTGCTCAAACTAATTAATGAATTTGGCAAAACAGCAGGATACAAAGTCAATATCCAGAAATCAAAGGCATTTTTGTATACAAACAATGAATCAGCAGAAGCAGAAATCAAGGAAAAAATCCCATTCGATATAGCAAAAAGAAAAATAAAATATCTGGGAATAAACCTAACCAAAGAGGTAAAAGACCTGTATGAAGAAAACTACACAGCACTGAAGAAAGAAATCAAGGAAGACACAAACAAATGGAAACATATACCGTGTTCATGGATTGGAAGAATTAACATCATCAAAATGTCCATACTACCCAAAGCAATATACAGATTCAATGCAATACCTATTAAAGTTCCAATGGCGTATTTCACAGACATAGAACAAACACTTCAAAAATTTATATGGAATCATAAACGAGCCCGAATAGCAGCTGCTCTTTTGAGAAAGAAGAACAAAGTAGGAGGGATCACAATACCTGATATCAAACTGTATTACAAGGCCACTGTAATCAAAACAGCCTGGTACTGGCATAAAAACAGGCACATAGACCAATGGAACAGAACAGAGAGCCCAGAAATCAACCCAACCCTCTACAGTCAATTAATATTCGACAAAGGGGGCAGTAACATAAAATGGAGTAAAGATAGCCTCTTCAGCAAATGGTGTTGGGAGAACTGGACAGCTATGTGCAAAAAAATGAAACTTGAGCACCAACTTACACCATACACCAAAATAAATTCAAGGTGGATAAAAGACTTAAATATAAGCCATGACACCATTAAAGTCCTAGAGGAGAACATTGGCAAGAAAATCTCAGATATTCCATGCGGCAACATTTTTATGGATATGTGCCCTAGAGCAAGGAATATAAAGGAAAGAATAAACAAATGGGATCTCATCAAAATAAAAAGCTTCTGCATGGCTAAAGAAAACAGTATTAAATTAAAAAGACAACCAACTGTATGGGAAAACATATTTGCGAATGATACCTCAGACAAAGGTTTAATCTCCAAAATATACAAAGAACTTACACGACTCCACTCTAGGAAGACATCGAACCCAATTAAAAAATGGGAAAAGGACTTGAACAGACACTTCTCTAAAGAGGACATACAGAATATCCAGAGACACATGAAGAGATGCTCAACATCGTTAGCTATCAGAGAGATGCAAATTAAAACCACAATGAGATACCACTTTACACCAGTCAGGATGGCTATAATAGACAAAGCAACAAACAACAAATGTTGGAGAGGGTGTGGGGAAAAGGGGACCTTAGTTCACTGTTGGTGGGATTGTAGACTGGTACAACCATTATGGAAAACAGTATGGAATTTTCTCAGAAAAATAAAAATTGACCTGCCTTTTGACCCAGCAATTCCACTGCTAGGATTATACCCCAAGAATCCTAAATCATCAATTTCAAAGAACCTATGCACCACAATGTTCATAGCAGCACAATTTACAATAGCCAAGAGTTGGAAGCAACCTAGGTGCCCATCAGTAAATGAATGGATCCAAAAATTGTGGTACATATACACCATGGAATTTTATGCAGCAGAGAGAAAGAAGGAACTACTACCTTTTGCAACAATATGGATGGAACTGGAAAGCATTATGCTGAGTGAAATAGGCCAGGCATTGAAGGACAAATACCATATGATCTCACCTTTGACAGGAAGCTAAAGAATAAAACAAACAAGCAAACAGAATAAAAACAAAGACGCTGAAATAGAGAACAAGTGGGCAGCGACCAGAGGGGAGAGGGAAGGGAACTTAAGGGGAAAAAGGGGGAGGGATTTTGAGGAACAAGTATGAAAGACACAGAGATGAGGACTGGGGGGGGGGGGGGGGAATGGGAGGGAGGGGGGAGACCGGGCGGGGGGGGGGAAGAGAAAAAAAAAATGTACTTGAAAAGTAACTAAATAAAATTAAAAATAAAAAAATAAAAAATAAATAAAAGAAGCCAGACCCTGAAGGAAGGAGGGACCACTTGCCAAGTGGCCCACTATAGAGAATATTTACTGGACAAGTTTGAGGTACAATTGTGGGCATTTTTCCCTTTGCTTTTTGGTTCTCATGAGCTGCCATGTATTCTTTTCATAAATATAATTTTCTACCTGAACTACAGGTCGTTTCTGTTGTTTTCTGCTGACAATCCCAAGTGAAGTAGGGCTGAAGCACACACAGAGACACCAGAGGTAAGACGCAGAGAAGAACTGGCCCATGGGAGGCGTTTCAGAGGCAATGACTTGGTTTGGGGACTAATGGACAAGGGGACATCAGTGTTTCTCAAATCTACCTGGCGTGTCCTCATGGGCTGATCAAACTGACCACTGGTCACCTGACATTTAGCAAAAAGACAGGATGCCAGTTTGTGATGCCAGTCTCTCAATATCCCTCTTCTTCCAAGTTGGTACCAGTATACAAGAGTCTCATGATCTGATCAGGCTCCCCAGTTGTACTGGGGGCAGAGGACATCATAAGAAGACTGCTATCCCTTTCTTCTCTGAGGCCCATATCATAACCCTCTGGGCTAAGGCCGAGGTAGAGAGTCTGAAAATACACTGCAGTGCAACTCTCATCGACTCCACCCTGCACCCCATGACTGCTCTGTCAATCTGTACACTTTAATCCCTTTTTTACCCAGTTTCCCAAAAGCCCTTTCATCTGGCAGCCGTCCATTTGTTCTGTACATTCATGAGTCTGTTTCTGTTTTATTTTGTTCTAAGAGTTCACATATAATTAAAATCACATGGTGTTTTTCTTTCTCTGTCTGACTTATATCACTTAGCATAATATCCTATAAGTCTATCCATGTTGTCTGTTGCAAATGGTAAGATTTAATTTTTTTATGGCTGCATAATGGCCCCAGGTGGATACTAGACTTACCAGGGGGATCAATCCTAAGTTCTGTAAATATCTAGCCACTGTGCTCTAGACATGAAACTAATACTGAATGTCAACTGTAATTGAAAAGTCAGAAAATAATGAATAAATACTATATTGACAACCTGCAAAATAATCTGCTGAGGAGTTGTTTAAAATGCAGATTCCTGGGCCAGTCCTGTGCCTGTCACTGTACCACATCAGCCAAGTCACTGCTTCTCTCTGAACCTCAGATACCGCTGTCCAGAGCCGAAACACTTTTCACAGTTGTTTCCAGGAACTGTATTATTTGAAAAGGAATTACAACCTCTAAGATAAAGTCTCCTTTGCTTTCTTGTTTGCTACACTTGTTTGCCATTCTACTGAGCGCCCAGAGCGGAAACCCCTGAGGCAGAGGCAGACCTGTAGGCGGCCTGCCTCCCCAACCCCATGGGTTTTCCACCCGCACCCGCCCCACACCTGGGCACAAAGCCGCACGCACCTCAGGTGCAACCAACACTCTTCCTTCGGTTCCTAGGAGCTCCGAAGAGCAACGTGCTCAGTGGTCAGGGACTCCCTCCCTGCTTGCTGATTCACCCAGGCAGTCCACACACTTCCTCTCGGGGTTCTCCCCAGACCTGCCTGCTGAGAAGCCGACTCCCAGCAATGCGCTCATCAGAGGAGAGTGTCCACAGAGCACGACTGTCCAACAAAGGGGCCGAAGCATTCGGATTTGCTTTTCACCAGTCCCCTGCACACCTCCATACTCGAACACAATCCTTCCCCAGAGGACCCCTGACAAAGATGTAAAATCGGAAGAACATATCAATGAACTGCATCAGTGACACTCCACAAAGTCCGCATAGATCAAATCTCTTTCCTGTCAATCTGCAGCCTTAATTAAGCATCACGATCACTCATTATCCACCTTTCTTTGCAGGCTGTGTAAGCAGAGAGAGCACAGAACACTTACAAATGCAGGGGTTATGGGGCTCTGAGAAATGTACCCTTGAGACTCTACGAAGTATGTTTTAAGCAATGGCAAGCATAAATTCAGCCTGTAGAGTTATTCGGATGAAAGGCACTGTATAAATGCAGCTCATTATCATTATCATCAAGCAACTGTTCAGATGAGCCAAGCTCTGCTCCTGCACCCCACCCCTCCTAGGGCGAATAAAAGGACCAAACATGTCCCCGTACATTGACAGCAGAAAATGCAGCTCAGAATGAAATTCTGCCACTTGATTTTTTTCAGGCCTAGAGTCATTAACAGGCAAACTGCCTTGTTCTCCATTGAAAAATGCTTTGAACTTTTTAGACAGGTCATGTACTGACCTCAGTCCTTGTGCCCCTTAGCAAATGAAACACCCTTCCCATCTAGTAAACAGAAGTTACTCACCCTGGCGTTGGCACCTGGTGCTGAGAAAGCAGGGAGATGAGTGGGCATGAGGGCCCCGGCAAGGACTTGGCTGGAATGGTGCAGGTCAGGTCAGCACACTGTACAGCTGGCTTCGGTGAAACAGAACCTCAGAAATGCTGATGGGCAGCACCGACTGAAAAAAAATGGCGGGCTACCCCGTGCAATTAAGGAGATTGCCAACACCTCTCTTAAGCGCACATGGTTAAGTGTTGCCTCTCACTTGCTGTGAACCACGGCTCTCAGAAAACTGTGGGGATGGGCAGTGCGTCTCAAACTAGTGCTCACCAGAGTCGCCCAGAGCAGTCGTGAAATACAGACTTCTGGGCCCAGAGTTTCTGAGTCAGTTAGTCCAGGTCTGGATCTAAAAATCTGCTTTTTTTTGGCAAGGCCACAGGTGATGTTGATTCTGCTAGTCCAGGGAAGACACTGGTGGAGGGCAAAAGGCCAGCGTTGTAAAGGAAGAAAATGGGATTGGAATTGTAGCACTTGTGCGCTTAGTAACCTTAAGTGCATCAACGCCCCCTCCCAAGCCTTTGCTGAGACTCTGAACTTGATCAGTGCTTCTCAAAGTGTGTTGCTTTTCATCTGCAGCCAAGCTACCCAGGCTACTGGTGAACGCAGACTCCTGGGGCCAAGACCAGGGATCAGAATCCTGGGGCTTATACCCATTAAAGTCCGAGCACCGCTAAACTACATACCTTTTAATGTTCCTATTAGCTCAAAGATGCCACCAACTCTGATGGTAAAGAGAAAAAATGCCATGTTCTGCTCCTGAAGAGACAATATCCTTATCTCCAAATACAAGTACACTTGGGCATTAAACCCCAGACAGATTATGTTCAGACAATAAACTGAATCCTGGATGCATGCTCAAATCATCCATGTTGCTTGTAAGACAAAACCACACGCACGGATCCCCAGGCTTAAACCCATGTTTCTGGAATCAGAGCAGATGGGAAAGAGGGCAGAAGTTTGGAGAGGAATGCAGCTTGAGACCGAGGGAACAGCAGACGTTACGGTCAAAGACGTCCAAAGGCCTTGCTGGCAGGGTTCCTTCTTGTCTGGGGGAGGTCAGTCCCTGTTCTCTGAAGGCCTTCACTGATTTGGAAGACGACAACCCACATTATGGGGGGGGGGCAATCCGCTTCCCTCGACGTCTGCCCATTCAAATGTGCACCTCACCTAAAAACAATATCCTCAACGGAAACAGCAGAGTAATGTTTGACCAAATAACTGGGCACTAGGGCCCAGCCAAGTTGACACATACACTTGACTCTCATGCCACCTTTGAATCTACTGTACGTGATTACGTTCCTACCTGTCTCATGCCAACAGAAGGTAAGCTAGCTCCACCAGGGCAGTGGTTGTCTGTTTCCTTTACTGACGTGCCCTCAGAGTCTGGAACACTGCCTGGTGCACTGTCTACTGAATACAGTTACTGTCATCAGCACCCTTTTTCTCACCTTCATCCAATGTCAGGTGGTTACTTTTGGAAAACACAGAACTTGAGTCCCAATCCATTACTCCTTATACCCAAGGCTCTTCCCATTTTTGTAATGGAAAATAAATCTTCAAAAATATCTTTAAGCCCCAGGATTCTCCCAAATAAAGTGGGTGTCTTTTATTTGTTGAACAAGGTCTGTGTTCTTTAAAATCCAAGGATTACCATAGGACTGGGCTGTGGGTGTCCTCTCAGCTACCAGAGGGCGCCTAGGGCTTTCCTTCAGCCTGGTGAAGGGGCATTGCAACCTTCCTACACCAATAGTACGAAGCCCAGGACATAGCTAACAGCGCCAACTGGAAATTCTTTACTGCTTTAGTATCCTTTTCATATCTTGGGTGTCTGAGTTACAGGGTTCCTATTGCCAAGGATCACAGTGACAGGCTGTGGCTCCTTTGGTCTCTTGTCCTGCTCCTCTTCCCATCTCAGAGTCTTGGCCCTGAACTTTTCAGTTATTTATGGGTAATTCCTGAGCAAGACTTGTGATGAGGAGAGTTCTTGATTCAGAGTACTTTGGATATTCATAACCTGTGCAGGAAGTTTTAATAAATGGCTGCCCAATCCTGTCAAAGAGAAATAGCATAAAAATTGATACACACTTTTGAAAACCAATTGGTAATACTGCATGTCAAGAAATTTAACAGTGACCTGATTCTTTGACCCAGCAATTTCACTTTAGAGAATCTATTCTAAATGTCAAAAAGATTTATACTCAGGTGTGTCCATCATGGTGTTTTGTTCCAATAGCCAGTATTGGTAACAACTTAAATGCCCAATACAAGGTTTTGCTTAAATTATAGCCACTGAATAAAATAAAAACAGGCACTCTGGATAATTGTTTGCAAAGATTATGACACAGAGATAAAACTCTCCATTATGTTTAGTAAAAATTCAGTACATAAAAATATTTTGTAAAATATGATCTAATATAAAACCAAAGAGAGTATAAGTATAAAGCCAAAGAAAGTATACATATCCTGGTCTAAAAAGAGACTGGAGGGGAGAAAAATAGATAAAGTTAACATTGTATTTATTTGGCAAAGAAACTACGAGTGATTTTTCTCTCTTCTTTTAAATTTCCTAGGTTTTAAATGCGATGAATATGTACAACTTTTTGACCTTCATGCTGAGTAAGGACATAGCTCATTTGTTTTCAGGGGACACATATTACTATTTTTATTTAACCTCTTTTACCCATAGCCTACCAGGGGTGTCCAACCTTTTGGTGTCTCTGGGTCATGCTGGAAAAGGAAGAGTTGTCTCGGGCCACACATTAAATACACAAACACTAACAAAAACTGATGAGCAAAAAAAAAATTTTTAATAAAATTACAATTTTGTGTTTGGCCATATTCATAGCCATCACTGGCCGCTCGTGGCCCATGGGCCACAGGCTGGACACCCCTGGGCCAAGATGGGCATGTTACATTTTGCCTCTCTTAGCTGCTGCATGTTTTTTCCCCATGCCCATTCTTTTACTAACTAGTCCTTGAATAGAGTGATGAAGTAACTCATCGTCCAAACCTGGGTATTTCTGGGAGAAAAGCAGGTGCTATTAGTCGTAACTCAGAGACCACAGGCATAAACCACGACCGTCCTGGGTGAGCAGGGAGGTGTGGTCACTGTTCCACTGAGAGGCTTTGCTTTGCCAGGTAAGAATCAGGGTCATGTCTCATTACCAACTGTCTAGCAAGTATAGACACAGGACCAACTTCCTGCCACTCATTGGTTTGGCTGCTGAAATACAAGGCCAAGGCTCCTAGTGCCCCTGAGGCCAGCTACTGCCTCAGGCTTAATTCTTTGGTTTAATAGTCTGGAACCCTGCCTTAATCTTTATATTAAGATCCTGTGTATTTTCCTCAAAGTCTGCAAGGTCAGCTTTGTATTTAAATCCCCTTTTTGTGTTTTATCCAGAACTGTTAGCACTTTATAGTAGAAGTTTCCCCCTCCCTCCCCCCAACCCAACTTTCTAGTCTAAGAATTGCCAGCATGCTGCAGAGGTCGATTAGCTGCCCATACATATCCTGGGAGCTTTGGAAAATGCGTCTTCCAAGTTTCTCTCTGGAGATTCAGTGGGTAGAGAGTGCATGGGCCCAAAGGGGAGGCACTGCATCAGCTTGCTTAGTCCACAGGGCAAGGACTCATTGCGAATTCCCAAAGCCTGGCACTTCGGTACCAAATACGCACTCAACAGCATTTATAGAATAAAAGAGTAAGTGAATGAATGAATGAACAATCATTTACAAAACTGTATGTTTCACTGTTTTACAACAATATCCCGCCTTCTAGCTGAAAACTATATAATTCAATTCTATAACTTCAAAATAGTTTAAAAAATTGTAGTCCTAATGAGGGGAATGAATAATATTTACATGTTTTTGACTAGTATATTTTATTGAACATAATTGTTGTGAAAAATTGGATTTATAAGAGATCTAGCAGAGAGGGGAGAAAACTCTTTGTTCCTCCAAAACAATGAAACATGCTGTTTATTAACAGACTGAGTAGATCACTTTAAGAAAATAATAATTCAACTCTCCCAGAGACATTTTATTGCGGAAAAAAATGTGCACTGGGATAATGAGTTTGACAATGAAGTTTTTCATAAATGCCACGGACAGGCAAGGTTAAATCAAGACAAAAACCGAGGCTTCCTGGCGCCCGGCTGGACATCACGCCCACGGCTGGTTCTCACTGCCCTTCTTTCACTTCCCAGCACCCTCCTCACTGAGGTCTTCTCTCCGCTTCCTCTCCAACTGGGCCCTTAAACATTAACAACAAAAATGTCTTCCCTTACCTCTGCTTGTCTCCTTCACTTTAAATCTTGATCTTTGTTACAAGACAATTTAATTACAGTCTTTACTACCTTTATATGATACCAAACTCAAACTCCGAGCTTTTTACTTGCAGGCAAGTATAAACCCACAAATAAACCCACTAGATTTTTGTTTTAAATTTGATTTCTTTAAAACAAATTTTAGCTAACATTTACTATGTGTTGGGCATTATAGTAATTTCTTAAACATAAATGGGAACACCAAAGGCCCTTTCTCCCATGCAACTTTCTATCTTCTTGAAAAGAGGGTGGACCAGTCGGGGAGGAACTAGAGACAGAACAGGAAGCCAGGGAATTACAATGAAATGAACAGATGCATCAGTCCATTGGATGGAAACAAGTAGAATATGTATATGTGAGTGGCAAAGAAACTATTCCCTAAAAACGTGAGTAGAGGAGACCAGACAAGGAACAGTGCAGTACCCTGAAGCCAGGAAGAGCTGGGAGCTCTAACGACACCTAGGTCTGAAGGGGCAAGAAGAGAGGGCAGTTACCAATGAGGAGAGCTGTGTGGAGAGAGCTGCCACACAGAAGCTATAGCTTTGGGTAAAAAGACACAGAAAACCCACAGCAGGGCACCCTCCCTCCCTTCCTCCCATCCTGCTCACCTCCTGATGGGCAAAACCAAACTGGAAACTGCAGGGTAAGGAGCCTAAAGATCAGCCTCCTGTGGCACACCGGAGGATAGAGATGGTGCACAGATATGAAGGGGAAAACGGAAGAGAGCCAGCACAATAGAGCAGGGGCTATGATAGTCTTTACGATGGCTCTTAAATGTACAATTGGAGGGTCAAAGGAGGAGGGGCTGCCTGGGAAGGCGATACTTCAGCTGGGATCTGAAAGCTGGGCATCGCTTATTGAAAAAGAGCACCTGAGATGGCCACACAGAGGAAACAGCCTGTGCAGAGGCTCCTTCACACTAGAAGCCTGTTTCCACGTCTCTAGTCCCTCCCTTCACCCACCCTCCAAGTAGGTAGTAAGTTCCCTGGGAGAAGGGCTATTGCAGGACCCAAAGGAGGGCCCCCATGGGTAGAACCCTGAAATGAGCAAGAGGCTGAAAGGATAGTGGGAAGTCACTGGAGTACTTCACACAGGGAGGAGGGAGGCTGACTTTACTGGGTGCTATAAATATTAAGGGAGACCTGAAACGTGATTGGAAAAACCCTGAAAGTCACAGAAAAAAGAAATAATCAAATTATGTTCTGGCTTGAGAATTATTTCATTCCCTTATGAGGCTTCTTTCAACTTCTGTACTAATCTGTTATGAACAGATATAGGTCTTTATCTCAAGGAGAACAGTCTACAGCTTTAACTCACAGCTTCTTAAAGGGCATCTCACTACTTGTGCACAGCCTACAACCCCCTGGGGCCTTGCAGTTCTAAAGAAAGGGCAAGGCTCCTGTAATCCTAGGATTCCTTAGAGTTACAGAGGGCTGGAGGAAGAAAGGAGTACCATGAAGTCAAAGAAAAACTCATAAGGGTAGGGAATCCCTGCCCTAGTTTGTGAGTTTGTACTTTGTTCATGAATAGCTGCGGAAGTTCTCTGCCACATGAGACAGTTCCTGTGCTTCCATTGTCATGCAAAGTTCTATTGTGTGGGTTCAAAAGCAATTCCTGTGTAGGAGTAGAGTGGAAAACCCAAATTCTAAAAGTCCGACCAGCAGGGGTTGCCTACTGTAGCTGGAGAACTGAATTTCTCTTCTTCCTCCACCTCAGTGCTGATTTGCTAAAGTCTAAGGTCCCTCTGTAATCTTCAAATGCATGGCCGTTTAATGACACCAGGAGCCCCTATTTGGGAATGCGCTAGGAGGTAGTGGAGGGTGGTAAACAAAAGCAGGAGTCAGGGGCCCTGGGTTCTTATGGGTGATGAATCCTATTTGCTGGGAAGATTCTTCAGTCACCTTGCAAAAGTCACTACATTGCTCTGGGCCTCTGTCTGCCCATATATCACATCGACAGCTTATTATTCATTCACTCACTCAACAATATGTATGAGTGAATGCTCTGTACCTGCCACAGAGGCCTTATGAATACAGCAATGACCAAAACAGATTAAAGTCTTTGCTCTAATGAAGTACAAGGTCTGTCCGTAAAATGTCCAGCCATTGTTAATATAACAAGAATGGTCTGCGTGACATCAATGTAACCTAAGAGCTGCAAGGAGTGGACTGGAAGGCACATACATGAACAGTGATGACTTCACTGTACTAGACAGTGGAGGTGTACATGCTGTTGAATGAGCATGCGCACTGTGTGGCCATCACACCTGAAATGACTGGGAACAAGGAATCTGCATCAGATTTTGCATTAAGCTTGAACATTCCTTTGCAGAAACTATTCAGATGATTCAGAAAGTCAGAGCTGCAGACAACTAGTGATTGGCAGCTTCATCCTGCTTATGCATCACATCTTGTGCAGAGCTTTTCAGCAAAATAGCAAATCACCCAAGTGACTCAGCCCCACTACAGCCCAGATTTGGCTCCCTGAAACTTCTGGCTTTTCCCAAAACTAAAATCACCTTTGAAGAAAAAGAGATTTCACACCATCAATGAAATTCAAGAAAATGTGATGGTGCAGCTGATGGAGGTTGGGAGAACTGTGTGAGGTTCCAAGGTGCCTACTTTGAAAGGGACTGAAGTGTCATTGTCCTATGTACAGTGTTTTTTGTATCTTATATCTTTATCAGTGAATGTCTATTTTTTATATTACATGGCTGGATACCTTCTGGACAGACCTCGTTATATATGTTTCTAGGGGAGCAGGCAATGATTAAAATAGATCAAAGTAGAATAGGTAGAACGTTAGATGGTGATAAGTGCTATGAAGTACAATATAGCAAGGGAGTGCTAGTTAGATGGAGTGAAGGCAACAGCTAGTGTAAAGGCCCTCAGACAGGAGTGTGTCAGGCATGATGGGAAAACAGCCTGGAGGCCAGTGTGTTTGGAGCAGAGGCAGCCACTGTAAGAATTTGGATCTAACACTTAGTGAGTAACTAACAGTAATGCCTATTGACTTCGGTGTTGCTTTTGCAATCTCCCAAAACAAAGGGAATTGGAATGACCATTTACCATCTCTTAGTCTGCCCAAGGAAGAAGGTAGGACTCATTTTCCCAGGCCTTGGCATCCCCGGACAAAGTTTTATAAATGGAAATAATTCCTGCACTTCGAAGTCAGAAAATTGGTTTGCTCCCGTCTTTTGCTGCTTGTCTGATCACACCTGGTCAGTAGGCCTTCCTCCCGTGTACAAGCTGGCCATTCTCCCGTGGTGTGTTCTGCCTTGCTGCTGGCCACAGAGCCTGCTCTGTGGACTCAGTTCTGGTAAAGGATTGGTAGAAGGACGGGTTAGAAAGGGATAAGTAAGCTCTAGTCAGCATCAGGTCTAGGGCCCATTCTCCTGGTCCATATATTTCTAGACTGCCCAGTCTTTGGTGGATTATTGGGTTGCTTCTGTGGATATTAAAAATGCTGTTACTTTCATTTCACTGAACTGCTGACCTTGTGTATATTTTATTGGCCAAGTATTATGGAAAGGATAAATTCCAATCTGTTCAAATTTAAATTCTCTGGTCTTCATTAAAAGGACCTACAGTCTGTAAACATTACAGAAGAGGAATATTATTTATATAACTTGGAAAACCTAAACCAGGCAAGCACATACTACAGTTCAGCCTTCAGTGTGGTTCTTGTGCTGATGCAAAAACAGTTTTGGTTATGAAATCAAGAAATGTGCATTCTAACCTCAGTTCTGCAATTAATCTATTGTAAATCATTTAGACAGTCATTTAATTCCTCTGCACTTTATTTCTCTCATCTGTAAAAATGCAGAAAACTCCCACTCATTTACCTTATCCACTTCACTGGTTTTCTATGAGGATTGATGAAGTAATATTGGTGAGAGTTATTTGGAAGAATAAAACAATTATACCATGTTCACATATGCATTATTACTTTTACTCTTATTGCAATTATTAAGAGTAATATTTTCCATTTGTCCTTGGGTATATTGAGTGTAGTTTGATCATCAAATCCTCAAGGCCAAATTTCATCAAACTTCAAACTCCCCCTCCCTGGAGCATTCTCCCCAGGACTGTTGATAGTATGCTAATGATAGTGATAATAATAAGGAAGAGAACAGCAACACAAAAAGTAACGTGGAAGAGGGACCCAGGACTGGGGTTTACTCCAGTTTGAGGAAGCAACTTGCACACCATTAGTGAACAACGCAAGACTCCCTGGGATCCAGCTATGTCGTACAGGATAAAAATATTGCTGTGGGCACTTCGAAGAGGGAGAGAACGAGTGGATTGGACTTCTGGGGAGTGTGCCTCCTGCTTTTATTCCTCCTGGTCACACAGAGGCCACCTTTCTAAGGAAAACGCCTCCCCTTCAGCTGCTCAGAGTGGCCTCAGTGGGAAGTGTCGGCAGCTGGAAGACCTGGTTTTAGAGGTGAAATAGCCTGTTGTCAATCCATCAGCGTGGCTATTTCATCGGGAACAAGGGGGAGAGAAGGGCCACTCACGGAGGAGCGATGAAATCCAGTCCACTCCACATCCACGTTTCTTCAATATTGTCAGTACTGCTGGGTGAGCTGTGTTCTTTTTTCTTCGAACACCTACTCTCTTATTTTTTTAAAATGTAATTGTCTTGTTCTACAAACAACATATAGTCATTGTGGAGAAATCAGAACAAAAATATACAAGCAAAAAAGATGAAAATTAGATAGCATATTTCTCCACCAACTAGGAGTCCCTGCCGTCTGCCCTGACACGTGCTCCAGACACTTCACATGTACGCGCCTAGCTGGCTCCACCTCGTTTTTCAAAAATGTGTCCTGTTTTTGACCTGTTTTCTGCTTACATGTTAAGTTCCTTGTAGTAATTAAAGATAGTTCCACAATGCTGTGCTTATGGTTTATGTATAACTCTGTGTCAGTGCGCTAAAAGGTACTTAACTGGTACTCCAGTGATAAACATCCACATCTTTTTCAATTTTTCACTGTAATAAAAGTAGTGTAATGGACACCCCTGGTAGCTAACCTTTTCATATGATTGTATTTAATTCATTAGTACAAAATTCTAAAGGCAGAATCATTATTATAACAAGAATGGATTACTCTATATTACTCAAGTGTGAGAGATAACATGAATCTTCATTTTTGTAGAGAAAATCCAATCCAGTCCCGGCTTCAATAGCCATCATCCTCCCTGCTGAGTTATAAAATTCCCTGGGCATTCTGCAGTCCAGAAAAATGGGGCAAGGCCTCTGTGGTCCCCTGTGTTTTAGTATTGTCATCATCACTTCTCTTGGCACCCACTATTGCAGTCAGTGGCTGGCTCCCCACCTGGTCTGGCATAGCTACTTGGGTCTCCCTGGGCCCTCACTCCAGCCAGTTAACAAGAAAGGATACAACAGGTTAAGGAAGGAATTGCCTCCTACTGTGGCTGATGGCCCTTTGAAGGGCAGCTATGGGAAGAGGCATAGAGCCCATGGTTCTTTCCTCCTCCATCCTGGAAGGTGCCTACCTCCTTGCAAACTGCATTGACTGTGGGAGCTGCTTTTGTCCTCATGTGTCTTTATCTGGTGGGTTCTCTTTGTACTACATGCCTGCCAGTGATTTATCTGTAAATGAAGTGAAGGCAACTTGAACGAAGACTGAGTTGTCAGTCTTCCCAGTCCTGGAACTCAGCCAGCCCAGCTTCTGAAGTCAAGGTGATAAGTGTCCGGCCCCGCAAGCATTCATTCAGATATCCCCAGTTGGACAGTGTCGCCTCAAGGGCACTTTCCTGAGAGACGGGCCTCTCTGCCCCAGGTGTCCACAAAAATCTAACTCTCTGGTCAGAGTTCCAAGGGGTACAACCTACTCTCCCCTGGGAAAAGGGCCAGTCATTTTCTGCTCTTGAAACACAAATCCCCAATCCCCTCTTTCTCCCGGGTCATAAAGTTTTAAAGGTCCCTTTGGGCTCTCAAAACCTTCAGAATCAATGGTTCTGTTGGGCTTGTTTTATTGGGATTAAACACTTTGTCTAGCTCTGACTCTGCTGCTATCCCACCCTCGGTTTTAAATGACCTGCAAGAAGCTGTTTAACTCTACAGTTGGAATAAAAGGGGGGGGTAAAAAAATTAATATTTCTAAAATGTCATCATGCATACATTTAAAGAATTTAATGTATACTTAGCCTCAGTTTCCTCTTCTGTCAACTGACATCTTACTCATCTACAAAGATTTGGTTAAACCGATGCCTCTCCACAGGAGCTTTGGTCCCTGTAACCACAAATGCTCTCAGCCAGGTGGCCAATTTTACTCCCCAAGGGACAGGTGGTGTCACAACTATGGAAATGGAAGCTACTGGCATCTGGTGGGTAGAGGTCAGGGGTGCTACTGAATAGCCAATGGTGTGCAGGGCAGCCCCCAAAGACAAAGAGTGGTCTTGCGCAAAATGTCAGTAGTGCTGAAGTTAACCAACCCTGCTCTAAACTCATATTTGATATTTTATTAATGCCCCCAGTCTGTGTTGTATTTGTTTCATAAGGTTTTCAAGTAGAGAAAGTTTTTATCATTATTCCCCTGTCCCCACACCTTATATGTGGCTGGCTCTCAGTGATTGTCAACTACCTGGCAAATGCCACTGCAAAAATGCCAAATGACAAAGGGGATCCCTCAGAGCAGCTGCGTCTTTCCAAGCCTGCTCTTTAGATTAGTTGTCTCAACTTGGCCCCACCATGCAATCGTCCACGGAGCTTCCAAAAGCTGTCGTAACCTGGGCCTCCTGCAGACCAGCTGAATCAGGAACTGGAAGTGGACCTGGATGTGACTTTTTAAAATTATCCCAGTGGCTGGGACACGAAGCCAGGGTTGAGAACCCCCACCTTAGATCGTCTGTCAGGGTGTTCTGACATCTGTTCTCATCTCTCAACACACATTTAATCCCCCCCAGTGCCGATGTTATTCACAGAGAGATATGAAAGAGAACACAGCTACAAGCCCTATTCCTCTCAGATGGATTTGCTTAAAAAACAGGGATCAAAGTCTTAAGCTGCAGCCTCAGGCTCTGATGGCTAAGCCCTGGTCCAGTGTGTGCAGAAAGCATTGTGCAGCCATTTCTACCACTTTAAGGAGTGCATTCTTTCTCCTGTGGCTGTAATTGGCTCTCACCATGGGCCGCATCCCATTACACCTGCTAGTGCCCAGACCTGCCCAGAAACTCGAAGCCTAAAGGGCTAAATTCAAATCACAGATAGACTACGTCTCCATTTCCTTGTGGTGTGGTTGTGAAGATTAAGGCACATCACAGAGTGAAAACGAGAACGTCCAGGACTATGCCTTGTCCATGATGTGAAATCCCTCCACCCTCTCCTTCAACATCTTTTTTCTTCTGTCCCTTCACTTTCCTTCTCTCCACTTTTCCAGCACATATTCCCTGAGCACTGTTCCTGGACCAATAAACAAAACAAAGTCCCTGGTGTCATAGCTCTTGCATTTTAGTGGGAGTGGGGAACAGGAGGCTGACAGTAAACAGGAAGCGAAGAGTAAGATAATGTCGTCGAGTCCTGCTGTAAAGGAAACAAACCAAATTGAAGGGCTAGAGGGTGAAGTGTTGTAGGGGGGATGTGCCTTGGTCAGTGTGGCCAAGGGTAGACCCACAGATAACCTGAGAACTGAATGAGAATGAGCCTTGATTGCGAAGGTCTGGAGAGAGGACATTTCAGGCAGTGCCAACAAGAAGATAAAGGCCCCAGGGCAGGAACAAGCTTGGAGTTTTCAAGGAACCAAAGGGAGATCTGCAAGGCTGGGACACAGTAAACCTGAGATGAGGGTACGGAGTGGGATCATGGGGGCAAAAGGTCTTGCAGGTCACGTGGAAGTTTAGATTTCATTTAACACATCAGGGCACTGTAAGCAGGTGTGACACTGTCTCGTTTACATAACCAAGAAAGGGGCCAGGAAAAGGAAATGTTGGAGCATGGGAGTGGTCCCAAGGTGGCCAGGAGATGGCTCCCATCACCCAGGCAGGGAAAACTGTGGCTTGGATGCCTCTCCGAAAGGGAAGAGAGGCTCGGTGCCTGAGTGAAGACAGGAAATTATCTGGATCTGGGGGAAACAGAGGTACGGATTGTGAGATCACCAAATTCGGCCACAAATCCGGTTGTATATGAGAAGTGGCTGGAAGAGCTTTTGAGGATACGAGTGACCATCTCTGTGAGATACTGAAGCAGCACTGAAGCTGGACATGGAAATTTGGTCATAGGCCCCTAAAGTTAAAAGTCACCCCCCAAATTGTGCCCAACCTTCCCACCGAATCATCAGGAAAACTAAATTGCATAAAGGGATTGAAGGTCACAGAGTGAGCCAGTGCCAAAAGCCAGTTCTCCTAACAGCCACCTGAGGACCCCTTTTAGTATGATCACCTTTCAGTATCACAAAAATCTCTTTCAAAGAAAGCCTATGATGAGCCAGAGGAAGGCTATATCCCTGGCCATTCCCTCATTCACCTCTCTCCCCTTCTCCAGAATCTTCGAATCTAGCAGCTTTCTGCTTAGAGACCCCTTATTCAGGGCATGGGGACTCCCCTGCCCCCACCGGGGCTTCTGCCTCTGTGCTCAGGTGTTCTTTTAGAAGACATGATCCCTGCCTGGTGCAGATGTCATTTGCGTCCTTTCTCCACCCACCTGCTTTCCTTTCCTGACTCACTGCTTCTGGCCTGCTCCAAGCTGAGGGGGTGGGGGGAAGAAGAGAGCTCCTTTGTGCTGCTCCACCAGCCTCCCGCTTCCCTGAGCTTCCAAGCAGACCCAGGCTCAGCCTTGGCAGTTCATCTTTCCTCTGTGTCACGCTAACAGGCAGCCGGGAGATGGGGGGGGGGGGGACACACAGAAAGCAATCATGGGATGAGATGAAGTAGTCAAGATTACTGATCAAAATAATTCCTCTCCATTACCCACAGATGTGCCTCCCAGGGACAAAGGAATTCTTGAGTGTCCTCTAAGATAAAGAGGCTCCCTTTATATATGTAACATTTGACAGTTTTCATCACTTTCCCACATGATCTGTGACTTTCTGACATCGATAGCCTCACCCACCACCTGCAGATAAATCACGCCTTCCCTGTTTTGTGGCACCACTTTTTCTTGTAGAAAACTTGTTTTGTTATTTATCATACTATTTTGAAATGATGTACTTGCCTGCCTTCCCTATTGAAATGTGAGTATTTCTAGTGTGAGTAGAACCTTTGACTTCTTTATCTCAGTAGCAACAGAAGTTGTAGGTTGGCCTTAGAAATCCTCTACGTCTTGGCACTCAAAGCAGAGCCCATGGCCCAGTTTCAGCATCATCTGGAGGCTTGCTGCAATGAAGACTAACAACCCTGACCCCAGATCTATTAATTCAAAATGAGTCTTTTAACAAAATTCTTGAGGCATTCATATGTGCATTAAAGTTTCAGAAGTACTCCATCTACAACAGCTGGCAGAAGGGAAAACTGAGGCCCAGGAAGAGGAATGGACACATCCAAGTTCACCCAGCCTTCCTATGGGGAAACTGTGGCCAGAACCTAGTTCTTGCACCGCTATCTAATGCTCTTGTCACTTCCCAGTCTGCCTTTCTGTTTTGCCATCCCCAAAGTCTGACTCCTCTTCCTCAGGAATTGGTACAGGCTTAAAAATGAGAGCTCAAAGGCCACGGAATAATTCTGTCACTTTAAAGCCCAGTATCCATTATCTTGCACAAACAGGGTCCTACATTATATAATGTAAGGAGCCTTTGAACATCCTTAGCCTAAATCTTTCATCTTTACTTCACACAGGGCCTGAAATTTTACCATTAGAAATCAAATATGTGGGCCCCAGCTGGTGTGGCTCAGTGGACTGAGCGTCAGACTGCAAAGCAAGGGATTGCTGGTCTGATTCCCAGTCAGGGCACATACCTGAGTTGTGGGCGCACAAGAGGCAACCACACATTGATGTTTCTCCCCTCTCTCCCTCCCTTCCCCTCTCTCTAAAAATAAATAAATTTTTTTAAAAAATGAAATAAAATATTTGGTTCTTAAAGGTAAATACCCTTGAGCAAGGAATGATTGAAAGTCTTGTCAGTCAGTTACTAGCTTAGTGGGAATTATTATCCCTTGCTAAGAGGCACCAAGTACAGTGCCTAAAAGCACACAGCTGGGAACTTCATAGACCCAGGTACCACTGGGTGACTTGGGGAAAGAAGATAGTCACCCATCTGTACACAAAGTATTTTAAATTCTTCTTGGATCACAATATGAAATGGGATTTTCCTGCCTCCTTAGAAGGAAGTGCGGCCTCGTGAATTTTGTGTTCATGGAGAGGTGGGAAGGCATGTGGAACATTTAAGAACCTACACACAGTCTGCCATGCTTGGTCTCTCCCCTCCTCCCCCCACCCCGCCCATGACTCAGGGTGCCCACTCTGTCCTCCTGGGTGCCAGGCTGAGCACACGTGAAATGCGGCCTCCAGACAACCCAGGATGGATGGGAGCAGGAGCAAGAAACACATCTTTGCTATTTTAAGTCCCTGATGTTCAGGGCTCTTTTTGTTTTCCTGCTGTTTGATTCTCACTCCAGCTCCAGCAGTCAAGGTCCTTCACTCCTCTCGGCTGCAATTTCCTACTCCGTAAATGAGGAAATAGGGACCGCCTGGAAGGCTTTGGGGGAGGATTCTGTAGCAGGGCACCTAAAATGCTCAGAAGACGGCCTGGTTCACAGAAGGAGCTCAGTAGCTCCTCTACCCTCAGCCTTTCATTGGCTGAAATGCAAGAAGGAGACAAAGTATAGAAACAGAGGAGGGAAGGAGAAAGAACACTGAAGAGGGCCGGGCGCACGGGTCAGGGACGTTTATGAAGAGCCCAGCATGCCATGAGAACAGCCTTGCGGTGTATTTATCTGGGAGAAATAATATTAAAACTGAATACCATAGGCTTTCTTCAGAGAGAAACAGTCACAAAGAGGTACCACACAGTTCACTGGGAGGGACATCGGGGTAAGATGGGTAGAAGGTGGTGAAGGGTGTGGTGTCTACATTGCGTGTGCTCTGCATTTCATATACCACTACCCTCTCCCCACTTATCCAAACCCTCCCCAGCCTTCAAGACTGAGATACAATATCACCTGCTCAGTGATTTGCAGATTTCCAACATCCCAGCTGAAGTATATGCTCTTTCTGAATTTCCGTAATGCTCGCTCTGAATGGTCTGTGTCCACCTCTAGACAATGGCCTTGTCTCATTCCACTTCGCGTTCTCCAGAACATTAAGTAGAGCACACCCTCTACTGATAATTGCTTCTATTTATTCAAATAGGTCTGCATAGAGCACTTTAAACACCGTATTCATTTAATTTCTTAGTAACCCTATGAAGCAGATACTATTATTAGTTCCACTTTACACATGAGGGTACAAAGGCTGGGAGAAGTTAAGAAAGTGGCCCAAGGTTACCCAAATAGCCTTACAGCAGATCAGATATGGAAACTTGTCTGACTCCACAGCACACTTAAAAAAAAATGACAGCACCCTAAATTAGTGTTTGTTGAATGAATAAAAGTGAGAAAATGATCATCAGCTATTTTTAATACACAGAGCAGGCCCAACCCTCCTTCCCTTCCTGCCTTGCTGAGTGTGTGCACATCCACGTTCAATGCTGTAGGGAATGCACTAAGGCACAACTGAGCAAAGAAAGAGGTGCTGAAAATGTACCCAAGATAACCTCCTCTTCTTCCATTTTGCTAAAATGGAGACCCGCTTCCTCTCCTCTTGAGTGTTTTTCCACAAAGTATGAAGGTTTGTAAGAATCAAAAAGGAAGGAGAGCAATATTGTAAAAGATTGAAGGCAAAGTGCGACTTCAGATAAAGAGAGGACCTCATAAAAATGTTATGAAGGCCTGTGGTGTGTAAGGCAAAGAGGAGCATTTCCATGTGGTGCTTTCGAAGTTTCGGCTCACCCCCACGCCCTTGGTCTGATGAACTTGTCAGATTGCCAGTGCAGGCTGTCTCGGTCTGCTTCTCCATTGACTGAAATGGCTTTATGGGCCTTGCAGGGGAGCCTGCAGGGGAGGTCAGAGTCCTCCTGCTGGATTTACTGTCACCACCTTCCAGTAGCGCCATTGTCAGTCTCGCCCAGCTTGCTAGCAGCTGAGCTCTGGACAGGAAGCAGATCCCGAGACCCCCGACCAGTGCTGTTCTCCTAACTGATTTCTGGAGGCCAAGGTCCATTCTCAGAGAGACCACTGATTATTCATGGGACTAAGGACAAGCCTAACTACAGAGAACAGCTATTAGCGAATTCTTTCATCTGAGGCCTGATGGTGGGTCTACTATGAGTGATCGCAATGAATTAGCTAGAATCAGGCTCCCAGCCTTCCCCAGAACTGCCACTCCCCTCTGATATAGATTGAGGCTGGGTTCCAGCTAAGAAACGTAAGTGAAATCCAAAGCACATCATTGCTTCCTGGCAGGCAGTAAAAGCCATTATAAATTCAGATGAGCTCAGTCCCAGCAGACGACTTTAGACACCACTATAAACGTAAATAGCTTCCTTGTGTCTGAACGTGCTAACCACTATTGCTGGTGATGGGCATTGGCTGCAGTTGGGTAGACACCCAGCTGCAGCTCCAGATACACATTCAGGGCACAGGCAACCTGGTATGTGACCCTGGTCCGAGTTCCATCTGTGGCTTACTCATTCAATGTGTAACACCAACGGTGTACAAAACACTGGGCTAAGTGGTGTGCAGTTAGAAAAAAATGATTCCAATGTCAACCCTACCCTCAGAAAGCACCAATTCTATTTAGAAGTCAGATAAAAATATACACAGATAAAAATTTACAGGGGTGAAAAGGTTTTTATAAATTTAACTACCTTTGTTCTTTGAGGTGGGCATGAGTACACACATCTGGGCTAAGACCTGGTGAGATGAAATTACTCTGAGAGATAAAAGGAGAGTACTTCAAAGTTCCTAGGGACAATCCAATTTCAGGAGCAGATGCCAATAAAATTTGAGATATTGTTTCTATGTTCTCAACTCTGGCCACAATATCTCAGATATGAGACTTACATACATAAAAATACCAGGAGCTCATTTATTATTCTGTATGGAATTTCTCCTGGGCTCCAAAAGAACATTGCCAGGCTCCCAAAGCTCTGAGCAGATCACTCCGCCTGGACCAAGGCTTTAAAATGCGTTCCCTTTGGCTGCCGACACAATAGAAGCCGCACACCTAAATCTGGCATTTTAGGACTTCCACCCCAAGTTCCAGCCTCCTCCGCCCTCTCCCACACTCTGGCTTTGGCTCCTTGGGGCTGCTTCCTCGAACCTGGCCTGCCCTGTCCTGCTGCGGTGCTTTTGCTAGGGCTGGGCTCCCTCCCTCCAGTGTCCACACACTGGACCTCACACTCTCCCTCCTCCCGCAGGCCTGCCCTATGCTTTCGACATTTTCTAGCAACGTAATCTCGCAATTTGTTTCTCCTGTTCCCCGGTATCCTCGTATAGCAAAATGTGTAACATGAGTACCTACTTCATACTGATGTGATGAAGACCGAACCGAAAAAAGATGTGTAAAGCACTCCATACACTCCATAGTACCACCTGATGAGCATTTAAAAGGGTTAGTTTTAAGAGTAGCAACTACACTAGGGCTGCTACATTTCCGTTCTCTCATTGAAGTGTATACCTAATGCAGCCTTTGCCTGCCCAGTGGGCCTTGGGTTACAACCTCAATCTTTCCCCAAGTCGTGAGCAGGCCGGTAATGGGTGGGCACCATGTCCTGTCCTTTCCTTCTCTGGCGCTGCCCAGGGGCCGTGCAGAGCTTCGCACTTAGCGCTGACTTGGTGACTGATAGTTAAATCTTACTGAACACGCATATTATAAATGTCATTTAAGCTGCAACTTATATTCAAGAAGAGGCTAATGGCAGCATTAGTCTGAAGAATTAGATAATGTTTCACAGTCTAAATTGCGTCAGAAGAAAATATATTTTCATTCATGCTGAAGAGTTTAATTTACAAGATTAACTTAAAAAATACAACAAAGTGGTGGGTATGTTTGTCTCTTCTTCCTGTGTTAGAGGTTTGCCTTCTCCAGAATCCCCGTTTTGTGCCAAAGGCTCAGTTAGGAGGAGGAAGAATGTTAATACCTGGGATGTAGAGACTGAAAAGCCCCTATGCTCTGTGGCTTAGAATATAATTTAGCGCTCGTTACAATCCGTGCTGTATGTTAGAAGTCTTAAACAAGCACAGTCTTTGACCCAGCCATCCTGCCACTAGGACTTCATTCTATGGAAATCATGAGAAATGTGAAGGAGGAAGATTGTACAAGAACATTAGTTAAATGGATAGTAAACTAAATCTTCAGAATTAAAGGATGATTTATGTAAATTATGGATCATCTATGTATTAGAATATTGTGTAGCCATTAACCTCATAATGTGGTAGAATAACTAACATGGGGAAATGTCTAACATTCTTGGGAAATTAATGAAGGGGGCTACAAAGCTTTGTGTTCCTTATAGTTGGTAGATAGGTAGAAGCTCCAGTAGTCAACAAATACCATGGAGATAATACTGAAACATTACAAGAAAATGACAAGAAATTAGGTCCCTAAAACCAACTTTATCCAAAAGTGCCAAAGGAATATGCATAAGTTGCTAGGTGAAAAAATTATTTATTTACAAACTATATCCCCAAGTTCTGGCCAAGATGGAAGCATAGGTAGAAATCCTTTACTTCCTCTCACAACCAAAAGGAGGATAACGGCCAATCTAAAATCAATAAACAACCAGAAGCACCAGAAAATCAAACTGCCTGGAACTCGGACAACCAAGGAATTAAAGAAACAGTCATCCAGAACAATAAGGTGACCTGCTGGGTGGGCAACTCAGAAAAATCATGGAGAGGTGGCTGAGGGGTGGGGCTGGCTGCCAAGCAGGGTAGAGCTACGCAGGAGGGAAGGACTTAAGAGGAAAACTGAGACTCAGAGCTGACTGTGGGCTACTTGGCTGGCATTGCCGTGGTGAAAGATACTTCCAATCTGATAGCAGAGTCTGTTGGAAAGAGTGCTAGAGACAAGCAGGCAAGCTGCACTGTTCCTCTCTTGCCCTTCCCCCACGGGCAGCACAGCAAGGAGGGTTGCCCTGCCCAGGTGAACACCTAAGGCCCCACCCCTCACAACTTATCAGGTACACCAAGACAAAGAATTGTGGGCTAGATGAATGAACACAGCAAAACCTCAGAACTAAGTGATGAGGACATTGCCAACCTAACTGATGGAGAATTTAAAGCCCTCATAAGCAAAATGCTTACCGAACTGATTGAGCTTGGTTGAAAAATGAAAGAACAAATGAAAGATACCCAAACTGAAATAAAGCAAAATATTCAGGGAACCAACAGTGACAAGAAGGAAACCAGGATTCAAAGCAACGATTTGGAACAAAAGGAAGAAATAAACATCCAACTGAATCAGAACAAAGAAACAAGAATCCAAAAAAATGAAGAGAGGCTGGGGATTCTCTGGGACAACCTGAAACATTTCAATACCCGAATTATAGGGATACCAGAAGGAAAAGAGCAACAATAAGAAATTAAAAACTTATTTGAACAAATAATGAAGGAAAAGTTCTCCAATCTGGCCAAGGAAATAGACTTCCAGGAAGTCCAGGAAGCACAGCCAGTCCCAAAGAAGTTGGGCCCAAGGAAGAACACACCAAGGCACATCATCATTAAGTTACCCAAGATTAAAGACAAAGGGAAAATCCTAACAGCAGCAAGAAAAAAGGAGACAGTTACCTACAAAGGAGTTCTCATAAGACTATCAGCTGATTTCTCAAAATAAACCTTATAAGCAAGAAGGGGCTGGAAAGAAGTATTCCAAGTCATGAAATCCAAAGACCTACATCCAAGATTGCTCTATCCAGCAAAGCTTTCATTTAGAATGAAAGGGCAGATAAAGTGCTTCCCAGATAAGGTTGAGTTAAAGCAGTTCATCATCACCAAGCCCTTATTATATAAAATGTTAAAGGACTTACTAAGAAAAAGAAGATTAAAAATATGAACAATAAAATGACAACAAACTCATAACTATCAACAAATGAACCTAAAAGAAAAACAATGAAAACAAAAACTAAGAAAACAGCCAGAACAGAAACAAAATCAGAGAAGTGAACATCACACAGAAGGAGTTCAGTGGGGAGGAGGAAGGGAGGAATGTGGGAAAAAGGTACAGGGAAGAAGAAGCATAATTAGTATGCATAAAATAGATGGGGAGAGATTAAAATGGTATAGGAAACAGAGTACTCAGAGAACTTATACGTACAACCCATGGACATGAACTAAGGGGTTGGCAAATGCTGGAAGGTTGGGGGGACAGGGTGGAAGGGATACAGGGGGGGAAATTGGGAAAACTGTAACAGCGTAATCAATAAAAATACTTAAAAATAAAAAATACAAATACAAAAAATTATATCCCCAAAGGGTATCATCATGTATGTTGGTGTGTATAATGTATATTCATAGCTGTATATTCATTCAATATTTTTCTATTTATTTCTTTATATGATACCACATCCTGTGGTGGGGGGAAGCTGGACAGACATTTGTCAATTTTAAAGGATGTTTTTAGAAGGGTGTGACATAGAAATATTGACTGTGTAGGGCTCTGTGTTAACCCCAGGGGCGGAGGGGGGGTGAGCAAGACTCTTCAAGAGAAGCTAAAAGGAGGTTTAGTGAGAGGTCAAGTGACTCTTACTCCCAAGAGGTACTCCATACACATTAATATACTACAGAGAAAACAAACCAGGGTTTTAAGGAAGAATCCCAAGTCTAGCCAGAGGAACAGAGACCCACACTGCAGGTTTTATTTGCCATTGGCTTGCTTATCACAAGAAAGAAGTATAGCAGGAAGTGCTTTTTTTAATGATGGTTAATATACCAAGCCACTATGTGAAGTATGGCTGGTACAACAGACGAGGAGAGAACATGCAAGTCTTAACTGTCTGGTCTCTTGATCTCCACAATGGAGGCAAAGTCAGCAAAGGAAGGGGTGGGATCAGAAGATACACATCTGACCCGCTTCAGGACTTCCCTACTACTAAGCTGAAGAAATGTGGAAGATGTAGCTTGGTAGCAATCTACTCAGTTCAAAGAAAAGACATGCTTTGGTCCAGTTTGGAAAGTCACATTTAGGTCAGAATTCTTTGGAAACCTCTAGTGTTTCTTTTGCTTTTCCAATTGCTCCCCACGGGAATGGGCTGGCCCATAGTTCATGTACTTGGAGCTCCCAGGAGGCCTTTGCCTACATGTTGGTTCTAGAAAGGATCATTCTTACATGGGAACTTTGTGTAACACTGGGAGAGCTCGCTTCACTCAATCTTCTTATCCCTGCCTCCCCAGAGTATCAATGAGTGTTTTTATCCATTTGTATCAATGATTCCTTTTTTATATGCAGTTTTCCCACACAAAAAAAGGTTTGTGTGAGCTCCCCACATTGCTAGAGCAATGAAAACAGAGGTGCCCCAGCATTCTTACTGAAGGAACAGTGTGCACATAATCAAACTCAACAGAGGAGAAACACAAGACCACAACTAAGAGTGCTGGTCTGTTGCCCAGGTTGCTTAAAAAATAGTTGCATTGGAAAGAGTTTATTAGGGAAGACTAGGAGACTCCTAGGAACAGCTATTTGTAATAAAGACTGGTATTTTGCTTTTTGAGCGAATCTCACTGGTCATGATACCATCTGAGCCTTGACTTCCTCCCCCAAAACTCATGTGGATTAAGTGGTTTCCAATTGAAGGCTAAACTTTTCATTCTTTCAGACATGTGCACCATGAAATGTCAAAGTATGTTGTGCTGAGAAGTCACAATGAATTCCTGGGGGATCAGACAGTGGATAGGGCACAGATTTTGGGCATCAGGCATATGTAGGTTCAAATTCTACCTTTTGCCACTTATGTTTTTATATGATCCTGGGCAAATTTCTTTATATCTTAATCTCTTCAACCATAAAATGAGGGTCATTGTATGTCTTCTTTAGGATTATTGCCAAGATGATTAAGCACACTTAAGGTTCTTGTTATAGTTCCTGAAACATTAGAGTCACAGATTTTCTTTCTATTGCTCTGCTTCTCTGAAAGATACCAGCACCCGCTTGAGAAACAAACTGTAGTCACTTGGAAATTTCAACCGAAAGGAAAGACCATGAAGGAGTTGAAAAGAGTGCTTCAGACATGGCATATCAGAGTGCCTACACAGCACCGTCCTCATTAGTTTAGCAGGTGCCACTTCACCCATAACCCCCTTACCATTTCAATGAAGACAAGCTTACCCTCCCATCAGGAGTCTGTGCCCAGTGGCAGCAGCTTTTGCTAGCCTCTGGAGCTCACCCTCCTCATCACCTGCCAGGCCTGCATGCAGGGGGCCTAAGGCCTCCAGGAGCAGCCCTCAACCAGTCCTTTGATGAGAATGGGTAGATACCAGTGGTTCTCACACCTTACTAGGCATCACAATCACCTGGAGAGGCCTTTCATAGATCACTGCCAGCCCACCCCCAGAGGTCCTAATGCAGTGGGTTTGAGCTGGGCCTGAGAATCTGCATTCCTAACAAGTTCTCAAGTGACACTGATGCTGCAGGTCCTGAGGCCACACTTCGAGAACCGCTGGGGTACATGTGCCCTATTGTCCTCACTCTTTAGGGGGCATGGCTCTGAGGTAGCTGTTCCACACCATCATCTGAGTCTTCCTGGGACACTGTAACAAATGCCAGAGGGTGGCTTAAAAAACAGAAATTTATTTTCTCACAGCTCTGGAGCCTAAAGTTCAAGATCAGGGTATCAGCAAGGTGGGTGTCTCCTGAGGTCTCTCTCCTTTCCCCTCAGATGGCCACCTCGCTGTGTCCTTTCATGGCCTTCACTTTGTACATATACTTCTCTAGTATCCCTTTTCCTCCTGGAGGGACACCAGTCACACTGGATTAGACTCCCACTCTCATAACCTTGTTTAATCTTTATTACCTTTTTAGAGGCCCTACCTCTGAACATCATCATGTGGAAGTGAGAGCCTCCCCATATAAATTTGGGGGGACACAGGTCAGTCCACAACACTGGTGTTCAGAGTCCTCCAGGCAACTAAGCTCTAGGCTTGGAGAGTACACCCTCTGTCTGTGTTCCCCCTGCTTTAGCCACTCACTGCCCCACTGGGGTTTCCTAGAATTACGTTCCACCTAAACTCTGTTCCTCATCTCAGAGCCAGCTTCTGTGTCTGCCCAGACTAACACATCCTGGGTTCTCCTATGAAGTGCTTACTTTAAAAAGCAAACTGTGCTTCTATCTACATAGTGAATGACCAGAATTAGAAGTCAAGAGACAGATTGTAATCCTAGCTTTGCTGTTAGCCCCGTGTGTAATCTCAGATGCTGTGCGATTGAATCCCTCTAAGTTTCAGTTTTATCATATATTAAATGTATGTATAAATCCAAGCCTTGACCAGCGTCTACCAGTAGTGGGAGAATGTGTATCACTTAAAATTCTTTGGCTGTAAGTAGCACTAAATTAAGCAACGAAAGGGACTTTAATAGAAGGTTATCAGGTAACTCACAGAGTTGGAAACTGATGGGAAAAAGACTTTTTCATGAAAGTAGACATTTCTTGACCTTCCTACCTGTGGAAGGATGCTGATGACGGAGGGGGGTCATGTGAAAGCAAATCCAGGACCGTGAACCCCATAAGCAAAATCATCCAAAGGTATAAGTAAATTGCTTATGTTTCAGATGTAGTCTATTGAATATGTATATTTTGAGTTAGATACTGTCTAATTAGATGAGTACCCCCATTGATCAGGCTTGGCAGACTCTCACTTTCAAAGTACGTGCCTCAGATTTCATGGATCTCCATTTCAAGTAAGTTGCTGATATTTGAGACCACTTAATGGAGAAAACTGAAAAATAAAAAAAAAACTAGAGGAAGTAAAAGTGTACCACACAGATGATAGCTGTTGAACATTATTCACTGTCTTGGTTCATCTCCAAATCCATATTCTCAAAGGCAAGTAAGAGGTTAGTTAGCGTTGAATGCTAACATGTAATACCTGACCATCCTGGTGCAACCTGCCAAAACACCAATTTTATATCTGTTACAATCCTAATAAATGACCTCTGAATGTGTCCTCCTTCTGAAGCCACCAGGTTCAAGATTTACAGCCCTTGGAGGCAGAGTCTGATTGGAAAAGTTTGGGCCATGTGACTTCCCTTTGGCTGTATGAGAGCAGCCAACAGAAGGGCGGGAAGGAAGAAATACCGTGACACTCTGGTTGCCATAGTAGAGAAGCAGGGTAACTTGGTTTGAAGTCTCCCTGAGACACCCCCTAATGCAGGAGGAGAAACTTCTCACGCCCACAGTACACTCCCACACCCCACTATCAGGGAGGAGATGGGTGAGGGCTAGTGGCTCAGCATCTCCAGTCTCCATTACGGAACCAAATGAAAAAATATATGAAAAAACTAGTGTTTTTAAAAAGTAGATATCGTATGCCAATGGAGAACATTATACTTGTTCTCCTGCTATTATAAGTAATTATTAATTGTAGGATCTGAGAGTCTTGGCAAAGAAGTCTGGGCAGGAAGGCTGACACTGATATTGAATTGGGGCCTGGTTAAGCTCCCGTGTTACGAAGGCATCCAAAGAAATGTCTTCACATGCTAGAATCCTACAGAAATGTCCAGGAGGAGCACAGACAATGCTCATTCTCTTTGATATTTTCTAGAGAGCTTGACGTGGTGAGTATGATAGTTAGCTTTTCTAAGAGTAGGATGCTATCTCTGATTCAGTCCTTGCTTTGTTATGCCTCCCTTCCTCCTCCTAAACACCCACTTGCCCAGCTCTGAAAAGCAGGCTAGGTTAGATCTTTGCCGCTAGAATCCAGTGTTTCGCAATTCAAAGCTGACCGAACAATAGGCAGTCCTGTTGCAGAGTCAGGGCGTTGATGTGCTGTAATGGGATCCCATGGAGCTGAGGCCTGAACTGGGTAGCCCAGGAGAGCAAAGGGGGAGAGAGGGAGAAAAAAACAAACAGCAGGTGGATGCCTCTGTTAAGAAACACCATGAACTCCCATGGATAATACTTTGGCTCTGAGAATCAAATTCTGTCCCCACCACAGAAGCCTATTCAATATTTTCATCAAGCTCTAATTGTCCAAGTGGAGGCCTGTATGATAGGTTGGTCTTGCGCACTCCCGGTTAAAAAATGAAAAGAACCAAAAACAAAATGAAGCACAAGGGGAGGTAAAACTCCAGCTCTATATTTACCACCTCGTTAACCACAATAATCTCGACAGTGCCTTCATTTGTCAGGAAACTGCAGAAACAACTTTGTCTCCATAAAAATGTGTGTGGTAAGGGACATGGGGAATTACTTATCAGATGTTGGCCTTTTTATACCCTCTATTGGTGATTTGTCTAAGATGTGTGTTTCTTGGAACTGAATCAGACACAGGTAATGACAGCAATGCCAGCCTGGGAGGACCTTCGGTCTGAAAGGGGAGAGACAGCACTGAAAGACTCTTTCCCAAGAGCAGCTATGGTCAAGGCCTGATAACATTCAGGCAGGGCAAAGGGCGGAGCCCAGAGAGGAAACCAGACAAGTTCCTTGGAAGAGCAGGCAGCCTCCAGGCAGCAAGAAACAAGCCCCAGGGCAGGAGAAGGGGACAGAGGTGAGTAGGCCCTGTCATCCATTCATCTGCGTCAGGGCAGGATCATTCTGGAACCATCCTGTAACTGTGACTTTTAGAAAATAAACTCAGACTTCAGTATCGGGCCAAGATGTAATAACTGGAACCAAAACCTGTCCCTCTGCGTCAAAGTACCACATACGGATAAACAAAATATATAAAGCAGTGGCTTTAAGACCCTGACATGAGGCAGTGAGACAATATGTAAACAAAGTGAACACTATGCTTGTGCCAGTTTACTGTCCTGAGAGGTGTGTCTGGCCCTGGCTCCAGAGGGGAGAGAGCTGCACCGTGATCCCTGTGCGGGAGGATGGGGCCCCTCAGGGACTGGGCAGAAAGGGGCTGAGTATGTAAATCACCCAGGGCCAGAGAAGAAACTGCTGAAGGGTTTAGAGGAAACCACACCTGGGCTGGGTGTAGAGCTGGTTCCTGCAAGTCAGAAAGGAAACCTCCATGCAGCAGCCACGGGGCGCTGGATTGAATATTAAAGAAGGCCTTGCCTCATTATTGGGAATGGATTAATCCCAGCCTGAACATTGCTCTGGATCCACCCAACAAATGATCAAATCAAGAGCCCCTCCCCCAAATTCAAACTGTTTTCAAATAACTAAACTGCGTGTTATCACAAAACTGAAGAATATTTATATGAATGCAGAAATATTCACCATTTAATGTCCGGAATTCAAGAAATATTCACCATTTAATGTCAAGGAATTCCAGATAAGCCAAGAAGCAGGAAAATGTAACTCATAATATGAAAAATAATCAAATCTCTCTGAGTCTGTTTCCCAGGAACAGGACCTAAGACAAAACATGTATTCAGAGGACTGTATACAAAGGCTTTTACTGTAGCTGTGTTTATAGCTGCACTAAACTGAAAGCAATCTATATGCCCACCGACAGTTAGCTTAAATGAAATATAATAATTAGGTTAAGTGAAACCTATCACATTCTATCAGGTGATAGCAATGGTAGACCTTTTTAAATAAAAAAAATAGACAAAACATGCAAAAAAAAAAAGCATAAGCAAGGACCATAATGATGGTGAGAAAGGCATGCACCACCACCCTACATACAGTTAGAGATTGAGATCAAAGATGCCAGAGACAGGGAGAAGGAAGAGGCCCCCATGTGCTAACAAGGCCCTGGGGTAGTGAAACAATAAACAGAAAGAAGTGGCGAGGATGCTGGACCTGGGGCATCTGATGAAGTCATGAGAAAATTAGGAGTGGTAACCTGAGAAGAACAAATCTGGTCCAGCGACAGACAAGTGGGCCGCTGGAAGCTGAGGACACAGGTTCAGAGTCAGTGTTTGGGTGCAAGAACGGTGGTTGAAAGTGAGGCACCAAGCGGACAAGTTCTGCTAGGGGTGGGGTAGAGGGTAGAGCCTGAGCAGAAGCAGCTGCGGCAGTTAGCTGAGGGACTGCAGAGCTAGAGGAGAAGCGGAACTGGGACTGAGAATAAGGAAAGGTGACATGCAGGAGAACAGAAAGGGGAGGCCGAATCGGGGTATAAGTAGAGGATGTGGTTCACAAGAAACCCTGGGAGACTAAGAAAAAGGGGACAGAAGAAGGTTACAGAATGTGGAGATTGGGTGGAGGCCGTGGAGAGTGCGTTCCCCCTCCTCACAAACTTCCTGGCCCAGAGAGAGCAGGCAGCCATGGGAAGCAACACCTGGAACTGCTCCCAGCTTCCCACTGTTGTGCATGTGCTTCCCAAATAGAAGGTGTTCTCAGCAGCAACAGCAGGGAAGAGCCGCTGTCCTTGTCTGGAGCACACTGCATTTTCAAAGGTGTCACACAAGCATCCGCCGCTCTACAAGTTCTACTGACAATGTGACCTTGAAGGTCACCTTCAAGAGGCGGAGTCAATTCCCTCCCCTTCCCATCTGGGTGGGTTTGGGACTGCAGGGGAAGGGACGCATCGTTGATTTCTCAGGCAGGGCTGTGATGGGTATTAGAGCTTCCAGCTTGCTCGCCTTCTTGGTGCATGCACCTTGGTAGCACTAAGAAGTCTGGCTACCATGCGGGAGAGATCGTGTGGTGACGCTACATGTGTTAAGTGGAGCCCCAAATGTCTCCGCCCAGCCACAGACCGGAGAGGAAGCAAACTTTCAGTTCCTTCTGCCTCCCAGATTTTGAGCTACCCAACGAATTCCAAGTGGGTAAAAATGCAACCTTCACTGAGCCCTGCCCATATAGTAGGTGATTTGTGAGAAAATAAGTGTTTGAAGCCATTAAGTTTTGTGTTGTGTTTAGGTAAGGGGAACACCATCCACCTGCCTCTTGTTTGGGAAGGCATCTGTGGACAAGCTCAGCGATCTCTGGGTGGTGAGAGTGATGATCAGGATGTTGAGATGGTCCCTCTAGCATCTCCTCCTCACCATGGAAACAATGAGATTAACCGAGTTAAAAGGTCCGAGTGGTAAAATGATATGTTGTTCTCTGATACATTACTAATTAAAAATGTCTGGAAACCAAAACTTCTTATACACCCTCCAGTTCAATTGCTAACCGGCATCAATTTTTCACAGTTACTGTGAGTATCAGATGGGTTTCTCAAAATTAGCAGTTACCCTAATAAGGTGCTGTTGTGTATTATTCCTATCATTTTTCAGGGCAAAATAAATTAACCTCAGCCTCACAGGCCTTTTGTTATAAATCTAAACTTTTACATACACCTAGGATAATTTAAAATGGAAGTAACATGGGTCAGCATTGAGCAGAATATGAACTAAAATTCTAGTCAGATAACTATTTTTTTTTTACCTTGGAGATAAGCAATGAACCATGAGAACTCTCACTCTCTGAAAGGCTATTGTGTGAAAAAGACAGCAGAAATGATCTGTGATACTGCAAGTATGGCAGCAGATCGAGAAGAGGGGTGCTGCCACGTCCTTTATTTCTGATTAATAATAATAACAACAACAACAACAACATTCTAATGATTACATCTATTCAGCCAAGAAATGTGTTCCCGTTGCTAGGGTTTTTGAGCAAAAGCTGAGCAATGGATCCAGAAGAAACTAAACAAATACTGCATTCGTCACCCACAGAATGTGCCATGAGGTCAGGGGTCAGGAGCAATGCGTTAGCCTTATCCAAAGTCTTTACTGCACTGCTGGGCACAGTGCCAGGCCCATAGCAGGCTCTTGGTAAACACGTTCTGTTTCCATGAATGGACATGTGACACAGAGTTGTGCTAAAGGACCCTCCTAAATGGCACATGCTATCACTCTCTCCTTCCCTCTGTGAACTCTGCAGGACAGACTATTTGAGCAACTTATTCAACTCACTCAACCTCATGCCAACAGTTAACATGACACATACAAGCTGACGGAGCAGAAGTTATTCTTTGGATTCCAACTTGAGACATTTTTGCATGTATTTTAAAACACCAATCTAGCCATCCAAAATGCCTTTGTTCCAATAGAATAATAATCAAATTTTAGTTCAACAGCTGTGTGCAATGCATATTGAAAAAGAACATTTTTTTAATTACTCCCATTTCTATTTTTCCACGCTCCTCAGTTTTTCAGTTTTGGTGCCACAAAAACCATAGTGAGTAGAGTGGGGATGAAGAAGAAAGGAGCAAAATGAATACCCGCTAATTTCTCGGGGGTGCTGATTAGAAATTATTCTCCTTTGTGTTAGTAAGAGCATTGTCCTACCTCCGACAAAGGGCCAGCCGACTTCCACTGTAAAGGTGCAGGTGGTGGGTATGCAGGCTTTGTGGTCCGTATGGTCTCTGCTGAAACCGCTCACTTCAGCACGGCAGCCACAGATGATGCTCAAACGATGGGACTGGGCTGTATTCCAATAATATTTCATTTACGGAAACAGGTGGCAGACAGGACTTGGCCTGTGGGATACAGTTTGACAAGCCGTTTTAGACCTTGTGTTTTTCTTGTACGGTAGTACATTTTCACGTAAGGCCATGGCATGGTCATCTCATTTGAGCCTCAGCTGGCAGTTTGACACAGCAGGTGTTATTAACCCAAGTTCAGAAGCGAAAGCTATAAGGTCCAGGAAGCTGAAGCTCCTTGAACAAGGTCACAGAGCAAATTCTCTGTAGTGTCAGAACTAAAACTCTTATCGTTGAACATCTATTCTGCCAACTGGTAAATCGCAGTATCTTTTTTTTTTCATATCTATTCATGGACAAGTATTTGGTCACATTTCTAGTGTGATTTAAAGGACTGAAATATACTTCCCACACTGGTATGAGCTGGTGCTGGGATTTTTAACAATAGCCATGTATCTCTCTAAGTAAGAACATGGTGTATCTGAATTTCTGTATAATACACTATATACATTTCCTTTAGATAGTGTATTATTCAGAGCAGTGTCAGTAGCAGGACAAAGAAACTCAACTCAAACTGGCTTATGCAAAAATAAAAAGGATGAACATTTATTGTCTAAGGTAAGTGGGAAGCTTAGGGGTATATTGGTGTCAAACATGGCTGAGTCCAAGGTGTGGTCTTCCTTGTCACATTTGTTTGTTCTGCTGTCTTCCACATTGGGGTTGCCTTGGAGAGGGGCCATCTCCATGTAATGTCCCCAAATATTTCCAAGTTTAGACTTTCATAGAGCTAAGCTAATGGAAAAGAAAGCCTGTTTTCCTCATCAGTACCAACAAAGACTTAGGCTTATCTCTCATTGGCCGATTGGGTCACATGTCCATTCCTAAAAAAAAAAAAAAAAAAAAAAAACCAATCCTTTTCATTCAGCTGAAAGCCTAGATAGGCTTATTGGCTTATACATAACTCATTGGTCCATGCAGAGATGGAATCCACCCCATTCCAACCCTGAAAACTGAGGCTGTGCGTGTGGTTCAGCTCCCCAAATGAAAATTGGACTCTCTGCTGTCAGAAGAAGGGGGGATGTATTCTGGTACAAAAAAAGGACAGATGCTCACTATGGAGAGGCAAAACAAATGAGTCTGTATTAACTGATATCTATCTTGGGTAAAATAACCCCACAGAAATTACTCATTCAGTTATTCTGTAGACCTTGGGATGGGTTGCTTTTAAAGGGAGAGTTGGCAAAACCAATCTAGCACTTAGGCATCAAAAAAAAAATTATGCTTAGATTTACATGCCCCAGTGGCTCTGTGCATAAAAATTTGTGCTATTGTGGTTAAGTTGAGCTTCCTATGTAATGCATTGTGAACTGGCTACCCCAAATTTATTTACCATCCATTTCTCTCTTGCTTTTCTATATGTACTACAAAAGACAGAAAGCTAAAATTCTTCATTTCCTGCTCTTACTGGCCCATGGGAATGGCCCTATTACACAGAGGTAGACAATGAAATTAAGAAAATGTTCCTAGGAAGGGCTTTAGTTTCTCGTACAAAGACATGTTAGAAACAGAGCTTTTACCCCTTCCTACTACCTGGAAGGCAGGAATGAGGCCTGGACATGCAGCAGCCTTTTTATAACCATGGGCAACATATATGAGGACAAAGGATCATAGAACTACTACTGCAGCCTTGGATGGCCTACTGCTGACTTCTTTTAGCCTGAGATAATTAAACTCCTATCTCTCAAAGCCACTGAAGTAGCTGTTTGCTTGCAGCTAAATATATTCCTGCCAAACGCAATTCCCAAATGAGTCTAATGTTGCTTAGGGATGCTAGGGAACTAGGACCACAGAAATCTGAGCAGCATCCCTACATTAATAGATTACTTATAATCTTGGACAGTTTGGCTTCTGGCATTGAAGAATTTACTGGCAAGTTTTGACTATTTCCCTCTGTAATGTTTAGAGAGACCCCTAGAAATTCTTATAGCGATATGGACCAAGACCTAAAAGGAGTTAAGCCGATTCTCTATTTCTATTTATGCTGAGACATGGTATTTACTCAGCCATTTTCCTTGGCAAGTGATGTTGTAAAATTATAAAATCCTTTCCAAAAGCAATATGTGGCCTTCCCCTCTTCCCAGGACTTTACACAAATGTACCTAGGGAATGCTGGGAGACATGGGGAATAAACATTCTAATCTTCATTATGTTTCCCGAAGAGTCCAGAGGACAAAAAGATAGAAATATAAATATAGGGAAGGATTTCATAAAAATTTGTCTACAATTTCTTTAATAGGTCTAGAGGACAGAAAACACCCCTCTAAATTGAGAGTTATCAAAAGAAAGTACAACTATAAAAGAAGGTTTTACTGTGATTATAACCTACCCTTCAACAGGAGGCAAGAAAAAGATCGAAATGTGCCATTTCTTCCTGGGGAAACCATTTCCACTCTTTTCTGACAGGGTAAATTCTCCCCCCTCCTTTGGCCCAGCCCTTCTCTATAAACTATTCTTTGTTAGAGATCTTGATTAAAACTTGGTCTAAAATATAACTGATTATTTAAAATAAAAGACTAACGACAAAAAGGAAGCTTTGTGTCGAGCTTATTATTTCACTACTTCACACAATAATAAAGCATTTTGTGTTACATGATTTGGGTTTTAACTTGTGTTTTCTTTTTTTCCCTTTTATTGTTATGCTTTTATTGTTATGTCTTTCACACACATGCCTCCATTTCCTTCCAAACCAGAGGGAAAAGCTGAACTCTCCGCAGGACATTCCGTGCAGCGATTTTTCTGCCCAAACCTCAATTACCCCCTCTGTTAACAAACCAATTTGATTGTCAATAAGTGGATTTTGAATAATTATTTTTAGCCAAGGAAGCTTTGTTCAAAAACATATTTCTAGAAAATGTCATACTCAAAAGAAACAATGCATAGTGGGCCTGACCAAACACAGCGAGCCCCCCAAGAGGTCCCTCCCTGACCACAGGAAGGGTCCCTGAGTGACCTCCACCACCCTCTGCCACGCAGTAGAAGCTGTTCCCAAACCTCTGCTTTGTAACATCTGTGACCCCTTCCAGATCCATAGTTTTTATTGCATGTCTCTACCTTATTTCTCTGACATTCTTACTCTTCTTAATTTTGACAAGATGCACAGTCCTCACCAACCTAATTATTCATTCCTCAATTGTGTTTATCTCCCCATTCATTTGGGAAACACTTCTGAACAGGGATAACATCTTATTTCTTTCTCCCCAGCATTCATTTTACAAACTTTTTTGACACCTCCTCGATGTGTCCCAAGTGATGTACAAGGAATGATTAAACCAGGAATAAGTGAGGTGACCAAACCTGGACCCATCACTTTGTGCTCATCGCATGTCCCATCCCCCAGAACAGGGCTCACTGAGTTGCTTAGCGAGGGCTGGAAGAAAGGGATGAGGACTGGAGGCACAGCGGTGAACTCCTAGAGAGATTTACAGTGACTGTGTTCCAAGATGGGCCCCTCACAGAGGTCACTAAGTTAAAATGAAGTCATCGGGGTGGGCCCTAACCCAACAGGAAAGGAATCCTTACAAGAAGAGAAAACTGGGAGGCAAACACACAGTGGAAGGACCACGGGAAGGCAAAGAGAGAAGACTGCCGTCTACAGTCCCAGGTAGACAGAGTGAGGCCAATCCTGCTGCCACACTGATCTTTCACTTCTGGCCTCCAGAACTGTGAGAAAATAAGTTTCTGTTGTTCAGGTCTGTGGTGCATCAACATGGAAGCTACAGAAACCTTCATTTATTAATTATTATTATTAATAGAGATTTCTAGAAAGGAAATCCCTGGGCAAAGTTCTACTAGATTGCTTTTCAGGTCATTTTTACCAATGTTCACTTCCTCTGAGTGTTTTAAAGCCTGCTTATTTCCATATACATATACACATATGTATATATACAAATATATATACATACACCACTCACCGACATTTTAATATATTATGCAATGTTATTTGTAATACTTTTAAACACTCTCAACTCACTTCTAACACTCAGAATACAGTATGTTGAAAAAGAACGCAAAGATTCAATGAGAAAAAAATTTTTATTATAACTATTTTATTATTATTATTTTAGTGAAGAACTTGTCTTTAACAACCCTTCCACCTTCTCATCTTCCACACAAACAATGAGCAAGAATCTAAGCGCAACCCTGGTATGCGCATTGCAGCATTATTCACTACAGCCAAAATATGGAAACGACCTAAATGAAACACACACACACGCACACACACACACACTGGAGTATTATTCAACCTTAAAAAAGAAGGAAACCCTGCTAATTTCGACAACATTGATAAACCTGGAGCACATTATTCTCTATGAAATAAGCCAGATGCAGGAAGATAAATACTGCATGATGTCACTTACATATGGAATCTAAAATAGTCAAAGTTATAGAAGCAAAGAGAATGGTGGTTGCCAGGGGCTGGAGGGAGGGGGAAATGGAGTGATTTGGCCAAAGCCTACAACGTTTTGGTCATACAAGCTGACTATGTTCTGGGAATTAATGCACAGCATGGTGACGTAGTTAACAATGATGTATTGTATGCTTGAAATTCGCTGAGAGTAGATCTTAAGTGTTCTTACCACAAAAAAGGAGAAGAAGGATGGAGGGAGGGAATCTAAGAGCCAGGTGCCTTGAAAGGTAGGGAATCAGATGTGCTGCTGAGGCTTCATCCTAATCCTCCATTTTATTGCTTTTACCTGAAGTTTCATAACCATCTCCTAATTGATCTCACCACCTCTGGTCTCCCTTCATTTCAATTTATCTAGCACATTATCAGTAGATATTTTAATACTTTTCTTAGCATAAAAGTCAATGTCAGATAGGTTTAGATTGAATAATCATTCACTCAGATTAGTGGGCTCTGATATAGTCACATTCTCTTAAAGCATAACTGCAGGCTGACCTAACTGTCATCACGAGCTTCCTAACCCAGAGCTTCCAGCTGGTGTGCTGGGGTCTGGAGCCCTTGGCCCTCACATGAAAACTGTTGCCTTGGGCCAATTAACTTCATCTAACCACCTTTGCATGTCGTATAAATGTGTTAATATTTTATATGTTACAACATGAAAGAGGCTGAAAGCACTGGCTTTGAATCACTCCCATGTGATGTTTCATAAAGGAGCTAAACATAAAATCTTTCATTTTTTATATTTGCAGTGTATTTTTTCAGGAAATCAGTGGGCAGAAAGAATGGTTTGAAGAGATATGATAAGGATGTGTGTTCTTCTTTCTAATTATCAGCACATAAACATCATAGAAAATATGCCCATTTTTCTAAAGCCTTCAGGTCTATGTGCTAAGTCAGCCAGCCCTGGAAACTCATTCCCTACGATAGAATTTATGTCACTCGAGACTTTGCCATCTCATGGATACAAGTGAGCTGACACCCACTCACTTGGATGAAAGGATTGCCAAGCTGTTGTCCCCAATACATCTGTGGAACTCCCCAACATTGTTTATCTTTCCTCTGGAACGCTGACCTTTAACTACCCTGTTCTATTTTCTTTCATTCTCCCATCACCTCCTTGTTCAGATTCCAGTGTATTCTTTTCACTAAGCTGTTTAAGGAGCTTCTGGGGAACTGGTGGTTTCCAGTATGAGGATGCTTAGTGTCCACATGACAAGTTCCTTCTCCCGGTCCTTGAGGAACTCTCACAGGTGTGATGAGAACAATGTCTCTCAGTGCACAGCCAAGTTGTTCCGGGGCCCTAAGCGGCACTACTTGCACTCGGAATCTCACAAAGTCTCACTTGCACATGACTGTTGCCTGCAATTCACTCTCTTCTTTGCAGAGGAGTTTATAGATGACCCAAGAGACCAAGTATGGGGCAGTTGGCAGTTTATACTCTACCATCTCTATATTTCTCCCCTCTTTAGTCTTTTTTTATGTAAACATGGTTTTATTTTTTTAACTTTTTTATTGTTATTCAAGTACAATTGTCTCCATTTACCCCCCACCACTCCTCCCACCCCAACCATCCCCACTTTCCACCCTTGATCCTAACCCCCTTTGGTTTTGTCCATGTGTCCTTTATACATGTTCCTGAAAATCCTTCTCCCTTTTCTCCCCTCTGCTTACCATCAGTTTGTTACTAATAACAATGTCTCTGGTTACATTTTGCTTGCTTGTTTGTTTTGTTGATTTGGTTCCACTTACAGGTGAGATCATATGGTATTTGTCCCTCACTGCCTGGCTTATTTCACTTAGATATATACACAGTGCACATTTCAGAAAAAAAAAGCAAAGATATGCCAGGCATAAGAACAACTCCAATAAATACCTAAAGGTACCACAGGCTAACCCAATCCCCAAGAAAACTCTGGCCTCCAGGCAGACACACTGTTCTATTTGCATTGCTATTTCTTGACTTGAGTTCAATGTATCTTCAGAAAGAAGTCCTATTTGGGAACCAAGTGCTTAAGGTCTACTTTAAAATTGCCCCCCACCCCTTCCACTGTCATGTATTGGGTCAAGTTGTATCATATTTTTTTGCCATCAGTTTTAGCATCCATAAAATGAAAGGGAATGATGAGCTTACCACCACCTCCTTCATGGTTCATATGCTGTAATTTTTTAGTATACACCTCTTAAATCAGTCAAGTATCAAATAAAGTGTGCATGTGTGCACATGAGGCAGGGAACCTAGTTGCAGAGTATAAGACAAAGTTATGATTAGAAGTGTTCATTGCATAGGCTAGCTACTTGCTAGAGATTTGTCCTAGTGCCTGTGACTTAATCTCTTTGGGCTCTTTCTTATCTTCTCTAATGTTAGTATAGTAGAAGCTTCTTAATAGGGTAGGTTTAGGATTAAAGCTGATAATGCATGAAAAGCACTCAGACATAATCAGTGTTCAGTAAATTTAACTATTATTTTTTATTAGTGCATAACTGACAATTATGAAATAACATCAAATAAGTAAGATAGTGCATAACTATCTCCTAAACTGTACCTTTAATTGTAAGTGCTGCAGAAAGTCAGAAGCTATAAAGATCATACTTGCTTTAATTTTATTCACAGATTAACTGCTCACTCAGACCTTCTGAATGAGTGAGTGAAGGAACATTTGCCAGGATAATCTATCTAGAAACTAGGTATAATATCCTGGGTGTCTTTTAAAAGGAGCACCTAAGACAAAGGCTAACTAACTGTTTATTGAAGAACAGGGGAGTGGACAGGGAAAGAGAGAAAAAAATGAGGTGTTGTCAGTGGGCTACCAGTGCCAGCAACTGGTTATTGGATCAAATCTTATGAACAACTGTCAGAGTATCTACCCTAGAGATAAAAGGGGGACTATTTATACCCCCCATTGGTCCAGTCACAGGTGATCCCATATACTTACCAGGGCTACACTTAGGTATGGCCCATGTGGGAGTGCCAGGCAGGTTCCTGGGGGATCCACAGTATCAAGAAGTCCCAGAACAGGAAGCAAGAGACGCAGTGCGACCTTGGGGTGATATGTGATCAGCAGGAAGTGAGTTAAAGTCTGGGCAGAACTGGGTATGGTAGCCATCGTTGGAATCAGAAGTCAGTAGGAGAGGAAGGGAGGTGTCACTGGAAGCACCAGGTGACAATTCAGGACTATTCAGTTTTTAGAGATATTGAGAATATGTTGGAATTACAGTATCTCTACAATTAAGTAAGATTAAAGTTTCACCAATTTTAGCTCTGGAGAATAAAGTTATGCTCATATTATACACATGCACTGTTTAACTTTTATGCACACACATTTTAAGTAACACATTTGTTATAAAAGTAGGAGTCCACCTTAAAGTAGCAGATGTATATAAAGTATTTTGAAGTAGATTACAATAAAAGGTACTAATGTAAAACATGTTTATAAAATGAAAAATAGGTCAACAAACATCATATATATAAAGCAAAAATTACATTCCAAAAATCTAAATTAATATCATTGTTAAGCTTCCTAGCATTGAGTGCAAAATATGGCAAAGTTAAGTTTTATTTTAACTTCTTCACTTTCCAAACTCTTCACTCCCTTTTGGCTGAGTCTGGTCCTGGACTAGAAATTATGGGAAAAACCGTGGGTTTTGATGTTGTTCCTTTAAGATTGAAAGGGCTGCCTGCGTGGTGTGAGATGGGAAACACAAAAGGCCTGTGTGACCCAACATCTCTCTCCTGTAAATAAACTGCAAAGTTCTAATTTTCCATCAGTAGGAAGGGCTAACAATGGTATATTTGGGTGGATTTTAAACCAAACTAATCACCCTCTTTAGAGAGTGGATTAGCGCACGGAGGTCAAACAGAAGAGCGGTCTCTAGTTTCCTGCCGCACAACCCTGTCCTCGATCAAGTCCCGGTAAACAGTTCTGTGTTTGAGTCAGGTAAGGACAGTGACTGAATTTGAATTGGATTTGCAAAGCTAGAAAGAGCACCAAACACTTTATATGACCATTTTGGAGTCCTGAAATTTCTCCATGTGTTGCAATAATAAAAAGAATTTTGAAAGTTAAAATTTGTTAGGAATAAATATTAATTTCTAGGAACTTGGCTTGATAATTACTTAGGTATATTTCAAGCCCTGAAATACTGTTGTTTGATTCTAAAGGGGGACGGGCCTCAATAGACAGTGAGTTAGGTTCAGGAGGCCTCATTCCCAGACACTGCCCTGCGCTTGCTGCTCACCTTTCCCCCAGGTGTGTGCGCAGCAGCCCTCCAGCATGCCCCATTTGTCCCCTGCTCCCTGTCTGCACTGCTGTCACCCGGTCCATGCCACCAGCATTTCTCTCCTGGACCATTGCAACAGCCCACGGAAGATCTCTCGTCTCCAACATCACCACCCCTAAGGTTTATTCTCCACTGATAAACCAGAATAAACTTTTAAAATATAAAATGAACTTTTACTATGTAAAATGTAAAAAATATTTATATTTATATTGTTTCTTCTTAAAATTCTCCCAACATTAGATTTTTTTAAATGCTGAGACTGTCTCTTAAAGCCAGGTTATCAGGCCTCATCTGCACCTCCACATCCACTGCGGTCACCCCTCACCCCCCTGACCACTGTGCCCCAGCCACACTGGCCTCTTTCCTTCCTGCAAACGGGCCATGCTGGGTTCTGGCTCCGGGTCTTTGATTTTGCTGGTCTCTGTCTAGAACAACTTCTTTCAAATCTTTACATGACCAGCTTAAGCTCATCATGTATTTCTTTTGTGTTCATGAAGCAACTATGCTGTTTTTATATTTTAATGATTTGTTTTTACTATGTCTGTCTTTATTTTCTCCCCCATTTTAGAATTTAAACTCTCTGAGAGGTAGCAGTTTGTATGCAAATGGATTGCCTCCTGAATCCATTTAGATAGAACAATGTGAGTCCAGAATGGGGATTCAATCTGCATTTGTAGGAAGAAGGAAAGGGAGGGAGGAAGGGAGGAAAAGTAAATGGAAAGTGCCTGTGAGAAAGAACAGGCGAGGCGCCTGATTTCATAAGAACAAAAATTCTATGATACTAAATTTGTAATCATAAAGGTGTACCCACCCTTCAAACACTAAGAGTAGAGAATTGAGCTACTTATTATCTTTTATAGAGGAGAACATAAGTGATCTCCAAACAAGGTATTTTTCAGATACAATTTGGCATTCAGAGCTAAAGTCCAATTAATCAAGTTCCTAGTAATGAGACATACATTTTCACTATAAGAGTGAAGTTAAAGATCATTATAAACAATAATACAGAGAAAAAAATAAAACTCTAGTGGGCTACTTCTTTGTCTCCCCATAAATAAACAAATACATATATAAATACATTTTCTGAACACCACTGGTGTATAAGGGTGTTACTATTTTGTTTTGTTAAGTGGTGGCAGATTTAGTTTTAAAATAGGACCTTCCTTTGTTATAGGAAAATGAAGCAACCAAACACCGAGGGATTCTGGAGTACGAGGTTTATTAACGTACACGGGCCCATAGGAGTCAATCTCCAAATTCTGAGCCCTGAACAAAGGATTCTTGGGGTTTATATAGTCTATGGGGTCTTCCTGTCTACGTAGCAAAGCAAGATATAGAAGCAGAATGCGGTAATTAGTTCTATCTATGGGGCAGAAGCAGAGTACAAAGGCTAAATGTGAAAATTAGTTCTATCAGTGGGGGTGCTAGCCCCAGCCCTTGTGACTATCCTGCTGTTTGCTTTTCCCAGACGGCCTTATCGCTCTCCCAGGGCGCCTGGGGTTTTGGTGAACAAAGGTTTTCCAAAGCTTCCCACATCACCTTCACAAAGAAGGCTAGGAATTAGTAGGAGTTTTTAAAAAAGAGGAGACAGAATTGACATTTTCATAGAGGAAATGGGGGAAACACTTGTTCTCCCATTAAAAATGGGATTCTAGTGGCTTGCTGCTCTGAGGGCGGATGTTCTGTATCTTGCTATGTCTTCTCAGTTTCAGGGGAAAGTAGTGATCTTAGCTTCAGGTATCAATAATGGTATAACATGGTCTTCAATCTTCATGCCTGGAATATTCCTAGTTATCATATGGTCCCTCATTTTCAAGCCTTGCTAGCCGTGCAGAGGGGAAACAAATGACTTTAATTGTTGAGGATATTATAGCTTTTATTGTCTCTATAAAGATCTTTGCCATCTATTATCCAAATTCTGTGCCTCCCTAAGTCCTTCATTTGTCTAGTATTCCTTTCCCTTGGATGAGAAGCATCTGTGGTTACTTTCCTTCCTGTCTACACCTTACACATCTTGAAATGCTGAAGCCTGAAATGGGAGGGGAAGCTTCTTGTTCCTGTCCTACTCGGTGCCCAGGCCTGTGCTCATTTCCTTGTTAATTCAACAAATACTGTGTTTCTACTAAGTGCTAATGATCTGACACTGGTCCAGATAGAAACTGTCCCCTACATGAAGCTGGTAGTCCACTGGGGAAGACAGACACTGACCCAATAACCAGCCGTGTGAGGAACATTAGAAAAATGGAAATAGCAGCTGGCATGTCATGACTTAGCTCCCTCTGAGGAAGTGATGTTTAAGTTGCAATCTGAAGGATGAGGAAGCATTACCCAGATGAAAAGCATAAAGCATGTGGGATGGGTGAGGGCTAGTTGATTTAAGGCCTAGTGGAAAAGAAGGGGGCACCTTCCAAGGCACCGGAAGAGAGAAGAGGACAGGACAGAAATACCCAAGGTGGGAGGCCATGCCAGGCCCTCCAGTTTGAGCAGTGGGAAGCTCGGGTGAGCTTTATGTGGCAGCATGTCTTGATCAGATTTCCTTTTTGTGAGAATGACTCCAGCTACTCTGTAGAGAACTTCCTGATGGAGACTTAAGGAGGGAGAAAGCGGACCAATCCAATGCTATAGCCACACTCTTGGCAGGTGAAGATGGTGGCTCATGGAGCACTGGCAGCAGATCTGGAGATGAATGGAGAGAGAGCCTGAAAGAAACACTAAAAACAGATCACTCTGTGGGGAATGGTGAGTCTGCTTTGAAGAACTAGGTGGTGGGTAACCACTGAGGTGAGATCTTCAATGTAGAAGTCCTGTGGTCAAGAACCCACTGCCTAAACAAACAAGTCCAGACTTCTCATTCTGTCTGGCTCTTTCAGAGCCATTGAAAACATTTTGTCATAGGGGTATATCCTGTACATTGTAAGATGATCAGCAGCAACCCTGGCCTCTACCAGCTAGAAGCCAGAAGCAACACACTTTGTCCCAGTTGTAACAATCAAAAATGTCTCCAGATGCTGCCAAATGTCTCCTGGGGGCATTTACCTGTGTTGACTCCACCTTACCTATGCATCTTCCCCAAATACTTTCACCCTGCACCAACCCATTCTTCTCCTCACTGTGTCCTACATGTGCTGAAAGAGAGTAGAAATTTTGCTTAGTGATTTTTTTGATGTCATACAAATCTAGACTGAAAGCTGTAAGAGGGATGGGGGTGGCGGACTGGTTTAATAAAGGGGGAAGAATTAGTCTAGAACATAATACGTGGTCCATGGACATAGACATGGGCAATGGTGTCAGGACTGTCTATAGGAAAGGGGTGCTGGGTGGAGGATGACAGAGGGGGAAATATTGGAACAACTGTAATATTTGTTATGGAAAAACTCAAGTATTTGTTATGCATAACAGCATAAACAAATATTTTAAAGATAAAACCTACAAAAATTTTAGTAAAAAAAAATCTGGATTTACTTAGCATCCTAATTCACTAACTATGTGACCTTAAACAAGTTACTTAACTTCTTTTAGTTCTTCATTTCAAAAACAAAAATAATATCAGTATCTCCTCATTCGATCATTCCAAAGATTATCACAGTCAAGTGAAGAACATTTTAAGTTCTCAATTCATTTTAGTTACTATAAACCTATGCTTATTCCAGCCGTTATGTCTTTGCCCACAACCTGCAATGACATCCATCTCCACTCAATTACCCCACTCAAACTTGACTTATCTTTTAAACCCTCACTGACATTTTCTCCCCATGGAAGACTTCTACCAATTATTCTACTACATACTGATTAGTGCTATTTTCAAATTCCAGTAGCACTTAGAGCTTCTACTCCATACTTTAGGACTTTACCCATATTAAAACAGCTTCCATTTGTTGGTTCCATGCAAGTTTTCAAACCCCCTAAGAGCATATAAATTCCATGATAATATGGGGGTGATATTCTCACATGGGAAACAATTCAGGCTGAGTGGAAGCCAGTGGCCTGAAATCACCCATATGTGTGAGGAAAACCAGTTTCTTATTACAGCCAAGCAGCCACAGGATGATCTGCTGTAGGAGTAGCTGGATGGATATGATCAACTTATTCCTTCTGATCTCTTTTTATGCACATGGATGCCAATCTGCATGAAATATAAATGAGTCCCCAGCAAGAGTGAGCTTGTCTAAGGAACTGACATTTTCTCCTGCGTTTGAGCAGAGTGAGAGTTCCGGGCTCCAAGGTGCACGAGTGGCATTGTGCCACTCACCTTCACAGGAGGCGCTGGCTGCGAGCTGGGATCTCACTGGCTTTGAACTCAGCACGAACTCAGCTCTCAGATTCACTGCAGAACCTGAGACTGTGAAATTAACCATCTATTCTTTGACCTTGACTTTGCTAAGGCACAGAAATAGATTTAAATGAAATAGGAATCTTGACCATTGTAACCATCCCAGTCATGAGACTGAGAATTAGGAAATGTGGCTCCTATTGTTACCTATGTCAGGAGACTGGTGATATCTTTGTTGTTAACTAAACTCACTGATACTCGGTGTTCAGTACATATTTATTGAAACAGATTCTCCAACTCCCCTCTGAGTGGCTTTGAACAAGGCACTTGTCTCTCTAGCTATACTTTTCCTATTTGTGATATGAAAAGTTGAGTTAACATTAAGGGGTTTCAGTCTAAGTGTCTAGCATTTCACAGAGGTGCCCGAGGTCCACTTTGGGGACCCAGGACTGGTCAGGAGATACTGACCAAAACTCTGAACTTGCCATTCTCACCTCAGTCAGAGCATCAGCTTTTTGTTGTTGCTGTTGTTGCTCTTTTATCGTTTTGTGCTCTAATTAAGGTTTCATTTGAATAAAGGAGTCAGCTTCTTAAAATAAATTTAAAAAGTTAAAATTACTGCCCTAGACAATCTTTAAGGTTCTTCCAACTGTGTTATGTGATCTATGATCTTCATTAGGGATAAACAACAGCAGATGAGGGGGGAAAGTACTTAAAAAGGGACCTGCAAAGAGTTTAAAAATAACTGGGAAAAATGAAAGCTTATGATAGAATAGGAAATTAGCCAACTCCTTTCCCTAAGTAATTAAAAATGTTGGCTGGTCCCAGCTGGTGTGGCTCAGTGGATTGAGTACCAGCCTGTGAACCAATGAGTCGCTAGTTCAATTCCCAGTCAGGGCACATGCCTGGGTTGCCAGCCAGGTTCTCAGTGGTGGACACTTGAGAGGCAATAACACATTGATGTTTCTCTCTCTTTTTCTCCCTCTCTTTATCTAAAAATAAATAAATAAAATCTTTTTTAAAATGTTGGCCAGAAACTTTGTAAATAGATATTCTGGGGGAGCAAGATCAATTTTGTTCCATCACACATTAGTACCACATGAGTATAGCTCTGTAGTATAGTTGTAGTATTGTTCTGAGTATAGTTCTGTATTGGACACTTTATAGAAAATAATTGTAACTCAGACAAGGTTCCTGTCCTCAGAATGCTCACCATCCAATATGGGAGAGAAGTCATCTAAAACAGTTAATTGGGATAAAATTAGAAAATTATAAATGTTGTAGAAGATAGGCAGAGAAAGTGCAGAGGTGTGCTATGAGAGATCCAAAAAAAGAAAGCAATTTTGATGGAAAAGACCCCCACAAACATTTACTGACAAGGTGGCTTTTGAGTTGAACTTTGAAGTATAGAAGGAATCTGGAAACAGGAATGTGGAGAAAAAGTCATTCAGCTGAGAAAATATGATGAACCCATCATGAGAGAAATAGTCAACAGTCTCCAGAACACAGCAAAGACATTTTGTTGGAGGTCGGTCCTCAGTTGTGCTCCTCACCAAATATTTCTAGTTCCATGTCTGGGCACCAAGAAGAGGTGTCCTCCCTCGTCCCCTTAAAATTAGAGGTTACTATGACACTTGCTTCGAATACAGATTTGAGTGGAAGCAAGATGAACTCTATTTCATTCTTCTGCCTTGGTGGTAGTAGAGTGTGGAGCTGGAGCCTCCTCAGACTGTTTCCCAGCCAGTGATGCAGAGCTAAGTGCCCTCAGCTGACCCATGACAGACACAAGCCTTTGTTGATTTGAGGCACTGAAATTTAGGCATTGGTCATTTTTGCAGCACAGGAGGAGGAATTAGAAGGTGGACCCCATGATTCCCGCCCCCTCATATTCACAACTTTGTGTAATCTCCTCCCCTTGAGTCATGACCTGCCTCTAAGCAACAGAATATGGCAAAACTCATGGGGAAAACATCACTCCTGTGATTACATTCGGTGATGTGAGACTCCATCTTAACATATCCTCCCTCTGGCTTGGAGGAAGGGGGCTTCCATGGTATGAAAAGGCCAGGTGACAAGGAGCTGGGGTGGGCCTTTAGAAGTGCAGAGTGACCTCAGGCTGATAGCCACGGGAAAACAGGATCCCTTTATCCACCTGCAACTACAAAGGATTGAATTCTGCTCTCCCACCACGTGAGCTTAGAAGATGCCCCCGAGTTCCTGAAAGGGTAGCAGCCTGGCCTACACCTAAACTGAGACCCTGAGCAGAGGCCTCAGTTAAGCTATGTCCAGATTCCTGACCTACAGAAACTGAGAGATAATAAACACACATTCCTTTCAGCGATTAAGCTTCTGGTGATTTGTTACTCAGCAATAGAAAGCTAAGGCACACAACCTAAACTAGCCTCTCCTGATTAACACAGAATGGTCACATCTAAGCCAAGACAAGTATCTGAGACCTCTGGCCAAGATGGGGGTGTAGGTAGACACACTGTGCCTCCTTGCACAACCAAAATAAGGACAACAAAAATTTAGAAACAAAAAAACAACCAGTACTGACAGAAAATTGAACAGTATGTAAGTCTAACAACTAAGGAGTTAAAGCAGGCACATTCATTTAGACCAGTAGGAAGAGAAGAGTTGGGTAGCTGGGCAGAGAGGGGTTGAGGCAAAAAAATAAAAAGCATCAGCTGGTGACCCCAGATATACTCACAAGGCAGTAGCAGGTAGACCCTGTGAGGCAGCAGATTGGGAGGGGTTGGAGGGATGTGGTACACAAGGCAGTTGGCAGACCGGGCAGTCCCACAGTCATACACAGATAACCAGGTGAAACTGGGGGGTGAGACAAACTGTGCAACTCAGGGTCCCAGTGCCGGGAAATAAAGCCTCAAAATACTGATTGAAAACACCCCTGGGGGTTGAGGTGCCAGGAGAGACTCCCATCCTCACAGGAGAGTTTGTTGGAGAGACCCTCATGGGGTCTCCTAGAATATATGCAAGCTCACCCACATGGGAACCAGGACCAGAAAGGTCCATTTTGCTTGAGGGAAGCTGCAGAAAGGACTGAAATCCAAGAGAGAGTGGAGCAAGCACCACTGTTCCCTCTCAGACCCTGCCCCCACATACAGTGTTACAACCCAGTGACTGGGTCACCCTGCCCTAGTGAACATCTAAGGCTCTGCCCCTCAAAATGTAAAGGCACTTCAATACAAAAAAATGGCCCAAACAAAAGAACAGATCAAAGCTCCAGAAAAAATACAACTAAGCAATGAAGAGATGCCCAACCTGTCAGATGCACAGTTCAAAACACTGGTGATCAGGATGCTCACAGAATTGGTTGAATATGGTCACATGAAAACAATGAAGATTATGCTAAATGAAATAAAGGAAAATGTACAGGGAACCAACAGTGATGGGAAGAAAACTGAGACTCAAAGCAATGGTGTGGACCAAAGGAAGAAAGAAACATTCAACCAGAACAGAATGAAGAAACAAGAATTCAAAAATATAAAGAGAGGCTTGGGAACCTTCAGGACATCTTTAAACATTCCAGCATCCGAATTATAGAGGTACCAGAAGGAGAAGAGGAAGGGCAAGAAATTGAAAACTTATTTGAAAAAATAATGGAGAATTTCCCCAATCTGGCAAAGGAAATAGACTTCCAGGAAGTCCAGGAAGCTCACAGAGTCCCAAAGAAGGTGGACCCAAGGAGGAACACACCAAGGCACATCATAATTACATTAGCCAAGATTAAAATGAAGGAGAGAATCCTAGAAGCAGCAAGACATAAGGGGACAGTCACCTACAAAGGAGTTCCCATCAGACTGTCACCTGATTTCTCAAGAGAGACCTTACAGGCAAGAAGGGGCTGGAAAGAAGTATTCCAACTCATGAAAGGCAAGGACCTACATCCCAGATTGCTCTATCCAGCAAAGCTTTCATTTAGAATGGAAGGGTAGATAAAGTGCTTCTCAGATAAGGTCCAAGTTCAAGGAGTTCGCCATCAACAAGCCCTTATTTTATGAAACGTTAAAGGGACTTATCTAAGAAAAAGAAGATAAAAAACATGTATAGTAAAATGACAGCAAACTCACAATTATTAACAACCACACCTAAAACAAAAACAAACTAAGCAAACAACTAGAACAGGAACAGAACCACAGAAATGGATATCACATGGAAGGTTATCAACAGAGGAGTGGGAGGGGGAGAGAGGGGGAAAAGGTACAGAGAATAAGTAGTACAGGCAGTAGGTATAAAATAGGCAGGGGGAGGGCAAGAATAGTATTGGAAATGTAGACATGGACATGAACTAAAGGAGGGGAATTGGGTAGAAGAGGGTGTGCAGGGTGGAGGGGAGTGAAGGGGGAAAAATGGAACAACTGTAATAGCATAATGAATAAAATATATTTTTTAAAAAAGTATTTGAGACCTCTCCTCAGGGGGTCTTCAGTGCCTACCAAGTCAGAGCTGCTCTATGGACAACAAGAGCCCTTGCAGGTGCTTGAGCAGAGGGACAGCTTGGTCGGAATGGTGCGTTTAGAGGAATGATCTGCATGTGTAAGAATGAGAGGCTAAATTTGAAAAGAGATGGCCATTTATACATTTTTCAATGTGTAGAAATCAATTAAATAAAGGCTACTGAGTTCTCTTATCAAATTATTCACATCCAGAAAGTAATCTGTTCACAGGAATAATGCTAGAGTTCTTTGCTGTATCAAACACCACGCCATTTCTACCTGTAGTTCTACGTTAGCGTGATTAAAATACCTCAAGTCAGCCCCTGGAGTTAAAATGACAAATGTACCCAGTTGCACGCCCCCATCTTGTCACCAGGGGCCTGGTCCATTTGTTAACAGGCTCTGTTTTTTTGCCAGGAATTGCGGTTTCAGCCCAAAGTAAATTGCCTTTCATCTACACCAAAATGTGAAGCGTGTACCAAATGGTTTATGTTTTATTTACCACTCGTTCTGGCAGGGAGGTAGGTTTAGGAGAGCTTCAATTCACTTTCCGGTTTCACGTGGGCAACCTAGGAAATTGTACCACAGACTTTTACTTGCCACGTTCTCATGCTCATGGAGAAGAAACTACCTGGCTTATATGGATCTCAATACAGCAAGAACTTTCACAGGGGAACCCAAACCAGCACCAGAGAATTTCTCTTCTGCTGGTGAAATGCCCTTTCAAGATCAGCTGCTGATCTTGACTTTTCCAGACTTAGTGGTCACTCTTCCCTTCCAGTTGTTAGAGTGGACATACATTGTCCTAGACCCCATTGTTCATTCTTTCTACTTCATATTCTTTTTTTAGCAGGTCATCCTCAACCAGCTTCTAGTCTGTATGGTTTGTGTGGGACATCATCACTAACTTGAGGGTGACTGGGGTCCAAAGGGAAAAATATCCCCTTCTCTGAGCCAGCTTACACTGGCTAAGCAGACAGATTCTCAGGCCCTTTGAAGAAGCTACTGTAATGAAATATAAATAAAAATAAAATAGAATAAAATAAAATAAAATAAACTCCCATTCCTCACTCTACTTGAACATAAAAGGATGTGAACTCCAAGGTGGTACCACCATACAAATCCACACAAGTTACTAGTAGAGGGAAGACAGCAGATTACCAAGTCCCAGTGCCAGTGCTCGAGCCTTTACTCCAGCAGAGCCTGAAGTCAGGGGCACTCCATGTTCAGCTTCATCTGAGCCAACACGTGCTCTTCCCACGTGATCAACTGCAAGCTGGGTTTCCTTATACTTGTAACTAAGGCAATATAATGTCCCACTGATCTCCAAAAGTCTGTTTTTCAAGCACAATCTTTTTTTCTCACATCCCAAGTGATTTCTGCCCATCTGAGGAAGGCACACTGGGCCCCTTCTGTCAGTGAGCTTCGTTTTTGCCCACAGTTGTTTCAGAATTGTGGGCATCAGCTCTCTCCCTCCCTTAATGAAATGTCTACTCATCTTTGCTCCCTCTATTCTCTTAACCCTTTTCTTCAAATGTGCACACATCCAATAGGTAATCCCAGTAGTTGATGGTACATTTGCCAAAGTCAGCCTTCAAATGGTTAATTCACAGACCATACATAAATGTGTTCTAGGGTGATACAGGTTGAAGACTTGCATATTGTACTCTGTTTCATTGAATGGAATTACAAAATTGCTACTAGATCACTTTGTGCTCTATTAGCAGAACCTCAAGGGAGAAAGAAAGCAACAACAGCAAAAATTCCCCTTATTCGTTGGTACTTCACTAACAGGGAACTAACCAGTTAGACACAAGAGGAGTTCAGCTCAGTGAATCATCTTTCTATCATCTATCTGTCATCACTGTGTGAGTGTATGTGTGTTTGTGTGTCAATGGTGGGAGGAGATGCTGCAGGGAAAGGTTCTGAGTTGCTTATCTGAAAAGCCATCCCATTTCATTCCTTTATTTCTCACAGAGAATCCCCCGCACACATGCACATATATGCACACTTGTACCAATAGCTGACAATGCCATATCCTTAATTTTCCAGCTTCCTTTGCTGAAGCAAAGTTTATCTAGCAAATCCTGTTCACTAGGGCCTGAAAAAAACTGGGGGCTCATAGATATACTTCCTCCCTCCTCTCACAGGAAGTAGGTGACTGAAGAGACACTGTCCCTTCTCTGCATGAGGCCTGGAGCTGCACAGCCTCCTGGAGCAGTCCTGGCATGGCTGATCTGGAGGGGAAAGCCACAACCCAGGAGGTGAAGGGAGGAGGAGGAGGCCTGGCTATGACACTGATGGCCCTAGGGTGCTGTGGGACTAATGTGGCCCTAGGCGTTGTGTGGGAAGTATAAATATCTCCACTGTTTAGACCGTGTTTGGACAGTCCATTCTCTGTGGCTTCAAAGAGCCCTGGCCAATGGAGAAATGATGTGATGAAGTGAACAAGAACTCCAGGAAGACTGAGAGACCAATCTGGAAGGCAAAAGGAAATATTATATTTAGGGGGAAATAAAGTGCATTCACAAAGTTAGGCCAACTATGGAGGAGACATAAACATATGGCGAATGGATTTAATGCAAAGTGCTATGAAGAAAGCAAGCAAGGATATTCATAGACAAACTAGATTTGGAATGACATCATTAGGAACTCAGTCCCATGTTTTCCAGTTACTGTGGGTATTGGAGAAGCCACATAAGCACTTTGGAATCACCGGCAGTAGGTCCTCATTCAAGGTCATCTATAGGTTCTGCAACTTTAAGCAAAACAGTATATACCAAAACCAATTTTATTATAGGCTAATTGATATAAACAAATGTCAAGTTCCTCCAGAACCTCATCAATGTTATAACAAAACCATGTTGAATAAAATGACTATATTTGAGGCCCTGCTGTATTTAATTTTTAAAACAGAGAGAATAACAGCAACATTATCTTCCATTGTTTTGTTGATGTTGTATCAGTGTTGGTGGTGGTGGCAGCGGTGGTGATGGGGTGTGCGTGTGTGTGCATGCATGCACACACATGTAAGTATGTGAAAACAAAGTGAAAAATATAAGTGAAAACATTTTGTAAATGGTGAATCTAAAATAAATGTAAGAGTTGATGAGGGGACTTCCGCCAATTAGAGACAACTAAATATTAGCAACAGAAAACACAGCCAGAACACAGAAAATTGAACTTTTCAGAAGTCTGTTAACAACAAATTCTTCAGCCTGACCGGTAAGGAGTGAAACCAGCAGCTGGTGGTGCGGGGTTGCACAGGAAAACTCGGTCAGACAGACTCAGGGGCGCGGAATCCAGGTGCAGGGTTGGACCTAGTGAGCGACCGAGCAAGCGACCAAGCAAGCAACCACGGGGAAACAGCGAGGGAGCTGCAGGTTGACTGTGGTCACGCATTGGTGCGCGGATAGACCTGCGAGGGAGTGGGCGATTGGACCAGGACCCAGCGGGTCCCTGCAGCCAGCGGCAGGGAGGGCACCGCCATTTCCCTGCTCTGACCCCACCTCCACATACAGCGTCATAACCCAGCGACTCTGAGTGGCCCGGCCCAGGTGAACCACCTAAGGCTTTGCTCCTCACCCAGCGGCATGAAACAGCAGAGGGTACCGCCATTTACCCGCTCTGACCACGCCCCCACATACAGCCTCACAACCCAGCCACCTGGGAGTCCAGGGCTCCGCTCCTCACACTTAAAGGGCACGAACAGACCAAAAATGGCTCAAGAAGATCTCAAAGCCCCAGAGCCTATAAATCTAAGCGATGAAGAAATAGCAAAACTCTCAGACACACAGTTTAAAACAATGGTGATCAGGATCCTCACAGAACTGGTTGATTATAGCCACAAATTAGACAAATATATGAAGACGAAACTAATTGAAATGAATGGTAATGCACAGGAAACCAATAGCAATGAAAAGGAAACTGGGACTCAAATCAATGGAGTGGACCAGAAGAAAGCAAATAATGGCCAAACAGAAAAGAGTCAAGAAGCAAGAATTCAAAGAAATGAGGAGAGTCTTAAGAACCTCCAGGACATCTTTAAACGCTCCAACATCTGAATTATAGGGGTACCAGAAGGGGGAAAGGCACAGCCACCAGTGCAAAACTTATTTGAACAAATAATAAAGGAGAATTTCCCCAATCTGGCAAAGGAAATAGACTTCCAGGAAATCCAGGAAGCTCACAGAGTCCCAAAGAAGTTGGACCCAAGAAGGAATACACCAAGGCACATCATCATTACATTAGCCAAAATTAAAATGAAGGAGAGAATCCTAGAAGCAGCAAGAGCTAAGGGGACAGTCACCTACAAAGGAGTCCCCATCAGACTGTCAGCAGATTTCTCCAAAGAGACCTTACAGGCAAGAAGGGGCTGGAAAGAACTATTCCAAGTCATGAAATCCAAAGACCTACAACCAAGATTGCTCTATCCAGCAAAACTTTCATTTAGAATGGAAGGACAGATAAAGTGCTTCTCAGATAAGATCAAATTCAAGGAGTTCATCATCACCAAGCTCTTATTATATGAAATGTTAAAGGGACTTATCTAAGAAAAAGAAGTTAAAGAAACATGAACAGTGAAAGGACAACAAACACACAGTTATTAACAACCACACCTAAAACAAAAGCAAACTAAAAGGACAGCTAGATCAGGAGTGGAAACATAGAAATGAAGATCTCAAGGAGGGTTAGCAATAGGGGAGTGGGAGGAGGAGAAGAGGGGAGAAGGTACAGAAAATAAGTAGCATAGACAGTAGATAGAAAATAGATGGGGGGGCAAGAATAGCATGGGAAATATAGAGTCTAAAGAACTTGAGACACATGGACATAAACTAAAGGGGGGTAATGGTGGGGATGGGGGGTAGGGTGGAGGGGAATGAAGGGGGGAATAGAACAACTGTAACAGCATAATCAATAAAAAAATAAAAAAAAAGAGTTGATGAGCAGCCAGAAGTGTTGCCTCCACTAGATTCTTCTCATCATCACCCATGTGATAGGAAGAACTGTTGCTCTGCCCAGGCAGGAGGGGCCTGCAAGCCCCTCCTGTAACTGCTGAGAGTGTTGGCTGACAATAGCACATAGCTGTCCCCTTCCCTGAAGCACTGGCCCTGCCTGACCAAGTCTGCCCCAGCAGGGCAGTCATGGGTGGCCTTACTCTGCAGGTGGCCTACGGCCCATGACTGCCTGATAAGGGATGTCCAAAGGGTGGCCTTACTCTGTGTTACGATTCACACTCCAGAGCTCCCCAGTGGGAACAAGCTGAAACGAGGCCCCAGCTGAACACCATATGCTTCCTGGCTTCTTCCACTTCTCTGCCCTGCTTCCCTCACTCCTGTGCAGCGTTTTGCTGGAAGCACACCCACTATACATTACGTCACAGGATGCCCCATCACAAGCTCTACTTTTAGAAATTTTTTTCTTAGACATCTTGTCAATACATACAGAGACAGAATCCAGAAGTTAGGGAGGCCTATCTTCATGTTAGAGAGGCAAGTCCAAATGGTTTCTAAAAATGATAGAACAAAATATGTGTAAAGGTATTTATTTAAAGTTATGAAAATAATAAAAGAAATAAATGTATTAATATCATCATCAAACACTGAGTGAACAAAAGTGGGTAAGAGAGAATAATAATGGAACAAATAAATGTTCAATTCTTATTTAATGGAGTAAAAGAATATTGCCTAAAGTTGACAGATCAAGAAATGGTATGCAGGCATATTATTTAGATATATGGTGTATCTTCAGAAAAAAATGGGTAGACATAAGATTCAGAACTGCAAGTCCACACACAGTGAAGCTGAGAAATCCCACCTCCCAGATCACTCACAATGTCCCAGCCTGCCCTGAGGAAGTACTACCCTGAAACACACACTTGAACTTCTCCAGGCCTTGCTCGATGCTTTTACCTGCAGCAAGGGGGGGTTATTTCTTGAGATGTAATAATAAAAAGAGAACGAGTTTTAAAACAGCTCACATACACCCAAATGTCAGTATACAAATGTAATACTTTCCTGTGTTTAAATTTTGAAGACTCTTTATTGAATTTATCAGGGTGACATTGGTTAATAAAATTATATGGGTTTCAGGTACAATTCTATAATACATCATCTGTATGTTTTATGGTATGTTCACCACCCAAAGTCAAGTGTCCTTCCATCACATTTATCCTCCCTATACTCTCTTGTACCTCCCCCCACCCCCTTTCTCTCTGGTAATCACCACACTGTTGTGTTGAGTGTTTTCTTATCTTAGTCTTCTTACTGTTTGAATTTATAAAATAAAAGTGAGTATTCTACTTGATGAATTGAATACTTTGCTATTCTCTATTACTCAGTGATTTTCTGGCTTTTCAGATCTGTTACAAAGCCATGGTAAGCTTCAAATACACTACTAAGTGGTTTCCTGTAAGCATCAAGCAATGCTCCTAAAATGTTTTAATCACCATTTGTTGATAATACTGGGTGTAGATGATATGAATTGTCCAATTAGCACCTGTGGATACATTTAAAAAGAAAATAGTGTGCCTAATTAAATCCTACTAAAAGGTTTTGTTGTTGTAGTTGTTTTTGCTTTAGGAAGAACTGCAAGGAGTACCCACAAGAAATAAATCTTATCTTTCATATTATACATTCATTTTCATTCTTCTCTAGCTGAGATGTCATAAAAATTATCCAGCTCAATGTTAGAAATTTAAAATGAATCTTGGAGTGTGATAATGACTAAGAATAAGAGGAGAATATCCTGGAATCAGAGGTGTTCCTTGCAAACAAGCGAAAATAATTTATTTACTGCCCTGTGAAGCCCCACCACTGGCTTAGTTGATGTATTTCTTACTTTGCTCAGGGAAAAAAAGTAACTGAATGTCTAGGTGTCCCCAAGCCCCCTGAAAAATCTGGGCATGGCCTTCACCACTCATGGAAGGAAGGCTCCAACTGTGGGGAGCCGGGAGGTAACCTTGCAGAGCACATTTTGCACGTGGAACAGCAGGAGCAACCCATCAGGTTCAGGCAGTCTGAGAGCATGCAGAAAGGTCTGAGATCTGGCCCTGTCTTCCAGCCTCTTTTCATTTCCTGCCACACTGCTCTTGCTCAGTGGCTCCCAGCCACATGCACTCATTCTTGTCATTAAACTCCATGCTGCTGACTTCTTTTTCAATTGCTCTTCTTCAGCTTGGAGAATTCCTAAGTTCTCTGCATACACTGGTCATGTCTCAAATGTCATCTTCTCAGAGGCACCCAGTCTCCTGTCACATGTATTCTCTACCTCATCCCAATCTTTTATGGCCTTCCCTGAGCTTTTAAAACATTCTTTAAGTTCAAAGAACAGTTTTATTCTTTTGGCTCAGATAACACAATCCTGGGTCATAAAATAAGCGGTGGTGTGTATGTGCATTGGGGACGGGGGGAGGATAGGGACCTGGGTGCCGGTCCATCTTCTGTAATGAAGAGGGGTGTGGCTTGGAGCCTCATTTATAAATTGGGGGCTCAGATGCTGAGACTCAGAACTATCTATGCCCACAATGCTTACTGTCTACTTTGATATGACTTTACTAGTTCCCTGTCTTCATCGGCATAGATTCACTATTCCAGAAAATGTTGCCCACAAAGATAAAAGTTGCAAATAACTTTATTGTGCATTCGAAGAACCTTCTGAAAGATCAATCACTCTTTAATAGACTGTTTATAGCCCAAGACTGTTCCAGTACCTTGCCTCAAAATCCTGGCCTGGCTGTGTCCACCGGTTTCAAACTATTATATCATGATCCTCATCTAATCCTAACAAGACCCCCCACTGTTGCCCTGAAGGACCCACCTTAAACCAAACTTCAGAGTCTCAACAAATACCCTGACTGTTCTTCCCCCTCTGAAACACGATCACAACTCTCTTGGTAGGCCCTGTTTTTCTCTTTCCTCGGTGAGTAATGCACTCAGCTCTGACTTACCCACAGGTTGTTTGGGTGATATTTGGGGGAGTCTGCACTGGGCTGTGTGATTTAGACTAAATCCTTCTTGTCTTCAGGGTTTTATTTATAATTAAGGACGTTGGGTTCAATAATCAGCAAGAGACCTTCCAGCTTTGATATTCTTTAAGACTCTTTTGGAAGGCAATTTCCTTACCACTTGGTGGTCTCTTTCCAAGCTGACAGCTTCTTAAAGAAAAAGACAATAGCCTCCTATGGTTGGCAGAAAGTGGATGCAGGTCAGGTTCTTGGGGTGGCAGGAAGTTCAATGGCTGAGTTTTCAAAAGCTAGCTTTATACTTTTCCTTCTGCTTGTCACCTCCAGGAGACAGAAGGTGGCCATTGTTCGCCTTTGTCTTGCTACACAAAAGAAGACCCGAGTTGGAAGGTAAAAAGAGGTGCTGCCTCCTTGGCCAAGAGCCACAGGCCGCCTGAATGGAGTTTCCTCCAGAGCTTCTTCTCATCACCCTGGGGGAGACCTTTGGCTGAAACCACTGCAGTCAGTAGCTAATTGTGTTGCTCTCCTGGCTGCACAAACAGAAGCAAGGAGCCTTGTGAAGGTGAGAGCTGAATTGACCCCATGTCTCTCCAGACAATGCTAAGATGGATGATTAATGGGTATTTTGGAAGCATAAAAAACACAATGATTTATATTCATGATGGACTAATTCCAGAGAGACTTCTGGAACAGGCACATAGCGTAGTTCTTTGATCTTTCAGAGTGTGAACTGAGTAAAAAATGATTTGAAAAGCCATTCCCTGTGAAGTACAGTGACAAGAGGGCTGGGCTCTTTATAATTTGTTTTTTAACCAAACTGCAGATTTGGAAGGTTGAAGGAAGGGCAAAATAACTACTAAAATGTGATTTAACTGGGAGAAAATTTTTTCAAAACTTGGAACCTGAAAATGCAAGTTACTATTATCATCGCTGTTATTATTTTAAGTTTGAATTAGGTAACAAAATATTTTTTTCTTAATTATATGTTGTTGATTATGCAATTATAGTTGCCCCAATTTCTCCCTCTGCCTACCTCCACCCAATACCTCCCACACCTTCAGGCAATCCCCACACCATTATTCATGTCCATGCGTCAGGCATATAAGTTCTTTGGCTACTCCATTTCCTATACTGTATTTTATATCCCTGTGGCTATTCTGTAACTACCAATTTGTACTTTTTAATCCCCTCACCTCTTCACCCATTCTCCCCCAAGCCCCTCTTCCCACTTGGCAACCATTAAAATGTTCTCTGTATCCATGATTCTGCCTCTGTTCTTCTTGGTGGCTTAGTTTATTTTTTTAGATTCAATTGTTGATAGATATGTATTTATTATCATTCTATTGTTCCTAGTTTTCATCTTCTTTCTCCTAAATTAGTCCCTTTAACATTTCATATAACAATGGTTTGGTGATGATGAACCCCTTTAGTTTTTCTTGTTTGGGAAGCTCTTTGTCTGCCCTTCAATTTTAAATGATAGCTTTGCTAGATAGAGCAATTTTGGCTGTAGGTTCCTGCTTTTCATGATTTTGAGTATTTCTTGCCAGTCCCTTCTAGTTTGCAAAGTTTCTTTTGAGAAATCAGCTGAAAGTCTTATGGGAACTCCCTGTAAGTGACTAACCGCTTTTCTCTTACTGCTTTTAAGATTCTCTTTTTATCTGTAACCTTTAGCATTTTAATTATGATGTATCTTGGAGTGGCCCTCTTTGCATTCCTCTTGTTTATAACTCTCTGTACTTCCTGGACATGCATGACTATTTCCTTCACCAAATTAGGGAATTTTCCTTTCATTATTTTTTTCAAATAGGTTTCTAATTTTTTTCTTCTTTCTTTTCTCCTTCTGGCACCCTTAAACTGCATAAGTACTTGTTTAACTATCTAATTCAAGCATACTCGAATGTGGTTTGGAGGTAGGGAAACTTGGGTTCTTTGATACTAACATAACTTAATCCCAGATCCATAGCCCCACCACTATCCCCATTTCTTTTTTCTACGTTTTCCCATATCTCTTAAAATGTCCCCTTGGTAATGCTCTAGATGTGACTGTTGGGGATTTTTACTTTACTCAGGTTTTGTCATAGGAGGAATCAAGTCAAGTCTTTTTTCATCTATAAAGGAGGATATAAATGCTACACTTAGGGTTCTTCCAAATATTCAGGAAAAAATGGGTATGAGAGACCCTGACACAATGTCTTACACAGAGTTTCTCATTAAGTAACCCCCTCCTTTCTTTTTAACTTAAATAGAGAGATCTAGGAATCCACTTCTTAGAGAAGAGCTTGACAGAGTTCCCTTGGCCACATTTGTGATAATCAGCCTTAATACACTCAGCAAATGATCACACACACTCACCTATTTATAAAGAGTATGGGTGTTTCAAAAGAGGCAGGGCGGAACAGCACATCAAAATCAAATTACCCGGTGTGATTACCTTTTCTCCAACTCTGAAAAGAATAGAGTTTTCATTTAGCCTGTTTTTATTCATCCAGCATCTTGAGCATCATTGCAAATTAACACAGTTGACAATGGGAAAGAATGCTCAGCCAAGCCTCTGAATAATCTCATTACATATCTCACAACAATTAAGTGCATTAAGTCCCTGCCTCAGAGGGGATGTTGGTAAAGTGGCTCACGTTCAGCCACATCTTTCTGTGCTTCCTATTCTCATAAGGTTTTGGATAACTCTTCACTGTACCTGAAAGGGTTTGAAAATATTACCAGCAACATTGCCCTGGACTATTCTGTATGAGTGACTTTCAAAGTCCCAGATATTTTTCTTTTGCTTCTCTTTGCAGCTAGCAGGACTATGGCATAGTAGTTTGTAGTTTGGTTTCAGGGATCAAGAAAACCTGGCCTTACATCTTGGCTTAACCACTTGTGAGCTCCCTGACATCTCTCTGTCTTTGCTTCTTTACCTGTCATAAAAGAGCAGTAAAAGTTTCAAACCTATAGGGTTGTCATGAAGTTTGATCAAATTAATGTAAGGAAGGAACATAGATCAGAGCCTGGAATGTAGTAAATGCTCAAGAAATGGCAGCAGTATAAGTTTAACAATGGGGGCTTGTGGTATATCAATGGAGAAGGGGCTGGTAAACAGAAAACGAGCTCGGATCCTCACTGTTTTGCTGTTTGCCATTAGCTGTTTTGACCTCTCGGTCTCAATTTACTTTTGCTGTACAAGATCGTTGTGAGAATAAACTGTGATAATAGATGTAAATGTACATTGTAAACTATAAAAATGTACATGATTAATGTCATTACAAAGTCATCCTTTAGGGTTGTTTCTTCCAAGTATATCAAAAGGCTAATTGCAAAATCACCTAAAAAGTACAAAATCCTGTTCGTCACTATAATTGTCATAGTCAAAGCTATTTGATTACAAGAAACCAAAACCGAATTAAGCTGTTCATGTAAAAGTATAAGTTTTTGAAGAGAATGAAATTAAGCATATCAGGGGTAGGTACTCATTCATTAAACATACTTTTATTGAAAACTTACTCTGTTCTAGAAACTGTACTGGGAGTTTGACTCAGCGTAGGTCTGGGCAGGAAACCCAAATCCAGTTCATTCATTCATTCACCCATTCATGTGGCTCAAATTTATTGACTGTCTACTTTATGTCAGGCACTGCTGTGAACCAGAAAGATGAAGTTTGCCTAAGAAGACTGACCCCACATTCTAGTAAGGAATGAAATAGTTTTTGTTTTGTTTTGTTTTTAAAGATTTTATTTATTCATTTTTAGAGAGAGGGGAAGAGAAGCAGAGAAATATCAATGTGCAGTTGCCTTCGTTGCCTCTCCCATGCCCCATACTGGGGACCTGGCCCACAATCCAGGCATGTCCCCTGACTGGGAATCGAACTGGCAACCCTTTGGTTTGCAGCCCATGCTCAATCCACTGAGCAACACCAGCCAGGGCAGAAATAAAACAGTTTTTAAAAAAATAAATATATACACAAAAACTAGGATATGTCAGCATATAACTGGTATTAAATAGAGATATCTAAAGTGTATATCTTAGTCCATTCAAGCTACTATAACAGAATATCAATGATTGGATTGTTTATAAAAAACAGACATTTATATCACAGTTCTAGAGGCTGGGAAGTTCAGGATCAGGGCACTGGCAGATTCAGTGTCTAGAGAGAGCTTGCACCCTGGTTTATAGGCAACTATCTTCTTAGTGTAGCCCCACATGGTGAAAGTGGTAAGGGAGTTCTCTAAGGTCTCTTTCATAAGGGTGCTGATCCCATATATGAGGACTCTACCCTCATGAACTAGTCTCCTCCCAAAGTCCCCACTTCCAAATACCATAATATTGGGGATTAGACTTCAACTATGAAGTTGGGCAGAGGACAGTACAACATAAACATTCAGTCCATATCAGGGTAAAGGTGAAAAGAGAAGGAACCTTATAATGGAGTCCAGGTAACTCCACATTTCGAGGTCAAGTATAGGAGAAGCCAACAAAGGAGACAGAAGTATTTTGAGAGATAGGAGAATAATAAAAGAGGATGGTGTCATATAAATAAAAATGATCAAGGAATGAGTGAGGGTAAGGAAGGTTTCACAAGGTACCTGGTGCTGTCTAGCTAACACTTCTCTCTTCAGGAAGGCCATGAGTAGAAAGAGAAAATAAGTTTAAGGAACAGAGTATAGCCTAGGAAGGTACCCCTAAAATGGGCTTCCCTGATAATGTACCCTGTTACATGACACTCTCTCAAATTATTAGCGGATGCTTCTGTGTCTAATGACATGATTCTGATTGCTGTTGCCAGTTAAACCACAGTAAAGCATGATGTTATGTTCTGGACACCATAGGGATAGCAGATGCAAATACTAACTCCCACACAGAAGGTTAAATACACATAAAGTAAAGTAGTACAACAGTGATCAGTAGGGAATGGCGGAGACTGTGGCAAATGGGAGAAAAATGATATACTGATTATTACCAAGCAGGCATGTGGGTTTGGTGTTTGCTAGACCTGATCATTTCAAAAAGTTTCAAAAACGGAGATTATGATGTAAAGCAGTAAAATCTCCCAATTTTAAAATATTGACAAAGAAAAACATCAAAGAAATCACCTTAACCTCTACTATAGAGAGCAGACACAGTAAGTCTGCAGGTGAAATCCAGCCCATAGGCTTCCTGTTGATACCTGTTCTCTAAATCCTACACTGGGGGAGTTAGTGAAGCACCCAAAAATTCACTCATTAAGAAAATTTTCAAATTTTGTAGTTGCTTTATTACTAAGACATTGTTCCAGGCATGGTCTCAAGTACTTTAAATGTGAAATCTCATTTTTATCTTTACAAAGAAGCCCCAGACAAAGATATTTATCCCTTTTTGCATAGAGGGAAAAGAAGATTAGAAAGGTGAATGACTTGTCCAAGGTTATCCATTTATATATGCAAATTTGGTTAATGATGAAGCAGGAAACTGAACCAAAATTAACTCACTCTAAAGCCTGTCTTATTATCAAATTACTTAGGTTTCATTAAGTAATGTTTGTGATGCCTTCTATCTCAAAAAATGCAAGATGTTCTTAACCATCACATGGAAGCTCACAGGATCCTCAAGGTCATGTCAGTTGCCCAACCATGTCTAGAATGAGCTGCCTTCCCCATGGCAGGCCACACAGACCATGAGGACCCCCTAGAACCCCTTCCATGGGGAAGTTTCTGCAAGTCATTCTGAGCATTCGTGGTTTTGAAAGACAAACGTTTTACTCTGATAATCACCAGAAAATCTCCAAGTCCTTCATTTATTCTTTCCAAATGGTGCTGGTGGTGAGGATGTCTATAAAAGAGTGGGGACCATGGCGTGAAATGGGGAGGAAGTGATTCATACACACATTTATGTATGATTCAGACAGAAGCTGACAGATGCTTAGAAAATCCTGCAGAAAATGGACAAAATCATAGAGCCCCAAGCACATTTATTTAAAAATCTAAAGCTCTGCACATCAGAGACCCAAGAAAATGTATGAAAAGGAAAGGGAGTGGGAAGGTTCAGAAGACCTGTCGTCTCCAGAGCCGGGTAATCTGTTCTTTGCCCTGATTCAGGGATGCTGGCTGCAGTTCTGCCTCTGATGTAGCCCATCAGTAATTAAATCATTGCCCTGGCTCTCTGAGGCTAAAAATGACTGGGCTTTAAGATAAATCCTCTGCCTGGCAAATTCTTTGGGGTCTGGGCTTTTCATCCAATTCTGATGAGCTTTCTGCCACCTACTGCTCCTCTCTCTTCCCAATTTATTAAATGGGGAGCTGATTCTTGGAGATTATTGCTGCAGCTCAAGGCACCCAGTCAGCTAAAACACATTCCTAGGATGTCTGGACCAGGCAGGAATGGGTTCAACCTTTTCATTGGGCAAGTGTGAAAACTAAGGCCCAGAAAAGGGTATAACTGCCCCATTTCCAAGTGACAAGGACCTACATTCTCTGAATAACCCCACTTCTCAATCTTTCACCCTGCCTGACTCACAAATTAAGAGGCAAAAACTCATACTGCAACATAATCCTTCATAAATGCTCACTGGTTTTTCTCTATGCCAATAATAATTAATATTTACAGACTACTTCCTCTGTGCTTGGCTAAGAACCTTACAAGCGATATTATCTCATTCAATCTCCCAAAATGCCCATGCTTTCCCTTCTGCAGGTGAGGATCGTGAAGCCCGGCGTGGATCAGTAACACACCGAACGACGGAACGAGAATTTGAAGCTAAGTCTCTTTGACATGCAAGCTGTCTGCTTAACCATATGCCACATCAAGCCTGACAAGTGACATTTTCCAATCTCTGCTCATTCAGACTGGCCAAAAGCCTTGCTGTAAAAGTGTGATTCTCCCTGACCAGCACAATCAGCATCTCCTGGGAACCTGTTACAAACACAAAAAAACTCCAGGCCCTTCTAGATCCTTCAACACTGGATTCATTCTCTCCAGACAGAATGACCAAGTGGACATACATCCCTTCAGCCCCACCCCTGCCCACCCCCACTCCAGGTGCTAGGTGAGGGGCAGAGAGCACAGTCCTTCATCTCTAACCCACTCTCTCCTAAGAGATCAAGGAACCTGTATATAGTCTGAGGTCTCCATTTCCTATGGTCTCATTTAATTCAGACACAGCTAAGAGGATTAAAAAAAACAACTATATTCAGAGAATTGATATTTTTCTTCTTGTTAAATTGAGCTGTGGGAGGTATCATATGCTGAACTAGTACATTTCAAAAGACAAAACCCCTAATGTTTTAAGGAGTGTTTTCCCCATTAACATGTTGCTAAGCAACATTTTTACAGTATCAGCAGCTCTGTAACTACAAGCTGAATGAATATGTGGAAATGGAGAAACAATCAGAAAAGCAAAGAACAAGAAGATCACCCTTGTGAGAGTGCACACACCTCCTTTGTGACCGGAGTGTGAGTGACTTCAGGAATGTCAGAGCGCAGACAGCAGAGCACTCCCCCACCGTTAGTTAACAATGATCACATGATATCCATGAGGGTTATGTCCGAATTTCAGTCATTTTTATTACTCTTTATATTATGGAAAATTTCAAATATATACAAAAAAGACAATATAATTATGATCTCCCACATATCCAAAACCAGCTTTAATCATTTTCCAATCATAGCCAATCTTGTTTTATCTGTTCCTCCTACTTCCCCCTTATTTGAAGCAAATTCAAGACATCACTTCTTCTGTAATAGTTCAGTATTTATATTGGAAAGGAAAGGTCGCTTCAAAAAAATAAAAATATCATTATCATACCTGGATAAAAGTTAATACTTTTTAAAATCTTAGTAAATATCTAATGTTCCAATTTCCAATTATTTTATGTTTTCTCTTTTTACCATTTCAATGAGGCTCTAAATAAGGCCTAAATATGGATTAGTTGATGTGTGCCTTATATTTATTTTAACCTATGTATTTCTCCCCATCTCTCTTCTGTTTTTACTCCTACTTTTTAAATAAAGAAACCAGATCATTTGTCCTGCCAAAGGTCCTGCAATCTGGATTTTGCTGCTTATTTCCCTGGGCTTCTTGTATACTCTTTGGATCTAAAAGCTTCATCAGATCGAAGACTGATTTTTTTATGGTGGGGCAAGACTAATTTATAAGTGATGCTATATTTTACATCAAGAGGCACGGGAGGTCTGATTACCTCCCTTCCTGCCATGTTGGTGGGCTTATACATACCATGATCCATTAATTTGCTACAAATTGCAAATTGATGATATTCACTTCTTAGCTGTAATACTTCAATACAGTAAAATCTGCCTTTACCATCAAGTTGTGTATCAAGTGATGGAGTTCACCTGGGAAAGACAGGCTAAGTGCTTAATTCTTCTCTATCTGTTTTCAAAATAATGGGTTAATTTCCTAGATCCTCCAATAGTGACAAGTTAGGGTTTGTTTGTTTGATTAGTGTTTTCGCAGATGAGACACTTCAATGTTTTAGTCCTTCTCCATTGTTTTCTTTGTCGAAGTTCAAATGGTCTCACGTTTGGCCAGGGACAGCCTCTTAAAGTGAGCTTCAATGCATTTGAAGTGCTACCCTGTGGAAGAAACTGGGCATAGTGTTTTGAGGGTGAGTTCTTTAACAATTTTGTCTATTTCTGCTATTGATTTCCAATTTGTATAGGCTTTCTGAGGTAAATTTTGATAAATTATATTCTTCTTTAAAATTACCCATTTCATTGAGGTCTTCAAATTTAATTGCATAGAGTTGTGCAAAATAGTCTCTGGTGACTTTAAATTTCCTGTTTTGAAGATTATTTACTCCTTGTTATTTCTAATTTCACATGTGTTTTCTCTTTTTCCCCTCATTTTTGTAAGTAGCTTGTGTGTGTGTATTATGAGTTGAAAATATGGCTAATAGTCCGCCACCACAAACACACAACTAGCACTTAATACAGTGCAGGTGGTTGTATCATATATACACAAGAACGTGTATGTATATATATACATGTACATATATATACACACACAAGCTTGTATATATACATATACATGTGTACATATATGTGTGTATATTTATATAAAGAATCACCTTTTGGACTCATTTATTAATTATGCTCATTCTGTTTTCTAACTGAATTCTGCTTTTATGAATTTTTTTCTGTGGTCTTTTGCTTTACATTGTTTTTTAGGTTTTGAAATGAGTTTTTAATTCACTTTCAGGATTTAATTTTTATTTTATTTGTATTGTTTGTTTTGGCATTCATGTTTTATTAGTTTGTATAATGTTGAATTAAATTTCATAATCATAGTAATAAGTACAACAGGCATAGTAGTAAGTAGAACAGGTTTGGGAACAAACACAAACAACTGACTTTTTTTTAATCCTCACCTGAGGATGTGTCATCTTTTTAAAAATTGATTCTAGAGAGAGAGGAAGAAAGAGAGTGAGCAAGATAGAGAAACATCGACTGGTTGCCTCCTGTACACACCTGACCAGGGATGGAACCGGTGACTTTTTGGTGTATGGGATAATGCTCCAATCACCTGAGCCACCTGGCCAGGGCACACAATGAACCCTTTTTAGGTACGAAATTTAGCCAGTGCACAGATGTTCTGAGAATAATCTTGAAACTAAATTCTATGGACAATTGTCAGTATGGTTTACAAAAAGGATAGAGAATGTGAGAGATTGAGTAGGTCCACTGGGTAAACATTGGTAAGAGCTTCTGCTGCATTTTTAAGCCAATATCATCTATTTGAGATTTTAGCATGACTTTTCTAGTTATTATTAGTTGACTTATTAGTGTTTTTCACTTGTTTTTATTCCTAGTGTTTTTAACATGCCTTCCTTTCAGCTCAAATACCAAATCTCTCAAGAGCAAAGACTGTTTTATTCATTATTGTATCTTAATGTTGATGAAAACAGTTGGCATTTTGTAGGTGCTCCACAAATATTTGCTGGAAGAATAATGATTTTGTCATATAAAACAGAGGTCCCCAAGCTCCAGGCCAAAGGCCAGTACCAGCCCAGGCCTGTTAGGAACCAGGCTGTACAGCAGGAGGTGAGCTTGAATGTAATGCTCTTGAGTCATCCCAAACCATCCCCCCACCCCATCTGTGGAAAAGCTATCTTCCATAAAACTGGTCCCTGGTGCTAAAAAGGTTGGGGACCACTGATATAAAATGTACTTTACTAAGGTCTGTATATATTACAAATGTATAGATTTCAAGGTACATAAAATTGTATTTATTTATGTATTAAAACTATGATAAATAATACCAAAATAAATATGGCAAATGACATTTACCATTCTTTAATAATATTAATACCTGTAGCACGGATTTTCACAGAATAACAATTCAGAGCTTGAAGTCACTTCAGAAATAATTTGATTGCTGTAGGTATACCCAGACACAAAACCAATTTAAGGAGCAGTTTGAATGTTATTTCATTACTTTTTTTTTTTGCCTTTAGCTTTTTTCTTTTCATGATATAAAATATTTTCTTCTCTCTCATGAAAAGTACTTTCTTCTTGTGAGACTTTGGAAGTTCAGGAAAGCCTGGAGTAAAACACTGTTTTAGTAAAATTCATTCTTTCCCTGAGGTGACAGTGGTCTTGCGTTTCCACTTTTGCCTTGTACAATTGGGTTCAGTGAGCGCCTCCTGAAATGCAGGGCGACCAGCCTCCATGTGCCTGCACCAGTCTCTGAGCCTGTGAGTTCCTGACAGACTCATCACCATGGAGGCCCTCAGAGGAATGTAAAACAGCTGCTCACTCAACAGCATTCAGAATTTGATTTTTAATGTTATGGGTTTATTTGTGGCATTTATACTCAAAAATTATTCTGGCTGTATGTGAAATCTATGGCTTCAATTTTCCTTCTTTGAGAATCTTGCAAATGTGACTTCATTGTCTCCCAGTATAAAGTTTTACTGTTGTAAAATTTGATAATAAATTTGATTTTCTTTATAAGTGCCCAAGTACCCAAGAGATTTTTTTTTCTATTTTTCTAGAAAGGTCAGTAGATCAACAAGAATATGATGTCCTTGTCACTTTGGGCTGATTTTCCCAGGGAAACAGAGTATCTTTTCAATATGTAGTTTCAAATTTTGTTTTTATTTTAAGATAATTTTCCTTGAAATATAGTGTTGAGTTTTTTTTGTTTAATTGCTTCAGCAATTTGTATTGTACCATGTTTTATGTTTTTGTCTGTCTTCTATATTTCCTATTTTGTCTCAAATTCTTTTTTCTCTTTATCCCTTTTTAAAATTTTCATAATTTTCTCCCTTGCAATTTTTAATCTGCATTAAGCCGTCTGCAATGTGCACACTTGCCCCCAGTTTCCTTCCAGTTTAGCCCTCATTCCTGAAACAAATTTTTATGGGCCTGTAATTCTTCATGACATCACCTCATCTCTGATTTTAAAACTTTTCATCCTAATTTATGTGATTACTAGATGTACGGTCATTTTATTCCTTTCTCTGAGTTCCCTGTGCACAGGGATGTCTTCCTGCCCCTCCCTTCTCTCCACCCCTGTCATAGCTCTGCATGAGGCTTCTGGATGCTGCTCTCCTATTGCTCACTTCTACCTAAGCTTGGTTTTTCCAAACTTGTAGAAGGAGAGCATTAGGATGCCTTTCCTACTCGACTTTCTTTCTCTTTTGTTCCTATTATATCTAGTTTAATCAATTTGGAGCCTCCTCTCAGTAATTTTTCTTAGTCCTGGAAGGGAGCCTCAGTTGGTCAATTCTGAGAATTCTCAGGACTCATCGTGTTTTGGTCTTCTCAGACTTTACTTACCATTAATCCCCCGGACACACTCCTAATTGGGAATGTGCAAAGAATCCTTCACTGTCTCCTGTTCTTCTTAAGTTAATCTTTCATGCTTCCCAGTGATTTCCTACTTGGAATCTTGAAATTCTCCTGTTCTGTTTCATCCAACGGGCCATTATTTCCCTCTGCTTCCTGCTGCGTAGATCTGAATAGAGCATATATGGGATCAGGAGCTATTGGGCGTTGGTCTCCAGGCTTCCATACTTTGTGTTTATTGTAGATATTGTTGGTGAATATTCAATTTTGCTGCCCTAGACTCCTGTTTCCATAGGGTAGTTTAGAGATATTCTTAAACGTTACACTGTCATCATAATTTTCTTTGGAAAACAATTAAATTGTCTAGCAATACAATGTCTGATCATTCTTTTCTCTGTCAGCAATAGATCTTGATATAAAAATCTTAAGGCTGTAGGCGTCTTAACAATCATGTTATCCCTCCACATTTCATCTTCCTACAACTGCTTTTATACCTAATAATTTGCCAGCCTTCCGGGAAACTCATGCTATTGGCAATAGTCTGTATTGATTAAAACACACTTTTTAGGTTGAAATTAAATTTAGGTCCTTATTCCACATTGTGGGACAACTCTAAGCATATTTCCCTGGCTGGTTCACTTGAGGGAAACCCATTCAGAATAACAAAACAATTAAGAATACAATAAAGAAATTAAATTCTCATGGACATTAATTAGTATTAAAATTTTCTGGCAATGTTTGTGTGCTAATCTTGATTATATTCATTTTAAATATAGAATAATATTCCCCTTCTGGTACCCCTATAATGTTGGAACATTTAAAGATGTCCTGGAGGTTCCTAAGCCTCTCCTCATTTTTTTGAATTCTTGTTTCTTCATTCTTTTCCGTTTGGTCATTTTTTTCTTCCTTCTGGTCCACTCCCTTGATTTGAGTCCCAGTTTCCTTTCCATCACTATTGGTTTCCTGTGCATGTCCCTTCATTTTAATTAGTTTAGCCTTCATTTGTTCCTCTAATTTGTGACTAAAATCAACCAGTTCTGTGGGCATCCTGATCACCGGTGTTTTGAACTGTGCATCTGAAAGTTTGGCTATCTCTTGGTCGCTTAGGATTATTGGCCCTGGGGCTTTGAGCTGTTCTTGAGCCATAATATTTTGGTCTGCTTACACCTGTTACATATGAATAGCCACAAGTGGAAAACTTATTTAAACAAATAATAAAGGAGAATTTCCCCAATCTGGCAAAGGAAATACACTTCCAGGAAGTCCAGGAAGCTCAGAGAGTCCCAAAGAAGTTGGACCCAAGAAGAAACACACCAAGGCATATTATAATTACATTAGCCAAGATTAAAATGAAGGAGAGAATCCTAGAAGCAGCAAGAGATAAGGGGACAGTCACCTACAAAGGAGTTCCCATCAGACTGTCGGCTGATTTCTCAAAAGACACGTTACAGGCAAGAAGGGGCTGGAAAGAAGTATTCCATGTCATAAAATCCAAGGACCTACAACCAAGATTACTCTATCCAGCAAAGCTTTCATTTAGAATAGAAGGACAGATAAAGTGCTTCTTAGATAAGGTCAAATTCAAGGAGTTCATCATCACCAAGCCCTTATTATATGAAATGTTAAAGAGACTTATCTAAGAAAAGGAAGATAAAAGATATGAACAGTTGAAAGGACAGCAAACTCACAGTTACTAACAACCACACCTAAAACAAAAGCAAACTAAGAGGACAGCTATACAGGAATGGAACCACATAAATGAGATCACATGGAGGGTTAGCAACAGGGGAGTGGGAGGAGGAGAAGGGGGGAGGAGGTAGAGAGAATAAGTAGCATAGATGGTAGGTATAAAATAGGCAGGGGGAGGGCAAGAATAGTACAGGAAATATAGAATCTAAAGAACTTGTGACATGTGGACATAAATGAAAGGGGGGAATGGTGGGAGAGGGGGCATGCAAGGTGGAGGGGAATAAAGGGGGAGGAATAGGACAACTGTAATGGCATAATCTATAAAATATATTTAACTGCTTCTAACAATGATCAGATTCTTTAGATGAATTATGTCATTTAATCTTTATAATAACACATTGAAGCAGATAATATTATTATCCTAATTTTACAAAGAGAAAACTAAATTTAAACAAGTTTTAAAAATTGCCCAGTTATGCTCCTACTAAGCAGTTTGAATCTCAGCCTGTTGGTTCCAAACTTTCTTAACACATTAAAACGACATGCATTGTATGAAAGGCTAGTGGTGTGTTTGTGGTGGCGGAGTATTAACCATATTTTCAACTGCAAATACGGACCATGCAATTGATACCACTGGCACAAAGTCACAGAATACTGTGAGCGGAATTAGATGCGTTTCGATTTTTAGAGACTCACTATGACTGTGCCTTCTATAGAGTGTAGCAACTCAATAAATATTCATTTAAAGAATATGAGAACATGTTTCTAGGTCAAGAAAAAAATGCCCTTCAAACAGGAAATCAAAGAAATATATGTACTGTTAGTTTATTAAAGCATTATTCATTGAAAAGATATGGAAACAGCCTAAGTGCCACTGATGGGTGAATGGATAAGGAAGATGTGGTATACATATACAATGGAATAATACTCAGTCGTGAGGAAGAAAGAAATCCTGACATGTCTAACAACATGGATGGACCTTGGGTCCATTATGCTATGTGAGATAGGTCAGACAGAGAAAGACAAGTACTGCATGATACTACATAAGTAAAATCTAAAAAAAAATTCAAGCTTATAAAAACAGAGCAAAATGGTGCTCACCAGGGAGGGAGACTAGAGGGGTAGGACAGGCATTGTTAAAGGGCACAGACTTCCAACAAGTAGTACACACACCCTGGAGATCTAATGCACAGTGTAGTGAATGTATATAGACAATAATGTCATGTTAAAGTCACCAAGCCTAAGAGACTAGAATTTAATGATTCCAAGCACTAAAAAGAAAGGATAATTATGTAAAATGCTAGAGGTGCTAATTATCACTACAATGCCTATTTCAACATACAAATGCATCAAATTAACATGTTGTACACCATAAATTATATAGTGTTATATGTCAAATATAATACCCTTCTTGATCATGGGATTTTATTGTATCAATTTTTTACTTTCTTCCCCTCATATCCAATGCCAGGTTGTTTATTTAACTTAGCCAACTCTGCCTTCAAAGGCAGAGTCTTTGAAGAAGAGGTTCCAAAACCAAATGCAGATAGAGGTCATATGGGTAACATATGGGGAGTGGTGGGGGAAAATGCAGACAACTGTAATTGAACAATAGTCAAGTAATTTTTTAAAAGGGGGGGAAAGGTAACATATAAGTAAAGCAGCTTGAGGACTTCAACACGCTAATAAAAAGAAGCAACTATTGTGCTCTTTCCAATTATTGCAAGGTAGAACTTCAAACACACATAAGCAGAACTTATATATGAGCCCTGTTATTTTCAAATCTTGCAATTTATTAATAAGAAACTGAAATCAGGATTTTATTATTAAATCTTCAGACTTTCAGATAATTGACAACTAAATAAAAAATGTTTAAAATCTGTGCTAACAAAATACCCTGCAATCCCATGCCTTGCCAGATCTTGGTACAGTCTTTACAGAAATCTATATGGATGCCTTTATAATCAGTAGAAGGAAGAAAACAGGATGAGAAGGAAGTGGAATAACCAATGGCTTTCATCTTTCTTTTAAAAATAGATTTATTTATTTATTTATTTATTTATTTATTTATTTATTTATTTATAGACAGAGGAAAAGACAAGACTTTCGTGGAGACAAAGAAAAAGAGGGAAAGAGAAAAAGAGGGAAAGAGAAAGAGCGGGAGAGAAACATCAATGTGTGATTGCCTCTTGCACACCCCTCCTGGGGACCTGGCACCCAGGCATGTGCCCTGACTGAGAAATGAATGAGCTACCCTCTGATTTGCAGGCTGGTGCTCAATCCACTGAGCCACATCAGCCAGGACCCATCTTTTCATGGTATTACTGTGTTCCAAGCTGACTATGTTCTGATGTGGAATGAACCTGGCAACATTCCTGCCTTAATGAAGCTCAGAGAATAGGCAAGTGCACAGAAATGACAACACGGCAAGGAAGGCAGGGCAGGATAGAGTTCAGGGTGCTGCAGAAGCTCAGTCAAGGGACCTTAGACTAAACTGGTAACAGACATTTGTTTTTTCTGGGAAAAGTAGCAACACAGATTAGACTTAAAATAATAAGTAGAATTATTAAGTATGGAATTATAAAGTATTATTAATATTAATTACTTTCTAGGCACATTGCTAACCTGTTAAAATTTTTAAACATTCTATGGCTAAGTTTGATGATGATGTGATGGTGCACATTCTACAGAACTTAAATAACTTGCTTAGGATTCTACAGCTAGCAAGTGGCCAGGCCAACATTCAAATTGGACTTGACACAAGTGTGTCTGACTCCAAGTACTCCTGGTACTCTTATAATATCATAACAATACCAAGATTAATATTTATTAAGTATTTACTATCTGCCTACACTGGCATACATATCCTAATGGATTATTTCTTCTCATGATGATCTTGTCAGACACTGTGTTATTGTTCCTATTCTCTGGATGAGGACACTTAAGACTCAGAGAGGCTCAGCACTTTCCCCACCGTGTGACACAAATAGTGAGTGTAAGCCCTGGGATTCAGACTAAGGGAGGAGAGCTCTTCACCACTGGACAAGGAGAAAGATGGTGGACAGGATGACGGTGGTGATTGCTCTTGGAAGAACAAACCCCAGATGAGTAGACATGGAGGCAGAGAATAGGGCTCTCAGAAGGGAGTACCAAAAAAAATTAACATGGATGAACCTGACAAGAGTAGAGTTATAAGACGTAGTTTGATCATCAGTGTGGGTACAAAATTGAGAGTGTAACGGGCTTGGTATGCTTTTTTTCTAGTAAGTGCTTGGAGAGCTTCACCGTTCAGATGGGAACAGCTGATGGGACACCAGTTCCAGCTTAATTCCATCTGCTGATGTGACTAGAAAAATTATCTTTCTGTTCCCAATGGGCAGGGGTGTGGATCCCAAAATACTTGTAACTTGGAGTGTGGTTTTCAGAGTCCAGGTTAGCAAAGGCATCATTTCCCAACAAAGAGGCCCTTGATTTTTGGTTAATTCCATCTGGCTAGTGCCTCCTCCTTCTTACCCCACCTCCTTCTCCTGAGAACATTCAGTCCCCCAAATTGAAAGCATCATTGTAGAAGGCAGGGTTCTCATCCAGGATATTTGGAAACATAATGCCCCAGCTCCATTTCACAACACCAGGAGGTTGTCAGCATGTGGTCCATTTGGGGAGCTTTTTTCCTTCTCTATGCAGCATTTTAAAAATGTAAGAGAGAGCAAGCCCAGTGGAGAGGGATGGGAAAGATGAAAGCCGTTTTCTTTTTGCATAATAAGGGCAGGACTCCAGAAGACTTGTTAAAAGAGAATAAAGCATATTTTCCAATATGTTTTCATTTTTCTAGCAATGCCTGTGAAATTTCCATTAAAATGAGGAAACCAAAATGTGGTTTTCAACCCAGGATCAGGTAACTGGGTGTGCAGTTCTGCCTGTGCCACTGACCTGCTGGGTAATGTTTAGAATATCAGTTTACCTCCTATAGCCTCTGGTTTCTTATTTTGTATGCTATGTAGCTGTGCCTTTGGGAAAGCTGGAATTATTTCTGATGTATCATTGCTGCGCTCCAATGCTAGTGTATGACATTGCTGAACCAGAGTGTCTCTAACATCAACATCAACTATTCAGTGACTTCAGCAGAGAAATTTAACAGTTTATGGCTGTTTGAAAAAAGAATGTTTTTTAATCAAAAGAAAAAACTCTATAAAATATTGAATTTCTGGACATAGTACACACTGAACATTCAATTAATTAACTTCTTATCTGGCTGTTTGGCATGCAGTCTTTATTTATAAACCAATTCCTCCTGAAGGTAGAGTGACTTGAAGGTTTCCTTTGAATCATGAAAAACCTGAATATTCCAAGTTATAAATTCACAACTGAATTTCAAGGAAAGCAGTACATCTCCCTAAGTATCATGGAGCCACATTGAGGGGACAGGAGGTGACACAGACAGGTAAGCTCTGTATAGACCACGCTGACTGAATATAATTAAGCAACTTATCTTTCTAGTTGCTGTGTGCTGCCTGAGGAAACATGAACATATGTCTGATTATCCAATTTCTGTGATGTCATGGAGAAAGTATCGACACTCCAACAAGCTAATAATAACTAACGTGTGCCATGGGCTCACTGTGTACCAGGCACTGTGCTCAGCACTTTCATTACCTCACTTCATCGTATAATAACCCTATGAAGAAGGTACTATTATCTTTCATATTTTATATGTGGAAAATTGACTTCTTCAGCTGAATAAACCAGTGGTGAAGGTGAAGCCAATCATTATTCCTCTTTATAGGTATTTACAGAGTGCTTACCATGTGCTCGGGTAGCCTTTTTTGGTAGTTAGGATACATCAGTGAATAAAATAAACAAAGGTCCCTATTCTCAAAGAGTTTACATTAGAGTGAGGATAGATAAACCATAAACAATAAACATAATAAATAAGTAAATCAGGCTTCTGCCCAAGATGGAGGCATAGGTAGATACACTGTGCCTCCTTGCACAATCAAAAAAAGGACAACAATTTAAAAACAAAAAACAACCAGAACCAACAGAAAAGCGGACTATATGGAAGTCTGACAACCAAGATGTTAAAGAAGAAACAACCATCCAGACCAGTAGGAGGGACAGAGATGGGCAGCTGGGTGGAGAGGCCTTGCCATCTCAGCAAGGTGGTGGCTAGAAGACCAGGCAGTACCACATTTGCATGCAGATACACTGGGATGAACAACTAGAGAGCGAGACAGACTGCACAACCCAGGGCTCCAGCACAGGGAAATAGAGCCTCAAACCACTGATTAAAAATACCCGTGAGGGTTGAGGCAGCAGTGGGAGAAACTCCCAACTTCACAGAAAAGTTCATTGGAGAGACCCACAGGGTCCTAGAATGTACATAGACTCACCCACCCAGGAATCAGCACCAGAAGGGCCAACTTTACTTGTGGGTAGTGGGGGAAGGGACTGAAACTCAGCAGAGAGAACAAGAGGCATTGTTCCTTCTCAAACCCCTCCCACACACAGTGTCACAAAACAGCCATGTGGGTTGCCCCACCCTGGTGAACACCTAAATATCCACTCTTTCTTACATAACAGGCTCGTGGAGACAAAAAAAAAAATGGCCCAAATGAAAGAACAGATCAAAGCTCCAGAAAAAATAAAACTAAGCAATGAAGAGATAGTCAACCTATCAGATGCACAGTTCAAAACACTGGTAATCAAGATGCTTACAGAATTTGTTGAATGTGGTAATTAATTCCATGAAAAAAATGAAGGCTATGCTAAGTGAAATAAAGGAAAATGTACAGGGTACCAACAGTGATGGGAAGGAAACTGGGACTCGAATCAATGGTGAGGACCAAAGGAAGAAGGAAACATTCAACCAGAACAGAATGAAGAAATGAGAATTTTTTTTAAATGAGGAGAGGCTTAGGAACCTCCAGGACATCTTAAACATTCCAACATCCAAATTATAGGAGTACCAGGAGGAGAAGAGGAAGAGGAAGAAATTGAACACTTATTTGAACAAATAATAAAGGAGAACTTCCCCAATCTGGCAAAGGAAATACACTTCCAGGAAGTCCAGGAAGCTCAGAGAGTCCCAAAGAAGGTGGACCCAAGAAGAAACACACCAAGGAACATCATAATTACATTAGCCAAGATTAAAATGAAAGAAAGAATCCTAGAAGCAGCAAGAGATAAGGGGACAGTCACTTACAAAGGAGTTCCCATCAGACTGTCAGCTGATTTCTCAATAGGCAAGAAAGGGCTGGAAAGAGGTATTCCGAGTCATGAAAGGCAGGGACCTACATCCAAGATTACTCTATCCAGCAAAGCTTTCATTCAGATGAAAGGGCGGATAAGTGCTTGCAAGATAAGGTCAAGTTAAAGGAGTTCATCATCACCAAGCCCTTATTATATGAAATATTAAAGGGATTTATCTAAGAAAAAGAAGATAAAAAACATGAACAGTAAAATGACAACAAACTCAGTTATTAGCAACCACACCTAAAACAAAAACAAAAGCGAACTAAGGAAACAACTAGAACAGGAACAGAATCACAGAAATGGAGATTGCATGGAGGGTTATCAGAGAGGGAGTGGGTGGGGAGAGAGGGGGGAAAAGGTACAGAGAATAAGTAGCATAAATGGTAGGTAGAAAATACACAGGAGGAGCGTAAGAATAGTACAGGAAATGTAGAAGCTAAGGAACTCATATGTAGGACCCATGGACATGAATTAAAGGGGGGGGATGTGGGTGAGAGAGGGTATGCAGGGTGGAGGGGAGTGAAGGGGGGGAATGGGACAACTGTAATAACATAATCAATAAAATATATTTAAGGAAACAAATTAATAAGTAAACCAAATGCTATACTGGAAGGTCATAAGTGTTATTTACAAAACCAGACAGGAGAAAGTAGATTAAGCATTAGCAGGGCAGAGAGGAGACTGCCACTGCAGACTGAGCCTGAGGGGACTATAGGAAAACAAAGCAGTGAAAGGGCCCTCCTTCAAATCCTCCTGCTGATTTAGTCTGAGTTACCCTGAAAGCAGAGAAAAGGACTTCGGTACAGGTACCTTACTTAAGAGGTGATCCAAAGTAAGCAAGAGAAAGGAAGTGGGGAAAATGAGGTGAGAAAGGAAAAAAGCAAATAGAAATGCACTGATATTACACAATAGGGAATAGATTCTTCCTATGAGAAGTATCCAGAATTCCTTCTAGAACTGTTCACAGAAAGGCTGGGTATTTAGCCAATCCCAATTGGCTGGGGGTTTTGTGCAGGAGGGTTGACTCACCCGAAATTCTGTGCTGTGCCTTGTACACAGGCTAAGCAGGTTCTCTGGCTTGGGAGAGAGCCCTGAGGCATAAGAGATGAGAGACAATGGCAAGCCCTTGAGGTAGAACACTGTCAGCATGAATGGCACTGCTTGCCACACTACACCTGAAATAAAAGGAGGGCCAAGGGCATGTGGCAAGGAACCCAAAGGACTGGCCATACCCACCTTTTGTTCCCTCTCAAGACTTCATCTGGGAGATGAACAGGAAGTCATTAGTAAGAGTATCTGGGAAATATAGTTTTCAGAGTCTCACAACCAATATCAATAAGCAGAGTTTCAAAGAGAAGATTTGGGACTGAGAGTGATTAGGTAAGTAACCAAGTACAACATCTAAGTGGAGATGGCAAACAGACCTCAGGTGTGCAAATCAGGAGAGAGGACTGGGATAGAAATATACATTGGAACGTTGATGGTAATTAAAGCCAAGATGGGATGAGAGCAACAAAAAAAGCATACAGATAGCAAGAGCAGTATACATAGAATGAGCACCCCATCATTAAGAGGATGGGAAGAAGAAGAGGAGCCAACACAGCATATTAAGAAGTGGTCAGGGAAGTGAGGAAAAGCCTAGGGAGGGTACATCCTGGAGTGGGTGGAAAGTTGGGTTTAACCAGGTTATGTTTTGCCGAGCTTTAGAAGGAGAATCAAGGAACTGGTTCTAAGGATTGAAGTAGGATCAGAAAGATGGTGAAGGCGTAAAGGAGAGGAGGAATACTGAGAAGAATTTGATAGGATCATGGAACAAAGGGTCAAAGGACCAGAGAGAGATACAATGAGTTAGAAAGAGAGAAGAAGGGTTTGTCAAAGAGAGGGAGCTACGAAGTGAAAATAATGGAGAGTTTGAAGTTTCTGGTTATAAATAGAATTTAGGAAATCTGATTACAGAATTCGATTTATTAAATTTTAATGATTCTTTGGCTTGGGATTTCTTAATAATTGCCTCAGTTCTGGCCTGTGTCCATCTGCACATTTAGATGAAATATAAATCAGCAAAGCTACTAACACACCTACGTGAAGCAACACTGCATTGGAAGATACAGGAGGGAATCACATTTATTTTGTCATGCACCAAAACTGAAGGGATTTCAGGCTGATTTTTACCAAGTCCTTCTTATTAGCTTGAATGACCTTGGAAAATTGCCAGGGGAATTCTGTGGTTCCCAGCTGACATGTAATTTTACAATGGGTTCAGAATGCTTCCTTTGAAGAGAAAGCCAGTTCCAAGGTTCCAAAAGAATGAGCGTGTTGCATTTTTTGGTAATTCAGGAACTCGCCATTCTCTTGCAGACTGGTATTCAATTAAAGACCAACGAGCAGATTTAGCTGTTTCCTCTTCTGCTTTTATTACAACAGCTTCCTAACGGGTTTCTCCTTCCATAGTTTCCCATGTAGATTGTAACCCTTCTAGCTTGCAAACTTCGTAAGGTGCCGTTTTACTGTTTTACTCCCTTATTCTGAAGTCTTCAAGAGTTCCCAGTGATTTAAGGATAATATTCAAATCTCTTAGTTTGGCATTTGAGGTGTGACTGACCTTAGCTACTCATTCTTCACTACCCACCACCAAAGGTCAAACCATGTATCATGGTCCAGGACCCCAGGTGAATAAAAGCAGGTATTCACCATCAATTCTTGCCTTGTTAGAATAAACTTCTGGCATGGCCCAAGTCCCCACCTATACAAAGACTCTCATCAGGCAAGATATCTTGCAGGCACAAGTCCTGTATGGGGTTTGAGTGGCCCAGGTTTGTCAAGTTAACCCTTTACTGCACAGATGGGATTGCACTTCCTAGTCATAAAATAAAGATACAGGATGAAGTCATTAGACACTAAGGCTTGTGGGCACGTGTGCACGTAGGGTGGAAGTCTGTATATAAGAACGCCAAGGCATCCTAAGTCACTAGGTCTACTGTGTAACTTGAGCCTCTGCAATTTTCAAGAACTTCTTTTCATTCTGACATTTACATTTTGGTCCAGGATCACTGCACATAGTGAGGTGCTGAGAAGCCCAACTTCTGGAATTAGGTGACCTCATTTTGAATACATTTGCTACTTATTAGCTGTTTTTAATTATGGACAAGTCCTTTACTGTATTTTTTGGACTATAAGACACAGGTTATCCCCTCACAAATTTAGGAGGAATAATGGTTCTTAATGCTGCTGTTGAGTTCTGTTTACATTTACATTGGTGAAATATTATGTTATTTATATTATTAAATATTTTACCACATCTTTTGCTTCAAAATTTTTTTTCCTATTTTCCTTCTCTAAAACCTAGGTGCGTCTTATGGTTTGAAAAATATGGTACATTCCCTGTGTGTTAGTTTCCTCATTTGTAAAATGAGTAATAAATTAGAAGAGTAACACATATTTAGAACAGTGCCTGGCCTAGAGTAAGGGCTATATAAAAATCTGTTGTAATTACAAAGATTCCCCACTCTAATATTCTGGTACACTAGGAAACAGAAATAAAAGAGAAATGCAACAGAAGTGGACTCTGGAGGTCCCTTCATCCCCATAGAATTAGTAAGACCACCATGTGTCCCTTTTTGCTTTTTTCTGCCAGTTATCCTAGGAGTTGGACAGTTGGATAACAGGAGGTGACAGCAGCATCCTTATGGGTAAGCAGCTCCTTAGCAACGATTGATCATGACTAGCACTTAAAAGGACTGCTCATCTTTTGTCATTGATGCTCTCCTATAATTTAACCTGTGGTAAGAAATTCCTGTAAGGTCATTGATTTCATGAGTTGAAAGCCAGCTAACAGCTCTGGTTTAAGAAAAATCTCCCAGTGACCAAACACCAGTTCAATATTTTAGGATTCAGTATCTATTCAAATGCACATTAATCTACTGGCAACATATAGAGATGGTTTACCATTAACTGATGAATTCTAGGGCTGACATGTTCCCTGATACACTGTAGATAAATTGGCCCATACACACAAAAGGGTCTCAGTCTCAAATAGCATCCACTTCTTAAAGAAGTGGTTTCCAAACATTTTTATTGAACACCAACCATGTCAGTAAAAGTTCTGTTTATGAATAAATATGCTTATCCTCTGGCATATGCATATTTATTTATCCACAAATTATATATAAGCCCTACTATTTTAATATATGTTTCATAAAATATTTTAAATGTTTTAAAGGATAAAATAACATTAAAATAGAAATTATAAATAATTAAAATAAGATTTTTATTTTATACACTTATTAAGAGTATAAAATGTAACAATGTGATTTCTTTAAAATATTGATTTAACATTTTGTGATAATCCAATTTGAAAATTCAATTCTGAATTACATGTGATGTTTCTATTTATGTCAATCCTTCAGTTTAAGAGCTGAAAAAGATACTTGCAAGACATTATCTTCCATAACTTCATTGAGAAAACATTTCAAATCACATCATACCTCATTTTATTTGGGGTTATCTGCACAGAGGCAGGGGCTATCCTAATCAGTGTTTTTAAAATAAGAATTTTTTCTTTCTTTTTTTCAAGAAACAGTCTCTAAAAATGAATATAGAAGAATTCCCTTGACATCTATCACCAATGTCAAATACCTATGAGCCACACCTTACATAGTCTCTATTGCCCCCAGTCTGAATGCCCAAATATATATTTCTTATAATTCACAATATTGTGTCACATAGTGGTTTTCTATACTCTATATTCAGATGAGGAACTCAGTTGGAGATATTCTGCCATGGTTAAGGCAGAATATCTGCCATGGTTAAGGACATTCTTGAGTTCTTTCTGCCAGATCCATCCCCTTATCACCCAGGTAAAGCTTGATGGCGGACTCATGCCCTAAATTCAGCTACTGGCTCATCTCTCCCAGAACTTTGAATCCTGGGGTTGTGGGGTAGAATATAAACTGGTTCCTATATATGCCCATGACTGCTCCTTTAACCTCCCAATTCTCTCTGTGTGTTACCAATGTCTTTTAAGTAAATGTCTTAAATTAGCCAGATTTGTTTTCTATTACTTAAAACTCTTGAAAGCACTTGAATAATAGTAGTTTTTCATACAGCCAACAATTTTGAAACTTTTATAGAAGGCAAGACAGAAAAAGACCCATATACAATGGGTAAAAAAATCAACTTTGAGACATGGTTAGAATTTGGTACCACACTTAAATCTAATTTAATATCTGAATTCTAAACTCCACATTTTTCTCTTGACAAGAAAACTTCTTAGTTTCTCTGCTCAATCTCTCTCTCTCTCTCTCTCTCTCTCTGCTAATTAAAACAGCCAAATACAATGAGTTACTAACTTCATGATTGGGTCCTTGGGTGAAAGAACTGAATTTAAAAAATTTAAAAAAACAGATCTCCATATACTTCAGATGTAGATGGCTTTGGAGAAGAGATAAGATCAATCTTCAACAAGTAGAATAAGAAAGAAGAAACGAAGGTGAATGCATCTATACAAAACAACTGGCAGAGTATTCATTGTGCTAATTAATCCTTTTAAGAGTAGTCACTTGATCCAAGAGAGAATCAGAAAGGCTTGTGACAAAGGATATCTAAAAATACCTAGAACATTTATTTGAAAATTTTAAGCAGACCACCTGCTATTGTATAAGTAATTATTTGTGCTCTAGCAATGAAAAGCAGTTATATCATCAGCAGGGAAGATCTCAATTATACCGCCATCTTGGTACTGAATGTGAGGGTCTCCTTGGAAGCCAAAAAAAGAAAAGAAAAAATTGCAAATGTTCCCAACCACATGTTCACTTTGAAATCTGACAGAGATCTCCCGATTTTCTTTCTTTCACTAACGAAGCTGTAGAGTGAAGCATGTGGCTTCATATGCAGGAAGCCATGCAGGAGGAACCTCAGTGCCAGGAACATTTCCACAATGAGCACAATGTGGGAGCTATACTGGGGAGGCTGATGGGAGAGATGGACCCCTAGATACATCCTAAATTTCCTTGGATTTTATCACCATGCCCATGCATGAGTTTCTATCCTGGCCCAAATACATTAGAAATCGGCTCTCTAATCATGCTTAATTAGCTTGGGTATTTTCTACACCACGAAGAGAAATGTCTTGATCATGTTTCTTAGAACCAGAGAGCTTTTTTAAGAATTAGTCTCTGAAGATGCATATGGAAAAATGCCTTTGCAGATCCTGATTACATGGATAAAAGGCAACACCTCATATTGCTGGAGGGAAAAGAACGACACATTTCAAATTAACATTCTCAGAATAGGTCTTCATTAAGATTTCAAAAGGTGGTTTTCTTGGGTTAAATACCAATTGATTTTAAAAACATATTAGCTGAGGAATAACAACCAAGTAATTTATCTAGATCTTGTGTGTGATGCTTAATCTACAATATCTTTCAGGCATCAATTATGTTTGAAAATAACACAAATGGAAAGAAAGTCACATGTGGATTAGGATATGATGCAAATTTTAGATCTGACAGGGAGAGTATTTGGAAGTTTATCGGTACCTAAACTTTTGACCATCTTTGCTTTACCCAAATATTTTAAAATAATTTGAAAATGATTTTTGTCATTTGGGCATGTTTTGTTTTGCTTTTCCTTTTCAGGTGTGTGTGTGTGTGTGTGTGTATGTGTCTGCATGTGAGAGAGCAAGTGCAAGAGATCCTGAGGAAGAGGAAGGGACACAATGGCTAAATACTAAACATTAAAGTGACATGAATATGGTTCACTTACCCAGACTTACATCAGATCCAGAGGGATAGAACACACATTTATGCTTAGGGCTGTAGTCTGCCGGTCAGACTTGACCACCATTCAGTAGAAGAAAAAGATGTTTTGAAAACTATAGAGCAGAAAGAACTTGGCAGTGCACACAGAGCAGACTGGGGTCAGGAGGAAATGCAAGAGGCAGGTTCAGGGTGATGGTATAGGAAGACCCTGGACATACCTCCTCCCATGGACATAACAAATATACAACTATATATGGAATAACTTCCTCTAAAAAAGTCCTGAAACTGGATAAACACAACCTCTACAAGAAAAATCGAAAGGGCAGAATCTAGATGAGTAGGACAGGCAGAGACATGGTGTCCCCAGAGGTGGGCCCCATCCCAAGCATGGAGACCTACACTTATGAAAGATGTCAAAGGTATGGAACTTACCTCTGAGGAGCAGGAGGCTGTGCTCCTCACTAGGCACCCCAACCCTCAGATTCTACATAGGAGAGATGAAACTCTAGAACATCTGGCTTTGAGAACCAAGCAAGGTTATATCCAGGAAAACCAAAGAATCATAGAGAATGGAGCACCCACTCTTAAAGGGCTCACAGATGGACTCACTCACCCTGGGTCCCAGCACAAAAGCACCAGTTGAAAAAATGCCTAGATTGTATGTGAGAAAGATCCACTTGCTAATCTTCCAGCATCCACTGCAGAAGCAGGAAACTGCTGGGACTCTCTCCAGGGAGGAAGGCATTGGCAGGCACCATATTTGTGATCTCATCCTATTTTGTTAATGCTGGTGCTGAAAGGCATCAGCCGATGCCATTTTGGAACTCTCCTTCTAACCTGCTAGAACCAGTGGGATGCCCCACAGAGAGTGCCACCTATGGCCCTGCCATAGCCACAGCTGCATGCTCACAGCTGGAAAGGGCGACAGCGGTACCCACCTCTGCATTGTGGCTGTTGCCCTGCCAGAACACGCAGGCTCACAAGCCCACATCAAGGAGGCACCTGAGCACCTGTTTGGTGGACAGAGAGGAGTGTGCTTCTGGGATCCGTGTGACACTGCCTACACAAGGCTGTTACTTCAAGACTGAGAGAAGTAGCTGACATACCTAACACACAGAAACAAACACAGAGAGGCTGGCAAAATGAAGGGACAAAGGAAAATGTTCCAAACAAGAGAGCAAGACCAAACCCCAGAAAAAGACATTAATAAAATGGAGAGAAGCAATGTTCCTGATAAACAGTTCACAGTATGGTCACCAAACCAAGCTGCTCACCAAACTTGAGAGAAGATGGGTGAACACAGTGAGGTCTTCAACAAAGAGACAGAAAATGTGGAAAAAAAAAAAAAGAAAATGTGAGAAAGTTCCGAATAAAAGTTCCAAAGCTGAAGTATATAACAACTGTCCTTAAAAATATAGGAGAGAGGTTCAGCAGCAGCCTGGATGAAACCAAAGAATGGATCTGTGAGCTGGAAGACAAACCAATGAACTCACCCAGACAAAGGAGCAAAAAGAAAAATAATTTTAAAAAGTTAAGATACATTAAGGGATTTTTGGGACAACATCAAGCAAAATGATACTCACTTACATGAGTCCCAGAAGGACTATCATTAAAATAATAACCTAGATGTTCCCTCCCCCTTTGATCTTATAATATATAAAGCATTATGCCATGGCCCCTGTCTTTCAGTACATTGGCTATGACACCTACAGAATAGCTATGCCCAGCCTAAGCCTCAGGAAATGAGAGTTTAAGAGATCCTATGCACTCTATCACTAGTTTTGTAAGACCCCATCTCCACCCCCCAAATCCTGTTATATTTGCACTGTTTGGTGCTAGTGGCATGTAACATTGACACAGAAAACATGGTAGTTTCAAACAGCAGTCTATTATACTTGGTCTTGGTAGAGATAAAGCATCTCAATCATAACAAATAGATGAACACCTACTTTACTTTTCCTAAGTGTAAGACTTTATCATCTAGAAGCTAATAAGCATTTCTAGAAAACAATTTGATTTTCTACTGTAAACTACCTAGGTGTCTTTGTTTTTCATAGTGAAAATGAACTCTAATATGATCCCTGAGGACACTTTCAGCCCTGACATTCATGAATGCTGACCCATATTCAAGGCAATGCTCAGTTCTGTTTAACCCTTTTCCCCAGATAATAATTTTATTTTAAACACAGAAAAAGTGTACAGAGAACTGTAAAGGCCAAGGCATAAAATGGGGCTTTTTGCTGTTCTTATCACTGGTTAAATGCATTTGAGAAGAATGGCTCATCAAGAGAAATTAAAAGCATTTTTTTTACAAACTTGAAATGCAGAGTAGTAAAAATCTGTCAAATGCAGAATTTTATTGTGTATAAATCTATACCTTCGCTGATATTCATTAAATGGGTTTCTCACTGTTAGCAATTACGTTCCACCTTGGCACACACGACTTTTAATTCTTTTTGTTGGCAGTGTCATGGGCTCTAGGTTCTTGATTTGTGCATGAAAGATTTCACAACAGGAGTGCAGGTGACTTTGAGAGTATATTTATTAAAGCTGGAGACCGTGAAACAAAAGACGTGCTTAAGATGGAAGAGGCAAGATCAAAGCAACAAGAGTAAGCCCAGAAGGAGCTGCCTTGGCCCCTTGGAGATGCCAGGAAGAGTCAAGCCTTGGCTCTTTAGAAAGAAAGTCAAAGAAGCAGGGAAAGTGAGCCAGCTGGGCTGCAGGGACTCAGGAGACAAGTTACCAAGGCCAAAGAAGGGTCCTTGGAAAAAGAAAGCAAAGATATGTGCCTTAGGAAAGGAGGTAGGGGAGGCACTGGCATGTTCCAGTGAGAGAGAGAGAGAGTGACTGACAGATAGACAGACAGACAGAAAGACAGAGAGAGAGAGAGAGACAGAGAACACACTGTGTCCTTTGCCTTAAGAGTTTGTATCCATTTTCTAATGACTAAAATTTTAGGGCAGTTCTCAGGGGAGGATCTCAACAGAATATTCATCAGTTTTCCAGGTGTGGCCTTTAATACGCTGATTCATTAAAATGAGTGTATGGGGGAAGGGTTGAGGTCTCTACTGACAGTGGCACCAGGACAAGGGTTCATTGGTCATCACATCTTGTCCGGAGGCAGCTGGGGCATTGCTTGCACTGGTTTTGCAGCTATTCTGGGCCTGGAGCTGAAACACAACTGAGGCCTAGATGTTATCTCTAGTTTGACCAAACCTCTGTCTCTGTGGTCAACAGACCCCGGGCTTTGTTCCTAAGATTATTTGATGTTGATCACAACCTCACTGTCCTGAGGGCTTAGTGCAAGGGAGGAGGAGGCAGGAGAGTGGGAGTGCTGGGTGAGGCCAGTTTGAACCAGCCCTCTGCCTCGGTTTCCCCACTCCACTTGCCCAACAAATGTTCCTGGCTTCTTACTATGTTGCCTCAATTTAAGTCAGCATTTTCTTTGGCAGCAAGTGACTGTCTTTGGCAGTGGGCTTACTTAAAAAGGGCCCGGGGACATGTTTTCCCTTGATTTAAGTTTAAATTTATTCCAAGTTCCCTTCTAAGAGGTTACATTTTCTTTTATCTGCCTTTAGACTCTATCTCTTTGGTCCATTTCCTTCCATTGTGTTCATGGATGCCCCCCAGGGATGTAGAATAAGGAGAACTGTGGGGAGCAGGGTATAGAGATCTGAACTCTAAAGAGAATGTGGTTGTTGTCAAGGAGCATCAGAAATTCTTCTGCGAAAAGATGGTTTGAAACTCAGTGATATCTAATACCCTGGCTAACTCTTATATTCTGTACACCTCTAGAGCTCAAGCAGCTGTAATGAATACAGAAGAATTCTGTACAAGCTACCTCTCTAGATAATGGTATAGCAAGGTACAAAAATACCCTAAGTCCAACAGTAAAAATTTAAAAAGGAACTAAATATATTAGGTGCTTAATAAGTGCTAGTCACTATTAATAGGTACATCACCTCATTCCATCCTCATCACAGCTGACACAAACTAATATTATTCTTTTATGATGAGGATACTAAGGCTAAGAGGGTTATAGACTTGTCCAAATTTTTTCAGCTTGCAAGTGCCAGGCTTATACACTGTACCCTCCTCTAAAACCAAAATCTCTATTTTTAACTTAACCACTTTATACACAGCCTCCATTCAACACCCCCAAAGTTAAGAAAATGGGGTTAAAATAGGCAAATCAAATGTTTTTCATAGCTTGAAAATACTATCTTGTTATTTTAATTATTGTCTGTGAGTGATTCTCAATAAGCAGCAATCAAATTCAGTATTAAGTTTCTTCAATGTCTCTTTCTTTTATATAATTTTATAAAATGTATGCTAAGGAAGATTTAGCTATTTTTGAGGTAAATATTCAGAAGAGTTAAAAAGTTGAAAGCATATTGTAGTGTGAATAATTAATTCTTTTTGTGTCATTACGTAATGTTTTTTGTGGACTGAGCACATTGCTTTATGTTCCATTTGAATAATAGGCTAGAAGGAAGCTGAGAGTGTCACACTTTTCTGGGTCGTTGAATGATTATAACATTGGTCCTTCCTTCTAGTGACAATAGTTAATGTTTACTGGATGCATTCCCACACATGACCTCTTTTGACCTCCACTGCAAACCTGTGGGGTAGCTGCTGTTATCGTACTCAATTCCAGATTAGGAAATGAGTTCATGTTCTTACACACAATAAACTAATGATCTAGCAAGGACTGGAGTCTTGGTTCTCTGATTCTAGATCTTATTCTTGATCCATTCAACCACTCATAACTCCAAATTCAAAATGTTCAATGCTTCTGACCTTGTTATGACTCTTGCGTGCATGTGATAGTTTTCCCATGTCCTTCTTTCAGGCTTCCGTTTGACTTCGACTGGTCTATGAAAGTAGTGAAGCTAGGAGATACTAAAATTGGATCAGGTTCTTCCACCCTAAATCCCCAGTACTAAATTAGAGTATTTTCTTTCTGGAGGGAGGTCATAAAAAGCATCAGCATAGCTTTCCAGATTAGAACACAGTGAACCCAGGGTTGAATCCTATGACAGCCCAACACCTTGGAATAGAATGTCTTCCACAGTCAAGCTGTTCCACCTTTTCACAGCTGCCTGAACAACTGGAAGTCATCGAGGGAAAAAGTTATTCCAATTTCAGATAAAGTAGGGGCAAAAGAACAGTTGCTGAATCAAAGACAACTTGGTTGAAGACTTAAGTTGCAATAGTTACTTGCTGAGTATACACACTATATTCTCTTTCATGTGTTAATCTGCATTTAATAATACAGATAATTTTCACTGAGTATTTTGTGCTAATCACTGTACCAAGGAATTTCCATAAATTAACTAAGATAATCATTATTAAAAATATGAAATAGTACTATTAATAACTCCATTTTGTGGACAAGAAAACTGAGACAAGGTTGTGTAGCCAAAGAGCCCCTGAGTAAAGAGTAGAAACCCAAAGAAATTCACTTAATTATCTGACTCTCAATTGTTGCAACTTAAACACAGAATTAACAATGTTATCTCAGTACTATGCTAGGTATTACTGGATCTACAAAATTAATCTATTGTATCTTGAGTTTCAAGAGCTTAGAGTTGATTTTAGAGAGAAACTTTTCACCTGTTAAAAAAGATAAATTTTACTGCAAAATGAAAAGTAAAATAAAATGTGATGAGAAGTCAAAATTCATAGAAAAGACAAGAATCACTGAATACTATTTTACTCTCCTGGATATATAAAGGCTCTGAGTCCTGAAGGAAAGGAAACTGTAGACCTTTGCTCAACTAGTTTCCCCAAACAACTGGTGGACAGGGTCAAGGTGAGGAGCTCAGAACATACTACATACTGTTCTAACCCCACGCTAGGGTACTGGCTACCTAGACAAGAGATGGGAAACCTGCAATTTATTAAGCACCTATTTTTTTTCAAGGATCATATCTATCAAAAAATTATAATCACCTGCATTTTACAAATGAGAAATCAGACTTACACATTACATAACTTGTCCCAAGGACCATCCATAATAAGTACCAGTGTAGAATCCCCCCTTGCCATGTCTGGTTACCTAATCCTCACTGGCACTTCCTCCATGAAGCCTTTCTTGATCTTCCCAGTCTCAAGATTCCTTTCCTTTAAGTGACAACTATAGTGAACAAAATAAACTAAAAGGAAATTGTAATAAAAAAAGAAAATGTGCTTCTGATAAAGCTTACAATTGTTAGGGTTCAAACAGAAAGCAACTTTACTGAAGAGAGAAGGAAATTGATCTTGACAATGAAGAGTGTAAGTTTGGGGACTTGTAGTGCACAAAGGGGTGATGGAGAGCATTCCAGTTAGGGGAAAGCACAGCTTCCCATTCCTATTTCTTCCCTTGGAACTTGCTTTGTTCCAACTTGTTATGCCTTTCTACTGATGCCACATTGCACATGTCTTGATTAACAAGCGCACAGAATAATTCTGTGCCTGCCTCCTGATGAGCGTCCAGAAAACAAGCCGATGAGATCCAAGAGAGTCAAAGACATAAATTGCTAATTCCTAAACTGATGTTGTCAATGTGTGGCTGAGGCTGACAAAAAGCCATTATTCTCCTATTATTGGGCTTCTGGGATCAATTAATTCAATATTTCACTGGCCCCCTAGACAAGAGATAGGAGGGAACCTGCAATTAATTAAGCATCTATTCTTTTCAAGGATCATTTCTGAAGCTCCATGGCTGAACTAAATACACTAAAAGGGAATTGTCATGAAAGAAAGGAAAATGTGCTTCTGATTAAGCACATGATCATGATTGTTAGTTAATGAGAAACTGAATCCTCATTAGGATGCTAAGGTAGAGAGCAAAACTACCCAGAAAAATTAGCCCCCAGTTGCCCCAGTTCTGAATTAGGTTTCCAAGGCCAGGATTTAACCTTGATGCTAACATTAATTCACTGAGAATTTTGTAAGTATCCTACAGCATCAGCATGCTTATTTGTGAAGTGGATTCTTTGAGTTTGGTTTTAAACCCTCATGGAGTAATCTGAGGATGAAATGAGATCAGGTATATGGGAAAACTCTGATGTGTAATACTGATGCTAGGAATAAAAGAACAGCCTAGAAATGTCAGGTTAGAGACTAGAAATATGCTTTTAACTAATAATTATTTGTTCAGTTATTCTCACATCATTTGGTTAATGATTGTCTAGTTTGTCCCCTTACTTTGACTATGTCTGCACAAGCAAAATTAAGTGGAGCCACAGAGATACTTGCTACTCAGAGATTGTAGGTAAGTTCCTGATTGATTGACAAGGCCTACCTAAACCCATCTACTGAGAATTGGAAGCTACATCTGAGTGTGGCATCAGTTAGTGCTGTCTGTCATGGTCACAGAATTGAGGTAGTGAAGACCTGCATGCCAACTATAAGCCTCTGCTGCCCTACTTCCATTAATTAACACTTATTATTCATATAATTACACATTTCAGAATTAAGACCTCTTAGGAGGGCATTCCCTGTCTTCTGTGAATTAAATCTCTTCACTTTCTAGCTGAAATTTTCAACACCCTTCTTTATGTTCTTCCCACCACACCGACCTCCTGTACTCTCCCCAAACCCTATATTCTCCTGACTGCCAGTGCTTGAGTTCCGCTGCCATTAACATTAACTAATATTTGTTGAATGGTTATGGTATGCCAGGAATTTTCCTAAGTGCTTTATATGAACCATATCTCATTTACTTATCAAGGAACAGTAAAAAAAAAACAACTATAATCACCTGCATTTTACAAATGAGAAATCAGACTTACACGTTACATAACTTGTCCCAAGGACCATCCATAATAAGTACCAGTCTAGAATCCCCCCTTGCCATGTCTGGTTACCTAATCCTCACTGGCACTTCCTCCATGAAGCCTTTCTTGATCTTCCCAGTCTCAAGATTCCTTTCTTTTCAGTAACAACTACAGCAATCCACCTGCTCTACATTCATAAATGTTATCCCATTAAGCCTTGAAATATGCAGATTGCTCAAAAAATATTTAAAGGTAGTGAGCCATGCTAGCTACTCAGTATCAGAGGTGACTAAGGCATAGGGTTAGCCATTGCACAACTGATGGGCAGGTAAAGGGGGAAGACATGCCAAAAGATGTAATAATATGACATAATATATGCAATAATTCATACACATGCACACACACATACAAAATGCACCTAAAATCCCTGGGAGAGGCAGTTGGGAAGATGTGACATCTGAACAGAATATGACAAGAAAGAAATATATGGCTCCTAGCATCCTGGCTGAAGCAAATAGGTCAAAGACAGTATTTGCAGAGATAGGGCATCCAGTAGGGTAGGGTAGGGCTGGCTTATAAGTTTCCTACAGAACAAGTTGAGTGTTTGGTATTTGTGAGATGTTTAAATGTAATCATCCCTTTGATTTGGACATGTTCAGGTGAGAAGTCTGAGAAGGTTCTAGAGGCTAGGGAATTAACACTTGAAGGAAGAAAGTAGATAGCTTTAGCCAGTCACCAGCAAGGGGTAAAAACAGCGTCATTTTGTTTAGTATGTTTCTCCTTTTGATAAAGCTATACGCTCTGTGATCTACCTCCTTCTGCCAGGAAAATCTTCACTGCCTCCTCCAAGGGCCTGCTGCACCTCTGCCCAACTCAGACATTAGCACTACATGGTGAAGTCAGGGAAGGACAGCAGAGTGAATGCCATGGAATGTGGACAGGGTCAGACAGAGGCAAGAGGGCCCACAAAGGACCAAGAAGGTGGGGCTATTGTAGAATGAAGAAAACCAGAAGACAGTTGTCATGGAAACAGAGGTAAAGAGCAACAGAGGAAGAATGTAGTCAATGGCCTACTGTGGAATGGCCAGGACAGGTGAGAGTATGTATATGTGGATTCAGATCTATATGCACATACGGTTCCTCATGACACCAGAGGCAAGCATGGGAATGATGTATGCTGTGAAAATAATAATGAAATTAGTAATATAACAAGTATGAAAACATTGAGGATAATGTATTGCGGAGTTGAAAGTATACATACAGTTAAAATATTTGAATTTTTCTCTTTTTGTGGTAGTGGGTAATTTGAATTTATTTATTTTCAAATTTTTAACTAACTTTGCTGAAGACTTGCTTTTTTTTTTTAGTTCATGTGTGAGGGAGTGAGAGGGGCACAGAGGGAGGTAGAAAGAGACAGACAGGGAGAGAGAAAATTTATAGGCTGATTCTACAATGTTATAGATAATTAAAGGGACAGAACAGCCAAGATTCTGTTTAAAAAGAACAAAGCTAGAAGGCACTTTCTAAACATTATAATTTATTAGAAAGTAACACTGATAATGACAAAACTATATTAGTACAAATATAGAAATAAAGGGACCAATGAAAGAAATAAAATGGAATAAAAAGAGCCCAGAAACAGACTCTTGTACAAATGGTCACATGGCTAATGACAAAGGTGGCAGGTACTACAGTAAAGCAGGAATACCAAGGTCGTTTCAATAAATTATGCTAGATAAACTGCATGTGCACTTGAAAAAAATCTCAAGTTCTATTTTATTACTGCATACAAAAATTAATTATTGGTAGAATGGTAATCTAAACAGGAAAAGTAAAACAATAAGCTTTTGAAGATATCATAGATTACTTTTATGATTGTGAAAGAAAAAGAAAGATTTCTGATACAGGAATATTTCAAATTTAAGAACATCTCTCATCAGAAAACAAAACCAAGCACCATAGACAGAGTGAAAAGTCAAGTAAAATAGTGGGAACATATGTTTAAAACACACTTATCAACAAGGACTCACAACCTTGTTAACTCACATCAATGCTTCTAAAAATCAGTAAAAAAAAAGAAAAGAAAAACAGCCAGACACTTCACCAAAGGGGATATCCAAATTACCAATAAACATATGAAATAAGCTCAATTTCATTGTTTACTAAGAAAATACAAACTTGAACCACAATGCAATACCATCACACATCAATAAGAAAGGCTCAAGTGGGAAAAAAAAAAGTGCCGGCAGGGGTGTGGGCAGTTGGAACACTCATACCCTACCTTTCCAATACAGCCATTTTGGAGAACAAAGCTTCAGTTGTAAATATTTTATATATATGCATACATATATATTTTTAAGTTAAAGAGCAAATGCTATTATCCTCATGACTGTATCTCAACAAAATGTTTAATGTGTGCACCACAGGACACACAAAATTACTCATGGAAGCATTAATCCTAGTAGACAAAACTAAAAACAACTCAAATGCCAAATGTCCATCAACAGCAGAATAAATTAAAAAACTGTGGTATATTCATACATTGGGCAGGATCCAGAAATGAAAATAAAGTATTACTACACCCTACAGAGATCAATCTCAAATATAATATTAAGCAAAAAAAAGCCAGGTATGAAAGAGTACATTCTATGTGCTTTCATTTTTTATGAAGTTCAAAAAAAGATAAAACTAAAATCTTATGAAAACTAAAATTGGGAACTACAGGGCATGATGGATGAGACCAGCCTTGAAGGGGGGATTGGGCTGCTGGTAACATTCAATGTCCTGATACAGGCATTGGTTTCATAAGTGCATTTGTGACACTGTCCACTGTGATCTATACCCTTTTATGAATATACAGGGTGGGTCAAAGCAGATTTACAGTTATTTGGATGGAAAATAAGTAATAAATAATAATACAAGAATAAACTCTGTGTGTGGTGCCCTCACAACTATAAACCTACTTTGCCCCATCCTGTGTATATGTCCAATTAATTAAAAGAAAACAATATTGAGTTTGATGAACTTGCCTAGTGAAAAGCTTGCCAACCATCAATATTTACAGTCTTACCAGAAGAGGAGACATTCAGTGGAGGTATTAGGAAGAAACAAATATCTATGATTCATCTCTGACTCATTTTGGCTTTTAGTAAGGGAACCCAGGGCATTGCTTTCATTCATTTATTCATGAACCAATTCAACAAATACTTTGGAGCATTGACCCTGTGCCAACCACTGTGCCAAACTCTGGGGATATAACCAAAAAAAAGTGAGTGTTGCTTTCAAGGAGCCATGTGCTTTGTACACCATCCAGTACATTGTTGCAGGTGGACAAATTAATGAATAGCCATAAAGGAATATTTGAGGATTGGATGTCAGCTTAATTGGTAGAGTTTTCATTTTTATTTATGGTCTACGGATATAACCATAGGCTCCCTGAAACCAGATCCAAATGGCTAGATTTCTGTACTGGAGTTGGGTTTTGTAATTCCTGATTCCTTTGTAGGGTTACATGTTGATATTTTCTTCAAACTCTGACTAGTTTTGTACTTTATGGCATCTTCAAAATCTGAAACATTAAAACATCTAACTAGAAGAAAATGGAAAAAACAATGCAAACTATAATCTCATGCAGTAGCTCTCTGTTTTTCTCTTGTCCCATTGAAATACCAATTAGGAGATGAAAGTGTGTAAAGTTGTGCTACATGAATATAAATATGTAAAGTTACAATGAAATCTTAGCTACCCATTTTTTGCCAATTAGATTTTTGCCTATATATTTGGAGAGAAACACATATTCCAGCATTTTCCAAGTTCATGACTATTTAAAACCCCTTTGAAATGTTTTTCTCAGAGTATTTAAGAGAGTAATGGGTTAGCATTTGCGCTTATACAGGCATAGTGATCTATAGGAGTCTTACTCAGAGGTTAAAGAAATACACAAGGAAGGTTCAATAATTATCATCATCATTGTACATTGGGGTTTACAGAGTCCCACTGTCTTCTTTCATTTCTCACATGATGCTCCAAGGAAGGTATTCTTATCCTTATTTTACACACACACACACACACACACACACACACACACACACACACACACAGGCCTACCAGTATGAGATGCCTGGCCCAAGTTTACACCAGTAAGTGACATACACAGTGCTAGAATCCATGATTTTCTGTCCTCAAGTCCATATTTTTTCTACTTACCCAATGTAGCAGAAATGTGCCACAGGTTAAGTTTTCTGGACAACATCCTTGGAATTAACACCTGTAAAAGAGGAGGCTGGGGAAACAAACAGGATTCATCAGAGAGAAGTGGAGCTATGAAACAAACACAGTGGCGTGCCTGGCCAGTCTACAAGGAACTCAGGACCTAGAGTGGCCTGCATCATCCCAGAATGGCCAAGTTTCATATGCGAACTTTGAACAGGCATCGGATGTGGGCCACCCGGGAAGGATGTGACCTTGGATGAGGTGACTCTCTACAGTTGAGTAACCTGAAGGTGCCACCAGCTGAAGGCTGCTGATAGCATTCCCAGTAGCCCAGGCCACAAGTCCTCCTTGAGATGAAACTGAACGGCTTATTTCCCTTTCCTCCTAATCATACCAATTATCGCCCAAGCCAAACAACATTCTTCTGGTCTTTCTAACTTTCTGACAGGGATACCTTGTTGCTTCCTAAATACAATGGAACTTGTCTCTAGAAACAATGTCTCTGGACCACAAATTAATGTGGAAGTCTAGGGAAATAAGGACCTACAAGTTTATCATTTTGGCTCTTCCTTTTCAAGCCAAAAGTTGTCACAGGTAGAGAAACAACCCATTTAAGAGCACAGAATGACCCTTTCTCAGTCATCTCCATGGTACAAGCTGCTTGGCTTATTTGTGTTGTGTTAGAAAGTAAGTCATTGTCTCAATGAGTAAAGACCTTTAACTCTGAAGGTATTCTGGGTGACCTAAATCGATGAACACAAGATGCAGTGATCACCTCCTTTAACCTGACTGTGGTAGATTTAGTAGTCTCAATTAAATTCATCTTCCCAAAATCTAATTATGGTTCCAACCTGTAGTTCTTCTTTATCTAGCATGCTTTACACAGTTCCCCATGAAGAGGAATAACTTTCTCCTATTGACTTACACTTGGCTGCCACTTCTATAAAACACTGGCAGCCATCATTATCATCAGCCTCACTTGATAACTAAGTTATTAAAAGTTGTCTATATTCTAGAACTTCACACAAGCTGTCTCATCCAGTTCTCACAACAATACTACCAGTGAATAAATATGGTAGGAAGACAACATATATAGAATGGGTTGGGACCTTTGACAGTGTGGTACTGGCAACTGGAAGACCTTGATTCCCCCCAGGATGGACAGTAATAGCTATTCCCTCCCAGTCATTCTGCTCTTGCTATACTTGGGTAAAAAGTGCATAGTCCATGGCATTTAACATTGTGTTATGGGTAGGTTGATAATATAGAAAATATTAACTTCAATGGGACACATATGCCTGACATGAATTTTGAGATCATGCCAGCAGAAAGAACTACAATACAAGCAGTATCAAATCACCTGCTATTAGGCCATGGAAAAGATCTCAAGGCAGGAAATAAAAAAGGAAACCATACCTAATGATGAAAGAAGACCATTGCACCAGAAGTAAGTACATAGGAGGGCTCCCCAAATAGGCCCGTGAATACTGGTTAGTGTTTTTTGAAAACTGAGAGATTACTATATTACCTGATTCCTTTCCTGCTAATTGGGATACTAACTTTTCAAGAAATACCTGTTACTTCTAAAAATCTAAAAAATAAATAAATAAATAAAAATCTGCTTATGTCTTTTTCCAAACATTTGCCAAACTGAATTTTCACAGAGGTGTTAATATTATTGATAATAAAATAAGCTGATGAACAAAATAGAAACAGAAGCATGGGCACTTGGAACAGGCTGACAGCTGCCAGAGGGGAGTGGAGAGGGGGTACTAGATGGAAGAAGGTGAAGACATATGTACATTACTCATAGACGCAGACAACTTGGTGTGGTGATGGCTAGAGGGAAGAGGGTGAGCAACAGGTGAAGGCAGGCAAAGGGCAGAAAAGTGGGACGTCTGTAATAGTGTCAACAATTAAGAGGAAACCTGATGTAAACCCAAACCCTTTATTATCCCTGTTTTCTGGTTCTACTTGGAAGAAAACCATTGCTACCTTGATAGAGTCAGAAAAGGCCCTGCAGAGAAGTCAGAAATAATTTTCATAATTAATATGAAAAAGGAAAAAGATGAAGGGAGAGACTAAGAGTAACAGAGCACCTTGAATGTACCAGGTACTAGGTCAGTTCTTTGCTTATGTGGTCAGTTAGTTGTCATGAAAAATCTGTAAGGGATGCATTGTCATTATTGTTTTCCACTGAAGGAGCTAAGCCTCAAAGAAGATAAATAATACAATTAAGAGGGGGGTGGATAGAGACTAGGCACTTCCTAATTCTTTATCAAAACACACAAATAATTATTTTGCCCTTCTGATACCAAAACCATGATCTTCTTGCTGCTCTATGTATGTGAGGAAGGCCGGATTCTGAACTCAAATTTCTTCACTTCTCCAGGACTCATCTTTTTCTAACATTTTTCATTCATCCAGTCAAATTCCACATCATCAAAGATCCCTTCTGTCCTCAAAGTACAATGCCCCTAAATGTCCACTTTCTCCAACTATTATTTCACAGTCACTTGAAATTTATATTACCTCAAAGGTCTCTTTCAGCCAGAAAGTAAAAAACAATAAACCCTGGCCTATAAACTTTTATTAGCAAGTTACTGTCAAAATAGAAAAATATAGATATGAAATTCTTTCCTTTGGAAAATCTGAAGTCTTTTTTTTAAAGCATTTCTTCTGTCCTTCTGGGACTCCAATTATTCTTATATTAAAGTTTTTCACTGTGTCTTCATGTCCCTTTTGCTCTTTCCTTTATTTTCATCCACTTGTTTGTGTTTCAGGCCAGATATTTTCTTCTTACCTTTTTTCCACTTCTCAAAAATACTGTTAAACTTAACTATTGTGTTATTAATTTGAGACATAATTTCTGTTTATTATTTTTATGTGTATATATATATTTGTATAGATAAGAGTTTTCTTTAGAAATTCTCCAGCATATTTAAAATCTTGAGCATATTAGTTAGTTATTTTAAAATCATAATTCTTAATACCCGAATCTCTTGTGGTTCTTTATGCTCTTTTAGTTATTGGTCAATTCTTGTCTTTTTGACACCTGGTGATTTTGTTTTTAACTTTTTAATCCCAGAGGGCTTCTCAGGCTCTGGATGATGTAGTCTGCCTCCAGAGATCTACTTTGGCCTCTAGCAGATAGTTTGAGTAGGAACAGATCATTGAAATACATTTACAAATCGTTTCTTTAAAGGGAGACTTCCATCTTTCATGAGGGTTAATTTATTTCCAGGTCACCCTTACTATTAGAACAAGGTCACAGTTAAAAACCTGGAGTATTTATCAGGGATCCTTCTCTTGATGGACTTTGAACTACAATTTATTTTCCCCAGTTCCATAAAACTTCCAAAAGTTCTACTCAGCTTTTCAGCCTTTGAGGTGCAGTTTTTCATTGGTCAGTGCCTCAAACAATGGCACTGAATGTTAGTTCCACCGCTCTGAGCAACTCTTCTCCCTTCTAACTTATCCCTTCATTGCTGCCTGCCTTAGCACCTCTCCAAAATTATTAAACAGATTTTTTGGCTATAGCTTTTCTGGTATTCTCAGAGGAAGTCTTTGTTTCAAACAAGAATGTTGCTGGAAGATGAAACCTCCACATGTAAATCTGCATCTATTTTATCCTGGAGGAATAAATCAGTATAGCACAGTGGGTAAAAGCTCACACTCCAGAGTCAGAATGCCCCGGGTTTGCCTCTGAGTGCCACCATTCATTAACTGTGTCATTGTGCAGGTAACCCGAACTTTTTGAGCCTTTTCCCCTAACTATAAAATAGAGAAATTGATTAGTGTATGGTATATAGTTAGTGCTCAATAAGCATTGCTCAGTATTACGATCACTTGAACTCTAATACTTACTGCTACCATTCCTACCACTTTTACTACCGTAAAAAAACTAGAAGTTTAAGTATCTTCACAATGCAATATTTGGTACTCTACAAGAACTCTCTTTAGATACCCACTTTCAATTTCAGACAAACTGAGTTGTAGATCATCTAGGCGACTTAACAAAGAGATTATACAACTAACGGTGGCAGCTCTGACATTTACATACTAGCTCCTTTGATCACAAGTTGTGAGTTGTTTTTGTAAGTCATTGATCATTGAGGAATAATGATATTTAGGTTCTGTCTGGCTCAATGTCCATATGTCCTAGAAATGTGCCATATTTAGATTTAAGACTTAAAGATTATCTAATCTTAGATCATAATTCTATAAATAGGGGAATCGAAGCTTTGAGGGGAAAAGGTTTTTGTCTAATTCACACAGCAAGAAATGGGCAAAGTTAATGGAAATATAACAAGGCCCTCAGGCTTCTCTCTACTTCAGAAAGCTCCTTCTATGTCAAAAATATGTGCCTAGCCATAGCTGTGATTTTGACCCTGAAATGTCCTTAGTAACTAGTAGCAATACATTGCCCCCCTTCATAAAGTGGCAAATCAACAGAGAGGTGATCTTATCCTGCATGCTAATGCCCTATTATTATATTACACCAGCTTCAGCATTTTATCATGAAATTAAAAAATTTAAGACAGAAGTATCTGCTCAGCCAGGAAGCAAAGTCAAGATGGATGTTTATGATGTGTTCAATTCAATCACTGGTTTATTGTGTGTGGTTTTACCTATTACATATCAGTTCAAGTACAGGTTTTCCTCACCATCTGAAAGCAGAACCTTCCTATGAAACCTGTCTTAAACTAAAATGGCATAAAGCAAAAGGTAGCCCCCCTCCTTTTCTGAAAGTCTGCATTAGGCCACTTGGCTTTTATGAAAGACCTACATTAGCAACTGCTTTTCCTAACCAGAAGAAATCCAGAAAGTTTTACTTTCATGAAAATAGTCATGAAAGGGTAATAGTCATTACCCTACTAATGCAGGTCTTTTGTAAAAGCCAAGTGGTACAACATGAACTTTCAGAAAGCAGGGGTTCCCTGCTTTATTAATTTCTCATATAGCCTTAGAGTTTTATGTGTTTTGTTCTTGTTTTTGCTTTTCAGTTCCACAGAGTGTGCAGTAACTCTCCATGGAACAAATAACATCAACCTTTATTAGAAATACCACCTGCAACTATTTTGTCCAGAGTTCCCTTTGGGTAGTTTAGATGTTAAAGTAATATTGTGACCTATATTGAACTATGCTCAATCATTTACTGCAAAAATAGTGACTGGGTGCCAGAAATCCTAAGGAAGAAATTTCATACAAATCAGCTACGTGTTGACTCCTAGGCAGCAGTTCTGGCTCTCCGAGAGGGATCACGTGAAAACATGCCTGCTTCTACAGGAATCTGAGAGCAGAGCTGGTAGAGTCCATTTCCCAGAAGAATCTTTTGTTTTGGGAGGGGCAGGAGAGTTTGGCATAAAAGCAATAGATCTCCCACACGACCGACTACTTGGTGCATCTCATTCTGTGCTGAGTCACCAAGCTGCTGGTGGGGGAAAACTATATAGCTTGAGGTTAATGGAATCCTAGATGAAAGGAACATTTTAGGTCTTTGTTCTGATGGGTTTTGTCTTATATCTGTTGCCATGTTTTTTAAGCCATTTCCTTTTCTTTCTCCTTTTCTTCTCTTAACTGAGCACATTTTTCTAAGTGCACACACCTGTACAGTGAGTCACTTTTAAAGAATTTGTAAAATAGCCCTTTTTCTTCTGAGAAGCATTCTTTTCCCACTTGCAACTTGCATCTACTTTGTGAATACAATCAGGCCATCCTGACCTCTGACTCTTCACCTCTCCTCCCTCCAGCATCTGCTGCAGCTTTAACTCATAGACATGGAATTTAGTAAACACTGCTTTCGGTGATTTCATACCTTTTTCTCTGCTCTCTTCCACCTCAAGTCCCTACTTCACTTTTCAAACACCTCTTAAATAATTTTAACATTTTTGTAATCATTGCATCCATTGTCACACAGGAAATAAAGGACCAAGCAATTCAGTGTAAGTTGAATATTTAAAGTATTTAAAGTACTAATTCAACATAAGATTTGGATTTACAAAAAGACCCAGTGACTGCTAATCTTATCTCTTTAGCTTGAATAACTGACTTTCTGGGTAGAGGTAGGTATCTGGGAAGGATTGTCCTTCTTTTCTCTACAATAATATCTAATTTGCCTCCAGGAAAGTGTGACTCATTTCATATCAAAGAAGAAATTTTAATTTTATAGTTAGCTGCACAAATAATAAGCTTACTATTACCTTTGCCCTAAATATACTGTAGAAAGAATACAGGGCCTGGCACAAATACTGCCCCTTTTCTATTACAAAACCTTTTATTACAGAATCATAAGCTTGTAATTCCATAACATAACAATAACACTCCAATACACCATATGACATTTTAGGTAAATGTTCAAATTAAAACTATAAATTATTACACCCATGTTATTACCCTACCAACCACACCGAAGCAGGCCTTACTTCTGCCAGACCCTATATATTGCCTTTCTTTTAGGAGAAGCATGACTTGTCCCAAAGGATACACATTTCTCAAGGTGAAAACCAATGAGAAGATGGGCTGAAACACTGAAAACAGCTAGGTTATACTGGGGACTTTAAAGAAAATAACAGCTTTATTGAGATACAATTTACGTACCATACAACCCATTAAAATGTATAATTTGATGATTTTAAGTGTATACAAAGGATTTTGCAATCACCACACAACACTTATTAGAATATTTTCATCATCCCATAAAAAAAACCTTGTACCCATTTGCCGTCACTCCTCAATTCGCAATCCATGGAAATTAGTCCCTATGGGCAGTTCCAGAGGCGATCCCTGTATGTGTCATACTTGTCCACTGATTTTAGAGGATGGGACTCTCGCACACACCCCGTCGATGGCGATGTGTGTCTACTGCACTGGGCTGAACACTGGAGCTCAAACTGTAGGCACACGGAAGTGCTAGTCATTCCACATGACTATCCAAGGCCAGAGAGCAGCTAAGTGTCCGAGCTCGGCCCAGAACCCAGGGGGCCCTGATTCCCAGCTTAAGGCTTTTTCTACCGTCATACTGCCTTCGTTGGGATAAACTTTTGAAGGTGCATGAAATGCCTTTTGCCAAGTCCAAAATCAAATTTCTGCCCAACCTGATAAATGATGCCTAATGTTTCTTTCCTGAAAATCTAAACTTTCTTTGTAGAAAATGAAGTCCATATACAATAGAGGCAGAAATGCACAACAGACTACAATGAGTTACATCCTCCATGGAAAAATGGGAGGCTTATGCCTGAGTACAAAGGGACAACAAGCCCCTTTGAGTCCCTCCTGGGGAGGCCACAGATTCTTTCTGACTTTCTGAGTTGTTGACTGAGGCCTGTCCTGAGGCAGATGTCTTCAGCCATAGTCTTCAGTGCTTCAGTGACATTAACCAGGTGAAAAAACAATCCTATTGGTCTTTCTAAGTAAAAATTGCTGAGTGGGCTGTGAAATTCTTCAGGTCTGAGATCAATACAGCATAAGTAGAAAAAAGGTACATGAGTAAAGGTTGAGGTCCAAGGTCACTGTTATGGGACAGAGAAGTCAGACAGAGAAGTCTTTTCTATTGGAAGAAGAGGGAGCTCTATGGTTACTTTTGCATTTAAAAAAAAAAAGTATGTTTAGTCTGATTCTTTGAAAATTTCTTGCCTGAGAAGGAAAGTGTAATAGAAATGGTATAAATGTGGGCATTTCAAACAAAAAACTAACAAAAAACTGTTCCAAACATCATGGCCTTGGAAAAATTGTCTCTTCTACATAAGCTGCTATTCTCCTTCTGATTACATTATACATCACTGAACTGTTTTGAAGAACAGATGATAGATGTCCACAGAGCTGTGTAACTATGCCTGGAACATGGCACAGAGCTAATATTATGACTATCATTGGGTCCCCTGCCACAATCTATCCTCTTGTTCTTTCTCCTCAACCTATTCCCAGAGACCAAAGACTTAATTTATGCCAAAGGGATAGTGATGAAAAGGGGATCATTATTAACCCCTCCTAATGACATTTACAATCACTGAGGGACAGTGAAAGGCATAAATGATGTGTTTATCCAATGGTGGAACTCCAGCTATAAGTAAACCACTGGAGAAGTTATTTAGGGAAATGTAATAGTCCCTGAAATCACTATAGCAAAAAGAATGCCTCTATTTGATGTGTAAGATGTATCCCCAAAGACACGCAGTAAGTATGTTTGCTCCAGATGTCAGCTCCACTGTGGGAGACTCCAGGATATGTCTTCATGATGACAAAGTTCCACCATTGGGTTGTGAGTTGCAGGCAGGCTCTGGATAAGTCATATAAGTTTGTGGGCCTCATTTTCTCTGCCTGTCAAATGGGTTTAACTGGTTCAACCCCAAACAAGTTAGGGTGCATAACACTCTGTCAACTTTAGAGGACTGGATGCCAGGGCTGGATAGACGGCAGGGTTTTCTGGCTGCAGGGTATGGAGAAAAGAAAATACTAAAAAATATCCAGAGGTAATGTCAGGATCAAGGAAAATAACACTTACAAAGCAGTTCTAGAGAAATTATTCTGGGCTGAAAGTACATTTGATGGACTAGTGAAGCACTTCCTATATGGAAGAAATTAACTGCTAGAGACACTAAACTATTACAAGAACTCTAACTTGTCTGTTAATCTCAAATAATTGTTCTGCAATTCAAATGAGAATATGTGTGATGACAATCTGAATGTCAGGAGTATTATTATTGCAAATTTATGAGAAAATCTTTTTTTTACAGCAGAGTGAAAAAATATGCCCTCATCATTAAAGGATAAACCAGATTTCACAGCTATTTGGTACATTTGGAATTTAGAGTTAACATAAAGACAAACAAATTACTTATTCCATCGCTACTGGTCATCAGATCAGAGAACAGAGAAAGAACATTGTGTTTCTAGATCAGAGCACTGCGTGGGACACCTGGCTATGCCACTTAGCAATTATGTGACCTCAGGCAAGTAGTGCAGTCTTCGTTGTATCATCTGGGGGAAAAACAGGGGTAATTATGCCTGCTTTAGTAATATGAGCAGATTCTTGTTAGGATTAAATTAGAGATTGCAATGTGAAAACACTTTGCAAATGGAAATGTGCTGTATCAATGTAAAAACAGGTAAAATTGGAAACTTAAAATGTAACCTTTTATAACTTTACCAGCCTCAAATTCACTAGCAAGCTTTGCCCTGGCATCACACATTGCGCCCTTCCGATTAATTTGCCCCAGAGAACAAGGGGATGAAGCCCTGAGGTGGGCTGGACCTAATGCACTTGATCCGTTGCTGTGGAGTACACACACGGGGCTCTGTCATTCTCCTAGAAAGTGATAAGCTCCTGCGGGCAGACCTGGGATGGGGTATCTGTCCCCCAGATGGCATCACCAGACTGGCCAACTTCACCCCAAGGCTATGACTAGAATGAAAATAGCTGGGATGGCATCGGGACACTTTCAGAAAAATTGCTTCCTTCTCTATTATCTATTTTTTTCTTATTATCAAGAACAGGTTCTCCTCAGCTGACATTCTGCAGTAGGGGAAACACAAGTGACATTCAGAGACTCACAGCAAAGTATTTTATTGGAACAGTGATGCTGAAAGTGCCTTCTCAGAGCTGCCTTGTTTCAATGGCCCACGCCCCCACCCTTTCAGCATACGGGCATTTGCAGGGCAAACCAACTGGCCTGCTTGGCTCATCCTCAATGATCTATCTCATGGCAATATTTAGAGCTATATTTAAGTGTCACAGATAGATTAATAATGAAAAATTAGAGGAAAATGTTGCCCAAGTTTAATGAACTTTATTTATTTTGTTTTAATTGGCTAATTATTATCATGAACAGATTTAGAACCAGACAGAAAGGGACTCGGTCCTTTACCAGATTGGGTCTTAATTTTATTTTTATTTTCACTGTGTGATTTTTAAGCTGTACAATTAATGGGTGTGAGGTCATAAACTCAGATAATATAAAGAAGCAAAGGAAAAACAGGAAGCTTTCTTTACTATACTACTGCTTAAGATATGAAAAGGTTTTTTAAATAATAAACAAGGGCAAACATAAAGTACAATTAAAGTGAGGGGTAAAAATAGAACATAATTAAAATTAGAACCAGAGAAAAAAGTCCTTAATAGATCAGGTCCATTTTAGTAAGAGTGTACACTCTAACCAATTAGTATAAAAGGAAATTTCATAGGCCAGGTGTTGAAAGACAAATACCATATGATCTCACCTTTAACAGGAAGTTAAACAACAAAACGAACAAGCAAGCAGAATAAAAACAAAGACACTGAAATAGAGAACAAGTAGACAGTGACCAGAGGGGAGAGGGAAGGAAATTTAAGGGGTAAGGGGGGAGGGATTTGGGGGAACAAATGAGAGGGACGCAGGTAGGAGGGCTGGGGGGGTGGGGGAGGAGGGAGGGAGGAGCACGGGACAGGGGGGTGGGCTTGGATGGGAGAAATAGACAAAATACTGTACTTGAAAAATAACGAAATAAAAAATATATATATTAAAAAAATAAAAATTAAATTAAATTAAATTAAAAAAATAAAATAATTTAAATTTTTTTAAAAAATTTAAAAAAAGGAAATTTCAAACAAATTACTCATTGGATTTTTATAAATAATTAATAAGAGGTAAACTGGAAAGGTGCAAATTTATAACAGAATAGAGTTAAAGAGTGGTGTATTATTTATTTTCAAGTGCCTATAGCAAATGCCTATATAAAAGTTAATTATGATACTTCTTACCAGATCTATTTAATGTTCATTGCATCATTAATAAAGTTCATTTCATTTAGGTCTTTGTAGCTACAAAGTTTATATTTGGTTTAAATATTAGAAATACAGTCCTTTTTTGCAATATCACAGTGTTAAATGAGATGCACAAGGAATGTTCTTTTTTCTTATGTTTTCAAGGGTTGAGTGAGAAGGGGATGTCAATCATCTTTGTGAACCTAGTCTCAGAATTCATGTTCAAGATGAATGCTCTTTGTGTTTATCCATCTTTATGAGTTGACTGATCTAAGTCAATGTATTTCCCTTCATGGGACTGATTGAATAACAGATTTTTACTTGGTCTACACAGCAGGTTCAGCCTTATTTTTCTTTGTCTTCACTCATACTCTGAAATAAAGATGACAGTTAATAGGAGCCCCATGCTTTTTTTACTTAAAAAAATTGACATGTAATATTTAAGGTGTACAACATGTTACTCTGGTACATTTATATATTATAATATGATTGTCACTGTAATAATATTTGCCAATTACATAATTATAGTACAATAATGTCTGTTGTCATTATATTGTACATTAGAGCTCTGTGGTTTATTTATCACTTGTTGCAGGTTTGTACCCTTGAAAAAACATTAATCTTATCCTCCCATTCCCTCATCCCCTGGTAACCACAATTTTACTGTTTTTTATGAGTGACTTTTTTAGATTTCACACATAAAGTGGTATCATGTAGGATTTGTCTCTCTCTGCCTGAGTTATCTCACTTAACAAAATGTGCTTGAGGTCTTCCCATGTTGTCACAAATGGCAGGATATTCTTCTTTTTCATGGTTGAATAATATTTCATTGTGTAAATTTTATCCATCCATCCACTGATCAGCATTTAGGTTGTTTCTGTATCCTGGCTATTGTGAATGATGCTGCAGTAAACATGGGAGTGCACATATCTCTCTACAATTCTGTTTTCATTTCCTTTGGGTATGTACCCAGAAGTGGAATCGCTGGATAGCATGGTACATCTATGTTTAATATTGCTTCCACAGTGGTTGGAGCAATTGCATTACCATACACAGTGTATAAGGGTTCCCTTTTCATCATGTCCTTGCCAATACCTGTTGTCACTGGTCTGGATGATAACCATTTTGATGGTATAAGGACATAGCTCATTATGGTTTTGATCCGCATTTCCCTGATAATTAATGATGCTGACCACGTGCTTATGATCTTTTATGTGCTTATTGCTTCCTGATTTCAAACTACACTACAAAGACATAGTAAAAGAAAGAACAGTATAATACAAACACAAAAATAGACACACAGACCAATGAAATGGAACAAACAGCCCAGAAATAGATCCTAGCATATATGGTCAACTAATGTCCGGCAAGGGATCCCTTTCTCACATTATTTACAAAAATTAACTTGAAATGCATCAAAGACTTAAACATAAGAGCTGATACCATAAAACTCCTATAAGAAAACATGGAAGAAAGCTCTTCAATATTGGTCTTGGCAATACTTTTAGGGATATGATGCACAAACAACAAAAGCAAAAACAAAAATGGGACTACTTCAAACTCAAAGAGTTCTGCAGCACAGCAAAAGAAATAATTAACAAAGCAAAAAGATAACCTAAAGAATAAAAGAAAAATTTGCTAACCATATATCAGAGAAGGAGTTAATATACAAAAAAAAAAAAAAAAGGAGATGTGGGGAGTTCATTGCTTTTATCTGTACCCACTTAGCTTAACCTGAAAGGCAGAAGTTCAGTACAATGGATAGTGCCCTGAACAAGGAGGGCTGCCAACATTATAAAACGGAATGGAGCATGATCCACACTCAAGGATCTTACGGTATTGTTTTAGGAGCCATAGTGATCCATAAAAATAAAATAAAGACAGACAGAAAGAGAGAGAGAGTCGACCAATAATTATTTTTCCATAAAGTAAAAGGTGCTGTAAGAGAACAGATAATATTCCAGTTACTGAGGACATAGGCAAGTTATTTCCTCTCACTTGGCAGCAATTCTCTCATTTTAACATAAGGAAATTAGATCACACTGTTGGTTTCCAGGTGGTTATATTAACCTTTTTTTTTTGTATATTAAATCCTTAACCCAATGAAATTTCAAAAATCAAATTTAGATGACCAAGACAGAATCCTCAGCCTTTAGTTTTACCAACTAAGGGCATTCAAAATAACTTCCACCTATCACCACAATTTCCTTTAAAAAAAATTCAAACAGCAGAGAGACACAATTACAGAATGAAGAACAGCTCTTCCCAGATTAGGACTCTGCATTTGTTCACTTACTCAACAGACAGGTACTGAATGCCTGTTGGGCATTATGCTCTTCCCAGTGGTGGGAATTCTGTGGTGAGAAAGCAGAGTGGTCCCAATGGAGATCTCATGAAGGAGATTAGGGACTGACAACTTTTGCAATCTATACATTCTACAGGTTTATTTATTCATTAGGCCATGGACTAGTGAAAACAGGCAAACATCCATTCTTATATCAGAATTTGGAAACTACTGTTCCCAAGGATCAATAGTTCTCAGGTCCTATGGTTTATAAGGCCAGAGTCTCTGTCATAAATAGCATGTGCGAATGGGGAAGTATCAATGTTGGCTGGAATAATTTAAACCTAATAAAAGAATCTAAGAAGACAGGAAAGGCATTTTATTTTGACTTGAGTTTGGTGGGAAGAAGGTAAATAAGAAGTCCTCAACCTTAATTAGAATTCATTTTTCTTTATTCACTGGTAGAAACAGGAATACACTCAAGGTACTATTAGTTATCAACATCATCTTCACTATATTACCCTCTCTGGCAATGTAACATGGGGGATGGCGCTTTAACTTTTACAGAATGCTGAAGGAAAGAGATGATGTAATGTTTCCAGGAGAGAACAGAAAGCAATTCCTTTTCATCTGGGCAGTTTCTTTGCCTTGGAAGATGGGATTACAAAGCCACTTGGACTAACTTGTCCAGGTTTTCTCCAGGTCTAAGGGAGAAGATGAGTGAGGGCACTGATGCAGTCACTGCCTCTCTCATGTTGTCATTTGTTTGTCCATGTGATGAAGGCCCCAATAATTTGGGTTCCCTAATAATTATTTGCAATGAAAGAGAGTGAGCAAATGATCTTCTGTAGGCCTCACAGCATCATTCCATTAGAGATGAGATAGGCAAGGTGAAGTCATCTCTCACCCTGAAGTTTCTATGAAATCAGACCTAACATGCAGGATGAATGACTTGAGGAGAAATGGAAACAAATATAACAGCAGAATACACTCAGGCCTACTAGGCTGGCAGGAATGGGAGGAGGAGATGAAGTAGACTTGGGGCATAAGTAAGTACAGACAGGGCACAAATCACGTCAGCACTGAGTCATAGGAAGGATGATAAAAGGATGCCCAGTTGTAATGGAGAAGCACAAAGTTAAAGAAGCTAATAACGATGCTTAAGTACAAGGACGCGGTAACTAGGAAAGGCACTGACATTGACTCAGGGAACATGGAGACCTTTGTTCTAGTTCTGATTCTGTTGCTAAGTCATTGCATCACATTGGAAAACCACTTTTCTTCTTTCTGTTCCAGTTATCCCTTTCCTGTGTGTACAGGATGGGTTAAGTGATCCTGATCCTGTCCCATTGGATGGATGGACAAATGGATGGAGGTACATACATACTCAGGAATCTATACAGTTGGTGACTGAGAGTAAAGATACTATAGTCAAACAGGGTTCAAATCATGGATCTACCACTCGCCAGCCACGTAGCTAAGTCAGGGTCTTTATCTCTGCCTAATTCTCTTAATTGGTGATACAGGAATAAGAACAATACCAACACTGCATGGTTCGTGCGATGATTAAATAAAACAAGCATGTAAAGCTCTTAGCTCAGTGCCAGGCACCCGGTGCTGTTATTCCTTGTGGCCCCTGCAGACTGGACTTTGCAGGTCAGTCACATCCCCACTGGGCAGCAGCTGCAGCAAAGATGAAGTCTCTCCAGGCCCTCTGGCCTTCCATCTCATGGCACGAAACAATCCCAGAAGCCTGACTGAAGAAAGTGAGCTTTCGGGGTTAGCAGGAGATGTGAAAACTAGCAGCCAGTACATTATCCCTTATGCCTGTTGTCGCACACATCAAAATTGTGTGTGTGTGTGTGTGTGTGTGTGTGTGTATGTGTGTATGTGTGTGGTAGAAGCTTCCACAAACTAGAAACCCCACGGAGTCTGCCACCTTGTTCCTGTCCCCTTGTGCTCCCTGGCTCCAGTGACATGCTTGAGCCAGAAGAGATGTCAAATGCTGCAGGACTCAAGAAAACAGACAGAGGCAACTTGTTTCTCTTAAGGATAAATCCTTTCTGGCAGAAATATGAGTCTGTGTAATGTTTTATGGGGTTTTTTTTTCCTGGAAAGACAGGTCTATCTTCACTATATTGAGTATTTCACAAAATTTTCCCAAAGTAAAAGAAATTCAATTTAACCAAAATGTATTACACACCTGTCATAATTCAGGCAGTGTATGGACCGTGCAAGGAGGAGGGGTTTAAAAGATGAGTAAGACACCTTCCCTGCTTTCCTTCCCCTCACCATCTTCTAATCACAAACACATATGCTTAGAGAATGAATAAGCATTTATACCCAACACAGTGGTCCTCAAACTTTGTTCCCCCCCACCAGCAGTAGAGCATCACCTAGGACTCTTGGAAATGCATACTCTCAGGCCCCACTTGTGATCTCCAGAATCAGGAACTCAGGGGTGCTTCCCAGAAGTTGCCTTTAACAAGCCCTCCAGGGGACTGTGATGCACATTCAAGTTTGAGAAAACTTCTCTAGCAGAATTCTACATTGAGTGTCTCTTGAGAGAGAGGAAATTGACACCCAGAGAACCTCACTTTCTATCAGAGAATCAATGTCTGACCTTCAGAAAATCAGTCAATATTCTTGTGCCTCAGTTTCTTAACTATAAAATAAGAACAAAATATCTTTATGACATTTTTTGGATTTTTTAATATGTTTTATTGATTATACTGTTACAGCTGTCCCGTTCCGCCCCCTTACTCTCTTTTGCCCTCCCACCCACATTCCCCTCCCCTTTAATTCATGTCCATGTGTCATACATATAAATTATTTGGCTTCTACATTTCCTGTACTATTCTTAACCTCCCCCTGTCTATTTTCTACCTACCATTTATGCTACTCATTCTCTGTATCTTTTCCCCCTCTCTCCCCACCCACTCCCCCGATCATAACCCTCCATGCAATCTCCATTTCTGTGATTCTGTTCCTGCTCTAATTGTTTGCTTCGTTTGCTTCTGTTTTTGGTTTTGTTTTAGGTTCAGTTGTTAACAACTGTGAGTTTGCTTTTTACTGCTCATATTTTTTATCTTCTTTTTCTTAGATAAATCCCTTTAACATTTTATATAATAAGGGCTTGGTGATGATGAACTCCTTTAACTTGACCTTATCTGGGAAGCACTTATCTGCTCTTCCATTCTAAATGAAAGCTTTGCTGGATAGAGTAATCTTAGATGTAGGTCCTTGCCTTTCATTACTTGGAATACTTCTTTCCAGCCCCTTCTTGTCTATAAGGTCCCTTTTGAGAAATCAGCTGACAGTCTTATGGGAACTCCTTTATAGGTAACTGTCTCCTTTTCTCTTGCTGCTTTTAAGATTCTTTCCTTATCTTTCATGTTGGGTAATGTAATTATAATGTGCCTGGTGTGTTTCTCCATGGGTCCAACTTCTTTGGGACTCTCTGAGCTTCCTGGATTTTCTGGAAGTCTATTTCCTTTGCCAGATGGGGAAATTCTCCTTCATTATTTTTTCAAAAAAGTTTTTGTTTTCTTGTTCTTCCTCTTCTCCTTCTGTTACCCTTATAATTCAGATGTCAGAACATTTAAAGATGTCCTGGAGATTTTTAAGCCTCTCCTTATTTTTTTTTTTAATTCTTGTTTCTTCATTCTGTTTTGGTTGAATGTTTCATTCTTCCTTCTGGTCCACACTGTTGATTTTAGTCTCAGTTTCCTTTCCATCACTGTTGGTTCCCTGTCCACTTTCCTTTATTCAACTTAGCATAGCCTTAATTTTTTTCTTATAATTTATGACCATATTCAACCAATTCTGTGAGCAATGTTTTGAACTGTGCATCTGATAGGCTGGGTAGCTCTTCATCACTTGTTGTATTTTTTCTGGAGCTTTGATCTGTTCTTTCATTTGGGCCATTTTTTTTCTTGTCTCCAAGTGCCTGTTACATAGTGAGGGGCAGAGCCTTAGGTGTTCACCAGGGCAGAACAACCCACCAGAGCAATGGCATCGTGACATTGTATGGGGAGGAGTTTGAGAGGGAAGAGTGCTGCTTGGTCCACTCTCTGATGCTTTTCGGTCATTTCCCTGCTACCCACAATCAAATTGGGCCTTTCTGGTGCTGACTCCTGGGTGGGTGGGTTTGTGTACAGTCTAGGACCCTTGTTGGTCTCTCCAGCAAACTCTCCTGTGAGGCTGGGAGTTTCTCCCACTGCTGCTGCAACACCTCACAGGCATTTAAAATCAGAGGTTTGAGTCCTTATTTCCCAGCAGTGGAACCCTGGGTTGTGCAATCTGTCTCGCTCCCCAGTTGTTCCTCCCGGTTTATCTGCACACAAATGTAGGACCACCTAGTCCACAGTCAGCTGCCTCGCCAGGTCCACCAGCCGCAGCCTTGCCCACCTGGTCTTCCAGCCACGAGTCCTCTCTACCCAGCTGTCTGTCTTTCCCTGCTGCCAGTCTCTGCCCCTCCTATAAATCTGGATGGATGTTTCTTCTTTAACTTCTTGGTTGTTGGACTTCCATACAGTTTAATTTTCTGTCAGTTGTGGTTGTTTTTTGTTTTTAAATTTGTTGGGGTTTTTTGTTGTTTTTGTTGTGGGAGGAGGCACAGTGTGTCTATCTACACCTCCATCTTGGCTGGAAATCCATCTTGACAACTTTGAAGCTGATCTGGTGTCTATTTACGGCGGTCCTGAGACTGTGCTTCCCTGACCCGCTACAGGAAGTGTGGCATATGGTCCCAGTGGGCCCCTACATTCGCACTAACACCATGCCTCACTCTGGCCACCAGCTAAGGGCTGGATCCACACAGACTCTCCCAGTGGCTGGCACCATCTTGAGACCATCCGAAGGTTTTCCTGAACCTTCTGTAGACCGCATGGCAGTTTAGGATGACTTTTCCCACCCTCTATCTCTTCTTTACTTAGGGCTCATTGCACCTTGACTCTCCTTATCTTCTTAATTCTCTCCCATTTCCTTTCACACAGGCATTTTTCTCCAACAGGATCTTGGCACATTTAATCCCATCTTGGTGCCTCTGTGACAGAGGCCCTAGATTAACGTACTTGTCTTGGCCATTTATCTCTTTCAGGGAATTCTAGTCAAAGGACACATATCCTCTGCTTTGGAAAAAGTGGGCCAATAACCCCCTTCCATGGTTGCCAATCATAAATCATTAATCCCACTTTATTTGATTTATTAGGAGAGAATATAGACATGAATAAGATTAAGCTATACCATCTCAAAATAGGCCACTTTGGCATACATTAACTTTGAGCTGAATGCAATGAGAATTAACAGCTGCAGGAGGAGTTCGGTGCCCTCCCATTTTCTGCCTGAAAGCAGTGCACGGATCTGTTTGTGCAAAGGTGGCATAAGCAACCCTTGTGAAGGAAGCCCCCCTCCCATTCCAAGAAGAAGAAACTCTTAACTACCTGAGATGGAAAGCCCGCACCAAGACAACACTGCGTGAACAAGCCTCACTAACAACCCCTATCTTCCATCGGTTCTTCTTCTGACATAACTCAGCACACTGAGTTAGTTTTTCTTTTACCTCTTTCTCTGCTTGATCCTTTCATAAGTGGTCATTGTTTCAGAAGGATAAAGACACAATCAGCAAGTCTGATTCCTGCTGGATCCTTCCTCCGAGATGGGGCGTTGTTCTATATTCACCTCAGCCCATACCTTTCCGATATGAGGGATTTTAATAACTTAGAAATATCCATGACTCTCTGTTTTTCCAGAAATGAGGTCTCATATCTCAGCATGTTTTAATTAAGTAATAAGTTATACGTCAAGAGCAATTAAAGCCTTGAAGGTCAAACCTTGCTTAATTAAAAAATTAGAAGGGCCTCTTTTTGTTCAACTATTTTGAAAGCACCTGAGACCTTTAACACCTACCTGGGGAGTCACAGGAAATAAAGTCATGGCCAAACGAGCGAGTACCTGCCTTGGAATTCAGAGCCATGCTCCCTCCTGCTGGGCTGCACTGGCCTCCACACAAGCCTATGAATGTGATACATAAGTTGAATTTATGGCATTATGACCCAAGGCAGCAAGCAGGTAATATTCTGAAAGAGGTATTAAATGGCAGAGAATTTCAGCATTTGTTAGGTTTTAACTGATGTTATGAAAATGTTACAAAATATTAAGTCTTTGATGGGTCCTTTTCCCAGCATATCTTTTTTTCTTCCCAGGCATGATCCTAGAAGCAGCTTCATTAGAATCCTCCTAGCAGTTGGGATGCCTTGCAGACTCTTCACCCTTCCCCCAGATCGATGAAGGAGAATCTCCTAGAATGGGCCTCTGAAGTCTGCATCTTGTTAAGTCCCCTGGGAGATTTTTACACACACTGAAATTCGAGAAGCTGTATAGATTGGGTCCATGTCCCTCATTTTATCAATGAGAGAAACTAAGACTCAGAGAGATGAAGCGTATCTGTCAACCACTTTTTGGGGGCAGCAGTGCAACCAATGCCTTCTCATTTCATGCTCAGATCCTACTCCACCAACCCACCAGACTGCCAAGGTGAACCCACACAGCAGGGTGTTCCCACTGCTAGGTTAACAGATGTGCTTTGAGAAGCACCCTGCCCCAAAGGTTTGTCACAGTGACTAATAATATTCCTGTATTCGAGGTTTGAAAAGTATTAGCCATCTTCTTCTATCATCATCCTGAGTACCACTCCACCTGACATGTTTCTTTGCTGTCTTCTTATAATTATATTCTATCGTTAACATTTGCTGCTTTTTTGAATTTTTGTAATCTGAGATTATTCCCATATCAAGAGGCTCTGGACATTCCTACAATCATGCTGTTTTTATCATTGTAACCCCTATTGTCTAAATAACACAAGCACCCAGATATTGCCGATCTTAAAATTCATGGAACATAAAACTGAAGAAAGAGATCAGACTTAAGAATCAGAAGGTTTGATTTCTAATCACTTCTAAGTCACTCACTTTAGGCAGGACGTTTCCCTCCTGAGTCCCTGCTCCTCATTTGCAGACAGAGGGAACAGTCCTTAAATACAGGTACCTTTTCAGGTATTTTACTCTGTGAAGGAAAGCAGGAAAACCAGGACCCTGAGATGTCATTAACTCAGATTGTTCTTGAGAAGTGTGAATAATCAAGAGATACAAATAGCTCTAATTATATCAAGCTGCCAGAGAAACAACTGTCAATGTATTCTATTACTTAGCTAGTGAGGAATGCCAGGAATTGTTGAGTCCCCTGTGGTTAGGGTGGGGGGAAGAAGTCAATGAGCTCCTGCAGGAGGTGTTAATGAGGTCCCAACATTTGTGTGTGGGGGCAAGGAGGGCAGAAAAGACCACAGTGTTGGGAGAAGAGGAGAAAACGTCTCCATAGGATCTATTCCACCTATGCTCTTTCTGCAAAAGCGGATGAGGCTAGAGAGAAACAGTCTTCTCAAAGAAGCAGAGCAGAAATCTGATTTGCATTGGAGGAAGTTCAACTTAGAACAAACTGTGGCTAACCGATTCAAGCTAATTAAAGCATTCTCAAGTGACTCAGGAAGAAATGCATGTGTGGGTTTGGTTTCTCTTCAATAATTCCACAGCTAAAATGAAAAACTAATAGAAATGTGCCCTGGGCACCTAATTAGCAATGTGACCTCCTGAAATGTTAAGGAAATCTGTACATTTGCAGACAAGAAAGATGATTTGAATTTCACCTGTCACGTCATTATAGAAATTGCTTAGTACTTCTAAGACTCCCCTTTTTTCCTCATAGACTGGGATTAATAATGCCTTCCCTATCTCTCTCAAGTGATGGAAAAGAAACAAAAGTTAATATGAGGTGGTATGATACAGTCATATTAAACTTTATTATTCACATGTAAAGTACAGACTAAGAGACAGATTGTGGAGACAGATTAGATTTCAGTCACTGTACTTTCATATTCCAAATGGGTGAGCTTGTGTAATTCATTTGGAATTCCTAATCCTCTGTTTCTTAAGCTGAAAAGTCAGGAAGAAAATCACTACTTTATGTGATTGTTTGAAGGCTACATAAGATAGTGAAGTGCTGTGTCTGCCTTAGAGAAGGTAAGAATGAATGCTAGCCATTGCTGTTTTCATCATCATCGTCACCACTATTATTATTATTAGAATATATTTACACTTTGGTGGCTCATAACTAAGTTCAAAGGACATGAAAGAAAACAAATGTATGCTGAACACTTTGTCTCAGGTAACGATTTTCTCTTAATCTTCAGAGTATAGAAAATTTGAGCAGAATCCAATCCAGAGCCAAAGGGAACTTCCACAGAAGAACTGATGTTGACAGAGAGAACTAAACCCTTTATTTCTGGTGGTGCAGGTGTGCCACCATTTCTGACTGTCTGACAGGTTTACCGTATTCCTAACCATGTCATTTTTCCAGTTCACTCCTTTATGTGAACTTCTAATACTTTATTACATTTTTACTTGAAGTATGATACAAATAGAGAAGATATTTAAAGCATTTATGCTTTAATGTGTATTGTGAAATAAAGACATGTGTACCCATCACCTAGATAGAGAAATAGACACAAATACCACTTCAGAATCACCCACCTCCTCACCCTGCTACCTTCCTAACTTAATCATTTCTCTCACTCATAGGAAACCACTGTTCTGAGTTTCACAAAATACACTTTCTTGATTTTCTTTATAATTTTACTGCCTAGGCATGCATTCCTAAACACTATAGTTTTTTTAAAAATATAACAGTTTTGTGGAGATACAACTCACGCCTTGTGCTGTTTGCTCATTTAGAATGCACAATTTAATGGTATCATTTAATAATGTTCCTCACTTCAGTGTAGTCAGACTGTTACAGAACAGGGCCAAGTGGGGTACGATATACTATTGCTGAAAGTACCCCCCACTTGATTCACATTGTCTGCTGCCACAGGAAAGATGTCTCTCAATGCCAGAGATTTGTGAAAAGGAAAGAAAATGTTTATTTAAAGCCATACAGACTTAAAGTAGTGACCTGATGTCTTCATTAAAATATCAAAGTCCTTCAGACACACACAGTCCTTCCTTCTCCCTCTGCCCTAATCTGGGGTACCGTATCTCAGGAAAAGTAGAGATCCATGAGTCAGGCTCCCGGCACCATCAGCCATGTCACCGCCAGGATCTTCAGTTAATCTAAAGCCATGTGGTACCTTTTCATGGCCCACTAGCAAAATTCCTTGTACCCCTTTTCTTCCAGGCAAAGTCTCTCTTATTTCTTAAGCCATGTGGACAAAAGGAGTACCCCAAAGCTGCAGGGTCCCCACTCTCACCAAAGCTGTGGCTTTCTCTGCCACATGGTTCTCTTTTTACATGGCTGCCGGGGTCGCCACCCTGGCAAGACCACATGGTTCTCCCTCACCAAGCCTGGAGGGCCCCCACTCTGCCAAAACCACGTGGTTCTCTCTTTGCATGGCTGCCCAGTCTGGGTTTAAATCCCTGTGCCAGCCTTCCTCTGTACCCCCATTTCTGACTCCTACAATCAGTTACACCTGCCAGCAGTCCTGTGTTATTCCAAGTTTACTGGGCTGCCATCATGAGTCTGGGCAGGTGTGGCCCCATGTCATGGAGCCAATCTTCTCTAAGCTCTCACACAGGCTCTGTAACCAAGGGGACCTGTCCCCCAGTTACATCTTGGGTGGAAGTTCCTTCTATCCCCCTGCTTCAAAACATGGCCACAGTTATTTAACATATCTATGCAAACAATTAAAGGTTATAGATATGTTAAATGACTGCTCCAGAGGCAAAGCTGTTGCTGTACAAAACAGCTCTGCATGTTCCTGCTCCACGTGTCCCTTCCTCCAACTCACACCTGTGGGGGGAAGGAGTGAGGACATCCTATATATCTTTCTAATATTTCCTGGACACCTTGAGTTCTGGACCCCATTCTAATCCTTAATTTGGGCTCCCCTCTTGGCTGTACACTGTTTCAAGATTTTCATCTTTTATTGAAAGGGTTTATATAGAATCAAAATATGTTTTTCCTAAAATGCTTGTTAGAATTCTCCAGTTAAGCCATTTGAGTTTGGAGTTCACTTTGTAGAAACGTTTTTAATTACCAATTTAATTACTTTAGTAAGTATGGAATTATTTAGCTGTCTTTTTTTCCCCTGGGTCAATTTTGAAAGATTTGGTATTTTAAAAAACTTAGTGGTGTCAAGTGGCTCCTAATGACTCATTATTCTTTTAATACTTATAGGATTACAAGTGATATTATACTTTCCCAATTATTAGTTATTTCTGTCACATCTTTTTTTTCCTTTTTATCTGTCTCACATGTGGTTTATCAACTTCAGAAGTATTTCAAAGGAATAATGTTTGGTTCTGTTGCATCTCTATTGCATATTTGTATTTTTAAAAATTAATTCCTGCTTTTATCCTCTCTGCTTTCTTTAAATCTACTTTGTTATTTTTTCTAACTTCATCACATAAATGCTTAGCTTATTAGCTTTCAGGATTTCTTAACTTCTGCTGTGTACACTTTTAACTATGAATTTCCCTCCAATCACTATTTTAGCTGCACTTGTGATTTTTGATGTGTAGAATTTTCCTCGTTATTTGGTTCAAAAATATTCAATACTCTTTATGGTTCTTTATTGAACCAAAAGGCTATTTAGAAATATATTTCTGAATATCAAAATATATGTTATTGATTATTGGAATAATTGCATTGGGTGACAGAAAGTACTCTATATAATTTCAACCATTTGGAATTTATTCAAACATGATTTATGACCCAATGTATGATTAAATTTTATAAATGTTCTACTTGTGCTTAAAAAGAACACAGGTTCAGTAGTTATAGCACTTAACATTTACTTTATGTACACAAAGTAAAGTTAATAATAATACTCAAATTTTTAGATTCCTATTAAATTTTTATTTGATTATTCTACCGGTTACTAAGAGATATGTATCGAAATTTTTCTATTGGTTTTATGAATGTGTCTACATCTCCTTATATTCTCTGCCTATTTTCAGATCATGTATTTTTTAGAATTTATTATATGCATAGAAATTTAGAATTGTTTTATTTTCCTGTTGAAATAAAGCTTTTAGCATTATGAAATTACCTTCATCTTTAGTAAATCTTTTTGCATTAATGTCTATTGTTTATGTCATTAACCATTCTAGCATTCCTTTGGTGTGTGCATGCAATATATTTTATAATCCTTTTATTTTCAATCATTTTATAACTTTATGTGTAGTTTGTGTCTCTTGGGTTTGGTGGCAAATCTCAAGTGAGTTTTTATTTGTTCTATTTTTTAGTATATTTTACTGATTATGCTATTACAGTTTTCCTAATTTTCCTCCTTTGCCCCCCTCAACCCAGTACTACCCTTCCCTCTAGCAATCCCCCTCTCCCCACTTAGTTCATATCCATTGACCATGCATTTCAGTTCTTTGGCTTCTCCATTTCCTATACTATTCTTATCCCCCTGTCTGTTTTGTACCTACCAATTTTGCTTCTTAATCCCTTCACCTCATTCTTTCTCTTTCCCTTCCCAGCTGATAACCCTCCAAATGATCTCCATATCTATTATTCTGTTCCTGCCCTGGTTGCTTAGTCTGTCTTTGGTTTTGTTTTTCAGTTGTTGGTAGTTGTGAGTTAGTTGTCATTTTAACGTTCATAGTTTTGATCTTCTTTTCCTTAAATAAGTACCTTGAACATTTCATGTAATGATGGCTTGGTGATGAAGAACTCCTTTAGCATTATCTTGTCTGGGAAGCACTTTATCTGCCCTTCCCTTCTAAATGATAGCTTTGCTGGATAGATTAATCTTGGTTAGAGGTCCTTGTTTTTCACCACTTTTAATACTTCTTGCCAGTCCATTCTTTCCTGCAAAATTTCTTTTGAGAAATCATCTGAAGATTTTATGGGAAATCCTTAGGAAACTGTCTGCTTTTCTCCTGCTACTTTTAAGATTTTCTCTTTATCTATAAGCTTTAGCATTTTAATCATGATGTGTCTCGGTGTGGTCCTCTTTGGGCCCAACTTGTTTGGGACTATCTGTACTTCCTGGACTTGTATGTCTATTTCTTTCAGCAAATTAAGAAAGTTTTCTTTCATTATTTTTTCAAAAGAGTTATCAATTTCTTGATCTTCCTCTCCTCTTTCTGGCACCCCTATCATTCAGATGTTGGTATATTTAAAGTTGCCCTAGAGGTTCCTAAGCCTTTCCTCATTTTTTTTTTTGAACTCTTGTTTATTCTTTCTGTTGTGGTTGAATGGTTATTTCTTCTTTTTGTTCCAAATTATTGATTTGAATCTTGGCTTCCTTCCCTTCACTGTTAGTTCCCTGTATATTTTTCTTGACTTCACTTAAGTGTATCCTCCACTTCTCCCTTTATTTTGTGGCACTCAAGAGTTCTCTGAGCATCCTGATCATCAGTGTTTTGAACTCTGCATCTAATATCTCTGTTTCATTTAGTTCTCTTTCAGGGGTTCTTTGTCTCCTCAATTTGTTTGTTTCTGTATATTAGGTAGAGCTATTTTTACTCCCTGTCTTAGTAGTATGCCCTATGTAGAAAAGGTACCCATCTGGATGAATTTGGCTTCTTTAAATCCTTGGTTGTGGGACTACCACACAGCTCAATTTTCTGATGGTTCTGGTGGTTATTTGCTTTTGAGATCTGGTAGTAATTCTTCCTAAGGTTGGGCAAGGACATTAAGCATGCCTATCTGTGTCTCCATCTTTACCAGAAGGCTAGTAAAGAAGCAAAAGAAGGCTATTTGTTCTTTTTTATTCATTGTAATATTTTTTTACTTCTAGGTGGAACTTTTAGGTCCATTAAATTTAATGTATATTTCTTTGTGCTTTATGGGGCTTTTTTTCTGTTCTGTTTCTTTTTCTCTCCTTTTTGCCTTGCTTTGGATTTGTTAAAAAATAATTTTCTATTGAATATTTTCCTGTTTGTTTGAAATTTATATACATTTTCTATTGCTTATTTGGTTACCCCAGAAATTACCCTTGCTTTTTATTCTTTTGATCAACGAACGAACTTTAGCACACCTTAACTTTATTTGCCTCCTTCATTATTGGTATGATAGTGTTGTAGAATATTTGTCTCTGTGTTTTATACCTATGAAATATTTAATTGTTTATGAAATCACTATTTATATTGATTAACCTACACATCCAAAAGTTCTTACCCAAAACACCTGAATTTCAGAATCCCAATAAACAGTACTCCATAGCTGTACACACTTATACCTCTACAGAGAAATGTGCGACTATTCATTTAATTGGCATAAAGACTATAAATAGTCTCAGATCATTTCAGGTCAGGTTTACCACAAGATAAGTTCAAATCTGTTCTCGCAATTTTTAAAGGTTTTTCGAGTTTGAATTGTAGAGGAAAGACTGGGAACAGACCTTACACAATATCTGTGTTGAGGGGCTCAACAAATGCTATTGCTAACCTGGTTTGTCAGCAAGATTTGTATGTGACACTTCTTTCTAGCCAGATGATGGGGCCTGGGGGCCACTGTGATTTTAACAGTGCAAGCCCACCTGTCTAGCTGACAGACCTTCCTGTACCCCATATGTTTATGCAGGAACAAAGGCAATAATGAGATTGTGGAGCTTGGTTAACATCACACAGGGCAGGTTCTGAGCAGGAGAGGCATCTGAACTCAGAGCTTCCAACTTCATGGACTGCTCCTTTAAACACATCCTGCCTCCCAGAATGAAGGACAATATTACAGCTAGATGGAAACAAGAGATTCCTACCAAATAATGAAGGGCAAATGACATCAAAGAACAAAGAAAGCTTTGTCTGAGATGAATGATGTGGGTGAAGATCTTGAAAAGACCATCTGAGGGAGAGAAAATTATTGTCTACTTTCCCTGAATGAAGATGTAGATAATCTATTTTAGCTGGAAGGCTTCAAAGCCTCAGAGACTTTATGCAGAAATAAATTATTTTCAATACGGACCCAACATTTATTACACTAATTATACCATTATTCACATCCTTCTCCTATAGTGATTCAACATCCATGCATTTTGAAATATGAATTTAGAGATCTTCTCATAAATCTCTCTGGGGAAAAAACAATCAGGTGTTGTAATGGGGGGAAAAACCTTACTCTCTTAGTGGTTTCAGGTTTCCAAGCACTAAAGAGAAAGAGGCTGAAGAGTTAAGTCTAGTCCTGATAAATCACCTAGACTCACATCTAAAGATCCTCAAAGTTAAAAGTGAATGCAGTCTTTAAGACAATCTCAAGAGACCTCAACAAATTGTTTGCTGCCTTATGTAGGAGTTCATTAATGGCATGGGAATTACTTAAACTACTTGAAACCATTAGAAGCAGAGGGATTGACAAATAAGAAAGCAATGCTGAAATAAAACATCAAAGGATAAAATCAGTCAGTGCTTTAATTGATGCAGGCAAATGACTACTTTCATACATTGTTGGTAGGAGAATGGATTGTTACAACCTTTTAGAAAATTAATCTGGCAATATCAGAACAATTAAAAATACAATTGGACACAGCAATGCCACTTTTGGAAAATTTACCCCATAAAAACGAAGTGCCAGCACACAATGATCTACATATGTATATAGTGTTTATTCTTTCCAGAAGTATTTACTGAGCACCTACTCTGTGCCAGCCATGAAAGACACAAGCTCTGCTCTTACAAAGCTTCCATTCAAAGGGACAGACATGGGTTACAAATATCTAAGGGGAAGTATCAGGCCTAGATAAATGTTATGCAGAGACTCTAAGTGGAGCAATGTGAGAACTTATAACTTGAAAATTGGTGATAAAGAAAGGGCCCTCCGAGAAGGTAACATTCAAGCTGATAAGTGACCAACAAGAATCTAGCATTGGAAAAACTGCAGTGACCTTTATATTTAACAGAAGTTTGATAACCTGAATCTCAAAAACAAAGGAATGGTTCGATTAAGGACATTATAAAATGTTGCACCTGAAACTTAACATGCCTTAACAATTTAATTTTTGGTTTCTCTCTTGAAAATATAGTCCGTCTCATCTGAGTTGGTGGCAACTCTTCCTCCAGTTTCAGGATGAACGCCTGAGCATCCTCTTTAGCTGTACATTTTGTTTTACACTCCATGTTGGGTCCCTCGGCAAATCTGGCTACTCCACCTTGAGAATATATCCAGATTTCTGTCACTTCATACCCCACCCACTTCCACCATCCCATTCCATCCTATGTCTCCTGGATTATTACAATGGCCTTCTAACTTGGCTTCCTGCTTTTATAAACCCCAGTGCTCAGAACAGTGTCTGATGCATGACAGACACTTTAGTCTGTTCTCAGCACAGCAGCCAGAATGATCCCGTTAAATATAAATCAGGGATGTTATTTGTTAGATCAAAATCATTAGTCTCTTTCAGAATAGAATCCAAAGTTTTTGCCAAGACATTTAAGGCCCTACAGGAACTGACCCATATGGCTCTAACCTTGCCGCTTCTACTCTATCCCTTAGTCCAGGGGTCCCCAACCTTCAAGCCACAGACCTGTACCAGTCCAGGCCTGTTAGGAACCCAGGCGCACAGCAAGAGGTGAGCTTGAATGTAATGCACTTGAATCATCCTGAACCCATCCCCCATAATACCTGGTCCGTGGAAAAATCGCCTTCCACAAAACTGGTCCTTGGTGCAAAAAAAGTTGGGGACCGCTACCTTAGTCACTTTACTTCAGCAGAGCTAGGCCCCCTGTTGTTCCTTGAACACATGAGGACACTCCTGCCCCAAGAATGTGGCACTTAACACTCCCCCTTCCCCAAACACAGCTAACTCTTTACTCTGAAGTCCTAAGTGGTTGCACCAACTAAAATGCAACCCCCAGTACTTCCAGTCTCCTGTTCCTACTTTACTCTTCTCCTTAATGGGTGTCATTGTCTAGTGGATTTTACCCAATTATATTGTGCATTTTCTCCCTCCCCATCATTAGAATATAAGCTCCATGAAGGCCAAGGTTGTTTATTTACTCTGCATCCCCAGTGCTCAGGACAGTGTCTGATGCATGACAAACACTTCATAAGCATTTGTTAACTCCATGAATATAATTTCTAAAAGGTGCTGACAAAAGGAATACAAGCACCTGTGTATGAGCATATAGATCGGTGTGGGAGAGTACAAACTAGACTGTTCACATGAACTCCCTACAGGGAGCAGAAGGACAGTCAATGAGGGAGCTTACCGAGGTCTTTCCTGAAGCGTCTCTGAATTAACTGACTTCTTATTATAGGGGTTACATTTGTGGCTTTTAAAAAAAAAGCATTATAATTTCATTTTAAAGCATATTGATGTTAGCAAGAAAACACTTAGAACCTTTAAATCCAAAGATTAATCCATTTCCCCCTTTCATGATTAGTATCAGTATTTTAATTGGAAACACATAGATATTCAGCTTTGTAGTTGTTCACACAATAAAGGATTGGGGAACTTCAGTGAATTCTGAGCTTCCCGGAGCTAGAAGACATCCCAGGCCTTCCCGGTAAAGACACAGATCTCAAGGGTGATCTAAATGAGTTTTGGGCAAATCAACACTCACCTAGAGATGCGTGTTTCATACTCTGATTAACTCTGGCATTAGGGAATAGTTTAAGATGGCTGAATACCCAGCAGCAGAGCAGGAACTACCTAATCTTTGTTTTTTTTCAAATGGAGCAGTGTGCAGAAATATGAACAAATACCAGCTAAAGGAAGAGTGGGCCTGAACAAAAACCTCTTTAACCTTCCCCAGGCAGCTTTTGAGACAGCCAAACAGAAGTAGAGTATTTATGAACCATGATAGGGGGCGGGTGAGGAGCAAAGCAGTCTGCTAACTTTTGAATAACACTGAAGGAATGTTTGAAAGAAATGAGACAAGATAACTGTCTTCAATTATTATAAGAAGCGAATTAACTTTTCTGTAAAGCTCCAGAGAACATCAATGAGATTAGTGAAGGGAAGGTTTAAGAAGGCATCTTGTTTGATATTAGGAAAAATAAACCGTCTAGAAGCTGTCATTGGTCAGTGGTAGAATGAACTGCCAAGTATAATAACAAACCTCCCGTCACTACAAAAATTCAAGCAGAGACAAAACCTAGTAACCAAGGAAAGAAGTGTGACACATGGCATTACTACCGGGTGAGAAATTACACCAAGTTCCCTTCTAAACTCAGGAGTCCACATATTATGACTCTTGGTTGCGAGGGACAGAAACTCTCCTTTTGCTTAACCTGCACATTTCAAAAGTCTCAAATACAACCCTAGCTTCATATGTGGCTCACTTCAAGGACTTACAGTTTCATAGCTCTTCTTTTCCTTTCTTGCATCTATTTTTTTTTTGGCTTAATTCTCAGCAGACTCATTCACATGCCAGCAACGCCTCTCAGCAATCCCCAGCTTCACTATCCTCATACCTAGAAATCAATGGCTCATTCAGAAGTCTAGGGAAAACCCTGATGTCCCACTTTGAGTCACGTGCCCAATGCTGAAACAATCTCACCATCCAGGCAAATGGAATATAACTCAGCCTGGGTCATGAGCCCATCCCTGTCACAGGGCAAGCAGGACCATGTGAGTGACAGCTTCCCCACTGAGGGTGCCCTGCTTCCCCAAAGGAAAAAAAAACACGCTAGGTCAAAAAATAGCAGATATACATTATATTCTGAGAAAAGCACATAAAAGCAAAAGGTCTGATTGTTACGAGCGTCTAATAATTCAGTGAGTTAAAAAAGAGAGAAAGGTAATAGTCATTCTTTTGTATGTTACAACCAAGAAGGCAACAAGTCCCTTAACATATTTTGCCTTAGAGCTTCCCAGAATTCACAAAGAAAATCGTGCTGCTTTCACCGTGGCACTGCAGTGGGATGGCACTAGGGTAAGGAGAGGTATGCTCTCACTGACTGTGTTTCTATAACAGATGGGAATTGCTTCTTCTTGAAATAGCTACTGATGTAAGGAAGTTAAGATTAGCTAGGGCAATGGTTTCCATTTGTAGGAATTTGTATTATGATAATCAACCAACCATAAGGAACTGTTAGTCATCCTTTCCCTGTTTAGAGGCAGAGCTTCCCAAAGGAAGGGAACGGTATACATGCAGGATATGTGCGTGTGTGCCTGTGTATGTCTCCTCTGCTGTATGTGTTCATACAGACATGTCTATACCCAAAATGAGTCCATACAGTTCTGATAAATAGGCAGAGAAGCATTATGTGGAAGAGCAGGGTTTGGCAAGCCTTCTACCCAAGCTTGGACCCTGACTCCACTACTTACTAGTTTTATGACATTAAGCAAAACACTTGACCTTTCTGCATCTTCTTTTCCTCATCTATTACTAATAACAGCAACACCTCTGTAAAATGACTGGATGGAGTAAATAAGCACTTAGAGAAGGCCTGCAATACCCTGTGTGCAAAACACAGTTGTGATCATCATTATTACTCACACCACCAACTTCACGTGCGATTGTTTGGAAATAGCTGACCTTCCGAGGGCCGCAGTCCCCACTGCCCTGCAGCCTGGTGGGGGTGCTCAGGAGTGACATCCCACAGAGTTCTAGCATGCTCTGCTCAGGGCACGTTTAGTCATGGGGATTTTCCTCATGCTCATGTCAAACAGTAGCCAAAGCAACATTCTAGGTTGTCAGAACCAAGGAACCAAAATAAAATAAAATGCTAACAGACAAGGATATTGATCTAATAATGGATTGCTTGTTAGAAATTCCGGATGGGCAATAGTTTGGAATCAAAGTAGTTCTGCATCTGCAAGCTCTTCAAAAGAGAAAAAGGGGGAAATATCAGAAATTAGGCATTGAGTCTCTTGCAATGAATTATGTCCTTGTCAAGTATTGCTTGTGACATGAATGGCACAAACATCCAAAGAGGGAAACAGAAAGAAAGTGGAAACCAATTTTGAAACATTGCTTCATAAGGTAAATGCATCGTCATTCATTAATGGTTACTTTGAATGTCTGAAAACAGTGGGGTGCAAACTTACTCTGGGCCCAGCAACTTAACTGAGAAGTAACCTAAAAAGTGGAAGATGATGGTTTCCAGATGCTAAATTTCTGTGTATATCACCAAGTTCCCTTCTAACTTTCTTCCCATAAAGATGGTTTGCTGGATGTCAATGGAAACTTTCCCTTTTGAAGTCCCTCATCTATCACTGTCTAAATTGGATTCAGAGAAAGTAGTTTGATTGCTGCAAACAGGATTATGGTGCCACAGGTAGCCTAGGCAGTAGAACGAGGCAAATTCTCAGAAACCAAGGCCCAGCTTCAGGAAACTAGACTTTTATGGAAAGAATGGGGAAATAAACCAGCAAATATGTTCACTCAAAGCCAACTTATCTTCAAATATAGCACATGCATTTCATAAATTGCCAAGAAGTGACAGGAAGTCTTCAGTGGCTGCTAATGCTGTCACTTAATAAAGTTCAACAGATATATAGTCAAGAAAGGAGGGCTGGGTTGGAAACAGAAAAATAGCTAATGATACATATGCAGAATGCAGAGACAGTCTAGCTCACTGACAGCCTGAGCAAATGATCAAAACTATTCCAGCAAGATTTCTTGCTTGCGTTTGGATTTAGAATTCACAGAAAGATAAAGCTGGAAAAAAATTTAGAGGATGTCTAGTTAAATCCTTCATCTGCAGCATGAATTATGACACTTCTCCAAAGTAGACTTTCATCTTGACTAGAATATACCTTGTGTTATTTTCCAAAATAATCCCTTGCGGCATTACATAGTGTGGACTCTGAGAAAGTTCTTTTTTTAAACTGAGTATAAACTGATCTCCAGGAACTTCTACACATTGATCCTAAATGGATCTCTTTAGATTTTCTCTTGAGTTATGGAAATTCATATATTCGATTGTTCAGATACTGTGTATTGGGACTGTGTCACATGTGAGACACTCTTTTACAATAAAAAAAATAGTTTCTGCCCTCAAGCTGCTTACAGAGGCAAAAGACAGGGATGCAGTTAGTTTCAGGACAGGTCAGTTTTACGGTGTGAGCTACCCGGGAAATGCAGGCACATTTCATTCTCTCAGAGGCAAGAGAATGGGGCAGAGATGCCATGAGGGGGCTCAATGGCCAGCATAGGGACAAAGGCAAGACTGGATTTCTAGCTTGTGCATTAAAATGGAGAACCCTGAAAACGTTCTGTCACTGCTTATGTGTAGTTTTTGACACAGGAGCGTGTCATGAACTGTCATATTATGAACCTGTAATGGGTGTACTTTAACTTGGTCATTTTTCCTCAAGCAAGGGACAAGAGATGTTCACCTGAAAAATGAGCTATTATGTTCCCTATATGTGTAGTGTGTGCATATGTGTGTATATATGCATACTGTGTGTACACAGTAAGTATACACATGAGTGTACGTATACAGTATGTATACACATGAATGTATAAGTGTGGTGTGTGTGCGCATACATATGTGTGTGTTGAGGTGTTACTGAAGTGACAGAGGCTGAGGACTTGTCCCTTGCCAGTCATCTCTGGATGAAAGTAACATCTCCTGGAGGAGAACCAACTGGGAACGTCCCAGATGGGTGGAGCTTTAGCAAGTGATGTCTTATCCTGGACTCATAAGGTGGCTATCTGCCCTGAGACTGCAGCCAGGTGGCAGGAGGCAGTGGTGCCCCCTTCGGAGGGACCAGGCAAGGCTTTAGCAGGGGCTGAGTGTGCTTTGGCTTCCATCAGGAACCAGCTCTTTAGAGAACTAGAAGCTTATATTTTAAACATGACAACTTCTATGCCTTTTGTATTTTTTGTAATTATTGCCTTTTTATTCTCTGAGTATTAAGGTTCTTTTCAGAAATGTCAGCCTGTCTCAGCCGAGCAAAAGAAAACAAGAACATTGGTTTCAATTCATGCATTTGCAGTTTTTAAGGGGAAACAGGGCTCACTGGGGCCTGGTGTAGTGGAGGCCATAATAATTTAATGGAGAAGGAACCTCAGGGAAAAAGATGATTTAGGAGAACAAAGCTGGATGGGCCCTTAATGAGCCACTCCTCATCACACAGACAATTTTTTGGACTTTTTATATTCTAACATTGTGAGAGATTCCATATATATTTAGTGTTTTGAGAATTAAACATTTTATTGAGAAAACTATCTATGCATCTTAGAAAATGGAACATGCAGGTAGACATAAAAACAGAAATCAAAATGAACCACAATTCTATCACCTAACATTGGTAATATTCTTGTGTTTTCTTCTGCACTTGCTCATTTTATAAATGCATGCACATTTTTGTCACAACTGTGGGATTAACTTGAATTTGTATCTTGACTTTCACCTTTATTACACTGTAACCCATGTTCTGTCGTCCATGAACGGTACTGCTACAGCAGCATTTTTAGTGGCGGTGCAGCATTCTGTGATATGTTGAATCACATCTCAATTGGCAGACATTTAACTTGGTCTGTCTTCACCCATTGGTATGATATTATGATGACTATATTTTATTTTCATTAGAAAAAAGGGAGGGGGGAGAAGGCACTTTTATAACCCGAATCCTTTATCTTCACCTGAACTTCTTATTGCAGCACACCTTAGAGCACGGATGGGCAAACATTTTCCATAAAGGGCAGGATCGCAACTCTCTTGGCTTTGTGGGCTATATGGCCTCTATTCTAATGTTCGTGGCTGCTCCTTTAACAGAAATACCACAGCAGCTACATGCTCACAGGTCCTGTCTGCGTGGCTCAGTTGGCCAGAGCACATTCCCGATATGCCAAGGTACTGGGTTCGATTCCTGATCACAAGAGTCAATCAATGAATTCATAAATGGAACAACAAATTGATGTTTCTCTCTCATCAATAAAAGGTAAAAATCAAATTAAAAAAAGCAGCAAAGACAATATACAGGTCCTGGAATGAAGTCCTTTCATTATAATGATGATGAGATGCCATAAGATCTTAACTCTTATTTCTATCAATTAGCCCGCGGTAAATCGCTTTATTATACATTGCTTCACTTAATCACGGAAACTGTTGATCACATTCAATGAGGACTTACTGAATGTAAATGAATGGGAATAACTGTTACAATAAATACTTACAAAAGCAGGAGCAGGATGGATTTAACTGGTGCACCATGCTTTGCCAAACTCTGCCTTAGAGGGCACTTCTAATGCTCAGTCTTACCTCCACTTCATACATGATCTGTTCTACCATATTATGAACTTCATATATGCCTGTGCTCTTCTAGACTTAAGGAATGCAAAGGTGACATAGACACAGATGCTGTCCTTGTGGAATTTAATATTCAGTGACATTAAGCTGAGAGCAAAAGTCTAATACTAGGTGCAGTCGGGTACTTGAGATGTAGCACTGAGGACTTTCTACATGGTCAGCATCATCTAATCAACCTGCTCCATTCACATTTATTGAGCAGTAACTATATGATGTTTATTCACCAGATTAGCTTACTTCAATTGTTCACATTCTGAATGAGACCAAAAAATAGTAGCAACCTAAATTCTTCTGGAAAGAAATGTAATCAATTGAATTTCATGGTCTTCATATTAGATTTCTTATATTAGTAAGACAACATATATTAATCAAGCTATTAATCAATACATGTCATTTTATTTGTAGTAAAACATTATTATTTATACATAAAACACCTTACAAATATAGCTATTCTGGACCAGGATGAAGCATATGACACAAAGTTTTATTTCAAGTTTAACAAAAGAGTTGAAGACATGATAAACTCTTTGGAGATACTTAAACTTGGGCTGGATGATCACCCATAAAGAGTATCTAGATTGATCGTTAAGGATATTGAAGCCAGTAATGACTTTGAGGCCAATAAAATAAATTGATCCTTTCCTAAGAAAAATCTGTACACACACAGTTTTGCCTATAATTTCAGAGAGTACATATATTCCCTGAATTTCACTCATTCTCTCTAAAGTCAGCACTCCTGCTCATTAAAAACTCCAGCATTTGCTGAGAGGCTGGATTAGCTGACCTCTGAGGTCCTCAGAGCTGTGACAGTCTATTTTCCTCTATGTCATATTTTCTCTGTCTCAGCAGAGCTTCTTTATTCCCTCCATCCCCACATTAATGTCTCTAAAATTGGGATGAGTTTATCAATCAATACGTACATTTAATGCAGTGGGATTTTGTTTGTTTTCTAAAGAGCTCTTATTAAATCAATGGTGCAATCTCACAATCAATAGCCTTTTTAAGTAAGAAAAGACAGCACAGTATTTATTGGATGGTGTGTTTGGCATTACTAAAGGTAAAAGCAAAAACAAGGTTTCTACCTTCAAAGAGTTTGCAATAAAAAATGTAGAACAATGCTTGTGAAAGAGACCAACACCCAAGCAAGTATCATTTGTGAGGTGAGTACTTTTCAAAAAGGGTTGGACATCAGTACAGGTCAGAGAAAAAATTAAAATGGCTTGAAAGGGAGCAAGTGGTTAGGAACTGCATCTGTAGAAAGTCTTGGTAGGTGGGTAGGTGGATCTACAAATTTAAAATATTTAGCCCAATGGTGTGGATGCGCATTGACTAATTGGTATTTCAGTCTGCCAGCAATTCATGTTAGCTGTTGGAGATGAGTTATTAAAATTATCATTGAACTTATAAAAATGCTGGCATGGGGTAGGATATCAAAATCTGTTCTGCATTCTAGAGTAAAGCTAGAATTTGTTCTTCATGCAGGTCTGTCCTTTGTTTCGAGAGACCACTTTGATAAGCTATTCAGTCACAGATATGCCAGGCAAGTATCTACCATTGTTTGCAGAAAACCCTCAAACAGCAACATATTTCAAGTGCTTCAGGCCGCACATTCTGTTTCTGAATATAAAAACGTTACCATTCATGGGGGTGCTGCTGCCTCTCTATAAAGTTTATTATGTTTTTATTGAGTGCCATATTCTTAGCTTCCCATTACAAATAGGGATTTTGAATCTAAAAATCAGAGTCGACAAGACTAGGTTGGTGTCCCTAATCCCTGGGGACCGACTGATTTCTGCAGCACAGCTGCAGCACAGGCTCATAGGTCAGTGATGGCCATTGGGGGACCTTCTGTGTGAGCCACAGAATCCGATTACCCAGCACATCTTCACCTCTGTAATTTGCCATAACACCTAGCTTTCCATAAGGTTCTGTCAATTCTGCAATCTGACATTAGCTGTTGCTAAGAGAAGGACCTATGCCTTGCCTGGATGAGAGTAGATCACAGAGTGAGCATGGTATGAAGAATGTTATTTAGCTGCAAGAGGAGACTGATGTCTCTTTCAGTCCAGAGAAATAGTTGAAAAGCAGCAATCAGAGCCAGTGGACCCAAAAGAGAACCAGAATGCATGGGGAAAGATCTGGGCTTCCGGTACTAATGAAGGATAGGGTTTGACCGGTGTTGGTGAAGTACTGAAGTGAAATATACCTTTTTGAGGGTCCCTGGGCTTGGAGACAGCAAATATGTTTGTGGTCTTTGCAGCCAGTGGCCATAGGTCCCCCTCTAACTGCTTCATGACCCCCCAAAATAGTAAGAGTCATCGAACTAGATGTTGAAGGATGGCAAGAATTGAGCAGGTGAGAAAAAAAGTAGGAGAAAAGATTTTACAGGAAAATAAGATATTCTCTAATACACAGTTTAAATATACTAAGAAAAACATTTTGGAATGCCAGATACGTACTTGGTAATAGATTAGATGTAATTAGACTTTGAGACATATTGTATTATACTCCTTGAATATCACTGGCTTTTATTTCTAATGCTCTCCCAGCAAGTCAACAGATGATGCAGCTGCCCTAGGGAGACTGTTCTCTGAGGAAGGTTGAGAGCCCTGGGCACCTGGCTAATTCAGAGCCATTTATCATTTCAGACTTCTACAGCATTAAAACATGCCAAGCATTAAAAGTGGAATTCATCCTAGCAAGATAACCAGAGAGATACTTGCAAAAGTACATGAACAAGGACATTCATCTCACATTTATTTGTAACAATGAGAGACTGAAAACAACATAATGGCTAATGTGTGGGATTCTTTCACTAACTCACACTGGATTCACATGATGAACTATAACACAGCCACTTCAAATTGTAGTTCATCAAAATATTACTAGGGACTACCACTACTAATAGTGATGACAATTCCAGATGGTGTGTGTATTTTGTATGTGCATTTTTTTTGCTTATCTATTTGTGCATTTTCTACAATAGTCATCCTCAATTTCTTTAGGAAGCAAAATAATAAAGCTTGTTAAAATCGAAGTAGAAAAGGATATTTGTGATTAAACAATAGAATAAGAAGGAAGCTATAAAAACTTTTCAGGACAATGCCATCAAAAATGTAGATATGTATAGAAAAGTACTTTAAAAGCATGTAGTAAGATTTTGATAGGTAACTATACTTATTACATTTTTATTCATCTTTTGTTGTGGTTTTTCAAATGTTCTCCATTAAAAATGAGTTTAATATTTTTAAAGTCATTTTAAAAAACAGAAGGCACGGTAAATTTCATCATCTACAAGTTAAGAAGCACTCTCGTCTAAGGATTGGGCGTCTACAGTAACTGTCTCTTTACCCTTGGCAAACAACCTTTCAGAAAGGGTCAGCACCATTTCGGAAAACAGCACTCCCTGGGGCCCACTGAGGGAGACCTACTTCCGGTTCTGTCAAATGGCCTCTGTGCTGATCTCTCCACCTGTAAAACGGTGTGTTTGTGTACACATAGTAACCCAAGTACCGTACAGCAGGGTGCAAACGAGTGCCAACACTGCAGCTTCAGTCAATAAGCACTAAAGCACTGAAGATCCATCAGGCTAACATACGTGTGTACACATAGCACACACAATGACAAATGTTACTTTGATTCTCCTAATTAGCTTCTGGGTTTTCAGCAATTTAGCAGAAAAAGCTTTCAATCTGTTAAAGGTTACTGTCTTCAAGAACAACACAAGATGAGAATAAGAGATAAGGCTAGATGCACTATAGGCAAAAATAACAGTTGGCCAAATTTGGCAAGCGTTGGCTTATGGGAGTGGGATTTTAAAATGATCAGTGTTAATATGTGTACAGCTAATCCCCACTGTGAGCCCCGCCAGCTCAGCCCAGCTCCAGGTTCCTCATATTCCCTCCTTTCCAAAGCTCTTGCCGCTCTATTGGCCCAAAAAAGCCTACTCTCTCCTTCTTTCCACTGTAAGAACCTCAACATTTTTAAAAGTCACTCAAGACAACAGTGAGGGTATCAGGGGTGGGGTGGGGGGTTCATGTAGAAAAAGACAGCACGCGCCACAGGGCAGTTTTATCACATGGTAGGCCAGAATGCAGTTGGTTCTCCAGGACTACCTGCACCCAGGAGGCTTGCAGGGAGATCCAGGTGTTGTGGGGCCTGCAATGTATTCACCCACTTTATCAATTTTAGCTTAAAAATGGCAAATGCAAAACTAAGGATATGAATAAATGTCTTCAACTGAGAAAATAAATTACAAATCTTTAAAGTTTAAGCAAAGCTGACAACTGTCACAAAGACGACAAAAGCCAGAAGTTATATTAATGAATTCCCTGATGAAATGCTATAAAATGCTGCCCCTACATTTTTGGTTGCGTATACTTTGGTTACCTTCTCAAATGACAATGACCTCCTTCATACATTGCTAGTGTAATGACATGTAAATTGTGATTCTGGGAAGTCGAAGTTGAGAAAACCTGTGTTTTTTCCTTCTTCACTTCAGTTTAATAACTCATGTCGGTATTATCATGTAAATTTTTAGTTATTTTGAGGTTGTTATGGAAAAATGTTTATTAAATTTCTTTTACATGTGCCCTGTAAGATTTGGAAGAATTTCCAGGCTACCTTTGGAATCTGTTTCAAACCCTACTTCTTTCTTCCCCAGTGCCCAGTTTAATTCTGAGACAGGCCCTGCCGGACTTGTCACAGGACCTCTGCCCATGCGTTTCCTCATGGTGATGCCAGCTGAACCAGTATCGTGAATTACAGGAGTATTTCCGGAAGCCGTTCCTTTACCAGGAAAGCTACCCATAACTATTCATGGAGTTGACTGTGAACCATGGAAAAATGACAACCCTCCAAATCCAAACTAAATGTATACCCACCTCAAGCTCCCCCTAGTCAGACCTCCCAAATCCTCAGGGCTACTCTACATTACCCAATACAATGGGAAGTGTGACTAAGGAAAGTTAGAGCCAGAAAGAGATGAAAGTCTTATACATATGAGTTGGAAGATGTATCACTTTTCTATTGCCGCCTAGTATGTTATTACAAACTTAGCACCTTAGAACAACACTCAATTAGTAGCCCACAGCTCTGTAAGTCAGAAGTCTCAGGCTTCTCTGCTCAGACTGTCACAAAGCTAAAATCAAGGCAACAGGCTGAGTCCTCACCTGGAGACTCTGGGGGGAAATCTGCTTCCAGCTTTACTCGGGTTGTTGGCAAATTTAATGCTTTGCAGCTATAGGACTGAGGTCCTTGCTTCCTTGATGTGGTCCACTGGGGGCCTCATCACTTCCTTCAAGTTGCCTGTATTCCTTTTCCTGTGACTCCCTCCATCTTGAAACCATCAGCAGTACATCAAATCCTGCTCCTGCTTTCAATCTCTCTGCCTTCCCTTTTCTAGCACCAGCTGGAGAAAGTGCACTACTTCTGAGGCTGAATGTGATTAGATCAGGCCCGTGCTATCTTATCATCAGTTGTGCCACATAACATAACCATGAGAGAGATACCAATTGTATTCACAGGCTCCAGAGATTAGGGCATGCAATCTCGGGGATCACATTTAGAATTCTGTCTACCATAAGATCTCATTTTAGCAAGGTACCCCAAAGTACACGACCATATTCACATGCTGGTGGGGCCCATCCCAGGGTGTGGAAGGGGACCTATGCAAGTGAAGGTCGCTGAAGCTCAATGATAAATCCACCTCTGAACTTTGATACCTCTACCCATTCAGGGATAAGGAGAGGGAGTGGCCACTGGAATTCAGAGAGATGGACATAACCAACCTACAGTGACTTAACATGAAGGGAGCCTAAGGAATAAGTGCCCCAATCTCACTCTCCTAGGACCTACAGTTGGTCCCTTCTATTTGCCAGACTTACTGGAATCAGAAAACAAAAAAGCCCACTGATGCACTTCATGCATATCAGGATCCCTGAACACAGAGGAGGTTGGAGAAGTCAGAAAACAGATCTACATGGCAAAATTAGGATATCGATCCACTGATTGATCTTTCTCTACTACTTTAGTGCTCATTGACTGGCGCTGTGGTGTTGGCACTCATTTTTACCCTTCCTTATAGTACAGTGGTACCTTGGTACTCATCATTAATTCATTCCTGAACTCATGATGAATGCTGAAACTAATGACTACCAAGCAAGTGAAGACTGAGGAAGCACTTTCACTTGTGGGGTGATGCCAAGATTCATACAAGTTCTAGCAAGTGGGTGAGTCCAGAGCAAGTACCAAGCACTGGAACATGTTTTTTTCTTTTTCTTTTTTCATCAAAATGTGTTAAGTACAGGGTTTGATGAATTCTGAAGCTGACATGTACCAGGTATGACTGTACTTGAGTTATTGTACAGGTGTATATTGACATCCTCACCTCCAGATTATAAATTACATGGGAGAAAGCATAACTTCTACTTTATTTCCACAACCCACAACACACACAAAAAACAATATGTAGTTGAGTTCCTTAAGAGCAGAGTCTACATGGGCTCATTATTCAATTCTGGATTGTCACACTGTTTGTGGAACATAATTACAGACATGATTTGTCATTTGAATTGGGACACTCTTGGGCGAGAAAGGGATGCTATTTACAACCATATGAGTCTAAACAAATATTAGCTGGGAGCGTTCCATACAGGTACACATAATGGATATTTGTTAAACATGTGGATAAGTAAATGAATGAAAAGGTGATAGGAGGTTTTTCTTGAAATTAGCATTCTCTATCTCCCTGCTCTGTGTCTCTCCCTGTGCTCTGTACTCTGAACTCTTGACCTTTATTCTCATCTATTTTCTCTGACTTCTCTCTGGAGATCTAGATTGGAATTTATTAAGGTCCAAAATATTTTCAAATTCAACATGTCTACAATGGAGGGGATTACTTTCCACTCAGTTATACTATATCCCTGTCTTTCCTATCTTTGTAAATAACACCATCAACTTTCAGTTCCCAAAGTGACTAACTTTATTAATATTGAAACCCCAACCCGACCACAATAACTCTCTTTCAATCACTTATCAAATTTTCTAAATTTTTTTCTCCTCTGTTATTTGTGTCTATTCATTCCTTCCACATCACTATTCCTACACTGTCCAGGTCCCTACTGGATTTCTGTTGTGCTACCTACTACCACATCCTCTCAACTGGGCTCCCACTGTCAATATCTCACTTTTTCAGTCTAATTATGATTCTGGTGCTATAATTGTCAGCCCAGAGCACAAATGAGATTATATGATGAAGATTTTTTGATGGATAGAGTGCCTATAAAATAAAATCAAGCCTCCTTGAACTGACATTCAAGGACTCCCGTAACCTGGCTCAATCCTACCTCACCAGCTTCATCTACCACTACTCTCCTCCAGGCAGCCTATGCTGCCAGACTTCACTTAACATGCATTCACACTTCTGGGCATCTGCCACTGCAAAGGATTCTGAACTTTCTTTTTAGTGGTGTGCTCCTACAGATCTGTAGTTTTTACCAGTTTCTATGGTATAAATACTTTCTCTGGGGTGAATTTCAAGCAACCAATTAATTGAGTATCGCTAAATGCAGAGTTGGGAAGAAATGTACATGCTCAGCTCTCATGAGCCAGGTCTAACCCAAGCAGAGAAATCTGTCTGCTTCTAGAAATCCTACACATCCTTCAAGGGTCAGATAAGGCAACTACATCTTCTAGAAAAATTCCTGATTCTACTTTCTATCCCATCTCTTCTATCCCAACCATTTGGAACTGCCTTGGCCTGCTTGACATGACTTGGACCAATTTGTAGCACATTTTCATTCTACCTATAATCCTAAAAAGGAAGTTAGCTAACAATAATCTCATTTGAAAACACAATTCCCTCCTTGATACATTGCATTTCGTATTTCAGAGATCAATAGTCTTCATGAGCAGCAGTTCTGCTTTAGATTCAAGACTATTTAGCTGTTTGCTACGGTTGTACTTACCATATTTTGTTGTGTGCAATGTGTTGCCATGTATAATGCTCACCCATGTTCTGGACCAAATTTTCAGGAAAAAAATCTTTTGTCTTAATTTTTTAATTCAATTTTTAATGTATTTATCTTTAGAAACAAAACTGATTATTGCACTCCAGGGTATTATTTTGCATATGGATATTGTTAATTGTCTTCTAGAGTTACACTTCTAATGCATAAGCATAAATAAAAGAATTAAAAACATTTTTATAGATACAGAATTAGTACTACCCGTGTACAATGCACATTCTTATTTTTCCCTCAAAAATTTGAACAAAAAAGTGTACATTCTACATGCAAAATGTGGTGTATTACTTTGTGAAGAAATCCTTCAGACACAATGTAAACAGCATTGTTTCTTTCCTTCTGTGCACAACGGTCAAGGGGCCATGAGATACTATGAGGCCAAAAGAAGTTGGCTTTCTGAATCTTGGAATCCTATTGACCCAGTAACTCAGAATCACAGGAATGGGAAAATAATCTCAAACTCAGCTCACTGAAGTGACTTTTTCCCTGAAATTGTATAGCACAGCTCATTTCCTTCATATAACATTTTATATACTCCGAAGAATGTGTGTGTGAAGATCAACAGATTTGAATTGAAGCTCTACCACCTTGTAGCTGTGTGACTTTGGACAAGTTACTTAGTCTTTCTGTGCTTCAATTTCCTCATGAGCAAAATGGAAGAATCCCTAATGCACAGAACTTCTGTAGGTACTAAATAAGATACTGTTTATAGAGTGTGTAATACAATAATCAGGCCCTGAGTCAGTTCAGTAGTGGTGTTGTTAGTAATTACAATAATGGTTTTTATAACCACACCCAGTAATTAACAATTCTGGTGAGAGAAGCATCATTCACTGTCATTCATTCCTATTTGTGCCATACCTTTCCTGGCATTGAGGGGCATTCATCAGGCCAGCGTGTACTACTTTTGCTCCCATGATTCTTGAGCATAATTACACAATCTCTGGGGCTAATTGCACAGGTGGCATCTGCAGTTTTTATCACTAGTTTTTACTTTAATTTCTGTTTTATCATTCTGGTTGTCTTTAGCTTTGTATTAGACAACTTTGCACTTGCCTGCATGGTTATTGTCTTTCTTCTTTCATTAACTCCTTTAAAACCAACTCTCAAAAACTGAGCTGAGCTCTCTGACCTCATGATACCACCTCTGTCTTCACTCTATCAATTATATGTATACAGCATGGTCATCTTAGGACACAGAAAAAAATCTCTTTCAGAATCAAATAAGGGATCAAGTGGGGGATAAAACAGAGATCTTTTCTTTTAAGTCAGTATGTTCTTGCCTTCACATTGCTCCTGGAAAAGCTCACTACAGGTTCTTGTGATACAGTGAGTAGACAGAGAGCAACTTGCCGTGACATTCCTGATAAGGTTTACTTTCCTGAGCCAGGAGTGCCACAGTGCCACAGTAGCCCAGCTATTGAATTGCCAAAAATAAACGGCTCCAGATCATTGCTGTTTTGAAACCAAAATCATTATTGGAAGATACCCTCCAAAACCTTATAACATTGAGCTGACTCAGCACTAACAACTCCATGAGTAAATCAATTCATTTGATTATTTTATTACATTTCACAACTCATTTATCTCTGAGAGTTTACCATGGTATCACAAGATTCAAAGTGTGGTGTTATTAAGAGCTCTTCTGGGGCATTTTTAGGTGGTCGTGGTAGGTGCTGGGAAACACCTTATGGCAAAATATTTTAGGCCAACAGTCCTCAGTTTTGGCCATATGTTAATATTACTTGGGGAACTGTTGAAAAGCTTCAATTCCCAGGCTGCACCACACATCAGTTAAATAAGAATCTCTAGGTGACAGACTGAGACATCAGTATTTTTTGAAGCCCCCCAAGTAACTCCTAACGGTTGAGGGCCATTGCTCTAAGTTAAGATTATCATTTCCATAGTCTATGGCAGTTATTCTCAAACATTTTATTTACTTTTATTTGTGTGTAGGAGGGGCATTTTTATCAGGTAAGGTTGCAAACTGATGTGATAAGCTCTTATATAACCATCTCCTCTTAAATGTGAGCTGATGAACCTTTTGACTTGCTTCTAATGGACAGGATACACATAAGTAATGGGACAGCGTTTGTGAGATTGTTCAAAAAGACTATGAGTTGCATCTTGGGTTCTCTCTTTTGCTCTCTCTCAGATCACTTGCCCTGTGTTATGAGGCAACTGGGTAGAAAGGCCCCCATGAGTGAGCTTGGAAGTGGATGTCCTGAGACCTATCAACAGCCATGTGAACAAGCTGTTTCTGGGAAGCAGATCCTCCCGAATTCAAGCTTTAAAATGATCATAGCCCCAACCAACACATCAACTGCAGCCTCATGAACTAACCTGAGCCAGAATCACCCATCTAAGGTTCTACCCAACCCCTGAACAGCACCAACTGTGTGACATCGTCAATGTCTGCTGTTTTCTGCCCTTAGGTTTTAGGGTAATTTGTTACTGAGTACTAGATAAGTAATACACCAGATAAAAGCCTTGCTTTTAGGGCTCATGGGGACAGCCCCAGTTCACCTCTATAAACCCTCTGAGGGTCACCAATGCATGATTTCTAAAACTGTGCTCCATGGTGCCAAATCACGGGTCTCAGGTGTCCATTAGTCCAGGGTTTTCACAGGCTACCCTGGATGAGGAAATCTTAGCTTCAGCCACAAGTCCATTGCAGTCTTAGGACTGTGCAATGTGAGGCTTGTATCCTCATCAAATGCTTCAAATGTCTAAAAATATCAAAGCTGTCTTCTGCTTATTGACCATCACTGCTTGTGTATCTGTCCCTAATGGTATCAGTGGCATTGTTTCTGTTGCCCAAGAATCTGCTGCTTCCCGGAGTTCAAAAGTTCTGTGCTGAGCAGAATGTATGAGGTAGATTTTCTGAAGTTACGTTGAAGTGATGTTCCCCCTTATGTCCCACTGTCACCCTCAGACCTAGCCAGCCCCCCAAGGAACTGCATGTCTGGGCCCCACTGATTATTCATTGATGTTATTCTTGTAGAATTGACTTCACCAATATGAGCTGTGGCATTATATGGCTCTGACAGGACTTTACAACACCTCTGCTCTTGTATTTTACCAGCAATGTTGTTGAAGATGATGCTTCTTAGAGAAGTAGCTTCTATGCAGCCCCAAAGCTGGAATAGTTTCTGGCTTCAGTGACAAGAAAATCAAGTGCTATTTTGTTTTTATGGTTACAGTACCTTAAATGATTATTTACCCTTCTTTACTTTGGCTACTGGGGAGCTGAAAGGCAAGTCTACAGTGTAGATCAGCAAATACATTTACTTAGGGCCTTATTTTCTTCAGTTCATTTTTACCTTTCTCCAGTTGCTTAATGATTTTGCTCTCCCTCTGCATTACCCTTGCCTGAAATGAAGGAACATGGAAGAGAGGAAGGAGGGGAGGAAGGAAGGATGGAAGGAAGGAAGAGAAGGAAGAAAGAATAAAGAAAGGGAAGATGGGGGCAGAGAAGAAAAAAAGAAATGAAAAAAGGAAGAAAGAAATAAAAATAGCAGTGAAAATGAAAGAATAAAAAAGACACTGTCTACATGCCTGTCTCCTTATTAGATTTAGAGATTGAGTTTCATTCGTCATAAGGCTGGGCCCACAGTGGGTGTTCAATGATGATGATTAATATACTCCATTAATCTTGCTTTCCCCTGGGTCTTTCCTCCCATGTTTGCCCCTGGAACAAGGACTAGCTGTGGGGTTCACGTATCCATATGTGAGTCCTTGGGGCTTTGACACTGGTCATGCCATTGCTGCTTGATTCTACTAGTGCATTTTGCATTTATTAAGTGTTTCCTATATGCAAAGAATTTCTTTTTGTGTTTTATATGTACCACCTCATTTATTTATTTTTTTATTGATTATGCCATTACAGTTGTTCTATTCCCCCTTTTCGTTCCCCTCCACCCTCCACACCCCTCCCCCACCATTCCCCCCCTTTAGCTCATGAACACGTGTCTCAAGTTCTTTAGATTCTGTATTTCCCCTACTATTCTTACCCTCCCCCTATCTATTTTCTATCTACTGTCTATGCTACTTATTTTCTGTACCTTCTCCCCCCTTCTCCTTCTCCCACTCCCCTGTTGCTAACCCTCCAAGTGATCTTCATTTCTATGGTTCACTCATGATCTAGCTGTCCTCTTAATTTGCTTTTGTTTTAGGTGTGGTTCTTAATAACTGTGAGTTTGCTGTCCTTTCACTGTTCATCTTTTTTATCTTCTTTTTCTTAGGTAAGTCCCTTTAACATTTCATATAATAAGGGCTTGGTGATGATGAACTCCTTGAATTTGGTCTTATCTGAGAAGCACTTTATCTGTCCTTCCATTCTAAATGAAAACTTTGCTGGATAGAGCAATCTTGGTTGTAGGTCTTTGGTTTTTATGACTTGGAATACCTCTTTCCAGCCCCTTCTTGCCTATAAGGTTTCTTTTGAGAAATTCACTGACAGTCTGATGGGAATTCCTTTGTATGTGACTGTCTCTTTATCTCTTGCTGCTTCTAGGATTCTCTCCTTCATTTTAATCTTGGCTAATATAATTATGATGTGCCTTGGTGTGTTCCTTCTTGGGTCCAACTTCTTTGGGACTCTCTGAGCTTCCTGGATTCCCTGGAAGTCTATTTCCTTTGCCAGATTGGGGAAGTTCTCTTTTATTATTTGTTCAAATAAGGTTTCCACTCATGACTGTTCCTCTTCCCCTTCTGGTACCCCTATAATTCGAATGTTGGAACATTTAAAGATGCCCTGGGGGTTCCTAAGCCTCTCCTCATTTTTTTGAATTCTTGTTTCTTCATTCTTTTCTGTTTGGTCATTTTTTCCTTCCTTCTGGTTCACTCCCTTGATTTGAGTCCCAGTTTCCTTTCCATTACTATTGGTTTCCTGTGCATTACCATTCATTTCAATTAGTTTAGCCTTCATTTGTTCCTCTAATTTGTGACTAAAATCAACCAGTTCTGTGAGGATCCTGATCACCAGTGTTTTGAACTGTGCATCTGAAAGTTTTGCTATTTCTTCATCACTTAGATTTATCGGCTCTGGGGCTCTAGTTGTTCTTGAGCCATGTTTTGATCTGTTTGTGCCTGTTACGTATGAGGAGCAGAACCTTAGTTGTTTACCAGGGTGGGGCCACCCAGGTTGCTGGTTTGTGATGCTGTATGTGGGCGCGGGGTCAGAGAGGGAGCAATGGCGGTCCTCTCCACTCGCCCAATCAGTCCCACCACTTGCCCCCACAGGTGTTTCCACCTGTGCCTCCATCTTGGCAGAAGTCCTTGTACCACCTCATTTAATCTCCACAGCCACCTTCTAATGCAGCACTACTTCTGTCTCACAGATGAGAAACCTAATATCAAAACAGTTCAGAAAGTTTCCAAAGATCCCACAGATAAGTAGTGAAATCAAAATTTGAACTCAGAACTTTCTAAGCTCCCGCACACTATTTTTCAGATCATACTTTAATGCCAAAGATAATATATTGCCCTACAATACACAATGTTTGATATTTACCAAAAGATTCCAGAGCATTAACTTTTTGATATCTCGGAACAACTCTGTGAAGCCAGAAGAGAGAAGGTGAGTCACACAAGTTCACTCTGCTGTATCAGGGCATTAACAGAGCTCTTCAAGAGCAGGACAATGAGCACTTAGGAATGCAGATTTCCATTTCAGACATATTTGATTCCAGGATCATCACCACCAGTTTATTCATTCAATAAGTATTTATTGAGCAAGTCCTAAGTGCTGGTCCTGGATCAACTGTTGGAGATTGTGAACAAAACTGAAAGACTCTGCTTGAATGGAGGTCATATACTATTTTGGGGACTATAAATGAAAGATAAATAGATGGATAAGATTAAATCATTTCAAATAGTGAGAGAAACTAAATAAAAAAAATAAAGCAATGTCACATGACAGAGTGAAGGAAGAGGTGACTTTGAATAATGTGATCAAGGAGGGTCTCCATGAGGAGGTGACAACTGAGCTGAATCCTGCAAGATGGAAACAGCCAGCCACAAAAAGACCTAAAGAAAGGGAAGATCAAACAGAGGGAACAGCATGTGCAAAGTCTTGGAAGAAAGAATGACTTAGAATGATTGATTTTCTTGGGCAAGTTATTGCATTTCTCTGGGCTTCATTTCCCTCATTGCTGAAAATAACAATAACACTCTTCATGGAACCTGGAAGAAGACAAGCACTTAGTAAGTGCTTGTTGAATGAATGACATTGAATTCTATTCTTTGTTCATTTCACCCGTTGCTCAGGATCATGTCTAAATGGCCCATTTGGGCAATTTTCATTCCCAGGGTTCTCTCTCCCTTCTACATATTAAAAAAAATTGGAGTTACATTTACTCAAGGGCCTTACCCAAAGCAGTTGCCCAGGTGCAAAGTCAATCTCATCCGGGGCACCTGGGTCTGCCTCTCTGTTCTTGATCTGACAGTCTGAATTTGCTTCCTGAATACTTGCTGTCTTAACATGCCTCTTTGCAGATGCAAGGCATTAATTCTGAATCGGCTCCCCCACTTTCCTGTCAGGGGTTGTCATTTTCAGAGCCAGTGATGGAAGGACTGAGTGATGGATGGCAGTCCCTTTAGAGCCCGTCAGCTTCATTCTCAAAGCAGACACTGAAAAATGTGAGGCTGGTGCCAAGCCACAGGGTTCGGGGAGGGAGAATCAGCCACTTCCTTCCACAGGCTGAGATAATGAGAATCCTCTGGTCAGTATCACATTGCAGTCTAAGTAGGAAGCAATAACTCTGATCACAATGTTAATAACAGTAGGCCGTGTCCATTGAGCACTTATTCCACAGTCCTAGCATGACAGTAAAACCTTTGCTTCTTCATCCATGCAACAGATGCTTATTAAGCACCCACTATGTGCCAAGAACACTGCACTACACAGTTCTGAGATTAGAGAAATGAACAAAACAAAGTACTTGCCTTGGTGAGACTGCCATTTGAAAGAGGGACACTGACAATGAACAACTGAGTGATGTACTATAGGTCATGTAGCAAGGACTTTGAAGAAAAAGAAAGCAGGGAACATGATGGGGAGACACAGAAAGAGGAGGGGCTAGTTTAGATTGGGTGGGTGGACAGGGAAGGCATCTGAGGAGGGGACCCCTGAGCAGAGATCTGACCACAAAGAGGGAGCCAGTCATGAAAATGTCTGCAGGAGAGTGTTTCAGACAGAGCTGGGAGGAGCCAGGGGCTTCATACCAGGAGAAAGGAGGGATGTGATTCTCAAAACAGTCGAGCCCCCATCATTTCCTACCTGGGTTTCCTACCTGGAGAGCATTACTGCCCTACATCAAGGTTTCTAAACCACAGCACTGTTGACATTTGGGGTAGGGTAAGACTTCGTTTTGGTGGTTGTCCTGTGCATTGTAAGATTAGCTGTATCTCTGATCACTGCCCATCAGATTTCAGTAGCACCTACCCTGTTGTGACAACTAGAGTTTCTTTTCCCTGTTTTATTGCTCTAATTCTTTGCAGATGCTCTTAGCTCTAGGTCAGGATGTCAAATCCATCTTGCCAGCTATGTCTAGACTTCTTGATATGAGGAACCCCCACTGGACATGCATGGAGGAGGTATGCATGGAGGAGGGTGAGCAAGAAGGTAATGAAGCTAATTAAGGTTTCAGGGCTATTCTCTTGCATGGCTCCTTCCACAGCTCTATCCCTATTTTGTACTCGTAGTCTTTGTACCCATTTTCTTAAAGGGAGTCCCCCAAATACATAAGTTATAGACACCACAGAATGTGACTCCATCTCTTAGTACTTATCTGAACATAATTCACTCAGTTCACAACATGGACCCCAAGTGCGGCAGGTGTCAGCAATTCACTCGCCTTCGTCTTCAGCCTAGCTCATATCCCTCAGCCCTTACTGCCTTGCTCTTAAGTGCCTGGGTATACTAATTTCTAAAAAGTGCTAGTGCGGGGAGAGATTCATTTTCCCTATTAGAGTATGCTTTATAGGGAAAGAGCTATATCTGTCTTGCTCGTCTTTGCATCAAGCACATTGCCTGGAACATGGCTGGCGCTTAATCATTTTTATTGACTATGTAAAACAGAGAAATATTAGATGTATTGAGAGATTGCCAGTGAGTGGTTTTCAAAGTGTGGTTCATGGACCAGCAGCAGCATCTGGGACTGAGTTAGAAAAGCAAATTCCCGGTCCCTACCCCGGTCCTACCAAATCGAAACCTCGGCCGAGCATTTCACATTTTCACAAGCCCTCTGTGTGACTCTGATGCCACTAACTTACAAGAACGTTTGCGACCCATCATGGCAGGGCTCTCTTACATCATCAAGGGAAACTCTCTGAGCTTGGACTTTGTTAGAATCCCCATTCTACCGAGCTGGAGACTGAGGCTCAGAAACATTCTTTCACCCAAGGTTAACACGTAAGCAGGTAAAAATGCTGGAACTTAAATGCTAGAATGTCTGACTTCCAAATCTCACTTTCCCCCACTATTACATATTTATTATGGTGGGAGTTTCCAAAATAATTAATGTCAAATCCCCTTGAAGGACAAGTGAAAGCTCTACATGACTGTGAAGCAGTATTATTATTAGCAGGAGTAGTGACCATCATCCCAAGGAGTACTTTAGGGCATATTTCAGCTGTGCCCAGTCCTGAGGACCGTGATATCCTGACATGTTTTTTTAGAGACCTAGAGGGTTAACCCACCTCCCAGAAGCCCTGACTCCCTGCAGTGAGTCACTGAGGTAGAGCGGAGACCAGGTCCGTGGGTGTAATAATACACATGGTGCAGCACACACACGTGTGTGCATGTCTCCTGGGAGCTAAATGAAAATAGAAATGGAGAGCAGAACCCCTCCCTTTGGTGCCTGTCTCCCCTCGTCACCTGTCATAAATCTTAGAGACCAGGGCAAATGAAATTCTCCCTATCCACTGCGCATGGCCGTTTGGGTCTAATGTCAAGCAGCACACTTTCTGTGGAGGCTTTGTGTTGGGTTTGAATTTTAGCATCAGCCACCAAAATGTGTGGTTGAAGAGGAAAAAAACACACAAAGAAAAGCAGAAAAAGTAAGATAACTGGCTATTTTTTATCTGCTCTGTCGGAAGTGGTGAGGTATAATTACTGAGGTATAATTACTGAGTAGAAATTACAGGGCTGATTCCAGTGGCATTCCTCCCGCTGTTTGGGGGAAGATAAAAGATTGAAAGTATTTCTGACATCTCTTCAAAGAGAGGATGCTCTGGCATTTGCTTCCATTTATTTTCAGATTGATTAGAAACAATTCCCTGTTGTTCGCAGTTGACAAGGGGCATTCCTGGTCTCCTGGATTCGGTGAAACCTGTGTGGGGACAGCCCCCTTTGGGCTCCACTCTCCTCCCACCAGCCTCCTCTTCCAAATCCTGTGCTCTAGGGTCCTTAAGTCGAGAGAAAAACAAGCTATTAAATTAATTTACATAGAGATGTTACTGACTACATGGACCATAATCCCAGCAGTACTTGCATTCAAAACAAAAAAAGACTAAAAGGTAAAATCCTGTGATATTAAAGCTGGAAGGTTCCTAAATATCATCTAACTCAGTGGCTTCTGAACAGAATCAATTATCAGGGGCCTCTTTACACACATTTCTTTCCCCAGAATCCCCTCAGGCCTAACGTGTCAGAAGTGCCAGGGCTCAGATGCAGGAATGTCATGAAGTCCCCTAAGTCACTTTGGTTTAGACTGGTTTAGGGACCACTATCTGACCAAACTTCTTAATTTATAGGTGTATAAAATTAAAATAGGAGGAGAGACTAAGGAAAGTTGAGTGATCAGCATTAGGTACTCTAGGCACTCCACTAGAAATTTAAAGTCCTCAGTAATCAAAATAAATAGTTTTAATAAAGAAACAGCTTTGGATGGCGAACACAGAATACAATATACAGATGATGTATTACAGAATTGTACCCTTGAAACCTATATAATTTTATTAACCAAGGTCACCCCCAATAAATTCAACAATTAAAAAAAATTATTGGCAAAAGTCCACAGTAAACAAAATATCCATTTTAACTCAAGACAGAATCAGTATTACCAACCTACCCTTCATCCTCAGGCCCCATAGGGCTCAGCACAGCACTGATTTCTGACCACGTCTGGAAATATTACTTTACAACATAACTGATCTCGACTGCAGAGCTGTTTTGGTACCACCCTAAATTTTATACCCAAGGAAAATGCCTCTCTCACCTCATCCATATTTGGGTAAATATTGAAACTTGATGGCTGTGAATACATACACAATCTATGGAAGCCAATTTTTTGGCCAGTGGTGCTTTCTGTGTATATGTTTTGTTTTATTTTTTTAATCAAATTACATACCAATATTTTAAAGTAGGGGGATTTAGCATTTTTATTTTTTATTGTTGCTCAGTTAGTTTTCCCACCTTTTTCCCATTGCTCTCCCCTGCCCCATTCCCCCTCCACTCCCACTGTCATTCCCACATTGTCTGCGCCCATGAGTCCCTTATTCGTGTTTCTTGGCTTTCCACTTCCCCTTCTTTTCCCTATCATCCCCTTCCTCCCTTTCCTCCGGTCACTGTAAGTTTGTTCTTTGTTTCCAAGTCTCTGGTTCTATTTTGCTCATTTGTTTGTTTTGTTGATTAGGTTCCATTTATAGGTGGGATCATATGGCATTTGTCTTTCACAGCCTGGCTTATTTCATTCAGCATAACATTCTCCAGTTCCATCCATGCTATTGTGAAGGGTAGGAGCTCCTTCTTTCTTTCTGCTGCATAGTATTTCGTTGTGCAAATGTATCACAGTCTTTTGATCCACCCATTTATTGATGGGCACTTAGGCTGTTTCCAGAGATTTAACGTCTTAAAAAATTACATTTGATTGTACAAAATCAGGGTGTTTTTTTCCAATATGTCAATAGAGCCATACGATACCAATTAGCTAAAGCTGTGTGGCAGCTACCCCCTTTCAAAGATGCCAAGAGTCATTTGCACAATCAACACCACTTGCTAGATACCACTTCACTGCTTTACATGTCCTGACTGGTCTCTGCAGATCTTTAGTTTTTGCCATGATCCCCGATTTCATAGAGGCCACACAAAGAAGCAGTGACAAGATATGACATAACCCAGTGCAGTCATTTATTCAGCACACACAGATAGTTATGCCAGGCCTTCAGGATGGCAGACAAGCGCTCTCTGATACTGGCCGTGACTACTGCCTGGTTCCTTTATCTCTCTGTTCTCGACCCCACTTGCAAGTTTAATCTTGCCCCAGACTCTGAGACCAATACTTCCAAGGGGGAAATTAGAGACATATAGGCAAGGCAAACATGTGGTCAGTGCTGCCCAGCTTTTCTACTTCACTGACCTTTTCTTCTAGAACTTTCCCACTCAGTGTCTTCAGTTTCTGGCAGAGAAGATCTTCCTGGCATTTGGGTCCCTGCACTTCCTCCTATGCCTGAGAGTTTAGTACCCCCACCACTGGGTGTTCCTGTCCCTGTGAAGAGTGCAGATTTGGCCCTGGTACTGTAAGCTGTTGACAAACATTTATGGAGTGCTTTGGGTGTGAATAACAGACACTTGTTTGCACCACAGTAATTTAGAACATGGTCAGAACTGCAGGCCTCATAGAGCAGACAAGTATCCAGGCCCCTCAGCTTAGTGACACTCATTCTATTTTCCAGCAAACCCCGTTACCAATTTCTCCAAAGTTGTAAAGTCAATTGCTTACAGGAGCATGGCATAGCATAAATGAATGAAGGACACTCAGTATAAAATGAAAGAAGGCATTAGGCACTATGAAGAAATACAGTCCTTTCTCTGTGTGATGGTATTGAAATTCATATTTTTAAAAGTGAGGCCAAGCAAAACATGTGCTGACATAATTTCACTTCTGGATCACCAGTGTGCAAGTTCTGCCTAAGGCTGACCAAAAACCCTTCCTGTAGCTTGCTGGGTTTCCCTGACCCTGGTGTGCTGGTTCTGCTATGTCTCCCCTGTCACGTGCTCTCCACAGCCAGAAGCAGGCCTTTCATGAAGCAGTTCACTTATCTTAATTCTACCCAAGCAGCCCTAGAGCTAGCTGTGGACTCGGTGTCCAGGCTAACCACATCAGCCCTATGTACCTGCTGCTAAGCATAAACTCTTTTGTGTTGTAGATCCCTCTGGCAAGATAATAAAGTCTATGGACCCATTCTCAGAAGAGTAATTTTAACACCTAAATTAAGATACACATGACTACAATAGAAACCAAATATACTGAGATACAGATTTAAAATATTAAGATAACACACCTGACAATAGTATACATGTGCTCTTATATCAATGCATGAAATGACACGATCTAGCAGCAGGTGTATCGCAGCCATAATGTCAAAGCAGCAGGAAGCAAGAAGATACTACTATATCTGCAACAACAAAAATTATAAAAATATCTATAATTTCTATTGGTGACAAAGCCACAGGTGCTGCCAATGCTCCTGTGGTCTGTTATTCATATTCACAACTGAAGGAAATCTCAGTTACAGTAATGGATCCATGACAGATAAAGCTGTAAGAGTTTGGCCATCCACATTCAGGAGTCCCCAGAATTCTGTCTGAGGACCCTCCAGGGGGACCATGGAGCGTTGAACTGGATCAACACTTCCTGCTGTGCAGCACGAGGCTCTGCAGACTGTCCGTGTACACTGAATGTCAGAACACGAAAATGCTAACCTCATCTTCCATCGAATGACCATAGGATAATAAACAGCCCAGCCATAGCAGTCTGATCTGCTGCTGGTAGGAATCTCAATGATACAATTTGGACATCTGGCTATGTGTTTCAAAAACCTTGAAAAAGTCTAAATGCCCTTTGACCCAGCAATCCTGCCTCTAGAATGTGTCCTAAGAAACTAATGAGACATGTAGGCAAAGATTTAAACACAAGGATATTTATGCCCAGCTGTGCGAGAAAAATATGTAGCCAATAAAAGATATCGTAGATCCATGATTGTTGACATGAAAAGATGACAAACACTAAGTAAAAGCAGTATGGGGACCTATAAAAATAATTGCAATTGTGTATAATTTGTACAGGAGAAAAGCTTGGAATAATATACACTAACTCTGCCTTTGTGGTGGTTGCTGATGATTTAATGTTGATGTGCATACTCATATTTGCTCATTTATTTTATGACGGTAGAAGTGTATTATTTGTGTAAATAAACAGAAAAAAGGAGGGGGACAGAATGTTGCCACATTGAGTACTTAATTACTCTATTGGGGAGATATTCCTGGAGTGACTTTTTGTGTTTAGATATTCTTACCCATTCAAAAAACACATGCCAATCACTGCTCTAGACACAGAGGATGCAAAACCGAACATGGAAAACAAAGCACCTTATCTTATGAAACATTTTCTAGTGCAAAAAGCGGGTAAGTATTCAGCCAATAAATGCATACAACAACAATGTATTGGGCAGACTTAAACACTTTGAGAAAAGTGAAAGGGGTGGAAGCACTAAGGAATAGATAGAGCAAGGGAGACTTCCTAAGTTGAGGGTCAGGCCATTCCGTGGGAAGTAATGTTTCATTAGAAAGACAGCAGGAAACAGCCTTCCATCAATCTGGAAAAGGGAAGAGCATTCTATGCACCAGGAAAAGTTGATTCAAGGTCCTAGGGTAGGACTTTGCTTGGCATACCTGATGAAAAGAAAGATCAGTATGTTTGGAACATAGTGAGAGAGGCAGAAAGCAGCAGTGGATGACTTTGAATACATAGTCAAGAACCAAATCTCTTAGGTCCTTGAGACCATGGTAGAAGTTGGAGTGTTATTATTCTAAGTGCAGGGTAGATGAAATTGCTCATAATTTTTGCTCCACAAAGAAATGTCACAAATTGACACCCCTGTGACAGCCTAATGGTGCAAGTAATATACTTGCCCACCCCTTGAACTTGGACTTGGCCATGTGACTTACTTTGGCCAATGGCCTGTTGGTAGACATGACATAAGCAGAACCCTGAGATGTGCTCATGCATTTAGGTTTCTTCTTGGGCTTCTGCCATTGCTGCAAAAAGATTATACTTAGTATAGCCCAATGGCCCCCCAAAGAGGAAGAGGCATGTAGAGCACACCTGAACCCAAACTGCAGCCTGAACCAGGCCCAACTTGGTGCAACTGAGACCTGCAGAGTTAACCATGCAACTCACAGATGTGTGAGTGAGAAGAAATGACTATTATTCTCAGCCACTAAACTGTGGGCTGGTTTCTTATGAAACATTACTATGGCAATACCGATGAATACAAGGAGCAACGGAAAGGCACTGAAATTTATTAACCACAGGATAGGCAAGATTAACTTATATTGTAGAAAATTATTTTGGCTTCTGTGTGGAGAATAGTTTGCCAAAGTAAGGGCAGAAATAAGGAGGCCGATTGGGAGCCTGATGTACCTCTCCTGGGGAGGGATGATGGTGGTACCATTTATCACAAAAGCAATGATGGGAGGAGGAGAAAGTTTAGGATATTAGCAAATATAAATCAAGACATGTTAAGTTTCCAGTGCCTAAACAGCATCTAGGTGGAGAACCAGTAGTCTGCTGAGTAACTAACTAGGAAGGAAGTTGGGGTGGTGCCTCAGAGAGTTCAGATCATTTCTGCCACAGCTCCCTCACCCCACATCCTCCTTTCTGTGATGTGGACCCCAGCTCGTGGGGTCCAAGACATTGTGGATGAGATATGAGAAATTCACATGGACTACTGCGTCCTGTGGAGGAAAAGGGATGGCCTGGCTTCTCTCTCAGGAGGAAAAAGAGCCTTGGCCCTTGCCTTAACAGTCTTTTATTGCTTTTCTGGGCACATTACATGATGGTCCTCATTTACTATGCACAAGTTTGTTTTAGGCAGTTACCTTTTACAGGAAAAAAAAGAGATGCTGCTGCTAATCACATCACAGGAGAAGGATTTGCAAATGCAAAAGGAAAAAGTGGTTGAACCAGTTACACTCCATACTGGAGAGGTTTAGCACAGACTTTAGGAAGTTACAGTAAGCACTTGTTGACTCAATTCAGGGTGAGGGAGTTTTAGCAAAAAGCAAGTCTCGAAGCAGCCTAGGTACATTGTAGGCCTGATTCTCCATGGGAGAACCTATCTGTGGGTGTGGGTCCTGTGCATCTCCGAGTGGGAGCTGGGCCCATGCCACACAGAATGGTCTCCTATACTTCTGAACACAGACTCTCAACAACCTTGTTAAAAAGAAGTGGAGCCAAGGAAAGAGAATGTCATTACTGGGGTCAGAGAAGAGAGAAGGCATACATACATACTCTCCTTAGAACTCTTACAGGGTCTACTGTAACCTCCCATATAAAAAGAGCAGTTTCTCCTAACATACCATCCACAGAGCCCTATGTCTGCAAGACATGAAGAACTTTTTTTGGAAATAACAAGTCCCTCTTCATTTTTGTCACAGAGCACCTCACAATTCTACCATTCTGCATGATACACTTTGGGAAATGTAAACCCCAAGATGTTTCCTTATTACTCACCACATGCAATGAAATTGAGTCACTCAGTCACATTGGTCCTTGTCGACAGGTAGGCACTGATGGCTTGAAGACCTAACTTCACACAGGGACTTACTCTGCTTTCAGACATCTCCAGCTGCAAGTCCTTACCCCGGGAGCTGAGATATTCCCCTGAGCTTTCACTCATTGATAGTGTTGCTTCCCATAAAGCCACACAGAACAAAGCTCCTTCATCATTTACAGGATATTTCCTCTATATTTGAAAGCAGTGTGGGGTCTCTGCTCCTTCTAAAGCCTTTTCTTCTGAGACTTGAACATCTGTTTCCCCTTTAATCACTTCTCACACATCCAGCCCTTGACAATCTAGATCAGATGGCCCACGTCTCTGCCTTGTCTTGTCTGTGGATGTTTGCACACCCCAGACCCCATATGTCACAAGAACAGGTACCGTGTTAGGTAAATTTTCTTCTATACTCTACAGTAGCTGGAAGTATTCCCTCCATTTAGGAGAATGTGGGCGAACATTTGATGAATTAAATAAACATATTTGAAGACAGCTATTATGTTGTTTCTAAGTCTGCTCATTTCCAGTTCACTCAACCTAGGATTTTTTGGAGAAAGTTTGCATGATAAAACTGAATTGCAGCTGATATTTCACTTTAAATGAGATGTAAGAACCCAAGTAGAAATTCAAAATCCCTATCACATCATATAATCTTTTACAAAAGAAAGAGAAGGAAGAGCTAGGAAATATTCTGTTCCCCCAACTCCTCTCCTTTCTTTCATTCTACTGGGAATCATGTTGGTTTGTTACCTAGCAACACAGAGCTTATCACTGGGCAATTTACAACCATTTCTCATTTGTCATCATTTGTCTAATCAGATTTGATCATAAATAAAATCTGCACACAATCAACTGACTTCTGTTTGTAATTAGAATCCATCTCCATCAGGGAAAGGACGTTAATAGTCCTGCACCTTGCATGTGTTGATTTATTTGTGCTTTTTGTCATTTTCTAACATGCTACTCCTCACCATCTTACATGATTCAATCTGTCTTGATTCCCTGCAGCAAAATTTCATCTTTTGTTGTGAGTTGCTATCAATCTGGGTGTCTCTGGATGAATTTTAGGTTATCTCTGCTCATTTATTCTGAACATAACACATGCACAAGGTGACTTAATTTTGCAATATACTGCTTATGTTTAACACAGTTTCCTGTTTCCTTTCTATCATACCAACTAGCTTTGCCTACTCAAGTCAATGCCACAGGCATTTCTCATTCTGAATTGTAGGGACCATGAGTTGTTTTGTATGTCTGGCATTACTCTCAATCTTTCTCTTTTGACAGTAACCAATTTGGGGGGGATTCCAACCATAAAGTTATGGGTTTGGGCTGCAGAAGGACCCTCATTCTGTGTTCACAGTGCTTGGTCTAAGATGCGCTCATGACACAACCAGACCAATCTTCTGGGAACTGTCCAAATAAAGCTGACAGAGAGGGTTCTTCCTCTTCTTTCTTCTCTGAAATAAAATATTAGCCCAGCATTCCCTGGGCTATATCTTGCTATGTGGAGGAGCCCCATCTGCAGTCCAGAGGATACAGAAACGCAAAGAGGAGAGGCTAAAGGTTATACAGAGCTACGCAAGAGAGAGAAAATATAAATAGGAGAGAGGACGTTGATGGCATTTGAGTCTCTGATTCCAGTTCCTGAAGCTGCGGAGCTGCCCTGATTGCTTTGATGGTGTGAGCTATCCCAATATCAGTACCCTTACTGTAAAATTCAGATGCTCCTTGAGAACATTCAAGTTGGGTTTCTTTCCATTGCAATCCATGTCATTGATTTATACAGCTATGAGATTCATAACCCCACAAAGTTGAAAAGCACTTTTCAGATGAAAAATATTTTTACACTGATTATCTGATTATATCCTAACAACAACTCTTGAATTCTCAGAAGTAGTTAATGGAGAGGGTATTATACCCATTTTTCAGATGACAATACAGGAGTGAAAAATTGACTTGTTATTTAGTTATTGAGCTAGTGTGGATAGGATTTCTGTTAGTCCCATGGCCTGTACAATGTACCAACTTCCTCCCCAAACCATTCCACATCTGGTAGCCATAAAGCAGAGTGAGAGCCGCACCATAACATAGGGTGTGGTAGCTGGTTTGGACTCAAGAAACTTATCTAAATGGGGGATAACATAATTCAGGTGCAATGGTAACTGAAAACACAAAGATCAGCTCCAGGTGGATAGGACTGAAGTAAGTACTAGAGCAGTCTTGGGCTGGGATCTCCAGAAAAGAAGGTTTCAGATCAGAGGAGGAGGAAATTCCAGATGCCAGAAAGCTGGAGTAGACATGGTGTTCTACAGGAACACATCTGGCTGGAGGGGAGGCTGTGTGTTGATTCTACCTTCTAAATACAGCTTGAACCTTTCCATCTTTTTCCTCTTCCACTGCCACCGCAGTCATTAAGAATAAAGCTTAGGAACCAGACTATTGTGTTGAAATATGATTCTGATTCTTACCACCTGTGTGACCTTTAGTGAGTTACTCTGTATCCATTTTATCATAATTGTACTTACCTCCTGTGGTTGATGATTAAATTAGCATATAGCAAGGCCTGTATCAACGTCTAACATCGAAAGGGCTATATGAGTGTTTGTAATAATAATTACCGCAGTTGAATTCTGCTCACAGAATGTCAGAGTAAATGTTATGTCCACAGAGAAGGCTTCTCCAAGGCCCAGGACTAAGCTGGGCTTCCGCTGTCTGAAGATGCTTTGCTGTTTTTCATTTTATTGTACTCATCTTACTTTAATCCATTTTCCTTGTTGGATTATAAATCCTAGGAAGGCAATGGTTGTGTCTATTTTGTTTGCCATTTTATTGAAAGGACCTAGGGCAACGGTTGGTTGATAGAGGAATTAAGTATATTATTTATTTATAAGAAAATCAAGGTTGAAATGATGATTGCTTTGAAAGCCAGGAAAAATGAACCAGGATTTCACCCGTATGCAATGGGGCAGTCATCTGCACTTTTCTGAGGTTGGAAAAGCCATGGAGACTATCTTACTCTAGGGAGCATTTATATCCATGGCACTTACATCTTAAGTGACTTTGCCAGCCCTTGTTATCACTTGAAACAGCCATGACCTGAACAGCTTCTGAGATGTCTGCCTCCCCCATCTGGAACATCCTGGGTCAACCTGTGACTCATGATAATGAAAGGGATATGGTAGTGCCTCCAGTGACACCAAGACCTTAAAAGGTATTACAAGAGAGATCACGAAAACCAGGCCAAAGCAGGAAGGCCTATGCTTAGCAGAAGAGCCAGGCAGATTTTTAAATGTCAGAACAAAGGAACATCCTAGTTTCCTGGCCAAAGGCTCAGCAGCTTAACAAATGAAACAAGAAAGCTATCACCTAGGAGACAGCACCCAGGAAGGCACACAGGGCTCCTGCTCCTGTGCCCTGCAATCAGGATGGAACCCCTTCAATCTCCAGCTCAGCCTTCATGCCTGAGATGTGGCCCAGACCATGGGTCCTCCCAGTGAGAGGAGAGGATGTCTCTCGGTATGGACTCATGAAGATTCCATGGTTGGGTGTCTTCCCCCATTTGCTGCGTGGCATTCATTCATTGGACAGTTCAGCACTCACTATGCCACATGGAGGTGCTGGAGCTGAAAAGCTGAGATCACTTCTCTTGCAAAGATCATATTGAGACACGACCAGGTTTGAAGAAGGTTTGGACAATTAGTAACTTAAAATCACCAGGACAGCTTAATATAAAGCACTGAGAAGTCTCCTGGAGAGAGATCCAGGTGAACAACATAGGGCAAGGCCTCGGCCAGTAGAGATGAGCAATCCTTAATGCAATGCACATTCTCCTCCAGCTTCCTTTTCTCCTCCAGACCACCATGACTAGTGCCTGAGTCCTTAGTGAGAGAAAGGGGAATTCTGTGAGTCAAAACTGAAAGAAGAGTGTTCACTAAAACTCTGTAATCAGTTGAAGCACAAAGCAATATTGCCTTCATACCCATATCACTAGAAGGGAATAGAGGCCTCCCCGGTGTGAGCCCTGGCTTGGGTTAGTGCATTGGACCCTCTGGGGAGCCAGGGCACCTAAGGAAAGGTACTCAGTGGAGACTGCAGCACTGACATGGGCTAATGGTACCAAGTGAAGGGCTGCTGAGCAGTGGGGTGCTGGTAAACGTTTAACAACTGGCTCTCCGGGAGAAAATGTGTATGTGTCTATATACATACGTAAGTTTCATACAAAGTTTACCAATATTAAGAATGTGAAACATATAATTTACAATTAGTAATAAAATATACAATAGTCTGAGATGCTGGGAAGATGGCGATGGAGTAAGACGGAGCTGATGCTAGCTCCTGTACTCATGGGTGAAAATCCTGGCAGATCTATAGAGAAACAGCACAATAAACCATCAGTTACCCAGTATTTATGAAATTAAAAGACCAGAGATTGTGACCGACGCTGAAATACCAGACAACGGCAGAGTCAGCTACTGGAGCTGGGACACACGTGGCCTCTGTGCTGCTGCCAGAGCAACAGGCCTGGGACCCGGGGAGTCAGGTACGGGAGCCGGACACTCCAAGCCCCTGCGATGGTCCTGGGCGACGGAGGAGTCAGGAACCAGAGATGGGACATTCTTAGCCCCTGTGCTGATGCCATAGCTACCGGCCTGGGCAACAGAAGAGTCGGTTGCAGGAGCTGGGACACCGGAGGCCCCTGTGACGCCGCCATAGAGATGGGCCTGGGCACCGGGGAGCCAGCTAAGGGATCCAGGACATTCTCAGCCCCTTTGCTGCTGCCATAGCGACTGGACTGGACACCAGGGAGTCAGGTACGGAAGCCGGGACACTCCAAACCCCTGTGACAGCCCTGGGCAGCAGAGGAGCTAGCTATGGGAGCTGGGACATTCTCAGCCCCTGTGCCGCTGCCATAGCAGTGGGACTGGATGCTGGGGAGTCAGGTACTGGAGCCGGGACACTCCAAACCCCTGTGACGGTCCTGGGAGGCAGAGGAGTCAGCCATGGAAGTCGGGACATTCCCAGCCCCGGTGCCACTGCCGCAGTAACGGGCCTGGGTGCTTGAGGAGGTGGCTACTAGAGCCGGGACATTCAGCAGTGGTAGGCGACCAACGCAGGGACCAGCGCGAGGACCAGCGTGAGAGTAGGTGAAGAACATCAAGAAACTTCAAGGAGTCTGCACCACTGAACTTCACAAGGATCATACCACAGAAGTTCACACCATAAAACCAGGCTTTCAGAACAGATCAATTTTAGAAGCAGAGACTAACAAGAAGAGTCTCAAACAATGGGAAGACAAAGAAACAATCCCCAAATGAAAGAAAAAGCAGAAACTTCAGAAAGAATGTTAGATGAAATAGAGGCTGATCAACTATCAGATAGTGAATTCAAAGCACCGGTTATTACGAAGTTCAAAGAGCTCAAAGTGAACTACCAGAAACTACAGGGGAACTACGATGATCTCTCTGCAAACTACATCAACATGAAAAAGGAAATGGAAACTATCAGCAATGGACAAGAGGAAATGAAGAATACAATTTCCGAATTGAAGAACACAGTAGAAAGTTTCAAATGTAGGATAGATGAAGCGGAGGATAGGATTAGTGAGTTGGAGGACAAGGTAGAAAGCATCTCACAGAAAGAGCAAGAAAATGAAAAGAGGCTCAGAAAGAATGAACAGGGATTAAGAGAAATGCAAGACAATATGAAACGTAATAATATCCGAATAATAGGAATACCAGAAGGAGAAGAAGAACAAGGGATAGAAAACGTATTTGAATGAGTAATGAGAGAAAATTTCCCTAATTTGATAAGAGAAAAAGTCTCACAAATCCAGGAATCACAGAGAGTCCCAATCAAGAGGAACCCAAGGAGGCCCACTTCAAGACACATCATCATCAAAATGGCAAAATTCCAAGAAAAAGAGAGAATCTTAAAGGCAGCAAGGGAGAAAAAAGAAATAACATACAAGGGAGCCCCAATAAGGTTAGCTACTGACTTCTCAATGGAAACACTTCAAGCAAGAAGAGAATGGCAAGAAATATTCCAAGTAGTGAGAACCAGAGGCCTACAACCAAGGCTACTTTACCCAGCAAGGCTCTCAATCAAGATAGATGGCCAAATAAAGAGCTTCCAAAACAAAAGAAGCCTAAAAGAATACACCTCCACCAAACCAGCTCCACAAGAAATACTAAAAGGACTGCTTTAAGGGAAGTAAGGATAAGAGGGAGACAGAGAGGAACACAGGTACAAAAATGGAAATGAATAAGTACCTATCAATAATAACCTTAAATGTAAATGGATTAAATGCTCCAATCAAAAGACACAGAATAGCTCAATGGATAAGAAAGCATGACCCATACATATGCTGCCTACAAGAGACCCACCTCAGGACAAAAGACCATCACAGACTAAAAGTGAAAGGCTGGAAACAAGTTTTTCAAGCAAACGGACAAGAAAAAAAAGCTGGGGTAGCAATTCTCATATCGGACAAAATAGACTTCAAAAAAAGGGCCATAAAGAGAGACCCAGAAGGTCACTTCATTATACTCAAGGGAAGAATCCACCAAGAAGACATTAACATTGTAAACATATATGCACCAAACATAGGGGCACCCAAATATATCAAGAAAATCTTAGAGGACTTCAAGAAAGATATTGACAGCAACACAATTATAGTAGGGGATTTGAACACCCCACTATCAAAAATGGACAGATCTTCCAAACAAATTATCAACAAAGATATTGTGGCATTAAACAACACCCTAGATGAAATGGACTTGACTGATATATATAGAGCCCTTCATCCCAAAGAAGCTAAATGCACATTCTTTTCAAATGCACATGGAACATTTTCAAAGATAGACCACATGATAGGACACAAAATGAGCCTCAAAAAATTCAAGAAAATTGAAATCATACCAAGCATCTTCTCTGACCACAAGGGACTGAAATTGGAAACCAACCCCAAAGAAAAAAACCCAAAGCACCCAAAATCATGGAGACTGAATGGTATGCTATTAAACAATGAATGGGTCAAGAATGAAATTAGGGAAGAAATCAAAACATTTCTGGAAACAAATGAAAATGATCTCACAAAAACCCAAAACTTATGGGACACAGCGAAGGCAGTCCTGAGAGGGAAGTTTATAGCAATACAGGCCTACCTAAAGAAGATAGAAGCATTTCAAACAAACAACCTAACCCTACATCTGCAAGAACTCGAGGAACAACAACAAAGACAGCCCAAAGCAAGCAGAAGGAAGGAAATAACCAAGATTAGAGCAGAATTAAATGACATAGAAACTAAAAGCACAATTCTAAGGATCAATGAATCCAGGAGTTGGTTCTTTGAGAAGATAAACAAAATAGACAAGCCTTTAAGTAGGCTCATCAAGAAAAGAAGAGAGAGGACTCAAATAAACACAATCAGAAATGAAAGAGGAGAGATTACAACTGATACCACAGAAATAGAAGGGATTGTAAGAAAGTACTATGAAGAACTGTATGCCAAGAAATTTGAAAACCTAGGGGAAATGGACACATTTCTAGAAAAATACAATCTTCCAAAACTCAGTGAAAAAGAAGCAGAAAAATCTAAATACACCAATAACAGCACAAGAAATTGAAGCAGTAATTAAAAAAAAAAAACTCCCATCACACAAAAGCCCTGGACCAGATGGTTTCACAGGAGAATTCTACAAAGCATTTAAGGAAGAGCTAACCTCTATTCTCCACAGACTATTCAAAAAAATCCAGAAGGATGGAACACTCCCAAATTCTTTTTATGAAGCCAGCATCATCTTAATTCCAAAACCAGATAGAGACACAACAAAGAAAGAAAACTTCAGGCCAATATCGCTGATGAACATAGATAGATGCTAAAATCCTCAACAAAATATTGGCAAATCACATCCAACAATATATCAAAAAGATCATACACCATGACCAAGTGGGATTCATCCCAGGGATGCAAGGATGGTTCAATATTCGCAAATCAGTAAATGTAATACATCACATAAACAAAAGCAAAGACAAAAATCTCATGATCATATCAATAGATGCGGAAAAAGGTTTCGATAAGGTACAACACTCATTTATGATAAAAACACTCAGCAAAGTGGGAATACGGGGAGCATTTCTCAAAATAATAAAGGCCATATATGAGAGACCTACAGCCAATATCATACTCAATGGGAAAAAACTAAAAGCTTTTCCACTAAGATCAGGAACAAGACAAGGATGTCCACTTTCACCACTTCTATTCAATATAGTATTGGAAGTTTTAGCCACAGTGATCAAGCAAGAAAAGGAAATAAAAGGCATCCAAACCAGAAAGGAGGAAACAAAACTGTCACTGTTTGCAGATGACATGATAGTGTACATGGAAAATCCTATAGACTCTACCAAAAAACTGCTCGAACTAATTAATGAATTTGGCAAAACAGCTGGTTACAAAGTCAATATCCAGAAATTAAAGACATTTTTGTATACCAGCAATGAATCAGCAGAAGCAGGAATCAAGGAAAAAAATCCCATTCGATATAGCAAAAAGAAAAATAAAATATCTGGGAATAAACCTAACTAAGGAGGTAAAAGACCTGTATGCAGAAAACTACACAGCCCTGAAGAAAGAAATCAAGGAAGACACAAACAAATGGAAACATATACCTTGTTCATGGATTGGAAGAATTAACATCATCAAAATGTCCATACTACCCAAAGCAATATACAGATTCAATGCAATACCTATTAAAGTACCAATGGCATATTTCACGGACATAGAACAAACACTTCGAAAATTTACATGGAACCATAAACGAGCCCGAATAGCAGCTGCTCTTTTGAGAAAGAAGAACAAAGTAGGAGGGATCACAATACCTGATATCAAACTGTATTACAAGGCCACTGTAATCAAAACAGCCTGGTACTGGCATAAAAACAGGCACATAGACCAATGGAATAGAACAGAGAGCCCAGAAATCAACCCAACTCTCTACAGTCAATTAATATTCGACAAAGGGGGCAGTAACATAAAATGGAGTAAAGATAGCCTCTTCAACAAATGGTGTTGGGAGAACTGGACAGCTACGTGCAAAAAAATGAAACTTGAGCACAGACTTACACCATACACCAAAATAAATTCAAGGTGGATAAAAGACTTAAATATAAGCCGTGACACCATTAAAGTCCTAGAGGAGAACATCGGCAAGAAAATCTCAGATGTTTCACGCAGCAACTTTTTAACTGATATGTCCCCTAGAGCAAGGAATATAAAGGAAAGAATAAACAAATGGGATCTCATCAAAATAAAAAGCTTCTGCGTGGCTAAAGAAAACAGTATTAAATTAGCAAGACAACCAACTGTATGGGAAAACATATTTGCCAATGATACCTCAAAGGTTTAATCTCCAAAATATACAAAGAACTTATATGACTCCACCCTAAGAAGACACCCAACCCAATTAAAAAATGGGAAAAGGACTTGAACAAACACTTCTCCAAGGAGGTCATACAGAACATTCAGAGACACATGAAGAGATGCTCAATATCGTTAGCTATCAGAGAGATGCAAATTAAAACCACAATGAGATACCACTTTACACCAGTCAGGATGGCTATCATAAACAAAGCAACAAACAACAAATGTTGGAGAGGGTGTGGGGAAAAGGGGTCCTTAGTTCACTGTTGGTGGGATTGCAGACTGGTACAACCATTATGGAAAACAGTATGGAATTTTCTCAGAAAAATAAAAATCAACCTGCCTTTTGACCCAGCAATTCCACTGCTGGGATTATATCCTAAGAATCCTAAAACATCAATATCAAAGAACCTATGCACCACAATGTTCATAGCAGCACAATTTACAATAGCCAAGAGTTGGAAGCAACCTAGGTGCCCATCAGTAAATGAGTGGATCAAAAAATTGTAGTACATATACACAATGGAATTCTATGCTGCGGAGAGAAAGAAGGAGCTACTACCTTTTGCAACAACATGGATGGAACTGGAAAGCATTATGCTGAGTGAAATAGGCCAGGTGCTGAAAGACAAATACCATATGATCTCACCTTTAACAGGAAGCTAAACAACAAAACAAACAAGCAGAAAAAAAAAAAACAAAGACACTGAAATAGAGAACAAGGGGACAGTGACCTGAGGGGAGAAGGAAGGGAAGTTAAGGGGGACACAAGGACGAGAACTAGGGGGGGTGGAAATGGGAGGGAGGTGGGGAGCAAGGGGCGGGGGAGGCTGGGATGGGAGAAATAGACAAAAAAAACTGTACTTGAAAAATAACTAAAGAAAATTAATTAAAATTGAAAAAAAAGAATTTAAACTAAAAAAAGGGTGAATAGGTTTGGCAGTAACTTAGATATAAGTGAGGAGAAAGATAGTCAATATAATCTAAATATACCACTTTTTTCTCTCATTTTTGAGAGTAAATAAGGGTGTGAATTACAAAGGGAATTAGCACTAAACTGTGGGTTCACATTATACATGGAAAAATATGGTAAATAAAGCATTGAGGAAACTCTAAAGAAATAAAAAATAATAATAATAAAATAAAATAAAATATACAATAGTCTTATTGTAAATTCCAGATGATCAACTAATTCTCTGCTTTCATTTGATTTTTGTGGAACTCTTGTACCTGTAATCAAACTGCAGTTGTAACTGACAAATAAGTATAGTTCTGACCTGAATGTTAGTTGCTATCTTCCTAATGCTAATGAGTAAAATGAAAGTGAAATGAACAGGACACCTATCAAAACTTCACCCATTTATCTTCACTCAGTGACTTGTTTGCTGAATTGGATAATAGGTTTTTAATACTGGAAGAACTTGTCATTCTATACATGATGTAATGTCTACAGATATAATACACTTTTAAATGTAATGTGTGCTGTTGACATTTTCTCTATCACTTTCTTAAGTCTAGACAACCAATAAAACAATAATTCAAACCCTAATTTGTAAAGCTGCTGGTTTCCATGGTAAATACTCCCAATATGGCCAATTTCAAGCTAACGACATGATGTCACCAACTTGGGAAAAAATGTGCAATGCACACCATTACATAATATAATGTAATTATACAGCTACAGTGAAACATAGATAATAGTGAAGTGTAGTAGAATAACTATGCAATAATGACTATATGACATAGAGATGCTCCGCTCTATGAAAAGACTCACTCCAGGCTCTGAGAAGTATAGTGTAAGTCTTAAAGACCTGCCTCAGTTTTCAAGCCAAGGACATGCTCCTCTGGGTGTGGCCCTCAGCCAACGACTGGGAGGTGACTGTAGAAGCCTGCCCATTTCCACACAATGTGGGGCTCTGCTGATACTCAGCCTTTGCTCCCAAGTTCTGCTTTGGATGGGCAGAGATCTCCCCTTCAGCCCTCCCTGCATCTACCCTTTCCTTTCACAGGTGTTGCTTCCTTGAACCTCTTATACGGCCAGTTCCATCCACCTCACTGCCTGCTTCCCAGGAACCCAATCTACAAGGCACTGGAGTCAGAGGGTAGGTAGTGTCATGCAGTGTCACAGAGAGTGGGGCCCCCTACAGGTGGAAATAACCAAATAGGACAGAGCTGCAGAGGAAGAGGCAAGAGCCATCAAGTGAAACCTGACTGGACTAATTCATGAACACAAGGGAAATGCCCCCCACAATAGGTGTCTAAAAATAAGTACATTTTTCAGGGCTTTAGGAAACAATCCTGAGAAATAAATTAATACTTTTTTCTATTAATATGACTCTATTGATCCATTCCCAAATGAAATAATGCAATGGGTAGGTGTTCCACTGGAGGTATGAATCAGTTTCTTTCAAAACAGAACAGGCGAGTCATTAAATGAACAGACAGCCAGGCAAAGCTTCCAGGGAAGGTGCACCATTCGCTGGATCTTGCTTACTAACTGGGTAGTAGATTGGAGCAGACTCTAGGACAGGATTACTGACCCACTCACCATTATTTGAATTCTCTCCAAAGACAGATACTTATTTCAGTGAAATACCTACATATTTTCTAACCCTCCCTTAGGATCAGGAATATGTTTGTGGAACAACTCGGGGTGGGGGCTCAAGTGAGGCTGGCCCATCAGGAGCCTGGCAAAGGGCACTTGAGCTGCTCCTTATGAAGAGCAACCTTATGGCTGATTATAGGGTCTCATTTGACCCATTTGCTGACTTTGCTGAGTGAAAAGTTCTCTGTGCCAGCTGTTAGAGGAGTTGCGTTTTGTCCTTGGCCTATGTCTGTTTCCCCAGCTTCCGAACTGAGCTGATCATCCAGGACTCCTTTTACTCAACAAAGCTTTTGTGAAGATCTAATGAGGTAAGAGATTGGAAAGTGTGCTGAGAACGATCAACACACTCTGTGCTGCTTGCTCGGACACCTTCTGGGGGAAGCCATGGTGAATCACCCCTCATTCTCCACTCCCAAGTTCAGAGTGGGTGCCTCTGTTAGATGGTCTCAGCTCCCTGTCGTTTTCTATCATAGTGCCTACTACTGTTGGAAATTAAACAGCTGTGCGATGATTTCATTAATGATGAGCTCTCCCTCTAGGTCCAATGGGGAGGTATCACAAGTAGCACATTTATTTTGTCCCCAGTGCCTAATGAAGTACCTGGAGCATGTTAAATGCTCCCTAAGTATTTGTTGCATTAGTTAATTACTATTGTACCCCTTGATTAAGTTTCATTTAACCTTTTTGTCCTTGAGAAGCTGACCCCGACTGTGAACTATCTGGAAGTAGGCACACTGTTACTAAGGCCAGCATTCTCAATCTCCATTCCAGTGCTTGGTATACACTAGGCACTAATAAATATTTAATTGATAGATAGCTTACACATAACTTCCTGGTGTGGCCTTTTGAACATGGCAGGGACTCAATAATTCATTATACATTAAATGAATATGAAAATACCTGTCTTGGCTTCTATACCTGCTATAAATATTTATCCCTCTGTCTTAACTAGAAAACACTTTTAAAACTATTCTACCTCTACTACATTAGAGTCGCAGCACTGGGTAGTAATAATGTCTTTGGCTTGAGAGTCTTTATAGACTTCCTTTTATTTGAATCTAGATATTAGCACTGTGGCCAGAGAAAATTACTCAACTCTCTGAGCCTCAGTTTTCTCATCTGTAGAATCAAATCATAGTTTGTAGAGATTAAAGACGTGAAGTATACAAAAGGAATTGTATAGCTTTTGCTGATGGTAGGCTCTTAGAAAATGTTAGCTTCCTTTTCTACTGGGATCTCCATTCTCTCTTCAATGATATGTCAATTTCCAAACCTCTTCTCTCTAAAGGCTAAAAGAATTAAGTGGCCATTCTTCTCTCTGGTTCAGCCTCTAGCTTTATCTCCCCTGGAACTCTATCTACTAGGTCACCTCTCTGACCTCAATATTAGCATGGCAGAGTAGAAAGAACCCTGGACTGGGGATCTACCTAGGCCCTGGCTCAGATCCTGGCACTGACTAGATGAGCATCTGTAGGTAGTCCTTGCATCCATTCACCCACTGTTGCTGGATATCCTGACACTATGCTCGGCACTTGAAAATACACTGGAAGGAAAACAGACAAAAACCCCAGTCCTAATGGAGCTTAACAATATGAATTGTCAAGAGGAAACACTAACTAAAAAATGAACATAAAGTAAATTATGTAGCATGTGAGGGCATAATGAGTTCAATGGAACAAATAAAAACTTGAACAGGGTAAGTGGGGAAGTGCTGAGGCCAGCGCAGGGCAGATTACATCATTAAACAGGCTCATTGAGGAAGGGATATTTGAGCAAAGACTTGAACAGTGTGGGAAGCCATTCCAGTGGGTATTTGGGTGAAGAGCAGGAAGGCCAAGAGAACACCCAGCCTGAGACCCTGAGCAGGGCTGTCTGAGAAGGGTAAGCAGGCCATTGTAACTAGTTCAGAGTGACCAGAGTAGAGAGGGGAGGAAGGGAAGGGAAAACAGATACTGCAGATACTGCAGACGCTTCGGCATCTGGGCTTTAACCCGAGAGAAACAGCTTCGCTGCCTCTCCTCTGCACATGAAAGAAATTCAGACTAGCTTCTTCCTGAGATTCCTTCCAGCTCTTCAGTTCAAAGATTTTGTTACCATTTTGGTTCTGAGAGCTACAATAACCGGCACAGGCAAACCAAGGGAAACTGGGCAAGTGTATATAAACTGTATTTCTATCGGACTGGCACAGATGGGATTTATGGGTGCAATTTACCTCTTACCTAAAACTAAGAAAGCTGTCACAGGCCAATGGTGCAAGGCTTGGGTACTGTCTCTACATTTGGACAGGTCAGTTGCCAAGGACCACACTTGCAGCTTGAGCTGGCAGGTGCCTCATACACTTCACCTCAATTTCCTCATCTGTAAAGTGAAGATAACTGGGGTTCCTAGCTCACCGATTTATTCTGAAGATTAAATGAGATGACATGTCCGATTCTTAACACGGTATTGGACATGGAGTAAACTCCCAACGGATCTCACAATCTTTCGTTTTACGTGGCAGATGTTAAGACATGATAACTGAACTGAATTCTTAAAGCCTCTATATTTGTGTGCTAATTTTGCCTCATATAGATCATCAAATATGTATTTTAGACTTTTATTTCAACAAATGTCTGTAATGTTTATTACGTGCTGGGCACAGATGTGCTGGATGCATGAGACAGAGTCTCTGTTTTATAGAGACATAAGTAAAAAAGATAGGTATCCATAAAAGTAACTAATTCAAGGCAGACTATTAAAATTATTATAATCAAAGGGTCACATATAATGGCAGAACACAATTTAAAAGAGATTCATTCCCAGGGCGGGCATGTGGGATGGCTTCATGCAGGAGATGGGCAGGTCAGAAAGTATGCTTCCTACCTCCCTGCGGGCCGATGCCACTAGAAACTGCCATCCGTCCCTCCCAGATGGCACTGGCAATCGATGAACTCCGTGACTTGTGAAATTCCTACAGGTCTGTAGACACCCTGGCTCACCCTGCTCCTGGCGAAAGTGACCTCATAAAAGCCAGGCTGGGTCCTGAGGGCCACAGCACAGATGATGTGTTGAGGAGCTCAGTTCAGCCACATGGCTGCCTGCCAGGGAGACGGTAGAGTGCTAAGAAATAAAAGAAAAAATTAAAAAGAGGGAAGGGAGGAAGTGAGACAGGATCTGTGATTGCACTCAACTCACTGGTCACCAAGGGCAGAAGTACCTATTCTCAAATGGATCTTTGACCCTCTTTGTTGTTGTTTTTTTCTTTCTGAATCCTCTCATGCAGCTTTTGGACAGCCCGAAGAAAACTGCTCTTCTTGTTAAGTAACTACACACTTCTGTTCCTGCTGGGAAAATAAAGATTTCACAAAAAGCTATCAGTTCACACGTACATTTTCTAGGAGTTGGTCCAAGGAGAGCTTGGGTATTTCTAGGGCTATAACACACTTCACTAATAGAACATACTGGCTGTTCTCAAAGGAACAAATGAAACTTTTAAATATCCTTGCCTGGCCACGCCCCCTTGCCTTCATCTACTACTCTCCAGTGGCATGAATAAATGGCCAAGACAATATATTTTAAAACAGCTAAAGGTTTTTTTGAATTAGGTTGTTCTAATAAACTAGTAGGAAATCTCTTATTTTGTGTAGAAAGGGACCCTTTCTAGACAAAGGTATGGAATATCTTCCATAACATGTATATCTTACTCTCAGAAGTCTGGTTGGGCATGAGAAAAGTGGTCCAGGGTATTTGATGATGTATGAAATTATCGTGAACTTTTAGGTGTGGTGCTGTGGTTGTTTTTTTAAAAAGCCTGTCCTGACTGGTGTAGGTCAATAGATTGAGCATGGGCCTGTGAACCAAAGAGTCACTGGTTCAATTCCCAGTCATGGTACATGCCTGGGTTGCAGGCAAGGTCCTCAGTGGGGGTCACATGAGAGACAACCACACACTGATGTGTCTCTACCTCTCTTTCCCCCTCCCTTCCCCCTCCCTAAAAATAAATAAATAAAATCTTTAAAAAAATAAAAAGCCTTTATTATTTATAAATATGTTCAGAAATACTTAAGCATAAAATAATATGAGACCTATAATTTGCTTCAAAATAATGGGGGAGAGAATGAGCAGATGAAGCAAGATTGCATCTGAGCATATGTGACAGATATACCAGAGTTATTAGGCTATTTTCCACTTTTATAAAATGTCTTAAAATTTCCATACTTTTTTTAATAAAGAGAGAGGCTCAAGCCCAATGATATCAGGGAATTTAATGTGGCAGTCAGTGATCTCAAAAGTGGCAGTCAGTGATCTCAAAGAATGGGAGGTTCGGGTTGGAGAACAGGTCTTTGGCACTTAAGGTATCAGAAATGAAAGAAGAACAGACACCAAAGCATTGTGATGCTGAGCTGGAGGGAATGTTAAATGTAAGGGATGGAGAAGGTGCAGAAGCTATGAGGTCAGGATTTTCAATGGTGAAGGGCTAACCAGTAGGATTATTTATGTGGCTTTTGATGCATAGTTCTAACTCAACTATCCTGGTCTTTAACTCTGTTGCTTATTAAAGAATAGACAGGGAGTCAAGAATAGAAAAGGGTGAGTTGAAAAAATATTTAAAGATCTAAACCACAAAACAAATTTCTTGGACTAGCTCCTGCCACAAATTGCATATTAATTAATACTTTGATGGTGCTATAGAAGGTGTGCTTATCACACTTAAGAATGCCAAACAGCAAAGGCTAGAGAATTTACAGAATAATAGAAGCAATATACTCATATCTTAACATGTAAGAATTTCAGCTGAACATAGCTGTAGGAAATGAATCAAATAAATGTAAAGTCCTACCCTGGAGTCTAAACAATGATGGCATAAATACAAGGTAGGAGATACAGAGCTTAGAAATTGCCCATGTGAAAATGCTTAGGGACACTTAATAGGCAATAAGGGCCATCTAAACAACAAGATGAGGATGACAAACAGAAAAGTTAATTCCCTGAAATGTGCATTGATGTAATGGAATGTTTGAATTGAAGGAGATGGTAGGACTATCTGTATTGGCCAGGCCTCCATTAGAATGCCAGGTTCGTTTGTGCCCAGGAGACAAAAAACAAAGCACATTCAGAGCAGAGCACGGGATGAGAAAGGGGTCCAAAGCCCTGTCCTTGAGAAGTGGCTGAAGGAACGAAGGGTGTTGAGATCAAACAATTCACTCACAACATGAGCACCTTCTGAAGTGCTGGACTATGGAAGAGAAACAAGCATTGCTTGGTAAGGCTCCAAGTGGTGGAATTGGGTAAAATGAGAATATGTTATAGGGGACCAGATTGCAGGTCAATAAGAAGAAACTCTTCCTAAAGATCAGACATTTCAGTGAATTGAAAGGCTGGTGATGTGAGCCACTGAGTATCTAAGGATAAGGTAGAGCTGCCCGGTGCCATTGAGTAGCCACACAAGGGTGCAGAGCACTGGAAACGCGGCTATCCCAAACCAAGATATACATAAAATATGCACCAGACTTCGAAGACTCAGCACGAAAAAGAAGTACAAAATACCTGATTCATCTCATCAATTTATGTTGATATATTGAGAACACTTCAGCTATATTGGGTTAAATAGAATATATTGTTAAAATCAATTTTATCTGTTACTTTTTAGTTTTAAAAATGCAGTTACTGAAACATTTCCAGTTACCTGTGTGGCTGGCTCACAACCGTGGACTGCATTCTTTCTGTCAAAAAACACTGTGTTAGAGAAATAGTGGGAAGAGGAAAGGAAGGTTGAGCTAGACTTTAAAGGACCCTAATAATCTATAATTTGGGAGAAGTCTCTCTGTAGGTTTAGAACTCAAGGCCATGGTCGTAACCAAGATCCTGTCCTAACTAGTTCTGTCATCTTAGGCAAGTGACTTAGCCACCCTGAACCACAAATTCCTATCTGAAAATAATAAGGTTGGATTATCTCTGAGATGTTCCCTATTGCTGACATTTTGGTCTAGGCATGGCCTGTGATAAGAAGTATCCCCTCCACTAAGTTATGCGAGCATCCCCTCAACCAATTGCTTCAGCGTTTTCTCCATTTGCAAAGCCCTTTGAAAGAATAACGCTTTCAAAGTCAAACAAAATGGAATTGGTTTTGTAACCTCATCATATCATCATTAGCTTCGTAATGATCATTATCATCTTTACCCTTAAAACAATAATCTAGCTACTCTGTGTGTGCCAGTTTCGTGCGAAATGCTCTGATGTATCACTTCATTTAACCATCACAGACAACTTTTGAGGTGGACACTATTATAATACTATCTTTGTGTAACCTAGAGAGGTAACTAGATTTCAGACCTGTCTGTGTAAAATTGGGTATGTCGTTCTACCTCTCTAAGACACACCAAGATGGAGTAAAATTATCAGCCACCACAGCATGCCCAGTTGTGCTAAAAACCGTAGTGAGGATTCAGTGAAATAATGCCTGTGAAGTTCCACTAGAGCAGCAGGTATCTAATAGGCAGACAATACATTCCAGAATCCTTCCCTGCTGACCTCTTCCGTGATAAACCCCACATAGCTTCCAAATACGGCTCCCTTTCCACAGAGCTGCATCCTTTGCCCACAGCTGGAAAGTAGGCTGACCCCTTCGGAATTAACACAGCTCTGCATCTGATCACTGCTCATCCATCCCATCACTTCCAACCTCACTCCGAAGTGACATGCACACACATCATATCTCCCATATTAAATTATAAAGTTCTTGAGTGGTAGCTCTATATGAGATTTGTATTATATTCAGTCTAGTGTGACAAACATGAGTCAAAGCTACCATTTATTAAAAGTTTATTGATGCTAACCATCACACAAAGTTTAAGGTCTTTATATACATACCTAATTCGTTTCTGACAATCTGAAAGGTCGATATTTACTTTACCCATTTTACCTGAGAGGGCACTGAGTCTTCAAGGTAGCTGGTTGCTCAGTATCACACAGGCTTTAAGTGACAGGTGGGTTTTTTAATTCTGTCTCTGAAGCCTATGATCTTAACCATTACAAAGGAAGAACAAATAAATGATGGATGGGTGGATGGGTGGATGGGTGGATGGATGGATGGATGGATGGATGAAATAAATCGTAAACAGAAGCACAACATCTGTATCCTTTGAATCCAATCTCAAGATTTCCTTTCAAATCTAGCTTTCCCTTCGGGGTATTAAACCTCCTACCTTCAACCTCATCATCCAGGCATATGACTGAGGAGATCAGCATAGAAGGAAAACAGCGCATTTCACCCTTTTAAAGATTCATAATGAGCTAAAAGGCCAAGTCAAAATCAATTTACTATTCACCAAAGTCTCAGGTCCTTGCCTGTTTTGTTCTCCTGAATAAAACATACCTTTCTCAACTGTATGAGCTGCCAGCAGCCAGGAAGAAAAAAGGGAATGAGTAATACATATTTACATAATTAGAAAGGAAAAGAAACATTCAAGAGTGTTTCTTTTTTAACGTTTATGCTTATCTGAGTCTCCAGCCCAGAAAAATGTTTGGGCGATGTAGAGAGCATGTGTATTTTTCACCTTATAGCAGGATTTTTATGATCAAGATGTTTTCTCATTTGGTGCTGGAAGCCCAGGATCTTGAGGCTGCCCCACAGCAATCTGCACCCACCAACAGAAGGCACTTTCAGCCCCCAGTGCTGCCTGGGGTCCTTTAACCCACCGGAGGCCAGCCCTGAGACGGTGGCACTCAGTTCAGCTGTGTCCCTGGCATAGGCTGGGACTGAGTCTTGTGGCTCTGAAAGTGACAGTGATCATAATTTATTATCTTCATTGATTCAAAGAGCATGGCTCCTTGTACAAATAAGCAGGCATTTCTCAATTGTGCCACGCAATGGATAAATTGTTTTGTGTAGAAACTGTACTTTTAAAACTAATTGAGGTGGGCATGGTGGAGGTATGCATTATGCATGTTCAAATAATACACCCTTGGGGGGAAAACATCCCAGATGGCTTCTATTTAATTTTAAAACTGTTTTATTAATGCACTTTCAGGAAAAGAGCTTAAATCAATGACCTCAGTCCCACTAAGCCCAGAGTATTCAGCAAAGCAGGGTCCGGACGGCTCTCTCTCTTTCTCGCCCCTTCCCTGAAAGCAATGGCATCTCGCTTTCCCACAGACCTCTCTTTTTTTTCCATATTGATAATGTCATATTCAATCCAATCCATGCACATTAGCTACGACTAATGTAAATGTCATTGCTACTCTCTTCTCAAACCATTTTTTAAAAATTTGCTAAAACTCAGTTCAGCACAATCTCTCCACCACAGATTAATGAGTATTGGACAGCTTTTCTGTATTTCCTTTTCCTTCTCAGTGGAGTATTATTGACCAAAGCTTTGGGACATTTTAGAGCAACGAATAAACCCGATTCTCCTTGAATCCTAGGGAGTGCTTGGAAGAGCCAACCTTCTCCACCCAAGGCTCTGCTCCCGTCACTATTCTGACTAGAGCCAAGCACAACTGGTTCTGCAGGGACCCCACTTACCAGGTTCTCCGCCATTGTTTCTTCCACTCTGAATGTCTCTTACCCCGCATTCAAATTCTGCCTGTATTTAAGAATTCTATCACATACCTCCCCTTCCCAGGAAGCCTTCCCTGATCCTGCACTTATCTTGTCCCAGGCAGGTGAGACTCTTTTATTCTCTAAGTGCTCAAGGTGACTTATATACATTTCCCTTGAGGCTCTGGGGACAGTTCACCTTGAATCCTATTTGCTGATGTCACAGAATTATTTCCCCATGTAGATTATAAATTCCTAGAAGGTACAAACCAATATTTGTATTTCTCCTTTTAGTTAGTACAATGCCTGCACATAATGAACGCTAATAAATGTCTAGAGAAATGAAGAAAAGGAAAGAAAGAAAAGTACAGCAGTGGTGACGAAAAGTGAAAAAGAAAGAGAAAAGAATGGAGGGAGGAAGGGAGGGAGAGAGGGAAGGGATAAGAAAGAAAAGGAGCCAAGGAGAGGGCTGAACATGGGTCAGGGAACATGAGCAATATTATAAACAGACAGCAAAGCTTCCCTGGTTACTGACCACATAGTTCACAGTGCTGAGACATCTAAGTCAATTCTCCTTTTGCAGGGGAGTAACGGGCTCCAGGAGAACCTGTTCACCTCCGAGATGTACCTAGGGCATATTCTCCATACCCAGAATATGCCTAGGGCAATGATTCTCAAGATTCAGTGTGCAAAATTCAGTGTTGGAAACAAAAATATTGATTCTCTACAACTGGATTTCTAATACTGCATGACTACCGAGAGGGTCTGGTTTAAGAGGACTGGTATGGGTGCCGGGGCTCTGCACTTCTAATAAGACCCCAGATGGTTCTGACGTGAGTGTTGGAGATTCTGATTTGTGGAATGATGGCCTAGGCACATGGCTAGTTTCTGTTCTCCTGGAGCTGTCTCTCCTTATTGGCTTCCCCTGTTCACCACCTCAACCAGGTGATACACTACCTGCTCCATCTGCAAGATATAGCTGAGCTCTGCTGGGATTTGTTTCTGATCCTTAGAACCCCAAAAAATGTCTCTAGCTTCAAGTCCCTTGGTTTTTGTGTGCAATGACATTATTTTTTAAATATTATGACTGTTCTAGTGTTTTGTTATTTGCCTTTGACTCCTGTAGGATAACAGTGATGTTATGCTGATTCCTGGCCTCCTTAGATCAGCTTAAATGTGCCTGCCCCCTGCTTTATCCTATGCCATCAGTTACACTTCAGGCATCTGGACACATCTTCTACACCCACCTTCATGTGCAGTCCATGTCCAAATCCAGTCTCATCTGTACTATGTCCCAGGTGAGGGGAAACCATAGCACTCTTACTGTTAGATGGTCTCAGATGGTGTACAGATTGATTAGTTAAGGTACAACAGGCCACTGGGCTCCTTATCTAGAGTCTGGGTTCAACTCATGATCCTGTCCATTGTCCGGAAGGTGACAATAGAAGCTTTCCCTCAGTGCATTCATTCATTACACAAGAAGAACAATTATTTTATACAAAAATTGTAGCAATATTGGACTTTGGAGTATATACACCTGAATCAAAACTCGGTTCTGGCATACACTGGCCATATGAAGTGAACAACTTATTTATCTCCCAAGTCTCAGTTTTGTTTCCAAATAAAATGAGGCCAATAATACCAATACCCACATCAAGGAGCAGTTGCAAAGATTAAATGAGACAGTGAATGATGAGAAGAGCTCAGTTCCTGGCTCACGGAGAGTCCTCTACAAACAGTGGTGACGGTGGCCATGATATGATGACGTTGCTGCTATCGTAATCACTGTCATCATTGCTTTCATTTACTCCATTTGTTCAGTGAACGCTGAGGGACACACTATGTTTAGCTATTTACTGGGCCCTAGCCAGAATGTCAGTTTCTGGGAAACCAAAGGGAGACAAGTGTAGTGTTTAAGTCCTGAAATGAAGGTTCAGGGTCATTCACTGTCTTGACCTTTGGTAAAACCAAGAGGCCCTCAAATGACTGAACCATTAGGTCCCCTGACTACTCAGCCCCCACCTGTGGACCTCTAGCCAAATAGCCCTCCTTATCAAGGAGACCAGTCACTCAATTATCCCTGAGTATCAAATTTCAGGTTTCTACTAACCCACAGAATTGTTCAGACAAGCGGATCACATCCTCTCACAGAAATCAGGGGGCACCCCACCCTCTTAAAACAGCCACATGCTGTTTAACAACAGGGGACATTCCAAGAAAGGCACTGACAGGCAGCTGCATCACTGTGTGAATAGTGCACTTGCACTGACCTAGGTGACCTAGCCCGAGACAGGCCCAGGCCATCAGGTACAGCCTGCTGCTCCCAGGCCACAGGCCTGTGCAACATGCCACTGTGATGAATACCGCATGTGACTGCAGCACAGTGGTCACTATTGGTGTATCTAAACTTATATCAACACAGAACAGGTACAGTGAAAATACAATGAAAAGATGAAAATGATAACCTGTCTAGGGCACTTACCATGAACAGAGCTTACAGGACCAGATGTTGCCCTGGGTGAGTCAATGAGGGAGTGGTGAGTAAATGGGAAGTCCTAGGACACTACTGTACACTACAGCAGACTCTGTAACACTGTGCTCTTAGGCAACATTTATAAGACGACACAAACTCAAATCAAGCCCAAGAGAAAATGATGCAATCAAGACACATGGTAAACTTGAGATATGAGGCTGCTGCTGAAATAACATGCAGCAAACATTTTCATGTGAGAAGAAAGAGTATGCTCTAAAATAACAATAAAAATAAATACATAATCAGCAATAGTTGCTTATTAGCATTACCTAGTATCATGTACTGTACACAATTATATGTGCTACATTTTTATAAAACTGGCAGCTCTGTAGGTGTGTTTACACCAGCATCACCACAGACACATGAGTGATGTGTCGCCCTACAATATTATGTGGCTATAACTTCACTAAGGATTTTTCAGCTCCATTATAATCTTAAGGGAGCACCATCAGATATGTAGTCCACACTGACAAACGTCATCATGTGACTTATGACCATACTGCAATGCCTACCTCCATGGCCCCTAATGGCTCACTCTGCCCCAGAACAGCCCCTGTGTGGCCCCACAAGGTCTGCCGTGTTCTTCCCTGTGACCCATACACTGCTGTGGATCTCATCTGGCCAGTGTCAGGTGCCATGTGCTCAGTCACTCCCCCCACCTTGGGGTGGGGATCCTTTCCTCACCTACAGGGTGAAGAGGAGATGAAGCAAAGAAGCCAGATCACCAGTCCTGCCATTCACAGTCTAAGGGAGAAGATATTTGGGTAAACAGACCTTTAAGACCATCGGGGTGAGCGGTCAATGGAGAGGTAGGAAATGATGTGTGAGCAGAAAGAGGGAAGCAAGAGACTCTGATGGAGGGGTACAGGACAGTGCACTTCACAGATAACAGAGCATTTGGTTCAGTGCAGAAGCCTCACCCAAAACCTCACCAACAGATGACCAAGGTGCCCACCCCACCTCTTCCCCAGGACCTCACCAGTGAGAGGGCATCTTTGGCCCCCTATTTCAGGCCAACGTCCTCTGGGCTTCACAGGGGGAGGTGGAATCTGTGGAACAGACTTGCCCAGTGTTGTTCCAGTCCAGCCTTTATTTTGTACAGGATTCTTCTAAGCTACTCTACCTGTACACCAGGGGGCTGAGTATGTCTTTGCTGTAGTGGAGTAGTTGCCACCACGTGTTCTGAGTTCTGCTCTACAGATGATAGTTCAGCCTCTGCAAGAGGAGCTGAGCCACGACATCGTCCAGAACTCTGCCACACTGGAAATAGCACTTTGCTGCATCTCCTTCCTAGAAACTTCATTTACTACATTAAAAGTACATATAATAATATTAAAATCATCGCCTATTTTAAATAAGGATGACAATATTTGAATGCATATGCTCTAGATGAGCTTGTTACGTACATGGTCTTGTTTAATCTTCCCTCAAACCTGTGTTCCCGGGTGAGAAAACCGAGACTCATAAATGTCTGGCAGCCCACCCAAGGTCACAGAGCTGGTATTTATGTAAATCAAGCATTTGATTTCAGGTTTATTTGCCCCTAAATCCACGCTCAGAACCCTGATGCTACTCTGATCTCATGTTTAGTGTCCTCAGTTGAAATAGGTTGGCAACTGATGATTTTGAAAGTTTAAGCCAATGCTGCACATTACATCCCCAGCCTTAACAGAAATAAGCCAGTTCTCTAAAAACCACTGATTGGTAATGATTACTACCACATCTTTGCTTCCACAAATGCAAGCTTGTTTTGCCTTCATTGAACTCAGATGAAACATTTAGACACTGCTTAAGAGGAGCAAGCATGCACACCTTCTGGCTGATGAAACACGAGGGCCTGTGGGTTCCTGCTGCTAACAGTCTTTCTAAAGACTTGAAGCCAGATTTTCGTCCTCTGAAGCCCTGTAGGTCAGTTCTGTAAGAATTTGGATTACTATTTCTGCCAGGGCACCACAGGGAAAAGGCAGCCTAAGTGATATCGTAAGAAGGAAAAGAAAATGTTCAGCATGTTCTTAGTTGAGATTTTGAGCGGTCCAGAGGACATGATTACAACCTCTTCCAGAGACCCAGTTACAAAGAATCCTGCACCTCAGATGTGTTCACCTACGAGTCAACGAGATGCAGAAAAACTGACTTTGGAGAGAGCCACGTGGTGCTTGAAGTGGGTGTTAGGAGGCCCGAGACCTTGTTTCTGTCTGTACTATTCCAGGCCCTGATTTAAGATCCTTTTCTTTAGTGATGGCAGAGAGGAGACTTCAGCAAGTCTCTATCGATGTGGTAGGAATATTTCCACTCCTGAGAAGTAGGGCTGCATTTCCTGTTCTTCTCTTCCCTTGGAGCAGTTTGGATAAGTGAGGAAGTTTATTTTAGAGAATTGTGTGTTTTCTGAAAGGAATCCATCATCTTAAGAAAAATACTCTTGTTTGTGTCTCTCTGCAGTGAGTGACTCCTTACTTTTTCTAGAGAAGCTACACCATCTGGGAGAACAAGACTGAATTTCAAGTAGATTGGATATAGAATCTAATGTCAGGTTTAATAAAGCAGCTGAATTTTAGCTGGAAGTTTGCTTTATGGAGAAATCTCAGTCTAGAAGAAATCATTATGTCTTTAATCAATTGCCCATTGAATCATGAAGTGGTGAAATTTATAGGGAAATTAAAGCGCATCTAAACCCCAAGATTATAACCAGGGATCCACAGAGCTCTGCCTTGGGGCCATGGACAGGTGTCAGTGGCTTTGTGAATAACCCGAGTTTGTGCACAGATTCATTATGTTCACCTGTAAACATTGGTTGCTTTAGTTTTTGTTCTGGGAAGAGAGTGTATAAAACTTGTACTGATGTTTTTAAAAGGCTCAAAATGTTTAAGGACCACTGACTTAGATCAGCATTTAAGCAGGAGGAAACCGATGCCTAGGGAGGTCAAGTGACTAGCAGGACAGCATCACATGGCTGGAGAGAAACGGAACTGCTAGGCACCAGGTGGTGTGATGTCTAACCCATGCCAGCACGCTGCTTCTGAGCTACAACAATGGGGCTTCTCCTCTGGCCTCTGAGCTGGAGCCTATTACTCAGGTATGAGAAAACAAAATCCGTAAAATATGGTACACAAGAGTAGGAGGTTTATATTCTGAGTGCAATTATATTAAAATAACCAGAACTATGCAACAGAGTGCTCAATTGTCAGATTTGGAGTAAAGGGGCGTCTTAGATTAAGTTGCTTCCAAAAGACACCTAAGAGTAGCATTTAGACATGAGTAGCTTAATTTGCCAGTGATTTCAGGAAGCATTACGAAGAGTAAGGCAGTGAGAAAGGAAAGGGGATGTTTGTGACAGATGTGTGTGTTTAACTGGAGCCTCATCACTCTGGAAACTTGGGGACCTTCTGGCTTAGAGTAGTCCAACCAGAGGAGCAAGGAAACTGGGGTGCTTATCTTATAACTCCCATCTTTCATTTATTGAAACTTGGTGTTTTTTTGGAGGGGGTGGAACCAACCAAACAAACAACAAACAACTTCAGGTAGAGAGACACAGGAACCATATATGGAAATTATTGACCAATAACCCCACACCCAGGTAGGCCAAGGGGATATGGGAAGTGTTTCACAAGATCTGTTAAAAGGTGTTTTAAAAATTAAATGAAGAAAGATATATCTATGGACTATTTTCAGATCATGACATTTTAGGAATTGAAAAAATTTCCAGGAGTTGCCTACTGCTATAACCCTTTCTTTTAGAACCTGTAGAAAGTTGAAATTATTTCTTTAATATCGCTTAAAATAGTGATCTGTTGCGCTCTTCAATGTTAGGGAACACATCACATGCAGTTGTGATTCTGTTTTGCTTTGGGGCCATCCCTGTGCATTACTGACTTTATTTAGATGAAGTCAGACTCTGCTGGACTCTTCTCTTCCATGGGTGGCCAACTTCTATTCTGAACCTGAATGACTTATATTCAAGGCCCCTTCCCAGTGACAGCCCATGGGAGCCAGCCTCCAAGACAACGCCCAGTGATCCCTGCCTCCTGGCTTTGACACCTGTGTATTTTTCCTCCCCATTGAATAGTGCTGACTAATGCATCTAACAGAATATTACAAAAATGACATAATGTGACTTCCAAGACTAAGTCATCAAAGTCATTGTCATCTCCATCTTCTTCTCTTGGATTACTCCCTCTGGGGACAACCAGCTGCCATGTTGTGAGGACACCTAAGAAGCCCTATGGAGAGGTCTCTGTGGTGAAAAACTGAGTCCTCCTGCCAAAAGCCATGGGAGTGAGACATTTAGGGAGTGGGTTTGCCACTGCCAGCAAAGCCTTCGGGTGACTAGAGCCACAGCCAACATTTTAACTGCAACTCCATGAAAGACCCTGAGCCAGAAACATCCAGCTGCGTGCTCCCAGGTTCCTGGCCCTCAGAAACTGTGTGAGATAATACAGAGCAATTGTTTTAAGCAATTGTGTTTGGGGGTAATTCGTTACACAGCATTGACATCTAGACTTAACCTTTCGGTATTTACAGATAGCTACTTCCAATCTTCTATTCTAATGAAATATCTGTCTTTTCTTTTAATCTTCCTTTGTGTGGCCTGGTTTTCTGCTTTTTGCTCCATTAGGGAACTATCTTTGTATGTCAATATCCTTTTTAGTGTCATTGTGTTTTAGTTAAATCTCTGTTGAAAGTGACAGAAAACCAAACTTAACCAGTTTATACATGAGAAGCAGAACAATTGTCTCACGGAATCAAATTTCCTGAAGGGACCAAGGGGGTCTAGCCTTAGAGACAGCTGGCACCAGAGACTTGACTGACACACAGGTTCTTCCTCTCCATCTGCTTTCTATCCTAGGTTTTGGCTTCATTCTAAAATCTGACATCCCCAGAAACTTAGAATCATTTTTATGTTGCATTCATACTCAGAGCTGTGTGGCCACAGACCAAAGAAAGTTTTTCCTGCCTAACAACTTTAGTTGAAAAAAATCTCAGGGAAGAATTGCAATTGGTCTTACTTAGATCATGTTCCCACTCTGAGAACACTGTGATCAAGACGAGTTTATCATGCCCAGGTGAGTCACGTGAGCACCCCTGTGGTGAGGGGCACACTGCCAAGAGGCTTATGGGAGAGAGGGAGGGGCAGGTAAATCTAAAATGAAGGTGATTTAGGAACAGAGGAAAGAATAAATACCTTCTGCCTCTTAGCTGGAAGTGATGTTCCTTTTGTGTTTGGACTAGAACAGGGTGAACAGAGACCATTTTCTGGTAATTAGATAAGTACATCTTATATAATAAGTATGATAAGCTGATGAGGAGTAAAATTTCTGGAACAAAAGCAAATAGTCAAGAGCATGGAGGGTGACAGTAAGAAAAGCCATTCTTACTTAGATTGGAGGGCTCACTGCCACTGCACCAAAGGAAGGAAGACTGGTTAGCTAGGTGCGCACTGGAGTTCCAGGACAGAGATGCGCCTTGGGTACTCAAGGCCATGGCTTCTGAACTGCAGCGCTGTGATACACTGAGGTCACGGTCCTCTCTAAGGTAGTTTGTGAGGTCCGTCATTGCTGTCAGTAGATAAATTATCACAGTTTATAAGTTATTTCCCTTCATATACATCAAAGTGGACTTATAGTCACCATATGATAACAGCCCCCTTGTTAGCACGCATCTAAGAGGCAGTATGTGCGATGGTTAGAGAGGGTCATCTGAGCACACAGCCTAGACTTAAATCTCACATCTACTTGTTAGATTTATGATCAGCCTGCACTTGAATCTCAGATCAGCTGCTTATTGGATGTATCATCTTGGGCAAGTCCTTTAATTTCTCAGTGAGTCAACTATGCTTCATCATAAAATCTGGAATAATATCATAGGGATGTTATAAATTAAATGAGTTAATATATACAAAGTTCTTATAACACTGTCTGACACAGTAAATGCTGCATAGAGATTAGCAATCATCATTATTATTGTTGTTCTTAAATTAGGTGGAAAGTTTTGTACTTAAGCATATCCTCATGGAAATCTGTGCATACCCTGATGGGACTGTATCACCATTGGAGTATCATCCTTTCCATATCCTGAGAAAGAAGAAATCTTAAAACTTGTCATTCCAGGTAATCAGTGGGCTGAAGTATAATGTCTAGTAAGAAAGTGACAAGGCAAGTGAGTTGAAATGATTTGTGGGACATTTTGGCTGAAAATAGAGACCTTTAGAAGACTGCATATCTATCTTGTCATGTGTTAAAGTTTATACTGATTGCATATGGATCTGTCTTCATATAATACAAGAGCAAAAATATCCCAATGCACTTCCATAAGAAATGAGCATTCGTCTGCGGGTTGTTGGTTTTCCAATTGCAGTAGCAAAGATTTAAGCCATATTTAGTACCTAACAGATCCATCATAAAAGCTAATCTTTCCTAATGCCCATTTTTATCCAAGTACAGTGCATAATTAAATGCTAGCGCTGAAAATCACTGTATTTAGAAAAGAACAAGGCAAGATCATCGACCACGGCTATTTATACACTCCTCCAGCTCCAACATTTCAGAGTGCTCATGCTCGCCACTGACATTGCTTATTTTTAAACCCTTTACTTTCAAACAGTATAAATCATATTTTTGAAAGATGAGACAATTGGATCATTGCATCATATTATTGCAAAGCTCTAAAAAGAAGTGATGCTTAAAGATCACTCAGCACACCTACCTGAGAATCTGTCTACCACTTATTTTGAAGATATCTGTTTCAAGTCACAGAAAGACTTGTTTTTAGAAAAGCCTCCCAGACACAGAAAACTGTATTGTGATTACCAGAAGGGAAGGGGGTGGGGGAGGTAGAAGAAGGTAGAAGGTGGTGATTTTCCATCGCCATTTCTATACATGCTGATGGACAGAGATTTAACTTAGGATGGTGAACACACAATAAAATATACAGTTAACATATTACAGACTTGTACACCTGAAACCTATATAATTTTATTAGCCAATGTAACCTCAATAAGTTCAATAAAAAAATAAAAAAGAAAGGCTTACGGAAACAGTGACGCTATGATATGTGTGCCACAACTCTCCCGTGACAATTATCACCAATTTCCCAGAAAGTGTGAACTGAGCCTCAGAACCCTTTCAACACAATGATGCAGGTAGCTACTTGAAATCAATTGGAATTAGCACTAAAAATGTTAAATGTGTAAAATGCCCTGGCAATGACTGAGCTATATAGACCACAGGATACTCAATTTTCATATCCAGATGATTATACCTTTCACATTTCTCAGTTCTGAAGTATCTGAACCAGATTTGTCCATCTCCACACTGTTTCACTGATTGTTCCTTAAAGAACCAGTTCGTATGTTAGTGTGTTAGTGAAAACCCTTTCTTGGACCTGGATAATAATATGTTCCCATAGTGCAAATTACATTTTTTAATGAGGCATAATTCACATGCTATAAAATTCACCCTTTTAAAGTGCAAAATGCACTGGGTTTTAGTGTATTTACAAAGTTGCATAACATCACCACTATCCAATTACACAGCATTCCAATCTCCCAGAACAGAAACACCACGCCCTTTAGCAGTCACTTCCCATTCATCTCCCTTTCTCCCCACCTAGCCCCTAAGAATCGGTGGCCTATTTTCTGACTGTCAATTTGCTTATTCTGGACATTTTATATAAATGGAATGATACAATATGTGGCCTTTTGCATGTAGCTTCTTTTACTTCATATGTTTTCAAGGTTCATCCACATTGTTGCACCTATCAGTGCTTCATTCTTTTTTATAGATAAATAATATTCCATTGTATGATATGCCATAGATTTTTTTTAAAGATTTTTTTATTTATTTATCTTTAGAGAGGAAGCGAAGGAGAGAAATATCAATGTATGGTTGCCTCTTGTGAGTCCCCTGCTGAGAACTGGCCTGCAACCCAGGCATGTGCCCTGACTGGGAATTGGACCACGATCGTGTGGTTTATAGGCCCGTGCTCAATCCACTAGCTATACCAGCCTGGGCTCCATAGATTATTTGAGTCATTCCCATTTTTGTCTATTATAAATAATGCTGCTATCAATATTCATGTACAAATTTTATATGGCTTATGTTTTCAATTCTCTTAGGTAGATACCTAAGAATGTAATTATTGGTCATATGGTAATTTTATGTTTAACTTTTGAGGAACTGCCAAACTGTTTCCAGAGTAGCTGCGCAATTTTACATTCATACCAGTAATGTATACAGGTTTAAATTTTTCCAAATCCTCATCAGCATTTTCTATTCTTTTTTGTTATACTCATCCTAGCAAGTATAAATGATATCTCATTGTGGTTTTGGTCAGCACTGAGCATCTTTTTACATATTTGTTGGCCATCTGTATATCTTTGGTAAACTATATATTCAAATCCTTTACCCACTTTAAAAAAATTTAGCAGTTGTCTTTTTATTGTTGACTTGCAAGAGTTTTTATATTTGCGATAAATCGGTTATTATCAGATACCAAATTTGCACATTTTTTCCCATTGATCGGATTGCATTTTCACTTTCTTGATATTGACCTTGATGTATAAAAGTTTCGATTTTTGACTATAGCTAATATATTTTTATTGGTTGCTTCTAATATTGATATCATATCTAGAAAACCATTGTCTAATCCAAGGTCACCACGATTTACCCCTACATTTCTTCTAAGAGTTTTACAGTTTTAGTTTTTATATTTGTGTCATTAACATATTAATGCCAACTGACTTTCTGTAGTATACAAGATCTTTGTTCCTATATAACCCTGTTTCCTTTCTTCTCTTTGCTACTGTAGTTGTCACACAAATCACATCTTTATGCATTGGGTGCCCATCAACACAGATTTACAGCTTTTGTTTATGCAGTTGTGTTTTATTTTAAATTATATAGGAGGAAAAGGTATAAATAAGGCATTTTTGCTGTCTTATATTTATCTATGTATTTACATGAGGGTTTGCGTTATTAGCTAACATCCTTACATTCTGTCTGAAGTGTTTCTTTAGTGTTTCTTTAGTGTTTCTGTCATGCCAGGTTTAATGATAACAAATTTTCTGTATGTGTTTATCTGGGGATATCTTAAATCCTTCTTGTTTTTGAAGGACAGTTTTGCAGGTTATAAGAATCCTTGATTGACACACTTATTCTTCTAGAACCTTGCATGTGTTATCTTGCTGATTCTGGCCTCCATAGTTTCTTATGAGAAATCAGCTGTTAATCTTATTGAGAAGTCTTTGTATGAGATAAGTCACTTCTCCCTTGATTCAAGAATTTCTCTTTGTCTTTGTCTTTTGACAGGTTGATTATGATGTGTTTAGGTATGGGTGTCTTTGATTTTTATCCTCTATAGTTTGTAGTTTCTTGGGTATGTAGATTAACATTTTTAAGCCAAATATGGAGAATTTTCACCATTATTTCTTCAAATATTCTTTCTGACCCCTTTCTCTCTTCTCTTCTTCTTGGACTTCATTATGCATATGTTGGTATATGTGATAGTTCCCCACAGGTCTCTGAGTTCTGTTTATTTTTCTTCATTTTTTTCTTTTTGTTCTGCAGACCATATGATTTGGATTGATTTATATTTGCTGACTTTTTATTCTGCTTGCTTTAATCTGCTGTTGAGCCTCTCTGGTAAAATTTTTATTTCAGCTATTATAATTTTCAACTCCAAAATTTCCATTTGTTTTTAAAAATATTTTATTTATTTATTTTTAGAGAGAGGGAAAGGGAAGGAGAAAGAGTGGGACAGAAACATCAGTGTGTGGTTGCCTCTCATATGTCCCCTACAGGGGACCTGGCCTGCAACCCAGGCATGTGCCCTGACTGGGAATCAAACCGTGATCCTTTGCTTCACAGGCCCGTGCTCAATCCACTGAGCTACACCAGCCAGGGAAACCATTTGTTTTTTTTAAATAATTGTTATCACTATATTGATATTTACTATTTACTGAAACATGGTTCTCTTATTTTGTTTTAATTGTTTATACATGTTTTTCTTTAGCTATTTGAATATAATTAAAATATCAAATATTAAGTCTTGTCAAAGTAGTTCAATGACAGGGTTCCCCCAGAGACAGTTTATTTTCCTAAGTTTATGCCATATTTTCTTGTGTCCAGGTATGTCTTATAACTTATTTTTGAACATTTCTTAATACCATATGACTTCACTTATACATAGAATCTATGAACAAAGTGAACTAGCAAGCAAAACACAGACTCATACAAAGAGCAGATGACAGCTAGTAGAGGGGAGGCTGTGGGTGGAGGGACTGAGCAAAAATGACAAAGGACTTATGGACATGGAAAACAGTGTGGTGATTGCTTGTGGGAAGGAGGTCTAAGGTAACTAAATAGTAATGAAAAAAACAGAATAGGAGACTTCCACCAAGATGGAGGCATAGGAGGAAGCACTGAACCTTCTCACACAACTAAGTTTAAAAACAACATAGTTTTAACAACAAAAACGCAGCCAAACCACAGAAAATTGAACTACATGGAAGTCTGACAACAACGAACCCTTCAGCCAAACCAGTAAGAGGGGCAGAGCCAGCAGCAGAGCAGGGTCGGGCAGGAAAGATCCACCGACTGACCCGGGCACGTGACCCAGGTGCACCAGCAGCCGTGGGCAGATCCCAGGTGCTGAGAAGTGGGCAGACCCACTGAGGATGCAAGGTGTTGGACCCACTGAGGGCTGACCTCGGTCACACATTCGCATGCAGATAAAGCGGTGAAGGAGCTAGCAGTGAGATGGACCGAGCAGGCCCCAGCAGCAGGAAGCGGCAGAGAGAACCGCCATTGTCCCTCTCTGACCCTGCCCCCACATACAGCATCACAAAGCAGCAACCTGGGTGGCCCCACCCTGGTGAACAACTAAGGCTCCGCTCCTCATATGTAACAGGCACAAAAACAGATCAAAACATGGCTCAAGAACAACTCAGAGCTCCAGAGCCAATAAATCTAAGTGATGAAGAAATAGCCAAACTTTTAGATGTACAGTTCAAAACACTGGTGATCAGGATGCTCACAGAACTGGTTGATTTTAGTCACAAATTAGAGGAACATATGAAGGCTAAACTAATTGAAATGAATGGAAATACACAGGAAACCAATAGTAATGGAAAGGAAACTGGGACTCAAATCAAAGGAGTGAACCAGAAGGAGGGAAAAAAATGACCAAACAGAAAAGAATGAAGAAACAAGAATTCAAAAAAATGAGGAGAGGCTTAGGAATCTCCAGGACATCTTTAAACATTCCAACATTTTAATTATAGGGCTACCAGAAGGGGAAGAGGAACAGCCATGAGTGGAAAACTTATTGGAACAAATAATAAAGGAGAACTTCCCCAATCTGGCAAAGAAAATAGACTTCCAAGAAATCCAGGAAGTTCAGAGAGTCCCAAAGAAGTTGGACCCAAGAAGGAACACACCAAGGCACATCATAATTACATTAGCCAAGATTAAAATGAAGGAGAGAATCTTAGAAGCAGCAAGAGATAAGGGCACAGTCACCTACAAAGGAGTTCCCATCAGACTGTCAGCGGATTTCTCAAAAGAGACCTTACAGGCAAGAAGGGGCTGGAAAGAAGTATTCCAGGTCATGAAATCCAAAGACCTACATCCAAGATTGCTCTATCCAGCAAAGCTTTCATTTAGAATGGAAGGGCAGATAAAGTGCTTCTCAGATAAGATCGAATTCAAGGAGTTCATCATCACCAAGCCCTTATTATATGAAATGTTAAAGGGACTTACCTAAGAAAAAGAAGATAAAAAAGATGAACAGTGAAAGAACAGCAAATTCACAGTTATTAAGAACCACACCTAAAGCAAAAGCAAACTAAGAGGACAGCTAGATCAGGAGCAGAACCATAGAAATGAAGATCACATGGAGGATTAGCAACAGGGGAGTGAGAGAAGGAGAAATGGGGAGAAGGTACAGAAAATAAGTAGCATAGATGGTAGGTAGAAAATAGATAGGGGGGAGGGTAAGAATAGTAGGGGAAATATAAAATCTAAAGAACTTGAGACACGTGGTCATAAACTAAAGGGGGGGAATGGTGGGGGAGGGGTGTGCAGGGTGGAGGGGAATGAAGGGGGAAATAGAACTGTAATGGCATAATTAATAAAATATATTTTAAAAAATAAAATAAAGATTAAATTTTTAAAACATTTAAAATAATATAAAGTGGCATATTTTGAAATTAATTATTTTCCCCTCTGATTTGTTTTGTTGCTATTTTGTTGTTATTGTTTATAACGTGCATGTTTGTTTGGTTAGAGATTTCTATGATCCAGTTCTCTAAACCCTATATTCTTTGATTGTGTGGCCACTAATATTTTTGTTCAGTTATCTTAGTGATAAGGTGATGATTAGACAGAGATTCTTTTAAACTTATCAAAAAGAGAAGTTTCCCAGCATTTGTCCAGGAGTTCTCTGTGTATGTGTGCATGTGTGTGGGAAGGAGGGCGGGAATGCCTTCAACACTCAGCTAGTCAACTTACACCTCTGCCTAAGCCTTCACTCCCTGCTTACACATAGCCTCAAGGTCAACCAGGGATGGAGCTTAGGCTCTCCTCCGATCTTCCCTGGACATGTACACAGCCCCCAGCATGCACACAGCTTTGTGCATGTGTGCGGCTTTCTAGGGTTCTGGTAATGTGACAGACTTTGAAAGCCCTCCATGGGCATCTCCTCTTTCAGTTTAACAAAAAAAGATTTTTAGGTAGCTTATGTTTTACCGCTACTGTTATTCGCTCTCTCAGGCTGTTGCAATGATATTTAAGAGGCCTCTGTTTTCAGCATATACTCTCAGGGTAAAGGCTGTTCACACTGGGTCAGCTCCCAGTCAGGTCTAATGAAGTTGGTCACATGAGTCAGTTCTTCTAAGAAACCACTAGAGAGGCAAAATGATAATTATTCTCTTAGAGTGGAGCTTTAAAAGAGCTCACCCTGTTCTGTCTGTTCTCTCTTGTTACTGCTAGATTACTAGTTTTCATTGGCATTGCAGTCTGCTCATTTTTAAGGCTAATACAGAGCTGAGGAATAGGTGGGATTTGGCAAATTAAAATGTCACAAAGCTTATACTCTTCTTATCAATATTCAGCCATTTTTTTAAAATAAATGCTTCTCAGATTTTTATAGATCTTTATAACTTCCAGACTGCAGGGAAAGTTGATGCTGGCAATTTCCCCCATATTCTTGCTTTTATGAACAAATTTTCAAAAGTCCTTACAAAGTACAGTTTGTATAGATTACACACACTTGTAGAATCACAAGTACTTATCATGGCTTATAAGGCCCTATAAGATCAAATCACCTGCTTTTCTCTTAAAAGTGATGTCTCATACAGCTTTCCCTCATTTACCATAAACTGATTCTTCATATGACTCTCTTTGTGTTCAGCCATTACCTCATCACTGCCTTTGCAGGTAGTACTCTCTCTGCCTGGAGTTTTCTTCCCCTGGAAGAAACTTTTCATCCTTTTAGTCTCATCTCAAATATCACCTCTCAAAAAAGGCCATCCCTGACTGCCTGTTCTGCCGAAGCTCTGCCTCCCTCCATCTCCACGGCCCTCTCCCCTCCAGATAGTCTCCCGCTCCTCACAGTCTATGTATTTCACAGCCTTTGGTAAACACCACAGGGATGGTTTATCTCACTTACTGTATTTGTTTCTTCCCATAGAATGTAAGCTCCAGGAGGATAGGGACCTTGCTAGTCCCATGCATCTCTATATTTCTTTGGCCTGCACAATTAATGCAGATAGTAAGCACATAATAGTGGAGAGTTAGATGAATGATAGTTGAATAATGAGCTACTAGGTGTCCTACTTACCATCAATAACGTAGCTGCATTTAGGATCCCGCAACTATGTTCTATCATTTAGTTAAATTCTAAGAGCAAGCCAGTGAAAATGTGATATGATGCCTAGAAAACCCTTGAATTTCTTCTACTGGAGAATACTTGAGAGGGAAAAAAAGGGGCTGTAGCCCAAGGACAGGAATACATTTCTCATCTTTGCTGAGGCCAGAACATAAGTCCATTTTCACCTTAGTTCCCATTTTCTTCACATCTAACACCACAAGGTTGAATCGGTTCATCTCCCAGTGTCTCCCAACCTCTCCACTCTTGCTTCTGGAGTCTCACGAGGTACCCTACTACCAGGTAGGAAGGAAATTGATTTTAAATGCTGCACAGTAAAAGGATAAGTATGAAAAACCAGGATACCACTTTGGCACAAAATTTTTATGTTCATGATTGTACATAATTTTTTTTACTAGGGACATCTTGAGGTTTATAGCATTTGAGTAAAACATACAATATTTTATCTGGTTAACCATCTTATGACATCTGTATCCTAAAGCAATCTAAGATGCCACAGGGATTACATTTGTTGATTTTTTTAAATTTTAAATGGAATAAGTTGTGAATCAAATCCACCAAGTAATAAAGTAAATTTGAGGTTGGTCTTCATATGTGTTGCACAGTAAATTGGAATATTTCTCTGGCTTTCAACGGCTCTGCCTCTCATCTCTGCAGTACATTTTGGAGTTATCAACTTTACAAGACTCTTAAGTCAGGAATATACAGTAATGGGAAAAATAAATAAATAGGGAGAAAATTTCCATTTCTGAAGTGGAAGAAAGAATACTTACAAAATGCTGGCTTCTCCTAGATCTTGGGAACAAAATTTGGGTACTTAAGATAGAGGCCAAAGCCCTGGCTGGTGTAACTCAGTGGATTGAGTTCAGGTTGCGAACCAAAGGGTCGCCAGTGCGATTCCCAGTCAGGGCATGTGCCTGGGTCGTGGGCCAGGTCCCCACACATTGATGTTTCTCTCCCTCTCTTTCTCCCTCCCTTCCTCTCTCTCTAAAAAAGAAAAAAAAAAAGAAGATAGAGGCCAGATGGGTGAATCAAATGAATGATGTACATATATTTTTAGAAGTTACAATTTGTGTATGCAGTGCAGCACATTTTATCAAAGAGGTAACATGGATATAAGTTAACTGAGGTTTTGATCATTATCTAGTCTATTCAAAACAAGAAAAGCCCACCTCCCTTGGATTTCTGCATGGGAGCTGGCAAGCATTGCCTCAGCATGGTTACTCCTCTTTCTGGAGTGGTGAGTGCCAGGTGTTTGGGATGAGCCTCTGCATTGGAAGTAGTTAAGTGGTGGGTCCCAGCCAGGTTCATGGTGAGGAAGGCAAAGAGAGCACAGCAATATTGTACACATGAAGGTCCTCTTTTTTTTTTTTTTTTGGTAACATCCTGCCTAGCCAAGCAGATTAAAGACTCTTCAGAGGATTTTTGCACTAGTCCAGATAATATTTCCTAGCCTTATGCTACCAACTTTTGGGACCAGATAATTCTTTGCTGTAGGCGGAATGTCTGGTACACTGAAAAATGTTTAGCAGCCTCTCTCACCTCTATTAGTTTCCAGTAGCAACTCCCTTCCCACACAAGTTTTGACAACCAAAAAGGTCTCTAGATATTGCCAATTGTCTGATGAAGGGCAAAATCACCTCTGTTAGAGCTACTGGAGCTAGGAGTATGATTCTTTAACAGAAGAGAAATAGAACAAAGACCAGCCCTATGTAGAATATGACAATAACCAGCTTATATAGGAAACATCAGCTTTGAGCCATTCTTTCTTTAGAGCAACAATATGACATTTTATCTATTCAGCAATTATATATACATTACAAGAACATTTCTAGCATAATAATGACTACTTCTTTAGCAAGTTCTCTGTGCTGAGTGTTTTTATATAATTTTAGCTTACTTAAAATTCACAGAACCCTGCAAGATATGCAGGTAAGTAGTAGGGTGATGTGGATTTGGATTCAGATTTTCTTTTACTCTCCAGTCCCTTCCTCACTGGTGGCAGATCTCATGACTTCATAAATTATTTAGACAACAGATCACAGTGGTTAAGAGTATAGGTTCTGGGAATAAAATGCCTTGAAGTGAATCTTGTTTCAACTGAGTCCTAACTGCCTGTGTTTGAGCAAGTTACTTAAACTCTCTGAGCTCAGTTTTTAATCTAAATGTACACCCCTCTCAGGGGACTGCTGGGAAGATTAAGTGAGATAACATATACAAAAACCTGACAAATAAAAAATACTCAAGGGCTGAGTTTAGGTTTCAGACTCTATGCCTGACAGGACTTGAAGGTAACATAAAGGAGTATAGTGGGTCCAAGCATGGCATTAGGGAGTGGTGCGGACTGTGGTGTACTGCATACGTCACATCCTGTTTACAGATTTTTTCAGCCATTTTTTAAAGAAATGAGTATAAGCTAAATAACTGATATTGGCAGGATGGGTTGGGATCATAAGCCCCCAATTTATTGGTGAGGTCACTGAACCCCAGAGAAGCAGAGGGGCTGCTGGGTTGCACTATTTTGCAGTGGAGGGAGTTAACATGGAATCTAGGCCCCATTTTATCCTTGGCCAGGTCTCAATTACTGTGCAGGATGTACCTTACTCTCTGAAAAAATCTCGTTTTTATTTCTGTAAATGAGTTCTGATTTCCTCATGAACTAAAATGAAGTATATGTCTATTTCTATAGGAGCTCAGAGCTGTGTTTGTGGGCATGGGATTACTCCTACCAGGGCACCTGAGCATTTAAATTGCTCCCCACTGGGGGTCAGAACTTGCCTGTGGCAGAATGCAGAGTGCTCCATCACGAGGATTATAGGGGTTTGTTGGGTTTTTTTTTTTTTTTTGCAGGGGTGAAAAGGGCCAAGACTTGCAAATAAATGCAACCACCAATTAGACTCTCTCAACATTATATTTAATTTAGACTCCTTAAAGCAAGCAAGGATTGTTGCATTTTAAATATCTGATTTGTTTAGAGGCTACCATCCTTTAAACTGTTTCTTGCTTTTAATCCTTAGGTAACTGGTTGGTACGACTTGAGAATGAAAAAGCTTATATTTGGTAGACTCATATCTCTTTGATATATAAAGACACCTTAATAATACCAAAAAACTTCCAAATATTTCTACCAGTTTATCCCTCATGCACACACCGCTCTGCTGACTGCTTATTATTATCTAGTAGGTTGCATGTCATAACTCTTTTATTTATCTTTATATCCTTAGCAAAAAAAAAAATAGTGCCTGGTATAAATTAGATACTCAATAAATATTTTTTAATTTACAGAATGTTTGAAAACTTGAATAATGAGGAACATATGCTCTTAAGAACAGCTCCTCCTACTTTGTTTGAACACATAAAGGTACCTTCTCTCTCTGTTTTCTTAATTTCCCCCTTGTAACTTCTAGCCATAGGTCCTGGGACTGAGTTTGTAGCTTATGTAAAGACCTTGCATCTCTTTTCTAAGCATCTGAAGGCTGGTTTCATGATTCCCCAATTCTTTTGTACCACAGATATTCTTTTTTTCCTTCTCTGAAAGAAAGTCTCTATAACACATTGATCTCTCTCCTTGAGCTATTCAGAAACTTGTTTGATTTTGTTTAAATTCTATGGTACTGACTTCTGGTTGACACTCAGTATCCATATTCCAGGTCTTATATGATGTGAGCACATGACTTCCAGCTAAAAACTACATTCCCCAGCCTCCTTTGTGCCCGACATGTTTATGTGGCTCCCCAGGGCAATGAAATGTTAATGGAAGGGATATGTGTCACTTCTGAGTCATGATCTTAAAGAAAACTCTTCTCCCTCCCACTTCTTATTCTGCTACCTGGTGACAAGTCATCTTGGATTGCACAGAAGAGGGGACACATCTTAGGGATGGCAGGCGAACAAATTACAAACATGAACAGATATATAGGATACATGTAGGATTAAAATTCCATAGATAAGGTGAAATAAGGCTCACAGATAAGAGGCTGAGGTCCCAGGATGACCTTAACGAGCCAAGATGGTCGGCCATGCCCCTGTCTGCCAACCTTCAGACAATTGCATGATAGAGAAACACACTGTCTTATTGTAGCCACCACTGAGGTGGGACTCTTACTACACTTAAATCTATAGTCTACTTCTAGTGCCAGTTCCCTGTAATCTGGTAATGGAGCTAAAGTTCAGCAGATGAAATATATCCAGAATATATGACTGATGTAGTATTTGGGTATTAGCTGGAGAAGATACATATATTACAAGGTCAAGTTGATGGCTCTTAGAAGGCAGACCAGGCACTTTGAGACTGCAGTTTGATATTGAAACTTCATGAGATTTCTTGAAATCAGTCCCCCATTCCTCTCTGCCATGGTCCCTAGTTTGCTTTTTGCTGCATGAAAATCATCCCTCATGAATTTATCTTGTTATATATTTTAACTTACAGTCAAGTCATATGGACTTTATGTGGAATTTCCCTCAAGTTTGATATCCATTCACTCATCAAATTTTGGAGGACAATTATTTAATTGTATCTAAAGGGGGAAATCTTAATTTCTCATTCATATAGCAGAATCTTCTTTAGTGTTCACACATACACACATTGATAATTATCATTAATGTGTGTGTACATTAATAAGGCACGTATCTTGTAATTTTATTGTTTTTTCCCTGATGCTCTAAACCAAGATTCAGCAAATCATGGGCCAAGTGTGACCCTTCTATTGTTTTTTTAAAATAAAGTTTTATTAAACGTAGCCACCCCCCTGTGTATATAGATTGTCGATGGCTGCTTTTGTACGATGATGGCAGAGTTGAGTAGTTGCCACAAAGATTGTATAGCCACAAATATAAAAATATTTACTATCCAGCCCTATGCAGAAAAAGTTAGCGAATCCCTGTTCTAGCCCAGTGTTTCCTAATCTTTTTTCATTATTATTTCCCCAAGGACCCATGAGACTTTTTATTCTGTAATCACCCAGTCCCATGAAATTTTAATACAATAAATATACTGTATATTTGTTCATGTACTATATGTATATCTGTTCTTTATACATAAGAATAAGGGGTTTTTAACTCACTAAAAACAATTTTCTCCCCTATGGGGGCAGTTTTGCCGTGTTGAGAATGTGTTCTCTGGAGAAGAGCTTCTCAAGCTCAGACAACTGATTTGGGGCCAAATAATTCTTGTTGCAGGAAGCTGTCCTGCATTTTGTAAGATGTTTAGCAGCATCCCTGGCCTGCACCCACAAGATACCAACAGCTCTTCTACACATATGTGGCAACCAACATGTCTCCGCACATTTTCAAATGTCTCGTGGGGTGGGGGGTATAAAGTTGTTCCCAGCTGAGAATCACTTGCTGCTATGTGCTAAACTTAAAGTATTTTCCTGCAATTTTTACCATTGACAGAAATTATCTTCTCTCGTTATTTATTTGCCTATCTCATTATGCCCACTAGATGGGCATATGTCTATGCCCACCAGATATAGGCACCATGAAAAAAGGAATTTGAGTTATTCATCAATGTATCCAAATGAACATCCAGAAAAATTATGTCTCCCCATTTACATCTTCAGGCTAAATCGGTAATCCTGAGTAAAACCTGAGTAAGTGCTGGCTCTCACAAATTATCACTTCCCTGGAAAGGGGTTACAAAACACAACCTCAAATATTTACTTTATTTTAAATTTTCCTCCAAAATGGACATCATAATCATTGCTCAAGAGTTGCTTGACCCTCCTTCCCTATCTCTAATAATTGATGACAGTTTCTACTTTAACAGAATTCCTCAAAAACTGGTCAGTGGTCCAGTAACCTTATTTAACAACCCTTTCAGTAGGTTTGCCTCCAAGTCAGGGAAGTGGAACTTTTTGAGAGTAATTCTTACCATACCTTCTCAAGTACTGAGTTTTACTCTCCAGGGACAATGACCATTCTATTATTTGATTTGTAATGATTATTCTCATTGACAGGAAACCAAAGAAAAACATGTGGATAAAAATGGACTTTCTCTGTCACCAAACACATGCAATCACTTTCCACACTTTATGCTCTGAAGAAAAATATAACTGTATTATTGCCACGCAATCCCATAATATCATGCAGGATTATCTTGGAATCAAAATGGCAGACAAGACACTGATGTGTTCCTAAAAATGATAAGGACATAATAAAGGCATTGCAATTTGTTTTTCCTGGGTTTCTAGAGAAAACACTGAGGACAGACCAGCCCGAAAGTAAAAGGCATGCTTAACCCTGGCTTTTCCTGTAGAATCATGTGTTTATACCAAGGCACCATTTTTAGTACATTCCTAATTCAATCACATTTCTGTGTAATTTGCTGGAACTTGGCTTTTACAAGGTAATAACCCAAAGGAAAAAAAATAAGATGACCTTGTAGAATTTATTGAAGCCTTGAGAACAAGGACAAACATAAATGATCAGGGGACCAATCGAAAGTCATTGTAAGGTCTAAAAGGTAGTGCTGTGGGCTGTTTGAATTGGGGTCTTGGTCCTCCCAGGCAGCTTTTCAGTCCATCAAGCAAAGCCTATGTTTAATATCATGATATTGATGCTGAAAATTTAGTGAATTAGAACTTTTTTCTCATATGTTACCATCAGAGTTGAACAATGGAGATCTCAAAATGCCTACATTTAAAAATTTCTGTTATATCACTTTGTGATTTTTGGAATAAACCATAAAATGTTTTCTCTGGGTTCTTGAAGCCAGAAATATGTGTTTTATCAATCACAGTGTTTGTTCTTATTTGAGTGACCAAAATTATGGTGTAAGACTCCTGACTCGTGCTATGGTGATAAAGTTATATGGTTTGAGGTACTGGCCTCTGTGTGTTCCTGTTAGTGCTTTTGTCTCCTACCCTGAATTATGGCTCTGCTAACTTAATCTCTCACATTTTTTCTTTGCTTCCCTCATCCCTATATCATAAGAATTAAATGAACCTGAACTTCAAGTCCAGAAACCTGGGTTGGTATTCTGACTCTGCCACTCACTAGCCATGTGACTTTGAGTAAGGCCCTTCCCTTTGCTATGCTTAAATCTCTTCTCCCCTCTCCCTACTAGACTATTATTGGATCATATAACTGAAAAGTTCAGATAATGGCATTAGGCATAACTGTATCCAGGGTATCCACAGGCTCCAGCAATGTTGTCCGAACTTGGCTCATCCCAGCACTTGGCTCTGCTTTCCCCCACTTGGCTCCAACTTTCCTCTGGTAGTCTCTCTTTGCATGATAGAGCCTACCAGCTACAGACTTCCATCTCCCAGGTCTGATGGTCACAGTTTCCAGCATAAGTCATACTCCTCTCCCTGAATAGTCACTGTGGCCAGGAAGAGGGGTTGTTCTAGCTATGGCTGCATTACTATCATCCTTAGGTCCCTAGAGGTCATTAAGACTAGGTCAAATGGGAGTCAGAGGTGGGAGGGATTCTCCAAAAGGGAAATTAAGATGCTATCAAAGAAGGGAAATGTACACCATGATGATCACAGGGAGAGAGGTCTACTTCAGATAGAAGGGTGGATCTCACTTTGGTATAAATGTCCCTTTATTAAGCCAGTATTTTAATCTCTTTGGCACATCTGCAGGTGTCACTTGGGGCACCACCTTCCCCTACCATGCCTAATTTTGATCCTGCAACAGATACCTCAGCCTCAGAACTTTAGAGCTATTACTGTAGGCTTTTCTCCAGAGTGACGAGTTCTTCAGAAATAAGAATTCATCCATGAGTAAGTAAATTATTAGCTCCCAAGGGTTAGGGGCTTAAAGCCTTGTTTTCTACAGCCTCATTTTTACCTATCTTTACTGTAAATTACCCTTTGGTGGAAGTTACAGGGGTCATCAAAACACTCCTCCCTGGAAAGTGAAGACCAAAGGAATGTTCTTTGGGGGCTATTTAATACCAAGTTTCACCCTCTTCTAGGTACATCCTACTTCACCATGTGGTTCCATCGGTGAATGTCTTTCATGAGCCTTTGGGGAGCATCATCTCTAACCCAGGGGAAGTCTTGCCTTTTAGCTTATTTCTAGGTCATCCTGTCATGGTTCTGCAGAGAGACTGCAGTGGGGCCTTGGGCATGCTGCCTCTCACTCAGCCCTCAGCTCCCTCTTCTAAAAGGAAAGTCATATGAAACATAAATGAACTTTTCCTTTCTGGTGTGTTAAAAAAAACTGAAGGAGTTATATATGTGATACACAAACACATATCCGTTACATATATATATTGTGTTACATTGGTAAATCCTTCAGCGTCAGGAGATGTGTGGGCATCATCTGGTAGATTTCTAGAGACAGAACAAGCCCTGATAATGTTATCCCATACAGTCAGTTAAATGGTACTTCTACGGCATGTTTCAAATCATAATGCGTGAGCCACTACCAAGTCAGCTTGACCTTCTTCTCAGCCTGTTCCCTGTCCCCAAGCCCACTGTTGGTCCTTCCCTGTCCCATCACAGGGACCATGTCACTTTCCTATACCCTTTAATCAAACGTGTCACCCCAGGGTGTGGGTCCAGAAGGGAAGTGTAGGCAAGTACCTTGTGCCTGGGTGGCAGAAGGTGGGGCAGAGCCATCTGCTTGTGCTAAAGGACAGCTGTGTCCCCCATTGTGAAGGACAGGATGAGTCACTATCCAAAATGCAAATTTCACTTCACCAAGTAAAAAATGCACAGAAATTTCATGGTACCATAAAGTTATCTGGGGCACGAGGATAGACAGTAATGAAGTTTAAAAACTTTTACTGAGGTTTTGAATTAGTGATATATTTACATGGTGGAAAAATACATGTGATATTATGCACAGGCAGCCTTCACCTTGCATAGGTCCAATATGAATGAATTTTAGTGGCCACGGTTTAGTTACATAACACCAGTCCCCCAACAATAGGGTCCATAGTTTGGTCACAACAGTGTATTAATGGTGAATAATTGAGTAGAGCGCCAGCTTTGCTGCTGGCTCTTCAGTGCACAAACCACTCTGTAAGCAGCACATCATGATCAGTGTGCGGTCATGTCACTGCTCTTCCAGTCCCAGCAACTGGCCACTGCAGATCTGGGAAGTTCATACACAAAAAGCAAAGTGTGTACCTGTGCTGCCTTTCTGTCTTCCCAGCAATGAGCCCATATGACATTTTATAAAAATGGATAATCAGAAAAGGGAACTGGCTCACGAAGAAGGAAATACAACCACTACTACACAAAAAAGTGATAATGCTAGAAGTGAAATTTGAATCACTTGCAATGGAGTTAATAGAAGAAACAGCTGAGCTGACTGCAGAAATGTTGACATTGCAGCCATTCAGGAGACTCTAAATAATCAGCCAAAGGAACTTAGTGAAGATGAGATTTATTGACATTAATGAGGAAGGTGTTCCTGACAAAAAGGATGAATACAGTCCCAAGAAAGTGACACTAGCAAAACCATCTTAAATGAACTCTTAGAGATTTTTCATGACATTGAAAGATAAAAAAATAAAATGTTGAAAGTGACTCCAAACTTAGAAAGGAGGATGACAGCCCCCCGGGGCACAGAAAGCGGTAAGTTACTCCACAAAAGTACAAGAGCCCTGCTCAGACTACTCTTGGAAAGTTCTCTGTGTAAAGAAATATAACACGAATACTCTGTTTCAATGACTTAATGAGTGTGTACAAATTAATATTAGTTTTACATTTTTTCATATCTTTATAACAAACAGGAAGGGAGTTGTAACACTTAAACAAAAATAATTCAAGGGCATAGAATGATCATAATTATTACACTGATAATTAACATTGCTTTGCATGGCTGAAGTTTTCACAGTCTTTTTTTATGGTCCCATACTATCATCCAAAGTGAGAACTGAATACGCCATATTTTTGGAAAGGAAGAAATTAGGTGACATGAGTCACAAAAGAAGCACTTACTCATTTAATGTCTACTGGCTATGAAATATGAAATATGATTCTGGGAGCCAGGGAAGTGAAGAATGAGTTAGATGTGGTTATTTCCCTCAAGGACTTCAAGGTCTCACTTAAGATGATGAGGATTTCACATAAAGGAAGTATTTATTGTATAAGGATTGTTCACATAAAATGCCCCTTTAAAACAAACACTCTTAAAAGGAGGGACTTAATTTTTATAGTAAATACATGAGAGAAAAATTATGGCCAGAAACTTATCTTGAAAAATAAAATTCAATATAAAGCAGGTTTATCATTTTTATTTAGCAGAAATTTGTGGGTTTTGTGGTTTATGTTTTGGTGTTGGGTGGGCCCCTAATGGCCCTAAAAATAATGCTAAAAAAAAAAAACAACAGACAAAAAAGAGGGGCTGGACAAGAGGGGGGGAGGGGATTATAGTGGTTCATTTAATTTAAAAATGCAACAATGCCCTAATTCACAGGATGCATAAAATACAAATCACATTGTCTGTTGGCACATTTTTTCTTTAGTTTTGTGATAGTAAGATATACTACCTTTGCTTTGTGTTGGATTCTTGAACTACGATCAGAACACGAGTGATTTTTATACAAATATTCAATTATTTATTAATTGTCTACATCTTCCAATGCTCAGATCTTTCTTGCTTGAAACTTCTATGCAGTTGTGATACTTACTGATTTTTTTCTCACTGCTCTAATTCTATCAGAGCATGGCTTAAGTGTAACTCAAGCACTCATCCCATGTCAATTTTACAGATATCATGAAGACTTGCATTTTGCAAAATGACTTTGGAGCTGCTTTGCATTGTGTTATAATATAATAAAGTCTGGTAATTAACATAAAATTATCAAATAAAGGTGACATGATGGTCTATATTAGGGTTAACAAACTACAGCCCAATAATCAAATCTGGCCCCTGGTCTGTTTCTGTAAATAATGTTTTATTGACACAAAGTCATGCCTCCTTATGTATATATTGTCTAGGGCTGCTTTCATGCTACAATAGCAGAATCAAGCGGTTGTGACAGAGACCATGTGACCAACAAAGCCCAAAATATTTACTATCCAGCTCTGTCATGAAATAAATTTGCTACTCTTTGGTGTGGATGGATGCTAATGTTGAGCAATAGAGATGGCTCATGGACCCTGATTTGATTAGGGTTCAACTAATTAATCAAGGTTTGGGCTGAATGATTTTTGATGTGATACCAACACCTAAAAGTGAAAAAAATTCAGGAGACATCCAGCTAAGGAGAATCCCTCAGTCATAAAACAAACCCAACATTTATTAGATTTGTAGGAGTGATACAAAGTGTTGGAGTAGTTTTTCACTGCATTTGGAGGAGAGAGAGCTCCTTCCGGCCAGGCAAGTGCCACCTGCCAGAAGGTGGCGTGACTGCAGAACCTCAAATATGCACAGGACTCAAGGTTAGAACATGCTCTGAAAAGGACAATTTGATGGTCATTCTCAGCAGTTACGAGCAAACTATAATAAACTACCTTGCTGAGATGAGAGGGTGCAGCTGGCGGAAGAGATGACTAGAGGCTGGGTCTGCTTAAAATCTTCCTGATTTATATTGAGTTGAAGAAGTTGGCAGCAGTTCTGGTAACAGACACACACGGATGGCCGTGGCAAAATGTAACCAAGGTAACTGCCACCTGTTCACTTGTTGTCCCTAAAGTGAGTCAAGGCCTAGTGGTGTGCTCAGTGTGGTTAGCTCCTTCTCAACCTCTGGTCAGATTTTGTAAGGAAGCCTAAGAAAAATTCCTTTATGGTATCAGCTACTAATTATAAATTGTCTCAAGGGTTATCCTTCCCAGAAAAGCTTCAGGACACAAAGGAGCAAGGTCTCTGCCCTTACTGGAAGGATTACAGGCTTTGTAGCAAACCACAGCAAAAAAGAGATTTCCCTCTCATCGACCAAAATTCTAACTCCCATGGGGTGACTTGGCCTTTCCTCCTGGAGTCATGCACTTAACCTATGCTGTCTATTTGAAATCAAAGATCTCTTGAAATGTACAATTGGCTTGCCTGCTTCCAGAAGCAGAGCGAACGTGTTCACCTCCAGAAGTCTCATCTCAGCAAGCTCTCTTTTTAATGACCGCCCTCCTTGCCTACCCTGCTCTCCCAGGGGGCCATGGAAGTGATTAACAATGCTGGTGGCCCCACAAGGCTCTGGAGAAGGATTCCAGCTTTCAGATCTGTCTTAGAGCTTATCAGCTGGAAGAAGGCTCAAACTGAAGCCCAGCAGTTGCCTGTCAGGGGAACGAGCGCTGCTGAGGCTTGCAGTGCCCCTGCATTCTGGGCTGTGTTTCAGAGGCAGCTGCCAGCACACGGTGGTGTGAAGCTACCTGGCGGGGGCAGAGGCAGCTTCCTCAGCCCTACCCTCCGCTTCAAGGCCACTTCGGGAGGGGGTGTTTAAGCTGCTTGGGGAGTGACAGCTGTCGCTGCCTGTGCCCCTGGGAAATTGTTGTTGTGTGTTAGGACAGAGAGGATTTGGGGACTAACTATAGGGTCTATTTCCTGTGCTCCAGTTTTTTCCTTCTTGTTAAAGTGAACATAATTAGAGAGAGCAGTTTTAAGAGGCTGTGGCTGCTCCAGTGTCGCTCTCTTCCCCAAACTGGACTGTATGTTCCTGAGAAGTCACTAGAAGTGACTTCCACTATCATTTGACTTGATCTCTAATCCTCCTTCATTATCATATTGATTAGTGAGCCCAAATTTCAAGGAACAGATGCAATTGCCTCTACCCAGTCACCCCAGACCCTAAGACTTGTCCAGATTTAGGCTTGCTCATCACACCTGCATTTCCCTGCTTTCGCTCCTTAAGACCAGGAAGTGTCTTGCTCCCCTTTATGTCTCTTTTCTTACCTAGCATGGGATCTGCTCACAGTGCCTGCTGTGTGGCATTGGCCAAGTGCTTCACCACTCTAACCCTCAGTTTTCTTTACTATAAAATGTGGGAGTTGAAATAGCAAGTCTCATAAGTCCCATCCAGCTTTTATGTAGGGCAAAACACTGTCCAATTCTGCTCTTATTAGCTGTGTTACTAAAGATGAGTTCTCTTCTGAGACTATTTTCATTTTTGGAAAGAGGGACAATACCCATTTCCTGTAAGCTCTATCAATATTAAACATTTATTATTATATAATTACTAAGGGCTGCTTTGCTTGCCACATATACAATATATGCAAGAAAGCTATAAAATGATATCTATTATTTCTGCTCTAATCCAGGTGAGAAAATAGGTTCAAAGAAGCAACACACCTGATGCAGGGTCACAGAGTTAGGAAGCAGACAAGCCGACACTGAAACCCAAGCCGTCTCCAGGGCAGCCTCTGGTGCCTATCCTGTGTTTGCAGGACATGAGTTCTCCTACACCAGCATCATAGTAGCCCCCAAATCCACACACATTCTCTTTGCTAGGAACAAAGTCCCTGGCATTTTGAAAGGCATTTAAGGTCTTCTCTGTGACCAGACTTTGGCCTAAAATTTAACTTCCATGTTTATTATGCATGATTTGGACCCAGACCACTTATATGTAAAATATGCATAGAATCCAGCTTTGCTTGTGCTCAATTCTCCATCTAAAATGCCTCTTTTTATTTATCCATAAACTCTCCTAGTGGAAATCTTTTTCCTACTTGTACTTCTAGGAAAACTTCTTTCATTGCTATTCTCTTTACTTTTCCAAAAATCTGATTCAGTAATTCTCATGCAATGAAAGTTCAGCAGAGGGAGACATTGCTATGGGTTGGTAAGGACTGGGAAAAGCTCCTTATTGGTAGGAACTGGGGTCAGGCTGGAAGAATACGTTTGGACATTGGTATAATTCCTAAAGAAGAGAGTTCTATAATTCTTACTCCTGTTCATTGCCAAGCTATTTGGGATGTGCAATTAATAACATGAGGAAAAGGTAGTTCGGAACAGATTTAGAAAAGCTCTGAATGCCAGGATAAGAAACTTGGACTTACCCTTGTTCCAGCTTTGTTCTCAGTGGCTCTCAATCCACCTGCCTCATGTGGAGTGTTTTATGAGTGTCTCCATTTCAATCCCAATGAATTCTAGGAATTCACATTTTAATAAGCTGCCTACCTGTCCAGTGCGCCCAGAAGTTTGAGAAGCTCTGCTATAGGATTCTGTAGACTATGTAAAGGAGTCTTCAAGGTGGAATGCTATTGGTGGAATGGCACTGAGGCAGGTTACCCTGATGACAATGTGGACAAGGGACTGGAGAATACAGGGGACCAATTGAGGACTCCAGCAATTGCCCTCAAAGAGCATGATTGAGTCCAGATTGCCCTTGACAACTGACTTCGACCAGACCTCAATTGCTATCATCCTATTACCTGTAATGAAAGCACTTTCTCATCTTTCACTTATTCTTCCCACAAGCTGTAAGGTTGTCAAGACACTATAACAAAAGTTACAGAATCTAAGAGGTGACTTCACTAGAACTGAGGTCTCATGATGCCAGGTCAGGACTTCTTTTGGAAAAAGTGGCAGAGAATTAAGGCTATGTCCTTTTGATTAAAAATAAAGAGCAGTTGGCCAGCAAAATGATTTCTGACTTCTAGCCTCCAGAATTGTAAGAGAATAAATTTGTGGGTTTTTTAAATGAGAGAGAAAAAGGAAGAAAGGAAAGAAGGAAGGAAGGAAGGGTAGGTAGGCGGGCCCAGATCTTCCAGAGCACACTGCAGCTACAGTGAATGAAGCCTATGATTATAATAAAAGTGCCCAGTTAGGCCCTGTGTTTGACTAAATGTACAGAAATGAGGAGGAGGGGCTTGCAATGTACATTCTCTGAATTATATTGTAGAAGCTTGGAACAGGCTAAAGGAACCCCTGGCTTTGCTGGCATCATAAAATGCAGGTGGATAAAGCCAGCTCTGAATATTTCTGCAAAGGCCACTCAGTGGGGAAAGAGAATAGACTCCTGATGGAAAGTGTGTGTGACTCAGCATCATTAGCGTTTCCATGGGTTTGGTACAGCCTGAATCCTTAGGGGAGCTCAGGGGTTGGAGATGGTAATGAGAGAGGGAAGGGAACAAAGGGTTGAAACACAGTGTGTCCTTCCAGCTTCCCCTTTCCTTTCACCGACCACGTTGTCTCATTCCAGGGAAGATCTATGATTAATCAAACAGCAAATCATTCACTACCTACTTCCTTTCCTGTTACATACTGCATTTGAATTCATCTCAAATCATATTTCTCTTAGATTTATTGTCTCGTACTCATTCTTAACCCTGGCTAGTGACAACCACAGAATGGAAAACTTCAAGGACTACAGTGATTGGAAACAGGGCTCTGGCTTAGTCTGGCAAATTTTCTTTTTTTTAATCAGAATCATTCTTTTTTTAAGATTTATATTTATCTATTCTTAGAGAAAGGGGAAGGAAGGGAGAAAGAGAGGGAGGGAAACATTGATGTGTAAGAGAAACATAAATCGGTTGTCTCTCATACACACCCTGACCTGGGACTGAACCTGCCACCTAAGCATGTTCCCAGACCAGGAATCGAACTGGTAACTTTTTGCTTTGTGAGATGATGCCCAACAAACTGAGCTACACTGGTCGGGGCTATTAGAATTATTTTTAAGTACAGTGGGTTTGGTTTAATCATTTTTTTGATAATACAGATGGATGGACAGTGAGAGATTACTGGAAGACTACCATCTCTGTATGCTCAGTCTAGACCCAAAGCTGGTAGAAGAGAGGAAATAACAAAGCCTAGAGCAAAAAAAAAAGAAACAGATGATGGAAAAATAATAGTGAAATCAATGAAATCAAAAATTGGTTCTTTGAAAAGATCGACAAAATTGACAAAAATTTACCTGGATGGATTAAGGGAAAAAGGGAAAACTCAAATAAGTAAAAACAAAAGTGAAGGTAGGACATTATTACTTATTCTACAGAAATTCCACAGAATGTTTCATGACATTAGAATTGACAATAATTTGTTGGATATGACATCAAAGATACAGGCAATAAAACAAAAGGAGACAAGTTGGACATCATAAAAAATTTTTTTAAATGTGCATCAAAAGATGCTATCAACAGAGTAATATGTCAACTAACAGAATGGAAGAAAATATTTGTAAATCACATATATGATAAGGGATTAATATCCAGAATATATAGTGAACTCCTAAAACTTAACAACATAAAAACAAATGACCCAATTCTAAAATGGGCAAAGGCCTAGAATAGACATTTCTCCAAAGAAGATAAACAAATGATCAATAAACACATGAAAAGACACTCAAGATCACTACTTATTAGGGAAATGTAAATAAAAACCTCAGTGAGACACCATTTTATACCCAATGGGATGGCCATTATTAAAAAACAGAAAATGAGTGTGGTGAGGAAATGGAGAAATCGGAACCCTTGTGCACCATTGGTAGGAATGTGGAATGGTGCAGCCACTGTGAAAGCCACTCTGGATGTTCCTCAAAGAATTAAAAATAAAAGTACCATATCACCCAACAATGCCACTTACAGAGACACACACAAAAGAATTGAAAACAGGATCTCAAAGAAATAGTTATTATTCATAAGAGCTAAAATATTAAAACAATCCAAGTGTCCATCAATGGATGAATGGGAAGGCAAAATGTGAAATCTACATAAATGGAATATTACTCAGCCTTAAAAAGGAAGAAATATTTGACATATGCTACATCTATGAACTTTGAGGACATCATGCTAAGTGAAATAAGCCAGTTACAAAAAGACAAATACTGTATGAGTCCATACAGATAAGGAACGAGAGAGTCAGAATCACAGAGACAGACAGTAGGATGGCGGTGGCCAGAGGCTGGGATGAGGTCAAGGTGGAAATGGGAACTGTTGTTTAATGGCACAGAATTTCAGTTTTACAAGATGAAAAGAGTTCTGGAGATGAAGAGTGGTGAAGTTAACACATTATTAATGTACTTAATACCACTGAATTGTCACTTAAAAATGGTTAAGTTGGTAAATTTTATGTTTCTGTATTTTACCACAATACCAAAAAAAATGGACATAGGAGCCAACATGAAAGACTTCCAAAAGCTTTGAATAGCCAAGTCTTCAACAGTTTGAGCAAGAAAATAATTTTGATTATAATATCGCATTATACCAAAGTATAAAATAAATGTATGTAATTCCATATTGATATAAATAAATAAATAAATGACAATAAGGAGGTGTGTTTTTCCCACATAAGAAGTACAAACATATGTAGATGTCTTGTTCTACAAGTAAGCGCAGTTTCTCTTCTTCTCTAACCCCCACCCTCCAGAATATGGACTGCACTTAGTGACTCACTTCCAAAGAAGAGAGTGCAGAACTTTGACAAAAAAACTACCTTAGGAAAGTGATGAGGATTAAGTGTCAATGACGTTATGTCCTCATGTACATGCTCTATAGATATAGCATATGTAGCCTAATGGTGTGCTGTAACCAGGATTTTCACTTGTTATTCTTTCCATAGATCCATATCCCCAGTCTAACCATGAAAGAAAATAAGGCAAACTCAGATTGAAAAAGATTTTACAGGATACCTGGCCAGTAGTTCTCAGGTCCACCAAAGTCATAAAAAATAAAATAAATAGAAAAGACTTAAAAACTGCCGTAAATCAGGGGCCTGAGGAGACAAAAACTAAAGGCAATGTGTACTCGCCCTGGATTGAATCCTCGAAGAAAAAGACACCAATGCAAAAACAATGAAATCCAAATAAAGTCTGGAGTTTGTGTAATAATTAACGCCAGTTTCTTGGTTTTGACTAACGTAGGAAAGATATCAAAATATGGGAATTCCTTGTCTTATCTTTCCAATTATTCTGTAAGTTGAAAAGTATTCCAAAATAAAATGTTTAGTTAAAATAGACTAACTATAACTGTTATTTCCCAATTTGTATACAATGGTATTTAATACTTATCCTTATAAAACATTGGGTTACATAGAGTTTAAACTCTCTGATAAATAAATTGCAAATTATTTTTTAAAGCCTAAAATTAAACCATTGAGAATTATTGGCCATGAACTACATAACTCTTCCTGCAGTATATTCTTGAAAAAATAATGTGTCACAAAAATCTGGAAACACTGAAACCATGACCGCTAAATACCTTAATTTCTAACCTCAAGTTCATTTCTACACAAAACTGGGCTCCAGAAAGATTTTTTAAATATGAAGCTACTACATTAGTTTTATAACCCTAATATCCAAAAATGTCTCTTTTTTTGGTCTATTTTTAAAGGTTTTGCCTTGTCTTTTGTCAGGAACTCACTAGACACGTCACACAACCCAGTAAATCTATTAGTTATCATTATATAGTCCCAGTCATTGCTTTTTTTAGGGATATTTTATGTTCAAGTGTATACTGAACAAAAGTAACCTAAAGAGAGGAAACTGTGGCAGCGAGTTGGGAGGGAGGAGAGGAGGGAGGCCCTTTTCCCATCCCTTACTCACTGCTGCCTCTGGTAGTTCTAAGCTATATTTAAACAAATTAATACACAGAATAGAGTAACATCTTCCACCTCGTTGGGTCATAAAGAACAGAGAAAAGCCCACTGAGAATTTGAAATATTCCTCAAAGGGTAATGAGTGCCTATGTAGAAAATAAGATAAATGACTAATTCCTAAAACCCAGAGATTTATGGACTAATGCACTGTCACCATTATTAATGGGGGCACAAAGGTCAGCGAGGTTGAATTATGAGGCTCTGACCACACAGCTGATAAGTGATAGCGGCAGGATTAGAATTAATCTCTTTTATTTCAGGACCCACATTCTTAACTTCTAAACTACTCTGCCTCTTAATCCAACAATATTACTGAGCATACATGTGGTTTTATTAAAATTAGTCTCAATGGCCATCCTCAGTCACAAAACTTGGGCTCAAATATCTGATTTTCTTTTTTCCTTTAGCAGTGCAGCTGCTGGGTTAAAGGATGTACATATTCAAATGAATACTTTGTTAAATTGCTTTCTGTAACAACTGCATCAGTTGATAACCAGTTTAATGCTACACGCTTATCACGGCCTCTGGAGTCTGGAGCCTTTTTGTTTGTTTTAGCTCTTATTTTTCAGCCACACAGAATGTCTTTATTTGCACTTGTTGATTAAATGCACTGGACTTTTTACCCATGAATATAGGGTTCTGTCATGATGCGTTTGTTTTATTTCTATTTGGTTTTTGGCACACAATTTTTTTTCATGGATCACTCAAGTGCTCGTTTATTTTCAAATAGTTGTTGGAAGTCTACCCTGTGTCAGGTGTTTTGCCAGATGCCAGGATTATACTGGTGGACAAAACAATTTCAATTCATGCCTTATGGAATTTACAATCCAGTGGAAATGATAGACATTAAATAAATAATGATGAATGAAGTCAGACGAGCAGGTTGCTTAGACAGCATATATCAGGAGGACTACTGTAAACTCGATGTTCAGGAAAGACATCTCCAGAGACGAGATTTTTTTAAATGCAAATAAAAAGTAGCTAGACAAAAAGAGAAGGCTGGACACAACATATACATCAGCCCTTACATAAGAGAAATATTTTGGTTTTCACGGGTGTTTTTAGATTTAACTTTCTTGATATCTTAGAACTCTACATATGAAGGGCATTAATCTTTAATGTCATTTGGTATAAACATTATTCCTCTGTTTCCTTACACTCTGATTCATGGTACTTTCATGCAGGAACTCCTTTGCTTTCATAAAAATTATAATAAATGGCTCTTTCTTTCTTTTTGGGTACACTTTAATATGCTTTATAACTTATCTTTATTTCTGCCACAAAACCTAATATTCTCCAGCCCACAGAGCAGCAGCGTCCGTTTTATTCAGCTTTCTCCCCTCCTATCGTCGAAACCATCTTCACATTCCTTTTTCTCTACTACCACCACCATCAACAGAGTATCTTTTGGCTATTTCTATGTAACTTACTGACCTAGAACCCCTGCAGCCTAAAACATCATTATTGCTCAGAAGTCTGCAGGTTTCCTGGATGTTTCTGCTGACCTGAGATGAGCTGGCAGGAATCAGGCATCTGAGGTGAACTAAACCTGACCAAGTGGTTCTAAGTGGGCCTTTCAGGTGCCTGGGACCTCAGCTTGGACACCGTGGCTGACGCAGCTCCATCGCACATGACCACTCTCCTGCAGCGGGTCAGCCTGGACTTATTCTAGCAGAGCAGTCAGAGTTCCGAAGGAATGATCAGAACTAGGAAGGCCTAGCCCTGAAACTGGAATATCATTACTTCTGCCACACACTGAGTAAGTCACAAAGTAGTCACAAAGTAAATCATGAAGTGATTCAAGTAAATCGAGAAGCCAGCTAGATATGCAAGAGGTGAGGACATAGGTTCTGTCTCTTTGTGGGAGGGTCTATAAAGTCATATAACAAAGTGTGAATATAAGAAATAAGGGAGAATTGGGGCTTTATTTGCAATGTACCAGAACTGCCAAATAGAATTTTTGTTTACATACTTTTATTTGTTTAAATCCTCCTCCTTCAGGGCCCAGTTCAAACTCATTCTTTTTTCATGTTGCACACCCCGCTACACAATACTTACTCAGCATTCATTCTACACTATGCTGAATGCTTCACACCCTTTCTTGACTGAATTCCCATAATAAATATGTGAGGTAGGTACTATTATTGCTTCATCTTGTAGTTGAGGAAACAGGTTCCGAAACAACTTTTCTCAAGGACTCATAGTGAGAATGTCAGAGTCTAAACTCAAAATCAAGCTCAACATGACAATTTATGGTTTCACCCCTGAGCTTTTGCCTACTTAAATGTCTAAGCTATTTGTGGAAAACCATAAAAAATGTTACAGTAAATCTAAGTAGCCATATAACACTTTCTGCTATAGCAAAGAACATTCAAAATTAGTGTATGTCATGTAAACAGTAGTATAGAAGTAATTGATCCCAGGAGTCCTCAACGCTAAAAACACTATTACTTTACTATCTCTCTACAAATTAGAAGTTTTATTCAGTACTTAAGAAAGGCACTGGTCTGTGACACAGCAGTGCAGTTAGAGAATTCCCTGCTCTAGAGGAGGTGAGATAAGGTGAGTCTGATGTTTCCAACCTGCTTTAATTCATGGAGGTCAGAAATCGGGTCTCCCGGATCTCCCTCGTCCCCGGTGCCCAGGGGAGTGTGGAGGACGATTAACACCACCGCAGAACAGAGACTCTTGGAGACCTCTAACAGGAGGTCTCGGTGCAGACTTCCTGTTTTACAGTGGAAGGCAGATCTGACTGATTCCAAGTCACTTGGATACCTGATGATAAGTGCTGAACCTAGCACTGTTTTTTTTCTGCTTACTGTCCACTCAAAGCTTCCTTTCCAGTCTTCACTTGATGCTCTCTAATATGGAGAGATGGTATTTCCTTTCCTTTACATACTGCCACATAGGGTTTTTTTGTTTTGTTTTGTTTTGTTTTGTTTTTCTTTTCCCTCTAACTCATAAACTTGCCGGACTCAGTGCTCGTGGGAGCATTAAAGCAGAATGCGCTTATTTACTTTTATTTTTTGTACCATTTTCCTCCTTTTTTTATGATCCTGGCTTCCGACTGTGTGGCAGAAACACATAAAAATTGGCATAAAAGTAGGAAAATGTGCCCCAGATGCTGTATTAACCATGAAATAAGTTTAAATGCCTCCAAAAGGCTCTGGTTCCCTATCAGTCAGCCTCCAAAGCTACTCATCTGCAAGTTTTTCTTTTGTCTACAATGTGGAGGACATGGTCTGGGGTCCAGACACCACCAGCTTGTCAACGGCTTCACAGTGATTCACTGCATAATCCTGGGCAGCACACACATCTGTGGGCAGACAGGGAGCAAGATGAAAGAGTACAGCTCCAGGTCCACCTCAAAAAAAATAAAAAACCCTGCGAAAAACTACTTGGGTATGGATTTCTCATCAATGGGGCCCTCCTGGAGCCAGAGCAAGGGATCTTCAGGCAGAAGACAGGAAATTGAAAAGCCCCCTTTTTGTCTAGGGAATTTGAAGAAGGGTACTTAACCACGGTGATGCTCCTTAACCTCTCTCCCAGCCTCTAGTCTTGTACGCCTCTCGTCATGGTAACCACAGTGATGGGTGCCAGTGCGTCACTGCCATATCCGAAACCTCCCACACCTCCTTACTGCCCTCAGGAGGATGTGCAAACTCTGACCAGGGTTCACAGAGCCATTGTCCTTACAGCCACCGCTCTCCTCCAGCCTCTTGTCTTTTCTCATCCTGTTGTCCAACAAGCTGGGCTCTTTCTCCTCCCCAGATCCTCACACAGGCTGTTTCTTCTGCCTGGAACATTCTTTGCTCCCATTCCCACTCCCACCCCCATTTCTTAGCCACAACCGAGACAGAACTTCTTGGAAGGGGATGTAACCCAAGCATTTACTGCCTTCCCCTGGGTTCTACCCTATAATCCCATAGCACCCTGAACCCCTTCATCAGAGCACTCCTTCCGTTGCACTGTTACTGAGGCTGACATAAGATAGCAGTTTGTGGAATGCCCCACATTATGTGTTAACATGCCTCTGCACCACCTATCATGGTGGTACAGACCAGTACAGGTGAACGGTTAAGACAATGAACCCTCTGAGTTCAATCTCTGGCCCCCATCTCTTACCAGCTGTGTAAATTTTAGAGAGCCACTTAGCTGCTCCAAATCTTCGTTTCCCCATCTGTGAAACAATAATAATAGGACCTGCCTCGTTGGGTTATGTTGAGAATTACACGTTAACTCATATGAGATTCCTAGTATACTGCCTAAGTCCTCAAATGTTAGCCATTACTATTAAGAGCCTTAATGAACATATATATATTGAATGAATCAAAAGCTACAATATCTATCCCAAGTGTTTTTGAAGTTGCTATTTACCATTCAACAAGTCCATTTCTTTCTCTAAGTTTGAGTTTTCTTCATCAGGAATCTTAGAAGACTCAACAAAATTATCTCCAGAGGGCCATACAGAGACTGGCACAAAACTGTCCCATGCAGAAGACAGTGACAATCCTGTTATTTCCTTTTATCTACCCAAAAGATGGGTGGGCAATTTGACAGATGAGACTAAGAAAGGCTGAAAGGTAAGGTGACTTACCTAGAATTTTGTGGTCAGATGCAAGAACCAAATTAAAACTTGAGCTTAAAAACCCAAGGCTGAAACTTTTTTCATTATTATTGTGTCAGACTTTAGCTTGAACAGAAGAAATCTCACTTAATCTTTGTTATATTATGCTACATGTAGGCAAAATAAAAATTATTTTAAGATCATAAACCTTTAGGGTTAGAGTGAACTTTAAATTTATTCTAATTCTGTATACATAGTAAGAAGACTCAAAAGGTGAAGTCACCTGCTGTCACACAGCATCACTGTGGGTTACCTCTCATGGGCAATAAACCCTTGCTGGCCCTTTCTGCTCATGGCCTCGGTTGTCTAGAATACAAATTTCTTTCTTATGTGATATCTCTTTCAATTAAGGGTCAATTAAATATAACCAACTAAGCAGATAAAATTATATGAAGTGGGTTTTTTATAAATGACATTTGCCACTATTAAGTATGGATTTAAAGAGTCTCATTCCATGGCTAATGGCTAGGACTCAATTATGTTTTCATTAAACATTAATTATTCATGTTATTCCATGACAAGTGTTTGAACACTAACTATGTGCTAGGTCCTGCGCAAGGTGCTTGGGGTAATGAAGTGAATAAACAAAAGTAGCCCCTTATTTATCATTGATTCAGATGTATTTCATCATTCATTATCTAACCTTAAGACTTGGACTACTCTGGTTAATTTTAAATATGTAACTCCAATGGTTTAGCCAATGATTTTAAAAGCTTACTATTTGCGATACCAAGTCATATGCAGAGATGCTCAGTGGGTCATGTGTTGGCTGATCATTGCATGGCATCAGGCTAAGGCCATCAGGGCAGCCCCGTCTGGTTTGAGCACAGAGTTTCGTTCTGATCCAGACCTATTGATGACATCCTTAGCCCTGGCCAGTCGCAGGATGTTCATCCCAATGGAAGCTGGATCTGCCTTCATCGAAGACACACTCAGCACATTCTGCACCCACGTAATTGTAATCATGGCAATTCTCTCTTTCAACTTAACACATTCTAATTTTTGTGTTGTTTTTGTCACTCTCCTCCTTGAAATCTGAATTAAAAGGACCTAGAAGGAAAGAAGGAGCCCGTATTTTAGAGATGAAGACAAGGAGGCCTGAGAAGGGAAGTGGTTTGCCCAGGCTCACAGGGCTGGGAAGCACCTGAGGGAGGTCCAGAACTCAGGCTTCCTAACCCCAGTGACCAGCTGCCCTGGCGAAGAAGCCCTGGAGACTATGCATACCCAGAAAATAGTGCCAGGCTCAATGTTAAATAGTGCGCTAAGTTGCAGGTAGAGTGGTGATTTCTGGCTCCATCACCTACCAGCCTTGTAATCTCTTAAAAAATTGGAAACATGAAAATGAACAGAATGAGAAGCCAAGAAGCCAAGTCTTTCTCCTCTGGAGCCTGTCCTATCTCCATGGACTGTTTTAAATTCATTTTCCTTGGATATTCTATTGTGTGAGTTCAAAAATACATCAGGAGAAGCAAGGTCTCACCAATGCACAAATAAGGATTACAATTCTCAATCTACCAGTTACTCTAAATAAGTAACTTCGGGGAAGTTGTTCACTGAGCCTCAGGTTTTGGATACATAAAGCAAATGCCTTTCAGGGCTGGATTGGAGGCGATGACAAAAGTGCTCTCATGGCCCTTGGAGATCAGTGCGGGGCTTGTCTCTACCACAAAACTTCCCCAGTGAGCATGATATCCTGCTGTTTTGAATCCTTGTTCTAGCCATGCCATTCCCTTATGGAATATGTATGTATTGTGTACCTTCTCTGGGCTACTGGCTAGAAATGTAGTAGTCCTAGTCCTAAAGGTAATTAGAGTTTGGAGAAAAAGAGCTATATGTTTGCTTAAGAAAGAGTACTAGACAGTGTATGCCCTCTTATCATGTGTCTACCTCCCTAGTGAGTTTAATAAACTGAATAAGGACATGTATCTCTTAAATCTTTCTACTTCTGTCAACCTTCACTACCACCTCCCTGGTCCACACAACTACCCTCTCTTGTCACTAAGAGCCTTTTAATTGGTCTCACCACATCCACTTGAGTCAGCCTCCATTCACTGCCAGTGCTGCATTCAGAATATTTTGTAAGGCGAATCAGATAGGACCACCCCACCCTTCCACCTACCCAGTGGCTCTCCTTTGCCTCTTAGAAGAAGAACAGAATCTGGAACATGGTCTAAAAGGCCTCTGTGGTTTGGTCCTTCCTGCCCCTCCCAGCCCCGTGCACATTACCTTCCCTTGTCCTACTGTGTTTTACACGCGGTCCACATGCCCTCCCTCTCTGGGACAGCTCCTCCTGGAATAACAGTTGACCCTGAGTACTCGTCAGCAACTGTGAACACCCAGGGCCCACTTGATAATTCTGAAGGCTAGTTTTTGGAGAAGATTGGTGCACATTTGACCAAGCTGTTTTAAAACCTAAAGAAGAATTAGGAGCCAAAGGGACCACACCTGTCACCTTCCCCAGGCTTTTTACTGTATAATGAGGAAACAAAATAAAAAATTAGAAGGCACATTCAAAAGGTTACAAAGTGATGGGGCTGTAGAAGAATAAGAGTGCCAATAGACCTGAATCTCTTCCTCTCCCTGGTGCGTTTAAAGGAGACACAGCACTTGGCCAGGCGTGTGTGCTACTCTTGGCTGTGGTCTCAATATGGCGGGAAGGTGTTGGACTCTGATCTTTGGGCTGCAGGGCCTTGATTTGCAGCTCAGACACTGCCTGACAATTCTTTGTCTCTACTTTCTCACCACGGAACCTACTGAAAATGGATCCCACCTTCACAGGAAGAAAAAAAATGACCAATGAATGTATGTGGAGATGCTCAAGTTCATTACAAGCAAGGGAAATGCAAATAAAAGCAATAGAGAATGCATTTTTCACATACCAGATTGGCAAATATTAAAAAGATGAGTATGCCCAGGGTATAACCCTTAAGGGTTTACAGAAGCAGTGTTTTCATATACTGTTGATGGGAATGTACGTCAGGAAAACCTGCTGGACAGTGATCTGGCGAGTTCTGTCATCTGAGTGCACAACCCTTTGACAGAGCAATCCCGCACGTGGCACTCGGCTCTGCAGGTGCACTTTGGGCGCATGCTGAAATGGCGCTATGGCTGCGCTGTGTGGCATCGTGAAAAAATCAGAAGCAACTTGCATGTCCACCAATACAGAACTAATTAAATTAGAATATATTCACTTCTTGAACAAGATGTAATCAGTTTTTACAAGATCTGTATGTATCAAGAAGTTTGTTTGTTTTTTTTAATTAGTAGGATATGTACCAAAAGGGGTCAGATGACAAATAGGAGACACAGAATAGGTGAGGGAATGTAAAAGTGAGTGTTTCAGGTTTTATTGTATGTATTTGTGTTAAAACTTTTGTAAGAATAACAATGCCTTGTGGGAAGAAAAAAGTTGAAGCTTTAAGGAGGGAAAATAAAGAGGATCTCAATTATCCTCCTAATTTTTAGTCAGATTCCTGCCTACATAGATAGTTGAAACTACTGGAAACCCAAGAGAAAGTTTTGATGAAAAATCTAGTGCTTATAGAATGCTAGCACGTATGGGGGGAAACCTGCTGACTTCAGCAGTTGGGACGCCAGGAGAATGACTGACTGCAGACCGGAGCCAGCTCCCACCGTGCTCCCCGGCAGCGGTGCAGGCCCACGAGACATCCTGCTGGATCTCCTGTACCCAGAGATGGCAGCAGGGCAGGCAGCCCGTGAATATTGTTCACGGTAAACCAGGCTGTTCCACTCCTCTAAACGGTGGCTCTGCTTCCCCTGAACTCGCTCGCCTGTTCTCTCAGATCCAGACTGTGTAGCTGCAGACCACCTGTGCTAGTTTTCCATTGCTGCCATAATGAGTTACTTCAAACTTAGTGGCTTAAAAATACAATGCAATTTTCTTATGTTACAGTTCTGGAGGTCAGAAGTCTGGAATGGGTCGTATGGGGCTAGAATCGAGATGTTGGCCCAGGTACATCCCTTCTGGAGGGTCCAGGGAAGAATCTGCCCCTGGCCTTTTCCAGCTGCTGCAGGCTGCCTGCATTACCTGGACACTGCAAACCGTTTGTGGTGCCACATCTCCTTCTGTCACTCAGACCCCTCCTGCTGCCCTCTTAAAATCACTCTGGGCTCGTTCAAATAACCCAGGATAATGTCTCCATCTCAAGAGCCTTAACCTAAGCACATCTGCCAAGTCCCTTTTGCCATCTAAGGTCACACAGTCTCAGGGTCCAGGGAGTAAGCCATGGTCATTATTCTGTTTGCCATACCTCCTAATCTGCTGGGAGAGCCCCAGGGACTCGCAGTGTGACCCGAGAAAAGCCACCTTGGTTTTCTCTCTCAACAAACTTGAAATTGGGAGCCCGTAACTAATGCTACTCTCCCTGTACTACCCCATGGTAGAGGCCAGAATAATTTGGGGGGTGTCTCACTTGAAGTTCTTGGTGTTGTGCTGAGAGTGTGAGAAAAATCACTGGTGGTGGCATGAATTCTATTAGCAGTGATGTTATCCATTCTGGTGCCACACCATTTCTAAGGAAGCTCGGATCTAGTTCTGCTGTCTCCCGCTCCTCAGGGATGAGACCATGGCTTTAGCCTCTGGCCGAGGATTTGTCCACACAGTCAGTACTCGTGGGCGTACATTACCTTGACTGCTGCTCCACTGTGTCACATGGGCAAAGTTATAAAAGGGACATGTAGAGGAGTTGAGTCATCAGACAGTAACTGTACGGTAACACAAGACAGCCCCCCAACATTTCCTTCCACGCCCAAAATTAGTGATGCTGAGTGCCCTCTTCAACAACAAATGTGGTTCCAAGTGTGCCCCAGAAAAGTGTGAAGAAGACCTAGGAACTCCATGGCCTGAATACATAGTAACAGAGAGAAAAGAAAAAGGACCTGGAAGATGACAAGGCATGAGTAAAATACATTACAGTCTGTAAAATACATTACAGACTGACACTGAACTGCATGTAGTCTTTTTGCTGCACCCAATACGAACCCTGAATACCCTGCATAACAACCTCTTATATGCACACAGTAATTTTGCGCAGTATACAGAAGGGCATTTATCCTATGTGATCTTTGCACCAACCCTAAATGCCCTTCACCATCCAGAGCAGAGAAATGGGACTTTGAGTCACCGCTGCTCAAGCTTCACTCTCCCTGAGAGGTGAATTATGACTTGAACTTGTGAATCCTTGTACCTCTGTTTCCTTATCTGAGAAGATTTAAAAGATAGGATTTTTTCGAGAAGTAAATATTGATACTTATACTTAAAATATTTCTTGGCATGTGTGAAAGGCCCAATGACTAACATATTATCCAGATGCAAAATTAGAGCTTTTTTCTGTATATCATCTTGTAACTGAAAACTTCTTAAATAATAAACTTGGGATCAGGAAGGAGGTAGTAGTAGCCCTATGGGTAAGAGGTTAATAACCACACACATGTAATCTTTTATTTTAACATGGTGGTCCTCTACACACCAAGCACTCTCAATTAAAATTAAGTCTCCCTTTTGTTGTCTTTTTCTTTTTATTTTCCCACCGTCCTTATTTCTGTTTCTAATTAATATCTGTGACAACGTACTTGGTAGCTGTGCCCTCCATTCAACAGTAAGTCCCATGAGAGCAAAATCTCCTCCCCTCCTACTGCCTATTGTATTGCCTAGAACCTAATGGTACCTGAGCGATGCTCAGATATGCGGATGAAGGGACCAGAAAGGAAATCTAAGTGGTCACATGCCCTACTCTCAGCTGCGACATTTCCAACCTTGATGAAATTGTGGAATGACAATCAGCCTCAAGTGATGGACATATATTCCAGTTCATAACTTTCTTTAATGTGTAACCTGAGCCATTAGGTTAATTGTCAACTCACAGCTGAGGTCACTGAAAGGTAGTCATTTACCACTTTCTTGGAGTCTCACCATAGCTCTTAGAGAAGCTATGGCAGGTTTTGTTTTACAGATGACATGACAGAAGCCCCACCAAAATAAATGTCTTTCCCAGGGTCATAAGCCTACACTCCACATTACAAATAAAACTATGGGACATTTGTATCTCCTATAATAATAATAAATTTATTTGATGATTTCAATAGTCCAGTGAGCTAAGTGATATTATCACTACTTTATACACAAAGAAAACAGGACAGTTGGTTCAAAAGCCAGGGTTTTGTGCCACCAGCCTTCACTGCCTTGCCTTTCAGTGTGATTGCATTTCTACGACAGGATGCTGACTCCCCAGTGACATTTCTCAATGGCTAATGAGTTTATTGTTGTATTCCCCATTGTACAAAGTGCTACTTGATCTTACTTTTCCTATTTTTACTTATTTTTGACCTCAGAGAATAACTGTTTAGCAAAGCTGAGTCATCCTACCTTCCCCAGCTGACAGGAAATAGGCAAGAGATTTTCCAGTTACTATCACCTTAACTGGTGGAAGTCAAGCTCTTTGAAAAGAACCATAAGGAGTTTCCACAGAACAGCAGAAATTGTCCAAAGCATAACATGTTTCCACAGTGAAACCTCCTTTTGAATGTTCTGCCCTTAGCAATTAACAGTCCATGGCATTTAATAATCCCCACAGTATATGTACGATCAGTGAGGGACCCTTAGCACTTGCTCCTAGGACAGTGTGTCACTATTTCCATTTTTAAATCTGCTTAGAGCTTGGGGCTGAGAGTCTGGCAGGGTATCCTTGCATCAAAGGAGCTTACACTGAAAGGGAACTTGGAAATGATCGACAAAACATAATGCTGTATCTCTCATACTTAGCTCAATAGCCAATACATAGAAGGTACTCAGGAAACATTTGAAAACTGATGAATAAATGAATGAAGCTTATTTTGCAGGTGGAGAAATACAGGGTTGGACAAGGAAAATAACTTGCTTAAAAGTCACTCAGAAAATCAGAGGTAAAAAATCAGATTGATGAGTTTTATTTCTACAACTTTTTTCAGTGCATTAATTTAGTCATTCATTCAAGGGTTGTATACTTGCTGAACTACAGAGGGAATATCAAGGAGGAAGATGTGGCTTCTGACCTCCAAATCCACTGAGGGGATTGAGAAAAGATGGGAAGTAACCAGTGATCATCCTAAAGAATCCTCACACAGTTCTCACTCCATGTATAAGAGATTTGTTGAAATCCCCATGATACTGAAAAAGCACCAACATCTCTGTTCCTTTCAATAGGACAAACAGAAAGTAAACTCTAATACATCCATGTTGGAGAATACCATATAACAATTAAGATTTATGACAAGATTTATAGGAGCTGACAGAACAGTCATTACCAAAAATATGGAGTTGGGGAAGACAAGGAGATCACAGAACAATGCATAAAGTAGACCCCTGTTCATGGACATCTGTTAATGAACTAGATGTTGTCCACCTATGGGCCACATCTATGTTATCCGGCCCATGTAGCATTTCTAAAAATTTAGAATTGCCATCATCTTAAACTGAGGAGTTTTTACCCCAAAAATCTGGATTTGGGGCTAGTCTTAAACTGAAGCATCCGACAATACTCAAGGTCTACAAAACCACACAGCACTGACAGCTGGGAAGGGGCCATGGCAGCCCCTACGGAGGGGCATACACTCTCAAATCCAGCCTGCTTCTCCTGTTTGTGGTTCTGCCTGCCCTCCAGAAGTCTGGATGCACACCTTTCTCTCTCAGCAAACAAGGGGCACAGGGAAAACCAGGGCACATGCCCATGATCAGGATGATGAGGAGGGACTGGAGTGCTAATGAGTAGGCTGTCATGGTCCATTCCAAAAATTCATACACTGCTTATCTCTCATGGAGGGCAGGATTAAGCCATGGGCAGGGTTGCTGATAGAACTGAAAAAGACAAAATTGTAAATATTGGGGAGGAAAATGAGAATCTTCAAACAACATCTGGTCCAAACCTGAAAGGATGGCTGCGGCATGAGCCTTCATGAAGGTGCAGCATCTCATGTGCAGGAGATGATGTTAGTAAAGGCTGTGACTCATGTTATTTCCTTCTAGTACTGAGATTTCACTTTATACCCCAGCTATCAGGCTCGCACCCCCAGGGAGTGTGAAATGCTTTGCCCAGAGAATGTGCAGAGAGCCCGGCTGTGCCTGCCCCCCCCACCAGAGCTTTCCTTCTCCCCCAGGCAAGTGCCCAGGGCCACGCATGCTCCTCTTAAACTGCCAGGGGGTGCTTACCTCAAAGGAGGCCTTGAGTCTGAGCTTTAGGAATTTAGAGATTATATAGAGTGGAGAAAAGCAGCCTAGTTGGGGAGAGAAGAAAAAGAAAAATAGAATTGCAGCATGTCTTACATATTTGACCTTGACTGAGGTTGCTATGGGCCTCAGTTTCCACTTCTGTAATATGAGGGAGATGAACCAGGTGCTATTTTGCAGATTTAGAGCTCTAAAATTGGGCTTGGCTTTGGATCAACCCATGTGAGAAATGAGAAATGCAGTTCAAATAGCTTACTGCTGCCTGCTTTCATGATTTTCTAAGAGTTCCGATATGAGGAGATGGACAGAGCTCTCAGACAAGCACCTTCTTCCCAGGATCGTCTGGAGCTGTCATCACAGAGATTATTTCAATTGAGATGCACTCTCCTGGCCTGTTTGAATTCTGCAGCCCAGTCGAGTAATAAGAACTTACATTTGCAGAGCACTTTTTTACATTTCTAAAGTGCTGGGCCTCTCCCCCTGAATTCTGTACTTATGTCAATATTATAACGTAGGCAGGGCAGGATTCTTTTTTTAAGTTACATTTGAACAATGGGGAAATTTAGACTTGAGTTGCTCTCGGGGAGACTGCAAAAGGGTCCTTTAGAGCTGGGTCTGTCCCTCGCCTTAGCTATGCTAGGTGGGCCGTGTGACTCTGGGCAAGTTCCTTAAGCTCCTTGTGCTCCCACATCCCTATCTATTCCCTGAGGACAAATACCCACCCCTGGGATTAAGGGAGATCTTATGTGCTGCATGTGAAAACCAGACTTGCTGACAAGCACTTATCTTATAGAAGAATGAAGAAAAGTGACTGGATTCAGAGAGGTGTCTAGGAGATAAAAAGGATGTACGGTGAGGATCTGGAAATGAGATGAGGCCAAGGAGAAGCTGTCACAGATGGCTGTGATGGTGTCACTCGTGGGGACAGTGAACACCAGAAGGGGCCTGGGACTAGCATGGTACAGACGAGGAGGGTTTTGAGTTTGGCTCTGGAGAGGCTGGTTTGAATTGCCTTTGGGACATTCTGAAGGAGATGGGGAAGGGGTACGATTCTGCATGCGCACGCTGGATTTGCCTGTTCCTTTGCTGTCTCATTTGTTTTTAACACTTGATCTAATAAGTGTGAGACTGTGGTCTCATTGAAATTATAGTAATGTCTTGGGAGGTTACTCACTTGTGAGTGACTCTTGTTGATGGAGCCTCACCCAAGACATCATTTTTAGGTCTAATATTTTCTAAAGTTGTCAAAGAATACTACTTGTTAACAGAAAAAAATTATAATAAAATAATTTAAAGAAATACAACACATCTGCCTTTCATCTCCTTTTCCCCATAAGATTGGCCAGAACTTATTAAAAGCTTTCAGAAGTGTGGTCCTAAGGATAACTTGTTTAATTTTAAACTCAAATCTTATTTATCTTAAGAACCAAAGACTTCCCTTCATTTTCTCTGTGCCATTCTAAGCACCAGCTTGTAAATCTGAGATTGTGGAACAGATTTAAAAGTGCTTCCTTTGTCCGAGGAAGAAACAGAGACTCAAGGAAGCTCCGCACTTTGCCCACAGGTTCTCAGTCAGTAGCCTGCCCCTTGGGACCCCGCCCTGTTTCCCTAGGGCGCTCTCAGCGCTGTTTCCTCCCTGCCCGCCCCCCACAGCCTGAGAGAGAAGCAGTGCGCAACAGCCAAATTCAACATTCACTCTTCACCAGGCACTGCAAAGCACCTTCTGAAATTGTCTTCACCCTGTTGCCTGCTTAAGTCATCCAGAAAACAATTCAATTCGTGTTTTAATAATATCAGTTTACACTCCTGTCACACCTATTACCCGAGGTTATTAAATCATTCTATCAACCTTAATGAATTCTCATGATGCTTCTGCAGAAGGCCTTAAAGGAACATCTTGCTTGTAAGACTCTCTGGGGCTGTTTTTATGAGGCTATTGAGAAACTCATACTGCACATGCCTTCAATCAGTTCTAGTGCGAGAAAGGATCTTGACTGGCTGAGCAATTACTCTGTATACCCACCCACCCAAATGACCTCCATCCCAACAGAAAAGCCCTTGAATTTATAGGGAGCCCTTTAATTTTTTGCATCTACAAAGCTCCTCCATGTCCATTACTAACTCTTCCCTGCCAGAACCCTAGAGGTAGGCAGAGGAGGCTGGCCACCCTCAGTTCACAAAGGAGGGAATGGGCGTCTAGCAGAAATAAAGCAGCCTTCCCAAAGACACCGGTGGAGCCAGGATGCATGTTCGTGTTTGGAGGCAGGCATCCACTTCATTAGCAAGGGTTTAATGAGTGCCTCCTACTACGGAGCTCTAGGCTGGGTGTGGGAAGTACAGTAGTAAACGAATAAATGTGGTCTCTGCTTCCACAGACTTAAGAGCTCAGTAAAGGGGACAAGAAAAAAAATGAAACAGAACAAAATAAAACAAATTACAACACTTTCTAAAACCTACCCTGAAGGAGACAAATGGGAAACACTTTTCCCTCAGACATTTACATGTCCTGTTCCCTGACTCACTCACTGAGGTTTCGCTCGAATCCCTGCTGAGGCCAGAGACTGTGCCATCTAAGAGCACCGCCAAGACGAAAGGACATTTGTTTGGTAAAAGCAAGAGATGATCCAAAATGAGAGGATGGGAGGAGGTGGGCCTGAGGCCATTGTAGATAAATTATAAGGCCTTGATATTTTTTCTTTCCTTGATTATTCTGTCCAGACCCAAATTAATGTCACGGGACAGCAAATGATTTGAGACAGAGAGAGAGCAAAGCCCTGCCTGTGGCTAATTCCTCCTCTGAGAAGAGGAGATATTATTCTCATGTTTCGGTACAGAGAGCCCGGGCATCACAGGAATTGTGGAACCACAGCATTCTGAGGGGGCTCTAAAGAAAAATGAGTTGCAGCATCCCCCCAACCTGTAACCCTTCCAGCCGCAGTCCTTGGAAATTCATGGGCTCCAAGGCCAGTCCAACACTGGCTCTCAGCAGTGGGGTCACCATAGCAACTTTTAGGGGCCATATCCTCAGCCACATGGCAGACTAATTGAACTGTACACCTTACTTTGCAGCTGGGGAATGTAAAAGTGAATCTTACATTTAATCATGCTCACAGCACTGACATTCAAATCAAAAGGCTTTGTTAAGTCCCCTGGAAAATGGAGTGTCATTTTGCCAGCACAATGTTTCACTCCGAGGCACTTGCTTCCTGCTTTGAAGGGCTGAGTGAATGGCAAAAAAAAAAAAAGGTCGTTTTGAATTAGGGGTGGGGTAGGGTGGGGAAACAGGGAGGAACAAAATCCGGATGAATAACAGAAAAATGAATAAAATCCTTCTAAATTAATTTGAGTTCAATCCAAATAACATTGAAAATTTTTGCCTTATGATTTTTATTTCTATTTTTTTTTCCTTTTAGAGAGGCAGCGACGCAATGGGAAGCGCTGTGGTCACAGACCTACTCTGCCCTTTCAAATCCTGAGATGTTCAGGCAAGTCACTCAACTCGTAGTAATCTGAGTTTCTAACATATAACCTAGGACAAAATACTCCCCACCTGACAGGTCTGTTCTGGGGGTAAATGGAATATATATAAAAACATAAAGCAGAGTGGCTGACACAGAGCAGGCACTCCATTGTCACTTTCCATCTGAAGCCTGAACCTTCACATCTGGCTAGACCTGTGCCAACACCTAAGACAGTACGCTGGGTGCCGTATGTACCTTGTCTCATTTATTCACCCAACCAGCTCTGGGACACAGACGTTGGTACCCCATCGTACGAACAGGGAAGTGGGGCTTAGAAAGGTTCATCATAATTGCAAACTACCCAACTCTTGGAAATGAGGAAAAAGAAAGGCCACTGCCTTTCGATGCTGGATCACTGTCTCACAGGCCCGCCCAAATTTTATCTTTTGAAGGGATGATACCCATCAGTTACATTCAGACTCTTTCATATTAGATGTTAACTTGTAGAAGATGTAGAAGTGAAAAACAACTCCTAGCTGGTAAAGAAGGAATGATGCTTGTCCAGTGGAAAAGCCACCCCCTGGAGTAATGGCTTATATTGCCCTGGAGAGCACCAACCACCTTCACAGGTAACGGGGCCATCCTACTTCAGGGTTCTGGTTTTTCTTCACCAGTTCTCAAATCCCTCTATCACCCTCCTGATACCTTCTCTACTATGATACAATCTCTTACTTGTGCCCAGGACATATTTGCACAAAGGTCATGTTTTTTGCTTTCCGAAAATTGGACTTGGTTACATGAGACCCCTGGAGCTAGGAAAGGGTGTGCCCTGGCTGGTCTTAACTCAGCATCCACAGACTTCGCTCCTTCTGGTCAGGGAAACCTAGACTCAGACTTGAAGGCTGGGCCCCGCCCTCAGGGAGCACTCAGAGAGACCTGGGCCACGCATTGTACTAGAAAGGAGGGGTGAGTAAAGTCTTATGCAGGTTCCCAGTAGGGATACTCCCATTTCTCATCTGCAGGGTGAGGGAGGCAGAGGGAGGCCTCACAAGAGAAGCATTCCAGGCAGTATTGACCCCTGAGCAGATTTTCTCATGATTACCATGATAAGAGGGTAAAGGGTACCCAAGAGTTCTTAGGTATTAAGAAAAGTAACAGTATCAAGAGTGGTGGTAAATGTGGCTAATAGTTGTACAATTCCCGCCTAACCAAGGCTCACAAAACCCCTACTATGGCATCACCATTTTCAGTTGAGGAAACAGAACCACAGAACCTTGAGTAGCTTGACCAAGGACACTGGACTGGAGCTCAGAGCTGGGTGTTGAGCTGTGGGTTCTGGCTCCTTCTTCAGGTTGTATGAAGATAAGCCCTCCCCTGCTCTATCCACTTGCGGCTCTCACCCCATCACTCCTTGAAGCTCTCCTTGGATCTCTACTGTTGCATCTTTTCATGCAACAAGAGCTGAGTTTCAAATCTTGCAACAGAATGGGGCAATGCAATGAGCATTGGGTTAGCAATCGAAAGACTTTAGGCCTGGTTCCACCTCCAGTTTTCAGTGTGATCTTTGCTGAGTCCCTGACGTCTATGCCTCTGTTTCCCCATTTGTGCATTGAGCTGGTAGGACAGACATGCTGTGCTTTGAGGATGTGTAGTGGACACTAAGTGATAGGAAAAAGTGTGACAGGTGAGGAGATTTAGTGATAAGGAACCTCACCCACCCCCTCGCCCACAGAGCCTGTGAGGTGGCAACCATGTGTCATGGGAGGAGCTGTCAAACCTCTCTTTGTAACTCAGGACAGAGGTGGTAGCCTGTTACAAACAGAACACACAGAAAGCAGATGCAGGAGAAGGCCCAGGTGAGAAGGTCCTGAGCAATCAGGGTCCATGCTGGTGTGTCAGCTTCAGACAGTAGCCAAAGTGAAAGGTCACAGAAAACCAGCAGCTGCTTCGGGATGTACACATTCCTGCCTGGTTTCCCACACTCCACCCTCAAAAAGGAGAGAGCCCAACTCAAGTTCGAAGGCCTCACTGAGCCTTCTGTACTCTTCCTGCCCCCACAGTCCTCACCACCCTTTCTATCCTGAGAAGATCAGACTCCAGTCCAGGTCCTGCCAAGAACAGCAGGGTGGTGGAGAGAAGCCTGCTCTCCCCATCTCCCTCTGGGCCTTAGTTTGCTTCTCAGTAAACCAAGAGGCAAGAGCCATAAACAATGGCTCACAGCTATACAACATTTAGGTGCCAGACACCATGTTGTCTCTTGTGACACTTAGATGTCCCTAAGAAATGCATTTATCCAAATGACTGATGAGGAAGTTGACATCCAAAGCAGGTGATGTGCATGTCTTCAAACATCTAGGAAGTGGCAGTCTGACTGTGGAGCCTTAACTCTCTCCCCTGGTGGAAACCTTGACATTGGTGGAGACCCACCTGTCTGCACTACCCCCATCACCTGCCCACGGCAGACATCACCTCTGTGTCTTAGCCCTCCTACGCTGACTTTAGAATGGCTTTTCCAGCCTCTCACTTTAATCCTGCTAACAGTCTATTCCCAACAGAGATGCTAAAGTAATCCTTTCTGAGCAAATTGGATCATGCCACCCCCCACATCAAGCCCTCTGATGGCATCCTGAATCACTTGTGTAGATGTATTAGTTCTCACTCTGGTCTTCAAAGCCCTACACAGTCTGGCTTCTGGTCCCCCTTCCAACTTCATATTCTGCTTCTCTTCCCTTGGCTCATGCCATCGCAGCCCCTCTGCCTGTTTGTCTGGCCGGAACGCTAAGTGCAGCTTGCAGCAGCCTCAGAGCTCTTGTGCTTGCCGCGTCCACTGCCCGGAAGCTTTCCTCCCGGACATTCACCCAAGGCCCAGTTGTATTCAGACCCTGTTCAGGTCGTTCTTCCTCAAAGATGTGGCTGGTCACCTAACGTGACATCTTTCTTCCTTCTTCTTATTATTAAGTTTTCACTATTAATATTTGTCCCTGGCAGAGATCAAAGGATATATTTGTTTATTTATCCATTTGTCTCCCTGCACTAGGTCAAGGACTTTTTTGCTTGTTACTGCATCCTCAGTCCCTCCAACAGTGTCCTTCACCTAAGAGGAATTCGACAAATGTATTGAATTAATATTAATCACTGTACCTTCTCCTTGTGAAGTATGGTAAGTATTGGACCCTCCCCCCTCTAGTTTGATTTACTCAATAATAAAGACAGCCATGACAAGGGGCTGAACTTAGGCAGCTGTGTGGGCAGGAAGACACATTCAGATGTCATGCTCTACACAAAGGCGACAGTATTCCAGGTCTCCGGTCTGTGTCACTGGCAGAAGGGAAAGCATTCGGCTCTAACACTTCGATGCCCTCAGGCTGACCCCCGTGACCCTGCTGAGTGATGGCGGCGCTGTTTCTCCAGGCCTGCTTTTATCCCAGGTTATTCCATCGTCTGTAGACATCATTAGTACTCAACGACCACATGACTGAAGTAATGAGAACTTGATTAAACTGGCTATTTTAGTTAATAAAACATCATCCTTCATACCCTTTCCTTGTTAAAAATTCTGTTTTAAAAACCAGAGGCAACATCCTGTGAAATGAATATAATGCATCTTTCTCGCCCAACCCTGGGCGTGTCTAGGTCCGTCTTTGGGATCCTCCACAGCTGGTCTGTTGTGAATGATTAATAAGTCCACACCATTGCTCAGAAACACATGCAGAACTGGAGAAAATGAGAGAGGGTGGGTAGCTCCCCACGGCTTCTGTAAAAGGTGTTAAAACCAGACTAAACTGAATTCATAGTGTCATCTTGGTTTCTTTAGGGCTTTTTTTTCCCCTCTTGCTCCAAAAACTTGAGAACAGGCTCTAATTAAGAATTCTAGACTTCTGCCAAGATGGAGGCATAGGTGGATGTGCCGTGCCTTCTCACACAACCAAGATTAGAGAAAACTAAACATTAGCAACAGAAAACACAGCCAGAACACGGAAAATTGAACTTTTCAGAAGTCCGTTAACAACAAATTCTTCAGCCTGACCGGTAAGGGGCGAAACCAGCGGCTGGCGGAGCAGGGTTGCACAGGAGGACTCGGCCAGACGGACTCAGGCCCGCAGAATCCAGGCGCAGGGTGGGACCTAGTGAGCGACCGAGCGAGCGACCATGCAAGCGACCGCGGGGGAGACAGCGGGGCAGCGGGGCTGCGTGTTGACTGAGGTCGCGCATTTGTGCGCAGGTGGACAGGCGAGGGAGTGGGCGGTTGGACCGGGCCGGCAGGTCCCCACAGCAAGCGGCAGTGGAGGGCACCGCCATTTCCCTGCTCTGACCCCACCTCCACATACAGCGTCATAACCCAGCGACTCTGAGTGGCCCGGCCCAGGTGAACCACCTAAGGCACTGCTCCTCCGCACCCAGCTGTGAGAAGCGGCAGAGGGGGTCGTCATTTCCCCGCTCTGGCCACGCCCCCACATACAGCCTCACAACCCAGCGACCTGGGAATCCAAGGCGCCGCTTCTCACACTTAAAGGGCCAGAACAGACCAAGAATGGCGCAGGAGGATCTCAGAGCCCCAGAGCCAATAGATCTAAGTGATGAAGAAATAGCAAAACTCACAGATGCACAGTTTAAAACATTGGTGATCAGGATCCTCACAGAACTGGTTGATTATACCGACAAATTAGACAAATATATGAAGGCGAAACTAATGGAAATGAATGGAATTGCACAGGACACCAATAGCAATGAAAAGGAAACTGGGACTCAAATCAATGGAGTGGACTAGAAGAAAGCAAATAATGGCCAAACAGAAAAGAGTCAAGAAGCAAGAATTCAAAGAAATAAGGAGAGTCTTAGGAACCTCCAGGACATCTTTAAACGCTCCAACATCCAAATTATAGGGGTACCAGAAGGGGGAAAGGCACAGCCACCAGTGGAAAACTTATTTGAACAAATAATAAAGGAGAATTTCCCCAATCTGGCAAAGGAAATAGACTTCCAGGAAATCCAGGAAGCTCAGAGAGTCCCAAAGAAGTTGGACCCAAGAAGGAACACACCAAGGCACATCGTAATTACATTAGCCAAGACTAAAATGAAGGAGAGAGCTCTAATTAAGAATTCTAGCTCCTTCCCTGTAGAGCACAAACAGTAAATACATGAACTCGTGAGAACGGGGCTTATCAGCACCTGTCCGGCTGTCATAATTAGGTTCTCTGCTCATAGCACTTTAACAGCATGAGCGTAGAGGGAGTGTATCCTACTCTGTGTGCATGTCTGTTGCCGGACCAAAACTCCTGAGGACAGGGGCTGCATGTCGGCCACATCACCACCAGTTTTAACGCTAGGCCTGGCACACAGTAGGTTCTGGGCCAATATCTGTTTGATGGATAAATAAATGGCTAAAAGACTCGAGTAACCAAATTCAATGGCCCTGTTTCTACACAGGTGAATGTTGTGTTTTCCTAATATAATGTTCCCCTACCTCCACATCGACACTACACACTCAAAACCTTACTGCACTTCACCAAGACAGCTGGCCACCTAGATAGTTCCTGACTTTGCTCCTCCTCACAAGGACCAACAACTATTCATGAAGACACCCCTGAGAAAATTCTAGAACAGGGGGGTGACACTGAAGCACCCCTGCAGCACAGAGACCTAGTCAGGCCACATTAGCAGGGTAAGGGGAGCGGCTCCCCACTGACTGTCCCCGCAGGCCCACGCAGCACCTTCCTGAGCAGTCTCCCCTGAGCCTCCAGTTCCGACAGTGGGAGAAGAGAGCCCAGAGTGACATCAGCTCCCCCAGCAATACAGCTTGCTTCTTGGGAGCCCCTACTCTGGTGTTGCCCCATGGGGACTGAGGGAACACCTGTGGGCCTTGGCCACTGGGAATCTGATTGTGACTGAGAAGGGGGAGGGACTTGTGACAACCAGCACTCAGGTCTTAGCAGACCAAGTTCCTACCTTCAGCGACCAAGCAGTTGTCCCAGCCAGCGGCCTTGCTGATCTGCAAGGCAAGACGATGGCACAGTCTGCCCGGGGAGCTCTGAGAGGTGCAGGTCTTCTGAGCTCCAGTCTCAGACGATCTCGGAGCGGCTGGCCCTGGTCTGCTGCCCACGCCCAGGCCAGGGAGCTGAGTCATAGCCCAGCTTCCTGCTGAGTGCCGCTGACTGAGAACACCTGGCTGAAAAAGAGACCGAGCTTGTGGTCACCTGGGGGAGGGGCCAGGGAGGAAGGGAGTCAAAGGGGACAAACTTCCAGTTGTAAGATAAATTAGTACTAGGGGTGTAATGTACAAGATAAGGACTGCAGTTAACACAGCTGCATGGGAAATTAGGAAGTTAAGAGAATAAAACTCAAGAGTTCTCATCACAAGGAAAAAGAATTTTTTCTTGTATTTAAATATGGTGGATATTAACTGAACTTATTGTGGCAATCATTTCACAATACACTGTACAATTTAAACTTATTCAATGTTATATGTCAATTACATCTTAACAAAACTGGAATGAATAAAAACAAAGCCTTATCCTGAGGGAACGCACAGATTATCCCCTTTCACAGACAGGAATGGAGAGGCAGTCTTCCTGACTTTCCTGAACGTCCCAAGCCAAAGCTCATCAGAGTAGGCCTGGCATTCAAGTCTGCTGGCTGCCCAGCTCCATGCCTGGGCACAGCTCCCGACTGGACAAGCAGGCAGGAGCACTACCTGTAAGTGCCGTGAGCCCGGCCCAGGAGCAGCCGCTGCCCCTTGGGGCCGACCCGGCCCAGTTCCAGAGGAGCAACAGGCCCTTCCTGCTCTTGCCCACTTGCCTCTTTTTTCTCCCTGTCTCTTCCTTCTGTCCCCAGGGTTTTCAGTCCAAGAGCCTTCTGGTACTAAGAAAAGGGATTTTATAATATTCAACACACTAACAATGCCAAACCCCTATTTGCTCAGCTCTTACAGCATACCAAGATGTGTGGCGTGGGCCTCAGGCTCTGGGGCCTGGAAACCTGGCCTCAGATCTCAGCTCTGCCATGTATCTGAGCACCGCAGTCTCCTCACTCATAAAGGGGGGGATGCTGGTAGTCCCAGACCTACAGAGTAGTGGTGAGGATGATAAGGCGATGCACACGAAGGCATGCACATCGTGTTCGGCCCGGGCCCACACCGCTCCCTGCATCCATACGACAACCCTAGAAGGTACACCATCATTATCCCACTTTACAGGTGAGAAAACTGAGGTTCAGAAACATTAAGCAGCTATCTCAACAGGGCTTGCTATAGTTAAATACTGACTTACCTGCATATGCTATTTCTGAAAAGGCAATGAATGCCGTCTTGAAGATGATGCCAGAGTACAGCATGCCAAAACAAAACTAGCTAAATGCTCCAGGTGAATTCTCAAGTCAGTGTAACTGGGGTAGAGCAGAACTTTTCAGGAGCAAGGAGAGAGTCCTTCCAGTCTACGGAGGCACAAGGCAGCCTACAGACTCCCACCCCTCCAGGCTCACCTGGGGTACACAAGCAATTGGTAACACCTGCTTTCCCCAGGCTTTTGGCCCACTCCACCCACAGCTGTTTCCAATTAGACAACCAGAAAGCTTGCTCCAATGCTGACAATGGAAGCTTCAATGCAAAAATCTCTAAGACGCAAGCAATTTCCTGAGGTTGTTAGCATGTTCTCCCCAGTACCCAGCTCCCTGTTAGTCTGAAAAATGTCCCCTCAGATTCAAATATCCCTGAGGGAGCTCTCTACCCTCACCACCCTCTGCTCTTCATTACCTAACAGAAAATCCTCTTTCCTGGAGAGAGATGGGTCACTCCCTCTGGAAACACCCACCAGCCTTCCCCTTGCCTGCCTGCGTGGCTGAGATGGCTAAGGAAGGGCTTTCCTGGGAAAAGTGATGAGAAAGCATAAGTGTGCACCAGGAGCCTTATAAAGCCAATCAACTCAATTCTGTTCACTTTAAAGTGAAATAAACTACCTTCACAGGCTGCCGCAGACAATGCCATCCTTCTTAGTGGCAAAGGGAACACGAGTGAAATTGCAACCAGGAGACAGGGATGGTGGATCTGGGGCAGGAAATTTCTTCCCTGTTTTCACTCAGGAAAGCAGAGATCCGGGGCCTCAGGCAGGCAAAGTGTCGGGTCAGCGTCCTCACTCTTCATAGCTGCTCCCTGCCTGGGTCCGAGCCTCTTGGGCTGAATCACCCACTCCCTCCCTCTGATCCACCTGTAACTCGGCCTCCCAGCTGTATGTCTGCGCCCCTCCCCTTCAACATTCCAGCACACTCTCTGAACCCCAAATTACCGTCATACTCTTGCCACTTCAGGCCCCTTCGCCAACCTCTCAATTACCTCAGGTCCCCGAAGTCTTACTTCACATGCTCTTGCTCTAAGGACTCTCCTCTCTCCTCCACACTAGAAGGGATCATCTCATCCTCCAGACTCAGAAAAGCAATTTACCTCTACTGTCCTTGTGTGCTGTTACTGTCTATCTCAGAGGTGAGGGAACTACCCCAGGCCATGAAGCAGTTTGAGGTCCAGTCTCTGGACTTGCTGCACATGAGTTCTGTAATGCATCAGGCTTCCTCTCAAACTCTGGAAGGCAAATCCCGAAGCCAGAACAGAGGCGAAGGGAATAGAGCAGCAGCAATCTTTGTTTCTTCCCTTTCTTACGTTAATTGCTGCAGAGGCAGCCAAAAGGCAGCCACCTATGCCCATGCAGTGCTCTGCCTCCTCGGAAAGCAGCTCTTCAAGGTTTGGCACATGGGGAGCTACTCCGAGTGGCTTATTTCTCCACACGTGCACCTCTGACCGGACAGGTACTCTTGACCCCTGAGCCCTTGGAAGCATCTATGAGAAGGCTCACATACCATTGGAAATATGAGGAGATGAAGATGTCTGTATATGAGAAGTCCTCCTAGGGTGTAGGAGAGATCGCAAAGAATATTTTGATGAAGTGCTTGGGGTTAAGGGTTTTGTCCCCAAAGATCATGCTTTCGATATTTCCCTAATGGAGTCAAGGGGCACAGCTGTTTGCCTTCCCACCATCCACCCCCATTTCTCCTCCCTTAGAGACCCTCCGAACTTGTTCAAGAGTAAACTTTTCCCCCTTGGACTCAGGAGAGGAGCCTTCCTCCCTTGCTCTGGAAGGGCATCCTAATTAGCTTGAGCCCAGGGTCTGCAAACGAAGGCCCATGGACCGAATATGGCTGACCTCTGCTGCCTGCAAACCAAGAATGGTTTCTACATTTGTAAATGATTGGGGGGAAAATTCTGAAGAAGTATAGTGTTTCTCGACTTGTGGAAATTATATAAAAGTCAAATTTCAGTGTCCCTAAAGTTTTCCTAATAATGATTCATATACTTTCTTATATATTATTCATATACTGTGGAATTCACCCATTTTCAGTATAATCCAATGGCTTTTAGTACAACCACCGGGCTGTGCGGCCATAACCACAATCAATTTTGAACATGTTCTTTACCCCCAAAAGCAATGTTCTCATATACAAGTAAAGTTTTGTTGGAACACATCCATGCTCATTTACATACTGCCTATGGCTGCTTTTGGGAGTTCAATTGTTGTGACAGAGACCATATATTCCACAAAGCCTAAATCCTTTACTGTCTGGGTTTTTATAGAACTAGTTTGCAAATCCCTGGTTTAACCAGAGTTTGGCATTTCTTTGGACTCTGTTATTGGAACAGGGGTGGGTAAGCACACGAACTATGCCAACCCAATCAGACAAAAGGAAAAAACTTGTTTCATCTTTGCCTGAAATAGGCTTCTCTTTCTGGCCTTTGCTGGGGGTGAGTCAGTTGCTACCAGAAGCCAGCTCTAGACTTAGAGCAAACAGCCTGAGGACAGCAATAGGATGGCACGGCAGATACACAGAAAGAATTTGGGCGCCAGATGACATCAATTCAACCAATCCTGAACACTGCTCACCTCTGGATGTCCTGTCACATGAAGTAATAAATGCCCTCATTATTAAGCCACATGAGGTAGAGTTTCCATTACTCGCAGCTAAAATCACCCTATCAGACGCATCTTCTTCCTGAAGAGGGTGGTTGAGTACTGTGAGATGATCTGGGCCGGAGCTGACTTTCCCCAGACAGCGCGGGGAGGCAAAGCATGGCCACCCCGGACCTCTTCCTGCCCTCCTCAAAGCCATGCAGGTCTCTTCCTCGAACGCAGCCCTTCAATGTCTGCAGGGTGTCCTTTTCAGGGGGCACCACTCCTTGGCTCACCAGCTTGCCTACTGGTTCCTGGCTTTTCACCAGCCTGCCCAGTGTTAAGATATAGCCCTCATTCTCATTTCTAAACCAACAGAATAGATAAAAGCAGAACTGTTTTGTTTGGACAGTGTTATGCTGTGGGGTGGTGGGTGGGGTCTGACCTATATCTGCTGGACCTTTCTCCAGGTCACAGGGTGGCCCCGGAAGCAGGTTTAGTAAAGCAGTCAATAGAAGATGTAACATTATATCCTTCTTTCTTTCCCTCTGTCCTTCTATCTTTCTTTCCTTCCTTCCACAGGCACACATGACAGTACTAAGGTAAAAGATTTTCTCAGTTTAAACCAGGTCTGCTATGATGAAAGGATTTCAGGTATTTCTTTTTCCTGGTGCTTTTCTAAATTATGGCCCTTCTAGAATGAACATAAATACTTTTTAAAATAGAAATTTAGCTAACATAATATTTCTAAAAAGTTATATCATTAATATTTTCCTCAGTTTTCCTGAAGCCTCGGTTGCTCACTAGTGCAGCTGTTCACTGTCGACTGAGAAATCACCTCAGTAAAATGAATAAAGTGAAAACATTGCTATATCAAAACATTTTCAATAATTTATACAGTAGCAAGAAAAAGCCAGAGGATTTGACACCCTGGGGTTAGGCCCAGACCCTGTCATGAGCTTGTCCTGTGTCATGGGCCAGTTGGTTTCTTTCTATTTAACTTTTGCTCCTCTTTGGAGCCTCAGTTCCTGGTCTCATTTCTCTTAAAAGCATCTCCTGAGGTCGCCTAACCATTCCAAAGTTGAATGAGATGATTTACTTCTACATTCCTGAATTGTCCTGGTATATTCCTCCATTATAGCTCCTGTCTGGCTGGATTTTAAAAGTTATTTCACTGAGCTCCTCAGGTAGATGGTGAGTTCTTTGTAGGAAATAACTCTCTAGTTCAGTTTCCATGAGCTTAATATATCCTACCCACTTGATAAATTTTAGAAAATGAATGGGTAACTGGCTTTCATTATTCCAGTCTAAAAAAATAAGGTGGTTGGACCAAACTAGAGTCTCTTCCATCTCTACAACTGAATTCTTTTTCTCTGCTTGGACATTGATCTATAATAGAAGGTTTACAAAAACTAGTGTATCATTTAGGATTTCTTTTCAAATGATAGCTACAAAAACTCAAAATAACAGTATTTAAAATAAGACACGAGTCCTGGCTGGTGTGGCTCAGTGGATTGAGCACAGGCTGCAAACCAAAGGGTTGCCGGTTCAATTCCCACTCAGGGCACACACCTGGGTTGAAGGCCGGGTCCCTAGTAGGAAGCATGTGAAAAACAACCACATATTGATGTTTCTCTGCCTCTCTTTCTCCCACCCTTCCCCTCTCTCTAAAAATAAATAAATTCATTCTAAAAAATAATAAAATAAGATGAATTGATTGTTCTTTAATGTAAAGGACATCAGAGACTCAGGATCTCTCTTCTCCCTGTTCTCCCACCCTCATTGAATAGCTGCTCTCCTCTAGGTTGCCTCATGGCTCCCAATGTCTGCTGAAGCTCCAGTCATTAAGTGAATGTTCCAAGGCAGCGAGAGGGAGGGAACAAAAACCAGCAAAAGGGCATAGCTCACAGAGAAGTCGGCTTCCTTTCAAGTCCCAACCGATGACTTATACATATAACTCATATCTGTGAGGGAGGCTGGGAAATACAAACTTGTAGCTGGGCAAACTGCCACATCCAAGAATATATAGACATCTTGCTAAGGATGAAAGGAAAATGGGTTTTGTGCGCAGAGGAGGACATCTCTAGCACCCTTGGTGAGTGCCTCCTTGATGTCTCAGTCTGTTACAGAAGCTCAAACGTGGCTTTAAGAGGCAGGCCCTCTTTGAAATTTGGTTCTTCACGTCATCCGCTCTGTGACACCGTACAAGTAACCACTCAGGACATCAGCATACACGCACTTAAAGGACCGCTGATTCGAAGTACATCTTGAACTGTTAAATTAAATTACCTTTAACATGTTTTCATTTAGTGGACAAGAATGGGCCTTTTCTCCCCTGCTTCTCCTGGGCTGAGGTCCTACTGTATCAAGATGTCCCCACCATGAAAGCACTGGGGGGCTGGGAGCCACTCCGGAAGTGCCACACAACTTCCTCCAGCTGGTACAGACCCCTGGCCAGGCAGACGGTGCACCGGACAGCAACATGAAAAAGGCAACTATTTGGATCCCCTGGCTGCTCTCATTTCTGTTCTGTTTTTTTATTGTTCAATCACAGTTGTCCTCATCCCCCGCCCATTACTCTCCCCTGTCCTGCCCACCACATAAACACAGTTTAACTCAGTGAGTTAAATCTCTGTATGTAATCTCACCAAGTTTATCATTCTGACTGCCTAAGTCTGGTCAAATACTCTAATATACATAGAATGCTGACCAGCATGTGGTAAATACACAGGTAATGTTGAGCAAATTTCTAGACACATGAGACCTGCTCTGTTTCTGTACATTTTTATTATCCTTTGGCTGTCAAACAGCCTCCATTAATTTGATGGCTGGTATTTGTTCTTCTAATAGGGGCCTAACGCCTCCCTAATGGTGGGATTTCGGACACATCGTCAGGCAGTGGAAGAGAGGTGTTTTTTTTTTTTAGGGGACAATCATATACACTCATGCTCATCACCTGACACAAAATCAATCTGCTTGCTTCTATAGAAACCTTGGATTCTAAGAGAGCTTGAGATTCTGGGCAGTTGTTTCATTTCAGTTGCTTTTATATTTGTAAGAGAATATTGAACTGTTTCCACGGTGACATTTCATAATCACAGTGTCTGGAGCAAAAGACTCCATAATGACGAAGCTAGAAAACAACAGGTTTCTCCACCAATCACCAATGATTTCGACAGTGCCATTGTCCGCCACATACCGCCCACTCTGGGGCCCACGGACAGCAGCCGGGACCTGAAGGACAGGAGGCGAAAGCCCCAGGGAGCTCTTCTGTCCTGGAAACCCAGGCAGTAATAGCAAATTATTTACATCTTTGAAAATGTTTAAATTGTACTTCTCTCTTCCCTTTATTTCTTTTAAACCTGAGAGAGCTATTATTTATGGAGTTTATTTTCATTTCTGACTCTAGTACAGACAGAAAAAGAGAAGTGAGTATAAAAAGAGAACCTGAATTTAAACATGGCATGTTTTCATTTCCCAAATATACACAAAAATATGGTTTATCTGTTTAGGTGAGAACACAGGAAATGGTCAGAGCGATGCTTTAAACCCCTCCTGAGTTTTTGAACTCTGGTCCTAGCTATGCCAAAAATTGGCAACAATCTTGGGTAAAAGATGAGCCAGTCTCTTTGCCTGTGCATGGAACACACAGCACGGAATGACCTTGGTTGCACAAACTGTGTTCCAGGAAATAATCTTACTTTCCATTCCATAGCTAAATATTTTTAGAAAAGCTGGTGTATTCTTTCCCCACTATAGAGTCACATTCTTTTTATTACATTGTAGTTCTGAGAAGATCCATGATGTCTTAAAAAAAACCAAAAACTAGTGTTTCTCAAATTTGTTTGAGAAACCCCTGCACCTGGGTTCACACCTTTAGCCTCTTGTAGAATAAAGTTTCTTGTAGACCACAATTTGACACACCCTTAAACTAATTAAAATGATCCTTAAAGACCTAGGTGGATTTAAGATACTGACATTTTATGACCTGGAAGCACTCCGTTAGGTACCACACCCAGTTTCCATACTATGATGACCTGCACATTCTTTTTAAGATCCTCAAGGGCAAAATCATGGAGCATATACCACAGTAATTCATATTCATTCTTCTCTCTCTCTCTTTTTATCTCTATCACTATCTCTCTATCTTTGATTAATACCTATTCTCCCCAACAAGTCTGAAAGCTACATAAGGGCAGAGACCGTGGCTGCTTTTGTCTGTCAGTTTTATCTCCAGTACTTAGCACAGTGTTTGGCACACAGAAGGTGCTGAATAAATATTTGAATGAATGAACAAATGTTCCCTTTCTACGTCCTACAAAGAGCTCACTCCTTGCAGATCTTTCCCTGAGGCTAATGATCATAAATATTCCATAGCCACAGGTCTCCATGTTTCTTGCCCCTGCACAGGCACCTGTGACAGCTGAAAGGTGACATCCAGATGCTTTGGGTCAGGCTTGCTTACTAGTAGTTCTCACTGAGATGAAAAGACATGCAAGACAATGAGTATGGCTCAGAAAGAGTCTCCCCACTATGGCCCTTTACTTGTTGCTGGCGACGTGTAGGTTTGGCTCAATATCCAGGCAAATTTCCCACGGATTCTTATTTGCACAAGCTCTGGCTTTCCCACACTACCCCATCCTGTAACACCGGTGACTTGATTGCCTGACTTGACCCCATCACTCTCCCAACACCCCACTTCTCCTCTGTGTGGTAGTCCCCAGTCCTGGCTTAGTCCCCAGTCCCCTCAACCTGCTGCCACCCACGGCCCAGCAGGACAGAATGACTCGCTCAACAATACTGCCTTTGGAAACATAGCACGCAGGGTTAGGAAAGATATGCCTGGATTTAAATATCCAAACTGTATTTCCCTGCTGTGGGGATTGGGGAATTTTGTGTTCTCCAGGGTTTTTCCAAACCCAAGCCATGTGCCCTTGGCAGACTCTCCGGTGTTTGTCAGAGACCATGGATAGCCTTGGTTTTACTCTCTAGCTGTCCCCCACTTGACTTTGGCTGAATGCCCTGTGTCCTGTCCTTCTCCTCTAAACTTGAGCATGGAAACCTTGGGAAGAGAGATTGCTAAATAAAGACCAGTGATGGTATTTACTTAGAGCAGATGGTGACAGAACCCTGAGCTTTCTCTCACTGCACATTACTCCAAAAGAATGTTCTAGGTCTGATGCAGCTGAGAAAGGAGGAATTCAGCCACATTTGCTCTCTGGGCCTGTCTATAAAGAGCGTGTTAAAATCTCATTATTCATTTTTAAAAATAGAGACCTATGCAGTGAATTCCACTGCTATGCTTGTAGTGTGCACAACAGTATCGTATTGGATAGAAGCCAGACTAGGTATCTGGAGATTAACATTCTACTTCCAGCTTGGAAAAGTTACTTAATTTCTCTGATCTCATTTTCCTTGTAGATTTAGCTGCTTCTAAGTTCAGTATTCCTTGTCTTAACACGTGTCTAATATTATGCCTGGCTAAATCATATAAACAACAACTATTTACGACTTATTTGTGCTAGATACTCTACTAAGCATTTCATAAATATTTATAATTTTTAACTATTTGTAGTTATTTATTTATAAACAAATAACTACAAATAAATATTTATAAATAACTATGAAACATAAAGTGAATCCAGGTCCTTTTAAGAAACTTTATTTTCACATGTTTTTTTCCCATGTTCCACTAAGTTAGGCACCCTTAGACCCCTGAACTGGCCCTGCCATTTAATAACACAGTTATCTGCTCGAGTTATTGCTATCACTAAATGAGGGGTCCGTGTTCTCATTCCTTCTCATCTTCCCAGCACCTGGCACAAACTGTAGCAGATAAAGTGTGTTCAATGAATGTGAGACAAGTGAATAGTCCACACCCACTAAGACATAAGTTCCACAAGGGCAGCGGGGCAGCGGGGCAGCAACTTTGTCTTTTATGGTCCTCTATGCAACCCTGTGCTTAGAACTGAGTCAGCGAAGGTACATGCTCAGCAGCTATATGAATGAATGAATGAATGAATGAATGAATGAATGAATGAATGAATGAATGAACAAATGAACAGTAAGGAATCTATTGATAAAGCCAAGTGTACTTTGTCTGAGGGTACAAAACTACTGGAGAATCTACTGAGCCGGAGCAGAACGTGGGCACAGGAGGCTGTGGATTTCAACAGCTGGTGGGCACCAGGAGTAGACAGGGACTTTCACGTTGTACGGTGTGGCAGTTCATGTTCAATTAGCTGGCATGTTCATCCCCTTTAAGTAGAGCAACAAAAAAGGAGAATTAGATCTCAAGTTGCTGCAAGGAATAAAAATTGATATTTCTTCTCTTCAAATAAGCAAGTCTCACTCAAAACTTTGATTCTTTGACTATTAGAAAGTCCACAATCAGTCACTTCAGGTGAGGCCCGTGTGCATGTTTACTGGGCAGGTTTGCAAAGGAATCTAGGAAATGCTGCTGCCACCCTGCAGATGGTGTGTCCACCAGCCGTTGTGAATCGTGGCTGTTGCTTCTGCACCAAGCTCCTCCTGTCCCGGCCCCGCACTTTAATCTACATCCTTTCATCTTTCTCATTTCACATTTGTTTTCTGCTCTGCTCGGTTTTGATGCTGGGAATTAAAAACAAGCGTCGAACTGAGCTGTAAATCTGCACAGTCCAACCTTCTGAACTTGTCATTGACTTGTCCTACAGAATTCCTATGGAGAAAATTTAGGTGAGGGGGCCTTCCTGGGCGCAGACAACAGATGGAACCAACGATACCAGGAGTTGTTGATAGTAGTTGAGGCTGCTAGAGCCTTTGATTATGTAACAGAGAGAAAGGAATAACAAAAGCAGAAATTCCTAAAGCTGTATTGCATATTTGGAGTTTAGATAGTTGCACCTTAGGCTATTTTGTCAACTTCGAAAATTTGTTTTTGATCAGTATGTCACCTTGAAGAGACAGTAAGAGCGGTAGCTAGGCACTGAGTGGACGGGTTTCCTTTCAGCCACTACCTTCCTAGTGACCTTGAAAAACTTACCTCATGAGGGGGTTATAAGGGGACTAAATGGTAACGGGAAAAAATACAATAAAGATTAAATCAAAAATAAAATAAAATGGACAATAATATATCATGTTGTGTATATCAAGTCCAAGCCACACAAGGCCCAATTAGCGACAGCAGGAAGTCAGGGAGGGGGACTGAGAAATTCCTAATGACTGTCTTCTACCTCCTCTGAGTTTCAGGACACTGTTCCATAGAATGACAATGTGTGACTTACCCATAAGGGTGTTAATTGTCTCAGAGAGCAAAGGTTTGAGACAAAAAGAATAATTGTGGGAATCAAATGAAATATTAAGAATATGTGTTTTCAACAGGACGTGGGGGATATGATGGAAACATCCAATCCCTCTAAAAGTATGTACTTTTGGTAGTTAACTGCCTACCCTGTACACTAGGCCAGCCTTGTCCCCGAAAAACCCCAAGTTCACCACTGAATTGAGTCCTTGGCATTTTGGTTGCAGCCTTATGATTTACACAGCTTCAGGACTGAAACTGCTTTTTCTTGTTGTTCTTTCCCAGATTAAAACAACAACAACATTTTTAAATCTATTTGGATGAAAGGAGATCTGACTTTCATAACATTCAGTTTAACACCTGATAACCATAATTTTGAAAAGTGTGATATGGGAAATGTTACCATCAAGCAATTACATTGTCATCTCATTCTGTCCCTTTAAACAAAGCGGACTAGTTCCTCCCTGCCTATAGTGGTCTCATGGCTTTCCCAAGGTCACATGCATAGTTTAATCTAGAGAATGAAATATCTAGTCTCATGTAATGGTCATATTTTCAAATTTAAGTGAAAAACTTTTCCCCTTACCCAACGTATACCCTGGTAGGCAGAAAGTTGTAAATGGTGGACAGGGAGGGGCATAGATCGTGGATAGCTTCCAATCCTTGTCTCCACCTTCTTCCATACTGCCAACCAAGAACTCTGATTCTTCTAGGTTAGGGAATGAAGGGGCGTGAGGCAGGAAGTTCCAGCTTGGCTGATCCTGCAGTGAGCAGACAGTGCACTCCCAGGGCTTGGGGATATTCACAGGTGACTGTCTTCTTTGGAGAGGGCAGGGCAGAGAGTCTTACCAGTGGATACCTGGAGCGCACAGGTCCCTGTCAAGCACCTTTATGGTGCCTCATTACTTGCAGCCCCTTGATCAACCCATGAGAATTGGGCAGTACACCTCTCACCTCTTTTGGGTCAGACCTTTTCAGTTCTTCAGGAGGCCACCTTGGACAGCCCTAAGGTGACCCCATTCAGGGTCAATCACATATGGCCTCCATTAAGTCCACTGGAATTGTTCAAGGATCTTTTGTCCTGAAAGCCTCCCTTGGGGACCACTGTCTGATCACCTTCTCCTCTCCTTTGCTCTGCCACTTGCCACTTGCGGAGTTGGCCAGTAAGTTCTCAGGAATGACAGATAACCAGTCTCCTGCAACATCCCCTACCCCTCCTCCTCCAGCTGTTTGACCCTGGGGAAGACAGAGATTCTTTCTAAGTAGTCTTCTTAAAGAAAGCCCCACTACCCAGGCTTCAGGTGAAATGCAGGCTACTGTCCATACTCCCTTTGGCAGGCAGGCTCACAGAACACTAACTTTTCTATCCAAAATCCCTCTCCCAGTCTGTTCTCTGTTTCTCAGGCTCCCCAACTTTACAGGCTGAGGTGGGTGGTTGACTCGAGGTGGTAAATGATTTATCTGCTGTCTCCTCTTTCCTAATCCTGTACAAGTCTTACTTTAAAATGTAGCATATTTTATTCATGATTTAACCAAAGAGGTAACAAGAAACTTGAATGTCCTATTAAACCTGTTACGTTTTCCTTTTAACCCTCAGGATCATTTTTTAATACTGCTACTTAATTTAGCTTTGTCTTTGGAAGGCATGTCTATTCAATATTAGTAAATATGTGCGAATTTCCCAAGTCATGTTACTATCAGGGCTTCATTTGCTCGCTTCTCTGATGTGATCTCTAGAGTGCTGCGAGACAACCTCTCCCCCTGACTGGGACTCACGTGCAGGGAGCAGCAGGCTCCGGGTTAGAATCTAGGCCTCCTCACTTTCCACCGAGGTTGATGATGATTTAAAAACTGACAATAATGTTGACTGTTCACTGTGTGTGTAGATACTGCTTTTAAATGTAATAGATATGTTAACCCAACAATGTATACGAGGGAGTATTAGGATGCCCACTTTGCAGATGAAGAAGCTGCCACACAGAAAGATTATGTAACTGATTCAAGGTCACAGAGTGAGTAAGTGACGCAGTGACTGGGTTCAGCACCCACATCCTGCAACCCCAGAGCAAGAGGGCTTTTGTCTTTTCATTGTACACTTGACATTTAGAGCACTTTGACATACACTACCTAATTCGCTAGCTTTACAGAATAAGAAGGAAAAAATTACTTTCTTTCTTGACAAATAGAAAGGGAAAGACATACAAGTTAAGCAGAAGATGCATGTGAGGCCACAGTGCTACCAGAGAACAGAGACCTAGTGGGAACTCAGCTCTCTCAACTCTGCACCCAGGTTCCCCAGCACACTATGTGGCCTGATGTGACCCTCTGTAGCTCACAGTCCTGAAAGGAGGACCAAGTGCTACAAGGAACTTTTCCAATTATCTAGCCCAGAACTTTCCAGAGTAATGTATGTGTCCCTGAGGGACACAGGAGAGGCACAGAGTAAGAAAGCATAGAACTAGAGGAAAGCCTCTGCCCCAACAGGTAAAGATTCTAATTCTATGTTTTCTATGTGTTTCCATGTAGGATTTTGCTTAATAACAGTATGTGCTGCCCTTATTTATGTAAACTGCCAGTGCAGTCCAGCCCCCAACCTGACAGGTAAGGAAACTGGGGCCCAGAGAAAAATAACTCACGACACAAAGTGAGCTAGTACAGAACCGATTCTAGCAGCCAGTCAGTCCCTCAGTTCTCTTCCCCAAGCACCTTGGCCCTGTGCCTAGCTGGTCCTCAGTGTGATGAGCATGGTAGACCCCAGAGTCAGACCAGGAGCTGACATGTAGGCTGTGTGACTTATACTGACATCCTGTGGTTAAGTGCAGTGATTATGTTTCAATTCATGCCATATATTGTACGTATGTATGCCAGAAAGAAACACCCTGCCATGCATATGCATATATTATTAATTATGCAACATGCTTTCTTACATTTCTATTTTCATAGCTTTTTATAGCATTAATTACCTCATTAAATTGGAAGAAAATGTGAGGGATGGCATAAACAGGCTTTACTGCCAGTAAGTAATCAACTGCTAACTGGCATGGGGCTGTCTCCATGTCAGTGAAACAACTTCCAGCCCTGTGTCTTTGACAGCTGACACACCCACTCATGTGGATTCCCACTGTAAAGCTGGAGTCTCCTACAGTGCCAGGTGCTCCACGGCTTGGGACCTGACGCTCCACCCTGCCACCTGGGTGTGCAGAAGTGTTGGGCTTGGAGTTGGGAGAGCTGAGTTATTGAAGACATAACCACACTTCTGTTCCAGCTAGCTGTGTGGCACGGAGTAATTCAATTCCTTCTCTAGTTTTATGTTTTCTCTGCCTCAGACGAGATGGTGAAAATGTCTTGACAAAGAAAGGAAAGAACACGAGTCACCGATGGGAGGGCTGGGTCAGAGTCAGGAGTGAGATGGAGAGAGAGGCTGAGCCGTAAGGACAACAGTGACTCACCTGTCCATGTTCCTCTTCTTCTGCTGCAGCCCCGAAGGTCTCCAGCTGTCCTGCCCTCCCTTTCGTTCCTTAAACATGACACGTTTTCTCCTTCCTTGGAACCTCCTCACGTCCTGCTTCCTCCCTGTACCTTTTACTAGTCTCACCCCTTTTAGACCTTCAGGTCCCTCGTAAGACCCAAGTTAAACCCTCCTGGATAGATCTCCTTCACTGCTTCTCCTCTTGTGAAAACACACAACAGATTTCATTGTAATTATTACTCAGTATCTGCCTGTCTTGATAGACTTAACCTCCATGATGGCTAGAATGTTCTTGGCTACACCCTCAGGAACTGAGTGCTCCGATAGTTAATAAAGGGATTTATTAAAGGGGTTTCTAAAAAGAGCATATGCTATATGATTCTGTTTATGTGAAATGCTAAAAAAATGAAAATTAATCTGTAGTGACAGAAAACAGATCTACGTCAGGAAACCTGGGATCAGGGGAAGAGAGAGCTGGCAAAGGGACACCAGGAAACTTTTGAGGGCAATGGATACATTCGCTGACCTCCCTCTGTGATGGTTTTGCAGTACCAAATGCATCAGATACCAATCCCATCAAATTGTACACTTCAAGTATGTGCCATTTATTGTCTACCAATTAGAACTCAATAGCACTGTAAAAACGTCACAGCATAAAATAAATAAAAATGGCACTGTAGGTAAAAAAAAAAAAAAAGATGGCATGGTTAGGACCCTGAATGATTCAGGGAGCTGAGAAGGTCAGCGTGAAAAATATTTATTAGACTGAAACGTTCTGAGGTACTTGGGGGCCTCAGTGAGCTCAGGGGAGGGAGACCCAGCCCTGGTGAACAGGCTCCCCAGTGGGCTGTTGGCTGGTCGCTCCCTGAGCCCCTCCCACCAGGGAATCCTGCCTCAAGCCCCGGTAGCTCCACACGCCAGTGCATTAATCTGATAAAGACATTTTTTCTTGCAAGGAATAGAAATCACCCTGTGCTAGCTCGGGCAAAAAGAAGGCAACTATTGCAGAGATAAAGGAATGCCAATGAAAACCCACAGCCAGGAACGTCATTCCCAGACGCTAGGAAAAGCCTGGAATAAAGGTTTGACATGCTTGCAGGAACCCAGGCATGACTCAGTCTCTAGTCCTTGCTCTTCCTGGTACATCTGCTTCATCCTCTCTCTCCCTCTGCGAATTAGGTTTTGGGACTTCACAGTGAACTCACAAAGCGGAAAGATACCCCATGGCACCCAGGTGGCTGCAGCCCACCAGCACAGATGAGCTGTCTCCTTTAAACCACAATGCTAGCATTCTGGAAGAGAGAATGTGGTCCACCTAGCTAAAATATGGGGTGCCCTGCCTGCTCAGCTTCGTTCAGCTGGTGAGAAGAGTAACTCAGATGATACACAGCTGCTTGGGACTCTCTTCTCAGCTGGAGAAAAATGGGAGAACATTTCTTAGACAAAGGGAGAAAGGGTGATTTGAACAGACACTCTAAATTTTTCTATTAGTGGTTATTATTGGGATCAACCAGATAGACATGCACAGTGGGAATTTGAATCTCCCATTCACACATAACAAACTTGAACCCAGGATAGTTCATTCATCTCCCAAAAGCCACACAGTGCAAGGACCCCAGACTTTGAACTCTGTGCCCCACTACCCTTACTAGAACACCAAATGGTTTTCCTAGAGCAACCCTGCCCTCAATAAAGATTCTAAATCTCATCTGAGCTCAAGTATAAATGAATGCAAATAGTTTGAGGCATTATCCCAGGATTTTTGTGAGAAGAAAATGGAGATGAGGGGAGATGGATTTATCTGTTAGCAGAAGTCAAAGCCTTAAGCTGAAAAATACTATATTATACTAACAGTGACATTTAAGTCATCCTTTGCTGCATATGTATTTTTAAAGGGACATCAGTCCATTCTGAAGTCCATGAATTACACTGCATAGAAAATAAGAATGTCCTAATTTTGAACTAGCTATTTCTTCTTTTTACCTTTAAGGCCTTAGGATGGCAAAGGATGTATATGATAAAGCTACTACCAGATACAGTTCTGACCCCAGACACTTTATTGAAGCAGAATGTATCAGAAATCTACCAAGAAAACAGACTTTCTTTTACTCCCTCTTTCAGTCCAACCCATCAAATCAAAGAAGCATGAGGAGTTCAGATGGCTGAGAAATAGACAAACACTTCCTGTGGGCTCACTTCAGGTGAGCCAGATCTGGACACAACCTGCAAGGAAGCCAGTGATGCAGGGGCCAGGAAACCAGGATCCTGGAGTGGAGGCAAGGTGGATCGCCTCTCCCAACCTGTAGGCAAAACAGGCTAGAAACTGCCTTGCTCACCTCAAGTACCCAGTTCAGTGCTGACCCAAATAAGATGCCAATGAACCATGAACATGTACTGACGGTCAACAGTTTACAAGGCATTGTGCCAAGTACCATACGTGCTGCTTAGCTCCTCATTTAATTCTCACAACACCCCTGAGGTATGATTATCCCCGTTTTATGGATAAGAAACAGAAAGCTCAGAGGACTAACATAAATTGCCCAGGGTCAACCACGAATAAGCCTTAGAGGTAGTCTGCAGACTTGGGCATTCTAATCCCAGATCCCGTTCGGCTACATATGAGCTGGATGGGTAGTTAACAATCATGTGGGTTACTTTTTGGCAAGCTTGACTTTGACACTTGCTGTTTTAAGCTAAGATATGGGCCGACTCCCTAGGGACCAAGGGCTCCTTGAAAAATAATGCCCATCACCTCTCCCTACTGCTCACCCCAGATACCCCCCAGCAGAAGTCCAGCCAGTGGCCCAGCACTTCTGGTGGCATTCTGAAAACAGTTCAGGTCTCTGACACCCTGGGTGTGCCCAACAGCCCAGGTGTGGAGATCCCTCCTGAACTGCCTGTTTGTCTTACTCCCCCTATTGTCGTTGTTTGAAGTCAGGATGGAAGAGGCTCTTCTCCCTTGCTCTGGGGTCTCGGTCCATGGGACCCCACAGCCCAGAAGAGCCCCTGACTGTGCTTCCCCAGGCAGCCCCTGAGGCCCCTGTTTCCAGGGCTCTAACCCTGGCCTAACTCATTCGGCTTCCTCGGGGGAGGTCACAGCCCCTAACTGCCGCTTGGACTTCCACTGGGAGAAATGGCTTCAGAGCTTTCAAAGCTCAAGATGAGCCAGAGAGGGGGCCCTTGGGAAGCAGGGCTGCGGGAGACAAAGCAGGAAGGCCTGGTCAGCTTCAGAGAGTGCACAAGAGGCTCTCCGCTTGGGGCGTCAGGAACTAGGAACCCATGAGGAGGAGGGAGTCTGCTGAAGGACCCCCGACTCTTGAAAGTGAAAGTGCTCAGAGAGAAAGCCAACCGTGTTCTCTGTTCCCTTTTCCTCCCGCAGCTTTCCAGCCTCGGCTCACAGGGCCCTCCTGGCTCAGCCATCACAGTCACACAAATACCCGCAGTTGAGCATGTGTGGGGGAGAGAGCGCAGCTGTGGTGCAGGAGAGGCTACCTTGGCCATGCTGTGGAGACGTGGAGGCGAAGACCTGGGTGTCTACCATCCAAGAGCACCTTCGCCCCAGGCCACTGATGCTAATAGCCAGCACTGCTGAAGATGCCTGTCCTGCCAGAAGCTACTACAGGAACCCAGGGCAGTTGTGCACATCTGTATCAGAGAAAGTACAGACATTTCTAGAGCTGCCCTTTAGATCTTCAGATTTCATCTCCCCAGCTCTGCCTCTGTTCTTATTTCTGCCCTGTATTAGGACATCCTGATAGCCCAGAACTATTTCTATTGCAGGGCTGCCGCATGGAGGTGACAGGCAGTGATAGGGCCCAGGCACTCTGGGAATAGTTCTGGCCTTGGGAAGACCTGCCCTGGCTGGGCAGCAACTGGGGCTGCTGGCAGGGGGTCCAGCCATCAGGTCTGGCCCTGGAGAGTTGAGGGTGGAGAAATACATCTCGTATTTAACTTCCAGGGCAAAGCCAGGTACCTGTGCTCAGCACTGAGTGAGGGCAGCCATGGCTGGGTGCTTCCAGGTGCTGTCCGCCCTGGTGAAGCGCTTTCCCGCCCATCCCATCCCCCTGGAGTCAGAGCGCCACAGTGTGCTCACCAGTTATTGTACCTTCCGGTGTCAGGAAGGGGGCTCTGGAGACCCCTTCCACTGAAAGAACTCTTGCACCCTAAGTAGTTTGCCAATGACTGGGTTTGAGTTCAGGGAATGTATTTTCTTAAGTTCAGGTAGAAAGTGCTACAAACAAATAGTGGTTGGTTTCTCTGCAGAAAATGTTACAAATGAATAGCGGTTAGTTTCCCAGATGAACTCACCAAAGCCAGGTGGACATTACTATAGTCGAAGTGCTGTACTTTTGCCATAAAAGTAATAAAAGACAGTACTGTACAATCAAGTTTTGTTTTGTTTTTTTAAACTGCATCATTTTAAATAGGGTTTAGGGTCCATGAACTCAGGGACTTGCTGGTCCTATGTGGGAGCCTCATCTCAAGTTAAAGACAGGAATCATTCATTGCCTTTTGCTTGATTTCAAGGGTACAAGGAAGGTGGGGTGGGGAGACTGCTGAGCCCCCAAAGAGTGAGGAACATTGTGGGAAACCAGTACTGACAGTGTTGAGTGGGGAAAAGGACTTGGCTTGAGACTTGGTTCTGCCATTTATCAACTGTGTGTCTGAGGTGAGTGCTCCGGCTGCCTGCATTAGTCTCATCACTCCTAAGTGAAGGAGGGCAGACAGTACTGTTTCCACAGGGTTTCCCCAAGGGGAACACACAGAGCTGAGTGCTGGGTGGCAAAGGCTCTCAAGGCTAACAGACGAGGTGGGCCTCACTCGTAAAACAGGATTCACCACAACGCTACAGGGCTCTGTGCAGGGACGGAGTGCTACAGTGTGCAAAGTACTCAGCGCAGTGTGCTTTCTGTGATGCCAAATGGTAGCCGATATTAATGACATCATTAGGTGACTGTCTTCACTTTCCCCGAGGAAGCTGATTCCCTTCTGCCATGCCTGCCCTCTGTTCTGTTCTGCAAGAGCCATGTCGCTGTTTCTGCTTGGCTCAGAAGTGGAAATGATGATGGGGTGGGTGACCAGCTCAGAGCAGGCAGAGGTTGATTTAGGTCACTGGGGATGTGAATCTATCCCAGCAGTAACACTGGATGGAAGGAGGTGGGAACAGGGAATACGGTCCAGAGAATGCTTCATTCAAGGGGTCCATTCAAGGAATCCACAGCGAAGAGAAGGAATTAACACAAAGTGAGGAGTAGAGGAACGGAGAGTTAAGTTTTTACTTAGGGGATCTCTGTTAAGGACAAAAGGGGAAGTTCATACAAACTCTTGCCTGTGTTTATTCTCATATAAGATTCTCTCCACGACCCAACCGTCAGACAGCATGAGGGCTGTTTGACCTTTGTGTCTGTTACACTGAAATATCATCTCAGAAGTCTTTAGTGGAAACATTAACACATGAGCTATGGGCTGGTGGGCAGATCTCAGTCTCCAGGGACCCCATCTGCCTCTTCTAAAAAGTGAATCCTTTAGGCCCCTTCTCTTTGTAAATTAAAGGTGTTTAACTCCACGATCTCAGAATTTCCTTCCAACTCTAACATTCCACCCATTTCTCTTCCACATGAGAGATGCCCCACTCCCAGCCCTGTATTTTCCTCCCGTATCTTTCCATTTCTCTTCGAGTAATAAAGGAGAAGCTAGAGGTTAAGCAAGTGGCAGAATTAAACCCTAGGACTATGACAGCCATTGACAGTTAGAGACCCCTGAAAATCTACAATCTCCCTTTGGTCATGAGGGTGCATGGGGACTATAATAAGCTTCATAATCACTCTTTGGCCTCAAAAAAGACTACCAGATATGGGGAGAGAAACATTGATTCATCTTTTTCAAGATACATTTTTCTAAAGCAAACTCGAATCTTGTACATTTTTTCTGAATGACATCTTAGGGCCCTTTGCTATAATCCTGTGGCTGAGCTACTGTAGGACAGGGTTTTTAATCTGAGGATTCATGGGCAAGGTCACACCTTAGCCATGTGTCCCGGGGCAAAGCCTCCCTCCCTGAAGGATAGTGCACATTGTCAAGGCCCTGTCCAATGAAAACTGACCAAATTGATGAGCACAGCCCTTGAGATAGCATAAGATGGAGGTTAGGAGAACCAGCCTTGGGAACCAAGCAGATCTAGGCTGAAATCTTAGCTCTGCCTCTACACAGTTGGATAAGCTTGGGCGAGTAACTTAACCTCCCCAACCCTTTCTTCCCCGCCTACAAACAGAATAATAAGGGCTCCTACCTCACAGGGTTGCAGTAAACATCACATGACATGGGACAGGTAGCCTGGCACTCATATAGTATGTACTCAAGAAAATTAGCTCTTATTATATTATAGGCATGATTCTTAGCCCCTAAGGGGCTGAATCAATGGAAGGAGCTAAGGAAAATGTCAATTAAAAGTAGTAAATGATAAGTAACACTCAGGGAGTCCAAAATAGGTGTGGAAAGGCATTATAGGGAAGTTGAGAAATAAATGGACTCTTAAGAACCAGAATGTGGCAAAGAAAAGGAAGTCTATTTCAGGGGGTGGATAAAGACTATCTATTCATTTTTTAATGAATATTTATTAAGAACTTACTTTGTGTTAGACAGTCTCCATGGCACTGGAATGAACAAGATACATTCTAGTAATGGGTCAAATGCTAAACATATAAATACATAATGTATTTAGGTAATAATAAACACCACAGAGAAAAGTAAAGCAGGATAAGAAAAATGAAAATCATGGCAGGGGGTAGGGTGCTAGTTCAGATAAAGTTTCTAAGATATTTAGGACAGAGGTCTGAATGAAGTGAGAATGAATGCAGAGTTCTGTGGGAGGAGCTTCCCAGGCAAAAAAGAAGAGCAAGTGTAAAGGACCTGAAACAGGACAATGGTTCGTGTGTGCAAAGAACAGCAAGAAAGCCAACGGGACCGGAGTGGCACGAAAAAGGGAAGAGGATGCAGGGATTGGGGTTGAAGAGGCAGCTGGCAGCCCACCGTGGGATTTTATTCTAAGCACGACATGAAGCTCCTGGATATTTCAGAGATGGGGAGTGACACAATCTGACTTTTGTTCTGTTTATAAAAGTGCTGCTCCAGCTACTATGCAGGGAGAAAGTTATGTCGCCACAGTGGTGCAGGTGGGGTGGAAACGGAGTGGAAATAAAAGTGGTCAAGTTTGCCATGGATCAGATGAGAGATAGGCACGGCATGAATGACCTGGAGTAGAGACGTGGTGGGAAGTGGTTGGATACTGGCTGTATTTAACAAGTACAGCCCATAGATGGGTTGGATGTGGAGTTCTTAGCTTGACAACAAGGTAAACATAGGTGCAATTTAGGGAGATGGGAGAAACGAGGGTGGAGCAGGTCAGAGGACAGTAGAATTGGAAGTTTGTCTGCTCCTGATGGAATAGGGTGTGGGGAACCGGCAGATTTCACAGGAGGTTGGCAAGCTGAGCTGCAGGAGATTTCAGAAGGGGATGGAAACCACATGGAAGGGCCCCGATGCCAGGATGTGGACTCCAACGACTAGGCAAGAACAATGCTGAGTGAAATAAAGCAGACAGAGAAAGACAAATACCACATGGTTCCACTTATATGTGGGATCTATAAACAAACAAATGAAACAAAACAAAAACAGACTGACAGAAACAGACACCCAAGCGATGGATTCCAGAGGGAAGGGGGTGGGGGGATGGGTGAAAAAGATGAAGGGGAATATAGTCACTAATATTGTGATAAGTTCGTTCAGTGACAGATGATTTCCAGAATCAGTGAGGTGATCACCCGGCAAGGTATAAAAATGTTGGACCACGATATTGTGCACCCGAAATTAACAGCACTAATATAATAGTGTATACTAACTATACATCATTTTTTAAATATAAAACATCAGCATTAAAAGACAAAAGCGATGACAGGTACACTGGAGATTATTTTCTGAAATAATGACATTTCGCATTTTTGCACAGTAGGAGCTGGCCGAGTCCCGACTGTGTGCCTGGAGCCTTGCGGCCCGAACTCGAGACTGAGTTTCGTCAATCCTCGGGCCAGCCCCGGGAACAGCCCTCACCAGTTACAGACGAGACACTGAGACACAGGGGTTGCGTGGCTCGTTCAGAAGCAGGCACCGGTGAGGACGGCACTCCGAGGCTGGCCTGCACCCTCAGAAGCATGGCCCAGTGGCCTTTCTGAGGGCACCCCTGGTTTGGAGGAGCAGTCGGTGCCTCCGATTTCTACCTACAATGATGGTGCCGTGTAGGAGTTTCCCCTGAAATAGACCTTTTTTTCAGGCATTGATCCTGCCCCGGGGTGTTTTCCAGAATTTGCACTGCTCCCTAATTACCTAGTAATGCTGAGGGCTTATGAAAGGGCTGTCATTCTGGTGAGAAGGGAGGGGTGAGGCTGGAAGAAGAAGAAGAAGAAGAAAGGACAGACAATGCTGTTAAATCTGGCAGACCTCCAGGGTGGGTAATTACATTGTCTTGGGTAATGTCCTCACACACGCAGCCTGTGGAGTATTTTGGGAGCCTTCTGCAGGGATTGGGCTAAAAACATGAAAAATATTATTTTTCCCTACATCTTTTAAAACAGGGCCTTTCCACAGCCACAGAGGCACCCTCTCTGATTGAGTTTTGTGGGGGGTTTTTGCTAACTTGTTAGCTGTCAGCAATCTGTTCTCAGATCGTCCATTTGCTGGCTTCCCCTGCCCCTTGAATTGTTTCACACCAGAAACCTAAAATGTTCAAGTCTGGAGAGACCCTGGTACAACCCCTGGGACCTGCAGATGGGACATGTGGGCCCGGGGAGGGGAAGGAACCTGCCCGCTGATGCCGCTGCCGCAGGCAGCAGGAGGCAGGAAGCACGGGTCTCCCAGGCCTGACCCCTTGTCCTTTTCCCTCCTTGCCCAGGTCTGAGCCACCAAATGGACTCACCAAGTGTCAGAGCCGGAACAGTGTGTCACCATCACCTGATCTGGTCTCGTCATTTTATGGAATAGGAAACAGAGGCCCAGAGACAAAATGGGCCTTTCTCCCAAGATGATATTGAGGTTGGACCCTGTGTCTAGCCTTTTACGAAGCCAGAACGGGCATTATGTGGCCTGTGGGCCACAGAGATCAGGCCCAGAGACACCCCCTTCTATTTTTCTCTGACCACTGCAATGAAGGTTCTCTTAATATTTTAAAAATGAAAATAAAAATCCGTATTTCCACTTTCTCTTGGAAAAAAAAACAAAAACAGAAGACCTGACCACACTAGGGCTACCAGCTGCCATTGAGGCCTTGCACTCGACCTTCAGACAGGGTGCCTACCTTCTAGTTCTCTTTGTCCTCGCTGCCCTTTCTCTAACTCAGCTCACTCCATTCGTGTGCTTGGCCCAAGAAGGCATCTGAATTTGAAATCCCTACCCAACACCATTCTCCTTGATTTGCTATGTAAAACCAAAGCCAAATAAATATATCTTAGACTGTTTTGGCTACATATCAATGGAACTTAAGGTATGCCAAAAACACAGACTGGGACAGGTCCCAAACAATCTCAGGAGCGGGTGCCACACTGCCTCTGGGGCACAGCAAGGAGGGCTCTTCCTCTGGCCTGTCCCCTGCCTGGGTCCCTCCACAATGCTCACTCATTTGGACTTCAAGGAATACTACCTTCAGGTACACCATCTTAAAATATAAAAAGTCTTGAAAGAAGATGAACCTAATTTTTCTTCAATGTAATACAGTGGAGAGGAGCCCAGGTCTTTACTGCCCAGTGGGCCAGTTGCTATGTCCTTTTAAGAAAGGTGTTTCGACCTCAGCACTACTGGTGTTGTGGACTAGATAATTCTTGGCCGTGTGGGCTGTCCCGGATATTGCAGAATGTTAAGTGGCATTCCCAGCCTCTCCCCACTAAATGCCAGTAACACCCACCCCCCCCAGGTGTGAGAACCAAAATGTCTGCAGACATTGCCAAATATCCCATGGGGAGAGGAATCCATCACCCATGGAGAACCATTGTCTTAAGCTAACCACCTACCACTCTGACTCTCACCTGATGTGTGCAATAGGTTCTACTTCCTGCCCTGTGGGGTTGTTGGGAAGATGAAACAATGGGTGTACCAATGCTGTGTCAATCACAAGGTGCCTTCTATCTGTTGCCATCAGTCACAACAGACTGCGAACAGTCAAACCTTCCAAGATGGGTACTGGGGATGGAGAACAGGACTGGAAGCTCTAAGGAGTGACAACATGAGGAACCAGTGACGGGCAGTATCAGAATGGCATGTAGTCCTAACCTTTGGAGCCGAGGTCCTAACCTTTGGAGCTGAGGTCAGTCTCTTCTTCCCCACACAATTCCAAGTCACAGAACTGTCATACCAAACACTAGCCCATGCCTCTCCACCTCCTGCCAGGAATTCAGTGGCTTTCAAGTCCTGATCCTGACTGCTCCTGGGTTTTACATTCCCCAACATGTCCTGTAGTCTGTACCATGTATGGCGTCTTCTCCTGCCTCCAGCCCTTGCAGGAGCCCTTCTCTCGGTTTGCGTCTCTTTCCTGGGCCCTCACTTTCTGCCTGTGGCTTCCCCTTTCACGGCTCAGCCCTTCTGAAGCCTGCTGGGTCCCCACAGACAGAGTATCGGCTGCTTCCTACTTTGCTTCCCCTTGTGGCGTTTACATCTCTGTCAGAGCACGGGTCACGGTCTGCTTTGGACGACTGGATTCATCTGTCTTTCTCTTCTACCACATTCACGTGCCGTGAGGTGGAGAGTGCATCCGATGCCTCTCCATATTTTCCAGCACCTGATACCCTGTCGGATACAGAACAGGTTCTCCACAAATATTTGAGGACAATTCTGAAGATGAGTAGTCGAACCAAAATGTACTTAGACCTAGATGCCCAGCTTGAAGTGTATAACCTCCATGTTTATTTCATCATTAAACAACTGTACATATTTAATAGCCCAAGGGGAGTTACTGACTATATTTGAGCAGGGCAATAACATAGGGCTATATTTTAGGAAAAGCCATCTGGCCATGTGATCTATAATAAACACAGAAAATGCATGCTTTTGACTCCCTTAAGCCCCTCTCCCTCACTGGAAGCAAAACAAGTCTTGCCTGCTCTGGGTGGGTGTTGGGGTTTTGCTAATTAATTCTTGTAAAGGGCTTTGTGCTCTTCCTTTGAAAGGTGACAGAGAAGTGTGAAGCTTACAGTGACAGCCTAATTATTATTATTACCAGGCATAAAGCTCAGAGATCTTAAAAGATTCCCAAGGTACCATTCAAAATAGTAAGAGACAAAAATGCAAATGGAGAGATTATATTTTAAAATGGCATCATTGCATCACAGACTTCTCTTGTCAGAAGGGACCTTACATGTGATTGTTCTCCCACCTTCCCAAACTGATGTTTACACTCCTCTAGAAGGTTACTACCCAGTGCAGTCTGTTATTAGAACTAAGGGTTGAGAGTTTAAGCTGGATAGAATTTCCAGTGTCCAAATCCACACTCTCTTCGTTGTGAGTAGTAGAAACTTGAGTAAATTTTAGCCCTAAGTTTCTTTAACTATAAAACGGGGATTAGATGACCTACCACAGGCCTTACTGCACGAGCAAATGATGTTCACCCACTGCTTAGCATGGTACCTAGTACATGGCAAATAAATACACGTTAGCATTAAAAATCACTCGAGTTAATTAATATATGTGAGAGTGCACAGGAAATTAAAAAGCATCGACCTCTCTGTGCTCCTAGTACAGGGGCTCCATCGAAGATGGCCCGGTATGTTTTGCAAACCCCTTGCAGCCGCCCTGCAAGCATGTGAGATCATGCAGCATTGGTGAGGGACACGAGGAATTTTGGATAAAATGGCCTAGTCGAGTGCCAAGCAAATTGCGTCTGTTCTCCCTCTTTCTAACAGAGAAAAGGTGAGCCTCTCTTTCCAGGGTAAGCATCTGTCAGGTGGGGGAGTTCAGGTCAGGTCTGTGAGTGGGTCCACTGGTAATGCCCAGAATGCTCAAGTTTGTAGGCTGGACTGTATGTTGGGCTGGCTGGTCCAGACTCCATCGTCGTAGGTGTATGTCTTTATCATTTAATCCTTGGAGCCACACTTTTTTCATCTGTACAGTGAGGGTCCTGGCCACTTCACAGGTGTGCAGAGAGAACAGGATAACACCGTGAAGTTGCTTTAGAAACCATAAGGCACTGTGACTGAGGGTGACTGCCACTTTGCAGCCCCCACTTTTTCCCTGAACACAGTTGTTCCTTCTGCAGGTTATTTCAGTAGGAGCCCCCGTCCAGAAGGGTCTGTGGGGTTCCGGTGTGCACCGGAATGGTCAGCACCCAGAATAACAGTAAGAACCCTGCGTCCTCTCACTAGAACCCCTGCAAAATGACTCATGTAATTGCTCTGTGTAAGTATCAGCTCGCCTGCACGGTCCACCCACACATTCTGATGCTAGTCTCCTGTGGAATGCAGGGAGCAGGGAAGGGGGCCCATTCTCAAGGCCTAGGAGTAAGGCAACCACGAATTCCACTGGTAAAGGCAGACAGGGACCACCAAACGTCCAAGTCAAGGCAACTGCCAGTCATTCCAGACCCTCTGGTTTGTCTTTCTATCATTCTTCCCATTAGGGAGGGAAAACATTTTTCTCTTTTAAAGCTCCTAGGAGGGATTTCTAGGGTCTTCCCTCAGGAATTAGTTGTAGGAATAATTGGGCCAGTGGAGTGCAGGAGATATATCCAGCACAGCCTGAGCGCTCCTAGAGAAAGTGACCTAGATCAAGTAGTGGGTGGATGGAGGACTATTGCGGGGACCCCTGCCACCTACTGACTTGCAGCTGAACCCACATTCCCAGGAGCATCTGCCTGACCAGGGGCTGGGGGAGGGGGCAGAGAGCTGAGGAAGGTGGGGGAGGATCGGGGGAAGGGGACAGTGGCGTTGTCCCTTTCAGGACCAAGCTCCTTCTATCCCACTCCCTCACCCACCCTCCCACCCATCCATTAGGCACACAGGAAGGAGGATAAGGTGAGGACAGGAGGCAGGGAGTGAGAGGGAGAGGAGGGCAGCTGTGGAACTCTGAGCTGGCTCGGTGGGTATGAGCACACAGCTTGCTGCCTGTGTGAGTGTGAGGGGGAGAGCGAGGGAGCGAGAGCAAGGGAGGGAGAGGGAAGCAGGCTGCGAGAGGAGAGGCGAGGCGAGGAGAGGAGAGGGGAGCAAGCGCTCCAGCTAGCATGAGGACGGCTTCTCTTCCCTGCTCAGTTAATCTGGCTGTCAGTTGGTGTTAACGCTGCAGTTTAAGTGCTCAGATTCCAAGGGAAGCACAAACCTCCCAGAAGAAAGGAAGGAAGCAAGCAAGCAAGAAAGGAAGGAACTGCAGGAGGAAAAGAAAAGGCACAGCAGAGACAGGAATACGGGGAAGGGGGAAACACCAAATCTATGACTGGACCTGGGCTTCTTTCTCGCCAATGCAAAAAGGAATATGCAGCACATTTTTGCCTTCTTCTGCACCGGTTTCCTAGGCGCGGTAGTAGGTGCCAATTTCCCCAACAATATCCAGATCGGTGAGTGAGAGGGGCAGTCTGGGGAGGGAGTTTCTGGGTCTGGCCAGGTTTTGGGGGGGGCGGTCTGTGTCCCCCACCCCCACTATGGGCTGTGCCTGGCTATTGAAAGCTGTGGTGCCTTGATGGGAGAAAGACTTGGGCCACAGCATGGGGAGGGGGCTTCTCCTGATCGGACAGAGGGGAAGTGTGCACACACACAAACACACACAGGTCCACACACACCACTCGCACTCTAGGCATGAGCATGTGAAATGGAGGAGCCAGTGCTTTGGAGGAATAAAAATAATCAGGCTGTAGCGAGGAGAGAAATGGTGGGTGTTTAAGGAGTTAACTCCATTGCTTGGTGGTTGGTGCTGGACTGCATTTACTTACATAAATACATGTGGTGTGTGTATTTATGTATATGAGTATGTATTAAATATGCACATGTATATTTAACTAAGAGTGGCAGTGATTTCTTAGCTGGGGGGAGGTCTCTCTAAAGAGACCCTCTAAAATGAGGAGTGAAGGAGTAAAAGGTGCTGGGTTTATTGCAGCCATGGAAATAATGCCTAAAGGCCCCCCGCTCCAAGTCCAGGGGGCTCTCCTCCTGCTCTGGACCCTGCTAGCTGCCTGCTCTCTGCTGCCTGCCATGCTGAGTTGGTGGTCCCCACTCCTGGGACCCTGGAACTTCTGAGTCTGTCCCCTCAATTGCCCCCTCCTCTTAGATTTTCCAGGCACAGACACTGCCTACCTCTCACACACACAAGCACACATATCTACACATGTTCCTCTCCCCTCTCCTCTCGGCTTTTCCCAGCCCTGGGCTCCAGCCTCTCAACTTGGAGCCACGTTTCAACATGCTGCATGCCTTTTTGTTCCCCATTTCCCCTTCCCGGTCGTCATGCTTCTAAAAGGCCCCCCACCCTCCCTGTATTGATAGGGCAGCCAACAGACACTGCTCCTCCTAATAATAATGGGCGAAAGCATACCAAAAAGGAACAATTATATCAATAACAATGTGTGTCCACAGGGCTCGGGGATTCCAAGTAGCCGGCATCTCGGGGCTGTTTGTGACCCGGAATCGAGCAAGCTGCTTGACCTGGAGGAATCTTGGTTGGCTTAGGTTCTGTTTTCTCTTTCTTGATAGAGACCTAGCTCCACTAGGAAAAGTTCCCATCATTGGTTGTTTGTGTTTTTTTGTGAGTGTGTGCTTGTGAGGGATGTGGTGCAGGTGGTATTTTGTGGGGCACACATGAGCTGCAGTATCAGTCACTTTTGGCCTCTCCAGAAGGCTGGCTCTGAGGGTGGTTGGAATAGCCATAGAGAAACTTGCTTTATTTCCTGACACCTGTTAAGCTACATTCTGAAGTGTGTCTGTGTATATGTGTTAGTGCCTTACACGCAAAACAAAACTTCCTGCCTCCAGGGAAGCACTTCCCTGGAAGCACAACCTATAGCTGCCTGCCTCCCCCCATCCCCAACCCCTCTCTTCCATTCATTGCAGGGGTGGAGGTAGAGGGCTGGGAAGTGTTTGGGGTGTGGTCATCTGTGTGTGTGGAAGGGGAAGGGGGCGGAGCAAAAGGATCCAGAAGGAGTTTTTTGTTTTTAGTCTTTAAAATGGAGGCATATGAACATGTGTAAACCACTTGCTCTTATGTGTAGCATTGCTCCTGTTGGCACTTAGTATTGTGTTACGTCAGTACCTAGCTGATTGGAAATGCTTGTCTTGAGATATGCGGACTGCTTTCTCCAAGTGTATTTGTGTACACTGCCATGGGGATAAACGCACGGAGGTGTACATGATACATTTGCTCCTGCGTCTCTGCAGAGTTTTCATTATATTTAGCTCCAGCTTGCTTGTTCAACTGATGTAACCAATGTTTCATTTTCAAATAATGGATTAAAACATTAAATTGTAGAACAAGTGCTAAAAATATCACTGCCAGCAGGTAGTACTTGATTCTCCTTGTATGATCTCTAAGATTGGTTCTGAAAAACAAACGTGCTCCCATTTTTTTGAGAAGCTAGAAGTGCATGCTGTTGGGATGATGACTCCTGGGGGATCTGGGGTAAACTTCTGTGTAAACATTCATTAGAGTGCAGCTTCTGAAAAGAGCTGACTTTAACTTTCAGGAATGTATTGTAATTTATTTACGTGTCCACAGGAAATACAAAGGTAAGCCAAGTACTCTTGTTTCTTGGAACTAGAGCCCCAACAGACACCTTTGTTGTTCCTTTGACTAGAATAGAATGTTCATACCCTTTCGACATTCTAACCCCCAGGTCTTTGAAACCCAACGCCCTGCCATGCAAACACACCAGGGCAATCCCTTATGTAACACGTCATTCCCAGGTAGCTGGGATCATGAGTGTGAAAGAAGCAACAAAACACTACTGGCATGCAACCAGGAGTTTTCAAAGGAAATGAATAACAAACCTGAGAGGGGACAGGATAGTTAAATTGCACGTGGGTCCTGGCAAGTCAAAGGCCAGAAGTGTCGAACCCAATGGTTATAGTGCCAGAGAAGCCCTCAGGGCCCCAGCGTTAGATATCACTGCGCCTCGTTGGTTAGCACTACTTCTGTAAGACTCTGTGGTAGGAAGTGGGTTCGATTCAGGAAGAATCAGACACAATGAGGGTTTATACGCATGCAAGAGCTTAGGCTGCCTAGATGGTTTGCAAAAGGGAGGAGAAAGAGACATGGCAGAAGTCTCCTGTTACCTCTGACCTGAGCAGAGTAGAGGGCTGAACAACCAAATGTTTGGGTAGAGTGAGTGGTATGTGAGAGGCCCTTGTCCCATGAAAGCTCACGAACAAAAGTTTAAGGCTCGGCATCCAGCTACATCTATTTGCTCTCTCATCCCCACCACTAAAGGCCACAACTAGTGAGTCTGACGTGGGAAGAAGCAAAGGGTCCTCCCGGGGTGCATCACGGAGGAACTGACCCTGTCTCTAGCCCAGAAGTCATGTTGCATTTTCTTTCTCATAGGGGGATTATTCCCAAACCAGCAGTCACAGGAACATGCCGCTTTTAGATTCGCTTTGTCACAACTCACAGAGCCCCCAAAGCTCCTCCCCCAGATCGATATTGTGAACATCAGCGACAGCTTTGAGATGACCTATAGATGTAAGTAATTGCTTCTATTTCTGAGATTTCTTGCTGCGATCGACCAATGAGAGGAGGGCCTGTGGGTAGGTGATGGTGTTAACAAAAAATGACTTGAGTTGTATCATTTGTCTTCATAAGAGAAAGCCCTCCAAGAAAAATGTCCAGAGGCTTTTGAGTGATTCCATCAGCTGGCATTTCAGACCCTGCAATGCTTCACAGAATGGGTTGCTTTTTCACTGTTGGCTGACTTGAAATGCCAGCACCGTGGGTACTGGTATTGACTGCACGTCCTCTGCCTCGCCGAGGTTTTCTGGTTCAGCTGAAAGAGTTCTGCACGTAGGAAACTTCTGAGAGACACAGAATCAAAGATTCTGACTTGGAGAGGATGGTTTAAAATGCTTAAGCCTTTTCCTGCCCACAAGTTAAAAGGAGAGAATGTCCCTGCAGCTTCGTAAGAAAGGGCATGTGAGAAGTTGTATATCTGGTTTCCCATTTTGGAAAATGATCAATAATTATTTAAAAATCAATGCCTTGATTATTTCCAAGTGCTTTGAAGTGACTGATTGCTTAAGACACATTTTGTAGGGCCCACTTTGAGCATAAGGCAGAACAGAGGTGATCTCAAGAAGGAGAAGGGGGAGACAAATTTCTGACATCTGAATTGAATGCATTATCAGATGTGGGCAACAAACACCATTCTGAGTTTTTCTGACAACTAGGACTGAAAAAGGAAACTGTGTGGTTGCATGATTGCCATTTTATGACAGATGAAAGCATAAAATTAATCAGTGGAGACATATTCCCTCCAGGAACTAAGCTCATGTGGGATATTATGGCATGAAGTGTGAGCTGAATGGGCAAGAACAATTTAAGATTTGAAACTGCATTAAAAGTGGCACCATAGGTTTTGGGTGCCACTGTGGATTCGGTGACTTCTGCTAAGCTGTGGGTATTAGAAGTCACAGACCATATTTTCTTCATTTCTTTCCCTTATTTCCTCATGGTGGGCTCTCAATGATTTGAACTGAACAGGCTTGGAAGTCTCAAAATGAGAATTCACAATTCTCCCTATCCCTAAAACCACTTATAAGATAATGTAGGCACAAATTCCAAGAATCATAATTATATCAGATTTCATTTATTGAGGACTTACTGTGTGTCAGGAAGTAATTTGATAAACAATTATAGTGACATTCATTGCCATTTATTGAGCATCTGCTGTGGCCTATACATAATGCAGTAACCGGTTTTCACGCACTGGCTCTTTCAATCTTCACGGGAGTCTGCAGAGTATTGCGACCTTTCAGAGATGAAGAAACTAAGGCTGCAACAAGTTATACAACAGGCCTAAGGTCACCCGGGAAGTAAATGGGGTCTTGTTCCTTATTAGTCCATGGTAACCCGATCAATTATATTGAGATTACTAAAGAAGCAAAAGGGAGTTCTCTGGGTCTTGTAAGGCAGTGTGGCCTGATAAAGCACCTAAGAAGAAAACCTTATAGTGATTCAAATTGCAGCTGTGATTTTGCTCAGGAGTACCCACTGAAAAAAGGAAACAGCAATTCTGTATGTCAGTGATGCTGAGATTCAAAAGCTTGCCTATTGTGTTACCACCCAGAAAAAAAGAGCTGAAGTTTAATTGTCAACTCATAGTTCTGTGAAACCATATCCTTGGAAAGCTGAAATAATCTCGAGGAGGCATTTGGTTACCGGACAACCTCCCATTCCTTTTGATATGGCTTAGAGGAAGGTATTTGGGTAGATCTGGCCGAGAGGATCTAAAAACTGCCTGAGATTATGCATAATCTTTTGCCTTTATACGAATATGTTAATCTATGTCCTGGGGAGAGGCTCCATAGCTGTTGTCACACTCTCAAAGGGGTCCCTTACTCAAGAAGGATTACTTGTTTAGGGAATCAAGAAGAATGAACGGCTGGCACTCACCCTGCTGAGAACTGTGTACAGCAGAGCGTGTGGGAAAGAGATATTAACTGAGGTCCCAGTGTCAAGGTCTTGACTGACAGGACAAGATAAAAAAAGACAAAAATAGGAGGAAAGGTTCTGAGGCAAAAGGTGGTGCTCTGTACTGTTACCTTAACAACCTAAGGTTTGATCTCTAATAGAGTTCTTGGCTATTTATTGGGGAGATTGAAATAGGATACAGAAAATATCTTCCGGTGCAGTTAGTGAACTTGGAATGAATAGATCTGGGTTCTTGAACTTGATTCCTGCCATATACCAGTGTACAGGTTTCTGTGAATTTGGTCACTCTTTAAATGTTGCTGTTTTTTTTCAATCTGTGACCTAAAAGGGAAAAACATAGATGATAAAAGGCCCCAGCTCTCCAACAGCTTACGGTCCAGTAGGGGACTTTGCTGAGGGGACTGTCTGAGAAGCAATAACATTATCTTGTGGTTAGACCTTTAATTTCCTCTCTTTAGCTCCAAGATCAGAGAGGGTCCTGGGAAATTTGGGTGGTAATAGTGGCGCAGTAATTTTCAACCTGCCGGAAGATTCTCTGTCAACTTCCACATGAGGCCAGGAACCTTCTGGGTCTATGTTCATGTTACCCATTGGTCTGTGAAAACTGTACATCTGCCCCAATGTGAATTCACTAAAAAATGTCAAAGTGAAGACAGAGATTTTAGGGAAGATACATTAATTAATCATTTATGAAAAAAACAAAGCATCTTATTCAAATTTAATATCAGATGCTTTTTGAAATCTGGACAAGTAGTTACTTTAAATTAACTGCCCCAGTCTTACCTCCAGAAAATAACCATATCTTTGTATTTTTGTAATTTTTGCCATCATTTGATGTTTTCTTGTGCATTTTGCTATTCATTATCCCTCCAGTAGAGGGTGGAGAAAGGAAGGGAGAAGTGTAACAGGAGCTATTTCTACTGGACTCATCAGCAACAGGGGATTAAAAAGGAGGAAGAGTGGGCTACAGGATAGGGGGTTCAGAAGGGAGGAAAAGGGGGGACTGCTAATCCCTCTGGCCAAGATGAGAGTTTTGCATTTTCTCTGCATTCAGACTTCTTGCTTTCCTTGTCTGCCATGATGAAGGGAGAAAGACATGGAATCGCACCCCCAATACCTTGGGATCTCCTCTGAGCACTCTTCCAAGCCTGCAGGGGCAGGTGCTGGGGAGACTGTCCACAGAGACCATAGCTGCTGACATTCAGCTTATCTGGGTGCCTTTATGGTAAGTATAAATAAAGGCACAGATGGACAACTAATTGGGCTTTCTATCGGCAGTCTGAGGAGCACTGATGCAATTTAATTCTTACCATTTCATTCATTTACCCATTCATTCATTCAGCAAATACACACTAAATGTCTACTTCATGCCAGGTGTTAGGAATATAATGGCCAACAAAGACACAGCCTCTTTCCTTGTAGGGGGTTACATCTTAGCCCTCAAATTTCAGTGCACCTCATATTCACCCAGGGAGCTTGTTCAATGCAAGATTCAGGGGCGAACTCTAGACTTTCTAAATCAGAATATTCAAGAACAGGCCCTAAGGGAATTCTGCTGTTGTTACTGTGAGCATCAAACTTTGAGAAAGAAACTCTTTAATGTAAAAAGTCTTTCATACCCTTAGCAAGCATTTCTGAGCCTTTTACCAAGCCCAGGCCTGGTGGTAAGCGCTAGAAATGCAGATAAAAGGGAGACATGTTCCCTGCCCTGGAGAACCTTATTCCTTGTAAGGCGGACTGTCCTGTAAACAGAAAACTAAAATTTAATGTTGTGTGTGTTACAGCAGCAATTTGTAAGTTGGCCTCTCAGAGGGTGGTGGTTGAACTGAGTTTCAATGATAAGTAGAAGCTTTCCGGGAGGACAAGGTGAGCAGCTGGAGAGCGATGAGGTAGGTGAGTTCCGTACAGAGGGAATGGCAAGTGCAAAGGTAGAGACGACAAGAAGACACTTTACCTGTTCTCCCCCTGCTCCAACCTCCTGTGGCAGGCACTTCATGCCAGGACCCTTACTTGCCATTTATAGTTTACTGCAGAAGGAGTCAGTCAATGGTCATTCACAGGCCAGAAATCAGGAAATTTCATGTCCAAATTGGGATACCTCAGCTCTCTTTGAAATTTCAAAAGATCCAGCAACACAAGGCCCCAAGCCCCGGGGGCCCCACTGGCTAAGATGGGGGAGGGAGTATCTCATCAAGATGGCTTCCTTCTAAACCAGCCCACTTCTCTCATGTTCTTTACCTGCCTGGCTCCAGAAAGCATTGATTTATTCAGCCCCAGTTGAGTTGTCCAGCGATGTTGCCTGCATTGCGTGTTTATAGGTCAATTCTACCATCAGAATATAAATCACTGTCCAAAAAGACCATGGGAATCTGCTGTCTGGTGTTGCTGAGAACACGTGTCAGGAGGCTATTCCCCCAACACAAAGGAACAGCTGTCCCTGAGAGCAAGGGATCACACAGTAGAAAGATGCTGAGAGCCTACGGCGCGATCGGGTGAGGGGCAGCATGCCTAGTTACGGCGGGTCCCCTTCTGCTGTGGACCTGCTTCGGAAACCCACAGGCATTCCAACAAGACTTTAGGCACTGACAACAGACAAACATCCTCTTAGTTTTTGCCTGAGCTGCCTCATCATTTCAGAGTTGTAAACTAACAGCCCACAGACTTATTTTGCTTGATCTGCACAGTGTTTTTCAAACTGTGGCATAAAAATCTGTATTTCTGGTCTCTCTGAAGAAAATGGAGGACATCAGGCAACCCTGGACCCACACTCCTGCTCAGGTTCTAGTGCCTGGAGCTGAGACCTGCTGCCCTCTTTGAGTGTAAGGAATAGACTTGAGTTTGCAGAAGTCCTGGCCATTCCCTAGTTTAACTTCCAGTGGCCACTGTAAAAGGATGGCACTGCTTGCCCAGACCTGTAAGCCAGTGATATGCTTTCATCTGATGTACATCCTTCAGCATCCGTCATTTCATTATTTCATTCTAATAGCATCTCTGTAAGGAATAGTTAAGGACACAAAAGATGTGTAAAACTTTTGCTGTCAAAAAACTAGTCTGTATATAGTAATGAAAAGCATGAAGGGCTGGTGGGGGGTGAGCAAATACTATTTTGATGACCAACTATGTGCCAGCTGCTTCACATATATTGTCTTATTTAAGTTTTACAAAAAAATTCAATGGTTATTGGCCCCATTTCAAAGATGATGCCCCTGAGACAGAGAGAGACGGTCTTCTCCCTGTTATCCAATGAATAAGAGCCCAAGCTAGTATTGGAAACCAGCTTTGGGGTCTCCTAAATCCAACAAGCTTTCCCCTTTTCAAGACATATGGCTATGCGGACACACACAAAGTAGTGAAATGGCAGGAAAAGGGCGCCACACAGATGTGTCACAGTGAAGTTTGTGATTCAAGTTTAAGAGCTATGACTTCTGAGGCAGAAGCTCCATGGCTGTGGATAAGGAAGACTTCTTGGGGGAGGTGGGACTAGAGCAGGCATTAAAAGTGGAACAGATTTCGGTAGTGCACTAAAAAGGAAGGTGCTTTGAGTGGGTGAACTCACAATACTTCTTCTTCCCTCCCCTCAATCACTGCAGCCATCTTTGTGTTGGGAGGGCAGAATTCAGTTTGTCTCCCACAACAACACTAAGTTCTCAGGTGTCTGCATGTCTCTGGTTCAGGTGACAATCTGATTGCGGCTCCTCCATTTTCACCCGTGCCCTCACCTGAGACATGCGGGCTTCACCATGCCGCTGGTTGACTCTTGGTTCTTACTATAATATTGATGAGCATAAGCTTTTTGTGTGCAGAAAAGTGTGTGTGAACATCACATCCTCTAACTAGTTGGAGCACTTCTGCTGAGATGGGAGAAATTACTGTTCTCCTCTCAGATGCTCAAGATAAAGCGTGAGACCTTTGGGAAGCCGGTAAGATTCATGCACTTGTTCATTTGCTCAAGGCGCTTCTCTTACTGCCCTCTCTGGAGCATGTGCACCATCACTGCCCTTCCCACACCTTCTCAGACAGCACTCACTGATTACAGAATTCTTTCCCACTAACTCTCGACATAGCTTTAAATTCCCTCTTACCATAGCATTCCAGGCAGCTACTACAAATTGCAAGTCAGTTCAAGTTGAAGTAAGAGATAAAATCAATTTGCCTTTATAAGTCATTATACTAGGAACTGCAGAAAATAAAATGTAGTAGGCACTGATTCTCCCCTTAAGGGGCTCACGTTCTTATAGAGGAATAGGCACACACACACACACACACACACACCCCGATGTAATAGTTTCTCTCTCTCTCTATCTCTCTCTCACACACACACATACAATACACACATACACCCAGAGGAAGGAAGAAAAACTTCCAGAGGGAGGAATCAGACCAGGTTTCATAAAACAAGAACATATGAATTGAATTTAGAAAGGCAGGTAGGATGCAGATTGGAAAACAGAATACATACAGAGACACACAGACACCCTAGTTTGATGTGGTGAGAAGTATTTTGGATCAGGATTTGAAGACATGGGTTCAAATGCTGGACTCTCTTCTTAAAAGTACTCATGTGCGACACCAGAGAAGCATGTCTCCACCACCACCCAATGCTTATTTGTAAAATGAAACTCATGATCTCCAAGAATCCTTCTAGCGCTGTATTTTCATGGTGAGGGTGCCTGGGAAACTCTGGGGATAAACAATTAAGATAAGAAGATCTTGTACCAGCCTTTGGTTAGAGGGAGGATCACTAAACAGATTGAGAATTTAAGAAAAACCTCTGAACCATGACCCCCCACCCCGTGGCAAATTTTGTAAATGCAGGGGTACCAGTGCTACCATGAGCCTCAGGTGCATTCATGCAGTATTCACCAAACATTTATGGAGTTCTCAGTAGTGTGAGCAAAAACAGATAACAGCCCTGTACTCCTGGAGCTTACTGGCTAGTGAGGGATGCCATTAGTCAAATAATTACACAAATGAGTATATCATTATAGGTTGTGATAAAGATGGAAAAGAAAGGGCCATGATTCAATGAAAGCATAGTACAAAGGAACAGCTCTGGGCAAAGGAATGAGTAGGTGTTTGAGCTGAGAACTGAAAGCTTTTGGTGATGGGATGCTGAGAACCGGAGGAGTGTTCTAGAAGCTTCTTGGGTAGAGGCCTGGTGGTGGGAAAAATACATGAGGGGTGTGTGGGGCCGGAGAGGGTGGCAAGGGCCAGGCCTGGTGGGCCCTCCTAGGCATTTGATCTTCAGACCAAGAGCTGTGACAAACCCACTGAAGGGCTTGAAGCAGAGTGGTGCATGTTCAGGTTTCTGCCTGCGCACCAGGAATCAGATGATTCAGACACTCTGACACTCTCACATTCCCTGGAGACTTTTTACTAACGGAGCAAGGGCCTTTGCTCTTTTACTCCTGTTTCAAGTTTGAGATGGAGTGTGGCGATGGGCAGAGGGATGGGGATGACACTGGGGGCAAGGGGAAGCTGACGACTGGCTGTAGGGGTGAGCTGTTGTATGTGGCTCTGTGGGGTGCCCAGGGGTGCTCGTGGAGGCTGGAGGTACGGAGGTTGGAGCTCCTGAGCCTGGAGGCTGATCCAGTACCAGGCCTGGAAATCCAGTGAGCGTGTATTTGCAGGCAGGGAATCAGCAAGAGCCCCCACCTAGTTAATCACAGAGAAAGGCAGCCATACTACACTGAGCCTTGGACTCTAGTCAAACCGGACAACTCAATGGTCCTAAAACTCAACTCCCACTGCTGCTTCCTCCATTTTGAGCTACAAACTGCTCCTCCCAGAGTCCCCTGTTGAGATTCTATCCTCGGGGCAGTCCTAGTTCTTACGGCACTCCCCCATTATGCCTTCCTTGCTCTTCCATGCTCACACCCTCCTCTGCCACCTCGGCCCTTTGTAACTTCCCCCCAGCAGCTGTTCCACTTAATCCTGGATTTTTGTTACCTGGACCTTTATCTCGTCTGCCCAGCTGCACTGAGCAACTTGGGGGCAGTGGCCTCAGTTTCTCTAGTGTCTCACCTCAGCCTCCACCACAGAACAGTGTGCAGAGGTGCTAGGAAAATGACAAAGGCAATGAATGAGAGAATGAATGCAGAGCTGTATATTATGTAACATCAGTGTCAGTGATGAGAATAAGCCTGAAGCACTGCTGTTTATGGGGCAGGGGTTCGACATCCCGAGTTCTGACAGTTCCGACTGGCTGCATTGTAAATTCCAGTGGAAGGCTGCTACAACCAAGTTGCTGGAGAGTGATGGGGGCGACGACTAGTTGTAAGTCAAACCAAGAGCTCATTTCAGTGCCTTGTGGACTATTGTCAGTAAGGGTCCTAGATAAGAAATAAGGCTCCAGTTCCTAACTAAAGGGTTTCTGGTTCATGGCCTGGCTGGGCCATTGCTGACTTGCGTGACTTGTGCCAGTCATTTCTCCTCTTCAGAAACTAGGTTTCTTTCCAATGAAAGTAATATTTATGTCAATGATATGTGGCCATTATGAGAAGGAGGAAATGACAGTTAATTTCAAATCAACTTTCCACCATTGTATTACAATGCCATGAGGTAGGTAGGTCCTCTTAGATTCCTGTTTTCACAGATGAGGAGCGGAGCTCTCAGGGGGAGGGGGGCAGTAGTGCGTGTTTCTGGTCCCATCTCTAGACACCTGCGGGCTGGGAGGGCTTGCTCCCTTCCACTGACTGCTGTGTCTGCCTGCCCCCTGTGGGCCCCGCAGTTTTCCTCCCCCGGCAGCAGCCCTCCACCTCCTCCGGTGGCAGTGCTCACCACTGTCGCCACCCAGCCCTGTGCACTGTCAAGTGGCCTGGCTGCTCTGCACTGGTTGCAGTCCAGGTGAGCAGGGCCCTGAATTACTGGAAACCTTCCCGCCCCCCGCTGGCCGCCTTATAACTTGGGTGTGTCGCAGCTAGCTGTCCAGAGAGCGTGGGGAAGCCCGAGGCCATGGAGCTCCAGATCTCAGAGGGTGTGGGCGAAATCGGGGTGAATGCGGCAGCCGGAGGCTAATGACACCGACACCCGATGGTTAAGGCCGTCTCTGCGTGTTCACTCCACAGACTCGCTGGGATGGAAAGAAACGTTCTGAGAATAGTTCTTATTTTGTGTATAAAAGTGATAAGGATATGATAGAAAGCTGTGGAGATACATCAAACAATAAAATTTGTGTAATTTATCTTTGTACTAAGGATAAACGTCCCATCTTTTCTCTGAAGATAACAATTTAGAAATTAAGAACAGATTAATATTACTGTCTTGAAAGATGATTTTTTATTTAGTACAAGACATGTTACTTTGAATACTGCACACTCATCTTAATGGCTTCCTAAAAGCCTATAAAACATATACGTATGTACCCTAATTTATTTAATCTGTCTCCTTTTATTGACTATTTACTTTACTTCCAAATTTTTCTTAAAAACAATTCTATGATGATCATCTCAATAAAACTTAATTATTGGTATCTATTATTCTGGCTTTAAGAGCATTGTAGCCCAGTGAGACAATTTCCAATGAGATTAAGTAGAATAATTAGAGTATACAGAAACTGAAATAATTGTTCAATGTCAGCTTTGACATTGACTTGCTATATGACCTTGAGAAATCTTTCTGTCCAATTGAGTGTCTAGATGAATAATATGGGTGACAATATCAGATTCTTAGGGGTATTAGAACAGGCAAATGCCATTACTAATATGAAAGAGCTTTGAAAAATCAGAAGTGCTAGGCAAATGCAGGGTAATATAATTAACTAGGCTTCTTATCTATTAACATGAATGCACCATAAGTACAATGTGACTAATTAATCTTTAGTGTTTTCCTATGAGGGTGGCCATTATCTATGAATGAATCAATTTTGTTGACGGGGAAAATTATAATCTTAAAGAGGCCAGGTTTACCGTGTGTCCAAATACGCAGCAACACTAAATCTGAAAGCATTCCTGTTCACCTGCGATTCAGTCCACAGGGCTGGACTAAATATGGGGGCTAGACAATGTCTTTGGCTTAAGAAATCATTGCTTTTAGGGACAAAGGACTGTGAGCCATCAGAACTCATTGTGGCAAGTGACAGAAACCCAACTAACTGGATAATTTTTACTTCAGGTGCAGCTGGATTCAGGTGCTTGAATGATTTCAAGACTGAGAGACACCCTCTGGACTTTTAGGCTCAGTTTTTCTCTGACTTGGTTTTACTCTCAGGCATATATGTGTCACATGTCAGATGGCAACACATGACACAATGACCAGGATAATGTCATCTTTTGGTTGTTCTAGGCCTAGTCACATAACCATTCTTAGAGCTTAGAGTGGTGAGAGGACCAACTGGGTTGTTGGTTGCCATCACCCACCAGAATTAGAACTACAGAGCATGGGTGAAGAGCAGTTCTCCCAAGGAAATCAGGATGCTATTACCAATTTAAAAAGGAGATTAAATGTAAAGTAGGTTAAAAAAAAAACTTCATATGTCCTCCCATGGCATATCTCTTCAGAAGGGAAAATTCAGAGAGGCTGTAGCTAGACTGAGGGTCAACATGCTAGGAGCATACACTGGATTCTGGTGGTAAGGGAAGATCAGAGGCCAGTACAGGCAAGAGGTTGGAAATCCAGGTTGACTGATGAACTAAATAGAGCTGCGATGGGTTTTTGATCATCTCTGCCCAGCCAGGAACAAACTGGTGTTCCTGGACCAGTTTGAGGCAGCGCCGTCTACACACATGGTATGGCTGGAGGGTTGTCCCTTCAGGCTGCTCTTTGACAGAATGCTGGGGCTATTCACACTAAAACATCTGGTTATTCTCAGGAACCTATTCTCTCTCCCAGTGACCAGCATATTTCCCACTCTTCCCAGACACTCAAGCTATTGTGAACAAACTCTTAAACAGGCCCAGTGGGAATCTTGGCTTTAAATCTGCAAATCCTATACCACCAGATGGTAGGTTCTTCTAATTGGTCCCATCCTTTCTAGTTGTATTTGCAGGAATGAAGCCTTCCCTGTGCTTGAAATAGGGGGATGGGAGGAGGTAGAGTGAGCCAAGATCAGTTGAAGGAGGTTTTAACCTCTGTTAAAAAGGAAGAAAACTTAAGTTAGTTTCCATCTGAAGAGGACAGGGTGGGGTAGTTTTTCACACTAAGTCATGGAACACAGTGGAATGAAATTCCAGAACTAATACTGATGAGACATAGAACTATAATGATGGGAAAGTGGTTTAGCCAGAAAGGTCAACTGATCTAGGGAGGGCAGTCATTCATTCAATCATTGATATTCATGGAGTATTGTGGTAGTTTCTTATTTGGTAATTATTCATCTCTTTCCTAAACTTCTTGAGATTATATATCTCCCTGCTCCATTAATGTTATGTTTGGTCATGTGACTTGCTTTGGCAAGTGGAATATTATTAATCATGTTTCGAGCAGAGACCATGAGAGGAACATGCCCCAGAGAGCCAGCTGGTCCCAGAAGAAAGAGACATACAAAAAACAGAGGTACCACAGTTAACCAGACTAAAGTCTGAAAGAGACACGTCCCAGCTGACCTGCAGAACTGTGAACATGAGAGATAGTAAAGGCTCATTGTTATATAACACTGAATTTGGGGATGGTTTATTATGTAGCAACACCTGACCATTAATCAACTATTGTATGTTCCACACTTTGCTAGGCACTGAGGAAACACTGAGGCAGGATAGATATGGCCCTGGTCTCCAGGGAGCATATATTTGATAGAGAAATAGGCAATAAATATGTTTACACATAAAAAAATAGTGATTATTACTATGGCCATAAAAATATGATGTGGCGACAACTTACTATGGTAGAAGAGAATCCTGACTTTAAGTGGTCAAGGAAGGTCTCCTTTATAGGTGGCTTTTAAAAAATTTTATTTAGTTATTTTTCAAGTACAGTTTTTTTGTCTATTTTGAGCTCAAACATGAAAGTTGGAAAGGAGACAGACAGGAATGAAATTTCCACATGGGTAAGTTAGCCTGAGAACCTTGTTCTAGTCAGGAGAGAATGAGGGACCCTAAAAAAATTCCTTGCAAATCACTTGGTTGTCTGAAGGCAGAGGCTGGCTTCTCTCCATCATGTTGTTTGTACAAGTCAAGGATTGACAAAGATACAATTGCCACCAAGGCAAGACAGACACAGAGTATGGAAGCCACTGACCATAACAGAGGCAGAGGGTCAGGTTTCCTAGAGCGGCCTAACCGAGCAATGATGGAATTGCCGATCCCTACTGTCTGGGCTCCAGAGTAGTTAAGAGTTGTTGCTTGTTGCTTCTAAGGATGGAAAAAGGGGTGTGTGTGTGTGTGTGTGTGTGTGTGTGCACGTGCGTGCATATAATCATTTTTTTCCCAGAGGAGAAATGAATTGGGTGGTTTCTGGATCCCCTTCCAAGTCTGTGATTCTGAGATTTAAATTATGTGTGAAGGAAACATTAAATCGAGGAACTTCGTTGTTGTGCCAAACTCCATTTGTTAATTGAGGTGGTTAATGAGGGCAGAGTCTCTCTAGAGGAAGCAGGAGAAGCTCCAGTCGTCCCTAACCTATCTGCTGAAGTTGATGATGATGTCACAGCTACGGGGGAGAGCACAGAGCACCTGATGCAAGCCCTCCATTTCATCCGTACTGCAGACCCTGAAAGTCAGGAGTGCTGGGATGTGGGGAGCTCAGGAGGGCCCACAAGGAGTCTAAGTCCAGGTAGTCACTCTTTGGGAAAATTACTACCTTTTCTTCCTTACTCTAAAACCATTCTGAATACCTTAAAATATGGTTTCTATTTTGACTATCCTAATGAACCAATTTCTTTAGATTTACAATGGATTTCTCATCAGCAAATTTGGCTATATTACATCTTTGTTTCTTGCAGCTTAAGGCCTATAAGCACCTTCACACCTCTCCCTAAAAGCCCGCAGGTTTGTAATGCTGTGTTCTCCCCACCATCACCATTGGGGTTCTCTGTTGGCCCTTCCGCTCCTTTTTCTCCCCAATGTCGACCCTTTCCCCAAGATGCTAGCCTCTGCATTTTGGGCTCAACACATCAGAAATGGAACTTTGCATCTTTCCTGCCAAATCTGTTGTTCTTCCCTCACTTTCTTTCTGTTGAATCACTCAGGCTCAGTAAATCAGCATCTGGTTTAGCTGCTCAAATTCTGTCAAACTCTATACCCAATACCTGTAATGTGTTGACTTTACCACCATAATAACTCTTGAATCTGTCCCATTTTTCCCTCTTTTTTCACTGGATTATGGCTTTAGCCTTCTGACTTGTGTCTCCATGCTATAATCCACTTGCCACCCAGCAAGTACATCAACTTGTTGATCAAGAAATTTCTCTGTCTTTAAAAAACTGTCACTCGTTCCCCATTTTTCTTTAGGTGCAAACTCAGACCAGAATATGAGTCTTTCAATAATGAGGTTTCACTCTGCCTGCCTGTCGAGACTTAGAATCTGACACCATACACAGTGTGTTCCTGCTGAAGTAGGATACCCAGTGTTGCCACAAACGTGCCTCTCAACTTCTCACTGCTTCGCTTTGGTTCATGTTCTGCTTCCACCGGGCATTTTCCTCATCGCCACCTGCCAACACTCCATTCATCTACTCAGTCCGCTAGAACTTACTGACAACCCGTTCTTTAGCAGGCCCCAGGGATGCAGCAACAAGATCCCTACACTCTTGGACGAGCCTATAGTCTACTGAACAATAAATAAATACAATGGTTTCAAATAGCTGTTAAATGTTACAAATATAGCCAAACAGAGTCATGGAACAGAGAGCAGGCTAGGGAATTGCTTTTTAAAAAAAAAACTTTTTTTCTTGTTCAATTACAGTTGTCCCCATTATTCCCTCATTACTCTCCCTTGCCCTGCCCACTCCCACATCCCACATTCAATCCTCCTCCCCATTGTTCTTGCCCATAGGTCCTCTATACATGTTCCTTGATTTGACCCTTCCCCTTCTTTCCCCCATTATCCCCTTCCCCTCTGGTCACTGTCAATTTGTTCTTTATTTTCATGTCTCTAGTTCTGTTTTGCTCACTTATTTGTTTTGTTGATTAGGTTCCACTTATAGGTGAGATCATATGGTATTTGTCTTTCACTGCCTGGCTTATTTCACTTAGCATAATACTCTCCAGTTTCATCTATGTTGTCGTGAAGGGTAGCAGTTCCTTCTTTCGTTCTACTGCATAGTATTCCATTGTGTAAGTGTACCACAGTGTTTTAATCCAATGGGTGGTCAAGGTAGGCTTCTCTGCAGAGGTGGCATCAGCTGAGCCTTGTTAAAACCAGTAGAACATTCTGTAATGATGAGAGATATTCTATATCTGTGCCATCCTATATGGTAGCCACTAACTGTGTGTCTACTGAGGATTTAAACTGTGGCTAGTATAACTGAGGAACTAACTCTTTATTGTTATTCAATTTTAATGAATTTAAATTTAAATACTCACATGTGGCTAATGCTTACCATATTAGACGGCATAGCTCTAGCCTTTAAAACTTTTCAGACAAAAAGAATAGCAACATAAAAGCTTTAAAATGAGAGTGAGTTTGTGTATTTAAAGAACACAAAAAAAGCTAGTGGGTCTAAAGCATACTGAACAAAGAATTAGGCAGGGTATTTTGTAGGCCTCAATAAGGAATTGTAATTGACCCCAAATGCAATAAAAATTACTAATAGAATATAAGTGTGTGAGTGGGTAATTTGTTTTACATTTTTAAAGATCACTATAATTCCTCCATGGAGAAAAAGAAAGTTATCAATTGACACACAAATGAAAACAGTGTGTATCAGTCAGTTATTGCTGCCTAACAAGTAACATCAAAATCTCAGTGGCTTATACAAAGCTTTGTTTTTCTTTTCACAATCATAATCTGCAGATTGACTATGGTTCACCTGTTCTAGGCTGGATTTGGCTGCACCCTGGGTGGGTTTAGGTCTGCTCCATGTATCTTTGTTTTGGGAGTGAAGGGAAAGGGACAGCAGCTACAAAAAACCTGTGATTCTCACAGAGGATCACAGAAACACGAGAGGCTAAGCCTTGTCATGCAAATACATATAAAGCCTCTTTTTGGTCATGTGTTCTCATAGTCTACTGACTCAGGCAGAGTTAGGTTTGGTCACAAACCTAACACTCATGGGGCAAAGAAATATACTCTGCCTTCCAAGAGGGATTATAAAGTCACATGGCAAAGGGCATAAACTTGTCCTTTGGTATCAGTAAGCCAGTGCACCACAGAGGGTACTCAGGGAAACCAGCTAGGAGACTCCTGCAATAGTCTGCATCAGAGAATGGTGGCTTGAACTAAGGTGGTAGCAGAGAAAATACAAAAGGTATGTTTGTAACATATTTTCAAGGTGGTAAAACATAACTTACTGATAGATTGAATGTAGAGTACTGAGATAAAGAAACCAGACCTACTTTCCAACGTGCATCAGAAATAAAACACCACTGTTCTACAAAACCGTTTCTACAAAATGGTTTATTAATTCTTCAATTATAACTAGTCTTTCTTTCCCTTATTTTATTAGCTCCTTTCTTGTACTGCTTTTATTGGCCCTTTTGACTTGACACATTTTGTAGGTTGAAAAAGGCCATGTCTACTATCAAAAACCTGAAATCCTTGAGGGTGGGCAACAGGATTATTTGTATGTGCAACCCAAATGCTCAGGGAAGATGCTCAATAGATATTTCCAAGGTAACATCCTGATTAACAGAGAAGGTTTGAGGGACGCTTTCCTTATTTTGAATCTTGTGTAATCTTTACAAGTGATTGAACCACTCAAAGCCTTGGTTTCTTATTTTGTAAAGTAGCAGTAATAATACATCCCCACCAGAGTTGTGGAAGGAGATAAACTCAGAAAATGCTTAGAAGAGCATAGCACAGGGCCTGCCAGAATAAGTTCCTAACAAATGGGAGCAATTATTGTTTGTTCGACTTAATTGTTTGTGATGACAAACTTCTTCAAAAATGCCCTCCAGAGTCTTTATCAGAAAATCCAACATTCTTGTTGAAATGAGGGGCAGGGAGGAGAAAAAAATGCTCTGGGTGGGATTCTGTAATTTAGTTCAAAATATCTAGATCTAAAGCTTCTTTGATCTGAAATGACAGCAACAACAAATCCTTCAATACAGCCTCTTTGCTACTTGTTTTCTTTCACCATCTGCTAAGATGATTTCTTTTAGTTCTCCAGGTCTTACTTGGAGTCAGCTGCCTTAAAATAATAAAATAAAATATAATTTAAATCTAGTCCTGTACTTATTTGGGAATGAGAAGACAAAATGCTTTATTGAAATGTATAGCTAGTTGCTGCTGGAGTGAAATATAGGGCAATGTTGACCAAAATGTTTGAAGAACATACCGCTCTGCGAAAGCAAATTTTAGGATAAAACAGAGGATGAATAAGAACCTGACTTCTTTTAACTGTGTGCCGTGGAGACAGTTTCTGAAACACACTCTTCTGCTATCCTCCCTTCGTAAGATGGTTGTGTTGATCCTAGTTTAATGTTGCTTTGATCACAAGTAACCAACAGGCCCAGGGGGCATTGTAAACGTGGATTGTTCAGGATTATAGATGAGAATGAGTGAAATAGCAAAAAAAAAAAAAAATGGTCATGAGAGAGGTGGACAGTTAACATGGGATTTTGAAGATTTGCATGGAGGTTCCAGGGAGCCCTGGAAGGTACATTTGAAGAGCTGTATGGGTTTCAGACCAGGGAAGGCTTTGAAGGCCAGGAAAGGGTATTTCAGGGACAGAATAATGAAGTTTCATAGCTGATATTTGAAAAGTCCTCTTTATACACAAATAAAGAGTGTTTTGTTTAGTGGTCATTAGAATAATCCTCTACTAGAATAAAGTCACCTGATGTCAAATGACACAGAAAATCCATATTTCTACATGAGGGACACTAGAGAGTTAGTTGCTAAAAGAGTTTTAGGACTCCATCTAGTCTATGCTTTCCATTAGAATTCTATGTTCTGCGCCTCTTGATACGTTTTCTTTGGGAGTTGGGGTAATGAGGGAAGGTCACATGGTTGTATACTTAGCAATGCTGGATTAAACAAAGCAGGGGGCTCTATTTTTCATGATTTTTAAAGTCCTTTATGTGCTAATTAAAGCATATTGTTTGTTCCTTTCTCAGAGGAGGGTAGACTATTATTGTCCTAATTTAATAGCTCCTCATTTTACTGAGTTACCTATTAATACCTGTGCAACTCAACGCCTATTTGATTCTCTGCTTTACATTCAGTGAAACTAAGGCCCAGAGAGCATGAAGAGCTTGGTCGGCCTTGAGTTCATGGCCAGGTCACAATTCTAACACAGGACTTCTGGCCCCCAAGCAAGACTTCCGGTCCACTCTTCCTGGCTCCCCATTAATATTTGGAGCCGGTTCTCCAAATGGTTTTACATAGAACAAGGAATTGCCCCTGATTTCAGAAAGAACTGGCAGACTTTGGAGAAGCAATTGCCAAACTGGCCCAGACCAGCCTTGTGGCCAGGCTCCCTTCCCCACCCCCCACCCCGCCCCCGCAAAGCCAGTTCTGGGCAACCCACGCTGAGGAAGGTGTCCAGAAATCACACCAAGCCTTGGTTCTGTTTTTAAGTGAGGCGAACTGAAATAAATTATTTTAATGTGACACATGCAGTCAATATCAGAAATAAAAGAGGCAGGTTGTATAGAGAGGCTGAGGAGATGCCGACATCCAGGAGGGAGGGTGGTAAGATTGGGAGTAAGGATTTGCAGCAGCTTTGAGGCAGCAGGATTCACTTTGCCCCAGGCCTTTATCTGACAGAACCAAATCTATTCTTCCAGATGTTACAAAGAAATCTGTGGACTGGGCCCACTGTGTCTTGGGTAATTGGACTTCAAACTTTGCAGGCAGGGTGGAGGAATAGAGGTGACTTGCTTATAGACCTTGTTCAGATGGCCCCGGATCTGGAAAGCACTTCCACTGAGAAATGGTGAAAGGCTCCGAGAAGGCAAGTCCTGGGCTGAGTACGGCTCAATCTGCATCCCCAAACATCTGAACAGTCATTTTTGGAAAAGGATTTTTACATATTTTCCATGGCTTAGGAGGCCAAACACACACCAATAAATGGGAGGTTTGCTTGACAGATCTTAGCTCATTCTAAGTGGGGACTGAGTAGCAGTGGAGAGGGTTTCCTTTAGCTGTTTCTGGGCCAGAACCCAGTTAGCATGAATGTGGGGGACCTTTTACAGAAGTACCTACCACCTCCACCCTGATGACCCAGTGCCTGCAACACCTTCAGGAGAGAGTCTGTTGGTTTCAAACTTGCCCTCTCCAGCACCTCAGACCAATAAAGGCCCATCTTTCTGAACATAATATAACTTTAATTCCATGAATTGGTACAATGGACTGAATTGAATCTCCCACAATTCGTATGTTGAATTCCTAACCCCCAATTTGATGGTATTTGGAGATGTAGTCTTTGGAAGAAAATTAAGTTTAGATGAGGTCACAAGGGTGGGGCCTTCATAGTGAGATTAGTGCCCACGGAGCTTATACTCTCTCCCCCCCACACACACTCTCCTCACACAACCCCCTCCACACACACAGGAAAGGCCATATGAGTGCAGAGTGAAATGGCAGCCATCTGCCAGCCAGCGTGTAATTGGGTTCTCACCAGAACCCAACTGCACTGACACCCTGATCTCAGACCTCCAGCCTCCAGGACTGTGAGAAAATTAATTTCTGTTGTTTATGCCATCCAGTCCATGGTGTTCTGTAATAAAAGCCTAAGGTGACTAATACAACTAGTAATAGTGGTGTTTGTACCACGATAAGTGAAAATACTTAGATGGTGGATAGAAAGCAAATAGAAGCTTATGCAAAAGGGTAGGGGGTGCGTTTGGAACCAGAGGATGTCCTGTAGACTAGACCCAGGATCTGACAGTTCTGCTGGGTTGGGCCCTGTGCCCAAACTTCTCTCACTTCTCTACATTTCACTAGGCTAGGAAAACATGCGCATCTGTTATCCACAAATACTCTGAATTTCCCCACCAACGCAGATCCCCGGGAAAACCTAACACAAGCAGAACAGTGGAGGAGATGCACAGGATATTCGGTGCTTCTCAGGAGGACGGCTGATTCTTTTTCTGACACCTTCTATCTTGGTCTCGTAATTTGTTCCTAGTCAGTGAGCCACAGTATGGTCCAGAGAAAAGACAAAAAGAGGACAATTGTAAAGCTTAAGCCTTGGTTCTGTCACTGATTCGCCATGTGATCTTGGGCGACTCATAGACCCTCTCTTCACTTCACTTCCTCTCCGTGACCCCAGCTACCCTCACAGCCTCGGTTTCCCCCATGCATCCCTATTTAACAGGGACCATAAACAGTAGTGACTATGTACCCAGACGTGCTATTAAACCTCCATGAATTCAACTTATCCCACTTCTCACCTGTGAAATCATGAGCAAAATTATGTAATGGCTTGAGTTTCAATTTTATAGCTGTCAAATGGGGTTAATAACAATCCTTATCATATGCATGAAATGAAGAATTGCTTGTGAAATGTTGAGCACAGGGCCTAAAGTACCTAATAAATACTAGCTCTCTCTTGCATCACACTGCTGAGCAAACTGCAACCACCCCCAAACACCCTGCTGTAATTCTCCTCTGGGCCTTGGCTCTCCTGGTGTAAAAAACTCCTGGTCACCTTTCAGACCCCAATGGTAACCCTCCAAACTCAGAGGAGCCTTCCCTGCTGTGTAAGTAGTGAGGCCCACACTCTCCAGGGAGCAGCACTGTGCCTTTGATTAACCTTCACTGCTCATAACCCATCGTGTTGTGATGGCTCTTACAAGATGTCCTCTGTGCTAGATCTCACCTTTCTACAGGGCCAAGGTCAATGTCTATTTTTAACCAGTTTTTAACCAAGTTAACATGGCCTTCATTAGGCATTAAGTGTTTGAAGAATGGCTGCTGGATGGGTGAACAGTTGAAAGGTTTAATAGATGAATAGTAATCCATCATATTTACTTATGAGGCATAAACATATAACCATTTCTTTTCATTTTCCATCAATTTAATAATTATTTATGAACATTTAAATGCTAGACCCACATTTGGAATCCCAGGGTTAAAAGAAATGTTTACCATTTATGTGAATGAATCACATGAATCTCACTTGATACTCACAGCACCCCTTGGGGGAAAGAGAGCAGGCGATGATCTGATTTTACCAATGAGCAAACAAGAGGGTGAGAAGAGTTCAAGGCGACCCTAAAAGGACACAGAGCATTCAGCAGAGTGTGAAGACCTGGATCTGAGTCCTCTATGCACTGCTGACTTGCTGTGTGACCTCGACTCTGACACTTCCCTCCTCAGGGGTTTGGACAGGTCTCTGGGGTCCCTCTCCCTCTGGAATCATGTGAGCTGGAGAGCCTATCAGCTGCTAAACAACACGGCTGCCTGCTTCCTGCCCTCCCTCCACCAGGGAGAACTGAGAGTGCACTTTGAACACATCAAAGCACTTGGGCAGCATGGGGTGGGATTATAATGTGGTTGGTAGTTCCGCCTTGAACTGGTGCTTCAGCGTTCCCATGCCAACTAAAGGGAAGAACAGAAAAAAAACTCAAAAACAAAAATCCAACAAAAACCAAGCACAATCTATGTCCAATAAAAAATGCTCTGCTGATGGTAACATTCATTACTACATTATAGGGAAATAATTAATAGAAACCTCAGCTTGGCTGGAATGGCTGGGTCTAGGATTGGTGAAAAAAAGAAAGGAGATTGGGTGTGAGAGAGAGGGGCTGGGAGGGAAGCCAGTTGTGGGGTCAGCGTCCCTTATTTGCACCATCCATCAAAGAACACATTATCCTCAGCTAGCCAGGGAAACCAAATAGGCCCGGAAGATGCCTTCTGCTTTTTTCATGGTTCTGCCACTCCCGCCGGCACCAGCACCAGGAGGCCCAAACCAACAAAACCTCTCTCTCTTAACATTCAACTGAATTTGTTTTCGGTTTCCTGCCAGCATCCCAGATCCCCAGAGTGCCCTCATAGCTTTATTTTGTCATCACTGCCTGCTGACGGGCCACTCTGCTAATGACTCCCAGGGGGCTTGCTTCCCCCTTGCCTGCAGGGGGCAGGACATTGGGGCTTCTGAGATGGCAACCACCGGGGCTGGGCCGCAGAGCTTCAGAAGTCAGGGCAGGGACTTTCGAGGAGGCTCCAGAAGAGCCGGGGGCTCTAAAAAGGAAGGAACTGAATCAAGTAAGAGAGACAGGGATGAGATGTGAGTAGATGGGAAGCTAAGTAGCTATGGCAGCTTCTTGTAAAGAGATCACAGCTGGAGATGCACCATCATGTCCCTGTAGTGGTCATATCTTCTTTCCTAACCACCCCCCCACATATTTCATCAGCGAGTCTGTCAGTACTGGCTACAAAATACATTTGAATCCACTTTTCTTCTATCTCCACTGCTACCTTCCGTTCCATATCAATATGGTCTTTTCCCCATGTCACCATGTTAACCTTTTAACTTGTCTTCATGCCTCCTTCCAAGCTATGCACCACCCAGAGGCTGATATGACCTTTCAAACATATCAAGTTAAAAATATTATTAACCACACCTTGGCCTACAAAACTCTCCATGAACCTGCTCCTCTCCAACCTTACCTCTTGCGCCTCACTCATGGAACTTGGCCTCAGTCTTTCTGGTCTTCTTTCCATTCCTTTAACAGGCCAAGCTGCTTATTGCCTCAGGGCCTTTGCATTGACCGTGCCCTCCTCTTAGATCTTAACATATTGCCTCCACCTCATTTATTAATCACATCTCAGCTCCCATGTTTCTTCCTCAGACATTCCCTTGAACTCTACATAAAGTCCCTAACTTTTCTTTATCTTATCACTTTTTTCTAACATTTTCCATAGTAACTATTTTGCCTATTTACTTGTTGAATTATTTGATGTCTCTCTTACCTATTCAGTGTGGGTTAGAGATAACAGGGACCACTGCTTCCTGCTCAGCCTATGTACTTGTCTAGCCTAGACCTGGCACAGAGAAAGTGCTCAGTACACACTTATCAACTGCATGAATAAATACCTAAGTGAGTCAATGGGTTTCTACAATGCATTCTTTCTCTGTGCCTGGCTTTGGGCTCGGTCCTGGGGATACAGAAGTGAACAAAGCAGGACCACTTCTCCGAAGCTGCTCCCAGTCAACAAGGGAAAATGAGATGACAGAGTGTCAAGGTAAAAAAGTACACCACATAGTGTATGGTCCTAATGAGAGCAGGGCCTAACCATACTCTGCATGGATGTTTTCCCACAGAATCCTCACAATAACCCTATAAATCAGCATTATGACATTTAAACTATGTAACAACCCATTTGACAGATACAAAAATGCAGACAGAGAGAGGTCCAAGTAACGTGCCCCTGGGGACCGCTGGTATGAGGCTAAGATTTCAAACCAATACCCTAATCTTCCCACCGCCTCTGTTCTGCAGCCCTGGGCCAGGGATGCTCACTATCCTCCTGGACCAGCAGCAACTTCATCACCCAGCAACTAGGTAGAAATGACTAAATGACTAAATGACGAAGTTCTCAGACTTCGTCCCGTACCTTCTGAATCAGAACCTCTGGGGGATCCAGAAATCTATTTCAGCAAGCCTCACAAGCAATTCTGATGATTCTCACTAAAGTTTGAGGACCACTGCTTGATGAATGACTTGCTTTTTGTAGGTATTTAATTAAAGTAAAACCAAGATTTTTCCGATAATAACTTAAATCTCAGCTCAGACTCTGTGGGTGTGAACTGCTTTCTGATCCAGCTTTGAAGGAGGCATACTGCACCCAGAACTGAGCCATCCGCCCTGCCAGGACCCACAGAGGGAACCATGGTGAGGACATGCAGCCCCCGGGAAGGGAGCTGATCTGAGCAGGAAGGAGTCGGACCCACTAAGCTACTGCTTCACCAGGCAACTAGAAGGCAAACAGGCCTTGGGGGGGGGGGGGGGGGGGGGGCGGGGCTGTCACAAGCGCTGTCTCCCAAAGCAACGGACTGGTTGTTGGGCAATACCTCACATCACACTTACTGCCCTGGGCTAAAGATCGTTATATAATAATAATAATTAGTAAAAATAACAAGACCATAAATTTTAACTTTTAACATTTCCAGGGAACTTGGACATCTGTTTTTTCTCTCAATGATCTCTCCAGTCACGCAGAGTAGGACTAGAACTACCGTTAATCTGGCCAGTGAGGAAGGGCGGGGTGAAGAGATGTGTACGAAGTCTCACAGCCTGTTGGCTTCTTAGTATAACAGCTATCGTGTGTTCTGAGCTTGTGTGTACCAGGTTCTATGCTACATGTGCTGGGTTCAGTTTAATTTAATAAACCTCTAGATCTGAGGCTTCTAGACTCCCAAATGGTCTGCTTTAGCAAGCAAGGTTTCTCTTCTTTCACTTCACTCCAAACTTCTTCACACTCTCCAGTCACTTGCTTATTTTATTTATTCAACCTTTATTTAGCTTACATGCCACACTGAGAAGGTGAGGGGCACAGGGTGAATGCTCCTGCCCACCGGTTGCCAGCTCTCTCTGGGGGACGCTGAGCAACACAGTGCCACACACAGGTGAGCCCTTCAGGACAAAAGCAAATTATTTACCATTTCAAAAGCTGCTAGATCCTTGATTCTCTGCAGTCTTCTGAGGTTTGAGATTGGTGCACGAAGAGAAAGGGTAATTTGTGCTGATCAAAGACCCAGCATGGGGCCAGCCATAAAACTGTGCAATAAATGAGGAGACCATCAGCATCGTTTTCATGGGGCCCATGAATATGGAAGGGGCACCCAGGCAAAGGGGGGGGGGTCAAAAGCTGGGGGGGTCGCTAGACCTACTGCAGAGGCTCTGCCAGTCTGTCCCCTACAAATGCTGTGACATTGGCCAAACCTTTCTGTGTCCAGACCTCAGCTTCCTCCTTCGTGAAATAAGGACTAGGGTTCCTGACTTGCCTTCTTCACAGGGGTCTTTGAACATCAACTGCAAGAATCAGTAATAATAATAATAATAATAATAATAATAGCTAATATCTGTTGAGCAATTATATATTCTACCCTCTTTCACTGGCTTATTTCATTTAGTGCTCTAAGCATCTCTATGAGGCAGATACTGTTTTAGACCTCAAAATATAGATGACAGCAACAGAGGTTTAGTAACTTACTGATGTCACCCTTCAAAACGTGATGAGGGAGGATCTAAATTCAGGTCTCCTGACTCCAAAGCCTATTACTATGAAATCACTGCACCAGAGTTGAAAATCAAGTGGGGATAAGTTATAAGGATGAAATAGGTGGAATCCAAAGCATGAACAAAAGTGGGGCCTGGGATCAGAAGCTGTTAGCCTGGCCTCTGGGAAGGAAAGTGCTTCCAGATATGAGATACTCTATCACGTTAACACAACCTTCCAGACTAAGCAGCAGACCCTAGATGGTGAGTCAAGGTTCAAGCAACAGGGTCAGCCTTCAGAAAGAAGGGTTTATGCAGTGTGATTTAATACAACCATAAACTGCAGAAAGCATCAGGGGCTAGAGACACAGGCACTGGCAGGCAGAGGTGGTACCAGGCAGCTGCAGTTTTCAAAGGCCTCTGATTTTTTGCTGTTGCTCTGAAGGTTCATTTAACTCTATTCCCAGCCACCCGGCAGTCTGGGCAGCCTAGGGCAGGCTACAGCTCCCACTCTCGCTCAGCAGGTGAGGAGAACTAGATCACCCTGGCCAAAGAGAAGAAACTCAGTCTGAACCTCGGTTGGAATCTAGACTCACTGAATCATAAAGGCCCAGCTTCAGCCACAAGCTGCTGACAGCCATTTGGGAGTGGTGAAAGGGACCAGTCCTTGCTTTGCCACAGAATTCTGAAGAGCTTCAGGTGAGTTTCCATCGGTCATAGCTAAGGACAATGATGAAAATTATACGATAAGTAATACTTATTGAACTCTATTCAGGGGCTCATGTTAAGGCATATTTTAGGCCCTAGGCACTTTTACAAGTCCTACCTTCCCGTCGTGTCAAAGATATTACAGGTATCACAGAGCCACATTTCACGGGAAACCCGGTTTGTGTCAACGGAGCGGCGCTGATGTGCACTAGTTGACAATGACAAGTTTTATAGATAGTTCAGGATTTATTAATTTGACTCTACACTTTGCTATTACTATTTCAGAGATGATGTATTTTTCTGGTTAGAAACATTTTGTAGGTCCTTCAAAAGACCATAGGCCAGAGATACTATGCTCATTGCTGTGTGATACTGTGATTGCTGAGTGCTGGGGGTTCGGCTGTCAGAGGGTGAGTGTGGGGACTCCGCCTTGGGTCCGAATGGGACAATGACTCTGTGACTGCTGAGTGCTAGGGGTTTGGCTGTCAGAGGGTGAGTGTGGGGACTCTGCCTTGGGTTTGCATCCTGGTCCCACTCTTTATTAGCTGTGTGATCTCAGGCGACTGCCATTAACCTGTTTGTGCCTCAGTTTCCTCATTTGAAAAACAGTCATTGTAAGGACTCGATCAGGTAACACACATTAAAAAGTTTAGAAAACTGTCTGTGACACAGCATGTAAAGTCATCATTGTTATTCTTGCAACGTCCCTGAGAGGTAGCCACTGTGGTGATTCCCACTTTGAAGATAAAGCAAGTGAGGTTTGGACAGATTGTGATCTACCAAACGTGGTGAGTGGTATGGGCCACTGTCACTCAGGTCATCACCTTCAGAGTTCTTCCTCTGCCAGGAAGGGTTACCATGTCAGGCAGGACAGGCCAGTTACGGTGGAGTAGCAATGCCTCTCACGTGGCAAAGGGCACGAGTCTATTCCTTGCTCGTGCTATACTCCGGCACGGGATGGGAGAAGGACACTGCTCCTCTTAGTTACTCAGGGTCCCAGGCACAGAGAGGCTCCTTCCTAAGAAACAGTTTCAGGATCTCTGTGGCAGAGACACACGTGTGACACAACATAACAGCTCCTAAAGTTTTGCCCCAGAAGGAACACGCCACTTGCACTCACAGTGCTTTGGACTGAGCACATCTCGAGGCCAGGCTGATCTTCAGAAGTGGGTGGGGAAGTGCACCCAGCCCCGTGACCAGGAGGACGGCTGGGAACTTGTGAGGAGCCCTGATGTTATCTCAGAGGAAACCTCTGAGGATCAAATGAACTAACCCATGTAAGTTACTAAGAACAGGGCCTGGAACAACATAAAAGCTCCTTAAATGTTAGGTATTAATTCTCATTACTTAATGAATTACCCATAGTAACTCTCCCATATAAATAAGCATCTTCCACCTTATTCCCTTAATGAGTCTCCCTCTCCCAATAATTTATTCTGCAAACCACTCCTGATCCATTTTATTCTCCAAATTTCTCTCTGATATGTCATCTCCCAGTGATTCTCCCTTGTCTTATGGGGTGAAACTCAGACACCCAAGCATAATACTAGAGGGCACTTCATAATCCAACTCCAACCTACTTTGGTACTTTCTCTCCCACTCCCCTCTAATACCTTTGCCCTGCTCCAGCTGGGCCTACTTATGGTTCCCAAAATTAGTCTTACACAGTCCTACCCCAGGCCTTGATCTACGCCATTCTCTGTTGTATTATTTCTCCTCCCCAAATGCTTCTTCCCTTCTGAATTCCTACATTTTTTTACTACTTTTTCTTTAAAGAAGCCCCCTCCTACACTGCAGCCTGTGGCGATTCGTTTGGGGTTGAACACCTTCAGTATTCAGCCACCGGACCACTTATTTGGCACTGGACTCGGATGGCTCAGAACATTTTTTATCTTTTTATACTCATGTTTTTGCCTTTGTGGAAAGAACATGGAGTACAGCAGCAGACAGATGTTGATCTAACTTTCAAGCCTGTCATTTACTGACCTTGAGACCCCATACAAGTTACCTCGAGTCACCTGAGCCTTCTCTTTTTCTCCTGTGACACAGCAGTGAGATCCTGATCCCACCTAGTTCATAAGGATGTGATAAAGAGAGAAGCAGAACAAAGTATAGTGTTGGGCATATACAAGATGGCTGTTCTCCTAACTGCTGGTTTCCTAGTATCTGGAACAGTGCCTAGCACAATATAGGGAATTCAATGACTATTTGTGGAATGAATGAATGAATGATTATTAATCACCAGTAACTGTTACCAAAAATACTAATTTCCTCCAAAAATGAAGCTTTTCAAAGACAAGGAGCTTTGAAAAATAAATGTTCTTTGGAAAAGAAGTCTTAGGCAATGGTTCTCAAACTTATGTAGAGGGAGGAAGGTATTAAAAATGTTGATTGTCGGAATCTAGATGAACCGAATCATAATTCCTGACATACAATGTAAAAGTCCTTATAATAACAAGCTTCATAGAAGATAGTGACGCTAGAGCCCACAGGTAGTGTTTTGAGAAAGCTTGTGCTGGGCGCTCCCCTCTTGACTGGGCACAGATCCTTCAAGGTAGGTCTCTGCGAGGCAACCCGTCCAGAAGGGACAGTCCTCTGGGCCAGCTTGCCTGCATAGTTCCGTTTGTTTATAATAATTCTAGACTAGAGTACTCCTAAAAATTGGAGAAATCTGTGTCTACTTAATTGATAGTGTATGCTTTTCTAAATAGTACGAATCGGAAGTGAAGATGGTGGTGATTCTTCAGAGTAGGCTTCTCAAACGATACTTGATTTTATCTTTGCACCCAGTGCTGGATCTGTACACTGGTGGCCAACAACCTGTGTGGACAGGTTATGAATGACAGTTTCCCAGTTGTAGTGCCAGTGGATTTGTGAGAGGAGCAATGTCCTCTGGCTCTCTGGAGGAAAGCATTGTCCTCAAAGTCAAAGATCACCCACAAAACCCATCTGGTAGTTGATAGAAGTCCAGGGGAAATATTTGCTATCTTTTGGCAGAACTCTTCTTGGATAAACAGTGAACAGACACATTCTGCTTTAGCGATGTCAGTTCAGAATCTCTCAAAGATCTGACTATTTACTTAACTGAGGTACCACCCGGGGGACACACATCACCTACTGGATTCCACAGCTTAGCAGTTTATGAGAAGTGCACACAGTGCTTCCACACACAAAAAAAGCCAACTCATCCAACTGACAAAAGGCTTTACTTCTGCCTTCTTTCACTTCAGTCCAATGCAGTGGTTCTCAACTGGGCATGATTTTGCCTTCTTCCCCTCCCTGGGAGTCACATGACAATGTCTAAAGACTCTTTTGATTGTCACAACTTGGCGAAGGGTTGGAGGGAACTACTGGAAACTAGGTAGGAGCAATGGATGCTGTTAAACATCCTTCAGTGTAGAGGACCACCGGCTACAACAAAGAATTACCTGGCCCAAAATGTCAATAGCGCTGAGGCTGAGAAACTCTGGTCTGGTTCCCTTCTGGTATCATCTTGTGTGGAATTTAGATGGCCTATTCAAAGTGTTCCTCACTCAGAATCAGCTCCAGCTGCCTTCCTCCCAGTGAGAAGGCAAGGCTTGGGGGGTATGGGTAATTCCCCTTTCTCCTTGCCTTACACCTGAAGCAGGCTTTATATGGTAATGTGGAAAGCTGTCCATGGCATTCTCTAAATCAAGCATTAGTGGTTGCTCCTATAGCTGGAATCCAAACCACGGCCTTCTCTCCTGGCCAGCACGAGGGGCCAGGCTTGGACTTCTCCACATACTACCCCTCCCCCACATCACACACACACCCCTTTCCTGGTCTGGTTGGAACACATTCCGCTCAGTAAATTGAAGAGTCTCCTTAGGTACACAAATGGCACTCTGACTGATGAAACTTCGTTAGCTGCGACTGTGGAGTAGAATGGCCAGGATGGAGGCCAACTTTTCTATTAGCTACTTAGCAATAGTCACTCATTGCTGTAAAACCAGGCCCAGCCTGTGGAAATTAAAGAGAGCAGCTTTCATGTGCAAATGGTCGCAGGGTCCAGTCCAGCAAGGCCGGGTTTGGGCCTTGACTCCTAAACTTGCCAGTGGGTCTCTGTTCTTCTATTTGCACCACCGGGGATCATCGTTCTGTCCTGGGGTGGAGAAAATCAATACGATGTCTGCTGAACTGTTCTGTAAATTATACTGTATTTGCATCCCGAAAAGTGGGTTTTAGAATTAGAAAAACTTGTTTTACACTGGCCCCAGTCTGTGAAACCATGTTTAGGAATCACTGCATTATGATTTAGAGAAATATTTTTGTGACTGCAGCAAATCAGAAAAATGAGGCAAACATAGTGAAGCAAAATTTGGATTTCATAGGATTCCTTTATTCTCTGATTATGTGCTTTTTCTTTTCTGCTGTTCAAGTGCCTTTTTTATTATGAAATATGAGAGTAGTAGATTGCAGGATGTTTTGTTTTGTTTAAAACACCCTTACATAAAAATATCAAAAATTAGCATTCTCTATCAGTCCCTGACACGTCTTTTAATTTTTCTCAGATCTATAGAGCCCAGTGTAAGGGAACTCTGCTAAGTCAGCTCGGTGGGAATGTTACTATCACACCTAAGTTGGTGTGAATGTAACTAACCTAGATGTGGTTGGCATGTTAAAAGGAACCTGCCCGTGCTTTCTGAGCCCATACACAGACCTCATTTGCCCAGGATCCCACTGAAACGCACAGAGGGTGACTGGCTGCCCAGTGCGGTGAAGAACAAGGATCGGCCGCTTCGAACTCCGGTGTGGACGACATTCCCTCTGAGCTCAGCTACTTACCAGCTTCATAACTCTACACTGAACTTGAGGGGCCTCAGTTTCCTCCTCTGCAGAAGGGGAAGATATACTGCCCCCTAGGGTTGTCGGAGTGATTAAGTGAGCCAGAGTAGGGCCGGGTCTAGGGGAGTGACCAGCACTGCTGGAGACTCAAATCGTTTCCTTTCTCCCTTTCTGTCCTGTCTCCAAACCCCGAGTGTATAAATGGTGAATCTGTGACAGAGTGGCGCTTCCAGCTTCAAAGCAAGCCTTCCTCCTTCCCTGCCGGTGCGCCCTGCAAACCCACTGTCCTGACCCTCACTTCTGGGGCACAGCTCACAGGACTGAGCTGAGCTTCTCAAATTCACGTGGGCATCAGCTCCCAGCCCCAAGCCCCCATCCCCCAACCCCCAGCCCCAGCGCCCAGCCCAGCCTGCCCTGCCCTGCCCTGCCTGAAGAACTTGCTAAATGCAGGGCTCTGGAGGCCCCACTTCAGGGTTTCTGACTGAGTAGTTCTGGGCTGGGGATAAGAATCTGCATTTCAAACAACTTCCCAGGGCTTCTGCTACTTGTCCAGGGGCACTGCTTCCTTCTCTTTCAGCAACAGTTCATTCCTGTGGTTCCTGACTGTTGGCTGCAGTTTTTCTGGCCACTTCCCAAACCTGGCCCTCGGCCAGTATCTCCTATCATAGTAAAGACACCACATCCACACAGAAAATAAGGCGTCCTGTGTATACCGCCATCTCTCTCCCCTCACAGCCCGTCCATCTGCAGGTCTTGCCTCATGCGTCCCTGGCCCAGACTCTCAATCAGCTAACATCGTCTCACTGTCTCTATCGAACGGCTATGCGACCTTGGGTAGGTTGGCCCTTGGAGAAGATGTGCAAAGAATAAATGAGTCTTCTCTGCCTCAAGAACTGCATTAGTAGGGTCCTGACTGGACCAGCGGAGTGTGGTCTATTGTCTGCCAACAGAAACACTCACAGCAGATTTTCTCATTAGGGTCATGTTTGCCTGTTTGGTGTTAATGAGAATCATTGTTTGTTTCGACTGAGTCGTCTTTATTCCAGTCATTTCTGCTTTGCAATAAGAAGCATCTGTTCTTGCAGCCCAGGGGGTGAATTACTGTCTGGTATCATCCGACAGGGCTGTCTCCTTGGGGGAACAACTTTCCAGAATGCCAGTTCTCAGAGGTGCCAGGAGGGCAAGACTTAAGCTAATAAGTGATTGTCCTTCCCAGCTGAGCTACCAGTGGGCCTCCAACTCTTGGGCTTCTCCCTGCAGGACTGAGGTTCTGATGTTCGGTCCAGGACTCACCTTACCCTCTGTCCCAGGCCAGACCTCTAGGAAGGGGGAGGGGTGTCAGCTCCTGAGCTACCTCAGCCCAGTTGCTCAGTCTTGCTTCAAATACCTTCTCAAGAGCAATGTTGGAGCTGCAAACATTAACAGCCTCAGGAAAGTGCTGGGTGACCTCACCACATCCATGTATTCACGGCAAGCATAGGAAACTTCAGAGTTGCCTCTGCCAAGCAGATGAGGAAGAGCACAGAGGAGCACACTGGCCCTAAACACCAGGGCAGCACAGGACAGGGGAGGAGAAGCGTGCAGGCTGGCCGACTGGGAGTCCCCCAGGAAGCACTGAGTGATCTGCACCAGCTCTAAAGGGTTGTTTGTAACTTCACCTGGCCTGGGGTAAAGGAACAACCTGAGACTTAGAGCAGAGCACATTCACATTCCTGAACCTTCCCTCTTGCTTGGAGGTGATGTCTGTGTGAAAAGAGCAGCTCTCTGGAATTCATTCACATGGAGATAAGTACCTTTCAGGCCTTCTGCTGGGTCACCTTGGGCAACTCACTTCCTCTTTTTGGGCCTGAGTTTCCAGTTCTCTCATTTTTGAAAGGGGATAGTAAGCTCTGCTCTGCTCATCCCCGGGGTGCCGTGAAGCCCACAGGCTGCTGCTGCTCATGATCCTAATCCTAACTGTCGCAGCAACAGCAACCATCCTGATGGAGTAGGCCCTCGTGGTTCTCCTGGCTCTGCAGATGGTTTTCTGCGTTGTGTCAACATTCTTACAGCAGCCCTGGGAGATGGTTCCTCTCATTATACCCACCTGATAGATGAAGGCACTCAGGCACAGAGAGGCCATACAGCTTCTTGGAGGTCACACAGCAAATACGGGTAGAGTCAGGAAGGGAACTCAGCCCTGACTCACCTGCACTTAACCACTAAGAGACACTGCTCTGTGGTGTTAAATGATTTTTCAATGATTTTTCAGTGAACTTCAAATAGCTCTATGAGTGAAAGATCACACACACACACACACACACACACACACACAGTGGCCATGCCACCGCTTGCTCTCCGAGCTGTACTCAATCACAGGGAGCCCAACTCCTCACGGCCTCGCTGCCTCCCTGTTGCTGTCTTGCCCTGCATGGGCTCATCTTTTCTTTGTTTCTCCTCCCTTGCATTATGAAAATGAGAAGCAGCTGTGAGCCCTGCAGATCGCAAATGGGATTGCCAGTGTCGCTACCTCTGCTAACAACTAATTCATTACCAGGCGGCGGACAGTTTCCGCTGTGCTGTTACAATCTATTTGGCTGCCATGTGCCACATGGAATCAAAAACAATTTGCTCCGCGGTCAGGTCTGGGTGGTGTTTGTATTCAGACAGGGATGCTCTGCGTCCCTGGGCCCCAGAGGGGCACTTCTCCCAGCAGAAAATGCTCTTGTGTGGGGGAGATGGAGGCTGAAGGATGTGTCTGGGCTTGGAAGGGACCCAGTCTAGCCTCATACACCTTTCAATAACTATTCAGCAAATATGTACAGAGTACCCACAATGTGCCAGGTGCTGTGCCAGGAGGCAGGGATGTGATGGTGACAAGACAGAATTGCTGCTCTTATTGGAATTGGGGAAAAGGCACACCGGTCAACAGGTAAATAATGGAGATAATGTCAGATTATAATAAAGGGCAAGAAGGAAATAAAACTGGGCAGGGACGGATCCTTTCGTTAAGATGCTCAGGGAGGACCTGGCGGAAGATGGGATATTTGAGCTGAGATGCAAGAATCGGTTCCGGGATAATATTAAGGAAGAACATCCTAGGCAAAGGAAGTTTCAAGTGAAAATGTTTTTAGGTGGTTGCCAGTTGGGAAGGTTCAAGAAATAGAAATGAGGCCCAAACAGTTGGGTCATCAGGACAGATCGCACAGGGCTTCATAGACTACGGTCTTGCCTAGGCGCCTCCTCTTTGAAGAAGCCTCAGGGGCCCAGCTAACCAAGGCGGGGCTGCTGTCTTGCTCTCATTACGTCTCTGAGGCCTGACTCTGACGCTTTCCAAAGCTATAATCACGTCTTATTCTTTCTGCATCTCCCCACTCAAACCTACACAGTCCTGGACACATGGCAGTCTTGAGACAGCCTGGTCAGGGGGCAGTGCAGCTTAAGAAAGACACTGCAGACCACAGAGACCTATTTCGCTTATACCCAAAGAAGAAATTTTTTATATTCAGCAAAAAGATGAACTACTGCAGTAGAGACTGAGCTCCCTGTTACCAGACGTATGTAAGCAGAAGACAAAAGATCAGTTGGCAGAAAATCATTAGAGGTAGCAGTAGTGGTTACGGTTGTAATTGCAGTAATATTCAACCAGTCTACACATGCCAGGCACTTGATGTGTGGGCTCTCATTCGATGCTCCCAACGACCCTGTAAGGAAGTGTTGTTGCCCACACTTCTTGGCCCCGGAGACTGAAAACGCTGGTGGTTTAAGTCCTGTGTGCCTGGGCCGCACTGTGAGTGGGTGGCAAGGTTCAGATTAGAAGTCCGTATTTTTGAAATCCTCTCTACAAAAACTGATTAGAACCCATATTTTGACCTCATATATTGTGGTACTTTATTTCTATTCTGAGCTTCCTTGTAAAGTGTGTGTGAGGTGTGTCCCTGCCTTACAGCCTTTGCAGGCTCCTCACGCGTACCAGGTAATAATATAAGGCAGACTCGTGGAACTGCATCTAACAGAAATGTGTGGGGAAGTGACTGAAAGGCTAGTTTTCCATCTGCAAAATTATTTCCAAAGATCTTGTTGTGGTTCCCTGTCCTACCTGCTTCCCTTCGCTTTATTTGAGCAACATGTTAGCTGCCAGAAGCAAAGGTTAAACCATGCCAATGAAGGAACTAAAATAAAACCTCCCCAGCCTAGGAACCTGATGGTTCCATCACCTGCTTTCACATTTTAAATGAATCCATGGCTCTCTGGAAGCTGAGACACAAATTTCTTGAGAAGAGGTGAAGGAATTTTAAAAGTAGAAAACAGACTTTTGGCATGAAAATGAATATATCCCAAGTTCGGTTAATGCATAGCTCCCGACCTTCCCAACCCAAGTCCCATCTCTTCCTCGAAGATTTCTTTCTAAGACACCCTCTGCCCCTCACGCGCTCTGTGGCCTCTGCCATCCCAGAGGATCCACTTTCGTTCTAGTAGCCAGCCAGAGAGCTGAAGCTGGACTGCTGTGGCATTTCTCTTGAGCACCCCAGTGCCCAGCCCTGCTGTGCATGTGCCTCGTGACCCCCGAGGGAGGTCACAGAACTCGAGAGCTATAAGGAATCCATAAGATCATCTCAGACAACATTCTATGAAATCTTTCAAAGAGGAGCACTGGATACTGGGGCTTGTGTCATTGGATACACATTAGGAAAAGAGTTCTAACAAGTCAGTGTCCGAATGTTTAAGATGTCAATAAAGTTACTAACAACCATTATTAATGTTTTCTAAAGCCTTACTAGAATCCTCCACATCCCAGGCTGAGTGTTCTTGAAAAAAAGATGTGGTCTTTACCACGCTGGGGACTGTTTCTTGTTGGCTAGATGAAGTCAAGGAGACTGCTGATGTCACAGAGCTAGTGAGGCTGGAGAGCTCATGTCTGACTGCAGGCACTGACTCTAGAGTCTACTTCCAGAACAGAAAACACCACAGGTCAAGGGTCCCGAATCCAAATGCTCACAGAGGCTGGGCTGATAACATGACCAAGTAAGTAAACCCAGAGTGTGTCACAGAAACAAAGGTGATGATCATCAATGAACATACGAGACGGCCTCAAGGCCAGAAAGACTTGAGACAGCGCCGTGGGGGGCTGCGGGAGCTGAAGCGCATGTGTCCCAACTGAATGGGGGCAGTCACTACTGGCCTCCAGCCTATGAACATCCAACCTTCTGACTTTCCAGGGGAAGTTGAAACCCTACATTTTTATTTGAAAGTATTCAACTGTTTAATGTTGGCAAATAATTCTAATTTGTTTGAAACATTTTGCCAGCTGAACAAATACACCTCATTTCATGTCACTTGATTTTATCCAGTCCCTTCATCTTTTATCTGGGCAAATGAAGGGCCTGAGAAGGAAACCAACTTGCCAGCGATCGTGCTGCAAATCAGGGGCACAGCTGAGCCCAGAACGCAGGTCCCTTTCATTTGCAAAGCATGGCTTGCAGTTTCCAAATGACAGATGAACTCCCTTCACTCTGACCTCCAGGTGTGCCGGCATATCTATCTCTGATGCCCAGGAAATTTTACATTCAGTTCCTCCTAAGCCCTCTCTTGTTTTTCCAGGTGTTAACTGGGGACTTGTCCTTCACTGGGGGTGGACATGATGTTGTACGACGAGGCATTGGCCGGGGAAGTTAATTAAGGCTTTCTTCCTATGGTTTTATCTTGGCAGCCAGACCAGGAGTCCGTAGCCATGTTCACTCATGCACAGATGGCTGGCGTTCTCTTGCTGGCCACGATGTTGGACAAACAGAATGTTCTCTTGCTTTTTTGGTCATACAGACCAGTTTGCAGCCACTTGTGGTGAGAGCACTGGTGGGAGATGTCCAGCTAAGCCTTTCTTTCCTATCGGTTTGTCTTGGGTTCAGGGTCTGCTGCCCCTGGCCAGGGGTTCACAGCATCCCAAGAAGAAGGCCCCACCCAGATGGCACCACGAAGAAAATTTACTCCACGAAATAGCAATTCTGGAGAGTAGGCAACCCCGGTCCCAGCCATCTGAGTGCAGACATAGGTGCCTGTCATGGCCCAGGTTCTTCATGTTCTTTTTCTCTAGGTCGCCTGTGAGGTAGACGGCATAACTCCTTGACAGATGGTTCCTTGAGTTGGCCCAGAAAAATATTTCTGGAGTTGAAAGGAAGAGAGACTCTTAGGGATTCCCCTCAGGGAAACCTTTCCAGAAGGGTTGGGAATCCAGCAACATCCAAGATCTCCGTGAGGAGGAAGAGAAGAAGGGGGCCTGGGTTTTATGAAGAAAAGGTTTTTTTTTCTTTTTAATAATAATGTTTTGAGTTTGGATCAGCCTTGTTCTTTTCAAAATGCTTCCCCCAAATTTGTCGGATAGCCAGAATCATGCTGTGAAGGAAGAGCTTTGAAAAGCAGCCCTGCTCTCTGGGGTGCTCGTGCTATTGGAACAAGGGCTCTGGGGAGCTCATGCCAAGGTGCAGGGGAAGGACAGGGTGACCAGGGAACAGAACCTCCTACAGAGGTGCATGTGGTGTAATTGTGTCTTTGGGACTTGGGAGTGAGGTCCTGAAAAGCTCTCAGAAATGAAGACTTCAGGCAGCATTCTAGAACAGAAGGCTGGCTTGCAAAGGAGGCACTTTGTGGGGGCAGTGGGTTGGAGGGTGCTTTTTCCCTCTCTTCTGCCCAGGGAAGAACCCAGCAGAACCCACCCTGAAGGGAGGGATCTCCCAGGAGAAGACAGGGAAACTGCCTCTGTCTGAGAGAAACTGCTTTCACTCTAGGCCATAGCTGAGGCTCTGCTTACCCAGCCCTCTTTGCTTGGGGTCTATTTTGGCAAGAGTGGTATACCTCAAGTCCTTGGTCTCCCAGTTCTTTTCCCCAATATAAGAAAGCTGTCTTTCCCCAACTCACTATGGGAAAGAGAGTCTGGGAACCACACTGAAGGCCGACCCCTGAGCACGATGGAACAATGTAGGTTGACGGATGGTCGTCCAGAGAGCCCTTGGCCACACTCTAGTTTATTTGCTTCCCCTGTGAGGCCAAGTTGGTCCTAACAGGCAGCTGCACACAGGGTTTCTCCCACTCACAGGTCATCAGCGTTGACCTGACCTGTCCAATCCAGACCTTCACCCCTTTGAAGGAAGCTTGGAGCAGAAGGAGGAGATGTGGGATATTGAGAAGACCTCCAAACTTACAGATGGAAGATCCAGTTCACATCTTTGGCTGTCATTTACTAGCTTGACCTTGAGAAAGCCCTTTCTCCCTTTTCTAAATTCTCATTTTACTGTGTTTTTCAGACTATAAGATGCACTCCCCCCCCCCAAATTTGGGAGGAATAATGGCTTTAATGCTACTGTTGAGTTCTGTTTACACTTACATTGGTGAAATATTGTGTTATTTATGTGACTAGATATTTTACCACATTTTTTGCTTCAAAAAATTTGTTTCCTATTTTCCTCCTCTAAAACCTAAGTGTTTCTCATGTTCTGAAAAATAAGGTAGCTTGTAAAATGCAAATGGGAGCAGAGCCTTTCATCTCTAAAGTCCCAGATCATGTCACTGCCCCTCCCAAAAGCCCTCTGATACCCTCTTCCTGCAAGCAGCCAACCCTTCAACGGGGCCCTCTTGCCCCAGTAGAATGTGGTCCCTGGGGCTCCACCCCACCCACACTTCACCTTGTCACTTGCTAAGTCCTCTTCACCCCTCAGCCCTCTGCTTCAGCACCCCTTCTTGGGGGAGCCTTGGCTCCCCTGCCCAGGTCAGGTTCTTCTTCATATTAGTCAGGTTCTTCTTCATATTATTAGTGCTTCTCCTTGGAAGCACTCACAACAATGCAAATTAACAACTGCTTATATAATCACTAGTCTATCATCTTTCTCTACCAAATAGTAAGCTCAATTAAGTTACAAACCATGTCTGTCTCCTTCACAACTGTATTTCCAGTATTAGAACCACAAGGTGTAGAGACAAGGCATTCAGTGATTTTTTTTCAAAATTAGAAAGACTGTACGGTAAGTAAACCGCTCTGGCTTCAGCATTAATGAGGGGAAAGGAATACTGCCTTCATGGGGGTAAACACTAAGTCCATTGGCCAAACTCTTGCATTCCTGGCCTGAAGAGAAGGCAGAATATCATAAGTGTTCCCATATTTATCCTTATCCTTAGATGGGACAGCACCCCTGACATGCTGGTGTAATACAGAATTGATTCACTTGGATGTGCAATGAAAACAGAGATATGCTGATGGAAGAAATATGTTCCTTTTGCCTCATAGAAGATTCTGCCCACATAGCCAGGCAGGACTGACTGGATTACTAAAACAGTGATGAGAAAGTCAGGAGAGCAATGAATCAGGAATGCAGCCAAGAGGGTACAGATGAGCAATTCATTTTTAATGAGTATTTATTGAGCATCTACTACTGATTGCAATGTCATGTTTTGCTTCATGTTGTTGATATAAAGCTAGTGAAAGTATTTAATAACTGATGTTCAAGGGTGTTAAGTTATTTGTTCAAACATAAGTCTTAACCAGTACGACAGAAATTTGAATCCAGGTTGGTCTAAAATTCTAAGTCTTTCTCTTAACCTCTGGGATATATAGCTTTGCGTTTAAAAAGAAGTGATGTGGGGCTTTGAGGGGCTTATAGTCTGGGGAGTATTGTACCTTATCCTTTGTTAATTCAAGACGTCTGCATTCTTTCTTGGTCCTGTTCATGACAATGAGACTCTGGTAAGACAGCTGGCTAAAGCAGCAGACAGTTTATGAGACGAAACAGAGAGAGAGAGAGCATTTGGTGCTAACAGTAATTCTAAAACTGAGGACCCAAGGGCCTGCTTCTCAGTCTTGCTATATGACTGTATCAAGTTCACTTCTTCCCTTGTCAGGTTTCTCTGTTTCTCTGGGGGCCATCCTGTGTTCCTAAGAACTGATGCACCCAGTGGAAATGCAACCTTTGAGGCTTTGCTCTGTATCTCTAGATTCCAGAGTCTAGAATAACCAGCTCTTTCCATGTCTGAACAACTTCCTGCAGCTGTGAGAGGATGGTGTCCTAGGGATTTCCTTCTAAGGTGATACACCAGAGCGCTTAAGCCTCCTCTTAGGGTTAGGACTTAAGTTGGGGAGCAACTAGAATCCACCTTGCCTCTGGCTTCCTGTCCAGCATCCCACATCCCAGCCATCTGCCTGCCTGCAGTGGGGGATAAGAGCTCCACAGGGTTTCCAGAATGTCTGGCCATATTTGACTCTGATTTGTAAGTGTGCAGGTTGCAGGCTGACAGTGTGGCAGGTCCTCTTCCACCCCATCCAGCATGTATTGCCCTAACGCACCTCCCTCTACCCAACCACAATCACCCATCTATTTGCCCGCAAGACAGATGATAAATGAACTTGTAACCACTCATTCCACTTATTCTATAGCAACTTACAGAAGGCTTTCCCACTCATTATTCTATTATTTCTCACTGCAGTTACTACTGTAATGCCCCTTTGGAAAGGACAGCTCTATGAGACTCAGTAGAAAAACTTGCCCAAGCTTACCCATTTGAAAAAAAATGCACAGCTAGAAGTGGAACCAAAGTCTGCCAAATTCCAGGATGTGGGGACTGATCAAAGAGACCCACTGCCACCAGGCCAAGGTGTTCCTACACTTGACCTGTGACAGGGAGTCTTCCCAAGTCAAGGTTTCGGGACTCCTGATACTTGCCTTGGAAAATTTGACTAACCTTATTCTGTTCTACAGCAAGTCAAGAAAAGACAATCACTCCTTCTTTTCTCTCAGTGTCTCTGCTCCTAGTTTTTCTCAGAAGTTTAAGGTCCAAGGGGTATAATTAGCAGGCCAGCCTGTGTTGAAAAACAGTTGGGTTACTTGACTTCAGTACTTGATGCAAGTGAAGGTTTAGCTGAAAGACTGGCTGATCGATGCTCCTCAGGGGAGAAGGAGCTGTGAACTAGCTTGGACCATTTGGCAGATACTAGGAAGAAGAAAAGTCCTTAGATATTCAAGCTGAAAAAAGGACTAAGGAAAGTATAATGGCCAACCAAAGTAGTAAACGCTTCGGTAAATCCTGATGATAGCAACTTGAAAAATCTTGCATGTTCAGTTTCATTTCATAAATTCCTTTAGTAATGAGGTGAATAAAGATTTCTAGCCTGGAAATGTAACTGGTAAATATGCAGATGGTAGTGTATTGGTAAGTGATAATGTATTGTCATTTGCTCATGAAAGGACAGCATCAGGTTGAGGAGTAAGCACTTGACTGACATCAAAAGGTCTTGGTGCAAGCCTCAGGATCATCACCACCAGCAGTATGCCCCTGGTGTGTGACTCTTGGGCACCTACAAAGCAGTATTATAACTCCCCACACTAATGTGCCAGCCTGTCTTAAAAAAGGGGTCATATAAATGCCTGACCTCTATTGGATATATAGCAATGTCCTCACAAGAAGAAGCATATCTGAAAAAGCTTAATCAACATTATAATATGCTTTCACAATTAGAACCTGATTATATTTATTGTGTTTGTTTAATACTTAGACATGAAGTTTCAAGAAATATTTCTATCTAAGCAAATGGTTCATTCTACATGAACCAAGAAATTTCTCCACTGGGTCCATACGTCCTCTTAATGGAATGAATAATAATCTCCACAGGATGGGCTTTGGCACATGGATTTTACTTTCTGAGGAGGCAAAGGTCATTCTTTATGAGTTGTTAGGATCGGGTGTGGGAGTGGATGTGAAAATAATCTATAAATCCAAAATGTTGGATATGTGTACAGAGTAATACTGCCATCTTCCACGATTGTTCATTTAAATGCCTGTCTAAGATCTGGGATGGCCTTTTATCCCAATGGAGAGATGATCCAAGGTGGCCAGAGATGTGGCCTGTCTATTGAATAGAGCAAGTTAACTGACACATGATGAATGGAAACCCATTACTTTAGATGTGTGAACATCACTCTCCAGCCAACTAAACAAAGAGGTGATAGACAAGAGCATGAATGATTTGACTTGTTGCAGAACATGTGTTTGAAAGGTAAGCGATGTAAATATAAGCAGCTTTTACTTCTTGGTCTGAAGTTCACTTTACCTACAAAGCACCCATTCCCAATATTACATAAGTATCAATAAATGTCAGCTGGTCATTGGTTGCTCATGTCCAAGTCCATGGTCACAGTTTTTGGCCCCACCTTCTGTCCTTCTGGTTGCATTCCCTGTCCCAGTGATGGTGCTGTTATCCACAGTCATTCAGGAAGTTACAAAGAGTCTTCTGACTTCTTTTCTCTGTATCCACGTCTGTGACCTGTCACCAAGTTTTTCATGTCACCCTCCCTATAGCCGCAGCTGGCAGAACTGACAGAATCTCTTAACTGGCCTTGGTATCTATGCTGTTCCTGCCAACAAATCTATTTCCATTTCTGCTGTCAGAATCTTCACCTTGGCACAAAGCTTTTGCTACGCCACCCCTTGTTACACTCATGTCCAGGCTTCACCGGGAACACCCAGCGTGTAACATGCGAGGCTGATCAGACCCTGACCCTTTCCCATCACATTTGTCCTTCCGCCTGCCTCCTGAACCCTCCCGCAAACTCACATCCATGCCCTAAACTAGGGCCAGACCTCCCTTCTGTACTCTCCTGCTCAGCTCAAGCTGCTCGGTTTCCCAGCAACGTGCTCCTTTGCATTCCCAGCAATGCTTCCCTTTCTGTTCTCCTCTTTACCCATCCATCTCTCCACTAAGACTTTTACTTTAATTAAAGTACAGTTGGTGTACAACACTATATTAGTTTCAGGTGTATAATATAATGATCTAAAATTCATACACTTTAAAATTTGACCACCACTCTAAGTCTCATCATCATCTGTCACCATGCAATCTATCACGTAATCAACTTTCAGGGCCCAGTTTAGATCTAAACCCCATCCTAAGCTTTCCTACTACCACAGCCCCCACAAGAATTAGCCTCCTTTCATTTTTATCCCTCATTATTCCATCCTTCATTAATTCTCATGATTTGCATACATGGCTGTCTCCCCCGTTAGACTGACAGCTCCTTTCAGGAGAAGGACCTTATCGTGCTCACCTGTGGATTTTCTGCTGCTTGCCCCTTCCCACTTCACCCCACCCCAGCCCAGGCACCTAAGCACAGTGCATGTCACACAACAGAAACCCTAGCAGAGTTTGTCGAATAGAATCCATTAATTGGCACTCTGCTTCTTCAGCAATGACTGTTGGAATCCTGAGCAAAAATTTCAACCAAAATGATGAAGAAAAACCTTAACTTTTGTGCTCATAGTCCTTTTAGAAATATTTTGCTTCATTTTATTATTCTACACACCCCTGCTAACCTTTTCATTAACTTGAGGTCAAGGGGAAAAGGGAGCAGGCTTATTTTGCTAACTCTTTAACATTCCCAGGCAGTTCCCTATTCTCTTTGCTATTGGCAGTGCCTTCATTGAGCCAGGTCACCTTTGTGGGTAAAGTGCAAGGGTCCTGAGATCACATTGTCTAGGTGTTAACACTTGTGGTGCTAACAGACCTTGCACGAGTTAGTTACTCTCGCTAGGCCTCTGTTTTCTCAACTGTAAAATGAAAACATCAATGCTGCCCATTTCAGAGACAGGTTCCACAGGCCTAACTGGTACACAGGACACCCTGGCAAAATAACAGACAGCAATGGGACATCCTGGGAACCAGGTCATCTCCAAACTTCCCGATAAGACCTGCTGCCCTCTTTCTATCCCATACAGTGTGTGTAAGTAGATCATAAACAGGATGAAGAAAAAGCTGGTGTGTGTTCCACTCTGCATGCCTGGCTGCTGATATCTCAGAGGAGTATAACGAACTTAGCAAAGCAACCCCCAGCTCTGGGATTCTGTAGCATCCCAGAGGCCCGCCCCTGCACATCAAGGCCCTGTGGAAAACCAGCGCTCTCTCCCCCACAGACCTGCCTGGTGAAGGCTCCATGGAACCCCAGTAGGCAGAAGACGGCATTCTTCCTTCTCCACATGCCCCCTGCTCTCCTTCTCCCTCCCCACCTCCACGGTCCCCCGTGGAGCCACACACTACTATGTGGCTCTGCTCTCTGTTTCTCATTGCCTGGGCTCCTCTCCGCCCTGCTGCAAGGCATTGTCTGTGATGTCTTTTGTGTGAAAGGTGATTCACAGAAATAAATTGCATTGTGTTTTAGGTCTATGGCAGTCCACCTCCATAATCATGTCTATAAGGGACTTCTAATAGCTTGAGGGCCTTGGTGTCAGAACCAGGGACTCCAGTGGTTTCGAAGTAGATTAATGCTGCCACCAAATGCACATTCAGCAGGTGCAGTTGTGGGTGAGAGGCGAGGATGGAGGTGCTGGTGCAGGAACCAGCCACATGTCCAGCCTTTTTAAGTGCAGGTTGATAGAAATCAAAGGATGAGAGGTGGTTTTGTTGTTTTATTTTGTTTCCTTAATAAACACTGGAAAACTGAGACTTCTTTAACCTAGCCTCAGCTAACATCTTGGGTTCTCACCAGCCCTGTGATTTGATGAGAGAGAAAGTTCAAAATATTGCCCAGGAAGGGAGAAGCTGAAGAGGGAGAAGAGACGATGACAGGCAAGGGGCTACTGAGCCAGGCTCTGGGAGGTCTGAGACAGTGACCTGTTTTCATCGTCACCCACTGGGGTGAGGGGTGGCAAGGACAGGACCGAGGATGTCAGAAGGAGCTCAGCAATGGTGGGGGAGTGCTGACAAGGAAGAAAGGAGGGAGTAGGGAAACTGTTCTTCCTGGAGCACAGTATCCAGAAGAGGGCCCACGCCCATGGCATTTTTAACACTCTTGCTGATACATAATTTACATCATATGACTTCACGCATCTGAAGTATATCTCCCACAATATTTGAAGGTGGCAAATTGTGCCTATGACAGAAAGATGTAGAGAACGCAGTATAAAGCAAAGTCCACGAGATGCTGTCAAAGGGATATGCCTTCTTTATGTGTCTGTTCCTCCTGCAACTAATAGTTCAGTCCTCCCCTCACCTTCCACCTCCTACAGGTCTGGCCTTGCCGCAGAATCACTACATGGTGAGTGCTGCCCGACCCCTCAGTGCTCCCCTAGTTTCCAGGCAGCCAGTATTGTCTCATGAGGTTTGCTTAGGTTACTCTTTCCTAAGCGTCTTCTTAGGAAAGAGTAATCTAAGCAAATCACAGTCCTTCTTCTATCTTCACATCTTTGTCATGTCTGTGCATTTACTTTCTTCTTTAAGTATAATTACATTTTAATCTAATTATTTTATTTTAAAATGAAATGTAACTGCTAGAAATAGAAAAACCAATGTCATCCACCCTTAATAGAAAGGAGTTGTAAAAACAATATCACATTCTAACCACATACTATTGCCTACAGAGAGTTCTGAGCCTGACTTTCACTCTTTTCTTGTTTGTTTAAAATAAAAAGAAGTGGTGTAGTGTGAAGATTAATAATTGCTAGAGAAGTCTTCAAGACAGCTACACACACACAAAAAGGCTTTCTTTTTTACTTCAAAGTTTTAAAAGTAAATTAAGAACGGGCATACTTAGTCATTGCAAGTCAGTTCTTCAACGCATTCCCCACTCAGGAAAATCCCACCTTCCACATCTGGGCCCCACTCCTGCTGGTTAAATGAAATTACTGTATGACCATTTTGCCTTTCTGAGCTTCACTTTGCACATCTGTAAAAAGTGTTTGATAGGTTAAGGTAGAAAAAATTTTTTAAACCTGAGTTTCTCAAATGTTGCCCAGGGACCCTCTGTACCTGAATTATCTGTGTAGGCACTTGTCAAATAATACTGAACTAGAATCTCTGGGCCTTTGCACTTTTATTGCCACTCATCCAGTTGATAATGGAGTATACTAGGTTCAACACTATCACTTTATAGCCTGTGGGGACCACCGGAGAATAGAAATGAACTGTGAATAGGAATTGAGAGGCCTGGATTCTTGGCCCAGGGGACAGTATAAGTTCAGGCCCATAATTCCCCTTTAGTTTCCCCGTTTGAACAATAAGGAGGTCAGACAGGGAAGGTTCCCAGTCCCTTCAACTCTGCAAATATGATGTTGGGTTGTGTTATTCAGTGTTTGCTCTGAAAATCAATGCTGAGCCCTGGTGCATGAGACGTTGAAGGTGGAGATGGTCAGATGACAGCTGTGGTTTCCAGGATGCACATTTCCCCCATGGAAAGCTAGCTGTGTATATGGGGAGGAGCCAGCACTGCCTCTGCCCATCTTGCTTTAACAGCCCACACCCTTTAGCAACCAGCCCACCCAGGCAGATGTCTGGAAAAACATTTACTGAGACCTCTTAAGATGGATCAGGCCCTGCTAAAGGGGCAAGAAGAACAGAGTTCTGTGAATGCCAAGTGGGCAGAAAGGAAACTACAGCCAGATGCAACCGGCTTGGATTAACTCTTTGCATCCTTGCCATGCCCCAGATTGGGATCTGAATCTGTGATGCCACGTTTATTTTTCTAACACTGTTGTTCTTCTGGTGAAATACTTACTTTCATCATCTAGAGACTAAAAACCAATCATCTCATCCTAATCTTTGTGGCCTCTTGGGTCATTACTGGCCTGACCTCTCTGTCTTGACTCTTCGATTGACCAATTGGTTCACCAATCAACTGATTGGTTCATCCACCAATTATTTTTATACATTCACTCTGTTTCAAGCTCTGTAGTAGCTACTAAGATCACTAATCAATGAACTAGCATACATGTGATCCCTGGCTGCTCCTTCTCTTCAGCATGGCCTGCTCTCTGTTCTGGGCCACCCAGCCCTTCCTGCTGGTAATGATGTCTTAGACCTGAGCCCATTCTCTCCAGGCTTTGCTTGCAGTGTTTATGCCAATGTCCCCAGTGTTCAGGCAGAGGCATGAATGACCTATGACCATCTAGAAGAGTATCCAAAAAATAAACTCATCATCTCTAATCCAAGAGCCTGAACTTCTAAAAGTCAAACACTTTACGTTCCTCCACACTTCTTAAGCGTTCTGAGAGACAGCCAAATGCTCTTTTTCCTGAGCATAACCAAACAACTGTGGTGTCAGCATGGACTGCAGTTCTTCCTTCCTGTGGAAGGGCTGCCTGGGGTCGGAAGTTGTCATGTTGTAGTGACAGACTTCTTCAGATGTATCATAAATGATATCCCACCAAGAATGGCTTGATGGCAGCTGACAGCATTTGGCAAAGCATTCTTCATTAACCATCACGTAGAGTAGTCTTTATGAGCAAGTGGAACTGGAAAAAACAATTCATGTTGCAGACAGGGGTTTACAGAGAACATGCAGCAGAGGGAACTGCAGTCACAGAGCCAGTCTTTGCCATCTGCTAATCACAAGGCCTCAGGTACTTCCACTTTATTTTCCAGGATTCACACAAGACATTTCCTCTACAAACTCTTCCTTGACCACACTCCCTCTTCCCCTGTCCAGTCAGGTGGTCCTCCTCTGTGCTTACATAGCACCCTTCCAGGTTTTTTTTCAGTCACCCCACTATACATAATAGTTATATAAATATCTCCCTTTCTCACTAAATTATGTGAGTATGATATAGTGACTAAGATCAAGGACATTATAATCAAGCAGACATGGTTGTAATTCATAGTTCTGCTGTATTCTATGTGAAATAATACTCACTTCACAGGGTTTCTGTACGAATTAAGTATATATATGCACATACATGGCACAGAGTGCAGTTCACAGCTCACAAATCTGCTGCCTTTTAGTCTTTAGTTTATAGGCACAGTGCCTGGCACAGTGCTGAACACACACTGGCAGAGGTGATAGTGGTAGTCATGGTGATGTCAAAGTGGTGATGGTGGTGGTAGTGGGAATGGTGATAATGTGGTGGTAATGGTGATGGTGGTGATGATGTGGTGGTGCTGATGGTGGTGGTGATGATAGTGTGATGATGTGGTGGTGATGATGGTGGTGATGATAGTGTGATGATGTGGTGGTGATGATAGTGTGATGATGTGGTGGTGGTGGTGGTGATGATAGTGTGATGATGTGGTGGTGATGGTGGTGATGATGGTGGTGATGATAGTGTGATGATGTGGTGGTGGTGGTGGTGGTAATGATAGTGTGATGATGTGGTGTGATGGTGGTGATGATGGTGGTGATGATAGTGTGATGATGTGGTGCTGATGGTGGTGGTGATGATAGTGTGATGATGTGGTGGTGATGATGGTGGTGATGATAGTGTGATGATGTGGTGGTGATGATGGTGGTGATGATAGTGTGATGATGTGGTGGTGGTGGTGATGATAGTGTGATGATGTGGTGGTGATGATAGTGTGATGATGTGGTGGTGATGATGGTGGTGATGATAGTGTGATGATGTGGTGGTGGTGGTGGTGGTGATGATAGTGTGATGATGTGGTGGTGGTGGTGGTGATGATAGTGTGATGATGTGGTGGTGATGATGGTGGTGATGATAGTGTGATGATGTGGTGGTGGTGGTGGTGATGATAGTGTGATGATGTGGTGGTGGTGGTGGTGGTGGTGGTGGTGGTGATACTGTGATGATGTGGTGGTGATGTAGTGTGGTGTGATGATAGTGTGATGATGTGGTGGTGGTGGTGGTGATGATAGTGTGATGATGTGGTGGTGATGGTGGTGATGATAGTGTGATGATGTGGTGGTGGTGGTGGTGGTGATGATAGTGTGATGATGTGGTGGTGATGGTGGTGATGATGGTGGTGATGACAGTGTGATGATGTGGTGGTGGTGGTGGTGATGATAGTGTGATGATGTGGTGGTGGTGGTGGTGGTGGTGGTGGTGGTGATAGTGTGATGATGTGGTGGTGGTGGTGGTGGTGGTGGTGGTGGTGGTGATAGTGTGATGATGTGGTGGTGATGATAGTGTGATGATGTGGTGGTGATGATAGTGTGATGATGTGGTGGTGGTGGTGGTGGTGATGATAGTGTGATGATGTGGTGGTGATGATGGTGGTGATGATAGTGTGATGATGTGGTGGTGGTGGTGGTGGTGATGATAGTGTGATGATGTGGTAGTGATGATAGTGTGATGATGTGGTGGTAGTGGTGGTGATGATAGTGTGATGATGTGGTGGTGATGATGGTGGTGATGATAGTGTGATGATGTGGTGGTGGTGGTGGTGATGATAGTGTGATGATGTGGTGGCATTGATAGTGGTGATGATAGTATAATGATGTGGTGGTGCTGATGCTGGTGATGCTGGTGATGCATGGCACAGTAGTGGTGATGGCAGCAATGTTGTGATGGTGAGAATGACATTGTAATAGTGGCAGTGGCAGTGCTACCATGCTGATGGTGGTGACATGATGGTGGTGCTTGTGCTGGTGGTGATGATGGTGGCCATGATAATAATAAGTAAGCAGAGTAAAAATCAGCAGCTAGGACTATTGAGAGCTTACTGTATTCCAAGTGCTGTGCACTTAGTACTGGCATAGATCTAATTTCATCCTCTTCACATCTCCCGGATATTACTAGTACCCTCATCTTTCACATGAATAAATGGGGGCTTTAGAAGTTAGGTAATTTGCCTGTGATCCTACATTTGAGAAATTAAGATGAAGTCAGAATTTGACATAGGCTGTATGACATTGCCATATGAATGTAAAGTACTTAACTATTGGTTATTTGAGTGGAGAAGGGAAAATGGAAAGAAGAGAAAGAAGAAAGGGAGAAATTGAATTTTTTCTGATCTACAGATTCCTTTCCTGAAAATAGAGATAATGATCCTAGCTTTTATGAAAATCATATGAGATAAAGGAAGTCAGGACCAAATCAGCATCACTGGCTTCATAATTACTCACCCATTCATTCATTCACGAAATATTTGGCTCTGGCACTGGGAATACAGTGAGCAAAACAGACTTAAGTGCCTGCCCTGACAGCAATACTGTATTATAAACCTCAGCGTTGCTAAGAGACTAGATTCTTAATTATTCCCACTACAAAAAGGAAATGATACTTATGTGACCTAGTAGAGGTGTTAGCTAACACTAGAGTGGTAATCACATTGCAATATGTACAATAAATGTATCAAATCAATACATTGTAGCCCTTAAACTTACACAATATTATATGTCCAATACACCTCAATAAAAATTAATTATCAGAGTGCCTGCCCTCTGGAGCTCCTAGTCTAATGAACAAGCTGTAGGGGGAAAATAAAGCACAGAAGGGGCTGGAGGTTGCAAGTGGGGTGTCATCCTTGTAAATGGGGCCATCAGGGCAGGCCTCTGATAAAGTAACAGCATTTGAGCAGGGCCTGAAGGAGGTGAGTCAGGGAGATGTGCAGAGTCTGGGGAAGAATGTTCTATATCCCACAAGACATCTTAAAAGTAAAATTAAGAATATTCAGAAACAATTAGGTCACTGGGATATGAATGCTGGGAATGAGCTAATGCAGGACCCCAAGGTCTGCAGCCAATGCAGGGATGGAAAGCCAAGTTCAGTGTTCTCCCTCATATCCTCCCTTTGCACTGTTACTGAAGCCTCCATCAAATCATGATGTCCTGGAGGAGAGAGACCATTATCCAGAAGCATGATTCCCCTGGCAACACATAGTGGGCTAGAGCAAAGTAGCTTCTACTCACCATTCATCCATCCCCCGGCAAAGTGACACCAGAGAAGTCATCTGTGCTCATGGCCTTCTCACTCCTCCTTGGTGAGAAAGAAAAAGGCAAAGTCAGGGGCTCTCACCAATTAAAAGGACAAGGATTAGTTGAGTCCTGCTCCACAGGGGTCTATAATGCGATCAGCACTGTTTATGAAGCTAGTTGTACATTATTCAGATTTGTGGACGATGCCATATATGTAGAATTGCAAACACATGAGAAGATGATGCAAGAAATTATCAACTGGACTGGACTATAGTGCTTAGAGGAATAGGTAAAAAGTCAGGGGAAAGATTTAACTTAGATAAACCTAAGGCAGAGGACCCTGGAGGTTCCAAGGCCAGGGGAAAACAAAGGAAAAAAATGCTAAGAGTTCCGGGAATATGGCCAATATTTTGTAAAGGCAGAGGAAATGAGAAATTTATTACTAAATATGTGACTTCTCCTTAAAATCTAAAGAGTAAAGGAATAGTAAGTGGAATAGAGCACCAGACTAGGAGCCTAAAGGAACCGATTCTGTTCAAGTCTCCTAGGAACTGATTCTGTGACTGGGGGAAGCCTTTTGATATTTTAGCTCTTCAGTCTCCTCTTCTGTAATGAACAATAATGTGGCTGTCAGCCCCAAATCCTTGGTTCTTTATGCTCGAAGAGCGTGTCATGACCTTTGAGGAAACCCAGAATCTACCCAACTCCATCTCAGCAGACTCTGATGGACAAACCAAAAGATACAGAAGCCCCACAGAAGAGCATTCACCCGAGCAACCTGATCAAAGTTCCAGGCATCCTCAGGCTTGCTGAAAGATATTTAAAGGCTGCAACACTGAGGAAGGATAATAGTTACGATGGTTCAGTTTAAGTAGGTTCCTCCAGAGAGTGCAGAGAACATGAAAAGGAAGTTTTAGTTAAATTGGTTGAGGGGTGTTTGTAATGATGGCTGCATTAAATAAGACACATTACTGGCTGTATGTTTTCAGGACCAAGGTGAAGTTGCAACGACATTAACATGGTGTGGCAGTCTAGGAGGTAGAAATGCTCAAATTCTGGTGAAGACTGTAGCCGTCTACCCACTTCAGGGGAAACTTGCAGAGGAGAGTATGCCATAGGGAAAATATCGGGCTCATCCTACTTGCTCAGGTCCTGGGTCACTTCATCACTACAGCAGTATGGGAGCTAGCTACATGCTAAGCTTGGTATGTAGGGGTCAGCAAAGTTTTTCTGTAACAGGCAAGATGGGAAACATGCTCTGAGGGCATATGGTATCTATTGCAACTACTGGACTCCATAGTTGGGAGTGTGAAGTAGCCATAGTCAGTCCAGGACAGTATGGGCATAGCTGTACCCCAAGCAAATGTTATTTACAAAGGCAGGCAGCCAGATTCGGCCTGCACACCATGGTCTGCCAACCCCTGTCTGATGCCCGATGATCCTATCTACTAGCAAACATGTCCTCGTCAGTATCCTGAAACCTGTCCAAGTTTATGGATAACTCCTTCCTACCAGAGAAGAGAGTGAAGGTAGAATGGAATCACTTACGGAGACATGTGTCACTGGAAATGCATTTCAATAAGACAGAAATCTCAGGCATTTAACCTGGTCATTGGTGTGTGAGGATGAATTGTAAGAGAATGTCAGATGCTGAGATGATTGATATGTGTTAAGAGAGATTCCCCATGGTGGGGGCAGTTTTGACTTCCTCCAGTGAGGAAGAGTTGAAGAAATAGACAGTCCAGTCTAGAGGAAAGATAATTAAGGAAGTATCAGGGAAGAGAGAGAGAAAAATCAAATATGTGGAAGTCACTGGGAGCTCTATTACAGCTAGATTATGCATCTGGTGCTTTACATTTTATAAAATATTACGGGAAGGGCTTTAATTTATGTATCACAAGGTGTCAGAGCCTTTCTCATAGATTCTCCCTGTGTGGAGGGATTCAGTAACAATCATTTACATTATAAGCTATGCGTAAGATAACGCGGCTGAGACTCGTGCAGCAGCAGCTGCTGACTGAGACCCTGGGCCGGACCCCACAGGCAGCGCCTCCCCGAATCCACACCCAGGCCTTGGGCAGCAGGAATGAGACACATGTCACAGATGAAGGAGCTGAAAGGCAGGCTTGATAACTGACCCAGGGAAATGCAGGTGCCAGAGCTGGGTCCTGAACTCAGATCTGACCCCAACAGCCAACACTCTGAGTCACAGTATTTTCCTACTTGATGGCTGTGTCATTTTTTCATTAGGGGGTAGGTTCGAGTGATGACTCAGCTTGGCCCAGTGACCTACAAGGATCCTTTAAACCAAGATTTTATTGTGGTTGAAGAGCAAGGAAGTAAATCATCAAATTTTGTCAACAGAGGTCAAGAACAAAATGTAATCTCTATGAAGCAATGTCCTTGCCTATTTTGCTGTGTTACTCGAGCATCTAGTTGTCTGATAAATATTTGGATCAATGCATCAATGCATGAACATTGCTGGTATTATTTACTCTTTATAAAAAAAAAAAAAACTCCTAACCATCCTGCCCAGTCTCTATGAGTTTATGACATGCCTCATACCTCTCTCCCTCTCTTTACCACACAGTCAAGTACCCTGGGCATGAAGGCACTTAATGAACAGTAGCTGATGATGAGCCATGATAGCTGATTCTGATGATGCACAGGGTTATGTGAACACAGTAATCAGGAGACTTTTAGTCCTCCCAGCTCCCAGGACAGACGCCACTGCTCCCCTCTGTGGAAGCTATAGCTCAACTCTTTTCTCTTCTGTTTAGGGATGCAGATTAGAAAGTATATCAGAGAGGGATGAATTTAAAATATATGCTCTGACTTATAAATGGTGCCTTGGCTGGAAGTTTGGTGACTATAGTACTAAGGATGAGTTAGTTACTTGTAACAGTTTAGAGCCATTGATGAAAATCTGGCAGGACTCATATAGCCCCAGGTGGCAGAGCTCAGAACTTCGGCAGAATTGAGGGTAATAGCTGAAAAGATGTTATCACAGAACCATGCAAACAGTGCACGGGCTGCACATGGAGAAATGAGCCCCTGGACCCCAGAGACGCTGCCGCAGAGGGGGCTGAAATAGGAGAAATAGGGGAGGGTGGCTCCCTTGACTGGAGGTCAGGCACGATGATGACTGAAGCCCCTTAAAACAGAAACTTCCTGGATTGTACACACCCCCATACCTCAGTTTACTGATTGTCATTTGGTTCAAAAAGTAGGTTCTTTGTTTCCTTTGTTTAGCTTTTGTCAAAATATACTTTAAGTTCCTGACTTTTTTACCGCTCTTTGAGCAGACTGGGGCTCGTTGGTAACCACAGCACAATCCCAGTCAATAGTAGACGTATTCATTCTCCCCCTGTGCTAAGAGCATAATGATTTTCATTGAACGAAGTTCAAAGTTCGCTCTTTATCACACCACATCAGCACCTGTGTCCAGGAGAGAGAGCCGCCATGACAATCACCCCGTAAGAATTAGCTCAGCACTTCCTCGTGAGCTCTGGACTGTGTTGGGATGGTCTCAGGTGGGGCCTGGAGTGTGTGGTTTTTTAAGCCTTCCTGATTCTGAATTCTCAAAATGAGACCTCGTTACTCAATCTTCACAGCAGCAGTTAGGAGCAGATTTGGGACTAAAACCCCCAGCGCTCTTCTCCGGGTTCGGAAGGCTCTTTACCAGGCAACTTTTTATAAGACATGCTAACTTCAGGACTGATGGTTGGACTGATTGTTCATTGGTTATACATACATTTGTGCTGTGACTGAGATAAAAATGGTGGTTTTGAAATTATATGAGTGATATGTGTTTATTGTGGGGAACTATAAAATAAAGTAAGAAAAGGGGACAAAGCACCATCATGGCACAACTGAGACAGCACCATCAGCACGCCGGTGCGCATGCCGTCAGTCTGACTATCCACGTGGGGTGGGCAAGAGTAGGTTTACAGTTGTGAGTTCATGAAACACACAGTGTATTCTTGTACTACTGTATGATTTTCCATATGAGCAACTGTTTTATGATTCTATAAGACCGAGATCACAGTATGTAAAATACTTCACTCTTCGATATTCACTTACTATATTACATCTTTCATCCCAGTATGTTGCTATCCACACTTGAACTTAAATGACTGCATAGAACTCCTTGATATATTATGATGTGTTAACAGAATCATACTAGCAGATGTTTATGGTATCTGTTTGTTTTTAAAACAATATACTTTAGTAAACAGCCTACAACTCCAAAGCCCAAAAGTGAGATGTTTAGGCAGCAAACAGCTCTGCAGAAATTAAAGAGTTAATGTTAGGTTAACCCCGAAAAGAGTCTGCCGTCCCTCAGCCAGACTGCATGGCTGAGGCAGTGCACATTCGCGACCCCTGTTCCCATCACTATTCAGTGACAGGAGGGCCAGTGCTGTGATGGATGTGATCGGACTCACCGAGTTTATTTTCAGGTTTGAAATTGCGCTCCCCCAAATCCTGGGACATTATTACTTATGAGTCCTTGAGACTTCCCTGCCACCTCCAAGAGCAGAAGTGAGGTCTCTGAGGTCAGCAATCACCACTGAATTTTCATTAGGAAAAGGAAAGGAAGTCATCAATTCAAACTCTGAAAGACCTCAAGCCTGCCCAGAAATAGCAACAGAACCAGGCTGGAGCCAGGAAGAAAAGTCCCACCAATTTGGAAAAAAGCCAGGGTAAAAAAAGTGGGTTTGTTGGAGGTCTGAAATAGGAGGGAAGAATTCTGAAGACCTCATGGCAACAGTATCCAAAAGGTCGGCCAAGGCGGCCAGACAACAGCCCCTGACAGCTTCAGGAATGACAGTGAGTCCATCTCCCTCTGTAAACAAACTTGCCAGGCCATCCCCTCACAGAATGCAGGCGACTAAGTGGTCCAGAAATTCCAAAACTATTTTTCCTTCCACTGCTGTGATGCTCAGGGGAGATGCCAGGGCCAGGTGACCTGAGGTCTGCATTCCAGACCCAGCTCCAGTCCCTGTCTGTGTGCTAAGGGAATTCTGTGCTCCGTCTAGGTTCTGCTTTTCCAGCCGTTAAAGGAGAATTACAGTAAACTCACCAAGCATTCCAGTTGTACCTCGTACTAGCTGTATGAAATTGGTTCATTTCTTGAACCTCTTTTGAATCTCAACTTTCTACTCTTTAAAGTAAAGCTAAAAATATGTACTTACAAGATTGTGCTCAGTATTAAAACAAAATGAGGTATAAAGAAAGTTTACCCTGGGACCTCTGACATGGCTGAAGCTCAGTAATTACAGGAGTTTGCATCTGTTTTATTTTCTTTGTTTCTTTCCAACTCCAAATTATCATTCTATGACAAGTTTAGGGGTACACAGAGGTGGCAAGATTTGTTTATGGCCCCCAAAGGATTAACGTTCCACTGAGGGGAGCAGATTCGTAAACACCACTGTTCTGGAAGGTCAAGGAGAGAGCTGTATGAAGCAGAGCTGGTGCATCCTCCACAGAGCCATGCATCCTGGCAAGTTTGTTTACAGAGGTGAGTGGAGGGAGATTTTGCAATGCAGGGAGCCACTGGGGTAGGCTTTGAAAGGCAAAAAAGAATTTTTCTACTGGGTTGATGTAGCTGTTAAGAAAAAATTAGCATATATACTTACAACTGAACGCAAATCAACTCCTGATAGAAATCTTAAAATTTGCCCTTGAGATGAAAGTAGTAAAAGCCTGGCGTCTTTGTTTTGCTATGAGCCGTGCAACCTTGACACATGCCATCACCTCTTCCTCTGCGCTAAAGGAAGGACTGCACATTCCCCCATCCGCCTCCACAGGTTGTCATGAAATTACCTGAGGTAACTGACGGTCTGCCCAGGGGTCATCGGGAAGGCTTGTGAAAGCCTGTCAGAGCACAGACTGCTGGACCTAACGCCCAGGTTCTGACTCAAGAATTTACATTCCTAACAAGCTCCTCAGTGACATTTACACGGCTTGTCCGAAGACTACGCTTTGAAAACTGCTGCTTTGGGGTCCTGTGGTGCTTCTAAGCTATTATTCACCATTGGCCCAAGTGTAATGTAAGTGTTTGTTACATGTTATTCTGTTTCTAGCTCTTTCATGGATTCTGTGGAGGATATGCACAAGTAGAAGACATACTTGCTCTAGTTCTTCCTACACTGTAGCAGCCTTGCTTGGTCACATGTAGTTAATAAATGTGCTGATTTGATTTGTCCTCGTATAACTTCTAGTCTCTCTAGAGAGACATAACAAATTTATTAGAATGAGTTAGAAGGACATAATTCATTGGAATAAGACCAAGTCTTTTTCTAGCTTTTTTTTTCCCCTAAGTAATCAGGCCTAGGCTTCCTAAAGCAGTTTTTTTTTTTTCTCTTAACCTTTAATACAAACTACATCCATAACATGGCCACCCTCTCCCTATTGCCCCTGTGACCATGATTCCCAGTAGTCTTCAATGTCCCTAGGCTGGATGGGATTTCAATTGCTGTAAGAGAACAGATATCCATGTAAATAGAGCTGGATGCCTCCTACAACACCTGAAATGAACTGTTCAGCCAGCAGAACTGTAAATCACCTTCAGAACGTTCCTCCTCCCAGGAGTGGAGTCTTTGCATTATTCATGCTCCCACTGCTACAGTACAGTACGCTCTTGTCTCATGAAGGTAACAGCCAATCACCATGCTTTCATGGCCTGGCCCCTTCCTGCACCTCACCCCCCTTCTTGGCCTCTACACTTTTATGCTTCATAGTATCCTCTGCACACCCTGTTCTTTCATCTTCTTCCGGGAACTTGTTTTCCAGGGCCTGGCTCCAGTCAGCCAAGACTGTTTGCATTCCATGTTCTCGATACACGTTGAAATGTCTGCTTTCTCTTTAAAAGAGGAAGTGTGGCGCTCATCCTAATTCCTTCAGGCAACATGGTAAGGAGAACCCACCTCACTCTAGGTGACACAGTCACACATTCTTTTCCAAACAAATCTCCCTTTAGAATTGTCTGCCTATGTTTTCTGGGATGGGGATTATACTCTTTCTACACAAAGATCTGTTTTCTTGCTGTCAGGGGTCCCAAACTAGTGTTTCGTGCATGCTGTTCACCCTGTGAAGCATAATCTTTTCAAAAGGAAAATTGAGTTTATGAAACAAAATTAAAAGTAAAACAAGGATTTCCACCTCTTAAACCAAAAATATCATCAGATTCGGCAGCACTGGACGCTGCTTGTCAAAGGTGACACTGAAGGGCTGAGGACTGACACCTCCTCTGCACAGGGTCCACGCTGTCCAGTTTGCCGGTGTCCACACTGGTGTGTGTCACTCATTTATGTTATCAGCTTGGTTCCCGTTTGAATTAGTGGCTCATTTTTGCTCTTCTTGACAGGTTCCTGGGCACAGAGTGTAGGGGCTGGAAAGGTCCTTAGAGCAGGGATTTTCAAGCATTACTACACGTAGAATCACCTAATAGCTTCTACAGATGCCTACACCCAATGCCAATTAAGTAAGGGTCTCTAGGGTAGGGGCCAGCCATCAGTGCTTTGTCTTAGTTCCAACAATTCCCACATACAGACATATTTGAGAACCAATAACACAGAGGAGTCCTGCTCAAACTTCACTGTGCACATGAATTACCTGGGGACCTTGAATAACTTCAGATTCTAGTCCAGCAGGTCTGCACAGAGCCTGAGACCCAGCACTCTGACTGACCACGGCTGCTGTCCCCAAGACTACACTGTGCAAAGCAGAATTGTGCAGACCCTCCAGTCTGCTCTTACCCATAGGGTTAATGAGGTGCCAAAATAATGCCTTCCTTATAATAAAGTAAAAGCCAAAACAAAAGAAAAACAAATTAGAAACACTCATAAATGCACCGAACAAGAACAAGCTGATTACTAAAAGGTAGAGGGGTGAGGGATGGATAAAAAAAAGCATTCACTTTTGAAAACATAAATAATAGTGGTGTCATGTATGTTTCTGTAACAAAGTGGATGCTTTGCTTCATTTACCTACATTCATTATTATGTCTTCTTTGTTAGAAGAGATAAGGTAAGACCTCAGCAAACAAAACGTTATCTCACCCAAGGGATTCCTGTCTTTTGTAGTAGTGGAGCCGGGGTAGAGATCAGAGAACAGATCTTTACCCACCCCTCCTTGAGGTTACTGCTCCAGATCACATAACTATGAAATAGAAGAGCCAACACACAGGGGAAAACAGTTTCATCTATCTTTGTAAGTGGTCTGAAACGCTGATGTCTTAATGTGATTGAATTTTAAGTCATGTGGCAGCTCTTCTTTCAGGTGAGAATGAAGCAATTAGCCAGGTCTAATTGCCTAGTTGTATGAATGAATCAAGCAGGCAACACTCTCCACAGTTTAACTTGAAGTCTGAAACTGGAGGGTTGAAGCTGGGACATTTCCCGGGGCTGAAAGATTCTTGCAGCTGGCCATCTCTCTCAGTTGCAAAATTCACGATGGTGGGTTCATCCTTCCAGATCCTAGTTTCTCAAAGTACTATCAAGGGGTGACATGTGTCAGAATTCCTTGAGACTCTAGTTAGTATATGTATTTCCAGGCCCCTCTCCCAGAGATTCTGAATTTGGGGGTCTAGAGTGGGAACCAGGGATTGGCATTTTAAAGAAAACTCATCTGTGGTTTTGATGAAGGTGGAGGGCCAGGTGTAGAGAAACATGGTAGGGAGATAGATGTCCACCCTTCCCTGTCTGCTAGTATAGTAGTATTTTCTTCTGAACCAAATGCTGCACCTACAAACCAGCTGAAACTAGCACCGTGCCAGGCTGACAGTGAGTTTGCAGAGGAGGACAGAGATCATGCAGGAGGCCTTGTCCTACCAGGGCATGCAGCCTGGATGCCCAGTTACCAGACGTCTGACTGCTTTCTTAGAGCAGAGCAGCCTGGAGGTTGTGCTAAATGTGCTTATTCCAGGAGGTTGTGGGAAAGGGTAAAATTTTCTCTCGGTCTTTAAATTTTGAGACCTCACTATAGCAGGGTTTTGCAATTTAAAAAAAATTAATAATTACCCATTTAGATTATCATAAAAGCCTCACACCCTGCTGTCCTGCACTATATTCAGAACTGCCTTTGGAGGACATCCCTCGCTGAGCATCACTAAAAATGGAAAGAAAACCCAGTTCTCTATGTATTCCCACTATGGAGAAAAATTTGAGGCCCATTATCTTAGCAATTTGTACCATGAAAATCAACGAGCTTACATAAATGATTAGTAACTTGTGATGCTATAATAGTGAATGCATTTTTGCCACTGTCCCTGCTGCACTGGAGGTGTTCTGTGATATATTTTATATATGCCTTCCCCCGGCACCCCCAGCAGGTGAGCTCCCTCTTCCTCGTGTCCCTCCACTGAGACTCACTGTTGCCATGTGAGGGTCAGGGAAGCCCCCAAAGGCAGCTGGGCACAAGCCTGTCACCGCTGGGAGCCCAGAGCAAGAAGACATTGATTGGTCTCTGGGTGCAGAGATCTAACTGGAAGGCTTTTGTGCCACTGAACTGGCCCGTGCAGCTGGAGTTTCAGCCAGCCTGACAGACTGCTAGTGGGGACTCAGGGGTACATTCGGCCACTTGCTAACTCTTCCCCCACCGAATGTCAGTCATTTGATCCAAAGAGGAGGAGGTTGAAATGCCCTGTCTGGCAACTAAGTTACAAACTGGCCTTTTAGATCAGGCAGAATCTTGCACGTGAAAGGGAATGCAGACACCGGAATGATGATATTGGTGATGGTGGTATCCAGAGCAGGAGCCATTGCCATTAATTGTGATAATATGTCAGGTGCATGCATTTTTCTGTTTAACCCTCACATCAACCCTGAAAGGCAGAGTTCTCATTGTTTGTCTCATTCTACGTAAGGACACAGAGGCTTTGACCTACTAGGTGACTTGGACATGGTGACAGAGCAGTGTGAGGCCGGGGCTTGAATGCACCAGGTCTGTCTGACCCTCAGACGGCTGTCCCTCACTGCACTGTCAGTGGGCAACTCCTGTTACAGCTATGTTTTGGGGGGCTTTGAATTACTGCACTAGACCATGCTTCCAGATTTGTTCTGGAACTTTGTACAAAGCGGGAGCAGGTGTTGGTCCTTTTAGGAATTCAACTATTTCCCATCTAGTTGTTGTCAAGAAAGGAGGGTTTCACATACCAACGGTGCCTCAAAAGGTTACTCTTCCCTGAAGCTCACCTCACTCATATGTAGGTCTCCTCATACCCAAGCCAGTACTCTCGCAGAATCCAGGAACTAACATACCCTGGGTCCCTTCTAGTCTTTTGGGAATCAACTACAGTGTCAAAGACTTTAATTGAAATCCCGGATTTTCAAGACAGTAAGTCTCATTTTTCGTATTAGGAGAGATACCAAGCTAGATGTTAAACCTAACACAGGGTTAGTAAACAATGAGTACTGGTTGCAAGAATGAACATTACTAGCAAAGAATGTAATCTGGGAGATAGCACTGTATTTTCTTGGTGTTCAATTTTCTATCTTTGAAATAAGTGGCTGTGGTCTAGATGTTGACCTTTCCACTTCTGAGTCTGTTTGACTCTAGGTTCTTTACCTGAGGTCTGAAGACTGGTCCATGTCCTCTCCATAACTCTACACAGAATATTTCTAAAATTAGATTTAGTCTAACTTACATGTAGTAATAGTCACCCCTATTAGGTGTATAGTTCTACAAATTTTGACAAATGCATGAGTACATACTCACGTAACAACCACTATAATTAAGACACAGAATATCTTAGTTACCAAAAAAAGTTTTCTTATGAACATTTGGGGGTTATTTCCTTCCCCAATTCCAGGCCCTGTAACCACTGATATGTTCTTTCATCCTATAATGTTGCTTTATAATTATCATGTAAGTGGATTCATGCAGGACAAAGCCTTTACAATCTGACTTCTTTCACTTAGCATGATGCTTCTGAAATCCATTCACATTGTTGTATGTATTAGTAATTTGTCCCTTTTTATTGCTGAGCAAACATTCCATTGCAAGGATGCACCCTGATTTATTTATTCATTTACCCATTCCAGCTGATGAACACTTAGATTATATTCACTTTGGAGCTTTATGAATAAAGCTGTTATAAATTTGTGATAGATGTTTCACATGTATTTCTTGATTTCTCTTGAGTGAATACTGTGAACAGTGGACCCGTCAAGAATCTGTGTGTATATACATTGTTGCATACACACACACACATACACATACATCCCTTGGGGAGATGGGTCACAGCTTTTGTCAGATTCCCAAAAGGGACCAGAGCTTACAAAATGTTGAGAACCACTGGTCTTGTTGCTGTTCCCTTCAATGTGTGTTCAGTCCCTTCAGCTCAGTGGCCTACCTCCTCCAGGGAGGTATTCACGAACTGAGAGGCAGCCTGGCTCAGTGAAGCAGGCATGGATTCCGGGGGGAAGTGCTGCCCCACCATAGTCTTTCGCTACTTGCACGGCCAGTCCTCTCTTCCATTCCTCAGCAACCCTGTCCGTCGATAACGGGTTGAGGGACTAAGCTCCATCTCTTCCTCCCGCATTTCCCCAGGAAAGAGAAAGCAAGCTTCCTCCTTGGCCTCCCAGCCATTCAGAGTTCTGGCTCAGATCCTCAGCTCAGACCCTCCCCGGACTCATCATTGAGATTTTCCCTGCTTCCTACAGGGGCGCAAGTACAGTATGTAAAGCTTTCTAGCCAGTTGCTCTCATTTTTCCCCATTAGTGTCTGGGAGAAGACATGTTAGGAAGTATGTTTATCAAGGTGTGCCAAACTAGAACGGGGGGACCAGACTTCCAGTCCTGGCTTTGCTTCCAAAATCTCACTCAATATGGGCAAATTACTTCAACATCTCTTGCCCAAAATCTTGAGTGGCTTCCCAAAGTCCTTCAGATAAACACTCAAAGCTTTCACAAGACCTCTAAGGCTTTTGATGTAAAGCCTGGCCTTTGCCTGCCTCCGCAGCCCTCACTCCCATTTTCCATTTACCCTCCCTTCAAGGGGCGCTTTCCAAAGCACACACAATTTAATGACTTGGAACCCTGCTTACTTTTCTTACGTTTTCCTTTTCTTGAAAAAAGGAGCTTTGCCTTTTCCCTTTTAAGTCAGTAACAGAAGGAACATTAGCTTTGTGCCCTCTGAGCGCTGATTTTCCAGCCCCACGCTCTGATTCCGTGTGAGATAATGGAGCTTAGCCTTCAGAGGTATGAAAGGTACCAACTGTTTTGTTCTTAAAGCATTTGGAGGCAGCTGTTGTTTTTTATATTTCCACTCAGACTGCTTTCTATTCCTTACAGCCAGGAGGGTGAAGGATGGAAGGTAGATGGATGAAGTCAGGTTAGCCTATGCCTCAGAGGCCTTGAATAGTTTAGGGAAAAAATGAAATAACACGAAACTATCACTGCACATTGTTCTCTGCTACTTCCACCTCCCACTGCCAGCCTACGCTTTCCATCAAATACGTATAACGTTGGTTGTGGAGCAGATAAAAAAATTCTCTTTTCTCTGGGACCTGTACTCAGTCCATCTTAAAGAGGGAGGGAGCATGTCATCTGAGACATCTCCTGTCCCCCCCGCCCCCACCCCTGCACGGTGCCTCCTGTCCCCTTCAGGGGAAACAAAAAGCCTGGTGGCAAAAGGACTCTTTCACCTCAGACTCATCTCTTTCCATTAGTGTCTTGGCTATCAGGACCAAAACAAACAAACAAACAAACAAAAAACTTTAAAAAAGAGCAGATAGACTATAAATAGTATTACTGATGGAACTAAATGCTAATCAATAAGACTGTGAATGCACAGTGCTTTTCCAGACAGGAACTTACTCCGGCTGCATTCTCATCGGTGATGCTGAGGGGCCCTTTTGTGCAGGTTGTACAAAGCATGACTGCTTGCTGAACAGTGAGCCAAGATCAAGGGGTGACTTCTGCACAGCTCAGGGTCCTCCTGGTCAGGATTACACTGTCCACCTTGCCAGGGCTTCCAATATGATTAGGTTTCAGGTGCCTCCACCATGGTGACCACACCTCTGAGTGACCGCCCTCTAAACTTATTGCAGTGGCATCTGTTTGCCAAGATAAATGTCTAGTCACGTGGACTGGACCCTGGAGTCTTCCTCAGGAGCCCAATCTAAATTTTTTGGTTTCTGTCATCACAGTGTAGTGATTGAGAACATAGGATTTGAAGTCAGATAGATTTTGTATATTGGTTACATGTTGCTGCAGAACAAATAACCCCAAAACCTAGTGACTTATAACAGCAATCATTACTTATATCTTTCATGGTTTTGTGGGTCAGGGATTCAGCTAGACCACAGTGGAGAAGCCTTGTCTCTGCTCCAAGTTGTCTGATATCTCGGCCAGAAAATTCGGCAACAAGGCTGAAGTGCTCTGGAAGCTCCTTCATGCTCACTCGGGCTTTGTTGGAACTGTCAGCCAGAACACCTGCCCATGGCCTAGCACATGGCCTGGGCTTCCTCACTACATGGTGGCTTAGCATGGCAGAGACCATGACGTTGAGATGTCTCATGGGAAGTTATGCCAACAATGAAAAGTAGATGGTCAGGATGAAAAAAAATGAGGGCAATGGGAGGAAATACGGTGGCCACGCTCGTCTAGCACTGTCTCAAAGAACCACCAGATAAAACATTACAGCCTTCCCTCCTCATCTACCTGTGTATTGTGTAGAAACAAATATATCAGGACATTGAAGTTTAATAATGATTTATCCAACTAACAGCCCCCTCCTTATTCCAGGTTCACCATTACTCCCAAACTAACATTACCTGAGCACCCCCTTTGCCCAAGCATTTTTACCAGCATATTTTCCTTTAATTCTCACAACTCAAATCCAATGCTATCATTTCTGTCCCTTTTTTTGGAGGAGGGGGGAATCAGAACTTTGAGAATATGGAAGCCTCCAGTCGCACATGTATGTACTACAATGGTGGAACCAGCACGGGACAGACATTCCTGTTTCAAAAGGGAGACATTGGAAAGAAAGGAGTGACAGGTCCCAGGAAAGTGCCAAACGTAATGGGACAAGCAACATTAAATCTTAAGGCTCCAGAATAATCCTCTTTATGTCAGTAATCTACCCTCTGGCCCGCTGGGGAGACCATGGTACCCCGGGGCTCTGTGGGATGGCCCTGCAGCAGTTCTCTGCTCAGATTCCAGCTCTCCTGGGCTGGGGTTGCATGCCCACTGTTCTCCCAGGTTAGGCTCCTGAGCCTCTGACTCTGCCAGAGAGCCCCATCCTTTGAAATCCAGGTGGAGGGAACCAGGCCAAAGCTCTCTGCAGGGACCCCAACCGTGATGCACTAGGGGGTGGGGGTCAGGAGTAGATGTGGAGACCATCCGGGTCCACTGAACTCGAGGAGAAGCCCCACTCCCCACCACCAGGCCCTTCACTGGGAGCCTGTGATGGGAGTGGCAGCCCTGGTATTTCTGAATCCTCTTCAGTGCCATTCTGTCATTATCTGGGAGAATTCCTCAATTCTGTTGCATGGCTGATTCATACTAATCTCCTTATCAAACTGATTTTTGGCCACACCCTTAGTGTTTTCATTTTCTTGGCAAAATGGGTAGGCTAAGAATTTTCCAAACCCTTAAGTTCTAGATTTTTGTGGGGTTTTCCTTAACAATTTCATCTCATAAAGTTATTTTTCCCCTTTCACATTATAAGCAATCAGGAAGAGCCAAGCCTCACCTTCAACACTTGGCTTAGAAATTGCTTCAGCTAGATACACAATTTCACTGCTGGCAAATTCTACCTTTCACAAAAGTCTGAAACACAAACACAATTTAACCAAATTCTTTGCCAGTTTACAATGAGTTTCACCTCCCCTAGCTCCCAGGAGCAGGTCCCTCATGTCCCCATTCTGTCTGAGGCCACATCAGAGTGCACTTCACTGTCTGGACTCCCACCAACCACCTGTTCAGGGTGACTAGGCCTTTCTCCAAGAAGACTGAGACTTCTCTACAGTGCTTGTCTTTCCTTTCTGATTTCTCACCAGAATCATCTTTACAAGGTCCATTCACAGCACTATAGGCTTTTTCTAGCATTTACCTCAATCTTCCAGCCTCCAGCCATCGCCCAGTCCCAAAGTCACACTTCCAGATATTTGTCACTGCCACACCCCCACTGCTCAGTACTGATTTCTGTCTTAGGCCATTAGGGTTGCTGTAACAAAAATATAAACCAAGTGGCTTAAAAAATAAACATTTATTTCTCAAAGTTCTGAAGGCTACGAAGTCCAAGATCAAGATACTGGCAGATTGGTTGTCTGGGGAGAGTAAGCTTCCTGGTCCATAGAGGGCTGGGTTCTTACTGTGTCCTCAGACAGCAGAAAAGGAAAGGGAGCTAGCTTTCCAGGGTATATCTTATAAGGGCACTAATCCTACCTATGAAGTTTTTATATTCAATATAATATTATGTTATATTGTTGACATAATTTCCCCAAACCACCACTTCCACATAGAGTCACATTGGAGACGGGTTTCAAGATACAATTTTGAGGAGGACAAAAATATTCAGTATTTAGCAGGCACCCTCGAATATAAGAACTAAGCAGTTTGGGTTCTCATCCTATCCTTTCAGGCTGCAGGACCCACGAACAAACAGTGACAGAGCTCAAACCCACACCCAGGTCTCCTGACTCCTGGCCCATTGTCTCTCCATTAAACAGGGCTGATGAAGAAGCCTCACTAACTGATTTGCAGATCGCTGTTGACCATTAGTGTAACTGACCTTTCCTCAATACACCTTATTTAAGAAGTCCTAATTTAGTTGCTGACATTTGGACTGAAAATCAAAGAAGGAACACTGTGCCCTGTTGCTAATGAAAGCCCAGTTCACAGACACATAGTGTCAGCATCACCCGAGACTTGTGAGAAATGCAGACTCTCAGGCCCCACCTCAAACTCACCAGACTGAAATCTGTACTTCGACAAGGCCCCCAGCTAATTTGTATCCATGTAAAAGCTTGAGAAGTAGTGATCTACTTTATCAAATTATTACCAGCAGCAGTTGAGTGCTTCAGGTGGTTTTTTGATGGTATTTTATTCAGTCAACAAACTACCAATACCGTCATCTTTAATTCTTACTATAACTATCTTGATTCCTTTCTTTCCTTGGCTTCCAATGAGTCTTCTGTCATGAAGTCCTATGGAGTTTTCCTTAATTATGGCCTGCATCCTTTTCTTTCCATTCTTACAGCCACCACCCAGGCTGGGCCCTCCAGACTTTGAACATGAACTACTACAGCTGTATTAAAGTTTATCTCCCCACCCCACGTCTTGCCCTTTCATTTGCCTGAAGCTCTCTGACTCTCAAACTTTCCTGGCTTTTTCTTGCCTTCAAAGTAAAATTCATATTCCAATTCTAGATTTGCAGGCCTTTACATTCAAGCCCCAAAACACTTTTTCCCAGAGAATTTGTTGCACATATGTTTTAATGTCCATATTTTTGTTCAGACTCAGAAATTCCCTTTCCTACCTTTTCCACTGCCTTCAAGGCTCTGCTGAAATCCTACTTCCATCGTGAATGTCAGATCTACCGAGGTCACTATTGCCTCCTCTTGTTCGGAGGTCCTACGGTGCTTCTTGCCTGTACTACTGATTAACTGCATTCTAATTTCAGCGAAAAGCATGCATCTCACGACTAGATTGTAAGTTCACAGAAGAGAGGTGCCATGTCTTTATCCCTTTCACCTCCAGCATCTGGCAAGGCACTAAACCCATGTAGGTAATCAGAAAATATTTTGCTTCTACGTCTGATGAAGTTATGGAGTAATACCCAGGTTTGCAAGCACATCACCCCTACTAATTTATTTCCTCTAAGGGTCTACCCTAAGGTTCAGCAATTACATAAACAGCATTGTTTATAAAACCAACCATGGATAGGCAGCCTCGGACCAGCCAGGAGGTAAGCATAGGATGCAGTCCAGAATCACAGGCCAAAAAAAACTGCGAATCTTTATTTCAAGCTTCAGGTGTCGGAACAACAGGTATCACTTCCCACCTCCCTGCCTGCCCTCCAGGCCAGCTGCTTCTGCGAAGCTGTGTCCAGCACAGAGGCCCATCTGAAATGCTCCAGCTGAGCTTGGGACGGACGGGATACACAACACTGATAACACTGGCCCTAATTCTGTGTTTTGTTACATACTTGGTGTTTGCTAAGTGCTTTCTTCCTTGTTGGCAACAGTATCTGCTGGTCACTTGGTTCAGTATATTATCAGCTTTTTGCATATGGTTTATTTTCCTATTCATGACTGTAAAGATTCTTGTGAGTAGACATTAGTACTAATGTTACCGAACAAGAAGTGGTCCGAGGGAGGGGCAATACAATATTTGGCCCATCTGGGGATGCCCAAATACTGCTATACAACAGGGGCCCCTCCCGAAAACAAAATACTAAAATCTACTGGGCCCTTCTGTCCGCCGCCAATTGGAAAGACATCTCTTAAAGCCAGAGATTTGTGAAAAGGAAACAAAATGTTTATTTAATGCTATTCAGGCCTAACGCCACTACTAAAATATCAAAGTCCTTTATGTATACACCTACACGCACACAGCGCTCCCTTCTCCCACTGTCCCAACTCCGGGTACCGTAAATCAGGAAAAGAGCACACATCTGTGTTGCAGACCGCTGGCACCGTCAGCTGTGTCACTGTGCAGGATCTCGAGTTAATCCAAAGTACTGTGGTACCCTCTCACGGTCCACTGGCAAGAGTCTTTTGTACCCAGTTCCACTCAAAGTCTCTGTTGCTTTTCAGGCCCTGTGGCCAAAGGGGGCACCCCAAAGCCGCGTGGGCCTCTTCTACCAAAGCTGCAGGAGTCCGCACTCCACCAAAAGCATGTGGCTTTCTTCTTCACCTGGCTGCAGGGATCTCCATTCTGGCAAAGCTGTGTGGTTCTTCCCTTTCACCTGGGAAAGAGGGGGTCCGCACCCTGCCAAAACCACGTGGCTCCCTCTTTCACCTCACCAAGAGGGGGTCCTCACTCTGCTGAAACCGCGTGGCTCTCTCTTTCACCTCACCAAGAGGGGGTCCTCACTCTGCTGAAACTGCATGGCTCTGTCTCAGGCCTTCTCACTCAGGAGCGCAGCCCCTCGTTACATCCCGAGTCCTCAAGCCCTTCTCACTCAGGAGTGCAGACCTTGATTACATCCTCCTGAGTCCCCCTAGTTCCATCCTCAGTCCGGAGAGCAGCCCTTAGTTACATTCTGAGTCCAAGCCCTTCTCACTCAGGAGAGCAGCCCCTAGTTCCCATCTTGAGTTCCCTGCTACTCCCTTCTCAGGAGCGCTGACCCTAGTTACATTCTCCTGAGTCCCAGTCCACTCACTCAGGAGAGCAGCTCTTAGTTACCATCTTGAGTTCCCCAAGTTCCATCCTCAGTCCCTGCCGCCAAACTTGGCCACTGCTATTTAACATATCTATGAAAGCAGTTAAAGGTTATAGATATGCTAAATAACCATTCCTCCAGAGGTTAACTCCAAAACTGTTGCTATGCAAAATAGCTCTCAATGGCCTGGCTCTATTCATCCCTTCCCCCTGGGGGGGGGGGGTGGTGAGGACATCTTATATGTCTCTCCAATATTTCTATACACTTTGAATTCTGGACACCTTTCTAAATCTTTTTTTTTTTTGGGGGGGGGCCCTGGCTGCATCCTGTATCACTAACAATACTAACCACCTTTTCTATGTATAAGGGAGATGCAAAAAAAGCTAGAATTATCTGCTGGAAGGTGGGTCCTTTGTAGTACAGGCTTTCTTTGATAGGTGAGTGTTCGAGGAACCCACCTATATCAGCATACCAACTGGCATTGTTGTGAGTGGTTGAGTTAGGCTCCAGAGATTTTTTTTCTTGAAGACTCTTCCGATGCGTTTGCCCATGTCATGATGGGTGATTTATGAGCACACCTGCCCACACTGTGCTGAGTGTTCAGCAGTTTTGACCAAATACATCATGGGCCTCATGCCCCACCCTCCCTAGTCACCCAATCTTGCCCCAAGCAACATTTTTTTGTTTCTCCAGATGAAAAAAGTCCTCAAAGGGAAACACTTTGCCAATCTACATTGGTGAAACAAACAAACAAAATGACAGAGGCACTGAAAGGCATCAAAATCAACAAGTTCAAAAACTGTTTTGACCAGTAAAAAAAATCTTGATAGGTGTATTGCATCAAATGGAGAGCACTTTGAAGGTGACTAAAGTTTAAACACGTAAGAATAAACATACAACTTTTAATAAATAAATTCCAGTTTATTTGGGTCCCCTCTTGTTTAGGTCCTTGTTTGGGTCCTACAAAGGACTCACCTTCCAGCAGATAATTCTAGCTTTTTTGGCATCTTCCTTACACATTAGAAAAGGTGGTTAGTATTGTTAGTACTAATGTCTACTCACAAGAATCTTTACAGTCATGAATAGGAAAATAAACCATATGCAAAAAGCTGATAATATACTGAACCAAGTGACCAGCAGATACTGTTGCCAACAAGGAAGAAAGCACTTAGCAAACACCAAGTATGTAACAAAACACAGAATTAGGGCCAGTGTTATCAGTGTTGTGTATCCCGTCCGTCCCAAGCTCAGCTGGAGCATTTCAGATGGGCCTCTGTGCCGGACACAGCTTCGCAGAAGCAGCTGGCCTGGAGGGCAGGCAGGGAGGTGGGAAGTGATGCCTGTTGTTCCGACACCTGGAGCTTGAAATAAAGATTCGCAGTTTTTTTTGGCCTGTGATTCTGGACTGCATCCTATGCTTACCTCCTGGCTGGTCCGAGGCTGCCTATCCATGGTTGGTTTTATAAACAATGCTGTTTATGTAATTGCTGAACCTTAGGGTAGACCCTTAGAGGAAATAAATTAGTAGGGGTGATGTGCTTGCAAACCTGGGTATTACTCCATAACTATCAGTTCCTTTAAACCCCATAAACAAAAGATAGAGAGGAAAAGTGCCACCAACCCTTTTCTACAACAGAGAAGACAGAGGCCAGAGAAGTGGTCCAAGTAGTTCAAAATCACCAATAATGAATTCGTCCCAGCACTGGGACTAGAGTTTGGATTTTATGAACCCAGACCTAATATTCAGTTAACAAGTTCAGTACAGCCTTTCTGGTTATTAAAAGTAGACAAAGTTAGGATCTGAACCCAAATGATCTTCTGGAGTTGACACTCTTACCCAACCAACAGCCTACCAGACAATCCACATTGGTTCATGCAAAGAAATATAGTTGCCATTTTTGTTCTCAGCCAAGTTTACCAAAATTGAGAACCGTATCCTCTGTCTTTGAGATTCATTGCTTTTTACACCTATCTGCTTTCTTTTCCAAGTTCACCCTTTAATAATGGTTGTTCAATTCTGATTTTATCTAGGAGAAAAATAAAAAACCTATTTGGATGTTAACTGGCTCCAATATCTCAGTGAGTCAACTGGCTCATGTATTTCCTATAAAAAACCCTCTTGAACATGGATCATTCAGTTATCAAAGAGTCTGGCTGACCTACCAGCTTCTAAGTGGTTCAATGCATTTAAATTCACAAAACAGTTTTATCACCAAGGACATCTATACTAGGGACAGTGTCTCAAAGGCTAAGCTTTGGGGAGGCGATTATTTCCTTGTGTGTCATGCTGCAGATGCAGGACAAATTAAATTATTTTGTACACATTAAAGCAGAGAAATGAAAAAGCAATGAGGATTCTAGGAAGTTCATGGTATGATGGTAAACAACTAAATTTATGGTATCAGCCCACTTAGGTACAAATCACTGCTCTCTAATTTGATAGTTTTGTGACCTTTCACAACTTCAATTTTCTGGGCCTTTATTTCCTCATCTGTGCAGTGAGGATCATAATGGTGCCTACTTCACAAGCCTGAATGATAACTAACTGAGAAGAAAAGTATCAAATACTTGACCCAGTACCTGGCACCTAAGTAAGTGCTCCACTAAATCTAATTATTATTAGAAGTAGTATTATATACTTATTAATAATTACTAGTCATATAAAATGAGAAGTCCACCTTACCCCTCATAAATATTTATGAAGTGTTCTTGTCTCAGGCCTGAATGAGTAATTCCTTCTGATTTACTAATATCAAGAGTCCATTTGTGTTTAATTGAGATGAGAAAAGAAATGAAGGATGGAGTGGTGAGCCAGCCTTTGACACTAGATAGTTCGTACCAGGGTTTCTCAACCTCGACACTTTGGACTGGGTAAGTCTTTGGCGTAGGGCGCTGTCCTGACCACCGAAGGGTGTTCAGCAGCATCCCTGGCCTCTGCTCACTGTATGATGCCAGTAATAGCCCACTCTGCCTGTTTGTGACAATCAAAAAATATCTCCAGCTGGGAACCACTGACTTACACAGTGCATTCTTATGTGATGGGGGCATATAGTTGTGGGATGGCCAGTGACAGAGGTGGGATTTATTTCTTTTTGTAAAGGGCCAGATAGTAAGTATCCCTGTCACAACTGCTGTAGCATGGAAGTAGCCATAGACAAAGCATCAACAAACACCTTCCAACAAAACGTCATTCATATTATAGACACTTAAAATGTGAATTTCATATAATTTCCATGTGTCACTAAATAGTCCTCTTTTTGTTTTTTTCAACCTTTTTACAGAATTAAACCCATTCTGAATACATGGGCCATCCAAAAGCAGGCAGTGGGCCAGACTGATTCACTGGGCCATTTTTGGTGGCCTCGGGGCTGAGGAGCATATGAAGCCCTGAGATAAACATAGTACTTACTCCTCCTGAGACTATCAAATTAACTTAAAAACTTGGAAGAAAAATATTTCTCATTAAAATAAATATTGCTATATTTGCAGTATCACCCAAACCCATGTGAATTTTTGAGATAAAACATATTTCAAAGCAATGTCTTTCTTCCTGTGGATTGCTTGGAGCTATGTCGCAGATCCCTGGAGGCCACCTTTGTCATCATCTCCTCTGATTTTGGGCTACTCTGGTGGAAAAATTGAGAAGCTGACATTGTAGGTGAGAAACTAACTCATATAAGAGTCTTTTGGACCTCCTATGACTGATTGTCCTTGAATGAAGCCCAAGAAAACCCTTAAAATATTCTAGGGGCCTTCATGGTTCTCTGATGTATTTTATCTAGAGAATGGTGAGAGTAATACGTGATTGTTTAATCTAAGGTGGTTTCTATAAATCCTTGTGGAAATTTCTAAGTGTCTTCTTCATACGTTTGGAGTCAGAGTCTACTCACTTTTCATGTCAATGAAGAAGCACATATAATACTCAGTGTGGCAAGTACCCAGGAAATTAACAGATGACCCAGCTGTACCCTCAAAAAGCTGAAAATTTCCTGCTGATGCTAGGCCTTATTTATATAAAATGACCCCCAAAGAGTATACCATCGAGAGAGAGAGAGGTGGAGAGAGCATTGAATTGGCAAGCAGGGGGCTTCCTTTCCAGCACCTGCTATGGCATTTATCCTGATTAGACAAGTTCCTTTACCATTTAGGTAAGTTTTCTCTTCTTTCCAGAGTGCTTTTTTTTAAAAAGAAGCATTCTGCAAAGAGTGTGCCCGAAATGATTAAAGCTGTCTGCTGTGGTTGGGACATCAGGCAGTTGTTGCCATGCGTAGTATCCATCATCTCTGTAGTCCCTCCTGACTGGAAATGCCCATGGCCACATTACTCTGTTACTCAGCTTCACCATACTGAGTAAATCAAAAGAAGGAGGGATCATCACTGTGGGATGCAAAGGTTAGGGGATTGCTGCACGGTGGTGAGAGGGTGGTCAGGGCTTGGAAGATGTTTATTATTCTTCACAGCTGGGATCCAACAGAGCACATTCTGTGCCGACTTGGGCTTTGGTTGGCTCTAGGCTGAGCGCCTTCTATCGCAGTGTTGGCATGGCAAGAGGGAGGCATGGGGGGGATATTGTGTCCCTGCCATTCTCTGGAGCCTTTGTGAAAGGGAATGTCTTCTTAATGAGCCCATCCCAGAGAGCCTGGCCTTTCAGATAAACAAATAAGCATCAGCAGGAGATGTGCATATGAGAACTGGGGATAAATAAGGCCACTTTGAGTGACAGCCCAAATAAAGGAGACCTACGAGGTCTGCAGTTAACCGCTAGTGAGCACATCCCCTCATCCGTGCTATCTTGGCCAGGACATCTATTGTTGAGATGCCAGGAATGGGCGTCTTATTTACACAGGAAGAGGCCTTTCTGGCCTTGTCCCAGGGCTGATTTTTCTTCTTCTTTTTTGTTTAATTTTTTATTAAACAAAAAAAAAATGTAGAGAAATAGGAAAGGGGAGAGAGACAGAGAGAAATACCAATTTGTTGTTCCACTTAGTTATACACTCATTGGTTGACTCTCGTATGTGCTCTGACTGGGGATTGAACCCTCAACCACGGTGGGCGTATGAGGACGACACTCAATAAGCCACATTTAGTCAACCTCTGATATGTGTTGGCCACAGTCATTATCAGTTTTAGTCATATCATCATCTTCTTTTGCACAAAAATACACAGAAAAGTATCTGGAAACAGTATAGTTCTAGCTCTGCCATCAGCTTCCTGTGAGATTTTAGGCAAATCATCTCTCATGTCAACTGAGAGTATTAGACTGTGCTTTCTTCACTTAGTAAACACACTGTGAAGCCCTTCTAAGTGCCAGGCTCTGCTGCAGCCACCAGTTTGGGCACTCAGGGACTCGAGCTGTAATAAGAGAGACCGATGAGGAACGCATGTGACAACATAACGTGAGAATCACTATTACTGTGATGATGCATGTCCCCATCTGACCTTCCTGTCTGTAACAGAAGCACCCAAGGGACAAGTTGGGTGATTACGGAAAGAGAAGGTTACAAAATTGGCAAGTGGCCTAAAACCCAGGTCCTTTCCTTCAAGAACAAGCGTTCTCATCAAGTACAAGCTGCCTTAAAATAAAAACATTCAAGAAAAAGTGGTGCGTCCCTGGCCAGGTGGCTCAGTTGTCCGGTGTCGTCCCACACACCAGAACGCTGGGGGTCCGGGCTCTGGTCGGTGCGTGGATGGAGGCCACCCACTGGTGTTTCTGCTTCTCTCCCTTCTGATCTCTAAAATCAATAAACATTCTTGGGTGAGGATTAAAAAAAAAGTGACGCAAAGAGGAGTGATTAAAACACTGGGATTTGGGAAGAGGAGCCTTCCATTTGAGGTTCAGCGTTGTTATTTTGGTAGCTTGATGACTCTGGGAAAGTTGCTTCATCTCTTTGAGCTTCCTCTATCAGCAGGAAGGACGTTACTCCAGTACCTGCTTCCCATCATCACACGGAGAGAGGGAGACTATTCCGAAGCCTTGGTAAATGGTGACACATAAATTCTAGCTTGTGGTTGTTTCTTTTGTTATCTTCAATAATAATAAAATAAATACTCTGTCACTTGTGAAGGAAAAAAAAGTTCAGTGGCCTGTAACTGAACTTGGGCGTCCAAGGAAGCAGATAAGGACTTTTGCTTTCAATAACCAGAATCTCTTTCCAGAAAAAATAGGTTAAGTGGAGGCCTCTTTTTAACTGTAATGTGAAGCAATCTTAATTTCTCCATCTTAGGTGTGTGTGAAAAACAGAAGGGAGGGAAGAAGGAGGGAAATTATTTATTTCTCCTTAAGGCTAACCAGAGAAATAATTGAAGGTAAGAGTCTTGTGACCTGACCTCTGATTAACTGAAGTTTCAATATGCTGTTGTGAATGGAAACCCTGAAGTGTGTGATTGATTATCTAATGGTGGAAAGAAAAGGGAAACAATTATATTAAACAAAAGCTTTTGTTGAAGGCAAATGAAGTGTGATGTAGGAGAAATGTTATAAAGATAGGAGTGAGAGAGGAGACTTGGGTTCTAACCCTTCTAGCTAGGTGACCTTAAATACATCTCTTCCTCTACTTGGCCTGAGTTTTCCTATTGGTACAATGCAGGGCATGGTCTAGACAACCCCTAGGGTTCCTTCAGGCTTGCCAGGCTATGACATTCCTACCTGTAAAACACTGAAACACTACTGAACAGAGAGAGAGAGAAAGAGCTCGTGTAGGCCTGACTGATAACCTAAAAGGGAAACAGAGTCATGAAAACCACTGATTCAAATTAAGTAGAGAATTCATGTTGATTTAGAGCTGATGATCTCAGGCTCCTAAATCACAAGGAGACTCCATTTCATTCTGGGGTGGTCACTTGGGCATCTCCCTTGGCTCAGTAGTGCTACAGGTAGAGCTCCCTTAGAAGTCAAGGTGACAGAGAGAGGAAGAGAGACCTGTTGAGGAAGAAGGAGAAAAGGAAGAGGAAGAGGAAGAAACAGGAGGAGGAAAAGGAGAAATAGAAGAGGAAGAGAGGGAGGACAAAGAGGAGAAGGAACAGGAAGAAGAGGAAGAGGAAGAAGAAGGAAGGAGGAAGGAAGAAGAAGAAGGGGAAATCTGAATTACCTGGAGATCTATCCCCTACCTCCCACCCCAAGTACCAGTAAAAGGACCATACGAGCTTCAGGCAGGCTTTAAATCTTTATGGCCTGATTTTCCATCCTTATCAGAAGTCAAGCCCAATGTTCTTTCTAGGTAAATGAATAAGAACTTTGTGCACAGTCTGGTTAGTAAAGCTGTTTACCATTTTTAGGACCCACATAAGGGTAGGGAACTTAAAAGACCCACAGTCTAGCACTTAAGACTGTGAAGATTTACCCCTTGAGAGTCTGAGAAATCCTAAAGGCTAAGAAAGGTCCCTGAACATCAATATAGAAGAGACCTCAATTAACTTCCTAAATCTGTGGCGATCCCAATAATAAACTGAGGCTTAAAGAGGGTCCAAGGCTATCCCAGAGTCACCAATGAGCCTTAGCAGATCTGGGACTAGAAGTCAGAACTAAAAGTAGACCTGGAACTCATAACTGAACTAGAACTCCAATATGGTGTCATGAAGCTTCCTGTGGCCCTTCCCGTGACTTGGGACCAAAGACTCCCTGACCTTCCCCAAGAGAAGTATAGGGGCACTTCACTTTCTGGTCCTTTGCAGTATAATGTCAGAAATGAATTTCAGATTCTCCTTGGGCATGAGGGCTACCAGCCAACTTACAATGACAATTAGACAAAGGAGTGTTGAATTTGGAAAGCTTTGTAGGACCTTGTGTACAGCATCTGAGAGAAAATTATGTCCATCCAGGGACCCAGCCACTGCGCCCAATACAAAGCAAGCCAACCCGGTGATTCAGATCCAAGGAGTTGTGCTGCACTGAGAACTGAACTAGGAGCCTGAAGACCTAGTTTCTAACCCTGCTTCCACCGCCTGCTAGTCCCCTATCCATGATGCTCCCTTCAAATGCTGTGAGCCTCAGTTGTCCTATCTTTAAGACAGAAATGATGATGACAATATCTATTGAACAAACTTAAGTTGAATTAATGAGAACAAAACAAAAATAAAAACCAAGAGGTGTGGTCTTATGTATGACTTTCTAGGATTTTGTTTACATACAGCATGAGAATTTAGAGAGAAGAAGAAATGCAACTACTCTGGGAAGATTAGGAAATGCTCCCTAGGACAGATTAGGAAGCAGCTGAGCCTTAAACAACAGGTTGGGTTTGCATACAGAGAAAGGAGATGAGAAAGGAAGGGCAATTCCCTCACAAACGTCCAGAGACCATTTCCTGTTGTTCTAATACTTTGGGCTCTTTACTTCTGTTTTAAATAATGTTGTTTCTATTTTAATTTCCTGAACTGTTTCCCTGGGGAGGAGTGGGAACTATTTATTGAAACAAGTCACATCATGAAACTTCTTTTCTTTTATTGTATTTTTTGTTAAAATATATTAATTATTTAAAAAGTAAAGACTCTTGAGCTTTACTTACAATCCTCCAAATGAGCGGGCTTAGCCTTTAATTATATCATGTTCCCTGCCTCCCTTGCTAAACTGTACTACTAGTAATCATAATCCTTTCTGTATGCTTGGGACTTTGAAGTTTGTAAAGGGCTTCATTGATGTCGTTACCTCTGGCCCTCACAGCAAGCCCATGCAGTAATTTAGGCTGTTTGAGCTTTGGAGAGGTCACTAATAGTTGGCCAGGTTGTCTGATCCGTAAGAAGCTCTCAGGAAATATTGAATGGATAAATGGAAGAAAGAGAGGGATCTAGTGAGCTGGGAACTCTTCTGAGCAGCTGTCCCATTTTATCATTTTCCCTCAATCATCTCAGATTCAGCAGAGATCCCAGAGCCCGGAAGACAGGCATGTCCTGCAGCCAGTCATCTGCCTCTGGGCTGTTCCGGAGCCTGTCTAACGGGGATGGGCACTAAGCCCGTCTGCTGTAATTCTGTGATATGGGAAAGCCAGTAAATTTCCCCTGAACCAATCCTCAACCACCAAGGCTGTTTGTGTGAGAGACTGTCCCCTTTTACACTCTGTGAGAAAGTGTGTTTAGAGTTTCTCCCTCATTTGAGAATAATAGAATCCTTGCCCATTCCCATACCAAGGCATTAAGTTGAGTGTATCCATGCTTGGGGTTGTAGGAAGACCATCTAGAATAAAGGAAAGGACCAGAAACTAGAAGGCAGGACACCTGGGTTCAAGACCTGTGTCCAAAGCTTATTACTTCATTCATTCATTCATGCACTCACTCACTCACTCATTCACTATATATTGAGTCCCTACTTTGTTGCAGCCTTTGCTGGTCTTTGGGAGCACAGTAGTAAATAAGAGAGATGTCTGACTTCACAGACCTTAGAAAACAGATAGATAAATAGATGCAATAATTGTAAGACATAATTGCTCTGAAGAAAAAAGCAACATGCTGAGAGAATATAAAAGCATTGCTTAAATAGTGTGGTCTGTCGAAGACCCTCTCTGAGAGGTTTTCTTTAAACCCAGTTTTAAAGGCTGAGATGGTACTAGCTCTATAAAAAAGAAAAAGAAAAAACAAGTGGGATTAGAATATTCCAGTCTGAGGGAACAATTTGTGCAATGGCCATGAGATAGGAAAAAGCCTGCTGGCGGAGTGTGAGGTGCTGGCGGGACCAGGTAGCTGGAGTAGTTTCAGTGAGGGGGGAGTTAGGAGATTGGATTGGGAAGAGAGAGCAACAACCAGATCAGGCAGAATCTGACAGGCCACGGAAAAAGTTTGAATTTTGTTAAGTTCATGAGAAACCACCGGAAGGTTCCGAGTAGAAGCAGCACGTGACCCAGCCTCTGTTCTGAGAATCCAACTTTGGCCCAGGCACTCAGTTGCTCCGAGTCTCCCTTTCCACCCCTGAAAATGGGCTACAGCTCATAATTCCACATTCTTTCAAGAGAGCTGAGTTATGTTTATCACAGGATGTTGCTCCAAGTAGCACCTGATGAATATTCAATTGAACTGAATTGTTCGACAATAATGTGAACGTGTGTGGAAGCTATCAAGTGTCATGCGCAGGTAAGGTACTATCAACAATCATCACTTCCCCAAAGCTGCCTCCTCTACAGGAACAGATAAGATAATCAGGCACAAAATGCTTTGAAAACCCCATCTCAATAAAAATTACTTGTTATTTTTGTTCATTTGTTTATTAGTTCAGGCGTGGTGTCTTTCTTCCATGGTACCAACTTATTCCCTATATTTAGCCCAAATCAACCAGACTCAAGTGTGCTAATTAACCCTAAGAAAAGTATCCAGAGAATATGATGGGCAGACTGAGAGTCAAGTCAGCAAGTCTTTGCCTTGACCTGGGCACTTCCTCTCTTCTGCAGTTGATCGAAGCTTGTCCTCATTAGTCACAGGGCCACCATCACCGACGGTGAAGCACAGTACTGATGATGACGACAGTAAAATAACAAATGACTGGTAATTCGTGTAGATACAGATATACACGTGTGTATATATAGCCCTTTGCTACTTTTCTCAAAGTATTTTTTCCATCTATTGTTTTAATTTAGCTCACACTCATGCACAGATGTAGAGTAGGAGTATTTTAATTGGGGAAACAGCCACAAAGTGCTTAAGCAGTTTGCCTCAAGGTCATACTGTGAGGGAGGGAAGAGGTGAAACCATGCTCCCAGATCTTGTGCCGGCACACTGTGTCAAGACCCCTCCATGCCCCTGGGGGCATTGGGAAAGAAAACTGGGATCCTGAATCCCAGATTAAATAAAGAGGAGCTGGAACATTCCAAGACTGTGAAAAACATTTGATCCATGTAGTCTAGCCTTCCTCCCCCATTTTGCACACAGAGAAACTGAGGGCCACAAGTAAGAACCCACATGGGCAGGTGGTGCAACCTACCCAAGCACATGCTGAAGTTCCTGCCTTTCAACCCCACACATAGCCAGGGGCTGCAGTGGAAAGAAAAAATCAAAAGAAATCAAGGCAGTCCTCAGTTAAATACATTGCCAGAGGGGGGCCAGTACTAGGCCCAGAGCTCTGTAGTTATTTGAGATTTTCTCCTTTGGATGGAACGGAAGTCTCTGTGACCTTGGGTCTGACCTTGGGCTTGCCACACATTTGCCTGGGGCCTGTCTTGCCCTTCCTTCAGGGATGTGGACAAGGTGAATTTTGGAGTTCCTTCTTTAATTCTACCATGTGTGGACTGGATGGGGTATACGTGGCTGTTTTTATTATACTGTTCAATTATTTGTAATAAAAAGGCTCATATTGTGACCCATGGAATATTTTGTTTCCTTATTTCCAGATATGGATGCCCTATTTAAAAAAAAAAAAAAAAAGATTAATCCTCTAAGATTTTCCTAAAGACAAATCCTTCTACATTCCTACCTTCACCTCCAATAACTAAAAAAGTAAGAGAACCTCCTTTCAGCTGCCTTGGAACATTAGCTCCAATGTTGAAAAGGTTAATAGCCCCCCACGTAGCTGGACAATGAGGACCCATCTGGCATAGCCTTTAGGAAGCCAGATATGAATAGCACACGTGAACCAGTAGGCACAGGCCTCAGCACGTAGTAAGTGTGCACTAATGCTAGTGCTTGCGGCTCTCATCACTTCATCTTCCTCCTCAGAAGTGGTAATTCAGTAGTAAAAGAGGAGGCTGCTTAGCTCACCTACCTCTTGCAACAACTGAACAAAGTAGAAACTACAGTAAGTCCTCCCTTGAGGTCACCAGTAGGTTCTCGAAACTGTGGCAAAACAACATAACGAAACCAATCTTGCCAGAGGCTAATTGATACAAACAAGAGTTAAGTTCCTACAGCATTTCATCAGTGTTATAACAAATCGACTTGGAATGAAACAATGTTATTGAGGGATCCACTATATTAGTTTCCACACTCAGCAGAAAAGTTACTTGCAACAGAGGGGAAGTTATGCCTAAGTCCTCAAACCAAACGTACTGACCCATAAAGCCCATCTTTAGACTGCTATACTAATTTCACTGATCTTCTATACAACTGAGCAGCTATATACATTATCTTTTCCAAAATGAGCCTTAAAAATGATCTAGCTTAGAGGCAACCGAGTTCAATGGTATGTGAATGAATACTGGGGTAGAATCTGAGGCCCAAGTGTAAGCCTTTTGACCGAGGTCAAGCGCTGGCCCAGGACCAGGTTACTTTGTGGGTGAAATGACTAAAATACCCACCTAGCCCACTTCTTCAAATAGACCTGAGGTTCCAATAGGCTAATAGATGAGAATACACTTTGTATTTTGTAATCTTCCATTCAGATGCAGGATGCTCATCTCATTAATATTACACGCTGGTGCCAATTTCGAGGCAAGAGGGGTCAGCGGCAGAGAAGTTAGTTCAGGCTGTGACATCTCATTAGAAGCTGAAATTTGGATTCTGAGACAGGAGAGTGGAGGGGTGAGAAATGCTCTCCACCGCCTAGGTTCCTGCTGCTATCTGTATTCAGAGCGGCTTCCTGGTTGCTTGGCAGTGCCACTTGGTAGGACGTCGCCAGCTTTGATGCTGCAAGTGTCAACATTCTAATAGGGCTGCAGCTGGGATCCAGTGTGAGTTTGGAGAGACATCTTATGACAGGTTTTGCCTAAAAATGTTTCAACAGATAACCCTTTAAAAATAACAATGGCGGTCGGCGCATTTCACAAGGAAGCCAAGCAGCAGCCCAGTTCGAAGTGTGCCACACAGACAGCTTTGCACTCTCTCCTTTTCTGCCTGCGGCACGTCTGTGAGACATCATTGTGTGCCCCTGCAGAACAGTATTGGCTTTGGTTCCACTGACCTTCTGTCCACACTGACGCCCATGGTGGGAGGATATTTCCTTCTAGAAAATCCACATTGGAAAACCTTAGAAAGTCCCCCCTCCTCTTAAAGTAGAAATCAGATGACCTCGTTCTGCTGTGTAAAGATCCTCTCATGGCTCCCACCATGCTCAGGGTAAAAGTTGGACACCTCCCATGAGCTGGGTGGCAGGCCTGCTCTGGCCTTTGCTGGCCTCTCTGACCTCACCTGGACACAGCTCCGCCCGCTCACTGCTCCAGCCGCACTGGCCTTCTCTCTGCGCCTCAAGCACACCCAGCTTTCTCCTGCGTTGGGGACCTAAAGCTCTTCCTGTCTGTGCCAGTCTTCCCCCAAATTTCTCATGGTTGGCTGCTTCGCAGCACTGGGACTCAGCCTGGCTCACAGGTCTCTTCAGGCAGCACTTCCCTGACCTCCTACTGTGATTCTACTTCTATCGCATGGTCTGTCCCCACGACAAGGCAGGCTGAATTCTCTCCCTGGCGCATACTCACTCACCTATTTATGGTCTCACGAGAACATTAGTGTCATCAGAGTAGAGATCCTCTTTCTTCTTATCTCCCAAATCTGGATTTGGGGGATAAGAATAGGTAAAAACAATGGTGCCTTAGCACCAAGTGATGCCCAGTGAGCACTTGCTGGGTGGCTGAATGAAGCCCCTCCTTTACAGATGGAGAAGTTAGGAGCAGAGAGAAGCAGCTACTGTTCGTCTTCCTGTTTCTCTCTGAAGGTTTTAGGTTAACACCTTTGGGCCATCATGGGGCTTTGTCAAGTGATAACAGTCAGGGGTTCTTGCTGGGATGTCCATGAACACCGGGGAAGTCAGCAAATGGGGGATCAAGGTGTCTGGAGCTCTGTGAATGTGCAGACATGTTTCTGGCGAGAACTTCAAAGAGGGCTTGACATATTGGCAGCTCTTATCAACTACTCCTTTGAGTAGCTTGGGTTTTGGGGATGTGAAGTGAGCCTGCAGAGGGGACGGACTGTTGGACTCCCAGCACCCTGAGGACGTTGCTTCTTTTCCTCTGTTAGCACGTCTCCATCGTCCCACCACAAAGTATAGGAAAGGCTGCCTTCTTATCGCCAAAGTATCTCTTTCCTAAACTCATTGTTCCCATGATGTCTCTCTGGTGTGGGAAGGTAGAGTCAGATTTCCACATGAATCAAAGAATTCCAGATTTGGAAGACACTTAATTTTCTATTTCTAAACCATAATGTTTGCACCAGATTTCTCGAGGGAGCTTTTTATAACTATCGGTTTCCAGGCCTTTACCCTGAATGTGTTATTTGGTAAATTTATAAATGAGTTGTATTGCTTTTCTAGGGCTGCTATAACTAAGCACCATAAACAGGGCTTAAAACAACAAAAATTTACTGTCTCTCAGTTCTGGAGGCTACAAGTCTGAAATTAAAGTGTCAGTAGGCCATGGTCCTTCTAAAGTGGTAAACGAGAAAGAATCTTTCCTTGCCTCTTCCCAAGCCCCTGGGAGTTGCCATTAATCCTTGCCCTCCACTGGCTCACAGCGCTGCCCTTCCTTCATCCTCGGTCTCCTTCATCACACAGTGTTTCCCTTCCTGTGTCTGTGTGTCTTCTCTTCTTATAAAAACACCAGACACAATGGGCTCAGGGCTCACCCTGCTTCCGTGTGGCCTCATCCTCACTAATTACACCTGCAATGACCCCATTTCCACACGTGCTCACATTCTGAGATCCTGGGGGTTGGGACATGAACCTATGTTTGGGGGGATACAATCTAACCCATGACAAAGAACTGAACATATGTATTTTTTCAAGGATCCACCAGTGATTCTCATTGAGAAACACTGCTTTTGCCTACCCCCTCACTGAACAGACGGGAAAGTGGGGTCCAGAGAAGCCAAGTTCAGGGACCCACAGAGACTCAGTGATGGTTTCCGAGTAGGAAACCAGGTATCATGAGTCCTCCAACATCCTTCCAAATGTGCCAAACTGCCTTTTGGCATTCAGACCTGGTGATGTTCTCACTGGTCCACAAAGACCAGATTTAACTAGGCATTTCCAGTTGCCCATGTCTGCCCCAGGAGGCCATTTACTTCACCAGCGGTATCTCATGGGACATCAGGGGATCGCGTGGTCCCAGCACCTGTCTACATCCCAGAGGATAAGGTTGTAGAGCCAGGTGGCCCATCGCTGTAGCCATGGACACACATTCCATTTGCTCCCAGTTGTGCCCACGTGCATCCCAATTCCCATGGTCCCTGGCTGGTATGTAGATGAGATGTGTGAAGACTTCCTTCCTCACCTGTTGCTAACTCAGAACACTACCAGATGGGGTGTGTTAGCACCGCCCCCTCACTCGGGTTATCATGTGGGTGGGTTCTTGAGACAAGGACATCTGGGAAGACATCCTAAGTTTTGCACACAGCATTTGAGATTTCACTCAGGGGAAATACTGGTCGTCATGCCCAATTTGTGTCCCCTCCCACTGTATCTTTACGCTGGAGGTCCGCATGATCTGTGGATCCCCATCTTAGTCACTTTCCTCACAGCAGATGCATTTCTAGTCATGGATCCTAGAGTAAGCAAATCTAAAGTGTTTAATCTATTATTAATCAGCCAGTTGCCAAAATGATAGAGCTCTAGGGGGGCCTGAGGAAGACATCAATATTTATGGCCTCGTTAGTGAGTGCATATTTTTTCTCTCTCCTTTCCCCCTCCCTCCCCTTTCTTAACATAAGAACCAAAGTGAAGCCTGTTGTGTTTTATGCCATTGTACAAGACAGGAATGCCATGTTCTGGAGTAAAGTGACTCCAAAGTGCTAGTGTGTTTTTGTTTGAGGATGCTGACTGTTCAGGCTGCCATACTGTCTGCCACATTTGGGTCGGAAAAACCACTCTGCCATCCATAGTAACACCGCAGAGAGCTCAGGGAACAGAATGGGCCTGGGAGACCATCTTTTATAGAGTATGCATCTTTATGATGAGGCAACAGAGGCTCAGAGAGGGAACGGGGCTTCTTCGTGACCATACATTTATTTATGACTCAACATACTTTAACTGGGTACCTCCTACGTGCCACACAATGTATAATGCCAGGGACTCCAAGATAAGGATTAACAGAAGCAGGCACCATTCATTGAGCATTTTCCGGTGTTAGGTACATGTGAAGTCCTTTAAATGATCCCTCTGCTGAAAATCCTCTGTCAGACCTCTGACTACACTTGGAATAAATGCCGGTACTTTGTTCACAAGGCTCTATGTGACCTTGCTCTGACCTACCTTTCTGCTCTGACGTACTTACTTCATTTCATTCTTCCCTCATTCCTTAGGCTCCACCCTCTGTGGCTTTTATTGTTATTGTTCCTGGAAAATATACCAAGCTTATTGCCTTTTTAGGCCTTTTGAATTAGCTGCCCACTCTTCCTAGCTTACTCTTTCCAGATTACTTTTTCCTTCATCACTTCTAGACTAAATACTTTAGGCTTCAGCACAAACTTCACTTTTTTAGAGACTCCCTGGCAATGAATTACACTTCCTTAGTCATTACCTTTTAATCAACCTGTGCTAGTGCCTTCCTACCCAGTAATGTGCTAATAAATGCTTACTGCCAGGATATGGTGGGGCAGAGGTGAGGGGTTGCTAATTGGTAGCATTTTCTAGTTTCCAAAGTGTAAATATCTCTACCATGGCTGATTCAGTAATTCAAGCTATCAGTGTGATGTCACTGAATGCAAAGCTAAGAAGAAATACACACACAGTCCACTCTTGTGAACCACTGTAAACCAGCTCTGGCCCAGTTTTACCATCTGAAATTACAGTGTTATAGTGTTTGTTTATTTGCCATGCTTTTACCTTCCCATGCAATGTAAGTTCCAATAGAGGAAGAACCTTTTCCATTTTGTTCATGATTGTTTTTCTAGCACCTAGAACTGGGCCAGGAATATAATAGCTACTTAATAAATAACTGATAGATGAATTATGAATGAATGAAGAATGAATGAATGAGAACCTTCATAGTAACTCTGTTTAGTAGTTAAGTAGGTACTGTATTACCCTCATTTGTCAAACGAGGAACTAAAATGCAGAGAGAGATTAAGTAACTTGCCCAAGCAAGTCCATGGGGGAGCCAAGGTTTGAAGCCAGGAAGACTGTCTCCAGAGCTCCTGCTCTAAGTCCCAAACTATATGGATCTGAGGAAGTTTCTACTCTGAAAGAGCCCATAGTTAGAGAAGAAAAGAATAATTGAGCAAGAGGAATACCATGACCTTGACAGAGATGTATATAACATACACTGAAGGACAGGGTGAGTGACAGATCTAATGCTTCTCGGGAAGAGTGGCAGTGTCATGGTGGTCGAGCAAGGCCATGTGGCAAAGGTAATATTTGATCGAGGCCTTGGAAGATACCATCAGAGTGCTTTTTTTCCACCATTCTTAGTTACTTTCTACTTGGGGCAGTTGACATGAAATCTCCTTGGATCAGGAATAGGAATCACACTTCAGTCAAATGTAAAGAAAACCATGAAGCATTATTGTAATGGCCTGAGGGTTGACTGGCTATTTCTACTCACTAGAAATCTGATAATCCACCTGAGGTACACTTCTACCCAAGGACTTCTCCTCACTGCTGCCCTCATACCCTACTCCTGAATAAGGGCTTGTTTTGCTCTGGGCTTAACTGCTTGCCATTCTGTGCTGATTCTTGGTCTCTTACATCAAAATTTCAGGTAGCTACTGACCTAAGAAGGTAGTAACTACACCATATGCTATTATAGGTCATTTGGCTTTTCTAGTAACCTGGCTTGAGAAACCATAGAGCCATCAATGACAATTGCCTAAAACCTGGCATTCCCTGCCTGGGCTTCACCCCCTTCCAACTCCAAATCAGTCGTCGTGCCCTTTTGTGAACTCTTGCATCATATCTTTCTTTCATTCCTGCTACCACTCTGGTCCAGGATGTCCATTCATTCATCCACTCGCTCACAACAAATGTCAAGTGCCTGTGGCACGACTGGCAATCCAGGGGGCTCTAGGAATACAATGACGGACAAAAGCAGAATGACTTCTGCCCTCAAGGAGAATATATCCTAGTGGAGGCAATCGGCAGGTAATCAAAAATCACATGAATAAGTAGATAATTGTTCCTGTGACAGACGTTACAAAGCAGAGGGGGCGTGATGCTGTGAGGGCCTCAGCAGGGCATTTGACCTAAGTAGGAATGCCAGGAAATACTTTCCATGTGAACTTAGATTTAAACAAAAATCTGAAGGGTGAGCAGGAGAAGTGTAGGTACCCAAAACAGGAAAAATCAGTTCTGCCAACTGGAACAACATATACAGATATTCTTTGGTGGAAGGGAGCATAACTCCTACCAGCACAGTGGAAGTAGGCTGGTTTGGGTGGGGGCAGAGAACAAAGAGGGAGGTGGAATGAGACAAGGCTGGAGAAATGTGGGGGAGCTATGTGGAAAACTGGGAAGCAGTGGTAGCCTCCATGTCTAGACACCTGAAGGAATCAATTTTTATACTCCCTCTGTCTTCCCTTCTGGCTCATCCTATGCCCCTACTGCCAAACTCCTCTTCTAAAGCACCTTTGTTTTTATCCTGTTACTTCTCTACTCCAAAACTCATCCGTTGTCTTTCACACCCCACATTGTAAAGCCTGAGCCCAGCACCATCAAGGATTTCTGTGATCCAGCACCAAGGAATCTTTCAGCTGTCATCTTCCACTGCTGAGAAATCCTACCGCATTACACTGGAGAGCAGAGCCTTTGAAGTCAAACAGCCAATGTGAATCTTGTTTCTTCCACTTTCTCCCTTTGTGACCCAGGACAGATTACCTAATCTTGCTAAACCCGAATTTTTGTTGCTTTAAAATTGGGTCAAAGTGTTAAGGATTAAGTCAGATAAGTACATAAAGCCTGGGACATAATCTATGGCATTCAGAAAGTTCTAATTTAATACTAACCCTTTATGTCATATGGTCCATTCCCTGTCTCCTGACTCTTCTTGTCTAATATCTCCCCATCAATTTATGTGCTATTTCTCTTGCCTAGAGCAGCTTCTTCTGCACCTACCCAAAATGTGAAACCCTCACACCAGTATCTGCGTCCTGAATCTCTACCATCCCTGCACCAATTCCCCCTTGATCACCAGCCTTCTATGCTGGCTTCCTCATCACAATTCTTAGAACAGATTTTCAAATATTTTTATTTGTATTAAATTATATTTTAAAGTTGTATTTCAGCTTTCATGTGCATGTTTTCCTGTTTATTCTCTTTCATTGTTAGCTCTCCAAGGTCAGGCATTGGACCCTGTATCGGTGGTTCTACCTTCATAACACCTAGTACAATGCACGGGAGGTGGCTCTTGCTGCAGATTCCTTGGGTGAAAAATAAACAAATGGCCCTGGCCAGTGTGGCTCAGTGGACTGAGCATGGGCCTGTGAAGTAAAGGGTCACAAGTTCGATTCCCAGTCAGGGCACATGCCTGGGTTGCAGGCCAGGTCCCCAGTTAGGGGACACATGAGAGGCAACCACACATTGATGTTTCTCTCCCACTCTTTCTCCTTCCCTTCCTCTGTCTCTAAAAAATAAATAAATAAAATATTTTTAAAAATAAAAATAAACGAATGAAGAATTGAAAGAAAAAAGTGCCAACTTTTATAGTCCTCTAAGTGAAGGGAATAAAAGAGAGAAGCTAATCAAAGTATCTTAGAAATAAAATCTTATCTCTGTCTTTGAGCTTGTTCATTTATTTATAAGCTGGGAACATGTTGCCTACCATCGATTTAGTCTCATGAGTATGTTAATACCATTAATATGAGGTGTATGAAGTACTTTATATTGCCAAGAGGGAAGATGGTATGGAAATTGAAAGCATTATATGTAATTCCTCCAGGAAAAAAAGAGGGAAAACATCTATTTTGTGAGATGCATCAATTCTGAATCACTCAATCAGCAGTGCCCACAGGAGCTTATACACCCCTTCAAGTGTGAATTAATTTGTACTCTTCAAAGCCTCTGAGGTGTACCTTTCATTTTAATTAAAGATATTTTGAAGAGTTTTCATTTTAAAAACTAGACAAAATAGTTCCCATATTTGCTTTGCCAAATCTACAGCATTGGGCATAAATATAATAATAAAGGAGCATAATTATAATTATTAGCAGCTTCTCAGGCTGAAGTCATTTGTTTATTTGGTTTAGCATTTTTATTTTGATCATCATAACAAATAAGAAGCATGTTTTGGAATCACCATCTCCCAACTGAGGACTGCCATGGGCCCTTGCTGGTGTCTGTGTTCACCGTGACCTTAGCACAGCGATGTCGCACAGGAAAGCAACACAGGGCGAAGGCCGTCACACTGATGCACTCGCCACGTGGAAAAGAGGGAAAACACTGGCGAGGAAACCGTCTCTTCACACAGTACACAGTAGTTCGGGCTTGCTGACCTCACAGAGTCTGAGAGATAACAGGTACACGGGGGCGTCACAACTAGTATTCTGGAGTCAGCAAATGCCACTGTTTGTCACATTAAATTAATACTGGTAATTCAAAATGTATGGGTTATATCATTGTGTTTTGTATCTTATCTGTAAATTTTCTTGGGTTTTATAGTTTGAAGAGAGCTACATGCAGAGTGGATCCCTGCTTTAATGTCTGTACATTTTTAAGTATCCTTATAATAACAATAATTTGTCAACATTGTGTGTCTAGAAGAAGAGTTTCCTTAAACAGGGCCCATAAATTACATGAGTTTGAGAAAACTAAATTAGTAGGTAACAGTAAAAGGCTCCAAGAAAATATGACATTATGGGCAAACTTCATTATGTTCTGTCTGCAGAACATAAAGGAAGAAATCAGAATTGTGGAGAACTGCAATTATGGAAACCACAACTCCCAGGTAAAAGAAAAATTTTGACATTGTAAAGAGGTTTTCAGGGTTGGACAGAATGGAAAGGTTGAGATTAATAAAGCCCTTCAAAGCCCTGACAGTGTCACAGCGGAACTGCTGAAATGACCAACCTCAACACGGCACCGAGATATAAGTGGAGGTGGGCGTGTGTGTTGATATTTTCTTGTGTCTGTGTGTCCTTCCTTCAGCGCTTTACAGACCCTCTTCCTACTGACCTACTTTTCTAATTTTCCAATAAAAAGTTTTGTAGAAATGGTAATTTTAAAGAAATTTACTCTAATCCATATTTTCTAGGATTTTTTTTTGTCAAACAAGAAAGAACACTCTTATTTTGCCTCTTGAGAACTCTTATCAAATTACTATATCAACAGTAAACCTGTATTTGCAAATTTCTAAATTTTATTTTCAGTTCCCTGTTCCTAAATGTTTTTTCCCATTCAGGGTGTGTACAGTACTTGTTAGAAGAACACCCTTTTCAGTTTTATTTTCTTTCTTCACTCTTTCAAAGTTGAGAAGAATATTGGTGAAAGTGTGAAAAGGTCTGAGCTTCATACCTTTGAACGGGGGCATTATTGTGTTAATTGCCAGCACTGCCACGTGGGTTGCTATTTTATGGCTGTTGAACTGGGTGTCAAAAGATTTAGTTACATCCTGACCCAGTCCTAGTTATTCAGGAGCCACACATTTTGGAACTGTTTTTCAGAATAAATTTGAAGAGGACAAAGGGGTAAGTAGAGAAGTCAGCTAGATCTTCCTTGTCTAAGGAAGGACCCTTCCCATAATTTTCCCCCAGTATAATTTAGGCCTAATTTTCTATCAGGAATTTTTTTCTTAATGATTACTGCTTTTCCTTTGGGCATGATAATAATGAATTTAACTTGTAGACCACTTTTAACTTTTCAGTACTATTCCACAGACATTCATCAAAGAAATGGCCAATATTTGTTGGGCATGAATTTGTCACTGGACACCTTGGCAGGTGCTCCAGGTATCACATTGAGCACCATGCACCAGTCCTGACCAACACTCACCATCCCAATTAGGTTAGGTCCTCATTTATAGGTACCCCAAATTCTTCTGCACAAGTTTACATCACACATATGAAATAACTATTTATCCATGTATACCTTTCCCACCGGACTAGGAAAACAGAGGTAGTATCTCTTTTCTTCACTGCTGAATTCTTAGAGTCTAGCTTAGTGTCTCATACAAAAAAGGGCATTCAATAGAAATGAATGAGGAAAGGAAGGAATGGTGAGCTCACAGGGAATCAGATGAGTTTGGAAAGAATACTATTATTTGAGGAAGCAAGGGAAGCATTCAAAGAGCCTGAGGCTATGTAAAGTCAGGAACCTGAAACAAAAGTTCCAGGCAGGGCAGAAAGTAGGCCAGATTATTAAGTACAAACTAAGAAAGTAGAACAATCTTTTGTGATTGCAACATAAAAGCAGAGGTTTAAGCAAGGATGCATCTACAAGACAGAAGTACTACGAAAGCCTGCTTCAACATCACCAGGCAGAAAAAGAAGTGGCTATCTCCATTACTGTGAGGGAAAGAAAAGCAAATGACTAGTTTAAAAAACAAAAACATCTAGGACTTTATTGTCCCACCTCAGTTTTTCTTACTCAGAATAAAGGCAAATATGTTGTTAAAGCCTGTGACATCCAGAAGGGGCTGGGAGGAGTCTGGCCGTGAGGCATAAAGAGCTGAGGGAAGACGGTTTTACAAACTGGCTCTTTCATAGCAAGAGGCTGTACCCCATGCACTTGTCCAAACCACGGCCTAGTTTTTTTCCCCAGAACTCAGAGAAGGTGGTAAGGGTCAAAGAGCGTCCCTGGAACTAGCAGACGACTCTAGATTCCACTGCATCCCCGCTCAGGGGCTGATGGAACGGAAAATCCTGCTACTTCCCCCTTCTCCATCTAGAGTGGGCTCCGGTTTGTGAGTCCGGGAACCCAAGTGCAGGCTTGGCTGTGCCAATGTTTCTTCGTGATTCTGTGTCATGTCATTTCTTGCACCCTCAGTTTCCTGTTCTGCAAAATGGAGAAAGATGATTATTCATCTTTCTCCACTATTTCTCACTCAGTAGGGTGAGAAGTTTTTCTTTTTTATTGAGTGTATTGGGGTGATATTGGTTAATAAAACTATATAGGTTTCATGTCTTAAATTCTTTAAGACATCATCTATATATTGTACTGTGTTGGTTCACCACCCCAAGTCAAAGGGTAGAAGAGAGTACAGGTGGATAAAGGGTGAGAACAATTTTAAATGCCTCTACCCCCCTAAATAATGTATGTATACCCAAATTACATACCCTGAAGTTTTTTGTTTTCCTGCTGTTTGTTTAGGCTATTATATTTGCTTTGCTTATTTTGTCCTATGTATTTTATCGCTGTTTCAGACCCACACTTGGAGCAAACCATAGCACTCCCCTAAGGTACAATCACACACATGAGGAGGTCTCCTGGTCGCACTGTTCCCCCCAGAGACCCCCCTCACGGAGCCCCGCTCTTTCTGCGGCAGCCTGGCCTGGTGCTGTCGTCCCGGGACAGACCTCAGCTTTCATCCCCGTGCTGGCTCTCCTGTTCTCTGGACCTTACTCTTTCTCATTATTCTGGGCTTACTCTCTCCTTTCACTCACTTCCTGAGAAAATATACGGGAGACAGATTTTAGAGTCTGCATATCTGAAACGGTCTTTACCCCACTTCATTGACTGGGGATGAAATAGAAGCTTAGAAATAATTTTTATTTGAAATTTTGCAGATATCATTCCATTGTCTTTTCTGTTGTGGCTGATAAAAATCCAATGTCATTCTAGGTGCTCCTTTGTATGTGATTTGCTTCATTTCTCTGCCTCCAGAATGTATGATCTTCTCTTTGGCCCTCAAGCTCTCCTAGTTTAGGGTGAGGGGCTATGTATGGAGCTTTTTTGCATTCATGGGTCATTCATGAGGCTAGGTACTCTTGTGAACTTATGCAATTTGAAAACTTAGATCCTTCAGTTTTAGGGGATTCTCAATAAATAATTTACTTGATAATATCCTTTCCACCATGTTTTCTTTCACTTTCATTTCCTAGTAGTCGAATATTATACTTCCAAGATTCTGTTTATCAGACATGAAGCTATTTTTGGAGTAATACATTCAACTTTGTATTTCAGTATTTTTATTAACTGATGTATTATCTTTTGGACTAACTTCTAGTTGTTCTATTTTTTTATTTTTTATCATATCCTATTCATACTTTTTATTTCTCAAGTAAGAGTTCAGGCTTTTTTAATAGGTTTTTCTGGTCCCTGAATTGTGCGTCTGATTTATTATTTTTCTACCTACCCCCACACGCCCACAGGTAATATGATTTACCTAGTCATAACACTGAATATTTAAAGGCCCTTGACTATCTGTTCTAATAAATGCCAAAAGCCAACAGGATATTCTGCATGTAAGAAGGCAGAAGGCCAGCTGGAGGGCCTCTCCCTCATCATCGGTTATACAGCTCACCCTGACCTGGAGTCCCTCCACTTAATCCTCATTGCCAGCCTTCAGTCTTCTGCCTGGTTGCAAAGGAAGGGATCTCAGGGCTGCATGAGCTGGGAGATGGGTTCTGGGGCTTCTTGCCAGTTCTCACCCTAATCCCATAAGTCAGTTATCGGAGTATCCAGAACTTCAAATTTCTGCACCATTCTGATCATCTGTGGTCTGACTGGCTTTCTTCTTATTGACTCCATGCACTTCTTCGGCAGGGAGTTAAATTATGGCTTTCTTCACCTTGCTAAAGAAGTCAGTTAACCTTCATCCATCTACTTTCTATTTTCCAAATGTTTTACTTCCTTTGTCCCCTCTTCTTTCCTTAGTTTCTCTTTGTTTTATGGATCCATACCCTTTTATTCCTTTGCTATGATTTTTGTGGGTTTGGGGGAAATAGCCAAAACAAGCATGTTTATTTAATATGATGCACAGGAAGTTGTGAAACCACATTTTTGAAATAAACTTTTTATTGTAAGTTTAGCTATATAGAAAGGTCTTGAGGATATTCAGAGAGTTCCCGCATATCTCACACCCAATTTTTATTCCCTATAATTCAAATCTCACATTAGGATGGTATATTTGTCAAAATTAATGAACTAATAATATTATTAACTAACACTAAATGTTTGTTTAGCGATCTCTCTGGAAAGAACTATTCCTGGCCTACATTTAAGTAATGGTAAGCAAGGTTCCCTCTCTTTAAAGGCAGAATAGCTACGTGAATTATTTGGACTTCTTGAGAGATTTGTCTGTTCTCCCCCATTTATCTACCTATTTAATCATTTACCCATATAAATATGGCTTTATGGACTTTTTTAACACTTTAGATCATAATCCAATACGACTTCATTGCTTTTGTTGCTCACATTGAGAAGTGCTTTTTAACCGTAAACCTCTATTTAAAAGTGAGATATGATTTAGATAATTTAATTATATTCTATGTCTTATACTTCTTGAGCTCCTTACTACCTAACAAAGTGTGAGGCGCAGAGTGCTGGAAACACAGAAATGGGAACACTAAATACTTGTGTGCCTAAATTATTGGTTAATTTTAAATATGTGTTAAATCATTTCCAAACACGCAATGTCATGTTCTATGAGAGTGCATAAATGCCTAAGGCTCCCTCAGGACCTGTGACCTTACCGGGAAAGTAAACATATACAGGACAATGAGAAAACAGGTCAGCACTTTACAAAATACCAGGCTGTGTCATTTTCACAGTTTAAGAGTGAGATCAAGGGGCTTGAGTGACCAATTTAGATACATCCATCGCGGCAACGAGGAAAGGCCAAGAATAATTTAGACAGAGGACAGGGCAGAGGGAGAGTCTCCTGAGTACACAGAGTATAACAGATTTGTATCTGTTTATTCTATTCGAACATGTCTAAAAATTGTCCAATGAAAAGCATTTTAAAATTCACTTTCCTTTCAGAAGAATATCCCATGGCCTCTTTACCTTCTCTCTTTCCCAGGAAAATGGATTCTGCATTACTGCTCTTTGCTAGTTTCACAAGATGCTTAATGAAAAAAAAAAAAAAACACATGTGGTTTCTAAACCTGGTCCTACCTGGGAAAGCCAGTGTTGGTGTTATTTGGATCTCACTCGGCCAGTAGACCAGGAGAGAGGTGAAAACGGCGCCCCCCGCCCCAAAGGGCGCCCTCTGTGCTGGCCAGCCCCTGGGCCTCCGCAAGCATTCTGCACACTGGGCTCTCTGCTCAGAAGGGAGCAGAGAGAGCAAGCAAACACTAGCAGGAATGTTTCTTTAAGGTCCTTTGAAGAGTTTGCTCTGCAGGAGATTGGTGGTTTTGAAAATTACAGCTCGGCAGAGCCTTAAGTCCTGTTTTGAAGAGGCTTCGGTCAGTAGAAATTTGGTTCTTAGAACTCCTTTGTATGCATGTTTCAGCACTTGTACTTCAGGGACTACCTGAATACGAACTGGTTATTGAGGCTTTTAAGAGTAGGACCTCCGGAGGTCTATGGCAGGGATCATGTACCCCCTTCTGCTATATTTTGAGAGTCTGTTTTCTCTCTAGGATTGTTGCCTATGTTGGGGGAGGGGTGTCACCAAATGTTTTTCAAAAACTCAGACTCTATAGTCAGAATGCCAGGGTGCATGTTCTGGTTTCTCCATTTCACAGGTGTGTAATTTTAGACAAGATGCTTAAAGTCTCTGAGCCTCACTTTCCTCAACTGAAAAAAAACAAGAGTTCTTGCTGAAGAAGGTCATAGTGAATAATCTCTTTCAGTTAGATCATACATGGTACCTAGCACGGAAAAGTGTTCTTAAAATGTTAACTCTATTATTAGCTATTAGCAAGCAAATTTTGCTATTTCTAAGTGCTCTGGGAAATATCCAGAAGGACATAAGACCATTTTTGCCTTCAGACACAGTCTAGAGCAGCGGTGTCAAACTCATTTTCACGGGGGGCCACATCAGCCTCCCGGTTATCTTCGAAGAACCAAAATAATTTTAGGACTGTATAAATGTAACTACTCCTTAACTGTTAAGGAGTTGAAATTACATTTGGCCCTTTGAAGGCAACCGTGAGGCTGATGTGGCCCCCAGTGAAAATGAGTTTGACACCCCTGGTCTAGAAGAAGCTCTTGAGATTGGCATGTAAATAACCAATCACAGATTATACATATATGAGACAAAATATATCGAGTCTTGTCAAAGAGGCAAAGTCCAATTAACTGGAGGAGGGAGATCTTCAGGGATAGAGACTACAGCTTGTTGGGGCTGATACCGTTCATTTGATTCAGATGGTTGCCAAGAGGAGTTATCTGGGGCTTAAATTATGTGTTGAATTTAGTACATCTTAGAGGAAAGGAAAAATAATCTAAGAGGAGGGAACTAAAAATACATTTTGAGAACACCAAACAGTCTATTTGTAGGAACATGGGGGCAAATTTTAAAACTATAACAGATGAAACTGGAAAAGCAGCTTATGCATATAATATGGAGAGACCTGAATGCCAAGCTACAGAGCTGAGTGAAGAGCTGAGATTCTAGGAAAGTTTCAAAGAGAAATGAGTTTGATAACCAACTGTACTTATCAGCCAACCCTCCCTGCATTTGGATCTGCATTTCTTCTCAGGAATTCTTTTTCCCTTCCCCTCCTTCAGTAAATAGTTGTTGCACTCCTGAGTTTATGATGTGGTCCAAAGTTGACTATTTGTCCTATGGTACTGACCAGAATTAAATGAAGGTCAAACCGTGGTGACTGGCATTGAATAGCATGGGTGTAATCAAGGTTCGCTGGAGTGGGGCTATCGATTTTATATAATTTTCCTCCTTCTTGGCTGACTTGAAGTCTATTGCTAATCCTAGCTTAATACCTTTTATCACTTCAAGTAGATTATTTTGTCCAGAAAAAAAGTTTACTGAATATCTACTAGGCTAAGCACTTGAGAAAGCATGAAAGAAATGTAAATCGCAATACTTATCCTAAAAGACCATAATCTTGCAGATGGATAATAGATAATACTCAAGATATTAAGTGGTGCAAGCCTGCCAATGAGTTTACCAACAATTCAGAAAACTAAAGTGATTGGATCTAGCCCTGGCTGATGTGGCTCAGTGGACTGAATGCCAGTCCACTAATCAAAGGGTCACCAGTTCAATTCCCAGTCAGGGCACATGCCTGGGTTGCAGGCCATGTGAGGCAACCACACATTAATGTTTCCCTCTCTTTCTCCCTCCCTCCCCCTCTTAAAAAATAATTAAGTAAAACTGCCAGCTTGGAACCGTGCTCCTAAAATGTTATTTCAGTTTCCCTTGGTCTGGCAGACTAGGAATTTGGGTTCAGGTGAGCTTTACATGGAGACTGTCAACCCAACAGACCTGGAACTTGATGCCTTCTGTCTCTAGTGTAATAGTAACTTCAACTGCCTGAGTGGCACCACACCCTGGGACCCCACCTGGAACGTTCTGATCTTGGCCTTCAGGGGCTTCCTTGTCTCAGGAGGAAGGTGGAAATCTGAGATGATCAGATACTTGAGGATGAAGCGGATTCCCCTTGAGAGGGTGAGTTCTCCATTACTAGAAGTTCTCAAGCAGAAAGCCATTTGGTGGGGATATTATCCAGAGAATTTCATCATCAGCCAGATGGTCAAATGATGATAACAGCTACCACTGAGCATGTGTTGGGTGCCAGGCTCTGTATTTACTGTATTTTGCTATGTATAATGTGTACATTTTTGCCAAAATCTTTGAGGTAAAAATAAGGATGTGCATTATACATGGGTACAATGATAACATACCATGGGTATAATAATCCCATGTTATCAGATGCACAAAAACATGGGTGTACATTATACACAGCAAAATATGGTCACACTTCACATACTTTCCCCTCTATATCCCCATGAGCTAAGGGATGCTGTTACCCCATTTACAAACAACATGTAATGTTACCCTATTACAAACAACAAAGCTGAAGCCAAAAGATCCTATAGTCAAAAAGCGATAAAATTAAGATTTGAACCAAACCTGTCCACTTATTTTTCTAACTTTTTCTTTTCAGAAGAATGCACTGCAGCCTACTCTCTTCACAATGACCCCATACTAAAGATGACTTTTATATTTCCTCCAGCCATGTTATTTCAAAATCCCACTGTAAAAGATGAAAGCATCTTTGGTTCTTGACCTTTTGCTGGACATGAAGGGTTTCGGGTTAAGTTTCGGTCACTGTCTGGTGTGTTTCCTGTAATCAGGGTTCATGTCTAAGGCAACGGGGAACGCCCAAGTAACCACCAGCCACGTCAAGAAACATAATGTTGGCAGCCCCTCCCCCAGCGCTTCCCCTGACCCTTTCTCAGTGTTGCACTTTGTCCCACCAAAGGAAATCTGCGAGGATAGTACATTTGTTTTTCTTTACGGATTGACTACCTAAGCATGCATTCCTAAATGTTAGACCTTTATTTTGCCTACTTTTTGAAATTTAGTAAAAGGGAGTCATACAGTATGATTTTGTCTGTTTTCCTTTGTTCAATTCATCCATGTTATTATATATTGGTTTACTTTACCATTTTCATTTCTGTACAAGATTCAATTGTATGAATATGTCATAGTTCATCCATCCATAATTCTACTGTTGCTGGACATTTGGTCGGTGTACAATATTGAACAATGAGTCCACAAATATTCTTGTATATGTTTCTTGATATATACACATATATATATTTGTTAGATGTAAACCTTGGAGTGGTATGAGAATGTTCAGTTTTAATAGACACTGCCAAATAGTTTCCAAAGTGGCTGTACAATTCATACCCCCACCATCAGTGTGGGACAAAACTTTTCTCAAACACCTGGGATTATAAGTCATTTTAACATTAGCCCTTCTGCTGGGGGGATAGTAATAACTCACTGTGGTTTTAATTTGTATTTATCCCAATTATTTGTGAGGTTTAGCTTCATTTTATATGTTTATTGAAATGTTTCTTAAAGTAATAAAAATTCATGCTCTTTCCTTGTTTCCTACTGGTTTGTTCTTTTCTTATTGTTTACATATGTGTTCTAGATGTGAGCCCTTGGTGAAATGTATATATTGCAAATTTCTCATTCCTTTCTGTAGCTTGCATTTTCACCCTCTAAATGGTATCTCTTGATGTACAGGACAGAAATTGTTCCTTTTAATGCAATTCAATTCATCAAGTCGTTCCCTGTATGAATAGTTTCATATCCTGTTGAAGAATACTTTTCCTCCCCTTAGGCATTAAGATATTCTTCTATATCACCTCCTTGTGTCTTTATGTTTTCCCATTTGGATTAGCAATCCATCTGCAATTGATTTTTGTGTATCCTGTGAGTTAGGGATCTGGCATTCGTTTTTCCACATAGATACTCAATTTATGGCATCATTTACTGAAAAAAAAATCCTTTCACCACTGAACAGCAATGGCATCTTTGTCATAAATCAAATAACTAAGTATACAAGTAGATAGTTGTGTCTCTGGTCTTTCTTTTCTATTCCCCTGACCTGTGTGTGTGTGTCTTAGGTTTTAGATCTAACCTAAGTGTTCATATCTTGGACAACAAATCTTTTCACCTATTCTCCCTCAAAATTGTTTTCGATCTGTTGTTAGACTTTTAAACTTTCATATAAATTTTAGAATCAGCATGTCAACTTATTAAAAAAACTACAGGGAAATTAATTGGGATAGCAATTAACTTCCATAAGGGTTTGGGAGAATTGATAAATGTAAATAGTGAGCCCTTGAATCCATAAACATAATATATTGCTTCACTTACTTAGGCCTTCTTATATCTCAGGGATGTTTTGTAGTTTTCAGTATGTCTCAGAGACCTTGCACATCTCTTGTTAGACTTAGTTTCTAGGTGTTAATGATTTTTCATGTTATTATAAATAGTATCTTTTAAAATATTGTTATAATGAGTTGGTTTTGCTTGTATATTGAAATAGAAATTATTCCATTCATACTGATTTTATATCCAGTGACAGTGACCTTGCTATCTCAGTAATTCTAATATTTTTCTGTAGTGTGTTCAGGTTTTCTAGGAATACAATCACGTTGCCTATGAATAATGACATTATTTTTTCCTTGGTCAACTGGACCATGACATTATCTCTAGTCTCCTGTTTATTAATATTTTAATATTTTTTCATCCTGATTGTGAACTAAAGTTCCTATAATTTTCTTTTCTTATCATGTCCTTGTTTGATTTGGTATTAGGGTTATGCTGACCTCATGAGGAGAGTAAAGGAACCCCCCCATTCTATTCTCTGGGAGAGTTTGTATGTGGTGGGTGTTTTTTATTCTTGAATGCGTCTATAAAACTCAGAAAAGGGACCATCTGGGTCAGGAGTTTTCTTTGGGTAAAGCTTTGTCTATAATAGTTACAGCACTAGTCAATTTTATCATTCGTCCTGTGGCAGTTTTGTCCATTCATATTATGTTAAGAATTTGTCCATTTCATCTGTTGTTTCAACTATCCTGTCAAAAGTTTGTTCATAACATCCTCAGGCTCTCTCTCTCTCTCTCTGTGTAGCATGTGTAGTGATAGCACCTGTTACATCACTGGCACTGGTGCTTTCTGTGCTTGCTCACCTGCCACCTTTCCTAAGAGTCTTTGTTGATCATTTCTACTACCCATTTCTCACTTCAGTGATTTTTACGCTTTATTTCCTTTTCTCTTTATGTTGAGTTGGCAGGGTTTTTTCAAACTTCTTGAAATGGATGCCTTGCTTACTTTTTTTTTTACATTTTTCATCTAATTTCTAATATATGAGTTTTTAAAGTCTTACATATCCTTCTAAACAAAGGTTTAACTGCATGACTGGTTTCTTGACTTTTTTCAGATTTACAAAGTTTTTATTCTTTCCACTCTTTACTACCCTATTCATTTGTAAATTAGACAACCTGAACTTCTTGCAGTGGTTTCACTATGAATTACATCATTCATTCCATGAAATATTATTATAGGCTGGCGCTATATAGCCTCTTCCCAGACAGGGGTGTCCGACCTGAAGCCATGGGCCGCACGCAGCCCACAGTGGCTGTGAATGCAGCTCAGCACAAAACCGTAGGTTTTCTGAAAACATTACGAGACTTTTTTGTGACTATGTATTACAATGTGTCTAATATGTGGCCCAAGACAACTCTTCTCCTTCCAGTGTGGCCCAGAGATGCCAAAAGGTTGGACGCCCTTGCTAGAACATTTTTTTTTCTTTCCAACTTACATGCCATATTATTGTATAATTTTTATATTCTGAAACTCAATAATATAATGTCATTATTGCTACTGTTATTTTATTCAATGCATATTTATGTTCACCTGTATATTTATAATTTTATTCTTTTTTATTTCACTCTATATCTCTAAATTTCCATCTGGATTAATTTTTCTTCCACATGAATAATATTCTTTAGTATTTCTTAAATATGAGTCTATTATTGAAAAATAGGGTTTCATTTTATTCATGTCAAAATGTCTTTATTTCACATTTTCTCTTGAAAAGAAACTTGCGTTGTAATTACTTCCTTTCAGCACTTTCAAGACAGAACTGAGTTGTTTCTTGGGGAGAGTCAGCTATCAGTCTATCGCTGATCGCTGCAGAATCTGAGTCCCATCCCCGCTTCATTTGGGATGATTTTACGAGCTTCTTTGTCTGACTTCCAGCAACCAACTTCACCATGTGCGGTTTACCTCATTTGAGGTTTACTAGTTCTCTTTTAATCTGTATCCAGTCTGCCATCATGCCTATTAAATTGTGGATGTTAGTCTCTGTACTTTTCAAGTTTCAAACTTCCTCTTGATTATTTTAAATGGTTTTTCAATAATCACCTGAAATTGTCAATCTTGTATTTTACTTCTCAGAAGATAGTGAACGCAGTTGATTATTCTAATAGTTTGAGTTCCTAAGGGCTTCTCCCTATTTTTGCTTTTCTATTCATTTTTATTTATATTACTTTATCTTCTGGTATAACTGGTTATCTTTTATTATATGCTGGACATTGTATTTATAGATTTTTTGTAGAAATAATTTGAGGCCTAGGGTAATGCTATCTTTTTTCCCCTAATAAATACATGCTTGCCTTGTTGTCCTACCAATCTGTTATCATTTTGGTCTGGTTTCAGACACTGATATGATTTAAAGCTAAATTGTCACCCCCACCCATATCCAATTCACCCTTACTCCCCCTGGACAGCTCTTCTTGGTTCAAACCTAAGTGATCATTTAATAGCCTCTTTTCGCTGCCACCAGTGTTTGGTCCTGAACTCTAATCCCCAGATTCATATTCTTGCTCCCTCTAGTTTAGCTGCTTCCTCTAGAACTGGTAAATGTCTCCAATGCAAAGGTTTGCTCCAAACACAAGGCTCACCTCCCTGAGTTTCCTCCAGCCTTAGAGCTGGCTCTGTAATCCTTTACTCTAGTTAGCTCTTGCTCATCGTCTACTCATTTGCCTTAAATCCTTTCTAAAACAAAGTAGAAGACAAGCATTTCAATAAGGTACTACTTGACATTCCTGGGTTTATGTCTTCTAAATATGGCTTTATAGATGGGAAATGAAGCTTAGTTTTGTTGTGCAGCCTCGTTTTTTAGACCATTTTTCTGGGGGAGAGCTCCTAAAGGCTTGTAGGGGGTTATAGTTCGACTGTCCATGTGCATGGGAGAGCTGGACCATCACATGGGCCCAGAGCTGCCCTGTGAGGACAGACCGACCTGGCAGAACACCTGCACTGAAAGCTGGCCTCTATCTAGTCTCGGAGGGCAGGATGACTTAGGAACAGATGGTGTGCATCCCCAGGGTGTGGCATCCATGCCCAGGACAGCTGCAGTGTAAGGAGGATCAGTGCCCTCCAGGGTCCCAAGTAAGGTGAACACAAAGGCACAAAAAATGAGGTGGTAAAATCCAGCTCTCCCTGTCAGTGATCAGGAAATCAATAGGCCTTGTCTTCCTGGAATGGAAGGAAGCCTACAAGGACTTCCAAATTTCCTGCAGAGACAGAAGTATGTAACCCTAAAAAAAAAAAAAAAAAGAACAACTGTCCTTCGCTCAATCTAATTCAATGAAAAAATTCAGAATAGAACTACTCTATGCAAAATAATCTCTACCTCTGGGAGAAGTCGCTTTTGCTGGTTGTGGTTGTGATGGAGAGTGTGGTTCTCCAGAACCAGGCTGCCTGGATTCCGATCCTGGTTCTCTCATACACTAGCATGGTGACCTCGGCAAGCATTACTTTTTCTGTGTTGCAACTTCCCCATCTGTAAAATGTGACTAACGGTGACACTCACCTCAAAGGGTTCTTGTGAAGACTTTAAAAAGCAGTGAATATAAATAAAGTACCTCAAACAGTGACTGGCATATAGAGCAACTCAAATAAAAACTGTTATGTATAATTAAACTTGTTTTCTTAGTGTACCTATTTAACAATATTTAACAAGTTTACCTTGTACCTCTCAGTGCCCTGGGTTTTTTATCTCTGTTCTACACTCTTTCATTTAAAGTTCTAAACAGGCTGTCTTCAGATGACTATTTCTTTCTTAATTGAATATGGGAATTATACTGGGAATTTCCAAATCTTACTGCTCATTTCAAAAAGCTTTTTGAAAACACAAATTTCTAGGATCCACCCACAGTTTCTCAGTTAGATCTGGAGTAGTCCTAGGAAGCTGAATTTTTAGAAAACGCTGCTAATGATTATGATATGCAACCAATGTGAAAGCACCAGACTGTAGTGTTCCCATTGAAATAGTCACGCATTTTGCAAACGTACGGTTAAACCATCAGAATCTATTAGCTATGGTTGGGCCATTCGCACCATAGACACTAATGTGATGTCTCTCTCCTGGAGAGCTGGTTTACTGCCCACCACAGGCACAATCTTCTCAGCTCTTGGCATTTGGAGTGTGTCTGTCTGACCCAGATTGTTTGGGACTCAAAATCTCCACTGTTCTCTGAGGTTTGATTGATTGTGGTTTGGGTCTCCCAAGCAATGGGCTGCGGCGGAAAGGACTTTTAGCTCGATATCCCCACAGCCATAATCGAACGCGGTTCTGTGTGAGGCAGAGTTGGAAAACTGCCTGCTCAGTGGTGGCTCCAGGTTGCAGATGTGTGATAGCTGGTTCTCACAGAGATTTCAAAGTTTTAAGCAGCTTTTTAAAAACCACAGCTCTGCATATGAAAATCCAGCCTCTCAGCTTCTGTTTTACAAAACATGGGAAGATATGGACCTGTTTTTCACTTGACAAACTCTGGCTAAAGCAGAGTGAACACTGGCAGGGAAAAGTGTCCTGCCCTGTGCTATTTCATGCATCCTGCCAGCCCCAGGGCTCACAGCTCAGGAAAATGGTAGGCTTCTCCAGGAAAGACCCCTGGGCCTGGCTTTAGGAGATGTGAACCTGTCATTGTCATTCTGCTTTCAACTCATTGTGTGACCTTGGCCAAGTCACTCCCCCCTCACTACACCTTAGTTTCTTACCTGCAAACCAGGGAACCCACTGGCCTCATCTGACTCTCAGCAATGCTGGAATGATCTGAAACAGGGTAGTGGGAGCCTTTGATTGCCCACTGCAGAAAAGTAAGGAATGACTGCTAAATGTCGACTTCTATTTCCTGTTATTTATACCTTTATGGGACTGAATGCTTTCAGAACAAGTTCTGATAGGAGAAAAATCTTTGAATGCATCGAAGTGCTGAGAATGGAAGAGAAGAGAGTGTCTCATGGAGAAAAAAAAGCACAGCAAACAGAGATACTAAACTTGCTGAATCTGCAGTCTTCCTGCGAGAGCCTGGGGAATGTGAGAATTTGAAGATGATATTATTAACCACTCCTATTTTGTAAATAAGAAAATATAGGCCCAGAGGGAACACCAGCTTGGTCATCAGATCTGTTTATCAGTCCCAGAAACATGTGCCTCTGTGCATGTTCCCTGACCTCCCTGAGCCTCTGTTTCCTCACGTGTAAAGTGGGAATGTTGGAATTTATCTTGTAATGCATCGTGAAGGTTCAATTAGTTAACAGGCTATAAGCACCTAAAACATATTATAAATGTCCACTAAACAGCAGCTGCTATTACTAACTCAAATCAGGCACATGCTTATTGAACCACTGGTAAACAGGGAAGTAATTAAGAGAATGAGGCATATTGCTAATGGTATTTCCTTACCAGCAAAGAATTTTTCATGAAGCACAAGTGGCTCCTTTTACGTCCTGTTGCACGGAGGTAACTCGCCAGCATTTGCTACAAGATTCATAGGACAGCCCACAACACAGGCCCACATCAACAACACGTTCTGAAAGCCAGAGAAGGCATTAGTATTCCAAAGGGTTTGCGGAGTTGCACCAGTATGTGTTTCCCCTTCATATATCCTTAAAATTCAGCCCTCCTCAGCTCGAAAGGAGAAATCCAAGCCCAAAGAACACTTATTTATTTTTGATTTTCACTGCCTCGCATGCCTCTTTTCACCTCCACATCTGAATATCACAGCAAGAAGCGCTCAACTTCCTCTGGGTTCCTGAAGGCTGGAACGAATTAGCATTCCTGAAGTCAGTTCTTTTTTGGACTACACTCACTTTTCCTCTCCCAACAAAAATTTCTGTTCCAGAGAGGACTTTCTCAGCCACTCCTCTCCTAATGCAATTCTGTTTGACTTCCACCCAGCAGCTCCTGAAAGGAGTGCTGAGCCATGTCTCAGCAAGCATTTCCATCCTGAGCACCCACTTTCCGGCAGGAGATATTCCAGACGCATCTTAGCATCCAGTAATCATGCATTTAACCAAAGTGATTGACGTATCATTTTTTTTCCTTCTCCAATGTTTCCAGCCCATTAGTCTTATTTGTCTGCCTTGCAAAGGCCTCCCCCGGTCTGGATTCCTGCCAAATCAGTGAACGTACAAACACATGCATAAGTCAGACACACCTACACGCATATAGATGTGATAGGTACCAAGTCTGTGTCTGTGCTGAATATTCAACATTTCCTTCCCAGACTTCATGTCTCCTCAGAAGTTTTAGTCATCAGCTCCTTTCCTTCTTTCTTACCCCTTCTCTCTCCTTCCTTGTTTCCCTTTCTTCCTCCACTTATTTATTTTCTTTCTACCTTCCCCAGAAACTTCCACTTTGGGGGGATAGCCATCATAGAATCTCATATTCTTCAGTGCTAAAGGGCTGGAGAGAATATTTTATTTCATTTTATATTTTCTTTACTTTTAGAGAGGGGTAAATGGAGGGAGAAAGGGAGAGTGAGAAACACCGATGTGAGAGATAATTATCAATTGGTTGCCTCTCTACACCCACCAACTGGAGAGTGAACCTGCAACCCAGGCATTTGCCCTGACCAGGAATCAAACGGGCTTTTCAGAATGTAAAGCCCCGCCAACTGAGCCACACTGGGCAGGGCTGAGAGAATATTTTATATACTCCTCTCCCTTACTTTTGAGAAGTCCATGTGCCAGAAGGAAATCACATGCCATCAATGGCTTTCCTTTGCCCTTAGTATGGTTTTCAAGATCCACACCCCACCCAGCAGGGCACAGTCAGGACCCAGTCCACTGTGTCGACGGCCTCTCCTCCTCAGTCATCACCGTGTAACCACACAGGCCCTTCCGTTCCTGCCTCGGGCCTTGCCACGGGCTCTGCTCTCTTCCTGGGCGGGCCTTCACACAGGCACACGGGCCTTCTCCCTCGCCGCTCGCCCTGTTTGCTCCTTAGGTCTCACTCATACGGCACTCCTCTGACCTCCACCCTCACCTGCCCACTGCCGCCACGGCTCTCATCACAACGTGCAACCGGGTATGTATTTTAATGGCTAGTTGTTTAATGTTTCTATGCCTATTAGAAAGCAAGATCTCTAGGAACCGTGACCTTCCCTCTTTTTTCCACTCCTTCTTTGGCGCCATATACAGTGCCTGGAGTATGATGATAGCAACAAATATTCACAATAAAGTAACAGTGTCAAACATTTTTTTCAAAATGTGCTAGTTTTAGGCACACTATTCAAGGATTTTTTTTTTTTGCATGCGTTGACTAAATATTCACAATTATCCTGTGAGGTGGGTAGGATTATTACCCCATTTTGCAGTTAAAGAAGATGAGTGGTCAAGTCACTCACCCACGAGTATACAGCCAGAAAGCAGCAAAGCCAGTTTCTAACCCAGGCATTGACTCTCAAGCCCAAACCCTCAATGAGGCCGTGTTGTGCTTCTACTAAGCACTTCATCAATAGTTATCGAAATGATAAATGAAAAATATATCCACACTGGTTTAGTAGCATAACTGAGGTTAAAACCTAAATTGCTTGACTGATAATCCTCTTTCTATACAAACAGCCTCTCAGGTAGCACCAGAATATAGTAGAAAGACAGAAAATGATCAAGAAACTCTTCTGTAGCTGACAAGCACTATGGGAGAGACTCTGTGGTGTAGACTGTGGAGTGAAGTGGAAATTATCACTTCAGATTCAGGCAGGACCCAGTGTCAGAGGGAAAAACACCAAATTGGCTGAAGAGGTCTTACGATAATAAATCCGGTTCTCCAGAAACATCAAGTGGGCTTACCGTTATGATCACTAACAATTTAGATCATTCTTATGCTTTGGATAATACTTTTCAAACCTGATTCTAATGTGTCAGTAACCATCCGTCTTATAAAACTGCTGGTCAGAACTCCAGGACCAGAGCTCCAGGGGCGTGCCCGGCTCACTGCGACGTTCGCAGCATGTGGAACAGTGCCAAACTCATAATAGGTGCTCAATAAATATTCGTTGAATGAATTCATGGAAAATGTACACCAGCAAATCCATCAGTAGGCACATACTGAATATCTGTTATTAAGTTTGTGTAGTTCAAGACACAATGAGGAACACAATGAAAATGAGTCAGATTCCTTTCATGGAGCGGCCAGAATCTAGGGGGACTTAGAAGTACCTACCACTATCAGCAAAAGCCATCGTTATTGGGGAGTTGCTTTGTATAGGTTCTGTGCTATGTCTCTTTATAAATTATTAGGTTGTTTTTATACTTGCAACAACCTTAAACTGATGGCATTACTGCTAATCTTCACTTCCAGACACAGAAACTGAGGTTTGCAGATGATAGTTTCTCTGTTTTTTTCAAGTCACAAAGCCAGGAAGTGGTGGAGCTAGGATTTGAACTCAATTCTGTTTGACTCTGGAACCAACTGTGCCAAATGTATTCACCCCATCATGCTGAGGTCACCATCTGCAGATGAGAGGAATGTTGGGACTGTAAGAGTTGGCAGGATTGAGGGTAGAGGCAGGGACAGAAGCAGCAATACAAGTACAGCTACTCAGCCTTTCCAGAGAAGCATGTGCTTGCCTGGGTCTGAAACATTCCCATTCTTCGCCTGCCACTAGCCTACATGGTGTTTAGGTCCTGGATTCAGGGACACTCCCTCCTGCAAGGCTTCATGAGCCCTGCAGAGCAGGTGAGCTGTGCCCTCCTTTGCGCTCCCTCTGGAACCCTTTCTGACTTCTAATCATAATCCTCCTTACCCTGAATTCTGATCACCTGTGTTCCTCCAGGGTCTCTTGCCCTAGCACAGTACCTAGTATATAATATGCTATTTAATACATATTTATAGAGTGAATGATTTTCAGGCAGAACGTGTTACCAGATGAAATTCAGCTAATATACAACATAATTCAAAAGGAGAGCATTTGGGGGCATTAACTGAAGCTTCAGGACAAAGAACCTCCGAAAAGTTGAGTTGGGGGGGTGCATACACAGTGCCACATGGCTCAGACATCGTAGTCACCGTGGGTGAGTGGCAAGCCACAGCCAGTCCCAGATCTACCAATGGGCAAAGCCTCATGTACACACCCACAGGCGGCAGGGAGCTCTCATTCAGGGACCTGCTGTCAGTGATGCCTGTTCCCCCCCCCTCCGCTGCTCACAGGCTTCTCAGGCCCATGACTGGGGTCGTCACTGTGGGAAAGCTGAGGCCAGAGCTAGATACGCAGCTAATCTTGTCAAAATGTGTGGAAGTCAAGTCATCGAAGAAAATTCAACACCACGAAACTTCCTAACTAAAATACGTGGTATTCATATCAAGAATAAGTATTTGGAGAAAACCTCTTTATTCTGTTAAATTACGATGAAGGCAGAAGAACAAGAACCATGAAAGGCAACCTTTTACTCAGAATTACCTGACGTGGACTTTCACTCCCACTTGAATGGCCCCATTGGTTCTAATCCATGAAGTTAACAGCCGGTGAGCCAGGTCTTAAAATCCATGATTGGATGATTGATTGGCAAGGTAAAGAAAAGAACTTTAGAGGATGTTTCATATAATTCATCAGCTTACTACTGGCCTGAAGATACTCTAACGATTGCAAAAGATGTCATTAAAGAATTCACAGATGATGGTGTTAGGGCCTTGGAACTTGACAGGGAAGCTTCTGAACAAGAAACACGTCAAAGAGAAAATGCTACAGGAATGACCAAAAAGCCACGTGTAAATCATACCTGAGGGTATGACACAGTCCAACACAGAAAACACAGACATTGCTATTAGGTATATGACAGCAATGGACAGAAGTGGCTTTTCCACAGCAAGGACACTGTTAAATTTCCTGGCGAGTTCTTCCTTTCTACTGAGGATACAGTTCTTGGCCTTGACCTCAGTAGAGACCCTACCACAGGACAAGGAAAGACTTCTTGGAACCTCTTTTAGGAGCCAAAATGCAGTTCTGAAGTTGGCACTGCATTTTTCAGAAATTCTAAATGAAATATAAAAAAGAAACACAAGGGCTCCTGAATCTGCTTCCAAACTGATAGACACAAGACACTTCCCAACCCCTCAAAGGGGAAGGCGTTGTCAGGCAACACCAGCACCACTGGACAAGGGCTCAGGGTTTCAGGTTCTCCAGACAGCCCTGTCCCTCCCCCCCTGGACTGTAGGATGCAACCCATGTGTGAAGTAGTACCATTCTAAAAATATAAATATTATTTAAAATTTTTTTAAATAAAGTTTAGTTAGGGGGCATGTACTCATTTAAGATTCCTGTCTCTGGATTTTTGGGTTGTGGGAACCTAAGCAAGTTACGTACTCTCTCTGAACCTCAACTTTCTCATCTATACCTTGAGATCATAAAATTTGGATTGCAGGGAAGATGAAATGAGGTAATACATTACTAAGTCAGGAGGGCACTCTGTTCTTTACATATAACCTAGTGCCTGTCTTGGCCATTGCTTCTAGTGCTGCTCCTTGTCTAGTTTTACCAGGGAAAGTTGGAAGAATAAGGCATTTCAGACAGAAGGACACTTCTGAGTAAAAGCACAGATGTATGAAAAAACATGCTGCCTTTGGGCATAAAGATGATTCATGGCATTGACCAGAAAGCCTGTGGATATTTAATGCTGAGAGATTCCTCTGAGCCAAGGAATCAAATACTCAAAGAATTAGAGATCTAGTGAGAGCATGCTATATTCCTGCTTTTAAAAGCCAAAAACCGAAATGACTAGTCTAGTGTGTGTCTGAGTCCAGGATGTCAGACTTTTCTGCTATACATACAGGTGAGGCTCTGCAGTGGCTGCCATTTTGCTCACAGGAAGTGGGTGAATCAGCCCTTTGGTCCCCTGGGAATGTGGGCTGCTGATGCTCATTCTTTCCAGGGAAGCGTGGTGTGTCATTAGCCACCTTTTTTTATTTGGAAGCATGACACCAGCATTGCCTCTGTCTCTAGCCATCTAGTCTTTTCCTAAGGTTTGCTGGGCAGAAACATGAAAAGCTGTGATTTGGTCCATGCGACTGGGACCAGGGAGAGTGGGTGTGCGGGAATGCATGGTCCCTTAACTGGTCCCCTTGCCTTTGAGAGAGCCACTGACTTTCAGTCCATGACACAAATAAAGTGTACTTAGGGGTCAGCCATTCCTCTCAGACCTGCAGTGGGTCTCCATGGCTGATTGAAATTGCTTATCTTTCCCTTTATGTCTATTATTTGAGTCTGCCTTCCTTTCTATCTGTTCTCCTTTAAGTCCTGCTGATTCACTCTGCGCCTGCCCCCTAAACAGCTGGCAGCACTACCACCTACCCCTCCCGCCTGTCACACACACACACCATGATTCTGGCTTCTGATTTTCCTCAAACCGTCTCTTAAACTTAGAATGCCCACATCCTATTATATAATTATCAAAGGAGCTTAGATTTATGTGTGGGATGGAGGTAGCGACAACTTGAAAGTAACAAAGTACTATTTGGTTTCTGGTATGTTGGTTTTCTTCCCAAAGATAACATATTCGGTTTAAAATCTGGCTTAGTTTTGTCACTTTAGAAAGGGTAGAAGTGGACAGACTAGAAATCTCTGGGGTTAGGATGGAGGAGTTGGTAGGCAGAATCCAGGGTTTAAACTTTCTAATTAAGAATATTACTACCCATGGGATAGCTTGCATTTTATCTCACATGCATTTCCATTTCACTAGCTTTCAGACTTTAAACAATCTTAAAATTTTGTCAAACGTCAGTATATAAATTCAGAATACAATGTTTTCTAAGCCAGTTGAAAGAATTACATCATTCTTGCACCCTGTAGGCATGTTCACTACAAAGCTGTACGAATGTGAGCTAAGTGACTTAACAGGCTTTGTCATTGAACCTGGTCATTGGTCACTGAACCACAGATGTCAGACAGAAAGAGCAGCAGCTGAGTGGAGACTGGATGAGTGGACAGTGACTGCCGACAAAGGGGGGATAAGAGCAGACAAGAAAGGAGGGCCCAGCAGGGACTACAGACTCACTGAGCCTGAAGCTGTCTGGGAACCAGAACAAACAAACAAAAAATAAAATGCCCTGCCACTGCAAGAGTCCTCAAAGGAGTCGTCAGCTCCACTAGTGCTCCTCGTTATTAATCAGCAACCAGACAGAATGTGGCTCCTATGCATCAGGTTCCATTCCAGAAATTTAAGGAGAATGGGGACAAGCAGAAAACACAGTGTCTAGCTCCAGAAGTATTTACCATCGGTGACACTGCTACACTGCCAAAGTAAACTTGTATACATTAAGCTCTTTTTATAAAAGCAGGGGCACATATAGAACTAGGTTTGGTTTCTCTCTCTAAAATATTTAAAATTATTTAGTCACAAGAGATATTTGTTTACTTTTTCAAAGATGCTATTTTCTGACAATGCTAATAATGGAAGCATTTCTGAATAATGACCTCACACAGCTCACTCAGCTGTCTCTCTGCAGACTTAGATAACATTCAGCCATGACCTCGCTTGGGCCAGGAGCAGATCTTAACGCTTGATAAAGTTGTGCTCAGAAATGCAGTTTGGATTCAACTATTTCCCCTCTTTACTGATAACTTCTCTAATAAAAGAAAATGTCTCACTCAAGGTGTTTACTTTCCCCAAGATTCTTCGGGAATGGGGCCATTGCAACTATGAGTCATTAGACAAAATGAAAGTTGAATCCTGAAATGGATAAATCAGGAACCTGCAAACTCAATTTATATTTAAGGCATTGGAACACTGTGGTTATTTTATTCCACCAAGCCAGTCATGTAGAGTCAAGGAGTCTCAAGATCTTACTTTCAAAAGGCTGATTTGGGGCACTGTTCCCTTGGGCAAGACCTCCTCTATAAAGGCACTTCAAGAAGTTCTAAAAAGTGGGTGCTGTGACGTGGCCCGTGGTACTGGGAAGAAAGATGGATTGCCACTCCTATAACATGGAAGGTATAGGTGAGGGTGAGTGAACATTATGGGAGTCTCATCAAGGCAACAGGCAGAACCAAGAACAGCTACTTATCGAAAATGGAAAAAGGAATATGTATTTTTGTCTCACTGTACACAAAATTTCTTTTTAGAAAAATAATGAGTAGGAAAAATTAAGAGTGGGAAAATGCTACTACCATTGTTTGGCCTTTCTGCACTCCTCATATCTGAGGCTGGGCAGGACAAACATGGCAAAAACATTGAATCTGGAGCCTGGAAATGTAAGTTCAAGTGCAGGCTCTGCAGCTGACAGTTTGAACTCACTGTTGACCTTCAGAACATTCCCTTATTCCAGAGCATCCACCTCTTGCCTATGATATAAGGCAGCAGTCCCCAAACTTTTGGGCACCAGAGACCAGTTTCTTAGAACACAATTTTTCCACAGACTAAAGGGGGATTGTTTCAGGATAATTGGAGTGCATTACATTCAAGCTCACCTCCTACTGTACGGCCTGATTCCTAACAGGCCCAGACTGGTACCGGTCCACAGTCTGGAGTCTGGGGACCCCTGATAAAAGGAAATTAGATGAAGCCTCTGTGTTTTTTCCCATTTCTAGCATTCTATGGTTCCAATGATGAACTAAAACAAGAATCATGTTTTTTTATACATAAAACACAATAAAATGTATGCAGTGAAGTGACCTATAAATTCTGCTTAACTTTAAATGTGAATTAGATGCAAATGCAGAACAAAATATTCAGGTGAAAATCATTACCCTCTGTAGATTAGGAAGTATAATGTGGTTCTTTTGCAGTGCGAAGAACGAGTCTTACACAAGCTAAAATAAGCACTGAAAAATGTAGGGAGAAGCAGATACTACTGTGGACTAAGCTTTCTTCCCTTTAGTGAGACTTTTTCTTTTCTGTTTTTGTACCCATACTTAGAGAGAGGACAAGTGTTCCCAAGATTCTACACGGGACAGTGGCACAAGCACTTGAAGTAACATCAGATCCCCTGAGCACAGTTATAAGTAATGCCATTGTTATGACCTCTATAATGACACAGATACATACAGCCCAGAGGACCTGCATGTATACAGCTGGCTCCTGGTTAACCTGGGATACTATCTACGTGTCCTGAGAAAAACAAAAATGTATCCAATTGTCGCACGTGACCTGGACCTAAGAAAAATAGCCTGGGAGCCAGAGAATTCATACTTATTGGGTGCTACAACTTGTGTTCGCATTTAACATATTTTCTTTCATTTAGACTAAAAAGAGCCCCATCAGAACACAGTTCTTAAACATTATCTGATTTCCTGATTCCTACCGTAAAAGAGGGAAAGTGAACCTTGGAAGCGTTAGGTAAGGCCTCCCAGCGCATAAGTAAGGCCAGCTGACAGTGAAAGGTTTCCTCACCCCACGTCCCAGGTCCCACCCTGACTTTGCTGGTATCTGGCTGTGGTATGTGAATGAAATTGCTTAAATTCTTGAATCTCAGCTCACTCACCTGTTAAAAATCACAAAAACCAACTAACCAACCAACCCCAAAGTGACTATATCGCCTCTGCTCTGGCTCCATGGTTTGTGGCTGGTCTTCACAGGGCCACAGTCAATTCGTTGGGAATGGTGCCTTTCACAGTCACGAAGCACAATGGGCTTGGACTCTAAGACGTCCATGTACAATGTCAAAGCTTATGTAAATCGTATTACATATTTACACATCTGTATCGTTTGAGAAAAGGGTCCAAAGCTTTCCTGATGCTATCAATGGAATCTATATTCCCAAATGCCTAAAAACCTTACAATTAGTAGGTCTCTTTATCATGCCTTCCAGCTCAAAGCATCTGCAACCACCTGAAATTAAGGTTTAGTACATGAAGGGAGCTCAAGGCAGAACTGACTCTTGCACAGAAACTATGTGGTGTCATGGAAAGAGACCTGGCAAAGAATTGAGGATTCTGGGCCCTGGTTTACTCTGCTTTGTCATTCAAAGAGAGATGCTAATTCCTGCCTGCCTTCCCTAAAGCAGTTACTGCAAGAATCAAATGTGGTAACATAGATGAAAGCACTCTGGAAAAACATAAAGTATCCTGCAAAAGTATGCTATTAACTGTGAGATATTAAACTATCAAGAAATTTCACTAGTTGTCAACTGAGAAAGAAGGAAAAGTTTCAAGCTCCATCAGCAAAATTTAGAAGCCTTGCTTTTTCATCCTTCAGCAAGGTCCTGCAGCTGACAATTAAACGTGTAAGTTTTCTTGACTGTAATGAGAATTAGTTGCAAGTGTAGCTTGCAGGATTCAGATGGAGATCATCACCAACCTGGGAGCTAAGAAATAGGACTCATGGTATTTTCCCTAGGCAAAACTGTTCCTCTTTTATCTCCTTTATTCTGTTAGTGGTTCCCAAAGAACAGTCCAGGACCAGCAGCATGAAACCTGTTAGAAATGCAAATTACCAAGCCCCAACCCACTGACTCAAAAATTTTGGAGGTGGGCCCAGCAGTCTGCATTTAACAGACCTCCCAGGCTATTGGCCATGGGCACTCAAAGGGAATGGTGGGGCCTCAGTGATGTGGAAGAGTACCTAGTGTAGGGCCCTACAAGGTTGGAGTCAGCAAAGGTTGGGCTGGTGGACAACAGTGTTAGCGAACTTGATAGGTGTGGCCCAAAACATGCCTAAATAGGCCTCTTATGTATATGGCCCCATGTTAGGTTTTATGAGAAAGAAATATGGCTCTATTTCAAGGAATGCAATTCTCTTAAAATTTAGAAGATAACAGATAGCTCTGGCATCCTTGGCAGCCAGAGAATAACAGCAATCCAAAATTAAACCATACACATGTCAAAGTTAGCTCCATAGTAAGCTTTCTTCTCTGAAACTCACAATGATGGAACATGAGAATATATATGAAAATAACCCATGTTTATTAAGCATTTATCCTATGCTTAGCACTGTTCTAAGTGATTGTTACGTGTTGATGGTGCTAGTTATTTATGTGCTACTTATCAGAGTCCAGCAAAGAGCCCAGGACCTATGCTAGACTCTGAAAAACACAGCTGTTCACAGGAGCTCTCACACCAATCACAGAAAATTAAAAGAAATGAGCCCATTAAAAAAAAATGCCAAACAATGCCCTGGCTGGTGTAGCTCAGTGGATTGAGCACGGGCCTGCGAACCAAGGGATCGAGGTTCGATTCCCAGTCAGGGCACGTGCCCGGGTTGCAGGCCAGTTCCCAGCAGGGAATGCATGAGAGGCAACCACACATTGATGTTTCTCTCCCTCTATCCTCCCCTTCCCCCTCTACAGATGAATAAATAAAATCTTAAAAAAAAAAAAAGAAAAAAAGAAATGAGCCCATTGATTCTCCAGTGAGAAGGGGTATGAAGAACAAGTTCAGGGTGTTTTCAGAGGCCTGAGGCTGCTACACTCAGTCTTACATAAATAGAGGTTTCTCAAAGGAGGAAATGCCTAAATTTAGACTTCTAAAGGATGAGAGGATTGGTCGTTTCAGAGCAGGGAAATCTGAGACTTAGGGCACTTAGACAACTGTACTCCAGGTCGTGTATCAATTGGTAGTGTTGGAATTTGAACACAGGTCAAGCCAATTCCAAAACCCTTGCTTTTAACCATTATGGTGAGGCCAGAAAATAGGTGTTACCAAGTCTTTCAAGTCTGATAAATTGGTAGTGGCTTCCAGGAATGCTGATGATGAGGACTCTGAGGCCTTAACTGGGCTCAACTGGAAAGAATGCCATGATCAATTAGTGAAGCCTGCCTTGGGTGCGGGAGAAGGGAGCATGTGTGTCATGCATTTGCTGACTCTGCACTACACAGCACAAAGAGGGAGAGACCTGCAGGGCTGTTTCTTGCTCAGATTGTCCCCGACTTCAAGGAAAGTCTAGCTCCACAGAATCAGCAGGGGCTTATTATATGTTACTAGGCGGGAGTAAGTGACAGCTCCGGATATTGTAAGCTGATAGGGATTCAGTGAGAAAGGGAATAAAGTTTTCTTTAAAAAGTGAAGACATTGATTAAGTGTTACAATGAAAAACAAACAGCAATAAAGCACAATCAATCTTGTAACTCCACTACACTTCAAAATTTATAGGTCAATTCAGTTTTCATTTTTACCTCTGTAACTTCCATCAATGTGGAAGGTGTTGATAGGACAGAAGAATGGCATTGTTGGCAAGCAATGGGATCTACACGTGTCATGACAGCTCCATCATGCCCAGGAGAGGCTTAAATTTAGAAATGCCACCCAAAAAGTATGCATGCAATATAGCTAATGGCTCATCTGTGGAGTAGTTTGGAAACTGAGATAAGTCAGAGGAGTTGAGAAGGTAGCTTGTCTAGCAAAGATAATAATAAGTTAGAGCCAAATTTGATTTACGTGTGATTTATGGTGTCTGTAAGATGGGTGTGTGAGCTCTTTGAAAGCTTATCCAATATTGTTTCCACCAGATATTAAGCCAATGTGCAAATTAAAACAATACTAATGAATAACAACAACAGAACAACCATCACCAAATTGGTCCCAATAATCAAAAGGAAACAAACAGGTACCTCGAGTCAGTCAGTAGTTGGAAATTACTTCCAAATAAATTTCCTTTGCAAAAAAAGTATTTTTTTCCTCCCTGTCTCACCTTCACATTTAACTGTTATAAATACTTTTTATCCTCAACATTAACATTATTTTTTTTAATGACTCATGTATTGGAAATACAGATCAAAAGAAGATGACCTCCCCCAGAGTCCCAAGGTCATAGCTGCTTGCCACCGGGGCATCTCTCTGCAGAAAGGCTGTTGTAGGAACAATCGCCTCTCGTGAACCACGGCTTGGCGAGCACTGCACCCCCGCTTTCAGAGGCTCTCTTTGTAGTTAAAGGCAGCCTTGGTGCCACCGTCTGAACAAGCAGCCCCCCACGCAGAGCTGTGTCTGCTTATTCAGCTCTTCTAAAGCCCCACCCACAGCCAGGAGAAAGTAGCTTTCTCAAGTCCTCCTCCCCCAAGGCATTTACATCAGGGAAGATGGATGGGGAAGCTTATCACCTTAAGATTTACCTTATCTTACTGTGGAAGACAGCATTTGGCAGTACCAGGAATCAAAACAGTTCTCTGGTCGAGTCATGCTGACCAGCACAGAATTATCTGATTCATTTTACATTTTAAACATTCCCTGAAACCTCAGCAAAGGGGAAGCACAGCCATAGCCAGTGGAAAAAAGGCTTTGGAGGTACAAGCTCACAAGGACTCGACCTTTTCTCATCAACCCCCACTCCCAGATTAGATAATCACATGGCGAACTACTAGAAATGGCTTCTAGGTACAGGGTTCCTGTGTATCTCAGTTATCTTCTGTGTACAAATACCAATGTGAAGAAAGTGTTCTAGAGCCCAAGATTTGAGGACTCCAGCTTAGAGTAAGTGTTAAATGAAAAAAAAAGAAAACCATTGAAAGGTTTTCATTTAATACCTTCGGGACCCAGAAGCTTCTCCTTTGCAGGACTCCTGATCCTCTCATGCAGCAAAGGAATACCAAGTCAGTTCAGAAACACAGCCTATTGGCTGTGTAATTTATTCATGTCCTTCATCCTTGGTAGGCTGCTGGATACATGTACCTAATACATCTCTATTCTTTGAGCAATATTGTTGCTGCAGCTTAGCTGTGTGTTGTCATTTGCCCCACCCTTCTGTCCTTACTTTAGGTAGGGGCTGTTTTCTCCTTCGTTCTGAGGAGAGAGTGAGCCCAGTGTTTTGGGTAAAGCCCAGGGTTGCTGGTAGTGTTGTGATCTGGTTTCAGTTCCTACTGCTGACACCATGCAGCGTGACTGCAGACCAGCATCTTTCCCTCTCTGGGCAGCCCAATTATCCAACATCAGTGTAGGACGGCTGATCTCTAAGGACATTCCCACTAGGATTTAGTGGGAACTAGAGTCCTGGGGCCACTTGAATTCAGTGTAACTAGGATTTGCTGGCTGACTTTGTCTTTGGTCAAGTGCTGCCCTGGGCCCTACTGCGGACATGCTTATGTCGGAGCTCTGTCCGTGGCCACGGCACCCCAAGGCAAGCAGGGAGTGAGACGAGAAAAACAAGTTCACAAAGACCTCCAGTGCAGAGCAGAACACACTGTGTGCTGTGAGCAAAGTACAAATGATTACAGGGTCCAAAAGAGGCAGAAATTGTGTCTATTTATGAAAAGTCAGAATAACAATTTACAGCATTTCAGATGAGCCTTGGCAGAAAGAGAATTCAAACAGACGCAGAGTTGTTTCTATAGCAACATTTACTGAGCCCGTATCTTGCTGCCAGCCATTATTCTGAGCACTTTACACATAATAGCTCATCTTTTGAGATTAAGACTATGATTATTCCCAATCCTGCACATGAAGAAACTGAGGCATAGACAGTGTAAGTAGCAGGCTCAGGCTCACACCATGAGCAAGTGGCAACTGCCAGGCTCAAACCCAGGCGAGCTGGGGCCCACACCCAGTATCAGTCTGGAGCCTCTACCGACTCTCACATACGCAAAGTCCCTGAACCTGGAGACCGGAGGAGAGGGCCTTCCTACTGCACAGATGAGTTTTGTGGCCCTGGGCAAGTCCTTTCACGTCTCTGATCTTCCAGTTTCTTCCCTGAAACAGCAGTGACAGGTACTTGCCTCAGCGGGTTGCTATAATGATTCAGCAAAATGGCTTATACTATAAAAATATTTTAAGTGATGCAAAGTCCTACATAATTTTAAATAATAGAGGAAAGCAGAAGGAACTGCATGAACAAAAGTGGGGAGGTGGTAAAATGTAGGCACGTAGTTAGAGCAGAATAACCACCTACTTTGCCCCATGAGTAAGTGCTACTAGATGGGTTGGATTAGAGTTGCTTCCCAACTGTTGCACCATGGCTGGTACTTTCCACTCAAAGTCTTGCTTCCTCTCCTCTCTACCAGCTATGCTAGGCCTTGACTCTGCTCTATGAGTATGGAGAATAATAAATTTAGCCTACGTCCTGGCTGGTGTAGGTCAATGGATTGAACGCAGGCCTGTGAACCAATGCATCGCTGGTTTGATTCCCATTCAGGGCACATGCCTGGGTTGCAGGCCATATCCCCAGTATGGGGTGTGCTGGAGGCAACCATACGTTGATGTTTCACTCCCTCTCTTTCTCCCTCCCTTACCCATCTCTCTAAAATAAATAAATAAATAAAATATTTTAATAAATAAATCTAGCCTATTTTCCTCATGCTTTGTACTGCTGAAGCCCACCCCAGAATGCCAGTGCAGTTCTCACCAGCATTTAAGTTCAAGGGAAGCATTTGAAGGAAAGGACTAGACCCTTAACCCTCATTACTAATATAGACATTGGCCTATTAATTTTAGCAGAATTAGCTCACATAGGAGTAATGCCGTGGAACCATTAGAAAGGAGTAGAAACTTGTCGGCATAAAGAGACAGACTCATCTCAGCAGAGTCTGTGTACCAAAATGTGTTACTGTTGCCTTCTCAATACCAGCAGAGTAGCATCTTCAGGTGGTGCCCAGGTTACCACAGGGAGAGTAGGAAAGCTGAAATGCTACACAATGGTTAAACCCAAGAAAAGGTTTGTAGCTCAAGGGACACTCAGTAGGAGATACACTGGACTGGGGTCAGAAAATCTGAGTTAGAGCCCTAGCTTGGCTGATTTTTAAAGGATTGACCCTGGAAATGTTATTTCCCCTCTCTGAGCTTCATTTTTCTATAAAATGGCACAATTGATATAGATGCTCTCTAAAGCACCTTCAACTCTGAAAGCCTGAAAACATGCAAGTTATTTTTAAGCAGAAACTTAAGTACAGCTATTCTTAGGCTCCCGACTATAAGCTGCGTGTGCTTTTGCATTTCCTGCTAACTGCAGAGGTGAAATTTTCATCTGCATGTTGCTCTTCTGTTTCTTAGTAGCTAGATGATGTGTTTACAAAACACAACCGCAACCACAACTCAACGATGCAGTAATAGCAACTGCAGCAACAGATGCAATAGGCAAAAAGTACCTAGGAACACATTTTTAATGCATATAATTCTCAGAGTAGCTCCATTGGGTGCATTCTGTTATGGTTTCTGTATACAGCTGAGGAAGCAACAGTTTCAGAGTGACTAGTTAACTTGCCTAAGGGACAGAGCACAAAGGTTAACCCCATTTGTCTGCCATCAAACCCTGTGCTCCTATCCACTCAGACATCCAGCCAGGAGTGAACATAGGCACATGAAACTGAGTGGTAACTGAGTGTCCCAGGTGGCTCTTGAAGCCTCCCTCCCTTGAAAAATGATCCCTAAAGATTTTTTCTTTGGAATGAGAGCCTTTTCTGCCAGGGAAAAGTGAAGTTACTAACTCCAGAGTAAGACAAGCAATCCTCCTGAAGTGATAATACAAGAGTGGACAAACCTCCACTGGCTGAGAGAGGATCATAGAGTCAACAGTGACATGAGGAAAGGTTAGTTGCCCCACCTTCTCAGTTATCTGAACGAAACGCCACACGGGAGTCCCAGGTGTCTGCCTGACATTGCTCAATGACCCTGACCATGAAAGGGTTCAAGGAAATGTACATCAGAGGAGTGTCTCAGGCCATGGATGGGACAGAAGGGAGGAACCAGCTGTGTGTGCCAGCCTTACGAAGCATCTGTTCCCAAAGCGCTATTAAACATCAGGTGCACAGAAAGATTCCTGAGATGGCTTCTGTTCTTAAGGGAAGGGCTCACTATATAAGATGGGAGATAAATCCAGGCATGGCCAGCATTAATAAAAAATGCCAAGTGCCCTAATGAAAGTCTAAACAACTTGCTTTGGGTGTAGAGTGGAGGGAGGATCAGACTCAATTAACTCCAAACCAGGCAGGACGGGCTAAGTGCGCTAATGGAAGTAAAAGTTAAAAGCCCTGGGAGCCTAGAGAGGTTTGGATTGATTCTGACTAAGGCTCTCACAGAAGCAGTGGCATTTGAGTGGGATCTTGGAGGGTTGGAAAGAGTGGAGAAGGGCTGCGGCGAAATTCTCCTGTCACGGGAGAGTCGGCACCAAGAGGAAGCCCGTTTGTCTATGTTTGCTTTTCTGGAGGCAGGATGGTTACAAGCATGAAATTGAAGTTCAGACTGACCTGGTTTTGACTCCCAGAGCTACTATGTCTATGTGATGTTGAACCTTGATACCTTCAACTGTAAATGGAGACCCTAGTACCTTCTCCATGGGATTGCTGTGGGAAATAAAGAAATTGATGCATGTGTATAGCAATGCAAGTGTTTAGTAAATGCTCGGTAAGTGATAGCTTTTACTATCTGTACTACTACTACTGCAGTGAGCATTACGAGCTCCTCTGGGTAACATCTGAGGCTAACCAGCCTCTGCTGGATACCAGACAACTTAAAAAATTAAGTGTAGCTACATACTCATTTGCATCTGCCTTCCCTGCGTCTGTGCTTTCCTCTCCCCAGATCCCGGCGTAGCCGGCACCTCTGCCTACTCCTGAAACGTGCTCTTGAGGTTTTGGTTCTGTGTTGTTTTGGTATTCTTGTGCATCCAATAGACCAAAGTATTATTTTGTTCTCTACTTTCTCTTTTGTGCAGCAAGGGTCTACACTGGAGGGTGCACTTTCCCCAGTATTGTCAGATCCAGCGGCAAATGCACAGGAGCCATTAGGCTGCTCCACAGCCCAGCTTTGCTCTGTCCCCTATTTATCACTCTGCTGCTGGAAATCATTAGAGTGTTGGAACTTCTGCAAGCTGCAGCCAAATCTTTTACCAACGAAAACTGTGAGGCCCAGAGACAGGAAGACACCTGTCGAGTTCCAGCAGAGACGCAGGCAGGTGGGCCTGTGCACTGGATCCCCAGGGTGGGTGACGCACAGGCCAGTGCATCCTGGATGGCTTCCCAAGACCTTTCTGCCTTTGCTCTGGAGACTTGGGTTCTTTCGAAATCAAAGACACACTTCCTTCCCCCTTGCACCCCCTCCACCTCCCTCCATGCTTGGGTGCAGCTGGAAGCATCAGCCTTCCTAGAGGCCCACAGTGTATGTGCAGTTTCTGATCCCACAAGGCATCCCCAGGACAATTCCACAGCACTGATGTGGGGCCTTCGCAGCTTGGGGCCCCTTCCACAGCCAGTGAGGTGAGAAGTCTGAAAACACTTTAAACTGCCTCAGTCGGCGGTCAGGAGAGGCAGGTGGGAGACATCTGGGATGACCGATGTTGTCAACTGTTGATAAAAAATGAGGGGACTGCGCCTTTCCTTTCCCATTCCCCGGAGACTGAGCACATACATACTTTCAGTCTGATCCGGGGTGGGGACTGGGTTGAGGAGGGTTCCAAAGCTGCACCTGGGTTCCATGGGAAGGAATGCCAGGAGATGGATGAAGGTGGCGGCTGGTGTGGGTAATGGGAGGGCAAAGCACATACCTTGTATGAGGCCTTTCTGCCTCAGACTTTTGAAAATGTGTTGGTCCTTTAAGACCCTTATCTTGGAAGTCTGCCCTGATCTCCCTCCTGAGGTACAGGACATGCTGTACTTCCACTGTAGGGTTTATTTCATTTTCTCTTGTACAGTTTTTATTGGTGGTTTGTGAGTCTCTCTCCCTCATCGCATTAGAAGGCTCCTCTAAAAATCAGGGTTCTTGGTTCTTATTGCCCCTTACCGGATCACAGATGCTCTACTGAATCAATACCTGAATTACGCACTGGATGGCATGGTGTTAGGTGCGTGGTAAGCTAGCATGGTGGCCAGAACTCACTGTGGGTCAGAGAGACACAGATTGGAATTTCTGTCATGCCATTATCAGTTCCATGACTCCTGTCCTCCTGTGCCCCCATTCTTCTTGTACAAAATTACAGTACTAACAACAGCAATAACAGTACTAGTGTGTACTCTCTAAGGCTGTTACAGGAATTCAGAACATAAAGAATGTAAAATGTGTAGTCTAGTTCCTAGCATCAAAGGGCTCAATACATGCAAGAGGCTATTAGCAATATTAGAAATCACCACCAACATTATCATCATCATCATTATCGTCATCATCATTTGTTGCCACTGTTATTATACTGGAAACCGGGATGCCAAAATCCTCAATCAGTGCCTCTTTTCCTTATATATGAGAAGGAAATATGCAAAGGAACACACTGAAGAAAAGGAACCTAGTGTTTGTCACCATGTTGCTGCTCCACAAACAAGACTGTGGTCCCCACGAGCTGGACGACCCACGGAAGCTTCTTTCCCTGGGGCTCTCGCCTGACCTTGGCTCTCTGGGTCTCAGCACCGAGGGGCCCGGTGAAGACCAACCCCCAGGGATGGGGCAGGGGAGAGTCTTGCCCAGTATCTCCAATAAGACACGTTCCCACCTCAGATCTTCAGAGTAGAGGCTCCTCCTAGTCGTACTCAAAGCAAAGCAAGGCCTGCACAGCACCCCGAAAACAATCTAGCAGAGATCGTTGTCTAGCATGACCTAGCACTGGCCCTGCCCCCTCCTTACTTGTTTTGGAGGAGGCACTAGGGGTGGGGTCCCCCTAAACCGACAAGTGGCCCCAGGACACCGGTTAGGTAGTAATGTGGTCATGGTAATGGTTGTCCTGGTGGGGATATGGGGGAAGGCAATAAAATAACGTCCTAAGTGTGTACAGAACCTATGGAAGAAGTCAGAACTTGAAATACAGAAACACATGGTTAGTAGTAACAGGATTTGGATCTGGAAATGACCATGCTTAGGTAGTCCATGCTGATCCTCTTACGGGGAGGAAACAAAGGTCTTCACTTCTGGAGGGAAATGGTCCACTCCCTTGTTTATTCATTCACTGGGCACTGACTGTACCTCCCAGGGCCAAGAACCGGCTACGTGCTGGGTGAGCACTCGAGAAGAAAGAGCAGGAGAGTCAGCCCTCACGCACTGGCAGCCTAACAGAGGGCCAATCAACAAGCCCCCGGTCACTCAGAGGCAGTGAGACCTCTCTTAAACAACGCCTGTTTGGCCAGGTCGTTGGACTGACCTTCCGTCTCCACTCTGTCTGCAGGCATCCCAGTGATGCCCAGGGGCGGGTGACAGCTTCTGGTGGGCAGTCTCTTCTCTGCCAGCCCGTGTACTTCTTCTCGCGTCAACTTGGTTGGAGGCGCACTAGGAGTCAATTGTGTGTTCCCAAACCTACTTATACAGCTCTGTTTTATTATATTTGAATGATGCAACTAAAAATTATGTAAACTGGTGAAATATGAGGGCAAAAATTGTTTTATTTCTTTGGAAACTAAGTTAAATACTTTTGAAAGGCTCAAAGATGCATCACTTAAAATACTGTAATATTAGGTGTAGGTAAGACAACACTAAAAGCCAGGGGAAAAACAAAAAATAAATCTGTACTTGTATTTATTTTATAAATGACTTCAAGTTCCCACTACATTGAAAGAAAGAAAGCTACGTGTGCACTTAGGTGTTTTAAGCTAAAAGAAAATACCTGTTGTGAGTCATTTGTGTGTGTCTATGATTCTCCATTTTAACTATCTTTTTCAAATAATCTAATTACAGTCCATGTTGCATCAGATAAGAGGGCTTCTACTGTAATTGCAACTTGGATAAAGTGCTGTGAAGGAATCAAACTGAAGGCTGAGACAGAGAAGAGCAGATGACCTAATTCGGGTGGTCCTTGAAAGTTGGGAGGAAGCCAACCAAGCAAAAGTGGGAGAGGAGTTCTGGGTGAAGGGACAGCCTTGGGGGGAGACCTTGAAATGCTGGAGAAGCCGAAGAGCAGATGAGGAAAAGGGAAAAGACGAATGAAGCTGTTCAGGTCAGCAGGGCTCAGACTACACAGACCCTTGGAGGTCATACAAAGGAGAGCAGAATTCATTCAAAGCATAATGAGAAAGCTCTGAGGGGCTTACGGGAACAATTTTGTAACAGGATCCAATTTCTATTTTCAAAAGAACAGGTGAAGGATTTATGAGTGTGGGGAAAGGGTACTCGGGCAAGGTGTAGGCAGGGATAAAGGAAAGCGACAAAGTGCAATAAGCATGCATTATGAGCAGTGATGAACGGGCTGATGGCCAGGGTGGTAGTGGGGGGTGGGAAGTGAAAGTAATGGATACATTCATGACATCTTCAGAAGGGTTTAGATTCATGTTTTCTTTAGTCAGTCAGCATGACCAAGCCTAACAGCTAACTTTTGGAAGGGACGTGTAATCTGATGGGGGGAAACCCTGCCACAAGTCAAGCAAATTGGTTTTCTTCTTCTAGTTTGATATGTATTAGCTGTGCTACTCAGAGCAAGCCTCTTAACCCCTGGAAGCTCATCTGGATGAAGGGAGTAATAATGTCCTGTCCAGCCCACCTCATATTCAGGTTGTGCGATTTGAATAAAGTGATGGCTTACATGTATATCATACATTATAGTGAAGTTAGGATGTAGGTGGTCTCATAGCAGGTACAGCAGGCATCACTGTCCTTACTTCAGAGGGCGTGGCAAACCAAAATTTACTCAACTGTTATTGAGCATCTACTATATGAAGATTAGGGTTAGGCTATACGACTTTATGAACAAATTAGACCCAGCCCTGCCCTAAAGAAACTCATAGTCTGACGAAGAAGACAGACATGAAAATGTTAAGCTATAGAATATCGAGAGAAGTGTGAGAGAGAAAGTAAGTTGGAAACCCAGAGGAGGAAGTAATTCATTTTCTTTCTGGAAGGGTTGGAAGGCTGCCCACTCAAGTCACCAACTGAATGGGGTCTGGAAGGATGTGAGGAGTTTTCCAGAGGTGGAGGGATACTTCTGAGGAATATGTGCACAAGCATGGAAATCTGAAAAGAAAGAGTTGGCTACACATGGCAGAGTGCTTGGGGCCTCCGTTAGGAAATGCAGCTGGAGAGGGGACTCGGGACAAGTGGGACTCCCCCACATGGAGCTCTGTGGGTGCGTTATGCCAAAGCAAAAAAATGAGCACACTGTCTTCATGTTCATCTTTCCTCAAATGCTCTCGCCAGTTCCACATTATATTTGTGCCTTCTACTCCCTCCTTCCTCACTGCTGCTCCCAGAATTAGTTTAAACCTCAGCCTTCCCCTTCCCCCTAACCTCCACCCCCACCCTCTCCTAGAACTCTTAATTGTAGCAGGAACATACAAAGAGAACACCCCAGGAAAGTGAGAAATGCTTTTGTTCTCAGAATTTCATCTGGAATTCAAGGAGCCTGTACCATTTCTTAGCAGGAGCTATTTCATTCCGTGTTTTGAGAAATCTTGAAAGGGAAATCAAATTTCAGTACAAAGAGAACTAAATGCCATTTTGGTACAAGGAAACTAAATGCCAAGGGGGTGGCAGGGCACATCTCTGAGGAGAATGCAGCTGGGCTTTTGCCAAAGACTCTCAGTTGGTGGAAACGGTCTAGGAGCCCAGAGTGCCAGCTCCTGGGCTGGGCAGCCTGCCTTCATGTCTTCACTCTCCATGTGTAAAATGATAAGGAATAAAATATGTACTTGCAGAGGCAGAACACAGCTAGAACTAACTGACTCCCACTTCTTTTACAAAGGAGGAAATGAACTCCAAAGAGGGGAAATAACTTGTCCAAGGTCCTATAGAGAAACAGCATCTTCATTTACTGCTTGGTTATTCATTCACTTATTCATTCGTCCACTCCCTTCAGCAAACATGTTTTGGAGACTCTGGTGTGTCAGGCACTACACTAGATGCTGGGACTATGTTGGAAGATGAAATAGTCACGATCCCTGCCTTACTGGGAAGAATTAATTTAAACAAATACATTGTTTTTAAATTAGGATAATAAAAGACAGAGATAAGCTATGATGAAAATAAGCACGGTTCTAAAAAAGATATTAAAGAAGCAGGATGTATTCTTGACAGAAAGCCTCTCTGAAGGGAGAATACTAATGGTGAGACTAGCAGAATGAGGTTCGACCATGTAAAGAGGGCTGGAAGAGCCTTCTGGGGGAGATTTTAACGTGTGTAAAAGCCCCAAGTCAGGAAAGTTTGGACTGTCCAGACAGGTAAAAATAAAGACCAGTGTGAAGACCAAGCTCAAGGGGGCGTCGCTTGGGAGCAGATGCAGGAAAGAATGGCAGGGGGTGGGGCTTAGTCTTAGATTGCAAAGTGCCCTTACTAGTAGCCTGCTGACTGCTTTTCGCACCCCCATTGGAAAAGTAAGGCAAGTACATGTTCATAGCAAAACTATTGGTCGTGCATTTGTTTTTAAAAGTCATACTCTCAGCATGCTTTACTAAGACCATGGGTTAGAAAACAAAAAAATAAACATGCAAACAAAAAAAGATGATTCAGCTTTTGTTATGTATCTACCTCTGCATTTGGTTGGTGTTCAGCCTTGAAAATCAGCCAAGGGCAAAGGTCAGGAGTGAATTCAGATATCAGAGGAGGAGGAATTTGGTTTCTGTCAGTGCCATTTGGTTCTGAAATCCAGAACTTGGTTTCCATACCCTTATATTATCCTTCATTTTTGTCCTCTCACCTTTTCAGTAGACACACTGTAGCTGGAAAATTAATTCTACTGATTTATGATATCCTCAGGCTGTCAGCTGCAGATCTTGGTAAAACTTTGCATTGATTGACAAGTGCCAATCAAGTTGATAGGTTTGCCATGCACTGTAGTCTTCCTGTTTGGCTTAGGAAAATCCATTTATATGTCAGATGTTCATAAGGAAAGAACAGCAAATAAGAAACAAATTTTTTTCCTCCCACCCACCCAGTGAACAGAAATAAGATAGACAAGTAAGACTGGCTTCATTTCATGAATGGTTTACCTGGTACTTTTTGCAGTGACGGTTCATTCACGAACCAGCGGAAGGAGGTTTATGATTGGTGGAAACGGGCTGGGGCTAGGGGCTGGGCCAGAAACAGAGGAGCTATGGGCCGATCTCTCCCACCACTCTCTTCCTTTTGGCTAGTGTCTTTGTGTTTATTCATTCTGCTGTGTCTGGTTAGTGTGCTAGTTCCCAAAGGCTGCACAGAAGACGGAGCGAAGCAGATGTAGTCCCTACCTGAGCTTTTCAGAGAACCATGCCTCCTGAACCTGAATGAAGCTGAGCGAGCACTCACCCCAACCCTGGACTGAAGCCTTCCTCTTGGCCCTGGAACCCAACCTAACAATGCGCCTGACCTCAGTCTCAAATCCAAGTCCCGATCTTGTCCAAACAGAGCTCTTGACCCCAAACCCAGACTGAGCCCCTGACCCAGCACTCCCGACTAAGGCCCCACATGTGGCTCAGCCTTGGCCTTAAAGGGTCCAGCTACAATGTTGTGAGTCCCCTGATACATAGCCACTTTTTAAATAACCTCTGAAAGCTTTCACCTGTACCCTCAGCATTGGGGTCTCCCCTGCTACCACGGCAGAGGAGCCTTTAGCTCTAAGGCCATGTTCCAGTGTCCTCTGGGATGAAGCTGGCCAGTGCATAGGAGAGGAAGCACCCCACCTACTTGCCATATTGCTCTCTGTGTGTCAGAACTTCACTTGGAGTCTGTCTGTGGACTTCAAGGTCCCACTGGCTCTTGCATAGAAGCCAGCAAGCAGTATCCTTCAGTCAAACTGAGACATCATCAATTGACTTTGAACTCTCTTAGGGTTCCTTCCCTCTGCCCTCCCCAGAGTGTGAATAACCAATAACCAGAGTCACCGCAGAAAAACCACAGGATGTGAGAAAGGAAGCTGGGGTTACACTTGTCTCCAGCATTCCCCAGCTGCATGGTCCTTGGTTCCTTTTTTTATACACGGGCTCTAGGGTCATCATTCCTGCCCTACCTACTTTACCAGTATTCAAAAGAGAAAATGGGTGTGAGAAGTTTGAAAACCATATACTTACACTATGAGTTATTATTACCTCTCCCAAAGTGCAAGCATTTGATCCTACTTGCTATCCAATAGCAAAGTAGCATAGAGTAAGAGTGGCAAACTGCAGCCCACAGGCCAAATCCCACCCCAGTGCCCGTGTCTATAAATGAGGTCTTATACTATAATTCAAGTTTTGCACTCATTTGTTTACATATTATCTTTGCCTGTTTTTGTGCTACAAAAGCAACACTGACAAGTTGTGACAGAGACCATATGGCCCACAAAGTCCAAGGTATTTACTATTTGGCCTTTTGCAGAAAGTTTGCAGACACCTGGCATACAGACACCTTCAGACACCTGGCAATGGCTCTGAAGTTAGAATGCCTCTGTTTCTATTTGGGATTTTTTACTTGATGCCCATGTGACCTTGGTAACATTAATTAGCCTCAGTTTTCTCTCTATAAAATGGGGATAATAACTGTATTCACACCCCATACTATTAAATTAGTAATACTCAGCATAAGACCAGGCACATTAATTGCTCAGTGTTGGTTGGCATTACTATCCAGGGAACGGACATTCAGGTTTGGGCTGATGTAGACCTTCAGGGGACAGGGCCCAACAGCTCAAGGCACATGCCACGGAATAAGACAGATCTGGAGTCTCATCCCAATTCTGTCACTTACTGCATGAATGCCTTGTGGAAGATTAATTACTCCCCCTGAACTTCAGCTTCCTCTTGCATGACATAGAAAAAAATTTGGTTGTTGAAAGGAGCAAATGATAAAACGCACATGAACTGCCTAGACCCAGATCTGGCACATAGTAAACATTCAAATGGTGATATGACTATACCAATACATAATAAAAATAATAGTATTTTCCCAAGTAGAGCCAACCACCCAAAATTGATAGGTAGTAGGAAGCCTCCAGGATGTTGACATCATGTGAGGTAGGAAGCCAATGATACCTCGGACACCCAGTTCTGCTATATTCCAAGCACCCGTAGATTAAATAGACTTTAAGTGGAGCTGGTCAGACAGCCATCAGAAGTCTTTTTTCCAAGCCAATGGGCCCTGAAGACCAGGTACCTTTTCAGCACTGACAATCTACCATCCTACCATTGTCCTTGAGCTAAGTGATAAGCCAAGGAGCAGAGCACACCCACATACACAAGTGTCATTAAAGGATCCTCTTCCCATAACACCACATCAGTACATAGTGATAAGCAGTTTGCTACACAGGGTGAAAATGCCCTTGTCTTAATCCATTCAGCATCCTAAGGGTTGAGCTATACAGTGGGACTCACACTTTTTTGCCTAGGGAGCACTGGCTAAGGAGACTGGGTGCTGTGGGTGGGATGCTGTAAGGTTGGCTGGGTTTCAGACGTCAGCCTATGAGCATGGCTCTCACACTCCGTTGGTCTAAGATAATAGGGAATGACAGAGTTGAAGCACAGTGGCAGGGTTGGGGTACCGTATACCCCCAAACTCATGGACACTTGGTGGTCAGCCTAATTCAAAAGACTTTGAAACAAGTAACATCACCAGGCATTTATGTCTATTTCCCACTCAGCTCTGTATGGGGTTCTGCACATTGTACCAACCAAGAAAAAAATGATAGAATCAGAGGGCTTCTAACTTCAAGGAAGCTTATAAACCTCAATTGCAGGTGAAAAGATAAAAATACACAAAAAGTCACTTGATGATATAGGTAAAAAACAATGAGTCCATCCAACTCAAGAAAAGCACTGGGAGCAAGAGGAAATCAATTGTCAAAAATAGTATCGACTGATTAATATTAGCTGAACGATTTACCTGTACCAAAGTTATTGTGCAGTCAATGTACGATGCCTTCTAGGGATTGTAAAGAATAACATAAGCTTCCTGAGGGCAGAAGTATCATCTGTCTCAGCCACCACTCTCTGCCACCAGGTCTGACCCATAGCAGGCAGGCAACAATGACCGGATTATACATAGATCCTAACTTAAACTGTCAATGTATGATATTTATGGAGCTTCCAACATGGTCTTGGACTTTGACTTGCATTATAAAATACCAGCAAAAAGAAATGTGGTAGACATCTGTTAGTTTGATATGCTCAGTATTCATCCCTCCCTACTCACAGCACCTTTATTATTTTATTTTACTTTATTTGGCTGCTACCTTAGTAAGACAGTTATCTAATCTTAGGAAGACCAAGGGGTGAGCCACGCCCCGAGCAAGGCCGTCTGCAGCTGTGTGAAGCAGTTATCGCAAACTGGCTGGAGCAGTGCTGACACTCTGAAGGGGCTGTCTGTGAAATCCTGGAACATAGAGCTGCCACAATCCCTGTTTTCTCTAAGATCCATTAAAAAAAACTGAGGGGTCCCTCATATCTTTCTAACAAACTTCTTTGTGTCTTAAGTTAGCCCGTTTGGTTTCTGCTCCTGAAGCCAAAGGACTAAAATTAATAAAGCACGAGTGCTAGATAAAAATTGGTGAGGTACAAATTTCCGTGGGCATCGAAAAGAATAGAGACTGTCAGACTACAACTGGTGATGGGGCGGGATAAGAGCTTCGTAGAGGAGGTGGCATTTGAACTGAACCTTGAAAGAATGGAAAAGATTTGGAGGAGAGGCAGGAGGTCTGTGCGGGCTGAAGCAAGAGCGTGAGCCGAAGCCCAGAGCCTAGAGCAAGCTTAAAACACCCGAGGAACAAGCAGCATCTACTCAGAACCCAGTGAACGCACTGGTTGTCCCATGTTGGTAGTTCCATTGCACATAAGTCAGAAGATGTTTTCTCCCCCATTTTCCAATTTAGTTGGTCAGAAACCGTCCCCTCCACTCTGTCTTCCCTCCATTGACTTGAGCCACCACATATTAGAGCTAAAAGGTCCAGTAAGATCGGCTCGTACTGACCTTCTTAGACCAAGATGATGTTCTAGAGCTCCAGGCAAACTCAAGATACCCCCAGATGCCCTACGCACTCAGAGCAGTATACATTTTTCTCCACCTCCATCATTACTGTTTTTTTCTTTCTTCTACTATGTCCACACTGGCCTTCTTCCTGTTTCTCGAGCTCATCAATCTTTTCCTGCGCCTGGATAAGAGCCTTTGCACTTTGTTTCTTCTGCTTGAAACTGTTTCCTTTACCCTTTGCCTGGCCAGCTGCTTCTTACAGTTCATTTCTCAGCTCAAATGTCAGTGCCACAGAGGGGGTCTCCCTGACGACCTTGTCTAAAGTAGCCCTACCCATCTCTCTCACATCATCCCATTTATTTTCTTGTAACACAGTATCCAAGATGGTTTTTAGTTTGTCTAGTATCTCTCTGCCATCTCTCAAACCTAAGCTCCAAGACAGCAGGGACTTACTTGCCTTGTTATCCAGTGTTAGCACCTGGTACCATCTGCTGCCCAGCACACACCCTGCACTCAGTTAACATGTGTCAGATGGATGGGTGAGTAGGTAGGCAGAAGATGGGGAGAAGAAAAAGAAAACTCCTATCTGTAGAACTACACATCCCCAATGAGTATAAACGTTTTATTAGACGTAGTTCACACATACACACAAAACTAAAGTTTGAAAAGCATTTATTTAGTATAAACTCCACTGTCCAGATGGGGGAAATGCAGCCCAGAAGACCCCAGATTAGCTTCTTGGAATTCACTTTTCCAGAACCATGCCAGGCACTTGAAGAGGTATGCAGTGGAACTTACAGTCTATCCACCTGTTTGTCCTCCGCCGCCCCTGCTTTTGTGTGTCAGCCCACATGGTGAGTCTAATTCCAGCACCGGTGAGCCCAGCCTTAACCTGACTCTCAGCTTCACGCGCAGTGTCCCATCTTGTTGGCCTTCAGTGCCTGGCAATTGTGTTTCACAAGAAGTGCACAAAGCCGAGCAGGGGAGGGTGGCTCCTCTACTGCATCTCCCTTTGCTGCTGGGTCCCAGCTGGGTCCAGGCCAGGATGAAGAAAGGCCTGGGACAGCTGAGCGGAGTCCAAAGCCAAAGTGAAATGCAATACTGACACGTGACACACTGGTTTAACTGCTCCCTCGCTGGCAAGGTGCCCCCCACCTCCCCCACACCAGCCGTAGTGGCCTTTCTGGCATTTCTCCACTGCCCCCGTGTCTGGCCCCCCACTGCCTTTGTCCTTCTACCTGGATGTGGACACAAGGTGCTCAGCATCGTGTCTGGCTGTGGTGAGTGCTCAGTAAACACTGGCTGCAATCATGCTAAAGATCATTTATTCTACGGTTAACCCCTTACTACCCTCTCAAAACACCCTTCTTTCCCTTGATGTACAACTTCCTGAACCTGCGTCAGCTCTGTGTCATGGGTCGCCAACCCCTCCCGATTTTGTGGCAATGCTAGTGTCTGGTGCTCAAGCAATGTTTTTGGAATTTAACAAATTACTGGTAAGATTTTACCTAGTAAATGGCAGGAAGTCCTGGGTAGGTCTCAGAATTCTAAATAATGATGATGCTGTTTAGAGGGGAGAGAACGATTTATATCTGTTAGAATTCACTGCGTGTCAGTATTAGATCTTGGTTGCAAGAGAGTATCAAGGGATGGAGGGGCACGTTTATTGTCCTCTGAGTGACAGCAATAAAGCAATTTGATGTCACAAAGTTAGAGTCGGATCAAGAAGGTCATTCTCACCAACAAGGTTAAAATTACTCGAGGAAGGGTACATGGGCCCAAAAGTCCTCCTAACCACCCCACACTTCCTATCTCCCTCCCCCAAATGAAGCTGTCCTATCAATCACCTCATTATCCACTATTTACAGCAAGGCCGCCACATAGGCAGGGACCAAGCCGGGAGCCACAGAGAAATGTCTGTGTGCAGAGTGTGAGGCCTTAAATGAAGAGATAATAAAAAGAGAGTTGCTAACACCAGGACTTCCCTCCCCGGGAGAGAGCTGTCAGGCCGAGCGCCCAGGGCTGGGAGATTTATTGAAACCAAGTGGGTTCTGCCTTAACTGCGAGCGATGATCAAAGAAGAGGTCTAAGTGAACCAGGGAGGAGATGGGACAGCCCACACCTCACGGTGTGTGTGTGGGGGGGGGAGGTTCCTGCCCTCGGCAGCCCCTGCCCTCCTGCCTCCCCGAGAGGGAATTCCTGGCCTCATTTTTGACTTGCTCTGATTTGTTGGACACATTCTGCTACAGAATCTCTTGGAGGCAGGGACTTCGGCATCTGACACTCTAGCAGGTTTCCCCAAATGTGCTGTCTTTTGTCTGCTAGTCTTTGCTGGCACTGCTTCTTCTACCTGAAACACCCTTTACACACGGGAACTGCCCCCTACCCCCTTCTGCTGGATGGCTCCTGCTTATCTGTCAGTGTCAAAGCTAGCGTACCCTCTTGGAAGCCTTCTTTGAGCTTCCCGAAGGTTGCCGTTCAATGTCACTGCCTGAGCCCTGACCTCATCCCTACCACAGCACTTACACTGAAGTGTGATTGCATGACCAGCTGCTTGTCTCTCCCACCGTCAAGGTACAGTCCTGGAGAGTGTGACCTACCTGGTTTGCCAATGTACCTTTAATGCCTAAGGAGGGGTAGATGTTAGATGTCACCAGGCAGATGGATGGTGGACAGAGAGATGGACCAATAGGAGAATAGATGTGGTGCATATGTCTTCATAATCCCCAAGGGAAGCACCAAGCACACCACTCAGTTTTGTTCTAACAGCCACAGGCCCTAATGCAGTAATGCTTCTTTTTCTGGCATCACTAAGGGAAGGCAGTGTGCTATCAATACATGAGAGGGTTTTCTAGAAACCAAAGCCACCCATCTGCCAAGACTGTGTCCTCCCAACACCATGGAGGGAGGGAGGAGTGGCGTTTCATGAAGGTGAGGGGCTCAGGCCCTGCGGTCCGCCTGCTGGAGTTCAGCTCTTAGCATCGCCTGGCTCTGCTCTTGGGCCTCACTTTCCCGGTTTGTAACCTACCTCGGGGTGAAGGGAGTTAATGCAAGGGCATGTTCTTGGCAGTGCCTGGCACTTTGTAAGGGCTCAAATGTCAGCTCTTAATGATTACTCTGAGAGGCATGCTCTGCAGTGCTGTGGGCTTACCTGGAAGGAGCCGCACACAGGCTGGTCTGCTCTGACTCCACATCAGTGTGAGAGTCTTCAACGAGCCCAGCGCACAGCGAGTTCGGATGCCTTTGAACAGTCCCATTTCTGCTCTCCTGCTTGTTGTATTGAACAATACAGTCTCCACCTCTAGCCCCCTTTCTGATTTGCCGCCTCTCATCTACTCTCTACTAGGTAACTAAATCACACAGCGGGTTAAAAAGTATATCTTGAATAAAACTTGAGACTCTGAATGCACTTACATTTAGTGCTAGAATTCTGTTACAGTCAGATCTAAGAACTCACAGTCTTTATCTGGTTTCTAGGTTTGAAAATGAACACTGGAGGTTACTCAGAGTTTGACCAGCAAATAGCTAAAGTGTTGTCAATCAGTAAACATGTCTCAATTGATTAGACTAGAGTCTAGACTATTGGGGCCTGAAGAGATGTTAAATATTATGCAGCCCAAACCATCTTCTCATACATGAGAAAACTGAGGCCCAAGGAGAGTGTGGGATTTGCTCAAGGTCATATATGTATTGTGTTGTGATAAAACCAGAAAGAGGATCCTCCCAACCTGTGGCATTGTATTTTGTGCTTTTTCTACAAGATCATGGCATCTCTTCAGATTGAATGTTTATTGTGACAGATTCAAAGAAATGTCCTACGACTAACTACCAATTATATTTTTCAACATGTAATCAATGACTGTATTCTCCCATAGGCCTTAGATCTACAGAGTCAGTACCTCTCTCTGTCTCTCTGTCTTTCTGTCTCTGTCTGTCTGTCTGTCTCTCTCTCTCTGCTCAGGCTTAGCTGAAATGAGGAGCAAGATTGAAGTTCAGATGCTCAGTGGCTCTGGGAGCCAGAGTGCACTGGAGCATATGCAGGCCAGGCCACCTACCTCTCAGCCATGCTCTGTTAGGAAGCAGTGGGTAAATGCACCCAGTTAGCCTTAAAAACAGGGTAAAAAAAAACTTGGTTTAAGGGAAGAGAAATCTGTAAAAAGGAAAACTAGGGAGGTCGTTGGAGGGGAGAATATCCCGGCCTCTGGTGTCAAAGATGTGATCACGTCTACTTGCTCTCAGGTCTTCCACCACATCTCATCCTTCCCGCCTCTACTTCCGAAGTTCTCGCAAGAGGCACCGGCGGTGAGGCCCCCAGGGCCCCACCTAAGGTGTGAGACAAGGGAGACAGCACAAGGGACTAGATCCAGAACATAAGATTTATATCCCACAGGGTGATATTCCACTGCTGCAAGCGGAGAAGAGATCCTAAAAATACCGAAGGGAGTATATGATAACATATTAGAGGGTTTATGTGCTCCCTATATTCATTCACCCAGTAAGATAGATTGTGCTTTTTGACAAATCTATATTTAACATGGGCAGAATAATATACAGTGTGTGCTTCCTGGTAGAAAAATCCATATTTATGGAAATCTTGATTCTGGCAATTATAATAGACATTTAATGGCCATGCCTGTTGTCTGCTGTAAGCAGATAGAGCATCCTTATTGGGTGAAAAAGAAAATAGCATGAGTGGCAAAGCATAAACAGCTCCCTCAGAGGAGCAGGAAGTCCAGGGCGCCCTACAGCCACCCCAGTTGGGCCCAGCCCCTCCTCACTCACCCCCGAGAGCCCCGTGAGCCTCTCCTCCAGCACCCGCCACCCGTCCATCCAACAAACACTTATTCTGCACCGACCCTGCCCTAGGCGCTATCCCGGCTTTGGGGCACCAATGAGATTCCTGTTTTCGAGAAGTTAATATTGAGCCAAGCCACCATAGGTATATGCAAGTAAAGAAAACTATTGTAAATGATAATTTAAATATGAGAAATAAGACAGGGTGATGTGATAGTTATGGGGGGGTAGGTGAGGGTAGAGTCACCATTTAGGAGAGATGGTAAAGGAAAGCCTATTCAAGGAGGTGAGATTTGTGAACTTTCACTTTGTATTATACATTAAAATGAAGTTTAGCAGCATAATGATGCTAAAGTTCAGAGGAGAAAGTGGGGGGAGGGCAAAGTGGCTCAAACATACGTAATGGAGGGAAACTGGACTCCAGGTGAGGAGCGCACAACACAGTACACAGATATCAAATCACGCTGGACGCATGAAGAGTGTACAGTGCTGTTAACCCATGTTACCCCAATAAATTTATTTTAAAAAAGAAAGAAAAAGATAGAACAATCATATATTTGGTTAAAAAATGAGTTTGCAATATTAGGTCCTAGGAAGGACCTAACTGAATATAGACATCGCAGAAGCAGCTCTTCAGCTTTACCAAGGACCCAAGGCTGAGTTTCTCCTCTCGGGATTGGAAGGGGCATTTGTCGGCCAACCCTGCCTTCCACGCTTGCTTATTCCACATGGCTCTCAACTCTGGCTCCAGCTCCACATTCTCTTAATGTGTATCATTTGCTTCACACTAGGAATTTGTCTTATTTTCTAGTGAGCTTATTAAGTATAAAAATTGTTTATTTTAATAAAGTCAACTTCCATTTGCAAAAAACAGTCTAGTAGCCAATTGACCTGCAATTTGGCCTTATGACCTCTTTTTCTGAATTACATTCTAACTAGCAGTGTAACCAACACAAACCAGAATTGGTAACTGCACTGGGATCTTACAAAATGCCTCCTGTGGGGATGTTCACAGAGCTAAGCTATTACTATGGCTGATACACTAGGGGGCCTGAAAAATCAGCTAGCAGGATGTAACGCACACAAAATGAACATCAGCAGAGAAATGTACACCAAAAGCTAAGGGTAGGCTGGGAAAATCAACACTTGTTTTTTTAAACATGAATCAGCAGCAAGCTGGCAGACCTCTTTCTTCCTATAGCATCTTTTTATGCTTTGCTCAAAGCGATGGGCAGTGTTATGGAAAGATTACTGGATTGAGGTCAGGATATCTCCTGGACACACATATGTCCTAGCCGTGCTACCTTCGACATGTTCATTAAGTTTTTGGTCCCTGGTTTTCCCCTTTAAAAGATGACCCAGTCATAATTTTCCTACCTCAACAAGGTAGTTGTAGACATAAAGTGAGAGAACATATGAAAATACTTTGTACACGCTTATAATTAATAACCATGACAGTATGTGCCATGGAACTGACACCTAATAAACACTGAATTAGACAGACAGGTGTCTGAGTTGGACAGATGAGTGGATGAGAGGCATACCCATCTAGATGGGTAGAATGTATGCACAACTGGAGAGATTAGTAGGCAGAAAGGATGGATGGATAGATTGGTTGGTTGGATGGGTGGAGGGCTAGATGATGGATGGGTGGATGATGGGTTGGATGAATGCACTAGTCGATGGATTCATTTTGGAGCCACCTGACAGCTTGTTTGTAATATCTTCTATCCGTTAATCCTTCTCTTCTCTTCCAGTCTGTTCCCAGTTCTCCAAAGGAGTCTATGCCATCTTTGGGTTTTATGAACGGAGGACCGTCAACATGCTGACCTCCTTCTGCGGGGCCCTCCACGTCTGCTTCATTACGCCGAGCTTTCCCGTTGACACATCCAACCAGTTCGTCCTTCAGCTGCGCCCCGAGCTGCAGGACGCCCTCATCAGCATTATCGACCATTACAAGTGGCAGAAATTTGTCTACATTTATGATGCTGACCGGGGTAAGCCAGAGACTAGGAGAGGGAGACTGTTGAAAGCTGGAGAGGAAACTTCCAGCAGGAAGAAAAAGTGATGCCTTCTGCCCCCTTGAGAAGCATAGGGAAATAAACCAGAAATGCTTTATTTCTACAGGCTGACTTTTCAGTGGTTAATCTCTAACTCATGAAAACTCATCCTTTCAGAGAGTAATCCTCTTAAAGCATCACGTGTCTCTCTATAGCTCACCAAGTTTCCATGGCTCCTGAGTCCAAACTTCAAGTCCAAGGACCTCAGTCAAGTGCCTTATGGCTCTCGGCAAAGTTCTTAGGAGCATAAGCACTGGAGTCAGGCAGTACTGAACTGAATTCTAGGTTCTCCCCAGCTGTTTGACTTCAGGCAAGCACTCTTTGTCCTGGTTCAACCACTCATGTAATGGGGATAAAATCCTTTCTATGCCTTCATTTCCTCATCTCTACCACGAAGACCAAACTAATCTCTACCTCATAAAGTTGATGTGGGGATTGAGTGAGATAATGACAGCTCAGTGCTTGTCAGCATCTAGAACAAACACAACACAGAGTCCTCTGTATATAAGTTAGCCCCTATGGTCACCATCGCCATCATCATCATTATGTACCGTCTCAAGACTTTATAGTTCTGCCTCCACCTGAATTTTGAATTTTACATCATATTCTCCTAATGATTCCTATCCTGTTTTCTTCTCTGCTTCTCTACTCATGCTGTTCCCATTTTTTGGAATGCGCTTCTGTTCTCAAATCTACATATGCAAATCTTTCCTTCCTTTCAGAGTCTGCTCAACCATCCCTTTCTCTAGTCTTTGTTCCTGAAATGAGAATTCTGCTCTTTTTCTTATTTCCTATGGTGGTTGTATAATACCGGTCTACCTTCCCCTTGCACGCTCAACTTAGTTATTATTGGTATAAATAAATAAATGGATCATGCAAAATCTGGAAACTGAGGCAGAGGAGTTTTCTCCCCAAGCTAAAGGGAGGTTTTATAGGAGATTGCCTGTAGGGAATCTCCCATAAAGGGCAAATGTAGGGAGGCTTAGAAGACCTTTGAGTCGGAGAGTGGCTTGTGAAATGGCTTTTCAAGAAGAGTTCGGCAGGCATTATTCAGATGAGAAGGAGCCAAGAAGAGAGATCAGAAACACTCTATTAGATTTTTCTTTTCTCTCCTTAGTTTGATGATTTTCCTTCTTAGACAGCAGTCCTTGTAAGGATCACCTGCTCAAGGGCTTGGCAACATAGAAACTTGAACTGTGGCAGTGGCAAAGCCGGAAAAATGTAACTTTGATTATAGAGGATCATCTCTAGGGTGAGCAGCAGCCCCCACACTCTTAAAAGGGCTTTGCCTGTCTCAGAACTCTGACTAGCTGTGTGACCTTGGTCAAATGACTCAGTCTCTGAGCCTCAATTTCCACATTTGTGAACCAGGGATCATAATGGTAACTACCTCATAGGACTAAGTGTATTGAAGGCAAGAAAGCTAGCAAAAACAGTGCCAGACAGGTAGGCAAACTTTAGTACCATACTGAAACAATTTGTACTAAAAAATAAACAAAGATAGGAAGGCATAATACAATCAATCTAAAAATAAAGCTTGCGGCCAGGCACCTTATTGGTCACTATGGAAGGGATTAGTAGTATTAGTGGGAGACAGAAATAATATATGTACAAAAGACTGACTAATAATGCAAGAGAGAAATAACCATCTGACATGGGCAGAATAACAACCTCCACCTCCCTCCCAAAGATGCCATGTCCTAATTCATGGAACCTGTGAATATGTTTTATTAAATAGCAAAAGGGATTATGGTTGCAGATGAAATTAAGCTTGTTAATCAACTGACCTTAAAATAAAGAGATTATCCTGGATTATTTGTCCGGGTCCAATGTAATCACCAGGGTCCTTAAATGTAGAAGTTGGAGGCAGAGAAGTCAGAGTCACAGTGTGAAACGAAAAAGACTTGACCAGTCACTGCGGTTTTGAAGAGGAAAGGGGCCATAAGCCAAGAAATGCAGGCAACCTCTAGATGCTGGAAAGACAAGAAAATTTTCTCACCTAGAGCCTCTAGAAAGCAACACAGCTGCACTGACACCTTGATTTTAGCCCAGGAAGATATATTTCAAACATCAGACCTCAAGCAATATAAGATGATAAATGTATGTTTATCATAAACATACATTTATCATCTTATACTGTGTTTATGTTGTTTTAAGCCACTGAATTTGCAGTAATTTGTTATAGTAGCAACAGGAAACTAATAAACAATCTATGTCTCAAAGATGAAACCAAGGAGCATTGAGTAATGAGCTCCTCTATCATTTAGCTATAAATTAGTATATAGTAGTTGAGTTTAGTACATGTTGAATACCAACTATGTGAGAGACAAAGTATTAGGTACTGAGATACACTGAACATTCATGAATATGACTGACAGTTATTAATGTGTTCAGCTATCAGGCTGGCACATTCAATAAGCAGTTACTAAATATCTATGTATCCTGATTGCCACTTCCATGTCCTATTCACCCGACTTCCAGGTTTATCCGTCCTGCAGAAAGTCCTGGACACAGCTGCTGAGAAGAACTGGCAGGTGACAGCAGTCAACATTTTGACAACCACGGAAGAGGGGTACAGGCTGCTCTTTCAGGACCTGGAGAAGAAGAAGGAGCGCCTGGTGGTGGTGGACTGTGAATCGGAACGCCTCAATGCCATCTTGGGCCAGGTAGTGAACCCCGCAAAGGCTCAGGGTGGGTGTGGGAGATAGCTCCAGGGAAACCTGGGTGACCCACTGCTGAGGGCGTCACAAAGAGAGGGCTTGACTAGAGGCCACATGCCTTTCTCCTCATATCTATAATTCATAAACTTTAATTCTGAGATTTTACGAAATAGTACGCACAATGGGAGCCTTCGCAAAGGGCTTCAGACGGTTCTCAGATCAGCCGAACAAAATCTTACTTCCAGTGTTTCCCTTTATTGTTAAAAAGCAGATTACAGGGCAGTTGGGAGTTTGTGAAGGGCTATCACATCAGGGACACAGCCTGTAGAGCCAGCTCCCTGGGTTCGGCTCTGGGTTCTGTCGCTCGAGGATCCAGCATTCGGCATCTCACTCATTTGGCCCACTGACCTGTTTTCGGAGTCCAAGGAGGCAGCAGACACCTCCCTGTCTCCTGTTTCCTTGAACACTCTCCTGTGCCTGAGAAGTCGGTTGGCTGCACATTCTGTGAACGGGCACTATAACCCCAACAGCTGGCAGCCGGAGTTCTCTTTAAGCCCCAGTTCCTCTGGTTCAGAACTAAGCACGTGCTCCTCACAGAAGCAGCAGGCCTTGGTGTAGCTGTCTCTTCATATACCATATTTTTTGGACTATAAGACACACCCTCCCCCAAATTTGGGAGGAATAATGGTTGTTAATGCTGCTGTTGAGTTCTGTTTACATTTATATTGGTGAAATATTCTATTATTTATGTTATTAAATATTTTACTACATTTTTGCTTCGAAATGTTTTTTCCTATTTTCCTCTTCTAAAACCTAGGTGTTTCTTATGGTCCCAAAAGTACAGTAGTAATGTTTGTGCATTCAGATGAGCTAGCAAGGAAGTATATTTTGCAAACATTTTGAACAGTGCTATATGATCAAAAATGGTAGTTTTAGGTACTTGACAACATGACAAAACTTGTTAATGGCCCTCGAGACCCCTGCTGCCTCCATAGGGAATCTCAACACCAGCTCAGCAATTACTCAGAGGTCTCAGCAATAGAACAGGAGGGATTTGGAAACTCAGTGATTCTTGAAGGCATTAACTCTGTGCTACACTTTACAAAGTGTTGGTCTTACCTCCTCCTCTGAGAAAGAGATACCAGCAAAAAAAAATTGTTTCCATGGAGACAGGAGTTCTCTGTGCTGCAGTGAGAGGATTTGAATTCTAGTTAACTGAGGCAGGCAGTCTGGGTAATGGTTAAGAGCAGAGGCCCTGGAGCCAGAGTGGCTGAGATTCTAACCCCAGCTCTAATATTTACTAGCTCAGTGACACTGGGCCAAGTTTTTCACCTTTCTACATCTCAGGTGCTTGCTCTGTGAAGTGGGTATACTAATCACAGTTTCCTTAAGGGGGCTCCGTGAGTATTAAAAGGCTCTATGCATGTGAGGCATTCACAATAGAGCCTGCCACACAGAAAGTGATGCATATAAATTTTGCCTATTTTTGCTATTTATACAGCCAACTAGTCCTGTCTTCTTGTATCACTCACTCTTTGGGCATTTTACAAGTGGTCTCACCTGTGAAATAGGAATAAAGGTCCCTGTTCTACAAAGGTGATAAAAGATTAGATGAGAAAGAGGTAGAGAAAGTGCTGGAGGATAATTAGGGGTTCTTAGTAGACTGAGGGCTTTTCCTCTATCATTCCACATAGAGGTGATAGTTAGTGCTACTATTTTTGAGTGCTCGCCACATACCAGACACTATGCCAAGGCCCTTCTGTGTGTAACCCCACTTCGCCCTCACACTAACTCTATAAAAGTTTCTATCAGTTCCCCTGGTTTATAAATGGCAGAACAAGGGATTGCACTTGCCCAAGGACTCATGATAACATAGAAGAAAAGCAGGAAGTCAAACCCAGCATGGTCTGCCTACAGGACCCAGCTTCTTAAAAATGCAACTTTCCAGCTTTGCTACTTCCTTGGCCAAAGGACAAACTTGTATTTTGTAAGGACCTGCCTTGTTTGTATACTGTAGTACATTAATTTTTTTCATTGTTGAGTTCCTGTATTCTGGAAGGTAAGACCAAATAGCTGAAAGGACCTGTAGATCCTTTAATCTACCACCTGCACTCCATATTTTATGGGTGGGATGATGTCAAATTGGGTGAATGATGTGTCATGGTTCAGACAACTGGTTAGTGACAATGATGAGTCTAGAATTTACTCCTCCTGACTTGCAGTCTGGTATCTTGGCATCATCCTACACTCAGGAATTGGGATCTTTTTGGTCTAATATAAGTGTTCTACTTAAGGAAGGAGACAGTGATTCCAAATTCCAAACAGAAAATCAATTGCCTATTTCTGTCTCCAGCCCCACATCTAGAAGGTAAGTCAACAAGGGCAGGATTTTTTGTTTCGTTTTCTTCTCTGCTGTATCCACATTGCCTTGAATAGTGTTTAGCACTAGCAGGCACTCCGTAAATATTTTTTGAATGCATGTAAAGAATAGGGAATCAATGAAGGCCCTAAAAGATCCCAAATATGAGTTGGGTCTGGGTATCTACAGGTAGGCATTGGCAGGGGTTTATTCTGTAAACAGTGCAAAGGCAGTGAAGGTGTATGATCAGGGAGAAGGGTTATTAGAATATAATGTTTTACCAACAAATAAGACACCAAATTATACAGAGTAATGTATTCATTAAGTTCAGAATGACTTAGAGATGAGAGAGTCCAGGACCAGGCCATCCATCACATCACCCTGTTTCAGTGTCTTTATAGTGCTTCTCACCTATTAAATCTTGTTCGTTTACCTGTTTATATATTTACCGCCTGGCTCCATATTAAAATGTCAGCCCAGTTCAAGGAGGGCATGGGGACCTTGCCTCAATTGTTCGTCGCATGGTGCTTGGCATTTAGTTCATGCTCTATAAAATATTTGCTAATTGGATTAATTAATCATAGAAAGTTTCACAGAGTAGTTCGGATGAGAGCTCAGCCATAAAAGTTATGAATAACCAGAGAGAAAGGAAACAGCATTCCGGACACAAAGAATGTGAATTTAGACCATCCAGTGGAAATGAACTTTGAAGGAATGGGGTCAGTGAAGCAATGTTCCCAAGTGAAATTGTACCTTTATGTACAGCTTTCTTAGTTTGTAACCCTGTGTGCAGTTCTCTCTTTATCTGTTTAGTATGGGTCTCCTCCCAGTAAACTATCGTGCTTGTTTCACTTCCCATGACAGCCCTAGCACAGTGCTTGGTACACAGTATGCACGCAGTAAATGTTCGTGAAAGGAATGTAGGAGAGGAGGGAAGGTAGACCAGGGGCAGGTAGATGAGTAAACAGGTGGAAAGGTTAGTATTAGGTTGAACCATTTGAAACTGCTAATTTTTATTGATCAGTAGTCATCCATTATCAGCTAGTTTTCTATATTTCACCCTGTAATCTTATCTTGCAGAGATTAAGAGTTATTCATGGCCTGAATGTGGTAGATTTTGAAACATCTTTTATTTGCTGCTTTATGTTTATTAGAATAGGTTTTTGATAAAGGTATCTCATTGTTGAAAGAGCAGCAAACCATTTGACAAGAAGATGAAAAAGTAATGAATTATTAATAAAACTATCACCCCAGTAGCATTTGAGCTCCATGGCCTGAAATTTCAAAATCTAACCACCGTTTCAGGGCATTCATTGTGTACACTTGCATTTAATTATTCCCCACATAAAAAAATATGTGAGCCACTACGCACATATATCCAATTAAGTAGATGTCTGAATGTGGATTTTAATAACCTTGAGAATTTATTCAGTTAGAAAAGGGGCCCGAGTATTTCTCCTATGTTTTATGCCTCCTTGCAACAGTGCAGGCAAAGAGGCACCAAGCGGGGTGTACTAACCCCAGTTTGATGATTAAAAAATAAAGACATAGGTCAAGTTAACTTGCAGTCAGAGTCAGGACTGAACGATGGCCTGCAGTCTTAGCTGTTCCTTGGGGGGAGGGGGTGGCATGTCTGGCTACCCAACAGAACCTCTGGTAGGTCTTTCCATAAATATGTTTCCTTTCCTCAGTGATTAGGCACACTCCATACATTCAGGATGGAGGAACATTTGGGGACCCTGGCTCTTAATAATGAACCACAACCAGCTATCACACAGAAAGGCTCACCACAGTCAGGCCCCTGTCCTGATACTACTACCAGACTGCTGTGGAATCCAGGCAAATCACTTTCCCTCTCTGGTCCTGGATTTCCCATCTGTACGGTGAGGGGTTGGACCAGACAATTCTGACATTCCCTACAGCTTCTGGGTTGAGTGACCCATGAATGTTTGAGTACCTAGCTGGTTTAGAGAAGAAAGCACAAAATTTGGGGAAAGAAGGAACTGCATCTGAATATGATTCGTGCACGAAGTTAAAGGTCAAGAACTGGGGCGGAAGTAGCAGATATTGTCATGACGGTGACAGGGAATTAAGCACAGCATGAGTCCCACCAGGGAAGATTCTCCATGCATGGGGAAGGCTTTGAGAAAGGAGTGTCCTTGGGGTTATGATAATGGTACTTTACCCCTGGAATCAGACAAAACTAATTCCAAATCCTGCAATTGTCACTTAATAGTTGGGAAACCGTAGGGAGTTTCTTTAACCTCTCTCTGCCTCAATTCCTCACCTGCAAAGTGAGCATCTCCAATGCCACCATCGCTGGGTGGTTGGGATACTGTCATCGGATACTTAGAATAGGATGAGGTACATTGTTAGTACTCAATTAATGCTATTTCCTAGTATTATTGTTGTTGTGGCTTTAATTGCTAATATGATTAATGAACCTGTTCCCTTGCTTTTTTTTTTTTTTTTAGATTATAAAGCTGGAGAAGAACGGCATTGGGTACCACTACATCCTTGCGAATCTGGTGAGTACAGCACAGTGCAGACACTCAGCTTGTGGTCTTTCCATGGTCGGGGCTCCAGTTTTCTTCCATGGTCCCTGCCTGGTGGAAACTACATAGGCAAAAAGGGCAACTTGGAGCTGCAAGACTCTGTTTGGTCAATACTGAGTTTACCTTTTCCCTCCACATCGCTGCTTGTCAAACCACAGCACACTGTTGGCAAACCTCTACACTCTGAAATGGGCTTCATCAGTCATCACAATTCTAGCTTTAATCAATTCTGCCCCTTGGCAATAAGGACAAAATAACCACAAATGATAATATTACAGTTTATAAATATAAACATTTGAACCATAATTATACTAGTATTGACAAATCTTTACCCAGAAACAGTTTTTCAGCATGAATAATATTATTTCAATTTTGTTTTAATTCACTTTTCTACATGGCATAGATGAGATGTCTTTCTTAAAAAAATTGTTTTCATTTTAATGTATTGTATAAGGTACAATTATTTTCTATGTTATGAAGACTTGATTCATCAAATTTTTTGCACATATTAAATTTTATCTAGTAACATGTTCCATTTTGAGTTTTCTTTTGTAGATATTATTTTTGGCAACTCTATTTCTCCTGGGTCATGTTTGCCTGTCTACTTTTTTTAATCACGAAGTATAATTCTTCCAGTTGCTTTTTTCCAAAGTTAAATGTAATTTTATTTTGCCTTTTGTCCATTTTTAAAAAGTTTTATTGAGATGTAATTTATATATCATGCAGTTTGTTCATTTAAAGTGTGCAACGTAATGGATTTTTATGCATTCACAAAACTGTGAAACCATCAACACGATCTGATTTTAAACCTTTTCCATCACCCCCCAAAAGAACCATAATACCTAGCAGCTGCCACCCTCACTTGCCCTCCAGCCCTAAGCACCCGCTAATCTACCTTCTATCTCTATCATTTGCATGTAAATGGAATCGTACCATATGTGGTCTTTTGTGACTGGCTTCTGTCACTGAGCATATTGTTCTCAAGGTTCATCATATGGTAGCATGTATCAGAACTTTATTCTTTTTATTGCCAAATAACATTTCATTAAATGGCCATACCTCATTTCATCTATTCATCAGTTGATAAACATTTTTGACTGTTATGAATAATGCAGCTATGAACATTTGTGTACAAGCTTTTCTATACACCTAGGAGGAGAATTGCTGGGTTATATGGTAACTCTATGTTTAACATTTTGAGGAACTCCAAAATTGTTTTCCAAAGTATCTGCATTGCCCATCAAATTGATAATGAAGTTTTATGCTGATTAAAATATTTTAATCAATAACAAATTTTACCATGTGTCAATTAGAACAGTTATCAAGTTTTCCATAATGGTAGCTTTTTCTATAGACTTCGCTTCTTATCCTGGTTTGTCTTTGCAATTTTCTGTGTTTCCATTAAGGTGTAATTTTTAGCCTTTAATTTTTAACAAATTCTATCACATTCAGTTTTAGCCATGTTACTTTGTCTTGAGTATTTCTATGAGTAATATTAATTGCTAATTGAATAAAATAATTGATATTTTCTACTTATTTTTGGAATAAAAGGCATTAGTAGAACAAAGGCATAGGATCTGGGTGTATATAGGAGGGAAAAGGTTGAAACGCCTAATCTAAAAGTGAGACCCAAACATCCTGCCTACACCTGAATGCTCCATCAGCGTTTCCGGCCTGATCTCCATCCTTACATCCAGGCCCCTTTACATCTCCTTTGCCCCTCCACTGACCCCTGACTTGGCTGTTCCAGTATTTCAAGCTCAGGACTGGAAACCAAAAAAGCATGTTGAGATAAGTTAATTTAGACCCTAGTCTTAATGGCTAAATATGTTATTTTTTTCTTAGGGGTGTTTGCATTTTAAACAGAACGTGGCTGTCCAGAGACTTTTAGGTGACCAAGAGTCTATGCATTAAAAAAAAGGTCCAAGGATGAAATTTTTGATTTAGTAGTGAAGAAAATTCTGGATGGCCCTTGAATCCCAGATTCTTACTGCTAGAAGGGAATCTGGAAGTGCACTGAAGTCTCATTTGCTTTTAGGAAAACAGAATAGCAAGGTGGTGTGACTTGACCTGGGTCACATAGCAAGTCTGTGGCAGAACTAGGCACAGCAGCGCAGTGAGCAGGCAGCACCCCACTGCTCCAGGACATCTCTGAATGCAGACCAGGCAGGTACTCCGCTGCTGGAGAATCCTGAGCATACACAGAACAGAGCAGCGGCATACATAATCGCCTGTCTAGGGTAAGAAAGAACTTGCACATCGGTGGCCTCAGAGCCACTGCAAGACCCCAGGTAATTACATCACCAGCCTCCATCTGTTGCCAAGTGACCCCTTGGTCACAGCATCACCAAGTCAGCACCTTGGGTTTCAGTATTCTTCTCTGGCCTAATGAGCTCTCCGATTCTTACAACTGCCAGCTAATAGGATGCAAATTGCATATACCATCCAAATACAAGAGTCTTGCGTGTTCCAATAGTTTAGTTGATAATTAGGCTTCAAATTGCTAATTAATTCAGTTTGACACATAGTTGAGTATTTGGTGTATGCTTTTCTTCCCCCTTCAGAGGAATAATGCAATTCATAAGATGATCATTTTTAGAAATTCCACCACATAATTAGCCTGTGGCTGCATGGAACTGACCCCCTCCTTCACAACGTTTCTGATTAGGGTGTAATTATAGAGTTAGAAACCAAGGCAGCTTTTGAAAGGTTTAACAGAAGGAAAGAGCTTCACTTTTTTATTTTGCAGTTGTTCTGAACCTGCCAGAACACACTGGCTTCAAAGTAGCCAGTCGCTTTGGGGGGATTCGAATAACTGCTCTGGAGGGCCGCTGAAGACAGGCTGGGGGGAGACAGGCAGAGAGAAGGACTCCATGCACGGGGGTCAGAAACAACACAAAACCCTGCTTGTTGTTCAGACACCACCCTTAGCTGCCTCTGTGATCTTGGAAACTCTCCAGCCATTCCTTTCCTCATCTGTTAATTGGAAATAATAGTCCTGCTCTACAAGCTCACAGTGTCACTGGGGAAACCAAACATGTTGCTGAATGCCGCCATGTTTGGCGGAATGTTTGAAAAGTTGGAAGTGTTCTGCATAGACAGGGAATTTTTACTTCATATACTAAATCCACCCAATGTCATATCACATAGTGCGTGTTTAGATTTATGTGTTTGTATGTGTATTCATATTTTACATGATAGGCTAGACCTGAATTTATATTTTCATAGCCTGGGTATGTCCATAAAGTGAATATATATATGTTCATAAATAATCATATATAATCATAAATAGTAATAATGTCAATAACTGCTACAATTTAATGAATAGTTACTATATTCCAAACACTGTGATAAATACTTAAAGTCATGGTCTGTTAAACCTTCACAGTAGTATTCTGAGGTTGAAAATATCCCCTACTTTTTAGACAGATTAGTTTCCAAAAAATTATAAAGTTTATCAAATGACTATCAAACTAAATCTTTACTACTGTGCCATGTGACTTCTGGGCATGGGGAACTGGGAGAAGGGCTGGGCACCTGGGCACCTGAGTCTAGGTCTTGTCCACAGTTGCAGCAGTACACTGAAACTCCTACCGAACAACTTTCCAATTATACACTGAGAGTATTTTACCATCGTTGTAATTTTCCGTGTAAAAGGCAGCTGAGGGAGAGAGGGTGAGCTCAGGTCACCTGTGATCTTACTGGGGTATTCAGGGTCCAGGGCGCTCAGCCATTTCCATCCTATGGCTGCATCATGTGTTGTTAGAGTTGGAGGCTTTGGTCTGTGTGGCAGCTCATTCATGCCCCAGCTCCATGCCGCTGCCCTTCTGCTGCCTCGGGCCTAAGGAGAAGCTGTTCTTTAGTCTCCTTGCTCCCTTATGGTGAGAAATCTGTCCACGCCTCTGTAAGGCCGAACTTGCCCACTCTCCTCTGCACCTCTCTTCCCACCATCTCAGTACCACACACAGTCACGGTTAGTTTCTGCAGCTTCTGGTTATGTGATCCAGTAGTTGGGAAAAGTGGCTCTGGGGTCAAACAGACTTGACTTTAAATTCTGGCTTTATGCTCATTAGCTGTGTGACAGTCAAGTTACCTACCCTCTCTGAGCTTTCACTGCTTCATTTGTTAAAAAAAAAAAAAAGGAATAATAAGATATTATCTGTCTCCTCCTGGGGTATCATGAGAATAAAACAAGATAATATAATATATTAAAAAGTGCTCACAGTAATATCTGGCAAAACAGGCACTCAATAAATGTTTGTAATTACCCCTATAATAACCGTGGCCATCACCACCATCATCACCATCATTATCATTAGTGGGGGAAGAAAGTGTTAATATCTGGGGACAAACTTAGCTCCCTTCCTGACCAAATGTCATCCACAACTGATTCTCAATTATATAATGTCTTCCCCCCTGTTTTTCTGTAAGCACCTGGAGGAAACAATGTGTCTGCCTCCTTCACCAATGAATTTCCAATGCCTGGCAAAGTGAGTTGTTCATGTAACAGGTGTTCTTTAAAAAGGCACTGAATGAATGAATGAATGAATGAATGAATGAATGAATGAGTAAAATGATTTCTCAGGAAATAATGTTTCTACCCCTATACCACATTCACTAAAGGCAAAATCTTTGTTTCTATACTAAAACAAAATAGAGATAGTGGGAATATGAATACAGTTCCAAATACATAAATGAGTAGGTAGAGATGAGTCTAGAAGTCTTCCAATCACCTTGTCATCTATCTGGTTCCAGCTTGCACAGTGCCCAGAGATGGGGCGCTCACTCCCTGAGACAGCCCTTTCTCTTTTCAAAGGGCTGCAGCAGTTTCTGCCCTTTGCCTCCAGCAGGGCCTGGCCCGAGTTGCCCTCTCATCACTCCCGGCTCCATCTGCCCTCTCAGGAATCTAGCAGAACAAGTCTGCTCCCCTTCCACAAAGCAGCCCTCGTGTATTTGGAAATGCCTACCCTGCTTGCTCTCGGTGTCTGCTTCTTCAGTCTGCACACCTCCCTGTTCCCGCAGGCCTCCTCATAGCATGTGGTTCAGCAACCGACCCCATACACATCCTGTGTGGACCAAGCACTGCTCTGGGCTCACACAAGAAGCACACATCTTGACTTTGTCTAGAATGAGTAAAATGTCGAGAAGCAACATGACCTCATCTTCCAGCTAGATTGGAACATGTAAACAAAGTTTTTAAATGAATTCCAGAGAAAAACCACAACCCGGGACATTAATGCAAGCCCCACAAAAGGCTCCCTGAACTGCCAGAGCACAGTGCCCAAGGCTTCACAGGCCTCTGTAGGTGGCAGGGGGTCTGGGAAGGATTGTGATGGAGCATCCACGTGGCCAGCCGTCCTTGGAAGAGTGTGCCATGTGCTGGTTTCAGGAATCCAAGGGTTCCTAGGAGTTCACCTCACCACTTTACCACCTTTCCTAGTTCCTTCACTGACAGGACACTCGAGGCCCAGAGAAGGGAAGTACCCTGTTTGACATCACTCAGAAGTTAAACGCTCGCTTTCTCGGTGTTCTAAGCATACGATCAGGCAAAGCCAAGTCCAGGTTGCTCTTTGCATTCATACCCCGTGTCCTAGAGTCATCCACTCTGGAGACCCCTGAGAGTTTCTGTGTTCCTCCAAGAAGGGGGAGATTTTATTCCCCTTTTAGGTGTGAGTTCAAGTTGTAGGAACTTTTCCAAAGTTGTGTGGCTAACGCTCTCAAATTCTAAACACCAGCTTCATGTTCCAGTGGCTCACAATGCCCAAATTGGGGAAACCTTTGCAACTCTTGGTCCAGGTATTATAATTGAGCAGAGCTGAGAAAAAAATGTTTTTCTCCCTGAAACTGCCCGAGTTTGAATTCTGACTTAAGAACTGTGTGACCATGGGCAAGTCACTTTACCTCCCTACACCTCAGTTTCCTCATGGATAGGTGGGAAATAAATACATACCTCACAAGAAAAAGATTTTAAAAAGTTAATTTATGTCAAGTTTTCAAACAGTGAGTGTAACAGAAGCCCGGGGTCTCCTCCTAACTCTGCCGTCGACTCATTCACATTTACAAAGAAAAATTATATTTTTTGAGGGTCTCAATTTGCTCAAGATTTGGTACTATGTTTTCACAAGAAGTAAATGATCAAAAGGACCTTTCTAGAAGTGAAATTTATGGGTCTAGCTTTTCTGCCTCTCTCTGTAGACTGAAGGTATCACAACAAATGTCCTGAACCACACCGGCTACCTCATCACAAGGGAGAGAGGCTGCTCCGTTAATGCTAAGCCCTCAGTATTTGCATCCTATGCTCTTGCAAACTGTGCACCCCTTGACCAATTTGGCTGTTTTCATGCTGGGTCAGTGGACCATTTGAGACATGCAAGACAGTGGGCGCAGCTGCTCCACCAGAGCACAGAACCCCCAGCCACCAGCAGCTTAGAAGCAGGAGGCACAGACCCCTCAGCACCGATGTGGGTAGACAGTCAGGGTGATGTGTAAATAGAAGGGTTCAGTCCTCACTTCCTTGCCTGTTCCTGTTGTAAAGATAGAAATACAGACAATATAACAGGAGAAACATAGGGCCCCTGAGACATGGGACACTGGGTGCTTTCTATGTGTCAGGCACTGTTCTAAGTTTGCCATATGTCAGTGTAGTTAATCCTCACAATAACCCTATTAGAGAAATACTATAATATGTTACAGTGAAGGATACTGAGGCACAGAGAGGCTGAGTAGCCTGCTAGCTGTCACACAGCCATTAAGTAGAAGAGCTAAGATTTGAATCCAGGCTGATGGGCACAGGCATTTCCTCTTACTCACTGCCCTCTGTCACCCTGACTCAACCTCGGAGCACGCGCGTTTTGTGCTTAGAGGATTCTTCCGTAAGCTCCTCATCCAGCCAAAGCCTCCTCTTCTCTCAGGCTTCATTGCTTCTACTGAGAAGCCCGTCTCTAAGCTACACGGTCATGGTTTGGTCCACTTATTTTGCTGTGTAGTTACCTGGGTAATATATTGGCCTTTCTCACTAAAACTTAAGTAACTAGAAAGCAAAAACCATACCTGTCTTTCTCTCTGCTGCAACCCTTTGTTTGGTATGTTCTCGGCAACACTGATCACCCATGACTGTGAGTGAATGATTAAAAGAATTAATGATTAATAAGATTATTCCTTTCCTCATTCGAAGGTTTGAAATATGCCATATGTTTTCACTTTTATTTCTTTTTCACCAAGCATTCAATGGGTGCTACTATATATCAGGCCTTATCAATGCTTAAGATGCCGTTTCACCAAAGAAAAAGGGGCTTACACACTCTTTGCCTGACCATCTCTGGATAGGAAGGTTTTGATCAGGCAAAAGGGAGCTCTAGAAGACCAACCAATTCACTCCAGGTAGTTCACCTCTGCACCTGTGCATCGACAGACAGCCCAGTCTGAGGGCCCCTGACCTTTTGCCACAAAGTATGAGCATCTTATCCTAAATCCCTGGACTGAGAGAACTTGGTTTGGAGACCGGTGTGTGGACACCTATGTGTATGTGGTGGGGGGATGGCATCTCTGTGTTTATAGACATCCAAGGGTACAGGTACCTGCTTCCCTGGTTTCAAATGTACTTGGATGAGTTAAAGTGCTTTTTTTCTAACATAGATGGAGTTTTAGCTGATGTAAGCACAGCTACAATGTCTTACTGACTTAGTAGGAGCCACACCAGCCTGTGTGTTACCAGGGATTATAGAGCGTGAGAACACATTAAAGGTTCAGTTGATTAAAGTGCATAAAATAGGAAAAGGTGAAGACAGTGATGCAGAGACATGGCTGTGTGAGGACACAACTAAGTCTTCAGCCCAGGAACATTCCGTGAATTCACCTATGTCCACAGGCATGTGCACACACCCGTGTGATCACGGCATTATGGATCAAAGCTCAAAGATCTCTTAAGAGAGAAATGAACTGACTCAGAAGTTTTTGGACTTTTTAGTTTAAAGCTCCATTTTCAAAGAGAATCTTGGGGAGAACCCCAACATGTAAAACAGATAAAAAGCAGAGCTGCTGCTTTGGTGGAAGAGGGATGGTGGGGATCCAGGACTCTGTCCTTCCATCTTCCTCCAGCCCAACATGGCAACCTCTGATATGCCTGCAACTGGAATATAGTTTGAAAGATCATTGAGCTGCCCTAGGCTCTCACTGTGTAGACCAGCACACTGATGGAGTGGGTGAGACCACTGCCTCAAGGCAAATAGCTCTTGGGTTTCAAAGACAGGACTGGACTTTCATGGTAGCCCTTACAACTGTTTTCCTGACATATCTTCTCTATGACCTAGTTCAGAATACACTACACAAAAAAAGTCTATGAAAAGACCTCTTTTGTCCGTAAGACAAAAGCAGACAGACTGAGATGTGACAGGATGAAGACTAAAGGAAAATCATGAAAAGGGTGAGCAAAGACATTGGTTGCCTATACCTTCAGTCTTCAGTATGAATGAAGCAACCAGCCTGCTCCAGGCACTGTGTTGTGGACACTGTGGGGACCAAGGTCCCTGCCCTCTAGGAGAGCCCCATCTCCCAAGGCAGGAAAGAAGGACCAGTGCAGTCTGAGAGAGAAAGCTAGAGACCTCCAAGAGATGGAGATAAAGAGCATACATTAAAGAAGCTGAGGACAAAATTCCTGGTCTCCCAGAAACCTTCTAATTTCTTCTTAGTCTGAAGCTGCAGGCCATGCCAAGTGCTTCACTGCAGGACAGAAGCCAAATGTTGGGTTGACTGCACCACTGGTCACAAAGCAGAATGTACAGTGGTCAGAAAACAAGCACAGAGTCTTGTTATTGGCTGAGACTATGATCTCTGAGCCCCCACTACCTGCGTTATATTGGACAGGAGCCTCTCCATTCACTTGAGCCTCAGTTTTCTAATTTTCAAAATGGGAATGATAATAGTACCCACTTCACAAAATTGTTATGAAGACTAAATGAAATAATACAAATAAAGTACTTAGCACAGTGCCCACTACATGATAGAGTCTTGATACATGTTAAGCACGATGATTGTTTTTATTATTTGAGCCAAAATCTGTGTCTCATGACCTCTGCCCCTTCATTAATTCTGACCTGCCTTCCAGAACCTCAGAGAACAAATCTCCCACCTCTTCTGCATGGCAGTCCTCCTGGGATTCAAATACATCCTTTGCTTGACCACTTAAGTCTTCCATTTTTTTTCTTCAGTTGCTCATCCCTGTTTTCCTCAAGGGTTTCTAACATAACAAGACTTTTTCAAGCTGTACTGCCTACAACTATCCTCCCTATGGAGTGTCATCTGAGAACTGATCTGACAATTTGGGGAAACTCGGCATATACAACTTGTGCCACTCAGGGTACAAAGGGCAAGTTCTTTGATTTGTTCTAATCATATCTCTCCTAGGTCTCAAGGGGATGAGATGGAGTGGTGCTCTTTTCAGTGTGTCAGCACTTGTTTAATAAACCTTCTTCTTGGCCCCGTTCCCTTAACAATGCTGAATGCTCCTTCTTCTTTCTGATAGGTGTAGTGTCCAAACAGGCAGGATGATGAGAGCTGAACAGCTTGCCCATGACCCCTTGAAAGAACTGCAGAGGAAAAGGAAATCTGGCTTTGAAGATAAAGCTTTTCATCCTTCAAAAGCCTTCCTATATGCCTGCTGTTCTCTAGGGTGCCTTACCTGACCCAGCACCTGGTTTTGAAGCAGTTATAACACTTGACCTCATCTGACCCACTCACTGATGATGATGATGATGATGATAATTGCTAACATTCACTAAATACTATATGCCAGATACAGTTCTTTGGTACTTAAATGTATTCTTTTAAATCTTACACCAATTCTATCCTGTAGGCTCTACTGTTTCTGCAGAGAACTGAGTCTCAGAGAGGTTAAGTAACCCGGAAGCACACATAATCAGTCCCTTTGTTTCCAGGAGCACATGATAATTAATAGTCATAATGATAGCCCAAAGCCTGGTCATCATCCTTAAAACATTTTCCAAATCTTTATAGCAAGATGAAAGCATGTCTAATGTAGTTATAGCATTAAATATCTCTTTAGGATATCATAATTATTTGAAATGCCTTTTAATTCTAATCCTTTGAAAATTATAATTGACAAATGATATATGAAATAACTGTATTAACTAGTTTACATAATTGAACACTTCTGCCCTGAGTCATTTTATCCAAATGGCTGGTCAGCAATGAATTGCCTCCCACAGTTAAGTATATGAGAGGACAGAGGTTCCAATCCCAGCTAATTTTTAACCAGTCATACAACCTTAGGCCACAAGTCTCCTTTCTGGACCTTGGTCTTCCTATCTATACAAGGAGAAGTTTTTTAAATCTTTTTTATTATTATTCTATTACAGTTGTCCCGATTTTTCCCCTTTGTCCTCCCCCACCCATCCCACCACCTGCCTCCCTGCTGGCTAGCCACCCCCCCACTCACACAGCCAATTCGCATACTGTGGTCCATGTCCACAGACCCTTCCCTTCCTTTCCCCCCTTACCTCACTCCCCACCTTCCTCTGGCAGCTGTCATTCTGTTCCATGTTTCCATGCTGTGGTTCTATTTTGTTCATTTGGTTCCTCTTATAGGTGAGATCATATGGTATTTATCTTTCAACAACTGGCTTATTTCACTTAGTATAATATTCTCCAGTTCTATCCATGCTGTCACAAAAGGTAGGAAGGAGTTCCTTCTTTCTTTCTGCTGGCCGCATAGTATTCCACTGTGTAAATGAACCATAGTTTTTTTTTATCTACTCATTTTTTTATGGGCATTTAGATGGTTTTCAGCACTCGGTCATTATAAATAGCACTGCTATGAACACTGGGGTGCATAGGTTCTTTTGAATTAGTGATTGAGGATTCTTAGGGTAAATTTCCAGCAGCAGAACTGGTGTGTCAAAAGGCAGTTCCATTTTCAGGTGTTTTTTTCTAGGAAATCCTGTACAGTTTTCCACAGTGGCTACACCAGTCTGCATTCCCACCAATAGTGCATAGTGTTCCCTTTTCTCCGCAACCTCACCAGCACTTGTTGTTTGTTGATTTATTAATGATGGCCATTCTGAAAGGCATGAGGTGATATCTCATTGTGGTTTAAATTTGCATCTCTGATGGCTAGTGATGTTCAGCATCTCTTCATATGTCTATGGGTCCTCTGTGTATCATCCTTGGAGAAGTGTCTGTTCAGGTCCTTTGCTCCCTTTTTAACTGGGCTGTTTGTCTTCCTCTGTACACCGAGAGGTTTGGTTTGATCTCTAACATCTTTGCCTCAGGCGTCAGGAAACTATCCCCCATGGGTCAACAGCTACCTGATTTTGTTTGGCTCATGAGTTAAGAATGGTTTTTACATGTCAAAATTATTGGGAAAAAAGATATTTCATGATATGTGAAAATTTTATAAAGATTACACAGCCATGCTCATTCATTTACTACTGGCTATGGCTGCTTTCATGCTATAATGACAGAGCTAAATAGTTACAACAAAAATCGTATGGCCTGCAAACCTTAAAACATTCATAATCTAGCCCTTTCCAGGAAGAGTTTGACATTCCCTGGACACTAATAGACTTCATATACATCAGAGGCTTGGGAAATATCTAACCAACTTTACGAGGTTGGTGTCAAGAAGAGAAACCTGGTACACCCTCCCAGAAATGTCCCCTTAAGACAGAAAGCTGCACTAGAAGGCCGCCCTGTGGCACAGTGAGAAATTTATTTTGGGCCACTAACTGCATCTGCCTGAGGTTCTTTGTCTGGGGCAATCTGGAAATGCCATCCTAAAACTAAGCTCATACATCCGTGCACTGGTGGGGCAATGCAGCCCACTGACGAAGAGGGCAGGTTTTAGGGTGGACCCCTGCTTGAACCCTGGCTTGCTGTGTGATCCCAGAGGACTTCCCAGAGGTCTTGGAACCGTAGCTCCTCAACATAAAATTGGGACAAATACTCACCCACTTAGGCCACTTGTGCACGTTCATCTCTCAAGGTCATTAGGGACACTAAATAGGGTTCTGTATATAAAGCCTGTAACAGAACACTTGGCTTAGGAAAAGAGGTTGAAAAATGTTTTAAATAAATCTAGAGGTGACTGTTGAGTGATTTTTTTTCATTTTTAAATGATAGTAACTTCATAACTCGCAAAAGGTTGTTTAGATCAAGTTATATAATGCACAGGAAGTGGCATTTTTGCCATTATTGTCGTTTTTGTTATCCTCATGAGCAATTCTTCTGGAGCTGTGTTGCTGTTAAGCACCAGTGTTAATTCCAGGCCAACAGGGAACAAATGGAGCAGGGCTCGCTTACCAGACCACAACAAAGAACGAGAGACTGCTCTTCCCCTCCTGCCACTGCTCCCCTCTCCCACCTTCCAGGGACGACAGATGATTCCTAGCTGGCGAGGCGCATCAAAAGTTTTGATTTTGATGTGCCTTGCCAGAAACCAATTTTTATTTTTAAATAGCACTAAAAAGAAAATATACTCACATACTACTATATTTTGTCATGTATAATGTGTACTTTTTGCCCAAATTTTGAGGGAAAAATAAGGATGCACATTATATATGGGTATAATGATCCCATACCATGGGTATAATGATGGGTATAATACTCCCATGTATAATGCACACCCACATTTCTGTGTGCATCATACATGGCAAAATGCAGTATATACAACAGAAGGGTATAAAATAAAAGCAAATGTTTGGCCTCTCTAATCTCACACTTGTTAGAAATAACTATTTTAAAACTTCTGCATTTTGTGATGGTGGCCACTTTCCCCACATGTCTACATCATATGTCCATGTCTCTTTTTCTTGCTGTATCAACTTTAATTACATCAATGACTCCCCATTAGAAAGATGATGAATTATTTCATACTACTCCCCACGTTCCATCCTCAATGTTTGTTGGTTATGCTATTATTTGAAATTCTTCTAATGACTGCCTATAATTTAACATATTGAACCTTGGCTTTTGCTTCACTAGCATTAGGTCTGTACAAATACAGATCTCCAGTCTCCTCTCCGGGCTACTGCATGACAATCCTGAGGGATAGCTATTGTGGAAAAGCTCCCTGAAGTATTTTGATGCTTCCCTCATGTGAAGAACCTCTGTCCCAAGAGCCTGCAGTACACCAGCCAGTTTATTTGCACATTCATTAAAATGATAGGCAGAGCATTCTTCTCATGTCACCTATTTATCAGTCACACGTGGGACTGTGTGAAATGCCACAAAGATCCTAAAGAAGCAGACAGGAGCATAGTGACCACACAGCTCATCACAAAGCCCCATTCTAGATGAGAAAGAGTCCCTCTGTGAACAGCGCCTCTGGCGCAGGCCTGGAGGGGCAGTGGAAGGGGTCTGGCTCTGGGAGACGGGAGTTGTCATATGGCATAACTTGAAAAGGAGCACCTTGTGGGTTTTATTTTTATTCCATAGTCACAGTGTACAGAGCAAAGGACTCGATATTTGGGGGCATGTTATAAAAATAAGCAAAATAGCTCAAAGAGAGTAGTGACAATCGAACTTTGAAGCTTTAATAGAATATAATTAACAATGTTATATCCTTATATAATATTACATAATTAGTAGCACAAATGAAGTAAATAAAAATATACTAATTATCAAATATTACCTCCCTGGGTTTTGTTTTAAATAAAAATGCAATAAAAATTAGAAAATGACTTAATCAAACCTTTTTTAATGATATGCTCTGGGGAACAGAGCAAGTTGAATTCTCCAGCTCACTACCAGACAAATAGTTAACACCTTTATTAAATAGTTAACCCCTTCACAGTCAAGAATGCTTTTCTGTATGGGAAGAGTACATTTTCCTGTATTACAGAGAAATAAAGTTTAGTAACTGTAAGAAGCTCATTTCTTTGTGATTAAGGATATTGTAGGGTTTCAAGATTACCATTCCAGCATGACATCTTCCGTACGATGGAGGACATAAGTTATTAGATGAGTGTACACTGACCCCGTGTTATTCCCTAATTCTGTTTCCTTCACCTACTATCACAGATGCGAGCATGTCTTATCATTCTTTGTCCACTCCTCCTCGGGGAGCAGAGGAGTTCAGTCCCATCAGTTTGATGAGCTGTAACTGAGGTTGGGCTCCAGTAACCTTGTAGTCAGACATTCTGGTGATGGAGTCAGGTGGCATTTATGTTTGAATAAACTCTGCCATTTCCTTTAGCCTCCATTATGGTCAAGACAGGACAGTCAGGACAAAATGCCCAGGAGCTTGTTACAGATTTTTAAGTGACAGAATTTGACTGCAGGAGATAATTTCCATTTCATTCTCTCAATAGCTACTTTATGAATAAATGTTCTCTTTAAAGTCTAAAAATTATGAGAAATCTCTTATAACTGTCCATTAGCTTTTAACCAGTGGTGGGATAGCTGCACTCTTAGGTAGTATAATGCTTTGGAATGTGTATTAGGTACAAAAAACTAATTTGATTCCACCTGTTGGGACAGCTCGCTAGAACCATGGTGCAAATCAGGAGACCTCCATGAAAGTCTGTGAACTGAGGCTGCAGGAAAAGTTCATCTCAAAAGGTGCTTCCAACCTGAGCTTCTCTTTCCAACCCACAAAAACCATCCACTGGCATTTGCTGCCTGCTGATCGTATTTGTGGTGGCTAATCAGCATTGTTTTTACTTGAAGAAAGTTGCTGGCTTGCACTCATTCACTCAGCAAATATATATTAAGCACCTGCTCTGTGCCAGGCTCTGCTGTAGGTGCTCGGTTCTGGAACACATTAGCGAACCACACAGAAAAGGTCCCTGCCCTCATGGAGATGGCGTTCCAAGGGCAGGACAAAAGATAAGGGAACTACTGAGTGGAGGAGATAACCTCAAATGGAAATAAATGCTCTGGAGACACTAACAGGAATAAACCGAATGGACTGAGTGCTGGTTGTGACTTGATTGAGCTCTCCCAAAAGCAAGTCTTAAGACAAGGACTCAAGTACAAGTAGTTTCTTTCAGTGCCAATCCTAGAAACAACAGCAGGGAATTAGGGAAGTGAAGTAGGGAAGAGATCATGATTCAAGGCTCATAATCAAAGCACTTACCCCTGTCGAGTCCAGGAGCTCAATCATTAGCAGACCTTTCGACATGGTGTAGAAAACACCTTGCAGTTTGTTATCCCACCCAGGGGAGAAAACTCTGGAGTATTTATCCACAACTTCTCCATCTGTCACTGGTAGAGAGCTGCTCTGGGGATACTAACTCCAAGAAACATCTAGCTCACCTTACACATGGGTAAAGTAACAGATACGTGCAGTGAGTCCATAAGGCGGAATGCCAGTGTGTGATGGAGAGTGGAAATGAGCAGGCCGCTGGCAGCATCTACCACAGAGCAAGAGTTGAATCCCTGCATGAGGGGCCAGGAGAGACCTCTCTGGAGAGATCACACTGTAGCTGAGATCCCAAAGAGGCAAAGGGACTGTTTGGGAAAGGCCCTCCAGGAGTCGCTGGATTGAGGGCTCTGAGTGGGACTGAGCTTGCTTTGTTTGTAAAGTAAGAAAGAGTCACAGAACTTTAAAGGCACAGAGTCATGAAGTTGTATATGGCTGGATCTTCTAAACGATGAAACTGGATCAAGTCAGAAAGAAACTAAGAGCCTTGGACAAGAAGAGCTGGGACTGGCATTCAGAGCTCCTGGCTGCCAGTCCAGGGCTCCCCCAACCCTCAACCCATCAAACTGCTTCCCCTGCTCCTTCTCCCAATTCACTCATTAGGATCTGGCAGTTTTCCCATGCTTTGGAGCCCAAAGGCCACTGACTTTGTGATCCGAGCTCAAACTTCTGCAGTGGGCCACCAAAAATACCTAAAAAGAAACCTGAGTTATCATGAAGCTCTATGTGAGGCAGCCTCGGCTGCCACTCTGACCACGTTCCACGCACCCGCTTCCTCTCGCTCATGGTGCCACAGCCGCACCCACCTCCTTACTGGAACATGCCAAGCATGCTCCCATCTCTGAGCCTTTGCTCAGAATGTCCTTCCCCAGATGTCCCCATAGCTTATTCACAAAGTATCTCTTCACTTGTGTCCCGGTGCCAGCACCACCTCTCCAGGGAGGCTCATCCTGATCACATCTGGCAAAGCATGGCATTGCACTCCTCCCCATCCTCTTGCCCAGCTGTACCTTTTGCCATAGGACTTATTGCTACTGCACAGTATACTCTACTAGATGGTACTGTTTACACTATGCTATATATCTACCTGTTTGTCTATCATCTGTCTTTCCCACCAGAATGTAAGCTTCGCAAGAAAAGCAACTTGTTTTACTCATTATTAGAATAGTATTTGACAGGTCTCAAAATGTTTGTTGAATGATGAGTGAGTGAAGAGAGCAGACGACTTCAGAAGACCTTAGTGCTGGTCCCCTCTCTGCTGCTAAATCACTGAATGACTTTGTGCAAGTCAATTCTCCTACTCCATTTCAGTTTCTATATTTGGCAAATAGACATATAATGTCTACCTTGTAAAATCATAAAGTGAAATGAGGCCATAGATATGAAAGTACTGCACATTATGGAATATATTATACAAATACAAGGTCTCCTTTTTAAGTTGAAGGCTTCCTGACTTTAACTGAATTTCACCAAGTGGGAAGGAAAGTTTCATTCCTAATAAAGAATCCTGCAGATGTTACAACTGATCAGGCCCAGCTGAGCAGAGACTAGTGTATGGTACAGGAAAGAACACAAGGCGAGGGATGATCAGGATTCAGCCTCTCCCACAGACTTGTGGTGACTTTGGGGAGCCCATGGGCCCTTGCCCCCGATGGACCTCAGATTCCTCTTCTCTCAGAGGGGAGGAGGATGGGGGTGTGAGTGGAGACAACCCCCTCCTTAGGTTTCTCATTATGTCCCACATCTGTGGCATCGTAACAATCCCAGCCACTATTTACTGGTCAGTCAGTCTGCACCATGCCCTGGACAGGCGTCACTGCACTGCTTTCCCCCCAGCCCCTTACCTTCCCTTGTTCAGACAGGAAGCCATCAGGTAACAGCCCAACACAGTATTACTGATGGCGGAGGGCAGCAAGGCAGCCCTTCAGCCCCGGTATGGCTGGCTCCTGGGCAAGCACTCGTAACCACTGTGCTAACTTTATGCATGAACTAAGTAATAACCGAGTTCAGGAAGATGGAGGAACAACTCTCTATTAAGTCAGTTCCACCCTGTGGAAGAGGATGGAAAATCCTATGATTCTGTAACATGGTTAAATGGATTTACCCACGCAATGTGTTCTGACTTCTTCCTCCTCCTCACTGCACAGGGCTTCATGGACATTGACTTAAACAAATTCAAGGAGAGTGGAGCAAATGTGACAGGTTTCCAGTTGGTGAACTACACAGACACCATCCCAGCCAAGATCATGCAGCAGTGGAAGAACAGCGACGCTCGAGACCACACGCGGGTGGACTGGAAGAGACCTAAGGTGAAGGGATGGGCAACAGACAGCAAAAGACCAGACTGGCCCCATTGCCTGCCACTGATTCCGCACAGTGTTAGCCATCAGAGAAAGACAGGCTTTCTAAGAGGAATAAGCTAAGGATAATATATCCAACAAAGATTAGGGTACAAAGATCAGAAATCCAGAATAATAGTTTTAACAAGACAGACATTTTGTTTTTCTCTCATATAAACAAAATTCAGAAGTCAGATATCCAGGCCTTGGATAATGGTTCCACAATCAAACACTCAGGTGTCTTCTATTTTCTTATTCTGCTATCCTCAGCATATGGGAGCTACTTTATAGCCCCAAATGGCTGCTGAAGCTCCAACCATTACCTCAGTATTCTACCCGGCAGGAAGGAGAAGAGGAAAATAAGAAGCACAATGGTTTCCTCTAAGAACTCTTTCAGAAGTCACACACAGGTCTTCCACTCACAGGCTACTCTGCCACACCTTAGAAACCCAGCCCCAACCAGCTACCAGAGAAGCTGGAAAAATGGCGTCTGTGCTCTGGGCAGGGCTACCACTCCGCACAGCTGTAGGGGATGCTGTTTGCGTTTGTTTCTCTGCACGCTGAGCCTCCTTGAGTCATGCAGTGAACTGGCCTTTATTCTGGTCAGGCGCATGCCCAGCTAAAAATCAGGAAAATCTAACTAAGCAATATCGAACACTTCGCCCCTCAGAGAGACAACTCCCAATTGTCATGCAGACTCTCTGCACTCACTTCCCGGCAATGCAGCTCTAAGTCCTAGAGCCAAAATCGGTTTTGTTCGCTATTGGATAATGGTCTAGAGTAAGGGTGGAAGGTAGTTTTCTCTCCTGTGTCAAACCCCATAGCTGGCTGTGGCTGTGTGGAACAATGCACTGAGTAGGATCCTGCAGCCAAAGTGGTTTATCTGCACAAAACAGTGAATCGTCTGCAACTTTCTTTTGTTACTAGGTCCGTATCTCTTTTTCAATGGCAGGGTATTTAACTGAGATGTGTTACATCCCACTGGTGCTCAGACTGGCTTAGCAATTCACAATGAAGATGTATTTCAATATGAACTTAAGCAAACAAAGTCACAAATGTGCTTTAAGGCCATGAGCAAACCACATAGCAGTCAATAAATCAATATGTAAATACCCCACTCAATTTTCAAAAGATTGGAGATTATAAAAATAACTAAATGTAATACATATACTTATCAAATGTGAGACAAAGTTAAAAACTGGAAAAATACTTATACATTCAGCCCAGAACTCTCTGTCAACTTCGCATGCCCAGAAAACAGCTAAGCATTAGGAACTAATTAATGAAGATGACAGACATGAGTGCCAAAGCCAGGAAATATTGTCCTGGACTGTTATCAAGTTTTGTTTCATCAACATTTTATCCCCTTCTTAGGCAAGAGGGGGGAATATTGAGAGTATTAAGAATAAGCACAGGGGGAAAGTTTGCAGACAGAAAGTTTGTAAACCTGCCACTTGGGTGAGCCACATGTGGAAATAATTAAGCACTTAACTTTCCTGGATTACTTTTTTCTTTTACTGTCCCAGGGATGGTGGAATAAACAGTTCCTCTTAGTTTCAAGTTGGTGACTATAACCCAGAGAAAACCATTTTTTCCATGGACTCTATCAGATGATACAGATGTGTTGAATTTAATCTGTGCGTTCTTTTTTCATCCAGTGAGCTAACATTATAAAACTGCAAGATTACACACAAAAATCTAAAATTCTGGCTTCTCTTCCAAAGTCACAACCAGCAATACACAATTCAAGAAGGCAATACTGGCTAGCAGTTCACAGCAGCTCCCACCTAAGGGGCCAGCACTTTCTGGGTTTTGGTTCCCTACTGGCCCCCTCCCCCAGTCCTGTATGTGGTCCACTGTGGGCATTCTCACCACCAGAAAGCACATCCCCAGATACAGCTCCCCTCCTGCCTCCCTGTCAGCTCTCTCTGTCACCTAACTGTCTCCATTCCTCCCACCAGTACACCTCTGCGCTCACCTATGATGGAGTGAAGGTGATGGCTGAGGCTTTCCAGAGCCTGCGAAGGCAGAGAATCGATATATCCCGCCGGGGGAATGCTGGGGATTGCCTGGCTAACCCAGCTGTGCCCTGGGGCCAGGGGATCGACATCCAGAGGGCTCTGCAGCAGGTGAGACCAGCAACGGCTGCCCATGTATGGGAGCCTTGAACAGTATTCCAGTATCGGTTTCAGGTGGAATGTAGCGATTTTAAAGAAAAGGCGGAGCATGCCTGAAGTTTGGAACACCACCGCACGGTGTTTGTGGCCCTTGGCATAGATGAAAGCTCATGGAGGAATTAAAAACAAACAAAAACCCAATGGTATGGAATACTCATTGCTGGTAGTATAAAAACTATTTTCTGCTTAGGGAAAATGCTAAAAAAGGGAAGCCAGAGATTCTGTATTTGGGAGGGAACTTGAAATATACAGGATGAAACTGGACCATTTGGGCAGTCTCCCGGAGATTGTCCCCACTTGCCCTGGTTTTCAGAATTTCTTCATCACCCTTGCTCTCTGTGCACATTTCATGAAGGAACCCTGAAAATATTTCTTCATACTTGTGATTCTGTTTTCTTTCTCCTCAGCATTGCAGTCATTTGTTTTGTTTGCACTTAAGAACAGTTAAAAAGCAGAGATAGAGAATGGTCATGCCCATCCCAATCAATTGGCTATGCAAAGGATTCTGAGGCTGAATCCAGATTCAACAGGGGAAAGTATAAATACCCAATTAGTAATATGTCTTTTGTAGAAGAAAAATGAGAAAATGATACATGTGGGCTACGTATTTAACACTCCTGGTTTAGGTGATTTGGGGAACTTGCTCTCAGCTTTACCATTTTCAGAGCTCCTAGAAGCCTCTCTTAGTCTCTAGAAGTCTCTGGAAGCACCTCCAGCCCAGGCTGTGATGCTCAAAGTGCAGACAAGGAGCACCGTATGATGCCTCCTAATAGAGAGGCTGTATTTCCAAAAGGGACTGGACAAAGAGGGCAGAGCTCCCTGCAGAGGAATGTCAGAGTATCGGGCACGGTGGCAAGCCAGCAACAGTAAGATATTTTGGAGTGAATGCCCTCAAGACCCCTCCCCTCATCCAGGGGGGTTGTCTGGATAAGGCCAGCTCTACTTTTAAGACTATTTCAACATGTGAATTTAGGCTCCTGGGGGAAGAGAGGAACATTTCTGAATGAGGGAGAAATGCAGAGCAAGACATACAACTATTCCCATTTGTTTTCCAACCAAAAGTGCACAGCTCTCACAATTTTCACAACCTGGAGAAAGAGAGGAGATGAGAAAGGAACATCACCAGCTGTTCCTGATCTCGGATGAAGTGCCTTTACGAAGTGGAGGGGAATATGTATTACACCTGTGGCCGTGGGACGACGCTAAGCAGCAGTCTTGTGACTCCACGAGGATCATACTAAGGGATCCACCAGCTGCACCTTTTGTCCTCTCCCTGTCTCTTTCTACAAACTGGCCCCTAATCACCTTGAAGCAATAGTAGGGCCCAGGTAGCTTCCAAATGATTGCCAGAGGCGTAGCGCCTGCCTTCTGGCTTATTTAAAATGCCTCTCCAGGCACCACAGCTGAGACAGATTCTATCTGCCATGTAAGACTGATTTCACATGGTCCCAGGAACTTGCCCTCAGCTTTCCAACCCTCTGAACTCCCTTGCCTCTCCCATTTCAGTGACATCCCTGGAAGGATAGTCTGATGCCACCATGACAGTGATGAAGCCTAGGATGCAATGTGGGTGCAGGAAGGGCTCTGAACCAGGAAACAGGAGAGCTGGGTTCCAAGTTCAGCTGGGTCCCTGGCTCTGTGGCTCCCTGGGTGACCTTGCGATCACTCGAATCTCCTATAGACTTCCCTTTCTTTAGTCATGACAATGAGGAGGTGGGAGAGACAACTTCTGTGTCTCCACTGCCTCTGAGAATCTATTTTTTTCCAGAAACCACATGTTTCTGGTTGTAATGTACACTCATTCTTCTGCTTCTGCCTCCAGTAGGTTTTGCAAGGAGGAAGTTACCTTAGTCAAAGGTATAATGGCCACTTGGCCAAAAGTATATTGTCTTGGACTCAGACAGCTGTGCCTCTGCAGCAGCCAATCAGCTGAGCCCCAAGAGCATGCCCTGGCCTGGGCCAAGCACTGGGGTTAAGAGAAGGCGAGACCTGTCCTCAATAAACACCCTTTAGTCTCTCCTGGGGGTTGGGGAACTACAGGGCAGAAAAGAAAAGAAAAACAAAACCCAAACTTCTGACCCTAAGTGCAGATGTTCAAACTGATTCCTTGCCCAAGTCTGTGTTAAGTACCTAGTATCACAGGAATGTATTGCTCACAGAGGTCTTAGAGATTAATGATGCCCATTTCCTTCCCTTTATAGCTGCAGCAGCCAGCCTAGAGAGGGTAGTGATTCACGCAGCAGCTTCACAGCAAAGGTTGAACCAGATCCCTGTCCAGGGCTTCTCCTGCTGCTCCAGGCCTGTCCTATGGCCCAAGGGGCCTTTACTTTTACACATTGACTTCTGGAACGTTTTACTTATAGTCATGGCCACTGTCTATTCATCTGGCCTTCTAGATTCATCTCTCGAAATAGACATACCACAAAGGAGAAATTGTGTGCCCACAATGGGCTGGGTAAGACCCAGTGACATTCAGTCCTGAGCAGCCAGGGTTGGGGGCCCAGGTCTCTGCCACCCTGACCACTCACTGGCTTTTTGGTCACACAACAGGAGGGAACCTACGGTTCAGCTTGTGCTAGAGCTGAAATATCTGTGACTTGGGCCTGGAAGCCCAGCAACAGCTACCTAGAGGGCTACAACAGTAGGAAGTCACATTCCAAAAACTATGGTAATACCAGTTATGATGTGTTAAGGGCTTACTATGCCCAAGCTGTGAACATACTTTATATGTCTGATTTTACTGAATCCTAAATATCTCACTCTGAGGGAGCTAGTTTTATTAATTGTGCTATATAAATGGAGAACTTGAGCTTCAAAAATAATAAAAATGTCTTCCAAAAATGATACAGCTAGTTAGTGGCGATACTGGAACTCCAACCCTTGCTGACTTGAACACATAACTGCTCTGCTCTGAAGCCTGGAAGGCCCAGCCCAGGGGAGACACAAGAGCTGTGGCCCTTCCTACAACAAACAGCACGTGGACCTGGGTACTATCCACACACCCCTGCCCCTCACCCTGCCGCAGCGGAGTGGAGATAATCAGCCGCCTGTCTGGCCCCTGCCTGACATCCAGGAAGCCACTCAGAATATTAATAAGCTCACATCCTGCAAGCCCTCAGTGCTCCAGGGAGAAGGAGGCATTAGGGTGACCATATGTCGGCTCTGGCTGGCAAAGGAGACTCAGCTCCCCAAGTCAGGTTCAGCTTCTGAGGGTCATAGATGCTTTGAGGAAATAACAAAAGACTTCAGATTCTTTTTCCCAGAAAAATGCAGATGTACAGACATGCATATTTGCATGACCGAGAGGTAGGGGGACCACAGACACTCCTGGAAGCAACCCCCCCAGGACCTGAAGTGAAGAATACAGGCCCTAAATAGTGTTCTTCCCTCTTAGTCTTTGTGTTCACAATCTGTCCGCCAAGGATCAACAATATCAGTGTAAAGGTACACGAGCACTTTGCTAGATGAGGTCTGGGGTGGGGAGGGCCAGAGTGGTGGAAGGCAGTCCCTGCCTTTCAGACTCAGACTCAGTTTCAAAGGGAAGGCAAGCTCCTGAGAAATAATGTCTATAAGGGTGTGGGCAATAAGCTAAATAGCAGCTAGGCTCTCAGTGCTGTAGACGGTCACAGCAAAATGCCATGACTGAGGAATGTGGACATTGGCAAGGCTTCCTATAGGAGGAGGACTGAGGCTTTTAAAAGGGTGACCATATAATTTATCATCCAAACTGTGACACCTAAGAGTGACAGGGAGAACTATTACCAATTCTTCTGAAATGAGAGATGTAGACTGGAACTATCCCAAGCAAACTGAGATTAAAGGGAGGGTGTATTCAAACAAAGAGTGAATCAGGCTTTGGAGGGTCTGGTGGGGAGGGACATATAAACAAGTCCCGGGAGACCAGAGTGAGGGTGCAAGCCGGATCTGTGGGCATCACGCTCAGCCTATTAGGGAGCTAGGAAGAGAAGAGCCAGATTCTAACCACGGCCCCATCAAGCACAATCTGTGAGAGCTTGGACTAAATGTTCAACTTCTCTGGCATTGATTTCCTCATCTACTAAATGGACATAATCCTCTTAGTATTGTTGCACTCCCTGGCTTGTCACAGGCTCAAAGAAAGAGAAGGTGGATAATGAGCTTCTTGAATTTTCAGAGAATCTGCATGAGATAGTTGGAGCCAAGATTATTTTTCTCCTTGTTTGGGTGGGAGAATGAAAGCTCAGAGGGCTCCTGAGACTTGCCCTGGCTAGCAAAACCAGAACACGGTCCACTGGGACCTAGCCCTGATTCCCCATACCCAGCGCACATTTAGGAGAGGTCAAGAGAACAGATTCACTTAAAGGCAGCCACAAAAAGGCTAGAGGAGCCCTGTCCTGGGCAGCTCCACTGCCTCCCTGGGGATGGGGTGGAGGAGTACCAGTGTTGATACCTCAAGTAGTAGGAACAACAGCCAGCTCTTCCCTAGGAACAAGCAGGAAAGAAGTTATGCTTTGACATCCCACGGGTGGCTGCGCCCAATACCATATGCAGGAAAGCCACTGTTAATTCTCTCTTTCACAGGAGTTGGCAGGTGCCAGGATGGTGATGGGGGCTCCAGGAGATAGATTCCACAGGGAAACTTTAGGTCTCCATCAGTCTGACCCCAGTCACTCCAAGGGGGCAGGTGGGAGGGGCACAAAAGCTGAGAGGCTCAGCCTTGATGGACAGGACAGCAGTTTCCAGATACCCCTAAAGAGGATGTCTCTCAGAAGCTTCTTCCTCCAACTATGAGTCCTAACCATACACATAGATGGTTCAGGGCTGGACCATTGTCTTCACCATTCCTTGCTCTGCCATCATGGGAGGGTCATTTTGCAATGGCACTTCTCCCATGCTTTGATGTATCTCAAAAACTGTGTAAGTCTTGGCTTGGCTGCCCTAACTAGCCAGTAAGAGCATTAAGCTGCCCCCAGCCTCTCATGACTCACTGTGAACCCTGAACCCAAGGGCCCTGAATCTCAATAATCCTACCCACAAAATGGGCAAAGTAGCCTCTGCCATTCCTTCCTACTCACCGGGTTTCGGTGAATATCAAATGAGAACTTATAAAAACACTGTGACAATGCAAGGGGTCCTCAAGCCACTAGAACTTTTGCTGACAACGGTTTTTATTTTTTCTTTCTGGAAACTGAGAAAGCCATGTAAAAGTGACCCTCATTTTTGCTGATCAAGTCCCCTGCTCTGAGACACCTTACTGGACCCAAGACTTCAATGTTAGGTCTTCTCATTACCCCCACCTCTTACCCACTCTGCACAGCACAACAGTAGTTATTGCCACCATCTAAATACTATGCACTATGAATTGAACATTTGTGTCCCAGGCAATATGCTAAGCATTTTCATCCTTTGAGGAGTAAACCAAAAAACAGATAGGCTCAGTGATGTGCTCATGGACACATAATTAGGAATTAACAGAGCACAGCCTGGGAAAGGTCCAGCTGGAATAGCAGGTGGCAGCAGTAGGCACGTACAACACACTGCCTGGTACATTTCTGTATCACCCACTCATAGCCTAGCACAGTAGCCTTGTTTGAGAGGCCATTTGGTAACTTGAGTGAAGATAGAATATTTCAGAAGCTCTGATTTTAGGTCTGCCTCTGATACTTACAAGTCATAAATCCAGAGCAAATCACTTTACCTATAAGAGTTTTATTTTCTCCCCTGTAAGTGAAGATTATAATCTCTAAACGCATACCTCAGGGGTTTCCTATGAATAGAGGTAAATTAACATGCATGGAAGTACTTTCTATACATGGAACACCTGAAAAGTGGTAGTAGTATTAGTATCATTATTAGTAACAATAATAGTAAACAGTTGGCCTTTGTTGAATACTCACCATGGACCAAGCATTGATCATAAAGTATCTCATTTAATCCTTAAAGTGACCTTAAGATATGATTAACTCTAATTGGCCCCATAAAACATATGAGGAAATAGTTCTAGAGACATCATGCAATTTGCCATACTAATATGCCATTGATAATTGGTATGAGTCTTGAGACTGAGGCCAAAAAGTAGATGCCATTTGCATAATTAATGACACTCCTCCCTGTTTGGGAAAACCAATCCATGATGCAGTTATCTGCATATCTACCAGGTATGTTTTTCAAATGAGTAATTCAAGCTGCTACTTAGCCACTCTTGAATCTGAACAAATGGGAAGGCTAAAGGTGGGCAGAAGATGACCAGGGTAAGAAGAAGGTGAAGCTGCTGACAGACTGGAATTGCTTCCTTTTTCTTATTCTGTGCAGCAGGATCTATGCTTTGTTTTCTCTCTGAAAAGCAAAGCTAGCCTTGACTTTCCCAGAGTGAGGGTTTCTCCAGATTTCACCTGCGAGACTGAAGAGCTTGCTATGTAATTTGTTCAGCCCTCTGGGCCTGTCACAGCCTTCCCACTGAGAATTCAAAACAGAAGGTCTCTGGGTGTGTGTGTGGATCTGTGTATGTCTGTGTATCTGTGTGTCTCTCACACACACATACCATCTATTCTTATACCTTTTGAAGCCAGAAGAGTTGGTCACCGTCAGAAAAAGATAAAACCCTGGCCCTGGCTGGTGTGGCTCAGGAGATTGAGCACCAGCCTGTGAACAAAAGGGTCACTGGTTCAATTCCCAGTCAGGAAACATGCCTGTGTTGTGGGTCAGGTCCCATTTAGGAGTGTGCAAGAGGCAACGACACACTGATGTTTGTCTTCCTCTCTTTCTCCTTCCCTTCCTCTCTCTCTAAAAATAAATAAATAATGTGTGTTTTTTTTTAAGATAAAACCCTGCAAGTCTTCCTTTTAAGCTCCTTGAAGAGAAGGGAAGTAAACAGTTCGGTTATAGGGCCAGGTTCCTATTGGTTACAGCTGAAGACTCATCTTGCCGGCCTTAGGCCAGGCTGATCTGAGAATATCCCATTAGAGAGTGTGGTCAGTCAGAGAACCAGAGAACCGGTTTCTTGTACCTGAGCCAGTGATATGCAGCTAGAACTCATCTTCAGTTTGAGGGTGGACTTGATTGGCATTTACTGGTTACCTCCAGAGCAGCAGATTCAGTCCGAAAAGACTTGGATTTCCCCATGTTGACCACCAGACTCTCAACCTGAGCTTGAAGATACAAGGCCATGAAAGCTTAATCTGACTCATTTGTGGAGAAGAAATCCTGTGCAGCATACTTTGGGGTTCCAATACAAATTTTGTTTTAACCAACTGAGACCTGCTTAAAACCCAGCCTGCTCTCTTCTTAACATAAAGAGTTTTCTCAGGTGCTTTTAATTTTTCATATTACTTTCATTTGCTGTGTCATTCAAGGTACATGGGCAGGAATTTTAGAAAATGGGGGCTTAGGGAGGTGAATTGCCCAAGGTCACTCAGCTGTTCAAAGAAAAACTGGGGTAAACTTCAGGTCTTTCAGTTCCAGGTCTTTAGATTCCCAAGTGTTTTACTCCCTGGCCTCAGGAAGGAACTAAGAAGCCACGTCCAAGCATAGCCCAGGACACCATAAGTCTGGCTTCTGGTCTAGGTCTCCTCCTGACTTTCCAGGAGTGGCAGGGCAGCCCCTTTCCTTAGCAGGCTTCCTGCAGTTTCTTCCCGTGAAGCAGGGTGGTGCTCACAGCAGGAGCCAGGGGTGGGGAGGGGGGCAGGGACGGTGACTGGGGATGGTGCAGAGATGTCTCATTGTTAGTCTAAAGCAATGTGTTACAAACAAAGGTTTTCAGAGAATTGTGCCCTAATAATGACTATGGGCAAGAGAGTAGAGAGTTGTTTAGTATTGACACTACTCTAAGACCCCATCATCTGTACCACTCTGGGGTTCCGGAGTATAGCTTCAGCAGAAAAAGCCAACAAACATGAAGTGAGACTTGTGAGTTCATTGTTCACCGCTGGGCTTTGCTTTCCAGGTGCGGTTTGAAGGCCTGACAGGAAACGTACAATTTAATGAGAAAGGACGCCGGACCAACTACACCCTCCACGTGATTGAGATGAAGCATGACGGCATCCGAAAGGTAAAAGTCCCTTTGCTTCCATCCCACAGGGAGGAGAGAGGGCTGAGCAGAGGCTCAGGGTAGAATGGAGGGCCTTGTGAGCCCACCTTTCCTGCTCTGGGTCTTTTTGAAGAGACTCAAAACATGAGAATTCTAAGGCTCAGCTCTGCCACAAACCAGCTGGAACTCTGGGCAAGTCAGTTCCTTTCTCTGGGAATAGACTCCATCTCCTGCAAAATGGAGACAAAAAATCTAGACTTTTGTCTTGGGCACTAGTGAAGATCCAAAGGATGGTCAAGTACTTTGTAAATATAAAGTAATAGATGTGTGTAAAACGCTACTGCTTGCTGTCCCTCAGGGATTCCGAAGTAGGAACTTGACAATGATGATTATCAATGAGGTTAACCATCCTGTCAGACTCCTCACTTGGTCATGTTTACTCCATTATCCATATGGAAGTAGGAATGAAAAATATGTGTCTATAGGTATCATATAATACATATGGATATTAAAATGTTTACAATAATATCCAAATTCTTGACAAAAGCATTTAGAATTTTATCAGATCCTATGTAGTCTAGGCTCTGCCAATGTCTCTGACCTTGACCCTTGACACTCACTTCCTTCCCCTCTCCATGCTAGTCATTCTGATCAACTTCACTTCCTTGAATACACTAGGTTCTTTCTCACCTTCATACATGTCACCAGTGCCTAGGCCAGGGTTTAAAACTCTGCTTTATTCTTACTAGGTGTGTGACCTTAAACAAGTTATTTAGCCTCCCTGGAGCTCAGTTACATGATCTCCAAAAGGGGGATAATACCCCTAACCTCGCAGGGTTACTATTGGAATTAAGTGAAAGAATGCCTGCTAACCCCATTGCCTGCAGTGAGGGGTTCTCAAAACTAGCACCTGGAGTATAAGGGACATTCAGCCCATGTTGTTTGTTTGTCTGTCTGTCTGTCTGGTTCAACTCCATTCCTTAAGCCACAGGGATTTTTTTTCAGCCTTGAGTTTGAGTGAGTCAGGCCCTGTAAGCCTGTAGAATGGATAAATCAGCGAATAGAAATAACAGAGTAACCTTAAAATCTACAAGCAAGTGGTTGTGCTTTATTGTTTTCACCCCAAGGCTGTTTTTCAACTTACTTTCCAACAACTAAATCCTTTCTTAGAATGTAGGCTTAAGAATTCTTTGTTTACAGGGATCTGAATTTCAGAAAATCAATTTATCCACATCTGTGTCTTCAGGCCTTTTCCTCAATCAGCCTCCTAGCAAAGTAATTTCTCAGATTCAACGGTGACCTAGTTGTGCTGGCTTCAGTGAACATTTCATGTCCTTACCTGACTGGAGGTAATAAAGAGGTGCTGCTGCTTCTTGATTCAGAGCCATGGGAACACTCTGCTGATCTTCAGGCTGTACCCTGCCCACCAGTGTGCCAACATACCCTCTAGGTATCTGGGTCCAATCTGACATCCCACTGAAACATGTGGGCTCTGAGCATGCATCCATCATACGTTTAGGAGCTTCAAATGCCAGAATTGGCACTAGCTCTACTCAAGCTAATCCTCAGGAAATCCCATTCAGAGATTCCATTTCACTGTGGGGTACTAATGTGCAGAGATCTCTATCCACACAAAATACCTTGTAAATTCAGGTGAGATCACAGATTCTGATAAACAGCTGCCAAGAAACACATACAGAGAAATTTTCCAAGGTCTTTCATCAAGGGACCAGCACTATTGATTTCACCTTCCTTGCCCATCACCATTGGTCCTGTAGCCATTTTTGCACCTGACTGAAGCCATCTACTTCTCATATCAACTTGAGTCTTTCTGTCCCAAATTTGCCCCAAATTTGTTATTCCTAGTTCCGATCCTTTGCATAACTGGAAAGGAAAGAAGACAAGTGACACCAAGTTCTGCTGGTGTCTAGGGTAACTTAAAGTCCCAAAGAATTCACATCCCTCCATTCCACATGTCCTCTGGACACTTTTCTTTAAATCACTGCTACCCAACTGTAGACGTACCACATCCTGTTATAGTTCTAAGATATAGCTTCAGTCCAACCACTTTTCTCCATTACCACTGCTGATCCCAGATCCCAGGCCACCTCCACACCTGCCTGCACTCATTCCAAACCTTCTTACGAGCCACTAGTCCCGCTGTCTACGTTCTTGCCCCTCTACAAGGGGATCCTGTTTTTTCCCACCATAAAAGCTGGAATAGTGATTTTCAAATATATACCAGGTTATATTGCTTCTCTGCTTCAAACTTTCCATTAGCTTCCTATTGCAGGTAAAAGGTAATATAACTCCTAACTGTGGCCTTCAGTATACTAGATGCTGCTTCCCTGTGATATCAGCTCATCATCCTTTTTTCTAGCTCACTGCTCCATAGCTACCCTAGCATCTTTCTGTTTCCTCACCTGGCATTCCCTATCACTGTATGTCCACACACTGTGTTTCTCCTCCTGAGCTTCAGATCTCAGCTCAGCGCAAGTCACTTTAGAGAGACCATCTCTGACCCAGCTACCTAAAGTAGCCCTCACCCACCCAGCACAGTCACACTATTCCATTTTATTTTTTCATAATACTTACTCCTTCTGATACATTCTTTCTTGTTCACTGATCTAGATCGGGGTTGGCAAACTTCAGCCTGCAGGCCAAATTCAGCCCACTGCCTGTTTGTACAGTCTGTGAACTAATAATTTTACATCTTTAAATGGTTCAAATAAATTAAAAGATGATTATTTCATGATGTGAAAACTATATGAAATTAAAGTGTCAATGTCCATAAATAAAGCTGTTTTGGAACACAGCCATGCTTGTTTGTTTATGCACTGTCTGTGGCTCCTTCTGTATCACACCAGCAGAGATGAGCAGTTGTAACCAAGAAGGGTTGGGTCTTTCTATCAGCATTCAACCAATAGATGGGGAAGAAAGAGGTGGAACTGTGCTGGAGCCTTGGAGAAGTCAGGCTAAGAGAGATGTGCATTATTTCTGCTGCACTTGATAGACCAGAACACAATCACTCAGCCAACCTTGATGCAAGGCAGGCTAGGAAACAAAATTGCTGGCTAGGTAGCCACTTTCACCAATATTTTTATGCCATGAAAGGTGAACAAGAGTCTTGGTGGTCATCTAGCTGGCTTTGCCTCAATAGGCACCTTACTTTTAAAAAATGTATTATAAGAGACTTATTTTTGGAGTCAGGGGCTGCAGCTTCAATGGCAGCCTACAGATACAAATGTGTAAATATGATTTAATGACTGTGTGAGGTAGATCAACTGAATTTAACTGTTCTGTGATTATCACCTTTTTAGACTTCATTCACTTTTAAAAAATATGATCTATCATCCAGATTCATTTCCTACAGTCAAAGAATCTTTAAAGGTAGATGGAAAATAGGAGATCAAATATTATAACTGGCCCCAGGAGAAGACCTCTCACTGTCAGAATTATTTAAACCTTTCCTGAACAGTGGGCCCCCATCTTTACCCAACTACTGGCTCTGATTTACTTTCAGATAGAATCAAAGTTTTTGCATATCCTCAGTAGTGAATCAAAGCGCTGCATAATAATTCAACCCATCTCTCATCTCCGAAGCACAATGTCCCTCCAAAAATCTCTGCTAGCTTTCTTTTTATCAGACTGCAACCCGACTTCCCAGCCTGCTAGCTCACATGAGGTGCAAGCTGGGTCTTGGCATCACCTGGCTCTTCTGACTGGTGATATGGTTTTATTGCCCTATAAAAGTGTTAGGAATAAAATAAGCTTGTTTATAACATTGAACTATTTTTCTGACTTTTGATATCAGAGGAGCTGTATATAGGCCAAGATATACGATAATCTTTATAGATCCCAATTTAACATCAGTGCTATGACACTAGCTTTGAAGGACCACTATCGCAATTTTTAAGTTAAAACTATTTTTTAATATTGTTTCAATTATGGTTTACATTCAGTATTATTTTGTATTGGTTTCAGGTGCATAGCATCATGGTTAGACAATCATACACTTTACAAAGCATTCCTCCTGATATTTCCAGTACCCACCTAGCACCATATATAGTTATTGACTATATTCCCTAGGCTGTGCTTTACATCCCTGAGACTATTTTGTAAATACCAATCTGTACCTCTTAATCCTTTACCTTTTCATCCAGTCCCCCAAATCCCTCCCCTCTGACAACCACCAGGCTGTCCTCCATATCTGTGATTCTGGGTGTTTTTGTTGTTCATTTATATTGGTGTTTAGATTCCACATGTAAGTGAAATCATATGGTATTTGTCTTTCTCTGACTGACTTATTTCATTTAGCATAATACCCTCCAGGGAAAAACCACTATCCTTAAAAATTAAAGTTTCCTTCTAAACCATGGAAGTCAGGTCTATACAGATTTATCTTGTTTTTTTGTTTTCTCCTATCTTTTATCAAAATAACTTGATATTTTAGAGCAGAGTTTTGTGGTTTAAGGACCACTTATCCCAGGACATTCTCCATGTAAAGAGGGTTACATTATCAAATGTGTTCAAAAACTGCTCCGCAGAATATATGTCTTATGGTGATTGATAATGTTCAACAGCAAACTGAAACTGAAATGCCTTGTAGTAGAGAAGCCTGTTTCCCTTCAGACATGACCCTACCGAGTACTACTTTAAGTCTACTGGTAACTTCCTATGAACCACACACGGTGCTAATTGTTGTACATGCATTTAGCCCTCATGGCAGTCCAGGAGACAGGAACTGAGGCCCACTGAGGTCAAGTGACCAGCCTGATGTCAGACAGGCAGTAATTAAGAAAATCTACCTTTTAAACCAGATCTTTCCGACACCAAAGATCAATCTCTTGACTATCAAGCATGGTTCCATTTTTTAAATAATACCAATTAATACACTGCAGATTTTAGAAAAATTAGTTGCAAGATAAAAGAGAAATTTTCCTCTAGATTGATGGTTATATAGTTTGAATAGGAACAGCTAGATCTGTGACTGTGAAGAGGGAAGAGGGAAAGAAAAAGGAAAGGTAGGGAAGGAAGAAAAGGCAAAAGAGAGGAAATGAAGCAAGGGAAATGACATTTATATTAGCCAGACCTTCTCCTAAGTCGGTATTTTAAAAACCCCTACTTTTGAGGTCTATGACCTAGCTCCTGTGCTCTGCCACTAATCTGCTGTAAAACCTACTTACTACCAATTAGATGATTTGACTCCCCAAGCCTCAGTTTTCTCATCTGTGAAACAGAAAATAATCCCAACCCATCTGTGCTATTAACATAGTGTGAATAACAAAAGAGTTAAAGGTTGTAAAAGTTTCTGGAATTTTTTAAAAACTTGCATCATGATTTGCTACAACAGTGGTTTTATTATTATTATTTTCTTTATTTTAATTGTTGTTCAAGTACAGTTTTCTGTCTTTTACGCCCATCCCAGCCAACCCCCTCAGCCCTCCCCACCTCCCTCCCATTTCTGCCTGCCCTAGTTTTTGGTCATGTGTCTTTTATACTTGTTCCTGTAGGCTGACAGTGACCAGAGGGGAGAGTGGAGGAAATTTCAGGGGAAAAAGGGAAGGGTCTCTAAAACCATAGCAGTGGTTTTAAACTTATTTTTCAGCCAGAGGGTTCCTTGGAAAAGTGAACTCATAAGGGGAATTCCACTATGTAAAACAGATAAAAGGCAGAGCTGACTGCTGAAGTGGTGGCCGAGGAACCCTGAGTTTCCTCCTCATCCCTGGCCTGTCACTCCCCCACCTCGAAGGGGGTGAGGGGCCCCACAGATGCCCTGGAGTCCCACTGAGCACCCCCCTAGCAAAGGGAGGGAGGTCTTGAGCAAGTCCCCTGGTCTCTGAGCCTCTGTTTTCCTGTCTGCAAATGGAAGAGGTTAGAAGAAATGATCGTTCAGGCTTCTTCTAGCTCTGATATTCCAGAACTCTACTTTTCTAGTTCTTGTGTCCCTCCTTCCACGCTGACTAAAAGTGCCCCACCTAGGCAATGCTGTGTTCATGCCTACCCTGAGGGTCAATCTTGACCCAGAGTCCCAAGAGACGGGCTCCCCTTTCAGGCCTCTGCTCCAGTATGGCCAGTTTGTCTCCACATTGAATACACTCATTCCCTCAACAAACAGTTCCTGAGCAGCATCTCTGTGAAAGAATCTATGTGCTAAGAAAGGGACCCTAGAATGACAAGACCTTCAGCCTTCTCCACAAGGAGCCCCCAGCATCATGGGGAAATGGGGAAAGACCGGAAAACAGAGAGACCAGAGGACCAGAGGGCCAGTGGGAACCTACCTGAGGCACTCAAGTGTTGGCGGCCAACTTACTGGTGCTGGGTAGGGTCTGGCCCTGCAGTCAGCCTTCCTGGCTCAGACCCTGGCTCCTTGATGCTCCTGTAGCCTTGGAAAAGTTACCTCCCTTCTCCACATGTCCATTTCCTCACATGTAAAATGAGAATAATAATTACCCAGTTCACAGGATGAACTAGGTAATTTTGTGAGGATGAAAGGAGTTCAAATATTAAAAGCACTTAGACCAGTGCCTGAAACACAATGAGTATGCAATAAATGTTAACTAATGTGATTTCCAGCTCAGGCTGTTGGCAATTATTATTATTAATGTGAACGGCAGTGACACTGCAGGGAGAACTGATCATTGAGCAGACTGGAGATGACATCAGAGTGAAGGTAACATTCGAGTTGACCACTGGCATGTGCCTAGGTTTTTGTGAACCTGACCTGAGTTCTGGCTGTTGGGAGACCTGCTCATTCTTCTGTATATGCACCCTCAATTCTTCCTTTTTGCCCTTTATATCTACAGCCAGCAGAATGACCATGATACAAAGCACAACTCTCTATGACATACCACATTTTTTGGATTGTAAGACACACCTAGGTTTTAGATGAGGAAAATAGGAAAAAAATTTGAAGCAAAAAATGTGGTAAAATATTAAATAACATAATATTTCACCAATGTAAATGTAAACAGAACTCAACAGCACCATTAATAACCATTATTCCTCCCAAATTTGGGGGGGGGTGTGGAGAGAAGAAAGTACATCTTATAGTCTGAAAAATATGGTACACAGACAGAGACAGAGATCAGGCGGGTGGGTGGTATCAACCACACCACTTTGCTCTTACCCAGACCCAGGGGCCCAAGCCCCCTGTGCTAACCCTATCTTCCACCCAGGACCCTCTGAACTTACACATCTAGCAGACTCCTGCCTTCACATCTTGGCTAATATTCTCCCTGATCTAAAAGGGTTGGGCCCCACCTGTTCATCCCTCACAGCATTAATCCTTGCCTCCTCCTGCTGCCTTGTTCCCAGCATAGATAGGTTCCACACTTGGCTTCTGCTTCTCTGAGCCCCTCAGGCTCTGGCTACCTCGACCCTTCAGTTGTTACTTCTGGAGCCACATGTTCCTGTATGTCAAGTCTTCCAAACCAGGCGAGAGGAATTTTCAGAATAAGAACCATTTCTTTGACTCCTTTGTATTTCTCTAAACCCTGCCACACAATACCACCAATATGACTGATCGCAAGGTCAGAGCCTTGCACACAGTAGGGATCCACTAAGTATTTTATCAAACACCTTGGAAAATGAGTCAGTATAAATAACCTACTGATTTTTTTAAAAAATAATGTTAGCCAATATTTCTATTTGGGCACTATTACATGCTCAGTATTATAATAGTTTATCATTGGAAATAAGAAAAATATATAAAGATAAAATAGCAATCACCTAGGAGGTTGAATCTAGATGGAAAAATACAGTTAACCTAAAAAAAAAAAAAAAGCAAAGGGAATGTCATGTTTAATCACATCCCAACTACAATTCAGAAAGGGCTCAGGTAGAGAAGAGTTCATAGGCATGGGGGAAATAGGGGGTTGGCCTTGTGAACAACTACAGGGAATTAAATTTCCACAGCTCTGGCTTGTATTGTACAAAATAGTTACCTGTGCAAACACTTAAACCCTCCCCTCCTGAGCTTAGCTGGTCAAGGTGAGGATTTTCACTGGGGTGGGGCTAGGAGGACCTGAGAACACCTAGCTTCTTGTTTTTATCCACCGATACTTTAGAGCCTGGTGTGTCCAGTATTGCATGGTGTGAGGCTGAGCCCCTTGTTTTCTTGCCCAGTGTCAGCTGGGTGGCCCAGAGTTGGCCAGTCCTAACAATCCGGGCTCAATGTATATCACCACCTTCTTCTCATTAACAGATTGGTTACTGGAATGAAGATGACAAGTTTGTTCCTGCAGCCACGGATGCTCAAGCCGGGGGGGACAATTCAAGTGTCCAGAATAGAACGTACATTGTCACTACAATCCTAGTGAGTACTCACTCCTTCATCAAGGTTATTCAGGATGCAAGCTGGACTCACACAAAGGTTTTCCCAGGAGTAAAAGCTAGTCATTCTTGCCAAAACTCTGCCACAGGTAGAAAGAGGGGGTGAAAAAAAGGAATTTCCTGGAAGTCAGAGATACTTTTTTCACTCTGGCTGTGCCAAGATTTCACTTTGGGCCTTGCATAAGTCACTAGCCTCCTTTGAGCCATCACTTCCCCATGTGTAAAACATGAGGGTGAGGCTGAACTGTGGTGGTTCTCAGATTCCACCCTCCCGCAGAAGAAGCCCGTTCCAAAGAAAGTCTCCTAAAGCCCAGCACCTACAGCGAATATAAGTAAAGCTGGTATAATCTTCAATTGCTGATCGTAAGAAGCCTAGGGCCTATTTAGGGGCCATATCCCCAACGCAGCGCCCCCAAGAGTAGCTCCAAAAATACAAGAACTACTGGAACATAACTGGAAAAGCTGCACCACATCTCAATGGTGAGATATCCTTTTTTAATGGTTTGCTTCCTTAACCCAAGAAGTTTTGTAATGAGGGAGCAGAAATGCAAGAAGTAAATTTAGGGGCTAGAGAGACTTCCCCCAAAGTTAACCAAAGTTGCTGACATCCTCCTGTGCCACCCCAAGTCCTCCCTACTGATGAGTGATTGCATAACCCACATCCTCTGTCTTCCCATTTCTTCACCAGGAAGATCCTTACGTGATGCTCAAGAAGAACGCCAACCAGTTTGAGGGCAATGACCGCTATGAGGGCTACTGTGTGGAGCTGGCAGCAGAGATTGCCAAGCACGTGGGTTACTCCTACCGTCTTGAGATTGTCAGTGATGGGAAATATGGAGCCCGCGACCCCGATACAAAGGCTTGGAATGGCATGGTGGGAGAGCTGGTCTATGGGGTAAGTGCCCCACAGGGTGGGATGTTCCCAAGCAGAGGGAGAAGGTTGGACAGGAAATCATTTCGCAGTGGGCTGGCCATGCCCACAGATGACTATTGGACTCCATAGCTTTGTATTTTATACTGTTGCTTATGAAATGATGAGGAGTTCAAAATCCAATGTCCTAAGACATTCTTTGTTCAAATTCCTGGTCTGAGCTCCCTCAGTCAAACTCAGCTCAGTCTTGTGACAAAGATGGGTTGTCACTTTGTCATTTAATGCTCTCCCAATTTAAATTTCTTCCCTGGTGTTAGATGCACCCATCTAACTTTCTCATCACTTGCCCCAGCACTCACTTCTCCTACACCTTCCATTTCAGCCAAAGAATTCCCTGAGTTACTCTGTTCTCTAGAGTGCTCTCTCCCATTCTGCACCTCTAAAATCCTATCCCTCCTCCAAAATCTGTATCAGATGCTACTTTTTCCAATGTGCCATTCCCGCCCCCCCCCCCACCCATTGCAGGTACAAACCCACCTTCTTAACTGTTCTTGCCTTCCCCGGCAGAATTTAGCTTCTGCTTGTGTTATAGCTTACCCTGACTTGTATCACAGTTATCTGTGTAATAGGGGTAGATCTACTTCTTTACTCAAAGCAGAGGGAGAACAAACAGTTCTGCCACAAACAGTTCCATAAATCGAAGCAAATTTTGAGAGACTACTGAATGCCTGAATTGCTTTACATATTTAGGGGACCACTGAGAAGTACAAGATCTGATCCCTGTCCCCCAAGGATGTTAATATTTTATAGGATAGAAAAGATAATGAGACAGTATGGTAAAAGATGGCACAGTGTCGAAGTTCAGGCAAGAGGCTAACATAAGTATCTAATCCTTGAAAAGGATACGGAACATGCAAAGTAGCCATATTCAAACAGCCAGAAAGGCATCCCAGAAATTTCTAAAGAATAGACAATAAAAATGGCGCTGGAAATAAGTAAGGTATGAGAAAAGAGTAAGAAAATACTGATAATTTTTGTAAAAGGCTTAAGTGAAGAGTTGCCAGGGATAAATGTAAGAAAGGACAAGAGGAGAGTATGGATTGACTCAGTGCACAGTGGAAGAGCATAAAGGTACTTGAGTAAAACAATATGTGGCAATGGAAGAAGAATCCAGCTGCCACTTACAGGAAAGGGACCACAGGACAGCTTCCCCACGGAACTGGAAGAATGCAGGCTGGGTCTCTTAGCTGAAGCATACTTAAGTCCCAGGTTGATGCTAGTTCTGCTCAGGATAAAGCCACCATTTAGGAGCTTTGGACATCTCATTGTATTATAGGAAGGCAATAGGGGTCATGATGGCCTGAAAACAAAACCACGGGAATTCAAAGGACACAGAGATGGGATAAGGAAAATCTTCCCCAGGAAGGTGGCTTTTGAGATCACCTGGGAAGATGGTTAATGAGCTGAAGGATGGGACGTGCTTCTACCCTTTCTCCTCTCAGTACCACCTCTCACTTTAGGAAGTTTCACTGATGAAAGATAGAAACCTGGATTGTTAATGCTGCATCTGGAAGCTGGTTTCCATGGGAACCTCTGCCAAGTTTGTGAGGTCATCCCCATGGCAACTGCTATGAACTTTTCACCTTCACCAGCATGCATCTTCATCTTCACCCCATTGTTCCCTTAATAAAAGGCCTGTGATAGGCAAAGCAATGGAGTGATTATCCTGAGGGCAAGCCCCCACTGCAGCCCAGCAGACAGTGGTGTGTTACTTGTGGGTACCTCCTCACCAGCCTTCCCTCAGCTCTCCCCTCTACCTGGCCTGCACTCTGCCCAATACAAACTATATCCTGATGACTCTATGATGGGCCCAACTGGATACCCTCCCTTGATTTCCTGTTCCCTGAAGAAGAGTAAAGGAATTTGGGGAAGTATCTCTCAGCCAAAAACAACCAGTGAGGTCAGACAAAACTCACTTGGAGGCCTCCAAATTATTATTAGATGCCTTTTAAGTAGCTAATTCAATCACAGTCTCTCTCAACCTCCTTCTGCTCTCTCTTTTTCTTATCAACTAATGTAGTAGCAGTATTTCAGCATGAAGTATGTGTCAGGTGCCATGCTAAATTCTTTACCCACATTATTTCATTTACTCCTCATAACCACCCAATAGGTGGATATAATTACTTTCCACATTTTATTGACAAAGACAGTGAGGCCCAGGGAGGTTATGTAATGTGACAAAGGACACACAGCTGGTAAAACCCAAGTTAGGGCATGTAGCCTGGCTTCTGAACCTCATGCTGGGCTATACTACCTGAGTAGAAATCACACCATCCAAGCTCTGCACTGTAAGGTTGATACGAACTGGTGGTAAGAACAGCAAGAGCCTCTGCATTCACAGATGCCACATGTGGCAAACAGAACTTCTGCTTCTTACATGGGTATGGCTTTGTGCCTGATTCACAGGTGACTTTCTTGCCTGTCCTTTGTCTTAGTGAAGCAGAAAGACAGTAAACTTTGCAGACAAACACCTGGACTTGAGTTCCAACTTTGCCAGCTTACTGACTCCATGACTCCTGCAAACCACTGAACTCTGAAAATCTGGAAAAGTGAGTTATTTGTCCCAGAGTTGGGGTAGAGAGTATTCACCTACACAGTGCCTGGCTCACAGAAGTTCTCTGTCTATGACAGTTTTCTTCACTTTTTCTTTCATTTGCTGCATCAAAACTGCTTACAGTTTTCCCAGGATTGTTTTTAGACTTGACATCTTTTGTTTTGGGATCTCCTAGGTCAGTGGTTCTCAAAGTGTGAGGTCTGGACAAGCAGCAACAGAATGCAAACTCTCAGGTCTCACCTCATAAGCACTTAATACAGAAACTCTACCACCTGTCATCTTCAAAAGCCTTCCAGGTGATTCTGAGGCATGCTCAAGTTTCATATTCACTGTCCTAAGGTTAAGCGAATAATTTTAAGTGCCTGTGAAATGCTCATATTTCATAGTACTCTCACATATTAGAAGTCATTTGACCCTCACAAAACAATTCCATCAAACTGGTAAAACAAAAATTACATTATGCCTCTCTTTTTTAAAATAAGAATATTAATCTCCAAAAAGACACTCATGTCTACAGGGTAAGCGAGTCTCAGAGCAGAGCCCTGGGTCTACTTTCCCAGGTCAGCCCTGGCCTTGACCAGCCCTGCAGAGCTCCAGTAACAACTCAGCTCCTGGGCCTCTCAGTCCATGGGAAACAAGTTGAAACATGGGTGCTTTACACGAACCCCCTTCCCTCTCTGGACCTGAGTTTCTTATCGCTAAAATGAGGTTGGTGAATTTAGCATCTCCCACATGTGTGTCGTACACACCCTTCTGATGCCCAGGGACCCACAGACAATTAATTTTAGAAATAGTCTATCTACTTCTTCCTCCAGGAAATTCTCAGTACATAGTTGTCTTTTAAAGGTTCTGGGAAGTCCTGCCCCAAGTCAGTTGTTTAAACTTGTGTTTCCCGATGTTTACTTTCATTTTACACTTATTAGCATCCTTCCAGAAATAATGTTCTATGAAACAAATCTTGGAACTGCTCAATGAACTATTCGTTAAGATGATGTCACTCTGATTTTTTTCCAGCCCACAGTCCATTCTACTAACTCACATCAGGAGGCATCAAACAAGTCCGTTTAATTTCTGTTACCACTCTCAAAGCTGGTCTCCTCTCACCTCCTGGGGGTAACTTGTGCTCAGCTCCTCATTTCCATTACTTTCTCTCCCAGGTCACAGAGAATAGAGTAGATGCCTTCCCCCTTCCACCAGTTTGTGTTTGTAAAAATTATCAAGATGTACGTGGTGGGCGTTAGGAAAGAAAAAATTACTATGAAACTCACACCTGACTCCACATTGCTCTACACAAAGTTTCTTTCCATAACTGAGGACCTAAGCCATTCTGAAGCCAGGCTTGTTATTCCACTGAAAGCATCTTCCAATGACCCCAGCCAATGAGAGTAACCAGAGGAAATCTCCAAGCAACACTGGGGGCGGGGGGGGGGGGCTAAGCGGGACCCCTGTCTCACAACCTCTGTCACCAGCCTCACACGTGCACTGTTGCACAGCATCAAAGTAGAAAGCTATACATCTCGCACAGACTTGCCTAGACAAGTCTCTCCTTTCAAAAATGAGTGTTGTGGCATCTGTCCACAGGACCCTTTGGGTTTGCAGATCTCCTGATCTCAGGCCAATAGAAGAGTGGGTTTTTACTGCATAGTTGCTAGCGCTGCTGCCATTAGGGAGAAACCAGAGAGACAGGAGAGCAAGGCTGGTGAGGCCATGCGCCAAATGCCTCAGGCTAAGCATTTCTTGCAACCCTCTTATGTTTATCTACATGCCAGATTTAAATTTTAAAAAGTGAATTATTTGTGTATTTCTTAGCAGTCTTCCCAGGGGAAAAAAATAGAAGCAATGCTACTTCTCCTTCTCTTTGCCAGGCCTTTACTCACATAATTCCTGCCTCCTCAAATGTGTTCAGTGCCAGAATCCTACTCTGTCAAAATCCTACTCTCCTTTCAGTGCCAAATTTATATGTCACTTCTTCAGTGCCAAATTTATATGTCACCTCCTTGATGATGAAGCCCCAGCCAGAACGAATCCTTCCCTGGCCTCCTGTAGCATTTTGTATTTCTTGGATAGCACATATCCAGCCTACTTTAGAGACTGAAAGGTGTGTGTGTGAACCAGTCTCTCCCACTAGCATGTAATTCCTTCAGCGTAGGGACTGTAGCTTACCTACAGCTTCCAGCCTAGTGCTTACACACATTAAATGCTCAATAAATGTTTATTGAATTAAATCTGTCTTCTCCACCTTGTTACCCAGGATTATCTTGTTGCAGGTAAAAGAAACCCAACTCAAGCTGACTTAGGCAAACAGAAAGACTTGTTCGTGTTCTTAGGGACAAACAGAATAATATAGTGGCATGTGATGCTAAGGGGCCCAGGGTAACCCCTGAATTTAGGATAGCCCCAAATGTTTCATCATGGGTTAGCTTCTATACCCCTCACTCTGTATCTCTCGCTCTGCCTCTCAGAGCTAATGCTCATTAAACCAACATGGGTCCTATGCCATCTTTAAATGATTCATTCTGGCCAAGGGAGTTGGCTAAAGCCAGGTTGTATGCTTTACCACATAACCATGTGATCAGCTGCATCTGAACCAGGATGACTGAAAGTGGGGCACAAGTTGTCCTTCTAGCTAAGAAAGGAGGCCTGGCCGCCGGGCAGGCAAAACAACAGGTATCACAACAGCCCCCTTCTAGTAAGATTAGGAAGGTGCTCCTAACAATTAGAACTGTTAAACAATGGGATAACTTCTGTAAGATATGGAGCTGATCTCATTTGTCATAAATATGCCATAGAGAATAGCAGGGGTTGGACCTCTAAAGTTCTTTTAAACTTACAACCTTTAAGACACAAATATTCACAGTGAAGAAAGAAACAAGAGAATAGAACACTGCTGAACTCACCTGCATTTTATTCCTTCTTTCTCTCTCTCTTTCTTTTTTTGCAGAGAGCAGATGTGGCCGTGGCCCCTCTGACTATTACCTTGGTCCGGGAAGAGGTGATAGACTTCTCCAAGCCATTTATGAGTTTGGGGATCTCCATCATGATAAAAAAGCCACAGAAGTCCAAGCCAGGGGTCTTCTCCTTTCTCGATCCTTTGGCTTATGAAATTTGGATGTGCATTGTGTTTGCCTACATTGGAGTGAGTGTCGTCCTTTTCCTGGTCAGCCGCTTCAGCCCCTACGAATGGCACAGTGAAGAGTTTGAGGAAGGGCGGGACCAGACAACCAGTGACCAATCCAATGAGTTTGGGATATTCAACAGCTTGTGGTTCTCCCTGGGAGCCTTTATGCAGCAAGGATGTGACATTTCTCCCAGGTCAGTCAGCTCTTTTCAACCCCTTTGCTCAGTGCTATATTTTTCTTGGTAAAAGCAAATACTGAAAAGTTAAGGAATACGAATTATTTACGGACTTCACTGTACTCAGTGTTTCAACTATGTATTACAGTCAACCATCTATTGCATGCAGTGGAATGTCTAGACACATCCTGTGCCTGGGCCAGTTCTGTCTACTATCTGTCTGATGTGCTCTGTCATGATTAATAGGCATAATCACAGCTCTGATGTTTTGCAGCTGAAAGGTACAGAGAAAGGGTAGGGGGACAGTATGGCACAATCAACTTTTATTGACCACTTGCTATAGACCAAGCAATGTTTTGAGTCTTCCATGTGTATTTATCTCATTGAATCCTCACAGAAGCATAAGGTGGGGCTATCATTAGATCTCCTTTTATGAATGAGAAGCCGTAAAAATGATGAATATTTTGGGAAGGTTAAACAGCTGGTAGCTAGGTGAGCTGCGATTCAGACCACCATCATGTACTACTTTGGAATCCTGAAGGAGCCGTGAATTATGAATGGGCTTTAGCATGCTCTATGTGGCCCCCATCCAGTCACCTGACCCTCAATTTCTTCATCTTAAAGAGAAAAGTTTTTTCTTGGTTTTAAGAAAGACCTTGGAAACAACCCGGTTCTAATGGTGATGATAACTTGGGCTCTCAGAAATGAGGGCTCTCAGAGGTGCCTGTGATATCACACTGAGTACTATGGTGAGCAAATCAGTGAGGTTCCAGCCCCACACATGGAACAAGAGTACCTCTGGTTTTGTCTGTTTTATATATTCAACTTGTGAATGATATTTCTTGTGTAAAAAGATTCTGAAGCTAAGAAAGGTGGGAAAGTGGGGGAGAGAAATTTGAAAACCACCAATCTAGACCAATTTCCACATTTATTTACATCCTGCCTTTGTGTGTAATGTTCTTTCAAGTACATTCTGAAATGTTCATGCCACAAATCTCCTCCGATTTCACTGATAAGGAAGCACTGACTGCATCTCCTTTTACAGTGGCATCATGTCTATGAACTCTTTCTCCAGTACGCAGTCCCTTGTAGACTACCAAGTTTCTGCAGCATGCAGGGAGGCATGGTTAAGAATTTGGCTACCATGGATCGATCTGCACACCCTCTCCCTTTCTGGGGGTATAATTGTGTATATATCAAGGCCTCATGGGCATGCACTGGAGATACCTTTACCACAGTTAAGATTATTTTGCATTTGAGTGTCGATGAAGACTAGTGTTCCTAAATGGCAATGGAATAAAATCTTTCTAAGGAGCTTCCTGCAGGACTCACTCTGCCTGCTGTATAATTTAGTCTCATCATTCACCATTATAATTTTGTTTTTCTTTAAATAAGAAGACAGCCGGGGGCGGGGTGCATGGGAGAGGAGGTGTGAGACTGGATACTTGGCCAATACTGGCAAACACATGGTGAAGAGTAGACAGAACCAAGCAGGAGAAGGGCTTACTTAAAAATAAATCAGGCCAGTGGATAAACAGTGAGAAGAAATGGTTCTTAACTAGTCAGTATAATGTAGAGCCATCAAAACATGCATGTATCTCAAAAGACCCACAGGCTTGTTTTTTCTCCACTATTTCCTTCCTCAGTGGGCATCTTACCTCCTAATGGCACCACGGTGGTCTGGCCTGAGACTCCCCACCATTCCTCCAGAGGACCCAAGTTGGTGGCCAACAGCTGAGTTCTGCCAGGCATGTTGTTGCTTGACCTTCACAGACATTGACAATGGTTCCCCATGTCACCACAGCCCCCATCTGTCTCCTTCCATTGCTCTGTTACTCAGCTCAGAGGGTATCTGAGTTTGTGACCTCTGGCTGCAAGAGGGTTTTCTGACGGACATCGGAGGGTTCCATAAGGGTATCTTAGGAACTGACACTGAGGTGAAGATGAGACTGAACAGGAACATACCCAGTCTCCTTCGTCCCAATTTCGAATACAACAACTCCACCCTATGCCTCTGCTTCTCCACCGGTAAAATGGAAATAAGAGTTTCTACCTCCAAGACTGTTGTGAGGTTTAGGAGATTGAACATATAGACCCAAAGCACAGTCTCCAGCCAGCACAAGGGAAGCACTATAAAGCAGTGGCTGTTTCTTATGATGTTATCAATTTAATACATTAGGCTTCTATGAAGCACACTTCCCTAGAAGAAAGTGTGCTTACACTGCTTTGGGCACAAGAGCAGGCACTAGACCTCTCTCTTCTGAAAAAGTCCAGTGTCAAAGCAGAAACAGCAGAGGTTCCCTCCACACCAGCAATGCCTGGACTCCGGAGGCTCCGCCTCACAGGAGGTGGGAGGATCTGTCATTGTGGATTAAAGGGTCTGACAGACACAGGAGTGAACCTGACAGAATAGGGAGTTTTATCCACGTGAGGCAGACTCTTTCTTATCGAGCTGGCCCTGGCCAATCCCAGATTGAGGGGCATATAAAAACCCCCTAAGAGCCAGAATGTACATCACAGTATTCCTTGGAAATATATGTTAAAGAGAAAAGGTATCTTGCTAGGACCAAACAAAAAGACAAAGATACTTCAGCAGTGATCTGGGCCAGAGACCAAGCAGACAACTATAAACACTAGCAGATTTCATACACATTTCCTGATGAATTAAAAAAGTTTCATGATGTGCATGACACCAGGTTAGACATTGTGGCTGCTTTGATGGAAAGCATTTTTAAGGCACTTGCATATATTAAACACCTTTTCCAATGAGCTTTGATTAATTGTTCTTGCTAATTACTGAAAGAATATACCATAAATTCTTACTAACTTAGAAAATGAGGGAATTAAGTTTCATCTGAATTGTATCTGCATTCATACACAAGTCATTCTATCTCTTTGTAACCTCTTCTAGATTCATGTTAATGTCTGTTAACCAAAGCCAGCAAAATGTGGCCAGATGTGGTTGTCTGCAAGAAACCAAATGACCTGACCACAATAACATAGACAGAGAATTACATTTCTCACATTACAAGAAAAGTGGTGGCAGACACTGGCTCTTGCTTGATTCAGTGACATCAGTGTCAGTTGCCCTGTGACTCTTTTCTTCATGCTTACAAGGTGGCAGCGCCCAGGCGCTGTGTCCATATTCAAGCAGCAAGAAGGGGAAGACCTGTTGCCAGCCATTACTATTTCTTTGGATCAGGAAAGAAAGGATTAATCAACAGAGTACTCCCCACCCCAAGCAGAAGTCTACTCCTATCTCATTAATCAGAACCATGGCCTGTGATCACTTCTAGTGGCAAGGGAGGCCAGGAGGCAAGAATTTGGGTGCTCTAGACTCCAGAGTAGAAGGGATGGGAATGCATGTCGGGGAGTCAGTCAGCAGCACTGTCTCAGGTGCCTGAAGTCAGTGTGTTCTGCACCAGCACCGTGAGTAGATAAAGTAACCTGTAATCGGCACATTTAATATAGTATACCAATAAATACTACCGAAATGCTTAAAGACGCCTCCCGCCTCCCTTTAAAATGTGTATGTGAAAATGTGGCTTTGTGTAACCTATTTTAACATTCAAAGTTAAAATTCACTTTAGCTGTGATCACAGATAAAAATGTCATCCATGAATTGACTTGTAGGCCTGCTTCTTGTGCCCAAAGATCTATTTTTAATACATATTTTAGATTCCTTTTTTTCAACAGAGAGGAACATTTTGAGAAGGGATATATGACAGACAAAAAATAACCGCAATCAAAATTTACCTTCAGTTTCCTCAACTTTTCTTCCTGTACCTTTTGTTCTGTTGGTGGCCAGTGCCACCCGTTTATCCAAAAGATGTTACTAACTGGCTATGATGTGAGGGCATGGCACTGGGTGCTGAGATGTGAAGATATACTGATGATGGAGCAAGAGGGGTGGGAGTCTTTGCTTCAGTGAGCAGGCACTATAATGGTATGAACAGACATTAAAGAAGTAATTGTGAATGTATAAATTGTGATGTGCTAGGAATAAGTGAACCTACTATAGCAATAGGTAATAAGGGAAGTGGAATTAAAGGGGACTTAACATGTTCTGAGAAGGTTTCTCTGAGGAGCTGATATGTAAGAAGTGAGGCTCATTAGGACTGTGAGACATAATAGCCATGGGTAAAGGCCCTCAGGTGGAAAAGAGTGTAGTGCTTTCAAGGATGGGAAGAGTTACCAGTGTGTCTGACTCACAGTCACTGAGGAGAATGAGGGTTTGAGATAACATTATAGAAGCAGGTAGAGGCCAGATCATGTAGGGCCCATGGCTATAGTATAGATTCAGAGTTTCACTCTCAATACGATGAAAAGACATTGGAATTGATTTACGTGCCAGAATGCCACTCTGGGGAGCTATGGGGAAAATGAATTGGAGCAGAGAATAGGCAAGAATAGAAGCAGAGGGACCAAGCAAGACACTCTCCCAGCCATCCAGGAGAAATTACAGTGATGGAAATTGTGAGGGTTGTGGAGATGGATTTGTGGTCTACTTTGAAACTACAATTAACAGCACTTGCTGATGGGTTGGATATGTGAAGGTGAGGAGAGGGAAGCGTCAACGGTGAATCTAAGATGAGGGAGCATTTAAAAAACACGGAGCTATCTAGTTCCAGAGTCCTTTAGCTCTGCGAGGGATTGTTAGGATGATCTCAGTTCTCCATTTCATGTTACAGATGAGAAAACACACCCAAGAGGAGAAAAGGATGCTCTCTAAAGGTGACTGAGAAAATAATTCTGGCTCTAGTGCCCAGACCAGAGCCACCTTCCATGCAGCCTCAATTCAAGGCTTCTTTGCCTGCAAGTGAACTGAAAGTGAGCCTCTTCTCTTCTTTATTCCCACAGCTTCCACTTCCCCATTGGCTTTTCCATGGGGTCAGTACTTTTCTGGGTTCAGGTGACCTCAGCACGGAGAATGAGAGGAATTTGGAAGGTCTTAAAGGAGCAGAGGAAAATGGGAGATTAGACTTCAGCTTTCAGAACCCACTCTTATTCCTGATTTTTTAAAGTAAAGTATCAGAATGTATGATAATTATCTCCACCTAGGTAAGATAATTACCCTCAGTGAGAAGTCTCAAGCGGGGGAGTGATGGCACTTGGAGATCTCTGGGAACAGCACACCACAACACCCAGCTAATGGACTTGTTGAGGGCCCTGTAACTAACTGATTCACCATGGGAACAGGGAAGCCAATGAGCAAAGCCCAAACCACAACACAATGACAGCCTGACCTTTGCATTCACACACAAATACCATAGCAACCAACAGCCTCGCCTCCACATTGAGGTGAAAAACCCCCCCACCCTCCCCCACCAAGCTTTCCCTCCAGGCCTCTCAGAGATAGCCAAGCAAACATCTTCCTCCTCTTCATGTGGCTGGAGTGGTGCAGAAGGAAGAAGGAGTGCTGAGAGTGAACATTTATGAAAGTGGCCTGAAATAATAACAGCTCACCTTTAGAAAACATAAGCCTCATAAAAGACATAGATTCACCACTGCAAGGAACAGTGTCCCGGGGATTTGTGAATAATGATGATACAAGAAAACTGTGATCGATGCTTTCAGCCTTGGAACTGAATGTGGGGGTTTCTACTGTGCCCCTGAATCAAAGTCACCTGGGATGTCTGTCAAAGTGCAGGTTTCCAGGCCTTGCTCCAGATCTGCAGAATTGGAAATTCTGCCACGGTGGCAGGTGTGATCTGTGCATGGACTGCCTAGGAGTGCCCCCTGCCCCGCCCCCATTGCTGAGGGACTCCAGCTCAATGCCTCCTTCCTTTTCGACTTTAGTCCTCTGCCACCTGACAGTGAGACCCAGAGCCAGGTTCTGATACTGAGCAGTTTCAGACCATTTAAAAGCATTACAGTTTCAGAAGCTCTGAAAGCCACATGGGAGTATTAAAATGGATGCAGTGACAGGAGAATAAAAGCTTCACTGGGTAAACAAGTGAAAAGCATCATTTTCTGCATCTCAGCCAGCAGTTCTGGCCATTAGCAAGGGGGGTAGGGGGAGGGTCAAATGGCTTGCTCTGTCTGGATTGCCTGAAAGTCTGAGATTGGAATAGTTTTGTTGAAGGAGAGATTTTTTTCTTCTTCCAAATCACAGTAGGCAAATTTACAGAACTGAAAGGGATAATCAGGACCATGTATTCGCTCATTAAGTGTTTATTCACCACTTGTTAGGAGGCAGATATGGTTCAAGGAGCTAAGGAAGATGTCAATGGACAAAGCAGCCAGAAATCCCTGCCCTCCTGGAGCTTAGCTTCTAGTGAGAGGGCACAGGCAATAAACAAGATGAAATGCAATCCCAGTTTGATAGGTGAAGATCCCCACATAGAGAGGGAAGAAACTTAGCTGAGGTCACGTGGATAATTACAGTAAGTTCAGTAACACAGGAATGGAGGCGGCTGGGGACTGTGATGCACTGAGACACATATGTGTCAGCTAAAGAGGGCCACTCCCACTCAGTTCTAGAAAGTCATTGTCATGGGAACTCTGTGCACATGAAGCAAACACATGCCTAGGTTCAGCTTGTGGGGGCACTACTTGGAGACCCCTGAAAGAATTCTGGGAAGTATAAAAACACTACTGTATCTTTCATACATTTAGACACACACGGAATCATACCTACACATTTTTTAAAGGATTCTCTTCTTCTCTTCTCCCTCCATTTTTGCTCCAAGTATAAAAGCTGATTGCTATGTTTTTCTTTTCTTTCATATGCCCTGGAAAATCCAGGCCATGAATGGGGGATGCACTAGAAGAACCCCTCCCCCGTTTCTTCTTAAACCCTCTCTGGAAATATAGCATTTGAGATTAAGAGACCCAACTGATCATGTGGAAAAAAGGACTAAGTTCTATATAGGGAAAGTGAAAGCATAATTAATTGAATTATGGGGAATGTTTAAGGAGCCTAATGGTTTTAAACATGAGTAAGGTACACCATCCAACTGCGGCAAATGAATACTTGCGCCCAAGCTATGTTTAAGGGAGATAATGGGTGAAATAAGCCCAAGGTACCTAGCAGAAAATAAACAGTGTCAAGCACACGAACACAGAAATTACACTCCTGGGTGACGATAGTCACTGTGATTATCTGGCAGCTTAAGGAGAAAGGGCCTTAAAATAAGGAGACACAGTAGCTGCTGGGAGCAGAATGGAGAGTCCTACCCAGCAGGGTACCTGGCAGCAGGTTTTGTCACAGGGGGCATGCCCACACCGTTGAAGGAGGAGCTTAGAATGAAATTCAATCTCATTCTACTAAGAACCCACTGGGGGAAGTCACTTCCTCTCTGTCTCACTTTTCTCTGATGCAAACTTGCAGCAAAACAGTCTCTACTATGTACCACCCCCAGCTAAGGCTTGTCTGCCTTTGTCTCCCAGGTTCAGTCAAAGCTCTAGCCAAGTCAAGTGGAGCGTCATTCTGTTTCCCAAGCCCCATTCCACTTGTGTGCCCTGACTTGGACTGACCTCTCCCATCTTTCCCGCTCAAGTCCTCCCCCTAGTGTGAATGCTGCCTTCCAAACCCCAATAGCTCCTCTGGAGCTGCTTTACAGTGATGGTTATAGCTTGAACTGCGGAGTAAGACTGCCTGTGATTGGATCCTAGCTCTACCACTTACAAGCTGTGTGAGCACAGGAAAATAGCTTCTGTGCACCTCAGTTCCTTCTTTGGGAAAATGAGGATGATAATCTGAAGACCTACTTCCAGAGGATATTTTGAATATTAAAAGACAATTCATGGAAAGCTCCTCCTTTGCTTGCATAGGGCTGACATACTAACAAATGTTATTGACATTGTCACCTGGATCTATGGAGACATCTTGTATCTTCAACCTTCCACTGTGGTTCCCACGTATATTTACTATCAAGTCACAGACTGGCAAACTTATCTCTGCAACTCATTCAAAACCTGACATAGGTTGTTGTATATTCTAATTATTCAACACATGTTTGTTGAATGAATGTGTGTACTTTCTAAGACCATGTCATATTTTTCACTTAATGTAGAGGAAGCAACCTGATGGAGAGAATTTCTGGCTGTCACTAACTATATGTCACATGGAGCATCTCAGTCCTGCTCTTTGAATGGATTTGGAGGAAGAGATAGAATTGGAGAAAAGGAAGTTAAATAGGCCCAGAAGACAAAGTTCCCTGGGTCTAATGCTGCCAGTTCCCAAAGTTGGCCTAATGTTGCCAGTTGCTCCACTATTCAGAAATGCTCTCATCGTATCTATTTGGGGAGAAATAATAATAATAATTGCTTTCATTTGTTGCACCTAGTATGTGTCAAGCACTCTGTTAAGTGTTAGACTACGTGACTTTTAATTGTCATGACAACCTCTGCCCAGGTACATCAACACCATTTTATAGATGAGAAAACTGAGGCTCAGAATGAGTAGCTCCCATATCCAAGGTTACCCAGAAAAGTTGGGATTATAACTTGCGTCTGCTTGATTCTAACACCCATGATTAGTCCTTGACACACTACTGTCTTCCATGACCAAAATCTTATGAAGATCCCTCAGGGAACTCTGTGAATTGTTAGAATTCATTTAAAAAGGCATCCTTAATTTTCTTTAATGAACCTTTTTTACTTTGAATTTTTCTTTCATTATTATTTTTCATAGTATCTTTGTCTTTAAAACCCACTTCTGAGGAAGGAAAGGTGAGCACCCAGAAGTATATCCTGCCCCCACCAGGAGTGAGTGTAGCATGGCCCACCGAAGTGAGGAAGATGGTAAAACAGAGACAAGGGCAAAGATGTAATTGGTGTCACTTTGGAGAGACCAACCTGCGGTTTCAGGTGGGAGGTGACTCTGGGCATACAGCAGGTTCCATAGTCAGGGCGAAAAGCTGGAGAGAGCAAGTTTTTAACTACAGCACTTTAGATATAAATAGGGGGTAGAAAGAGGCAAAGGGGATCACAAATGGCCCTAAAATTGTGAAGCTAGAAGCAGCTGGAATCTACACACTTATCCTATAGAAAGGGTTGTGCAAATGTGACGAGATGTATGTGGAAGGATGTTTGTTGCACTCTTGTTTTAAAAAGCTAGAAGCAGTCCACTGTCCCCCAGTAGAAACCCCAGGAGAGAAGGAATGGTTCATCATCCAATGAAATACAATGCAGCTGCTAAGGAAGGTGACAGGATGCCTGTGCTGCTGTGCAGAGACCTTCAGTGTTGCACAGCTGGGAAATAATGGGGTCTGGACCAAGCGCAGGCTCTTTTCACTGCACCATGCTGTCTCTCTGGGACAGAGGGAACTGAGGGGTGTGCAACCAAGGGCTAAATTCTGCGGTATGTAGAGTCAGTGCCAGAGTTTCTCTGAGACAGGAAAAATGAGTGTGGGCTGCAGTGAAAAGAGACTTCTGGGAAACATTGGACCACACCTTAAAGATGAGATAAGATTTTCTACAAAAGAAAAGCAAAGTGAACAGGGAACTCTCTGATGGGGATCAGCATGAGCAAAGGCACTGAAGCAGGTACATGTTGAGCCATGGGGCTTGTCAATCAAAGTCATCCCTAGGTACTCATGAGCCCAGGGTTCAAAGCTCATCGAGTTCAATAATATACTCAACACCATGGCTTTTGGGGCCCTTAACTGGTTTTAAGGCCATTAGAATGTTACCTGAGAAACAAACAAAAGTGAAAATAGGCTATGTTGGGCTAGTTCTTTAGTTGCCACCAAAAGGTAATTTCCAACTCCCTGTGGAGTACCTTTATTGATTGGTGTTAAGGCTTGGTCAACCATCGATGGAAGCGTGTCTGTCAGCCAGCATCTAATTTCTGGAATTCAAAAGGTCCTGGCTGGATGCTCAAAGAGTCCCAGCTACTGCAGCTGCAAGGTCATTTATCTCCTGAGCAGTAGGCAGCAGGAGCTGTCAGGCAGAAAGATGCCTTCCCCCTGTGGAATTCTTGCTGGGCACACACTCGATATTCATCTTCTCTTTCATGTCCTATTCTTTATGTAGGTACCTATCTGGGAATGGGAGCAAGAACAGAAACAAGTTTATTCTGTTTTGTCTCTGGTTACTGTGGTTATATAATTCTACAGATAGAAAAGAGAACTATTCAGTGAAATGCTTTAATTGAGCGCCATGTAGGATCTCAACCTTACATTAAGCCCAATGCTAAGCATTACGGCGGATGCAAAGAAAACACATGAGTTCAGATCTCTGACTCTGCAAGTCAGTAGAGAAACCAAGATACATGAGAAAAAAGGTAGATAATGAAGTAGAATGAGTATCTGAATAATTCCCAAATGTAGGATTTATAGTCAATAGGTAGAGAAGAGAGAAAAGTCACTGAGGACTAAAATGATCTGGGCCAGCTTACTACAAAAAGAGACTTGGGCTGGTCCCAAGGAATAAAGTTAAACTCATAAAAGAAACTCCAGGTAAGGAAGTTGGAGGGGAGGGATGGTGTCTAAGCAAAAAAAAATTGGGAGATTAATGTGTTTTGAGATCATATTCCCATTATTCAGATAGACCTGGGTTTGGACCTTAGTCCACCAGTTACTAGCTATAGACTTGAGCTAGTAACTTAACCACCAAGCCTGTTTTCTCAACTGTAAAATGAGGCGAGGGGCCATTAATACCAATATTACAGGATTTTTGTAAGAATATGTGAGCAAAAAGAGGCTAAATCATGTTGCCTAGTGCCTAACATATACTAGGAGTTCAAAAAATCTTAATTTGTAAATCTTAATTTTCTTTCCCTTAATTTGTGTTAATCACTTTACTTCCTTCTACTTTGTCCCTGGCCTCCCACCAATCAGCTACTCTCTGCTAGGAGCTTCCTGAGGCTCCCCGACCAGCATCTCCTTATCTGGCTATGCTCCTGGCCCAGCACCAGCCGGAGGGAAGCCTGGAGGCTGTCTGCAGGAAAAGGCTGCCAGGTGCAGTGTTATGACTTGAAGTTATTAGCAGCATTATTCATCCCATCCCAGGATTGTTCCTCAGCTCAAGCTGAGGTCCTGGACCTGAGGTCCTTCTGCTCTCCCAGCATAACTCGTCTTCTGGGCAGGGACGCCTCCTTGCCAAGCCCCTCGGTCCACCACTTCCCTCCTGATCTCTGGGGCACTTGGTTTTGTTTCTTAGTGGTCAGCATCATGGTGGTTTTCTCTGCAGCCCAGGGTGAAAGACTGTTTTTGCAGGACTTGTAAACGTGCAGGGCTTTTCAACAGAGTAGCTAAGAAGACCATGTTCTCTGGAGTTCGACCTGGGCTGGATTCTCCCTCTTATACTAATTTGCTGTTTGTCCCTTATACTAATAATGTCCCTTATACTAATGCTGTTTGTCCCTCTTATACTAATTTGCTGTGGGCCACTAACTTAGCAACCCAGCACCTCTGTCACTACTGCTGCATAACAAGGCACCCCCAACCTATGGTATAAATAACAGCCATTTTGTTATGCTCAGGATTCCATAGGTCAGGAAATTTGAAAAGACGGACAGTAGCTTTTCGTGGCCCTGCTTAAAGATGTGTGGGGACTCAGACGAAACAACTGCAAGGCTGTGGATGACTTGACATATAGGTGGGGGGAATCATCTGAAGTCTCATTCACACGTGTGGCTGGCAGGAGAGGCTGTTGTCCTAAACACCCACACATGCCTTCTCTATGCTCTGCTTGGGTCCTCATAGTACGGTGGCCAGGCTGCAAGAACAGATATTCCAAGAGAAGCGGGCAGAGGTGTATTATCTTTTATGACCTTACCTTGGAAGTCACACAAGGTGACTTCTGCCACAGTTACAGACCCAGCCATACCAAAAGGGAAGGAACAAGGATTCTACCATTCAGTAGGACACGTGCCAAATCATATCATAAGAGCACATGGAATGGGAGAAGTTTCTGTGGGAATCTTGCAAAATACAATCTGCTACACTTTACATAAAAATGAAGGTGATACTCTTTGACATCATTGCAAATATTAAATGGGATAAGGTATTTAAAGTACTTAGCATGGTCCTGATATGTAATAAGTGCTCAATAAAAGGTATGTTTTCTCTCTCTCTCTCCCCCCTCACCCCCATGTACAGATACTATACATATATGAAATTTACAGTCAATGTTTATTAATATTCCATACAGTTAGTTGTTCTTAATATTTTGTGTCCATAATAGACACTAGTAATTATCTAAGTTAATGGCTCTATAGATTATATCCTTAATGAACCTATGGAGTAGTGCCCTGAAAGTCAGATAGTTTCTTGTCTAATTACCTCTAATTTTGGAAACCAAGGTCAAGAGAATTCACACAGTGGTTTAAGTTAGTGTTGAACAATGCTCCCTTGTAATTTAGACTTGGATGAAGCATTTTTTGTTTCAGATAACTCCGACGACTCTTAGCAAACAATGAGCAATTTTTCAGAAGACTGATGTTTAGATTTCAACACCTATCAGGATCAGTAGGGCCTTGAACATCATCATAATCCCCAGAGGCAAATGAAAGCAGACAAGAGGAACCCAAGAGCCTGGTGTGTTCTCATTCTGCAGGTCTGAATGCTAAAATGAGCAAGGTCATTTTGCCTTTGCTTTTGAGACTGTATAGATTGTTCCTGCTTCCCACAGCCAAGGTTCCCCATATTTAGGTAGTATTTGCTCATTGCATCAGCCATGCAGAACAGTCAGAGTTAGCAAAATTGAGTCACTGTGCCTTTGTATCTCCACACTAAGAAGTAAAGCCAAGAGGAACAGAGAAAAGGGGCATGGTTTGTTTTTCTTCATCGGGGTTGTGTAGAGAGCCTGGCTGGACAAGGACAGGAGTCAGAAGAGACAACTGTGGCCAAGTGGCCTAGGACAACTCTTTCCCTTTCTCAGACCTCAGTCTGAGTGATCTGACACACTGCAGTGGAGCGTTTACAATGAGCTCTCTTCCTAGTTTGGTAAAGAGTGCACAGACATCAGGTCTTTGCTCCCATGATGTTTATGGTTAAACTAAGGACATCAGATGGACACACAGGGGACAGTGGACTTACCAAGCTCAGGGGTATCCTGGGCCCCAGGTGCCATCCATTGGTAATCCAAAAAGAAGAGATGGGTATTGATAGAAGGTCAGTCCTCATCTACCCATCTGCAAGGAGAAGGAAAAAGGGCAGGCACATTATTAAACCATAAGCTAATTGGTTAGGCCACTGGCCAATTTACTGAAACTCAAAGGAGTAAGAAAATTTTTCATACTTATGTAGAGAACATTCAGTTTATTTTTTAAAACTTCAACCTCTTTTAATCATGCTAATTAAATTTGATATAACAGAAAATTTTAATTGGAGATAGGCTTTCCTCGTATCTTCCCCCTTTGACACAGAGTTGATTTTTTTTCAATTTTATTGAAGTATGACAAATTAGAGCACAATCATAAATGCACATATACAGCTCAACTAATTTTTGTGACGTGAAAATGCCTGTGTAGTCAGAACTCAAATTAAGAAATACAGCAGGTCCTCAAATAATATTTCATTCAATATCATTTTGTTATAACATTGATGAGAAGCTGTAGAAACTTAACTCTTGTTTATATCAAGTAGCCTGTGTAAAACCTGCTCCATTATCCTTCATTTCACTTGAAATCACTGAGCCTGTCGACGACACTCAGGCATCCCTCCCCTCTTTGCCCTTCTCCACACAACACTAACCAGTATTCTGATATCTGACAACATAGATCATTTTACTGATTGAGCTGTGTTTGAATTTCATGATTGGAATCATACAATATATATTCTTTTGTGTCTGGCTCTTTCTGCTCAGTGTTACATTTAAGAGTCATCCATTTTATCACATATAGTTCTGATCAATTAATTCTCACTGTTGTATACTATTCACTTTGTGGCTATACCACAATTCATTTATCCACAAATAAATCCAGAAGTGTGATTTTCTTTGCACGTAAGCATTTGGGTTGTTCCCAGAGTAAGGCCATTACAAATAATGCCTCTATAAATATCCTTGTAAACCTCTTTTAATGAACATATGTGAATTTTTGTTCTAGGAAAGGAATTCCTAGGCCATGTTATTTGTAATTTTTGTTGTAGATTTTTTCAAACTATTTTCTAAAAATAAATTTATATCTCATCAGCAATGTATATGAGTTACAGTTACTCCACATTTGCCTTTTTTATTTTAGCAAGTAGGTGAGTTATAATATCACATTATGGTTTTAATTTGCATTTACCTGATGACTAGTACCTTTTTATGTTTACTAACCATTTGTGTACCCTCTTTGATAAAATACCATTGTAAGTCTTTTGCCTATATTTTTGTTAGGTTATCCATCTTTTTCTAATTTTTGTGCAAGCATTCTTTATATATCTTCCATGTGTATTCTTTTCAGATGCCTGCATTATCAATATCTTCTGTCCTGTGGCTTGTCTTTTCACTATCTTGGCAGTACTACTGTATGATGAACAGAAATACATAATTTTAATGTAGTCCATTGAGCAAGTTTTTTTTCCTTTATGATTAGCACGCTCTGTATCTTGCTTTAAAAGACTGCTACTCAAAGTCATGGAGATACTCCTTTATGATTTATTCTGAAATTTTACCTTTCACATTTAGATCTATGTGTCATGCAGGTATGGGCAAGAGAGAGGGTCAAGGTTATTATTGTTATTGTTGTTGTTGTTGTATGTGGATATTCCAGTACAGCTAGCATGTACATTCTAGCTGTATGAGAAAGCCATTCTTTCTCTCCATGACATGCCCCTTCCTCATAAATTAGGTCACCAAATGCATATTGGTCTGTTCCAGGACTATGGATTCTGTTCTGGTGATATGCTTGTCTATTCTTGCCCCATGCCACTCTATCTTAATTAGTATATCTTTATGACAAGTCTTGGTAACTAGTAACTAGGTGTCTGTAAAGCCTGCTCATGGGTGCTAAAATAGAGGCTAGATGATTCTATTGTGGGTGGGGGTATAGAAGGGATTCTCTCTACACAGAGGGTTGTATGAGATAATGTCTACACCCTTTTCTAACTATGGGATAGGATGATTCTGTAGAAGCATAAGAGATGGTGGTTTTCTCAAAGGCCGGGACAAACCAATAGCTGAGAATGGGTCAGTGATTTTTCTGGACAGCATTTCAAAACACCTAAAACTGATGGGCAAAGCTGAGGACACTTCTGGATAGAAAAAGTACCCTTTAGATTTCAAAAACAGAACAACACAAAACTCTGGAGACTGCCAGAGAAAGGCGGAGAAATTTATTCTCTTTCATTTAAATTAACCTAGAAGAAGGAACCGCATGTCAAATAGAATAGGAGGTAGGGAACAAAAAGAAATTTGTTGTGCATTCAGAACAATGGTTGCTTTTATTGAATCATAGTTCCAACTCAATGTGTAGAGAAAGCTGTGGATGGCACTGGCACACCACGAGAGAGATGAACAAGTAAAAGGTATACATGTTTTAAAGGCAGCATGTTTTGTGCCAGTTGAGTTAAAGACTATCACTAAGTAATAAATGGGTTGGGGCAAGTAAACTCAGGGTACTAATGGAGCCATGAATCACCAGCTCACTGAACATGAGAAAAAGATATATAACTCTCACAAAAAGTAAACTCATCCATAGCCTTGAACCACAGAGCAAAAAGTGTTCTGTGCAAAATTCAGTTCCATTTCATCATGTGAATTTTCCGCCCTGTTTATGTCAACCATGGTGGGATGCTATGGCTTTGAAAAGGTTAAAATAAACAATATTCCCTTTCTGTTGCAGCAAAGCAAAACTCCCCACACACAATAAATCAAAACTGTACCTGATAAAAATTGAACAATTCCATCATTTTCTGAAACCTCTAAAACACTCAAATTTGTTTCAGTACTTCTGCAAACAATTCAGTCAATCATTTTAGCCAATATGTTAGGCACCTACATCGGAGTCAGGACCGGGCTGAGTGGGAGAGCCTCAAGGAGACTAACACAGTCTGTGCACACACATGGACACACATGCAACGCACCCTTATTTCTTAACTCAGTGAAAAATGCCCTCCTTTCAGCATCACAGCAGGCTTTTCATGCTATTACAGCTGCTTTTTCAGTACTAGCTCCTAGGCCATGAAATTTCTCTGTGCATAGGTTTGGGGGGGTGGCATGAGACTGCATTTCTAACAAACTGCAGGTGGAGCCAATGCTGTGTCTTGAGTAGTGAAGCTCTAGGCTCACTCTGAGTGTTGTCTTGCCTACCACTGTAACCCTAGCATCTTCCACAGAGCCTTAATGAATGCACATTAAGTGAAGAAGTAAATGAAGAAATGTCAATATTCCTTTTGCCCTGGCCAGCTGGTTCGGCTGGCTGGAGTGTCATCCCACATACCAAAAGGTTGCAGGGCGCGTGCAGGATGCTGCTGATCAATGTTTCTCTCTCAAAACAATCTCTCTCTCCCCCCTTCCTCTCTCTGTAAAATCAATAAATATATCCCCAGGTGAAGATATATTTAAAGTATATATATCTTGTGATTTGTATTTATCAGTACATTTTTATACTGGTAGACAAGAGAAAAGTTCAGCAGTATGGGCATAAATACAGAAATAAGAATAGTCATGGGCTAATAAAGAAGGTATGATGGAGAGATAAAGGAAGTAAAATAGGAATGTATTATCAAATTATAAAGGGTTTTGAAACCAAGCAAAGGACTGAATATTAAGCAGGAAATAAAGAATAAGTCAGTAAGTTTATAAATAGAAACATAATAGGCTAGCATAGTTTTTTTTCCTTCCTTCCTTCCTTCCTCCCTCCCTTCTTTCCTCCCTCCCTCCCTCCCCCCTCCCTTCCTTCCTTCCTTCCTCCCTTCTCTCCTCCCCCCTCCCTTCCTTCCTTCCTTCCTTCCTCCCTTCTCTCCTCCCTCCCTCCCTCCCCCCTCCCTTCCTTCCTTCCTTCCTCCCTTCCTTCCTTCCTCCCTCCCTTCTTTCCTCCCTCCCTCACTCCCTCCCCCCTCCCTTCCTTCCTTCCTTCCTTCCTCCCTTCTCTCCTCCCCCCTCCCTTCCTTCCTTCCTTCCTCCCTCCCTTCTCTCCTCCCTCCCTCCCTCCCCCTCCCTTCCTTCCTTCCTTCCTCCCTTCTTTCCTCTCTCCCTCCCTCCCCCTCCCTGTTTTCCTCCTCCCTCCTCTCTCCCTCCCTCCCCGCTCCCTTCCTTCCTTTCTTCCTTTTTAAGATGTTAAATCTGGTGGCACTGAGCAGCCTGGAAAGAAAAGCAGTAGGTAGCATATTGTTGTACTAATTTAAACAGAAGATCCTAAGGTCCCAGAGTAGCTTCAAGGCAGTGAGGAGGGAGGAAGAACTGATTAACAGTCCCTGTATTTCAATGGTATGATCCATTCTCTTGTATCAGACTGCAACTCCTCTGACTCAGCCAAGTCATCAGAGCACGGTGGGCTAGCTTTAGCAATTCGAAGGTTTAGACCTCTGACTTCAAGGTAACAAGCTCATGTGACTTTATTGGGCATATTGTCATGTGTGCCTAGAGACAGGGCTCAGGTGAGAATTCCTCCCTGCCTCCAGGTTCCCTCCCTGAAGTCTGCTCTGCTCTGCACCCTTCAAATCTAGCCCTCTAAAACAAACTTGATCATACTCTATTAAATCTTCCCCAGAACAGCAGGGTAAATCCTGAGCCTATGAATGTGCATTTCAAAGTTTTGTAAGGTCTGGCTTCTACTTCCCTAACCTCATCTGCACCTCTACCTCTATTTTTCTATCTGTTTCTACCCCTCCTATATTCTGGCCTTTTTTATGTTCTGTTGCATTCCGGACTCCTGGACCTTCTTTGAATTTTCACCTCCCTATCCCTTTACCTGGAGAATCTATTGCACCCCACCTCATTCTCCACAACCCAGCTCAAATATCACTTTCTCAGGGGAGTCTCTCCTGGTCTCCTCTGCTCCACCTGCTAAAACAGCTCTTCCCTCAGAAATCCCATGCATTTTTTACATATTTCTATTATTTCTTAGGAAATTGTCTGTCATTCTGTAATTCTTCTCTTTTTTCCCCACTAGAATGGAAGCTCCCTAAGAGCAGAACCCAATTTTTACTCATCTCTGCATCCATTTCCACTAGAGAGCCTGGTTTATAGCAGTCATTCCATAATATTCCATATGGCACTCATGGAAATCCAGCAGCGTCATTGAGGTCCCCAATAAGAAAACGAAAGCATTTGCAGGGATGCCTTATGCCATGCCATATGGAGGGTGAATACTCTAAAGCAGAACCCCCAGGAATCCACAACGAAGTCAGGTCGATAGACAAAGTGGACACAGGGTATGCATCTGGACCATGGGAGCTCCCAGTGAGCTGGCCTGACTCTGGGGGGCTTTGTAACCTGAACTCACCACTAAGGCTTTTTCACTTGTCAGACCAATGAAATTCAGTGGAGCATAGTTTTGAGACACTGATATAAACCATGTAAATTACTGTAGAAATCACATATTGTGTTCACTAGGCTGGCTACTGCTACTTCATTACCTGATAAAGAGCAGACAACAGAGGGTTTATTCATATGACACCAAGTAATTTATTTTCTGTAACTGTCAATTAAAATAAAGCGATCATAGAGGCAGACTTTACTTTGTGAAAGCCATTCCTGGAAAGCTATATGAACAATTAGGTTTGGGCTCATTAAATTCTGATCTAACTGTATCATGGGAGTGTAGTATTTAAACCAATCTGCTTTTTTGATAAAGGTCTCCTTTGTGTCTCTTGTACCAATCTTGATTTTCACGGGGCACAGTGCCTGTATGAAGGAATCCATCAGAATCTTAAAAGACAAATTTTTTGCAGCACTTCCCTGTATCAGAGTACCTCTGTCAAGGGAAATCAAGGGAGTGAAGCTGAGTTGAGTTGCTTTTCAAGACTCAAGAATATTTATTCCTCCTTAGCAAATGGAATATTAAACTAAGACCCAGTGGTCCTGCTACCATTTCAGTGTCTCTCACATTACTACAGTTGCTGATCATTGGGTACTCCGGGTCAGCCTCTCCACTGGGCCAACTGTAGTTAGATTGGACCCATCTCTCTGTAATCCCTTTAGTACTTTCTTAACAGTTGAATGAGAAAAGAAAAACAAGTGCCACACCAATTCTTTTTTCAACAATTAAAATTCTTATTTTAGAGCATTTTATATAAATTTAGCCCCAGATTTTCTTTCTAGTCCCACATTAATTTTGAAAAATTATATGCAGATTATCCAACAAGGAATATCATTAGTCGGCAACAAAGTACATCACAGTGGTGAAGATTAGTAGGGAGGACAACCTTTATTCAGTATTCAACAAACACTTATTGAGGCTCACTAAGTTTCTGCAGAAGAAGTAAAAAACACAGTCCCTGTTTGTTAGTAAAGAGGGGAACTTGAATTTATTGGTAATCTACCGTAAGATATACATTACGTTAGAATTTATATGTTACCTCACTTACTGCACTTAAAATTTAGTTAAGGAAGAATGATGATAATAGTAATAACGGTAACATTTGTTTAACACTTACCGTGTGTGCGGCACCGTTGTGACTATTTGCATGCACTACCTATTTAAATCCTTAACAAGGCTATGCTATCTGTACAACCCTGACCCTATGAGCTGTATATAACTGTCCCTACTTTAGAAACAAACAACTGAGTTTCAAAAACTTGCTCTACATCACACAGCTAATAAAGCAGGGAGCCCCGATTTAAATCAGACCTGCCCAGCTCCAAAGTGTGTGTTCTCAACTCTCCACTATATTGCCTGCCTTATAAATCACTTAGAAATGCCAAGATCTGACATATTCTGACATAAACTCCCTAGAAAGGTATCTTTTATCCCATTTAAACTGAACTGTTCACTATTCCACAGTCACAACTGTGCTTTTCTTCACTCCTTATTGGTTGTGGCTTTTCAAGTCCTCCTTTTTCACAGTGGAGGAAGGCATTGAGCTTGACCTTGAAGAATAAATAGGAATTCCATGGTGGAAGAAGGAAAAATCAGTTCAAGTGAGAATGGCAAGCTCACAGTTCTAGAGGAGGGATAAATATGGAGCATGTGACCTAAAAGTGAAGCCATTGGAAACCATTTCTAGAGTTGTGGGGTGGGGAGGAGGGAAAGAGCCCAATCTGTTCTGGCTCCTGCCTGTCTGTCCAACCTCAATTCAGAGCGCTCCTCTGTCCCTCCCTCTCTGTGGTGCCGCCACACCAGCCTCCTTCAGTTCCTGGTGCACCACACATTGCCTTTTTAACTCGGGATTTTTGCTTTGCAGTTCTCTCTACCTCATGTCTCCCTCCACTGCCCTCACTTTCCCTAACGTTTACAATAGTAATTAAGTAATTAGTATGCTCTTATGCACAAAGTGGCCATCACCCATGCTGGGATGTAAGCTCCACAACAAGTTCCTGCATATGGGACATCCTATCCACCAAAAGATATCTGGCATCCAGCTCAGGGTCTGGCTCATAGTACACAGTATTTTTAAATGAGGGGTTTCTCTTACCAAGTGTTTCTCTAATAACCCTAAGAGCAGATGTTGTCCTGGATGTTTCATCAGAGTAATTGTGGAACTACTGAATAAAAAAATTGCTAAGACACAGCAGTGTCTAGTTTCACAGTTATATCTGCTTCCAGCACCCCAATCAGGTTGGGTATCATATCCCTACCTGTAGGACAGGCCAGGTTCATTCTGCAGCTCCAGTCAGTCCCCTATGTAGTTACTTAAATGCTCCATTCCAGACCCTCTGCTGTGCATGAGGGAATAATACAGTGATAATAACTAAGGCACAGTTGCTGCCCTCAAGGAGTTCACAGTTAGGTAACCAGGAGATTCCAATGCAGGGTGATGTGTACTATGTCCAAGGAAAGGCAGGATGTTATGGGAGCACGAAGCTGGGACCTTAACCCAGATTAGGGGTAGGCCAGGGAAGGCTTCCTAGGGGAAGTCACATTTAAGCTAAGAGTAGATACTAGCCAAGTGAAAAGGCAGGGGAAAGGTGTTTGCCTTGTCAGTCATTGTCAGGAGCTTGGATTTTTAAAATTATTTGATTATGACAAAAAAATTATTCTCATTTAACATTAGATCTACCCTCTTAACAAATTTTTAGTGCATAATACACTATTGTTGACTATAGGCACCATGTTGTACAGGAAATCCCTAGAGCTTATCCATTTTATTTAATCAAAACTTTATACCAGTTGATTAGTAACTTTCCATTCCCTACTCCCACCCCCAACCCCTGGCCACCACCATTGGGAATTTTAGAGCATAGGAAAGATTTTAATCTAATTTATATTTTCAAAGTATCTCTCTAACTCAGTGGTTTTCAATCAGGGATAATTTTGCCTCCCCCCACCACCCTGCCAAGAGGCACTTAATAAAGCTCAGAGCCATTTTGGGATGGCAGGACTGGGGTACATGGGCTACTAGAATCTAATGGGTACAGGCCACGGGTAGTACTAATCGTCCTACAATAGACAGGACATCCCCTCCACACACGAAAAATTACCCAACCCAAAATAGCAATAGTTTTGATGTTGACAACCCCTGCAAAGCTATGGTGTGGAAAATTGACTATCACAGATTCAGAGAAGGGAGACCAGTTAGGAAGGTACTGCATTAGTCAAGGCAAGAAATGATGGGCTCAGAGTACGATGGCTACTGTGGAGCTGGTAAGAAGTAGTCTGACCCAGAATAGAATCTGGAGTTAGAACTAATGGGATTGCTGATGGGTTGGAAGTGGAATATGAGGCAGACAGACCAGTTAATGTTTTAAGTCTCAGTAACTAAGAGTGATGACGCCATTTATTGAGATGGGAAATATTTGTGGAGGAACAGATGTGGAGAAAAACTAAGGGTTCAGTTTGAAATGTGTTGGGTGTGAGATGATTATTAGATGTCCAAGAGGAAATATAGAGCAGGCTCATGAGTCTGGAGGTGAGAGAGGTGGTCCAGACTGGACTTCACCATTTCAGGAACTGTGGACATACAATATTTAAAGCCATGGGACTGGATGGGTTTACCCTGTGGTTGAGCCTAGAGAGTGAAGAGGAAAGATCCAAGTTCTGGACCCCTGAGCATTTAGAGATCATGAAGAGTCATCAGAAGGGATTGAAAAGGGGCAGCACTGAGGGAGGAGGAAGACCAGGAGAGCCTGGGGTCCAAGTGAAGGAAGGGTATCAAAGAGGGTGGCGTAAACATCTCTGTCCATGAGATCAAGTAAGGAAAGAGTAGGAAATCAGACACAGAGCTGTGGCAAGAATTATGCACTAATGGAAGTCACTGTTTAGTAAACTGGAACAGGCCTAAAATATAAAGGGTTATTTCTATAATTCTTTCTATAGAAGTCTGACCTCAAATTTTCATGTCTTCTTATTAGAAATGCATATGAAGACGCTGGTATAACAGCACTGTGATCATTTCCCTAAGAGAAAACAGGGAGCAGTAAGCTAACTGAAACCTTTAAGTAAAATTAACAAAAATTGAGTTTGGATAGGGAGGCAAGAGACTTGCATATAGTCAAGATGTGATTGAACCCATTGCGATAGTGATTCCTAGTTTATATTTATCAAAGAGGCAGGCTCCACCTCTAGCCTTGTAATGTTTTCTATGAGTTTGGAGTTGGCTGAACCCAGAACTCATTTTAATGACATCTCCCTGGACTCAAGGATGCTCCATTTTTCTCTGGTGTTTTAATTTTGAGAGAGAATCTCATCCTGAGTTTTATCTTTAATGACACAAAGTGAAATTCCCTAGAGTAAGATCTGATCACACCTCTGAGTTTTCTTAAGTTATCCAGTCCCTTCATACCTCCGAATTTCCCAAAGAAAACAGAATGGACTCTCTAATCCTACATCAACCAAACTCCATCTCTCTCTCCAACCCTCCTCAGTTATTTGCATAAACTATTCAACTAGGCTATGACAAAGTATACAGCCTCTTGACCAGGTTTTGAACTAAGATAGATAATCTTAGGGGTAGGCTTGAGTAAAGTACTGGGTATCATTAGGGAATGATCTTCTCTTCAGCCTGTCCTCTTTGTAGACCAAATTAAGACAAGGAATGTATTAGATTAGAAACCTCAGAAGTTTAGAGTAGGCCAATCTTCAACTGGGAAGATGGGTTGGTGACAGATGGCAAACATGCAACAGATAATCACAATGATAATCACTATCACTGTTTATCCAGTATCCGTAAGCATTACTGAATTTAAACCTCATAGTAGCCCTTTGAGTTAGCAATAACTATTTCATTGTTGTAAATCAAAAAACTGAGGTTCAAAAAGATTACTTAAGTTGGCCAACACCACACAGTTAACAAGTGGCAAAGCTGGGAGGTCAAACTCCAGTTGATCGGACTCCAAAACTCACTGAGGCAAATCACTCTGTTATCCTTCCAAAGCCATACAGTAGAAAAACCCCTCAACCTGAGATGGGGAAATTTGCCTTCTAAATCCAGCTCCAACATTAATTTTGAGGGTGAATTTGGGAAAAGTCATTTAGTCTCTTTTAGCCTCAACCTGGTTTTCCTCACCTGTAAACTAATCAGGACCCTGATGATCCCCAACGTACCTTCTACCACTTGTATGTCTGATTCTACCTTATGTTGTTAGAATTTTAAGTCTTCTCATTTGCAAGAAGTGTTTTGATTTTCAAAGTACAGTTGTCTATTATTGCATTTGATCTTTGCAACAACCATGAGGCAGGCAAGCATTATTACCTCTCTTGTGTTTTACATACAGATGGGGAAACAGACTTGAAGTGAAGTAGGTTCCTTGTCCATGGTTAACACAGCTGCTCCCCAGTCAACTGCTCTAATATACCAGGTATCTCTTCTTCTCCTTTATTTCAGGCATTTTTCTCCCTACTGGGGCCTACCCAATTTCTCATTTCCAAGAAAATTTCCACTACTATTTTAAATGTTAACTGCTGAAAAGGTAAAGGAGGGGAGTTCACAGGGGCCCCCATTCCCACCAGGGAACTAATCAGGCTGAGCATCAGGAACAGGAAAGATCTAGCTAGCCAGGAACAGGGACTCAGGCTGAGTGCCCATCCAGATAAGAGCCAGAAGGAAACAGTGGGCCTCACTGAATGGCTGTACATGGCATTGCCCAAGGCTGTGCAGCAGCTAGTTCTACAGGAGAAATTGTGGAAAAGATTTTCCTAGAATGTTGGCTTTTCCTAGTGCTCCTCATCTCAGAAAATGTTACTGTTCTCTCCTAAGATGCCCCAACCAGAAACCTGAAAGATAAGAGCAGAAAGACAAGATAGCCTAGGGCTTAAAGGTCAACTCTGGACTCTGGTCAAGATTGGCTGTGTGTTAGACACCTAATCTTGCCAAGCTTCAGCTTCCCCATACATAAAATAGAGCTAAATGCTACTTACTTCCCACGTAGTAGACAGTGAGCAACAAATATGAACATCTTAGAATGTCTGGCACAAAATAGTCACAAAAAAATGGGGCCCTCACCCTGGATAAGTGGCTCAGTTGGTTAGACCTTTGTCCTATGCACCAAAAGGTTGCACGTTTAATCCCTGGTCAAGGCACACACCTAGGCTGTGGTTTCGATCCCCAGTTGGGGCATGTACAAGAGGCAATTGATTGGTGTTTCTCTCTCTCTCTCTCTCTCTCTCTCTCTCTCATTATCTATCTCCCTCCCTCTCTCTAAAATCAATAAATACATATACCCTCAGCTGAGGATTAAAAAAAATGGTACCCTCAAAAAATGAATGAGCCTTCTCCTTCACCCTCTATAGCCAATCAATCTTCGAATGGATATCTTATTCCTAAATCTACTTCAGTCTGTTCGCTTTTTGTACACCCTTGCTGCTACCACATGGTCCAGGTACTTACCACCTCTGATCTAGGGTCCTCCAATACTGCTTTTTTGCTTCCATGCTACCATTCTCGTTGCCACTTCACCCCAATCCATTCTCCATTCTAAAGAGTGTTTTCGCAAAACATGTGGATGGGCTCATGTCACCCCTGCATTCCATCCCTCATTGCTTTTCCACAGCAAGGCTCCTTCTAGTACCCAGAACCCTGCATGGCTGGCTCTCCAGCTTTATCTCCCATCACTCTGTACCCTCCCCACCAAGGCTCTTCCTGTATTCCTCTGCCATTTCTCTACCAGGACAACATTTATCTCTTTCATTCCCATGTCTTTGATTCCTGGTACTTTCTCTACCCATAACCTTTTCCTGGTGAACTCATTCTTCAGGCCTCGGCTTAGAAGTTCCCTCCTCTGGTAAGCCTAGAAAGTATCATCAGCATAGGCTTCACACACAGAAGGTACTTGATAAATATTTGCTGAATAAACAGCAATGAGTGACAGCATCGAAGCTGATTCAAAAGTAACTCCTTAAATCCCTGCAGACCGAGGACAAGCTACGTTCCCAATCTGGACCAGGGCTCAGGTCCCAGTTATGTCAGCACCCAGAGCCATGAGACATGAACTACTGCAGGCCCTGCCTGACATTCCCACTGGGTCAGGAGCACACATGCAGGAAATAACAAGCAATCTGCTAAGGCCCTGGAGGCCAGACAGGTGCCCAAGACACGTGCCATCATCACCTAATCTCTTCCCAGCTCCGTCCTCCTTCCCACAGGCTTCCCTTTTCCCCCAAACCCAAGCAGTGAGATACATGACATCCGTTATGGGAAAAAGTCTTACCATGTCTCTGGAAAATTCATTTCTAATCCACCTAAGCTTTAACAGCTTGAGTTTTCATGACTGATAGTTAGAACTGTCAATTTAGTACAAGGCCCTGGAAAAAGTAGAATCTCTTGGAGGTAAAAAAGAGATTAAGAAATTACTTCGGCAATTTTCAGAGTGATTGCTGAGGTATATTGCTGATGATCTTATTAATCTCTTTTTCAACTGTATGCTGATAGCTAATGTTCTCTATGATAAACTGGCAGAACACATGCAAATCCCTATTAATACACTTGTTTTGGGAACACACAGGGGGATATAAGCAGAGAACAAATGTTTGGCATCTGAAGTGAATTTTGTTTTTAGTTTTGTGTTCAATCCAAGGAACATTTGTTGTGTGCCTAATATGTTAGGGGCTGTGAAGAAATCAAAGTGGAAATCCAACCCCTGCCCTCTAGTTGTCTGTGATCTAGCTGTGCCCACAAGGCTGTGAGAGAGAAGGCAGGCAGATGTGGAGGACTGCAAGAACCAGGCACCATAGCAGGTGATAAGTATGAGGGTGGGGACTGGGGCAAACTGGTTTGCTGCTGCATTCTCAGCCCAGCATCAGGCTCATAATGGCATTTGATAGTTGCTACAGGGATGAAAGAAGGATGGCAGGTCCTAGTTTCACCATGGCACTAATAAAACATCTGACCAATCACCGTCCTTTCTGAACCTCAAGCTCTTCATTTGTAAAGTGGAACTGTGGGAAATACTTCTTCCTAGGGCCTGTTGTGAGTAAGAACTTGCAGTTGCCAGCACACTGTCCACTGGACATACCCAGCTCTCTTCCTCTCACACCCAGGGTAGGACTGCTCATATCTTTCCACACTGATGCTAGATGCTGTCGTTTTATTTCATCCAGTTGATGAAATATAAACAGAAGTGACATGCGTCACTACTGGGAGGAAGCTTTAAGAGCCAGTATGCAGCTGGGGATGTTTCAGATGACAGCTGCTTTGTCAGTCTTGGCCCCAAAGGGAAAATGAAGAGAAAATAGTCCCTAACTAACTTGTACATGTGGCATAATCAAGAAATATACCTGAAAAGATGACAAGTGTTGGCAAGGCTGTGGAGAAATTGGAACTCTTGTACGCTGTTTGTGGGAATGCAAAATGGTACCACTACTGTAGAAAATAGTATGGGAGATATTTAAAAAATTAAAAATGACACTATCATATAATCTAGCAATCCTACTCTTAGGTACTTATTCAAAAGAATTGAAATCAGGATCTCAAAGAGATATTAGCACTCCCATGCTCACTGTAGCACTATTCACAATAGCCAAAACATAGAACAATCTAGACAGCCATCAATGCATAAGTGAATGCAGAACATGTGGTATATACATATAATGGGATATTATTTGGCCTTTAAGAAGAGGGAAATTCTGCAATATGTAACCACATGGATGAACCTTGAAGACGTTATACTAATCAATGGGCATTAAGTTTCAGTTAAGCAACATGAGTAGGTTCTAGAGATTAACCATACAACATTGTGCCTATAATTAACAATACAGTATTGCACACAATATGTTAAGAGGGTAGGTCTCATGTTCAGCATCCCTGCCATAACAAAATAAAGTTTTTAAAAAGAGAAAAATATACCTGGTTGGTTTAAGCAAAGATTTGGGGATCTTTTCTTATCACAGCATATAGAATTTAATAAAGAGGAAAAAAAACTTTATACAATCTGGGGTTTGAATAGACATAATAGCTGACAAAGGGATCCTCAAAAAGTGCTGCACTGGAGGAGACTGCACCTCGCTAAATGGGCTGGGAATATCTTGGAGAAAATATCATCCAAAATGAACTTTGAATATGGGAAGACTATCTAAGGACATACATAAAGAAGCAAGAAGATAAGAGGCTGGTCAAATGAAAGCACTTGGGACGGCCAGGGAAGATGAGTGTGGCCAGAGCAGTGAACGACTAATAAAAACAGTAGTGAGAAAAAATGCCATGGACTAGGCACGTACTATATGCTAGTCTCTGTGTTATAGGATTTACATGTGTTTATTCTTCACAACATCTCCATATTAGTTTTCTATTATTGCCATAACAAAACTTAGCAGCTTGAAACAACACAAGTCTATTATGTTAGCGTTCTGGGGGGTCACAAGTTCAGTAAGAGGCTCCCTGGGCTGGAAGGTGGTGCCAGGGCTGTACTCCTTGCTGAGGGCCCCAGGGCAGAATCCATTTTCTCTCTCACTCAGATTGTTGGCAGATTTGAATTTCTGGGGATATAGGACTCGGGTCCTTGCTTCCTTACTGGCTTTCCAAAAAAGGCTCTTTCCAGCTTTCTCATTCCTTGGCTCATGGCCTGCTTCCTGTCTTCAATGCTAGAAATGGAGGGCCAAGTCCTTCTCACACTTTGAATCTCTCCTGGCTCTTCTTGGGTCCTCCCTCTTTGACCTACTCTCTTCCACTTTTTAAAAATATATATTTTATTGATTATGCCATTACAGTTGTTCTATTTCCCCCCTTCATTCCCCTCAACCCTGCACACCCCCTCCCCCACCATTACCGCCCTTTAGTTTATGACCATGTGTCTCAAGTTCTTTAGATTCTACATTTCCCCTACTATTCTTACCCTCCCCCCCATCTATTTTCTATCTACAGTCTATGCTACTTATTTCCTATACCTTCCCCCCACCTCCTTCTCCCACTCCCTTGTTGCTAACCCTTTATGTGATTTTCATTTCTATGGTTCGCTCCTGATCTAGCTGTTCTCTTAATTTGCTTTTGTTTTAGCTGTGGTTGTTGATAACTGTGAGTTTGCTGTCCTTTCACTGTTCATCTTTTTTATCTTCTTTTTCTTAGATAAGTCCCTTTAACATTTCATAGAATAAGGGCTTGGTGATGATGAACTCCTTGAATTTGATCTTATCTGAGAAGCACTTTATCTGTCCTTTCATTCTAAATGAAAGCTTGGCTGGATAGAGCAATCTTGGATGTAGGTCTTTGGTTTTCATGACTTGGAATACTTCTTTCTAGTCCCTTCTTGCCTGTAAGATCTCTTTTGAGCAATCAGCTGACAGTCTGATGGGAACTCCTTTGTAAGTGACTGTTCCCTTACCTCTTGCTGCTTCTAGGATTCTCTCCATTTTAATCTTGGCTAATGTAATTATGATGGGCATTGGTGTGTTCCTTCTTGGGTCCAACTTCTTTGGGACTCTCTGAGCTTCCTGGATTTCCTGGAAGTCTATTTCCTTTGCCAGAATGGGGAAGTTCTCCTTTATTATTTGTTCAAATAAGGTTTCCACTTGTGGTTGTTCCTCTTCCCCTTCTGGTACCCCTATAATTCGGATGTTGAAGCATTTAAAGATGTCCTGGAAGTTTCTTAGCCTCTCCTAATTTTTTTGAATTTTTGTTTCTTCATATTTTTCTGTTTGGTCATTTTTTTCTTCCTTCTGGTCCACTCCCTTGATCTGAGTCCCAGTTTCCTTTCCATTACTATTGGTTTCCTGTGTATTTCCCTTCATTTCAATTAGTTTAGCCTTCATATGTTCCTCTAATTTGTGGCTAAAATCGGCCAGTTCTGTGAGCATCCTGATCACCACTGTTTTGAACTGTGCAGAGGCATTTAGGTGTGGTTGGCACCTGATAGGTTGGCAATTTCTTGTTCGCTTAGATTTATCAGCTCTGGGGCTCTGAGTTGTTCTTGAGCCATGTTTTGATCTGTTCATGCCTGTTACATATGAAGAGAGGAGTCTTAGTTGTTCACCAGGGCGGGGCCACCCAGGTTGCTGGTTTGTGATGCTGTATGTGGGGCTGGGGTCAGAGAGGGAGCAATAGTGGTCCCCTCTACTCCTTCCCACCACTGAGGCCTGCCCAGTCTGTCTCACTGCTCACTCCTTCACTGGCTTATCTGCTCGCAAATGTGTGACCGCGGTCAGCCTGCTGCCTTGCACCTTCACTGGGCCCACCCATCGCTACCCCACACCCGGGATTCGCCCTTGGCTGTCTGGGTCGGTGGATCTTTCCTGCCCGCCTGCTCCACTGCTGGCTCTGCCCCTCTTACTGGTCTAGCTGAGTTGTTTGTTGTTGTCAAACTCCATATTGTTCAATTTTCTGTGGTTTGGCTGCGTTTATTGTTGCTAAAACTTTATTGTTTTTAGATTTGGTTGTGTGAGAAGGTAAAGTGTTTCCACCTACGCCTCCATCTTGGTGGAAGTCCTCTCTTCCACTTTTAAGGGCCCCTGTGATTGATTATATTGAGTTCACCTGGATAATCACTCTGTGTCAGTGTCCCTAACTTTAATTCTATCCGAAAAGTCTCTTTTGCCATGTAATACAACATATTTAGAGGTTCTAGGGATTAAGGCATGGGTGTCTTTGGGTGGCCAATTATCTGCCTACCACATCCCATTTTGTAGGTAGAGAAATTAAGGCTTAGTGTGGTTAAGTAACTAGTCCAAAGTCACCCCCCAGGTTTTGGCCGAACAGCCAAGCAGCCTGACACTGAGCCTGTACTCTTAACCACTGACTTCATCCAGGGAATACAGACAGGACAAGTGGAGGACCAGGCTGGAACAGAACCAGGGGCCACGGGGTTACTGCAGCCATCCTCAAATGGCAGAGACAAGAGGTGGTGCCAAGGAGCAGGTCATAGTGCTTTTCAGTCACACCTTAGTTTTCTGTTGGTGCATCAACAATTTACCACAAACTTACTAGTTTAAAACAATACCCATATGTTGCCTTAGAGTTGTGCCTAAATTTGTGTAATTGGTCTTTTACAATATTTTAAAGACAGTTTTATTATTTTAACTTTATGCAATAATTTTCCCTATAACAAACACTTTGAAGAGCAAAGATTCTAAGAGAACATGACTATGTAAGAATTATGGCTATATCTGAGATACCCATTTCTCAAAATGAGTGCTTTTAAAGTTTTGAAATTGGTTGATTAACTCACAGAATAAATGATTCCTCACACAATTATGTTTTTGCTATTAATTGGTTTAAGAAATGTTTTCCTATATAAATAGCTCAGAAAAAAGCATTACAAATTACTTACTTATGGAGTTTCATATTTACTCAATAAATACTGAGACTGCAATAGGTTCTAGGAAATGACATAGAAACCTAAAATTCCACAATGATATAATAATTTACTGTTGTGGTAACAGTGAAAAAAAGCAGAAAAGGAGTGGTACTGAGGGGAAAAGCAGATGAGTTCAGAGAAATGAGAAGCAAGGTAGGAAGCAGCAGACAGGCAGACTTCTCAGAGGAGGTGGTGCTGGAGCTGGACTTACAATCATTAAATCCAGCGTCTGTGCCCTGGCTTCAGACATTCTGCTTGAATCTAGTCCCTACCTCAATCTCTAGACTCACCCTATGCTGTCAATCATGTTGAACACAAGCAGCTTCTTCCTTCCCCAGAAAGTTTGTTCTTCCTGTTTCCTCTGTCTAGAATGTGCTCCTCCAGGTTTCTTCACATATCTAGATCATTCTCAACCTTCAGATCTCAGCTTAAATATCACCTCCTCAGAGAGATTTCCCCTCATTTCTCTGTCTACATCACTCCCTTCCTTCCCTCTTCCTGACTGCCACTCACCAAGTCAATGAAGCCATTAACTCTACTTAATGACTGACATGACAGGGTATTGCTATTATCTCCATTGTATAGATGAGTAAGCTGAAAATCAGAGAGTCTAAGCCACCTTCCCAGGGTCACACAGCCAGTAAGAGAAAAGGCTGGGATTTGAACCCAGGATGGGTGGTTCCATAGCCCATAATTTTAACAATGACATTCTAGGTTTTCTACATATTATAAATATTATAGGTAATAATTTAGAAAATCAAAAAATAGGAGAAGAAGGAAAAGAAAGAAAGCCCATAATCCAGCCACCTAGATGACTCCTATAATATCCTAGTTTACACACTTCTAGACATTTGTCTCTGCCAAACTTAAGTTTTCAAATGGGGTCATATACTATAGTCTGTTTTATAACTTGCTTTTTTCTACTTAGCATACTGAAAACTTCTTTTATGTCACCTTTCATTACTGGATGGTAGTAGCTGCCTCTACCAGGTGTTTTCTCTAGTCCAGGTATCTACTAAGCACAGACTAGCCAATCCTCACAACGGTGGTTTTGAGTTGTTCCTGTTATTAGCCCCATTTCACAAATCAATGAAACTGACGCTTACTCAGAGACATGAAATAACTTGTCCCAAATCATACAATAAATGTAAGCAACGGTAGTATCAGAAAGAGCTGAGTGTCCCTTTGATGAAATGACTGGGGCAGGGAGTTGGGGATTGGGGGTTGGCGGGGATGGCGGGGATGGGAGGCAGTGAGACGAAGAAGAGAAACAGTTCCCTGCCTCCAGGGTGGCTGGGGTAGCTTGGTTGGAGATACGTAGAAGGGAGGGCTGAGTGTGCAGGGAACTAGGTAGAATGAAAAAATACCTGGCAGATGGAGGATTTTTAATTGGCTTTTTTAAGTAAAATAGCTTCTTTTAATATGTGCCTTGTGCTGGAGCTAACCAAACATTAATTAAAGCACACATGGTTATTTTCTCTTCCATTTGCTGATGCGTAAGGTATCTTTTAAAGCTCTCAATGTCCCATATTTAAATATGCTACCGACTCTAAGGACTTCAAATACAAGTTATGTTGGGCCACAAGTGACAGCCCAGGCCCCCCTCTGGCCCACAGAGGAAGGGACCCAGGCCCTTGGAGCCCATCTCACTTCTCAAACCAGTGGGTGGATCAGCAAATTGCAGGAGCTCTAGAGAGGGTCCTGGATACAAGGAAACCATATGTGTTGGTATTATGGGCTAGCCGGTAGGCAGCTGGCTATAAAAAGAGAGTGGCTTCTAAGAACTTAAACCCAAAAATATACGTGGAGGAAGTCCCATTTTTAACACCAGTATGGTGCCAAGTATTCCTTTGTGTCTAGGAACTGTGGGTGACTGGTGCCTAGGACCTGAGAAGGTAAAACTTCAGAGAAGACAGTGCTGCCCTGGTCCAAGCTGGACCCACTTTCAGCCCCAAGAAATCACACTCCTGGAATTCGACAAACCTGGGTTTACATTCAAGTTGCATCACTTGCTTTGTGAGCTTAATTATTTCATCTCTCTGAACCTTGGTTTCCTCATTTATCAAAAGGGATATGTGTCCTTGTCCTGAAGAGAGTGATAGGGATTATAAAAATGGACGTCAAGCATCTCCCTCAGCATCCAGGCTAAGAAGGTTCTCAAAGACAGTGGCTGCTGGGTGATTAGTACGTTTTGGGCAAAGTGAGATTCTTGTTTGTTCACTTCCTTGCCCTACTTCCACATCAGTGCACAGGCTGTTCCTGCTGCAGGAAATGCCTTTCTTTCTATCTCAGAATGCTCAAAGCCTGCCTGCTCTGCACATTCCAGTTAAATGTCTCCTCTTCCATACTGCCCTCCCAGATTTCTCCCATTTGGACATGGCTTTTCCCACCTCTGCACTTCAATAGCACATAATCAGTGACTCCCCAGGCTTGTCACCTCAGCCCAGGTATCACTGTCACTTCTGTGTAGATCATATTCATCCTATGCAATTGATTTCCTTGAGAAGAAACTTCTTATGTATTTCCCATCAAGCTTGGTGTATACATAGTCAGTCCTTAATAACACTGTATAATCATTCATTCTTTCAGTATATGTTCATTGGACAGCTACTGTGTGCCATGCACTATGCTAGGTGCCAGGGTGTAGCAGTGAATGACATAGATAAGGCCCCTGCCCTCGATAAACTTACATTTTAGTGGAGGGAGACAGATAATAAGTGAATAAACCAATCAATAAATACACAATTATATAAAGATCACTTTAGACTTTGATAAGTGCTATGCAGAAAGGAAACAAGATAAGTGAGATACAGGTGGCAAAAAAAAACAATACTCAGAGTGGTGTATGTGAGGAGGTGACGTTTGAACATAGACTTGAAGGGCAAATGGAGGCAAGCTTGGGACAATTTCCAAAAGGTGCGTTCCAAGCAAAGGGAACAACGAATGTCCTGAGATTAGAAAGAATTTGGTATGTTCTAGGAAGCCCATGAAGGCTAATGAGACTGGAGCATAGGCAGAGCAGAAAATATGGGACAAGATGAAAGATGGGCCATGTCGGCCTGACCTTGATAGGGCATTTGGGTTTATTTTCTAAGTATGACAGATTTTAAGTGGGCTGGTGAACAACACAATCCTAGTTACAGTTTTAAAAGTCCCTCTGGCTATTGTGTGGTCCATGGGTTATACAAGAAGAAGAGAAGAGGCAGAGAAATGGGATACTGATATGTAGTATCTACAGTGGCATTTGGGCCCATGGAGATGACTGGATTTGAGGGACTGGATGTGAGGGACTGGATGTGAGGGACTGGATGTGAGGGACTGGATATGAGGGTGAGAGAAAGAGACAAGGCATAAATGCCTCCCTGGTGTTTGGTCTGCACAGCAGCAGGGGCAGCAGTGCCATTTCCTGAAATGATGAAGGCGAAGAAGAATAAGTTATGTTGTATTTATGTGGGCTCCTTGGTGGGAGCTCATTAAGAATTTTGTTTCGGATATTTCAGGTTTGAGGTGTCGAGTAGGCAGTCAGATACATGTGTTTATAGTTCAGGAGAGAGACTGGAGGTCTAAATTTGGAAGTTATCGGCATCCACCTATAAAGGTTGTGGGACTGGAGCTGATTATCTAGGTCAAGACTATAGACAAGGATGGAGGGGGGCCGAGGCCTGAGCTCTAGGCATAAGCTTAAGATGAAGCAGAAGGAAAGAACCAACGAAGGAGACTAAGAAGGATGAACCTGCAAGGCTGGACGAAATTGAGGAGAGTGTGGGAACCTAGAAGTTAAGAAGAGTGTTTTTAAAAGAAACTGTCACCATCATCACAGCTGACATCTTGAGCTCTGCTGTGTCTTCCCTAAGTGCATGACTCACTCAGTGAATTTTTACAATTTATGAGATGGGATTCGTTATCTCTATTTTCAGGTATGGAAAGCAAGGCTTAGAGAGTGAAACAGAAAATTAGTAAATTATTTTAAATAAATGAATTTATCTACATCCATTCTTTTGCAAATTGTGCCATAACCTATACTCCCATAACTTACCTAAATGGAAAAAAAATTTATAAAACACCATCCATCTTCAACACATAGCTCTGCAAATGCTAGAACAGTACACTAGCTCACAAATTACTGTGATTTCCTTATACCTTGTTGCCCAGCCCCTACCTCACCACCCTTGGGATTCCCCACAAGTGCCCGGGGCTCTCCTTTTACTGCAGCATCAGAACACAGTGACCGGTAGCTGGGACAATTAAAATGAACCACTCCAGCTCTGTCAGGAAGTGCCGAGTGATTTGCAGCTGATTACAAATGAGATGATGTACCACCTAGACTCAACATCTTGGATGAAGTGGCCTCATCCGAGTGGAATTGCTGCATTTGCTCAGAGCTATCTACCCTGGTCTAGGAACCTTGATGTCCGACACCAAGTGAGTCTCTCTCTGAACATAGCTCAGCTCAGTAATTAGTCAAGATGGACTTCTTTTCTCCCAGTAATTTACAGGAAGGCCATCTGAGCTTCTGCCTCATGTTTCTGTTTCCAATACTTTTTTTAAACACCCATTTGAAGTAGATGACAAAGGGAATAAGTTGAGCTCAGTTACCTCTTGAGCTCAGCTGAATGGAGGCACACACGGGTATTGCTGATGCCCCCTTCCTCCTAAGGATAATAGGAAATGCTTTTGAAAAAAAAGAAGGTCCATACCCACCTCCTTGTCGGTGGATATGTCCTAGAGAGGCGGCTGGTGGAATCAAAAGTTGAATGCTGTTTAATAACTTCCCACCCTCTCCACCAGCCCCATGCGTCTGCTTTTCTGGAGTCCCCTCCCTGCTCCCCTGCCTCCAGCCGCATCATTGCTCCTCATCCTGTCTGCATGCTCCCACCCCCCAATGCTCACTCTGTGCCAGCTCTGTGCTGTTATGCATGCTTCATACATACTATCTTTTTTAATTCTTAAGAATACCTTTAAAATGAGTACTATTACTCCATTTTGTAAAAAAATGCACAAAGAGATTTAGTGGCTGGCCCAAAGTCATACACCCAAAAGGTAACAAGGCAGCGCTCCGTCTTAGTTTACCTGGCCCATGCACCAATTCTCCACCCAACGCCCTCTGCTTTCTCCCTGAGGATAGCCCAAAAGTCATTGTCAAGTGAATCACTACAATATTTTATCTGGGTGTTTCTGTGGAGGAACTGATAACTACATAAATGATTTTTTAAAATATACTGACTACTGTTGCATATGAGCTTAAATCAAAGGTCTCTGCAATTCACAGTAAGACCAAGGGCTGGAGTCAGCAAACCATGGCCCACAGGCCAAATCCAGTCTACTGTTTATTTTCGTAATTAAGTTTCTTGGAACGCACCTGTGTGCATGTATTCTTGTATTGCCTATGGTGGATTTGACACCACAACAGCAGAGATGAGTAGTACAACAGAAATTATAAGGCCCACAAAGCCTGAAAGATTTATTACCTGGCCTTTTACAGAAAAGTTTGTCAACCCCTGCTCCACAGCAACAGATTCAAACTACCAGACTAAAAATATGCATTTAAAGACCTAGAGTGACTCCTAATCCATGCCCAGGACAGGAAATGCCTAACTGTCAGAACGCAGAGAATTGTGCAATCATATCTTTACTATCTTCCCTTAGCATCAAGTATGTATTTAATGATGCATTTAGTTACTGAAGTTATTATCAAAATACATTTAGTTAATAAATTTTCTCTTGTTAACAAAAGGAAAAAAACATCATTTGCAAGAAAAGACAGCTTGCAGCCAGGACCTCAGTCCCAAGACCATGTGAGAATCAGTTCACCCAGTGGGCACGCATGAACTGGCGTCTGAGCGTTTTCCTCTCCCACAACCCTTGCTCCCCAGGATCTCCAAATCCTACCACTCTGATATCATCATCTCTTCAGTCGGCCTGCCCTCCCAATTCCTGTGGCTTTGCTTTAGTTCAACCCATCATCATCCCCGTTGTTTTAAGTGCCATAAGTAATAATCATAGTAACATCTTAAATCATTACAGCAGCATGGTTAAAGCTATAATAGAATGATCATGGTGTAATAGGAAAACATAAGGAGCCGGTTGTTTGTTGCTCTGCTGGCAAAGGTTGGGAAGTATACAGAGAAGATGATATCCCACTCACCTCCTCCTTTTTACGTCTCTATTGTGCCTTCTCCCACCCCTGCACCTGTTCTGTTTGGCAATCTCCTCCTCGTACTTCAAAATCTAGCACAAGTTTCTCCTTCTCTGGTAACTTTTCCTGTCCTCTGCCAGCAGGGTAATTAGTAAGCCCTTCTGTGTTCCCTTAGTGCTGCTTTCTTACTTGTCATATAATTAAGATAGTACTATAATTGCCATTAATGACATTTGTATAAGATAGTGATGATTGCTTTACCAACTGCTTGCTTTGCACCAAGCATTGTGCTAAGCACTTCACAAAGAATCGGAGTATCTGACCCCAAAGCCTATGTTTTAATCACTAGGCTACACTTCCTATGTTCTTCATGAAAGGGAGAGACTGTGGTATATTCACTTTCATCTCCCAAATGCCCGACATTACCTACAATACAAGAAATGCTTGTAAAGTGAGTGAACATATAGTGTGGTACACAGGATCTAAAGATTCCATATCTTGGTTATTTAAATACTAAGCTAGGTACCACTGTGAACGGATTGTTACAGATGTAAAGCCCCACGTCATTTGACTTTAAGATTAACAGAGATTGTATTACCCAGGTGCACCTGACCCAATGAGGTGAGTTCTTTAAAAGCAGAGTTTTCTCCAGCTACTAGAAGTCATGGAGATTGAAAGAGCCAGAGGGATTTTCCACACTTGCTGACTTGAAGATGTGGGGGACACATAATAAGGAATGCAGGCAGCCCCTAGAAGCTGAGAGCAGCTGCTGGCTGACAGCCAGCAAGAAAAATGTGCCCTCAGTCCCACAAGCACAAGGTGATGAATTCTGCAAACAACCAGTGAGCCTGGAAAAGAACTCCAAGCCATTACCTTGATTTCAGCTGGTTGGGACCCTGAGTAGAGAATGTAGATGTCCTAACCCAGACCTCTGATCTGCAAAACTATGAGATAATAAGTAAGTATTGTTAGAAGCCACTAAGTTTGTGGTGATTTGTTATGCAGTGATAGAAGGCAAATACACACAGGTCCCCAAGTCTGTGGTGAGACTGCTTTCCGGATCCCAGAGAATACACTGACAAGAAGTGCGTGTTGGCTGGGATCCAACAACAGAGAGGTGTCATGAGTTAAGGAAGTCCACACCCGTCTATAAATGAATCAGAATCTGGCGAGGAAGGAAACGTTCTGCAGTGGATAGAGTACTGGGCAGGAAACAGGAAGTCCAGGCTCCTACTCCCAGCTCCGCCACTGCCTCACCACATGACTCCAGGAAAGTCACTTGACATCTATTTATTGTTGTTCTTTCATCTTCAAGATGCAGGTATTCAACCCTTTCCCACCCACAGGGCTGTACATGAAATTCAAGTAATGGGTCCAACAGCCATCTAAGTTGTGGCTAACTCTGGAGAAACATAAGGGATTCTTCAGTTACGTAGGGAGCCTGAGGAACAGCTATGCCAAGTTGCGAGACTAATATAATTCAGGTGAATAGGCAGTCCTCCAAGGCATTCAGATCACAGCTTTCTCTTTCCTACTAAGAAAAGTACTGCTTCGCCCTGTGGCTCCCTAGGAGAATAATCATTATAAAAAATAACATCTTATATTTCAATAGCACTTTTCAGAGTGCTTTACCCTCTACCATTTCAATTCCAATAGTTTATATCAGTTAAAGGAAACGAATGGACCAAGAGTCCTTCTAGTTCTGCAAGCTTTGATTTCTCACCAGGAAGTAGGGTTAGCCTTACCCATTATACAGAGAAAGAAGACTGAGACCTAGTTGGGCAGACAATGGGCCAAGGTTATGGGGCTGGTTAGTGAAACAGCAAATGCTCTCATTCCCAGTTATTGGCTTTTACTAACTCCAGCTCCCTGCCTCTGGAAGGGAGCTGGGAGAATACAGAGTTCTTGGATAGAGGCCCAGCTTTGCCTCTACCAGGTCTGACCTGAGGGTGGGGGGCTGCCTCACGCTCAAGTCCCCATCTTGTGGATAAGATGCAAATGCAGCACTGAAGTCATGTCCCATTTGGAAAGGTTTCTTTCCCTCAGCCCTCTGGTTATTCCATGGATGACACTTGCGGACTGTTAAGCAAAAAGAGCCTTTCTTTGGTCTCTTCATTAAGAAAACAGGGATGTGGGGAATAACATGTGGTAAGTGTTCTCACCACCCAACAGCTGAATATTAATTAAAGGAGAATGGGTGAATATTAATTAAAGGGAAATAGGGAATAAAGAACCATAGGCCTGGCAATTTCTTGGGAGGCCTGTGAGCTTCACTACATGGTCCCCACTTGGGATACCCTCGGCTCGGGAATGTTAGAAGAGGAGGCAGCCATCCTGAACACTTGGTTTGAGGCCATGACTCCCGACATCCTGCACCATGATCAGGTTTGGATTCTCCTGGCCCAGAAAACTATTCCTGGTGTCTAGAATCCAACGTGAATAGCACTGACAGGTTTTAAGAGAAGCAGCAGCATTCACACATTCCCTCATTATTGAGGCCTACTGGGCGCTCCATGCTGGAGACACAAGCTGCACAAAAGAACTAAAAGGTTCTGTTACTCTCATGGAGCTTATGGTCTGGGGGATAGCAGACAGTCAAACAATCACACAAACAGATGTCAGATTTCAGCTGCGATGTGAGCTGCATGGGGCTCTGAGAGTCTTAACATTGGAGTGCTGAAAAGGTAATGACTAAGGTGAGGTCTGACTGATGAATAGTGCTGAGCATTGATTGGGGGTGGAGAGCAGCATGTGGTGAGGGAGAGAGCCTTTTGCATGTGAAGGACAGAACAAAGTCCTGAGTGACCTGATACAGAAAGCACATTATGGGATGGCAGTGGAGAGCAAGCCAGGGGCCAGACCACACAGGGCCTTAAGAGTCACCAAGGAGTTTGAATTTTATTCCACAGGTAAGTAGAGGGCTTGGATGGGGTTTAAGCAAAGACACAATGGATACAATTAATGCTTTTGAAGGGACCACTCAGGAAGCCTTATGATGAACTGATTAGGCAGAGGAATGGGAGGAGAGGGGGCAGAATGGAGGCAAGAAGTCCAGTTCAGACACCTTACGTCATCCCAAATCAGGAAAGAAGCAGCAGCTTCACCCAGGCCTGTCCTGCTACACTAAGATGGAAAAAGCACTAGAATGGACAGCCTGAGACTGGCATGACTTTGTAGTAATTTTGCCTCAATGTACCTCATTGTGCTTGACTGCCCAACTTGGAAACCAAGTTGGTCTCTGGCTCCACCTGATGATTGACGCTCTCTCTGCCTTGGTTAATTTGTGTCCCCAGCACTCAGTACCCTGGAGGACCAAGAGTAGGAACCAAGTACTCTTGGTTCAAGGTGTTCAGAAGGTCCACCACTTGAATATCTTGAGAAATGGAAGAACTCACTCACCCTCAGATTAGCCATCATTGCCCTACCTGCCTGTCAAAAATATCTTCCTCATATTTCATGTTTGTTTTCTGGAACTTCTGCCAAATGCGCTTAAATCAGGTCACATGGTCCAACCTTCACCTCAATACTCCAATGAACCCAGCTCTTCAAGTCTTTGCTTATTGTCAAATGTCCCGTCTTCCTGGGCTGATCTTCACATGGTGCAGCTTTGCTTCACCCTCCTGGTCTCATCCCTCGGAATAAGTCTCCTCTTAATTCCACCTTCGTGTGAAGCATCTAGGAACATTCTCTTAAATAAAGCAAGAAAAAGCAAAGATTTGTTTGCTTTTTGGGAGTGAGCACTGTCTGCCTAGACTGAAAAGGAAGTCCCTAAGAAACTGAGACAAAGTGGAGCCCACGGAACAGGGAATAACACAGAAAGGGTGGGCCAGGGTTTTGAAAACTGTGGAACAAGCAAGCCTGCGTATTTGTCCTGGGTCAGTGTGAGTTGGGGCTCTTGAGGTTCTTTATCTGTAAAACTCATGGACCGGATTGGTGATTTCTCTGGTTAAGTATTAGGTTCTAGTTAAGCACTGTCACCTATTGAAGGCTCTGAGCTTGAGGCTCAAAGTACATGTTAGAAACGGCTTAAAGATACCATTGTTTCAGGGTTATACTTCCTTAATAAACTGAGTGGGATAGAAAAAAGTGGAATGCAAATAACTTTATCACTTTGTGATTCAATATAACATGATGTCCTATCTGTCCACCACATAAAAATCACCCCATATAATATCTAGATCACTCTGTAATATTGTTTGAAAGCTCTGGACTTGGAAATCTTCTAGATTTCCAATCTTCTTGATTGGTCATGTTTCTCTTTTATTGTTTTTGGACCTAAGAGAGGAGAACAAGATTCTAAGAACATTAAGGACCAATTTCTCACCTCATGTGCAGTTGTCACATTTGCCATTTGATCCAGAACAAAATACCCTTTGTCTTTTCTTTCATTCAAATTCTCTTTCTCTGTGATGGGAGGGAGATATGTGCCTCCTTTGCCAGCCAGAGGGCAATAATGAGAAGACAGTCGAAAACATTTCTGGACATAATCAAATATGTGCATTGAGTCTATAAACACATTAGTACATGTGTGCACAAACATTTGGTGTACATGTAACTATATTTAACAAAATGTTTATGTGTTTGTGATTTTGGGAGCAAGTGTCAACATGTCTGTTGTCATTGCTGGCATGTGTCTTGTTATATATGTATGCGTGAAAGTGAATGTGAATATGTACCTGAGGGGCTTTGTCACCCTGAAGGACAGCAACCCCATAGGCCCTTATCTGTGATAAGGCCCCCAGTACAGAGAGTTTCTCTCTGACATCTGCATTCTCACATCCTGCTAACAGAGGAGAAGGTGAATGGGGCCTGAGAGCTCTGCTGACAGGGTCCTGGCTGGCTCTCAGCCCCTACCTATAGCCTTTGTAATTGATGTCTGTGCTTCTGACACCTCTTCCCTTTGGCCCCAGGTCCCTGTCTGGCCGAATCGTTGGTGGTGTCTGGTGGTTCTTCACATTGATCATCATCTCCTCATACACAGCCAACCTGGCTGCCTTCTTGACAGTGGAAAGGATGGTGTCACCCATCGAGAGTGCGGAGGACCTAGCAAAGCAGACGGAAATTGCCTACGGGACGCTGGAAGCAGGATCCACTAAGGAGTTCTTCAGGGTAGGGACACCCCTTGTCCCAAGGCACTTTCACAAAAGGGAACCACTACTGTCATTAAAATATCCTTCTCATTAACGAGCAGATTACAGGCAGCCAGGGCAACTGCTTAACTGAATGTGGGTCAGGGAACCTCAGAACATTTCTCAGCTTTCTACAGATCTCTGAGAAATCTACATCTGTTTGTGGAAACTTCAAAGCTTTCATTCTGAGTCAGACCCTTTGCATATGCCAGTCTGGGTCACATTCTCTGAGGGCTGCAGAGGATAGTACATAGGAGCCCCTCCCTGCTCCTACAAGGACCTTACTGGCTTTTTAGTAATTGATTAGGAGTAGCTTCAGGACAAGGTCGCAACCTGATGCCCTTTGTGTCGGATCTTTGAAGACTTGGGAAGTAGACAATGGTATATGTGAAACAATTACTAGATTAGGTGGTCTATTACAAACTGTCAGAAAAGAGAGAAGCTGTGATGTGGAAGTGGAGGCAGTAGAGAGGGCATGAGGCTGGAGGCAGCAAGCAAAGGCAGAGGGCAGAGAGCTGAGGCACACAAGATGTAAGGTCAGCCAGACCTAGGTCCAGCACCTGGCTCCATTCTTTATCATTCTGTGGCTCTTAGCCTCTTTAACGCCATTTCCCCATCTATAAAATGAGAATAATGTTTATCTCAAAGCATCATCATGAGATTAAAAGAAATGAGGAATCCAAAACACCACGGAAACAAAGATCAGTGGATGGAGGTTCCATTTACTGTTAGGACTTCAGGGAAGTACAAGCATTTGGGATCTATCTTGAAGGTACATCCCTTGTGCAAAGGCACATTCACAAAAGGGAACCACTGCTGCATTAAAATATCCTTCTCATTAAAGAACATGAGATCATAAGAGCAAGGGAAAATGGGTAGACCCTGTAAACCACAAATAACACACCTGTAATATTTCTAGACATCATAAAGCCATGTCTGACCTAGGTAGGCTAATTACTTTCTAGGCAAAAGGAACAACTTTTAAAAAATGCCCCAAAGCAGGAAATTCTGCAGTTCTCTAGACTTTGGACTTGCTCATCCTGGGATCTGAACAAACAGCACATGGAGCTATGATATATTGATCAAACAAACAAGCAATTGCTACCACTTACTTAGCACTTACTATAAATCCAGTCCTCTGCTAAACACACCCTGTGTGGATTACCTCACTTAATCCTCTCATTAGAGCTCAGTTAGGGACTTGTCCCCATTTTAGATGACTGACTGCCCATGACTACCCAGCTTATAAGTGGGAAAAATATTTTTAAAATCAATGATTAGAAAAAAAAGAATAGACAGCAAGCTTCTGCACTGCCTCGGGTAAGAGGGTAGGGATCCTTTGCAGACCCACAAGGTTCTCACTACAACTTCACGGAGCAAACCCCAGGCCCTAAGTGAACCAACAGGATGATGTGCTCAGTTTCTTGATCAGGTGCTGTGTCTTGGATGCCAGGTAGGAAAGGGACCGAAGTCTCAACCATGGCTGATCCAGGCTAACATCATCCATTTTTAACATATTGGAGTCAGAAGGTAACTGTGAAGTCACTTGGTTAAAGTCTGTCATTTTAGAGAGACATGTCTTGCATAGGCTGGCCCAACCAGTTAGTAGAAAAACCACTTGTAACTCATGACCATTCTCTGACCTTTTTAGTCTGCAACCAAAGTGTGAAGGAGATGCCTGATATTTGTCCATATAGCCAGCCCTATGTCCCAGACCCTGCTGATGAAGCTGGGGAACCACCCAATTTACTATCCATTATATACTCATGCTTACAGCCCTAATATATTAGCATGTCACAGTCCCCAAAGTATTTCACATCCATGGTCTCAATTATGTTTCACCTGTGACCTAAGGCAGAATAGGAACTGTGGTGTCCACTTTGTGAATAAGAAATTGGGATTCAGGCAAGTCATGATGCAAATGTCAAGAATGAGTACAAAATCTGACTTTCTTCATTTATTCTTGCCACTGAACCACACTGTCCTAGTAGGGGTATAATTAACTGATAAATGTTTCTGTAAAGATCACTCAGGTTACTAGTGGACACATGGAAAAGCCTAGTATATTATCTTCCATTTCATAGTTGGGAAATTCAAAGCCCAGAAAAGAAAGTGAAAATGCTCTAGCTAATTAGGGGCACATCTGGGACTTGAGACTTCCCAGTTCTTTGTTAATAACTATGTCTATTGACACAGTACTCTCTCTCGTCCACAGTAAAAGTTAGGAATCTAGAAGCAAGGCATTTTATATTCTACAAGTTCTGTCCTCCAACCAAGCCTACTGCATGGGTGGCAAATAGGTTGTAGTTCATGTGCTGATTGATTGGTAGAGGGTGCCTAGAGTTCCATGTTGAGAGAAATTCTGAGGTTCCATCTGGGCTCAGTGTAAAGTAATTCCTTGATATCAATGTCTGCCATGTAGGAAGGGAACCTGGGACCAAGCCAGCCATGTTTGGGGCATCCCTACTATAAAGTAAAATCTGAAGAAAGGGCATAAGTGTGAGCAGTGACCACACCACTTATACAGCACCTGCACTGTGCCACGCACGGGGTTATGCATTCTACCTCTGTTCTCATGTAATCCCCACAACACTGTTCAGTGTGTGCAATAATCCCCACTGTCAGGAGAGAACCATGGCTCAGAAAGATTCCACAGTGAGGAAAATAAAAAGCCTAAAATGATGGAAGAAGCTGGTTGCAGGAGAAACCAGGTGAGCAAGGAAGTGACAAGGGTTTTACTCCTGGCTCTGCCACTAACGAACCACGTAACACTGGACATTTCATTGCCATACTGTGGGCCTCAGTTTCCCTACCTGTAAAAAAGGAGTGCTGACAAAATGTGTTCCATGAGCCCTTCCATCTCTGTGACTCTGACCTTGAGAATTATCCCACTAGAACTTTGGTGGGTAGGGAAACAAGATCACCTACCACCCCAGGAAACAGAAGGGGAGAATAGTGAGACGAGAATTCTTCTACCACAGAACGAAAAATCTGGCTTCTAGTCACCATGGCAGGCCCGAGCTTCTCGGCAGCCCCAACCCAAAGTCACTTGATCCTCCAACGACAGTTGAATTAAGATGTGTGAAGGGCCATGGGAGCTGCAGATGATAGGAGAGATCCAAGAACAAATACCCCAAGTACATTTCCGATCTTCCTTGCCACTCATGCTGCCTTTGCTTTCCTGGAGATGAGATTTTCCTGATAGTCCACTCCAAACAGCTGTGAGCACAGCCTTGGTGTTTGGGGCACTGGGGTACAGCTGAGAGAACATCTCATTTTCTGCCCACTGTTGCCCAGAGGGCTCTTCAGTTCTGCATGTCAGCACTCTGTTCCCTGCCATTGCCATCCTGTCAGGTCAGACTGCGTCTTGCAATTGCCCTCCTGTACGTTTTGTTGGTTTTGTGCCTGGAAGATCATCTGAAAATCTGGTCATGGATGAATTTATACACTTCCCTGTTTCCTCTGAAAGAATATTCCATACCTTGTATATGCTATGATTAATTCTAGGTGTTTCTTCCCCTAACTTTGAAATACTCCCTTGCCTTTCTTTGTTCTTCTTTTTCACATTGACATTGTTGCTTGAACAATGTATCTTCATACAAGGAATTAGAAATATCTATCTTGTAAAGGACTTACAGATTACCTGCCCATAGTCTATGGAAGGGTGGGGAAAGTTAGCAGTAAAACTAAGACTAGAACTCAGGGCTCCAAGTCCAGTGTCCTTTCCAGACTATAAACCATACTGTAAAATAAGTCATCTAGTTTATCTACTCATAGACTATCAAAACTCAGGGCTCACTCTACCCAATGCCTCCCTGAAATTCTCAGTAACTATTTCCATTAATTTTCTATGGAGCCCTAGAATTTTCCTGGGTCCAAATACCTCTACAGATCAGTTCAGTCAAATACCAACTTAATTATATACCATTATTAGGCCAACACTTGATGTTCACATTAAGGAAATAGACCTAATACTTGTGTGCAAAGAACAATGACCTATTACATATATAATGATAATTTTATACTAAATAAATCTGTAATCTGTATATTAAACAAATAATATAAGTTGTATAATTCTAGTCGTAACTTTCTTTTTTAAAAAAAAGTCCCTTATGTAAGTTTAACATTTGTTCATTTACAAAGCATTTTCAAAAACTACACTCCAGTATCCCTAAAATACATTTCCCATTTGGGAAAATGATGCCCTTTAGAAAGACCATGTTAGATGAGAATGTTGACTTGTGGTCCTGGATTGTGGGCCCTGACTAAGGGCTTACTATGTACAAGGTTAGTCTCTGGGAAAAACTTACAGAAAGGAAGCTGTTCCCTGCTCTCCTATTGTGTCCGCAGACTTGAAACCTCTGCAGAAGTAGGAATGACCCACTATCCTAGCAATCAAGCTTGTTCATCCAGTGGGTTCCCAGACATTGTGTCCTTACCTTCTCAAAGTAAGGGTCACATCAGCCATACAGACCAACATCACCTGGGGAAACAGCTGAAAGAGATTTATTCTAGGCTTCCCCTCAGATGTGTTGAGTCAGTACCTTCAGTTGTACAGCAGGGAGATCTGCATATGTACAATCTCTATACACAATTTCAGTGCCAACTGGAGTTTGAGAACCACCGTCCTTGGAACTGAGGCGGCCTCAGAATACACAGGGTTTGTTCTGGTCTGTGAAATGGTAAGGAGCACGCAGCTGGAGAGAAAGAGCATGATGAGTGGGCTGACACAGCCTAGGCCAAGTCCCAAAGGGAGTTCAGGAGGAAATGACAAAAGCAATTTGGCTGGATTTAGAGGCTTTTAAAATATAAACAGGTGACAATATTGGGTCTCAAGTTATTAGCTTTATCAGACAACAACTTACATCCTGAGAGCAAATCAAACCTTTCATTATGGGATGACTGGAACTTGGCACCCATTACCCTGAAATTCATCAGTGTTGTCCTCCAATAAGGAAGTCAGATTCCACTGATATGGAGCTCTCCTCTTCTTCTAAGCTGTATAAGAATGGCCTTACTGAACAGCAGATAGGTTTTTAATGTCTTTAAAAGCCAGGCAGAGCCCCAGTTTCTTAACTCTCCCCTTATTTAACAGGAATATAATTACTCAGCAGTAATTAAAAGATTCTGAGCTATTCTGTTTGTTCTGTTATTTGCAAGATATTTGTAGTTTGGAACCTACTGGTACTAATTAGAGCCTCTTATTTTGCAATCACTCATAATTTGTTTCTTCCTGAGCTAATCTCACTCATGAATGTGTGATCAAGCTATACTCAGCTCTTCATTAGTGTGTATACCGACCTCAATTCCAAGCACAGTCAGCACTCAATTGCAATTCTGTTCCTGTCCCCTGCCAGAGGTCTAAAATTGCTGTGTTTGAAAAGATGTGGACATACATGAAGTCAGCAGAACCATCAGTGTTTGTGCGGACCACAGAGGAGGGGATGATCCGAGTGAGGAAATCCAAAGGCAAATATGCCTATCTTCTGGAGTCTACCATGAATGAGTACATTGAACAGCGGAAACCCTGTGACACCATGAAGGTGGGAGGTAACTTGGATTCCAAAGGCTATGGCATTGCAACACCCAAGGGGTCCGCCCTGAGGTAAGTAGCCAAGATTTGCTTCCTTGGTACCCCCTCTCCCCTCCCTATCTCAGGAATGAAGTCACCATGTCTACCACATGGCTCCAATGCCACAATGCGAGCTGTCAAGAGGGCTCTTCTTGGACATCGGTGGGCCTGGAAGACTCCAGCCACCCAAGATCTTCAGCCCTGAGGTTGGAAATTGACCTGGGGGCCTCAGCTTGCTATGACTGTTGCTGCCTCTATGTTCTTCCCCACACCTCGCCTTACCCCTCCAAGTGTGTTAAACATCAATGAACTTTGTATTTCTGTCAGTTGATCTGTAACACACCATGCCTTTACCAGACACCCCTGAATCCAAGTAAACCACAGAGTCCTCCAGAAACCTGGATTCTTTGACAGAGGTGGTTTGTAATGTTTGTCTCAAGAGAAACATAAATGCACTGTCCAAATGAAAAACCAAGTAGTCTGAGTCATGTGCAGATCAAAATAATGCCAAATGAATGGCAGCATCTATTCTTTCTTAGGTACTGATTTCTTGAGCAAGAAACAGGTAGTTCAGTATAGAGCAAAGTGGACTTTATGTGCACATTAAAAAACTCTGGTGTTCATTCCAAACAGCTAAGATAGAGTCCTATAGACATGAGGTTAGAAGACCTAGATTTATTTCTGTAATTTACTCCTGACCATCTCACAGAAGATAAGATACATCACCTCCCTTACTTTCAGTTTCCTCATCTGTAAAAACAGGATAATTATCCCAGCCTTTTTCAGGTCCAAGGTGATTGTGAATTCAAATGGGATGATTTATACAGAAGGTAACTGAAAACAGTACAGTGCAAAGTCACTTGGGAGAAATTATGTCAATTGCAGAGGGATTAACTCATTTTAGGAAACGTAGTGTCCACGAAAAGGTGAGGAGTGTTTTTAAAAGTTGCAAAAGAATGAAGAGGGATTCCTAATCCATTTGACACAACATCCAGGGCCACCTCTGCCTTCACTTTATGGAGCTCTACAGTGTTTATAGGCAGTCAGCTAGGAGCTAGAGCTACAGTTATGAACAAGACAGACATAGTCCCAGTCCCAGTGGAACTGCAGGCTTGCAAGGAAGACAGACATTAAACAGATGATTATTGTTTAATGGTTCATGACAACTATGATAGGTACTCCAATAGTCTATAAAAGGGGACCTAGAGGATATCTACTTCCAGCAATATGGCAGAACAAAACTTCCACTGTAAAACACCCACATATGCTGGATAAACATGTAACAAACACACTTTTAAATGCAAGTTAGGAAATTCATAAGCCAAAAAGTGAAAAGAAAGTCAAAATCAGAGTGAAAAGCATGCTGATTATTCTGTGGCTTCCTTAAATAGGGCAAAGTTGTAAATTATGTGACAATGTACATAAGGAAGAATCAGAAGTATAATTAAGACATAAAAGTAACTAACTCTCAAAGAACCACTACAAGACAGAAAGAAGCAAAAAAAACACATTAAGCACAGTGGAAATATCACTCTCAGCAATGATGAAATCATCAACACTGCCCGAAAGATGCGGCCCCGATCTTTGGCTAGAAAGCTCTCTGGAAACACTAAAGAGGTCTTGGAACAACCCAGTCTGTGGGCTGCCACCCTTATGACATCATAGATGACATTAACAGTGGTATAGTGGAGTACCCGGCTAGTTAAGAACTGCAAAGGAAAATATTAACAATGAAAAAATAAAATAAAATAAAATCACTTTTAAAAGAAAGACTCTGTCACAAAAGGCCAGACATATTTGGAAAAGTACAGTACTGATTAGAACTTAGTGAGGTAAATTTTTAAAAAGTAGTTATTGATATAAAATCTCAGTGGAAGGGTTAAACAGCAATTATACAAAGTTGAAGAAAATATTAGTACACTGAGGTTAAAATTAGAGAAATTTCCCCAGAATATCACACACAGAAATTTTTTAAAAGACAGAAAATATAACAAAAAAGATTAAGAGACATGAAAGACAAAAAATCCCATGTGTATCATCTATGAGTTCCAAGAAGAGACAAAAGAAGTTGGAGTGGAGGCAATATTTGAAGGTTTTTTTTTTTCACAAGACAACTAAAAGACACAGAGACATGGAAGCTAAATAACAAGTTACTAAACAGTAAATGTGTCAACAATGAGATCAGGGAAGCAATCATAATTACCTTGAAACAAATGAAAATGAAGATACAACAACCGAAATCTATGGGATACAGCAGAAGCAGTCCTAATTAATACAGCACTCCCCCCAAAAACAAAACAAATCTCAAATAATCAAACTAACCTTACCTTTAAAGGAACCATAAAAAGAATAGCAAGAAAACCCAAAGTGAGTAAAAGAAAGGAAATAATAAAGATTAGAGCAAAAGTAAACCAAATAGAGTCCTAAAAAATCAATATAAAAGATAATAAAATCAAGAAATGGTCCCTTGAAAAGACAAACAAGATTGACAAATTTTTAACCAGACTCATCTAGTAAAAAAGGAGAGAGGATCCAAACAAATAAAATCAGAAGTGGAAGAGGAGATATAACTCCAAAGAAATACAAAATATTTTAAGAAAATATTAAAAACAAAAAATAGAATTTATTTTTTTAAATGTGTATTTATTCCTACATGTTTAAACTTCAGTCACATTCAAAGTACTCTCCATTTGATGCACTACACCAATCAAGAGGTATTTTCTACTGCTCAGAACTCATTGATTTTGACGCCTTTTAGTGCTGCTGCCATTTTTTGTTTTACCTCTTCCACATCATCAAAATTTTCCCTTTCAGGACTTTTTTCATCCATGGCAGGTGTGGGGGGATGTTGCTTGGGGCAAGACTAGGTGAATATGGTGGGTGTGGCATGGAGGGCATGCTATTTTTGGAAAAAAAAAAAAACTACTGAAGACTCAGTGCAGTGTGGGCAGGTATAAATCACCCATCATGAAATGGCCAATCTTGTTGAAAGAGTTTTCAAAAAAATTCAGTGAAGCTGAACACAGCCTCTGACAACAATGTCAGCTGGCACACTGATACAGGTGGTTTCCTAGAACACTCTCCTAGCACTGGAAGCCTCTACTACAAGGGGCCGACCCACCAGAAGATAATTCCAGTTTGGAGGGTTCCCCCTTGTATGCCCACAAATTGAAAAATCTGGGCAAAAAGAATAAATTCCTAGAAATATATAATCTTCCAAAACTGAAGCGGGAAAAGTCGGAGAATCTGCATAGACAGTTTATAACCAGTGAAGTTGAAGCAGTAATCAAAAAACTCACCAAAAATAAAAGTTCTGGACCAGAGGGAAGACTCAAAAGCTCATGTTATGAGGCCAGCATTATCCTACTTCTAAATAAGAACACTACAAAGGAACAAAATTATATGCCAATATCCCTGATGAACATAGGTGCTAGAATCCTCAACAAAATATTAGCAAACCAGATTCAACAACATATTAAAAAGATCATACACCATGATCAATGGGATTTATTCTGGGGATTCATTGTTGGTACAGTATCTGCAAATCAACAAATGTGATATACCACATAAACAAAATGAAAGATAAAACCATGTAATCATATCAATACATGCAGAAAAATCATTTGATAAAATCCAGCCACTATCTATGATAAAAACTCTCAGCAAAGTGGGAATATAGAGAACATACCTCAATGTATTAAGGCCATATATCACAAAGCCAGAGCCAACATCATACTCAATGGGCAAAAACTAAAAGTGCTTCCCTTAAGATTGGCAACAAGACAGGGATGTTCACTCTCACCACTCTTACTCAACATAGTAGTGGAAGTTCTAGTCACAGTATTTAGACAAGAAGAAATAAAAGGCATCCAAATTGTAAAGAAAACATAAACATGTCATTATTTGCAGATTACAGATACTGTATATGGAAAACCATAAAGAATCCACCAAAAAAACTACTAGAACTGATAAATGAATCCAGTAAAGCAGCAGGGTACAAAATAAATATTCAGAAATCACTTAGATTTTTATATACCAATAATGAACTATCAGAAGGGGAAACTGAGAAAATTATTCCATTTACAATTGCATCAAACAAATAAAATACCTAAAAGTAAATTTAATAAAGAGTGAAAAAGACCTGTACTCAGAAAATTATAAGACACTGAAGAAAGAAAATGAAGAAGATACAAATAAGTGAAAGTATATACTGTATTCATAGATAGAAAGAATTAAAATCATTAAAATGTCCATACTAACCAAGGCAATCTACAGATTCAGTTAAATTCCTATCAAGTTACTAATGGCATATTTCTCAGATCTAGAACAAATATTCCAAAAACTTATATGGAATCCCACAAGATCCTGAATACCCACAGCAATCTTGAGAAAAAACAAAGTAGAACAAATTGTGCTACTGATATCATACTATACTGCAAGCCCACAATAATCAAAACAGCATGGTAATGGCATAAAAACATACATATGGACCAATAAAACAGAATACAGAGCACAGAAATAAACCCGTGCCTTTATGGTCAATTAATATTTGACAAAGGAGGCAAGAACCTATAATGGGGTAAATAAAAATAGTCTATTCAATAAATGGTATTAAGAAAACTGGGCAGATACACACAAAAATATGATGCTAGACCACTTTCTTACACTTACATGAAAATAAACTCAAAGTGGATTAAAGACTTATATGTTAGACTTGAAACCATAACTATTCCAGATGAAAATATAGGCAATAAAATCTCACACATTTCTTGTAGCAATATTTTTTCTGATATATTATCTCAGGCAAGAAAAACAAAAGAAAAAATAAATAAGTGAGATTATATCAAACTAAATAGTTTTTGCACAGCAAAGGAATCCATCAACAAAAGGAAAAGGCAACCCACTGAGTGGGAGAATATATTCACCAATTGTGCATCTGATGAGTTAACATCCAAAATTTATAAAGAACTTGTAAAACTCAACACCAAAAAAATAATAATAATCCAATTAAATAATGAGCAAAAGACCTTAATACACACTCCTCCAAAAAGGACATACAGATGACCAACAGACATATGAAAAGATACATCTGAGAAAATACAAATTAAAACTGCAATATCAAATTAAAAATGAGATATTAAATTAAAAAAGAGATATCACCTCACACCTGTCAGAATGGGTATCATCAATGAATCAACAAACAGCAAGTGCTGGCAAGGGTATGGAGAAGCGGGAACCCTCACGCACTATCGGTGGGAATGAAAATTGGTGCAGCCACTGTGGAAAGTAGTATGGAGTTACCTCAAAAAATTAAAAATGAAATTGCCCTATGACCATTTTTGGGAATATATCTGAAGAAACCCAAACCACTAATTCAAAAAATATATGCATGCTATGTTTATTGCACCCCTATGTTTATTATTTATAACAGCTGAGATTGGGAAGCATGCCATGTGCCCATTTATAGATGAGTGGATATAAAGGCTGTGGAACATTTACAAAGTGGAGTACTACTCAGCCTTAGAAAAGAAGGAAATCTTACCATTGGCTACAGCACAGATGGACCTGGAGACCATTATGCTAAGTGAAATAAGTCAGTCAAAGACAAAGACAAACACTAGATGATTTCACTCATATGTGGAATCTAATGAGCAAACGGAACTAACAAAATATGAACGGATTCATAGGTACAGAAAATAGACTTACAGCTAATTGGAGGCTGGAGGGCTGGGTGAAAAAGGTAAAGGAAGTAAGGGAAAAAACACATAGACACAGACAACTGTAAGGTGATTACTGAGGAAAAGGGGTGGGAAAGTAGAAGAGGGTAAAGAGGGAATGAATGGTTATGGAAGGAGACTTGACTTGGGTGGTGAACGCAGTACAATATATAGATGATGTATAACAGAATTGTACACGTGAAACCTATATAATTTTATTAACCAGTGTCACTTCAATAAATTCCATTAAAAAACATTTTTAAAAATAAATAAATATAATGCCTATACTACTCAAAGTGGAAAAAGAAAAGAAAGAAAGGACTTTCCTGGCAGTCCTCCTCTACCACTTGTTCTCCATAAAGCCAGACACCCCCCCACACACACACCCACACAAACACCTGTGGGGCACTCACTCCTTCTGGTCTGTCCAGAACAAGCTCCATATTCCTCCAGGGCAGATCACCCAGCTTCGCCTCAGAAGGTCAGAATGCTGATATCTAAGGCCCAAATGTTCCTCTAAAACTTGCCAAGTCTACTTGGCAGAAGCTAGCCATGGTTCCTACAAAGCGTTAAAAGGCTGTTAGTGACAGAATGGGTGTTGTTGCTTTGGGTTTGAGGGAATGGGGGCTGGTCTCTTCTGCTCTGGAAACAAATATTCTGCTGAAGCAAGGTGGTTTGGTGCTTGGTTTTCATTTGGACAGGCAGTGTTTCTTTGAAACAGACGCTGTTTGTTGGCTGTCACTGCATGTTTGGGGTTGGGTGAGAGGCTAAGTTATGTTTCCAAGCCCTTACATTGTGGATAAAGACCTACGCAACCAATGCCAGTCACTAAGGAAAGGCAAATAGTAAATCCACTAATTATGATCCATTGGCCCTTTTTTTGCCAACTAAATGTATCTGCTGATCTGAACTGAAGTCTTTTTGTTGTTATTACAATGAATACTCCCTTCAGTTAGAGACAGTATGTTCAGATTTCCTAAGTAAGGGCTCATGGCCTATGTTTTACCAACCCAAGAAGAAATCCACACAAAATCAGCCTAACGGATTTGCTAAGTTATGCCCTAAGCAGGACATTGGTCAAAGTATGGTCTTTTACTGTGACTGTATTACATGGAGTTTTTCTGGTGTCTGTGATCATAACATGTTTGTCTTCTGTTACATGTCTTGTCCATGCCAGACGTATGGGCCAAGGGAACAGGTGCATAGTGCAGTGTGATCCTGCAGCTTAATGGGTGATGGGCTCCCAGGAGGGTCTGCTTCCCGCGCCTTCTGCTTAGTTTCACAGACTCCTTTCTGAATCCCTCTCACACTGTGTACAATATTTAGGCAGCAGTGGTGACAGAGATGCAATATCCACCTCTAAACAATGCAAAATCAAATACAGTTCATAAGCAGAATGACATAGACTCCTACTATCCTATCCAATAGCCAAAGGGAGTCAGAAACACTCACAAGGAGAGGCAACATTTGAGTGGGAGGCAATGCAAAGATTTTGTGGCAGAGCTAATATCCATGGTAGGCCCCAAAGAACTGTGATAGAGGAGAAGCAGAGAGAGGGTCTTTCAAATAGAGGGGACAGAGTGAGTAAAGACAGAATTGTGAAAATGTACAGCTTGTTTCCCAGGACGAGGGGTCCCCTTCGACTAGAGAAGGCATTAATAAATAAGAATAATTGGTTGTGGTGTAGCTGTGAAGGATCTCCAACATCTCTGTAGGTTTGATTTGATGTCAGTAGGGGTCACTGAAGACCACTGACTTAGAGGGAACATGATCAGACAGGCTTCCTGAAGATTATGCTGGCAGTGATTTACAATATAAATCACAGAGAGGGGATCACAGGCAGGGAGGCTATTTAGAAAGCTGTTGTGGTCATTTTTGTATGGCATAATGAATGTGGCCACAGGCCATAACAGGATGGGGACAGATGGAAGAAATGGCTTTGTCACTAGTCATAGCCTTTAAGACTTGGTAGTTTGGGAAAGAAATCTATGAGGTGAACTTTTGGGGGCTTTTGTGCTCCTCCCTAAGCCTGACCAGGTATAGCCTGATTCTGGCAAGGACAGAAAAATGGGAAGATATGGGACTTACCCCCCAAAAAAGAATTCTTGCCACCCCCTTGGTTTTATCTCTGGGAAGCCTAGGAGGTTGAGAAAGGCTGCACTGGGAGGAGCACAGACTTTGTGGAAAACAGAAACAGCGATGAAGTCTGCCAATCACCTTTCCTACTGCACTGACTATGCTTGCTTATATCTGTTATTTTACTGGACATAAGATCAAGGTTGCTCATCAGCATTTTAGTCTCATTGGCATTCTTGTTGAATACAGTTTTCTTCCTTCACAAAATCCTATGATGAAAAATAGCTACTAAAAACCATTTGAAATTCAGACCATGACTCAGAGATATCACAAGGTTTTGGGGGGAGACTTCTCACTTCTAGGAGTTGCCCACCAGCACACTGGGACCATGTGACATGATTGTACCTTCAAGCTAGGTCAGTGGGCCTTTCTGCAACATTTTTTATTTTGCCTAGCACTGGTCTGAGTATTAAAAAGGCCATTTACACAGCTCTTTGCTTTCAGAGAATCACACTGACCCAGAATGTATTTGGGAAACAAGCAAGTGCTGTCTCATATGGTGTTGAATCTTTTACTCTAAAAAACCATTCTCCCTCTTCAATATGTATCAAAATTATCTAAGAAAGGTGGTTTTTAAAAATGCCCCTTTCTAGACTCCAATTCCTGAAATTTTTGATTCTGCAGGTCAAGGGTGGGGTCCAGCAATGCGCAATTTTAACAAGTCCCCCAGGTGATTCTGTTACAGGTACACAGGAGCCCACATTGGAAAAACAGAACTAGAGGTCAGGGAAGAGAGATGTACAAATGGCCTAAGCAGGCAAAACGTGAGGAGAAGGCCCTTTTGAAGGAGAAAGAAGACCAGCAGGATGTGAGCATGACAGGGAAACTATATGAATGGTGTTGAAACAATAATCTTTGGAATCATGATCCCTTTGGAATCATACAACCTCAGTTCAAGTTCAGAGGCCTCTATTAGCAGCATGCCCTACCTTGATAAGCCACTGTAACTTTATTAGCCTCTCTTTTCTTTTAATACTGGAATAATAATAGTTCACTGCAGTCACTTTGAGTTTTGATAAAACAGCACAAAGTGCTTGTCACAGATGGTGCTCATTAATGATAATTCTCCACCCCATTCTCTTCCCTTTATACCAACCCAAAACTCACTTTTGAACCAAATAACTTATTTTTTCTTCTTTGTGAAACAAACTGTATTCATCGAACATGCACATGAACCCCCCTCTCAGCCACCTCACCACCTTACTGGTTGCATTAGAAATAAAATGTCTCTCTCTGAGAATAATTTGTGGTCCTCCCTCACAGAGAACACACTAAATAAATAAAACCCTGATATTTCTTTTTTCCCCTCCCTCCCACTCTCTTCCTATAGTATGGTACTGCTACAGGGCCTGCTGCTGAGAATAAATACAGTATGTGCCAGGGATCCTTTCAACTGGCTCTTGCCTCTTAGTGGGTAGCCAAGGATGCTTGTTGTCATGGTAACCCCATGAACTCTGTAACCCAGGTCTGACCTGATCAGAGAGGCTAGATTTGCCTGCATTCTCAGAGAAGTTGACGAGAAAGGAAAAGACGGAGGGAGTTGGAGGATGAAAAGAAGTGAGAGACAGAAAGAAAAAGTGTGTGTGTGTGAGTGTGTGTGTGTGTTTGAACGGAGACTGGAGGTTTTTCAAAGAAGGAGAGCTACACCAATACACAGGTCAGAATATGTGAGATGAATCAGAGAAAGTACAGAGGAAGCCTCCTGGGAGACTGGCGCGTAGCCCACTGCAAAAGTCCAGGAAGGGGGTGACATGGGCTTGATTTAGCATATTTACTGGTGGTGATAAGACTTATTGTTAACAAAACTTATTTATCGAGCATGGACTCATCCTAGGCACTTCTATGAAGTATTTGATGTGCTTATGTAATCCTAACAAGAAGGCTGTGGAAGCAGTATTGTTTTCATCTTGAACGCACAGCTTAGAAAACTGAAGTGCAGAAAGACACCAGAATTTGCCCAAAGTTACCCTGCATGGAAATGAGAGAGCTGGACTTTCAGCCGAGGCAGCCTGATTCCAGAACCTCTTCTCAAGCAGTAGGCAAGACTCCTCCTCAAGGATATAAGGAGGGAAACTGTGATGAAGGGATGATGATTTGGAGAATAGAGATCACTTACTATCATCCCCCCTACACACACACTTTCATTTAGCCCTACAAATACACAATTAAGAAAACCCAGATTCCACAAAGGGAAGTGGTTCTCTGCCTGGACTGCCTGAATTCCCTAGGGAATCCTTGCCTCCTTTCAGCCCTGTTTGCATCTGCGGGCACAGATGACCTTCTGCTCTGGGCCAGGCCCTACCACAGGTTGATGTCATTGCCTATACACAAAAGTGGAAAGAGGCACATCCAATAAGCATTATGGTTCCCTGCTTGCCTGTGACAGATTGAACCCAAACACCCACAAAGATTTTAAACTACATAGTGCTTTTGGTTCCTTTCAATGATGAAAAGCAGACAATTTGAGATTGATCATACTTAAGTCTAGGGGTGGGGAAGAGGAGACATTCTTTCATACCTTCTTACTGTGTGCTGGGCAATGCTTATATATTCAGTGCCCTAGGGATATTCAGGCATTAATTTTCCACTTATGTTCTGACTTAGGTATTATCATTTCCCTTTCTCGGGTGAGGAAACCATGATTCAGAGAGGCGACACTTTGCCCAGGTTCTTAAAGTGATTTGCAGGCTGGAGTTTAAATACAAAACCTGACTCCAAAACCCCTCATTCTTTGCACATCCCAACCCCCGTGCTAATGGAGGCACACCTCACTGCCTTTGCCATGTTTCACAGTGACATCCTTAAAACATCAGGGCAAGTGAAGCACCAGGTGGCCTCCACAACCAAAGTGCTCCCTCTTGAACTACTAGGCTAGGCTGGAGCACCACAGTGCAGATTTATTTGGGAGGATCCTGGTGAAATCACAAAGACAAAGGAGCACTTAGTCCCATTAGGGCTGTTTTTTTCATGCCTGCCTGAGAAGCTTGTAAACAGCAGCAACACATTAATGAGAGAGAGAGATGAAAGGAAGGTGGTCAGACTAAGGTGGCAAGTATGGATCGAGGGCGATAAAGAGCACGGGTAATGAATGGTCTTTACCAAGGCAAGAATGGAGGAGATTCAGAGCTGCTTATGATTTGCCTGCCACAGCACTACTTTCCCCACTGATCTACAAATTGTCTTCTTTTAAGAGGCTGTTACTGTCAAAAATAGCATCTTTGTTTTTCCTTGCCTCCATCAGCAACTTTATTTCAGACTTCCTGTCTCTTTCCTGTTCTAAGAAGGCAGCTGCTCAGACACAAAGGCAGACTACAACCAAACAGCTCTGGAAACCTGTCCCAGCTCTGCCACTAGGACTGGTGGGTGTGAGAAGCAAAAGTGCTTTGATGTTGTCAGACCCTCATTTAGACCCTGCCTCCCACAGTTACAACCATGCAATCTTGAGAAAGTAGCAAAAAGCCATATGGACCATGGACTGATGGGTAGGGCCCTAAAGTTAGAGCTGAGTATCAATCCCAGGTCTGCCAGTTAATGGCAACAGTGACTGAGACAAGTAATTTCACCTCCCTAATCCTCAGGTTCCTCAAAGATATCAACTGGAGTTAACACTAAATTTGCGTGGGAGGCTGTTAAATGATTAAATGAGGTCATATGAAGTACTTAACACAGTGGCACGTACTGAAGTGACTAAAAAATGCGAACCATTGCTACTTATCTCTCTGAGGTTGTTTTCTCATCTTCCATATGGAGACCCTACTATACGCTTCACTTATAAAATCTCTTATGAAAAACTCATGGTGCAGAAGGAGTTCTTGAATACTGATCCTCTTCCAGCCCCTCCTCACCAACTCTTCCCCTTTTTGCTCCCCCTTAGCACCTGCTATCCATTCCATTTGTTTGGAGAACTGACCCAAATACCTGGTGATTGCCTTCTATGGGCCAGACCACTCTGGGTTCGTTTTTATCACAATAAGGTGGATATTTCAGAATACCAAGAGACAAATGTTCAAATGTGTAGTTTTGTTCCCTTTTATACTCAGTGCCCAAACGTTCAGCTCACAGCCCTGTTGGTTCCACCCACATGTCTGAACAAAGGCTCCTGAGCAAAGCCCGGGCTCTGCAGACAGGCAGAAAGGCAGGGGCAAGGAGTAGCCCTGGGGTGAGCCCTGGCACAGAAATTCTGGGCCATCTGTTCCAACCACATTTTATGAACAGCACTGTGGGCTGAGATCTGGCTTGATAATCATACCTAACCAGCCTGTTCTCCAGGAGGAAAAGGTGCAAAGGCCCAGGTAAATCCTTAACCAAAGGCACCGACTTCCTCAAAAACAGATGGAAGTGATAAGCCTGAAGAGCCTCCAAACAAACAAACAGGAGCCTCAGGCAGGGAAATTGACAAGTCCTATCCATCCCTCCTCAACACAGAAGCCTAGCAGAAAAAGAGTACAATGACGTCTCAATCACATTTTCTATTCCCACGGAAATGAAATTTATTCTTATGGAGGAATGTTAAAAAGAAAAAAATTCATAGCACTACTTAAGCCAGTTTCCTCGTGGTCCACAAACACAACTTATTCCTACTCTATTATCTCTCCTCTTACTGATTCCTTCTTCTCTTCACCTGTATTTCAAGGTACAGTTTAGTGAAGCAAGGCCAAATGTGCCCAGGGCCCTAACAGAATATTTAGCAAGAAACTCTTGTTGATTGCTTGTCCCATGGACTGATTCCTCCCCCGCCACCTTCCATGCACATGACAACTTTCTAAGCATGTTATCAAATCAGTTGATGTGTCTGGTCTGTCTAATTCATGAGAACCAGGAAATACTAGTCTTACTGTATTGACCACATAACACAAATTAAATCAACTAACTCATAACTTGTGGTATCTTTGGTCATTACTATTGAACATCCTGAAGGCAGCATGATTATGCAATTTAATTTTACCAACATTTCAAACACAGTATTTTCAAAGCACTAAAGTGAGTACTCTTAACAAAAGCAAAGATGAATAAATTATGACACTGGCACTCCTGGATTCATCATCTAATACAGGGACTAAAACTTAAAATGCCCCTAGGGGCCAGGTAAAGAAAACGAGTGAAATGGACCAGGAGTAAACCCTCCATGGTTTCCTTATTTTTAAAAGTCATGACTGCGGGTGATTCTTCCTGTACTCTAAGCAACAAAACCACAATGCAAACACCATGGTAAATCATAAGTATGACTGATATTTATTGAGTGCTTGTTACATATGGCATGACTCAGTCTTCATATGCATCCCCTAATTCATGCAATACTCACAAGAACCCAATGAAGTAAGCACTATTAAATTCTCATTTTACAGATAATGAATCAGTGGCCCAAAGAAGTTCAGTAAATTGTCAAAGGTCACAATAGCTAGTATGTGGCAGAGTCACAATTTGAACCCAGAGCTAATGAATTCAGAGCCTATGCTGTTATCCACTATACTACACTATAAATGGAAAACTTCCCAGACAGTCTGTGGGAGATCATAGGAAATGATGGGGACTTAGTGAACAGAGAACACATGTCTGTCTAAAGGGCACAGCTTCCACCCAGTCTGGTCTAATATCACCATGTGGGAATACTGCCAGATCTTCTGGTTTTAAAAAGAAACTAGAAATCTCAATTTTTGTGTAAACTATTTAAAATTTTGAGTGGTGGTCACAGTTAAGATAGAAGAAAAGAAAAAAGACACAAGCTAATAACAACTAACACTATTACAAAGACAGGTAACAGTACAAAGTGAAAAGAATCTGTGCATTCTTTTTCAATCTTGTTATTGCTGTTTTCAACAGGGAACCATTTTACCAAACCAAGTATCTCATGGAACTCCATTAGAAAAGACAGATACAAGTGGAACTGCTGGAGCAGTCGTTGAAGGGCTGGAGGTGGCGGAGGAAAGGAAAAGGAAGAAGGGACAGTGAGACCTGGGGACGAGTTCAGGTGGGGTGGGAGACCTGTCTTCTCAGCAGCCACTCTATCACTGGAGGAGCAATTCTCCAACATTATGACGCTGTGTATTTTAAAGTCAACAAGAAAATAATGGTCCTGAGGGTCTGCCCTGCATTCTGTTCACATTGATGTGGTTTTTGGTGGCCAGTCTTTAGAACTGGCCCACTTTTTCTTCTTTTCATCAATCAGAGGTGGCTATGATGAGACCAGTAGGCTGGCTGTCATCCTGAATGGTATTTTCACTCTCTGCATTAATTGTGGGGAGATTTTCATTCATTCTCTCCAATATCTTTTGTCAAGTATCTCTAAGGTGTCTGACACAAACCCATGTACCTGCTGTTGCTGGCAAGTGGTTTGTGTTACAGGATCAGATGAGGTTGCAAATGAGCTGTTGACACCTGTTTCTCACAATAGGAGGTGGGCTGGGGACCCAACATGCTTCTGAAAGGCTTTCTGTCTGTAGAACGATTCCCTGCTTGAGGAGCTACACTTCAGATTCCCGTCCAGCTCTCTGGGCCGGATCAGGGATCTCAGTTCTAAAGTTACAGGGCTAGAAATATGTATCACATATTCTAGTGTGCAATTTCGGGAGGTTCAAGTAACCTCATCATATAACATATATCTCAGAAACTTAAAACCACTCTCTCAGTCAACAACATTGATCAGCAGCTACTGTGGTACCTGTTGTGCTGGAAACATCCGTCTCGATCTAGTTGGAGGAGCTGATGACGGGTAATGAATAATGGAGTGATGCATTTGCTGTTACGGGGCATGCAAGTATGGCAGGACAGAAAGGAAGTCCGCATCTATTCTGCCTGGGGACAATGCATGAGAATTTCCAGAGACCAACATACAGGGCACAGCACAAATAACACTGCTTTTTTATTACAAAACTTTTTATTACAAAATCATAGGCATGTAATTCTGTAACTTAATAATATCACACTCAGGCACACCATATGACATTTTAGATAAAATATTCATATTAAAACTATAAATTACGACACCCATATTATTGCTACCCTACCAACCACACTCAAACAGGCCTTCCTTCTGCCACATCTGTTTATTAAAGCTTGTAAAATGCACAGGGTTCCACAAAGCGGCAAAGTGTGTCACGTAGGGCATGTGCCAACATACAGAGGTGTGGCTTCAGTGGTACTTCCAATCCAGCCACCTGCATTTGTCTAGAATTAATCTCAAAGCACTTTCACATTTGTTACCTCATTTGATCTTCACATCACAGGCAGCTGGAGCAGAAGCATGTAATTATTCCCACCACACAAATGGGAAAACTAAGGTATAGTTAGGGTGACCGACTTACCCTGGTTTGCCCAAGACTAAGGAGGTTCCCAAGATGTAGGACTTCTGGAGCTAAAACCAGGAAAGTCCTAGGCAAACTGAGAACAGTCAGTCATTCTAGGCAGAGTCACAGAACTTGTCATATTACTTGTTTAGAGATGAGTAAGGGACTCGAATCAGACCTTCAGACCCTTTCCTTCAGAATCTTCAGAATCTTTCTCAGTGGAAAGATTAAGAGAGCTCTATATGTGTTTTTTGCTTTCTTAAAAATATAACAATTGTGTTGTTTTGTGAAGTCAGAAACCAAATACAAAGCCCCTATCTTCTGTCTGAATCAGCACCTGACCACCATTTCTTCTCATAGTATCACAGGACTGTTTCTTGAGAATACTCTGGAGGGGAAAAGACCTGCAGTGGTTACAGGTGAAGTGAACTTTGACCCTACCTATATCTCATAAGGAAATCTGGGGATGTACTGAGGCTCCTGATATAACCCTACCAACTCTTTACTTTCTTCCACTTGGCCACAGTTTAACCTCTCCCACTCTACCCACCACCACAAGCTACAGAGTCAGTGGAGTCCTATGAACCCTTCCTGTTCTGCCTCATTGGTGATGGTGTTTACCTTATGTGGTCCACACTGACAATGTTGTAGACTGGAATAGAGACAGAAGGGGCACTTGAGACCATTGTCCAAAAGGGAGGTGATTAAGAGAGCACTGCCCAGGACCCAGATCTGCAAATGCCTAGTTCTGTCCTGGACTCACCATGCTTCCACTCCAGCATGGTTAATTGTATTACTTAGGACTGACTGCAGAATAGATGAGCTCCTGATCCGAATCCTCTCCCTCCTTACACACCTTCTAAATGTCCCTTGCCCACAGGTCATGTGTTGCCTTCCTAGCACAACATTCAACAATGTTCACGACTGGGACTAGTCAGCTCTGAGTTCACTTTTCCCTTTTCGCAGAGCTCCTAGAAGGTTTTCTATCTCCCACCCAGTAGCAGAACTAACCACTCTCCTTTTTGGTGCTTCCACAACCTTTTATTTTAAAATCATGTCCAGTCTTTCATTAACTACAAAGAAGTTTTTCTGCCTCCCACAGTAGACTGAACATTCCTTGAAGAATGAGGTTGTAAGTTGTTCAGTTCTTTATTTCTACTACATATTAATACCTAGCACAGTTCTTGTCACTTAATTGGCCCTCATAAACATTTGACTAGTTGATCCAAAGACATCAATTCTTTACTCCAAAGCCTTTATAAGCAAGTTAAAGACTTAGGCCATTACATATTAAACAACAGTAAGTAAGGCAATGAATTGACTGCTGGGTGCCAGGGAATTTTAAAGGGAAGGCCAACAAGAAATCAAGTGTTCAAGGAAAACATGGGTAGCAGTGCAGGGCAACCAGGCATTAGGAGAGACATAACAGAGAATAGCAAGATGCAAGCACAAGAAGCAGGGAGAAACACACTGGTTGAAAGAGAGCAGGATACTCAACAGCCTACTCTGATCAAAACTGAAGCTTCCTTTGGCAGAAGAGAGGCACAGCATATCACTGCAGGCTGTGTGTAAACTCCAAGGGTTGTTTTACCCAACACTCCTCGGTGCTTAAATTCAAGGTTTTGAGAAAAAGAGTGGAAGTATGGACAATTGCTTCAGAAATGAAGCTCAGAAATCAGTCCTTAGCCTTTTGTAAGTTGAGGCCCAATTAAAACCATTTGAAATATCTCCCTTGACTGCTTTTTCCAAACTTCATTTTCCCTGTAAGTATATGATAATTGAGCTTCTTTCTTCACAGCAGTAAGTTGAAACTTAATGAGTACAAAGTCATCCTGGAGATTATCTTTCCAGAGTCCAAAGCCTTCCAGCTTCCAAAGATAATTCACTTATTCCAATGCCTCTGGATTCATCAGTTCATGTGACTGAAGGTCAAGGCTCAGGGAGTTGAGTATTCCTTCTGCTCATTGGCCCTCTTGGAGAACAACAGCCATGCCCATCACCATGTCAGTGATTATAGGCCTAGATACATGCTCTAATGACCCATGACCATCACCTCTCTTCTGCTGAATATCTGTCTGAATCTGAAAATTTTCAGAGGACTCTTATTCTGCTGAATTAGGACTCTGTTTTGTTGGCTTTATGTCTGTTTGTTTTGCTCTATGCCAAGCACAGGATTTGGCATAAGAAAAGTTCTACTACAGATTTGTTTAATTAAATAAGCAATTGTTATAACCATCCTTTGAGCCCTTTATAAAATCTTTGCTGTTGATACTTGCAGCTCTGTCTTTTATTCAAATTATAGGGTAAAACAAGAACAAGGTGTCTAAATCATTCAACCTAAAAGACTTCCCTTATTCTGAAATGCTGTCCTTCCTAATTCTTTGATTTTTTTTTAGCTTCCTTAACTCAGTTAGAGGAAGGTGATGATAGATGGTAATTGCTCTCTTTAAACATTTTCACACAGAAAAATTAATGTTTGCTATACATTTACATTGGTTCCCCCACTCCCACTTTACTTGTTTCCCCATCCATAAAATCTGCATGTCTGGAAACTACTGCTCATTGAGAGGACACCCTCTGCTATGCAGGACCCTGGATTTTCCAGATAGCTGAGTTCTTACCTTTTTTAACCTCTTGGCTTTTATATTAATGTAACATTTTAAAAGGGAATATTTTTAAATCAAATTCATACCTCTCTAACTTCTGTTTTGAATTTGTTGAACATAAACTTTCTTGAGGATTCCATCATTATCAATATATGATACTGGATTCCAACCCAGTGATTCTTGCAGAGGACACATATGCACAGGGCAGTTTGCCAGAAGCAGAACAGCCCCAGGCTACCATCCTCCTAGCACCATCTTCTTTGTCTCCAGAGAGAGCAAGAGAGAGAAAAGGAAGAAGGGCAGGGGAATGGGGAGGACAGAAGAGGGTGAAAAAGGAAAAAAACTGCTTTGGCCCCTTCCTTATTGTCAAGTATAAATCATCACATTATGAAATAGCCTGTGATGAAACTTTTCTCATTTGCTGCTTTTGCTGTCGTCTGGGATAATAGAGATCCTTGGGCGTTACAACTGTGTGCAAAGTAAGCTTTTAAAAAGGGCTGAATGAGTGGGGGGTGGGGCTAAGTGAACACTGGAGGGGACATGGCAATGCATACAGCACCCCATCTTTGGAAAGCTGGGAATCACAGTGGTTAGTGGACAGACTTCAGTCACACAGACCTGGGCTAGAACATTGGGCAAGTTATGTATTTGTCTGTGGAATGGAAATAGTAATAACATAACAACCAAATAGGGATGTGAGGATTAAATTAAATAAAGCTTGTATAGTAATTAATATAACATGTGGCCCATAGTAAGTCCTTAGTAAAACTATTGTCAACTACAGCAATCATCCTACAATCCTGTGCATTTTCTTTGTATACTTTCTGGTCCTTTTCTGTTATATTCCAGATAGGTAAGTTTGCCAAACAGCTGAGTTATAGACACATCAGGGAATATTGTATTTAGGTTCTGTCCATTCATTCAAGCAAAGTAAAAGTATTTCTCAAACTCTTATACTGAATGGAATATCTTATACTAAATGGTGTTGGGAGGGGTCTAAAAATACAGGAATCCTCATCTCTGCTTTGAGGAACACACAATCTATCAGTGGAGATTCAGCCAACACAGGAATCAGCTGGAAAACAACATTATAATATAAGGGATCAGAGTTCAAACTCACAGAATCACCCCCAAAGGGGTTATATTTAAGGTGAAATTTGATGAAATGCTTTTCAGGTAGCCCCTTTTTAAATCTGATTGTGAGACCATGAGCCCACCAATATAGGACATACATAAATTTTTCCCACAATTCCTACTGTGGGGCTCATTCCATGAGGATCATCCACTTTCTCCAAACATCTCTTCACCCTACTGACCCCAAACTAGATCCTGTATGTGAGGGGAACAGACACTAGAGGATTCATTTTTTAAAGACAGAAAAGTTGTCTGATAACACACAGCAAAAATAAGAATTAAGAACTTGGTAGCCTCCACCTTTCCTCTCCCTTTCAATGGCTCCTTGTACCTTCCCTTTCAGTGCAGTTCCCCTTTGTCCCTGCACCTACATCTCTCCCTCACCCACTCTGAGTCTTTCTAGCTATATTGCCTTAAAATGAAAGGCGGGGGGAAGAGAGGGCCGTGAGTTTGGGTAGCAGCTGTGTACCCTGCATTGAACTTCCCCCAGGAGGAATCGCATAGTCACTCAATGCTCTTTGTGTGCTGTCAAGCCCAGAGTCCATTTTGGGTTGTTTTTGTTGTTGTTGTTTGTGTGTGTGTGTGAGAGAGAGGAACTAAGAGGAGAGAGAGAGAAAAAGAGACCAAGACGGAGGCAGAGCACGCTGGCCCACAAAGGTGTCTGTAAGACTAACAAGAGCATTTCCAGGATCTGTTAATGGCAATTGTTTTCCCAGCTCGAAAATTGCCACATTTAAACTCACAGCGTGGGGTAAACGAAATCATAAATATGAACTCCTTTTCAGGCAGCACACAGCATTTGCAGTCTTTCTCCTTGCCTTTGGGGATCCATATGCCACAGTCTAGTTAGCTGCCCAGTGACTGACAGACATAAATAAAAGGTAACGGCTGTCGTAAACAGAGTTCCTGGGAGTCCAAGAGTGTTTTCCAGGGAGGGATCAACATGCTTCTTATCACACTAGAGTCACCAAACAGCCAAAGTTTACTTCTTATAAAAACAAATAATGAAGGCAATAAAAATAAAAATGTCTCTTTTGTCCACTACTGCACTCAACATGGGGGGTGGATTAGTCATCTGCAACTATGTAATAGCAATAGGATCATGACCTGGGGTGGTGAACACACAGTACAATATACAGATGATGTATTAGAGACTTGTACACCTGACTCCTGTACAACTTTATTAACCAATGCTACCCTAATAAATTCAATAAAAACATTAAAAAATAGTAAAACAATGAGGGCAAGACACCACAGGGAGAAGACTAGATTTGAGGGTCCATTTGCCTTCCCATTAATACCCCTTGATGCCTACTATAGATGTTCCTCCCCTGAGCTCCTCTCCTTCTTCCAATTACTGCTTGGCCACGGCCTGTGAACCCTCTCAGCTAAGTAAAAAATTGAG